>NC_084461.1:51710000-52960000 GCF_027409185.1 Cynocephalus volans | reverse complement strand
TTTTACAATACAGTTTATAAATAAGCAATTTTTAAAAAGGTAATATTTTGCAGATTGAAAAAGAATAAAGGGACAGTAAATAGTACTCTATGTAACTATTAAATACTCCACGATTAGGTGTGAATCTGCCCTGGTAAACTCCCACACAAAACAACTCTATAAACAAAATATCATTTAAAAAGTCTTTAAGCTATTACATACTTGAGAATGGTAGCTGGTATGTAACAGAAAAATGTTGACTTATTATTATTAATTATCATCAAAATATATGTTCAGATTGGAAAAAGAATCTTATTAGATATCACCCAAGAAGGGTTAAAGAAACTAAGAGCCCACTTCTAGGACAGTATCCAGTTCTCTGGTTTCACGTATCAAAAGAGTGATGCTTAAAAACATACAGCTTCATGACTTTATAGCTCATAAGTAATATTTAATAAATAATACATATAATTTCAAGATATTTAACAATCTCTATTTTGGTGGTTCCTTAGCTAAAACAGAGAAATATGTACAAAGTTCTTTTGTGCACAATTAATAGCATAAAATCCCTTTGTGAAAGAAGCCAGATAAAAAACCATAGTGCATAAAAGCAATTTTACAATATAGTCCTCTAAATGGCTTATAAAATTGCTATCAAACAAAAGAAATTTTACCATGTAAAGTTAAAGCTTAATTGGCAATTAGTTTCCTAAGAATATTTTTTATTACAAAATTTTCCACAAGGCAATATAATTTAGAGTTCACACTTTAACAAGCAGAAATGATTCTAAAAAGTTATATAGAAAAATCTAGAAACTATTAAAACACTATTCAACTTATCTGTCAATATCAGGGACTTTAGTAAAAATAGAAAGCATAATTTAAAGTCAGCTATAATGCCCCCAAATTACAGTTTTATTCAAAAACATTACTAAATTTATGCTTTACATACCAAGAAGTGGTGACATATTCTGAAATATACGAAGCAACTCTGGTGTAATACATGGGCTGTTTTCCAATGTTACTAACCTAGGAAGAAAAAATAAATGATTAAATCACTTTCCATGCCCACTAAATCCACTAACATAACTTAAATATAAAAACTATTTCATTTAAAGAAAGAATAAAAAGTAGACAGTATAGAAAGTTATAAAAATCATCTTTCTAAGCAAAAACTTACCAAGTGCCTCAAAACAAAAATCTTATAGATAAATTATGTAATATAGCAAAAACAGTAAGGAAATGACAACAATCGACCCTAGGTATTGGGGGGTTGGTGCCAGGACATCCCTCAGATACCAAAATCCATTGATGCTCAAGTCTCTGATATAAGATGACACAGTATTTACATATAACCTACACACATCTTCCTGTATACTTTAAATCATCTCTAGATTATTTATAATACCTAATACAATGTAGATGCTATGTAAACAGTTGTTATACTGTACTGTTTAGGAAATAATAATAATAGAAAAAAGTCTGTACATGTTCAGTACAGAAACAATTATTTTTTTTAATATTTTTGATCCGCGATTGGTTGAATTCATGGATGTGGGATTCAAAGACATGGAGGGCTGACTGTATAAAGTATCTAAAACAATAAAATTATAATGATAAAGCAAAAGCATTATTATTATGTATTGGTCAAGGAGAGATAAAAATTATTTTGTTGTTCTGATTTTCTTGATATATTCTTCTGCCACATGTAATTAAAACGTCCCTTCGATGAGGAACTGGGCTAATAAATCAGTAAAACAACTTATTAATAAACATAAACTTAGTACAACAAAGACCAATTACAAGCCTATCTCACACAGCATTAGCAATCTGAAACATTCAACATATAAAAAATATATATGGCTTAAGGCTTATCATAAAAGTGTGTGGTTGGTTTATCTACTCACCAGCATCAAACCCCAAAGAACTTAAAGGAGAAAAACCATGATTACCACTGTAGCAGCAAGAAAAGCGGAGGGGTGTGTGTGGGGGGGTCCTATTCAAAATTTGATATTTGCTATAAAAACCCTTATCTGATTATAAATAAAATGAACTTCCTTAATCCGATAAGAGAGTATCTGTTGAACACTCATAGCAAACATACTTTGTGATGACCTATTGAAACCATTCTCTCAAAAAACAAAAACAAGCCTCTAAGAACAATCTCTATTACTTGTCTATCATCTTCACATTTATTCAGTAGAAGGCCTTTCACATAATATGCCAAGTAAGTTAATAAAAGATACAAGAGTAAGAAAAGAAAAAGTTGAAGTCTTTATTCGCAAAAGATATGACATAAAAAAGAAAGGCAGAAATAATTCATAGACAAATTATTCAAATTACTAACAGTTCAGAAAGGCCACTGAATATATTAATATACAAATATTAAATGATTTCCTATATACCACAACAAATAGTTAAGATGTAAATGGATGACGTTATCAGAGTCATAGATACAAAAATCCAACATTATAAAGATGTCAATTCTCTCCAAACTGTCAAAACAGAATCAACACAATTTCAATTCAAATTCCTACAGGGTTTTTTCTGGAAATTAGGCAAGCTGATTGTAAAATGATTGGAGGGCAAAGGCCAAGAAGAGACAAGAAATTTCTCAAGGAAAGAAAAAGTTACATATAAGGGAGGTAGGGTAGGACAGGGTAGGGGGAAGGGGAGAGATATTCACTTGACCAGATACAATGACTTACCATAAAACCACTGTAATTAATATAGTAAAGGAAATAGAAAGTACAATAAATAGTCTCCCCTTATCAATGGGACCAAACTAAGATTCTATCTGAAACTTGTTCCTTCCCTCCCACTTAGTCATTAGGTTGGTCAAAAGGCCAATCACTCTCACTTCCTATGCTAGCTTTCACAGTATAAATCATGCTTTTCAAAAGAGGGGAAAAAAACTTTAAGAATTTACTTGAAAATAAAATGACAAGGTGTGTAACTCCAAATTAAACTAATAAAGATGGAGAAATGAGAAGTAAGGCAAAGTGCTATTCTTAACCTTGAAAAAAAGGAGAAAATTACTATTTTGATTAATATTTAGGTAAAGCTATATATAAGAACATCTTTGACTAGAAAAATGTAAAATTTAATGTTATCCTTCCACAAAAAACATAAAAAAGAGAATACATAACGTAAAAAGATGAACTATCAGCCCCCCAAGTAAATATAACACATCAAAATTCTATTGAAGTAAAGCATCTTTGGTTAAGTTAAAATATAAAATATAAAACCTTGCTCTTTATAGGAGACAAAACTAAATGTCAAACAGAAAAGCTAAAATGTAAAAGACGAACGAAGAAAGTTAAGTCAAATCTAAACAAAATAAACCATGACAATATTAATATCAGGTAAAATTTAAATGCAAAAGAATTAAAAAGTGGAATGTAAATCACTGCATACATATGTTACATGACATGATTCTTCATGAAAACATTTTAAATTTTAAATACTGTACGTATATATAAAATATTTTAACAATACACAAAAGTACTAAAGTACCAAAATTCTGTGTAGTACAAGATATTTTTTAAAACATACAGATCAAAAATGTTAGAAATAAAACAGGACAGGGACACAAAAAACAACTGGACAGAATATTTTAATAAATCACTGTCAAGAAGAAAAAGCAAAATAATGTGAACTATACAACTGACAAGTTAAAAAGAATAGATGCATGTGAAAGTCTACATCTTTGACACCATCACTGCAACAGTATGTGAGTATACTACAAAAAGAGAGCCTCAGTCCTTAAAATTCACATTAAGTTTTTTAAAAAGTGTACAAGCCTCATGTTGTAATTGCAATGTGTAATAAATCCAGACCTGAATCATATATTTTAATGACAGCAAAAAATAAACAAAGTTGGGCCGAGCCCATGGCGCACTCAGGAGAGTGCGGCGCTGGGAGCGCAGCGACGCTCCCGCTGCGGGTTCGGATCCTATATAGGAATGGCCGGTGCACTCACTGGCTGAGTGCCGGTCACGAAAAAGACAAAAAAAAAAAAACAAAGTTGGGTCAAAGAAGTCACTAAAAAACTTGTAATGCTACCACCAAAATAAAAGGATATTTTATATCTAAACTTATGGAAAAATAGGTAGCCATACTACAAGATAAATTCATAGCTTTAAGTGTTTTAGTACTTAAGAAAAACAAAGGTAATAAATAACCTTTTGTCTTACAGGTTTAGTAAAATATGCTAATGATTAAATGTATAAACTAAAAAATTCGAAACAGAAATAAATTAACAGAAAGGACAGAAAATAGAATTTATAAATCTAAGCAGGAGCTCCTTCACAATAAAAAGACAAATATCTAATAAATGTAATTTAAAAAGAGATAAAACAAAAATAAAACTATGAATGGCAGAGATAAAGCAAAAACAAAGAAACTCTTCTATTAGTATTTTAAGGGACTAAGTGCCCAAACTAACAGACATCAAAAATCAAAATCAAAATAAGGATGTATAAACTAGTAACTGGGCAACAACCTGAGGGTGTTATCAAAACTGTTTTAAGTGAACCCCCAGCTGGGACCATGGGTCCATTTCCAGTTCTCTTTATTATTAAATTCTTTTAATGTCCGAAGAATAGATAGATACTATTTTACAAAAACCATTCCAGTATAAAGAAAATAATTTTTTAAATTGTTAAAGTGGTACAATAAACATAACCCTGATAATAAAGTGAAACTCATTTATAAGTAGAGGAAAAAATAAAATTAGGTAAAATATTTTTTTAAATTACAGTCTTTTAGAAGTGTAATTCACCCCAGCAAGTAAATTTTACCTCAGGAAGTCAAGGTTTTTTTAAGAGATTTTTTTTTAAAAAGAGAAATATAATCTCCTAAGTACATAGCAAAAGCAATCAAATTTGTTTTGTTTTTAAATGATGAAGATCACATTACATTTAATGGTATATAGCTAACACTGCTGATTGCTTACCAGTATTCATTACCCCATCCTATTTCCTTAAAAAAAAATAAAAACTTTTCATGTAATACCTTTTGTTCAAATTCTGTTTAAAAATAATTTACTGTATTACATGTTCCTATCAAGAAAGAAGAAAAACTGAGAATGAGCTAATTCTTGGAACATAGGTCAAATAACAAAGAAAAAGCAAGTAGAAAGAGGAGATAATATAAGAGTGGAAATTAATAAATAGTAAACAAACATACAACAAAGAGAATCAAAGCCAAAGGTTGGTTTTTTGAAAAGACTAACAACGTTGACAAATCTCCAGCGAGACGGATCAGGAGGAAATTAAAAAGTCATTAAATGAAAAAAAAAAATCCTGTCTCGGTCTGAAAGTTTCACTTTATGATTCATGGCCACAAATGTCACCCGGTACTGGTTATCCCTAATAAGTTCAAATTCTCATTCTCTAGGAAAACTACTTTATGAATATACCTCTTCTCTCCCACAGACCTCTCATCTTGTGTACGCTCCTACTCCAGGATCTCAAACAAGTTGTCAGTCCTCACAGCTTGTACTTCCTGATTTCCAATTCATTCTTCAGTCTACTCCCACATTAATTTCTGTTTTTACCAATCCACTAAAAGCCCTCCTATCATCTCCATGTGGCTGAATTCACTTCTCTGTTCCATCTTACTAGAACAATCAGCAACATCTGAGATAGCTGACCACTCCCTCTTTTAAAGAATATTCTACTCTCTTTATTTGGTTTTCCTACTACAGTCTTGTGCCCCATAATAACGTTTCTATCAATAATGGACCATATATTATGACAGTGGTCCCATAAGATTAAATATTGCATTTTTACTATACCTTTTCCATGTTTAGATATGTTCAGATATACAAATATTTACCATTGTGTCACAACTGCCCAAAGTATTCAGTGTAGTAACATGGTGTACAGATTTGTAGACTAGGAGCCATGGACTATATACCATACAGCCTACGGTACAATAGGCTATACCATCTAGGTTTGTGTAAGTATGCCCTATGATGTTTGAATGATGACAAAATCACCTAACGACACATTTCTCAGGACACATCCCCTTCACTAAGCAACGCATGACTGTATACAGTAGATATACATACTGTATATAGTAGATAGCATTCTCTGTTTTCTTAGATGGCTCCTTTTGTGTCCTCAAAATGTTATAAGTTCATTAGAATTCTGCCCTGGGAAGAATGTTCTCTATCTGGGGCTGGCCCGTGGCTCACTTGGGAGAGTGTGATACTGATAAAACCCAGGCCACAGGTTCAGATCCCTACATAGGGATGGCCGGTTAGCTCACCTGGAAAAGCATGGTGCCGACAACACCAAGTCAAGGGTTAAGATCCCCTTGCTGGTCATCTTTTGAGAAAAAAAAAAAAAAAAAAAGAATGTTCTCTATCTGCCCATCTCGTCCTAGGCAATCTTACATATCCTCAGGCTTTAAATGCCATACACAAAGCGCTAACCACTTTAGCAAACATACCTTAATCCTCACAACAACCATGTGAGGCAGAAATAATTTTTCATTCTATGGATAAGAAAACTGAGGCTCACAGAAGGTCATTAACTTATTAAAATCACTAATCTAATGCAGTGGTATAAATGGGACTGGCAACTATATCTGTCTGATTCCAAATATAAGCTGTAACTCACTAATCTCTAATCTATAGAATCTCAACTATTAATAAATTTGGTAATTTTTTTTATCCCACCTGCCCCCCAAATTTGTTAAACTTTTAAAAAGTTTGTCCTAATAATTTATTTTAATTTACAATAACTAAAGGCTGGATAAGAGAAATTACCATTAACAGAGCAATCCATTTTTATTATTACCTGTTGATGTAATCCTTTGAAAATTCATAAACACATTAAGTCTGTAATACTATCTTTATCATTTTAATTTTTCTAATATTAAATATCATATAGTATGTACATGTTTACAAGCAAATAATTTATGTGTCAGAGATTAATATTTTAATTCATAATGCAGAGCAGGGATTGGCAAACTACAGCTCATGGGCTAAATTCAACCTATATCCTATTTCTGTAAATGATGTTTAACTGGAGTACAGCCAGGTCCATTGGTATATGTACTATAACTGCTTTGACACTAACACAGCAGAGTTGAGTAGCTGCAACAGAGACTGTATGACCTAGAAAGCCTAAAATATTTATTGTCTGGATCTTTACAGAAAAAGTTTGCCAAGCTCTGATCTAGAGTAACCTATTCTTGTACAAATACAAATATATGAATATAAACGATTTCAGCAGCCTATTTCAATCAAACCATCTAAATGTCATTTCAGTTCAAACAATATAACCTAGAAAAAATATGAGGAACCCCAATTGCAAATTATTAGGTATCTACCTAGTTAAGGTTTAAAACTGTTCATCTAGTATTCTGATATAGATCATTAATTATAATATGCACCAAAAACAATTTCTAAGAATCAAAACTGCTAATTGCTAGACATCTAAGCGAAAGAAAGAAAGAAAGAAAGAAAGAAAGAAAGAAAGAAAGAAAGAAAGAAAGAAAGAAAGAAAGAAAGAAAGAAAGAAAGAAAGAAAGAAAGAAAGAAAGAAAGGAAGGAAGGAAGGAAGGAAGGAAGGAAGGAAGGAAGAAAGAGAAAGAAAGAAAGAAAGGAAGGAAGGAAGGAAGGAAGGAAGGAAGGAAGGAAGGAAGGAAGGAAGGAAGGAAGGAAGGAAGGAAGGAAGGAAGGAAGGAAGGAAGGAAGGAAGGAAGGAAGGAAGAAAGAAAGAAAGAAAGAAAGAGAGAGAGAGAAAGAGAGAAAGAAACGGAGGGAAGGAGAAGAGGGAGAAAACAAATGTTCATTTTTTTCTATGCTTGATTTCTGTGATTTGCTTTTTTAATTCCAACAGTCAATTTATATATTGGAATTTTTAAACCTTTCATGTAAAATTGAACGATTATCTTTGGAGAAAACTGTTGCCATCGGTAAGATGAGCTCAAATAAAGCCAAAGAAGATTTTCCAACACAGTTCCTTACAAATAGTGTACAGTCAATAAATGTTCATAGCACTGAGCTGCCACAGAAGCAGGATTTTTTTTTCTTACCTCTTAACACAACATACTACTCACTCAGTAAAATAATAAGTCAGTACTATAAGTAGCACTAATTTGGGGCTGAGGCATAACATCTCAGTACTTACTGGGTAAGGGAAGTAAGAGGTTGAAAATATCTCCTCAATATCCCCCAAAACATCTTATTTAACAGACTGGAAATTTTAAGTCAATTTTTAGTTTGAAAAAGTCACCAGGATTCCCATTTTACATGCCAAATTTCAAACGATGAAACACAGATGCGTTCCTACTAAACTTATTCCCTTTAACTTTGGCTACTATAAGCCTACACTGAGTGACAGCTGCCAAAAAGAGAAGGAGCTGAATGTTAACCAGTTTGGGAAAACCAAATTAACGTTTTTGTTTTTAAATGCTGAGTATTTAAAGCTCTGTTACATGACTTTTACTTTATTGGCATGAGAGTATGGATGGATGGTCAGAAAAAAAGTAAAATCCATGGTATCAAGTGTTTCCTCTTACCATAATTCTAAACCATCTTCCAGAAGATAAACATGTGGAGGCTGGGAAACATCTGTACTCAGTTGAATAACTGGGAGCAGGAAAGGGTACAGGTTCTTGCTGTCTGCTCCTAATCCCTATGAGAAGTATAAATAAAACTTATAATAAGACACTCTAAGGTCCCATCCCCCACCAAAAAATTGCCTATTATATAAAAAGCCCTAAAACCAATTTATAGAAGGTAAATCAGACTTTTTAGGATGGCCCTAATTATAAGCAATAATAAAACAAAGTTAGCTCTGTTTACAATTGGAAAGTAAGAATCAAAAAATACTATTTAATTGCCTAATGGCAGTAAAAAAATTTATGCCAAGGCTACACACATTTGTTCATTTTAAGATTCCACATAGGAAGTATTTATTTTACCCTCCCTGTGACTACAGAAGAGATACTAACACTGGTATTTTAAATTCTATTAACGCTGTCATCTAAATAACTAACCAAAAAGGAACCCAGCCTAAATTTAATCAGTAAGATAATTGAATTACGGTACATCCAAATTCTAGAATACTGAGTAGCTATGAAAATGGATTTGGCATGGAATGTAAAAATCTCAAAAATAACTGTAAATTGGATTTAAAAGTTAAAAATGTGTCTCTAACAATTCCACATATCAAAGAATTTTTTTTTTTTTTTTCGTCTTTTTTTTCATGACTGGTACTCAGCCAGTGAGTGCACCGGCCATTCCTATATAGGATCCGAACCCGTGGTGGGAGCGTCGCTGTGCTCCCAACCCGCACTCTCCCGAGTGCGCCATGGGCTCGGCCCTATCAAAGAATTTTTTTAAAAAATCTACATATCTGTATATGCAGACATATGCATAAAAATGTTTCTGAAACAAACAGAAAAAAATGTTAATGCTAGTTAACATATCTATGGAAAAAAGAAAAGAATGTCGGGAAGAGGGCAAAAGAATTTTTTTTTTCACTTTTTGTATGCTTTCCAAAAAACTATGTACACATTATTTTTTTAATGAAGAATTTTTGTTAACATTTTTAAAGGACACAGAAAGAACATGGAAGAAGGGGTCTAATCTAAATTCCAATTTGCCTAAGTACTATCTTAGAAAGGCTGACTCGGTGTATCACATTGTAAGTATTTTGGAAGAAAACAAAAAGGATAAAAAGTCAATCTCTAAACCATAATGATCTCTATAATCTGATAAACACAGAAAAGAAACCAATTAAACTAACACATCTTCATTTAAGAAATAATTCAAATGTCAACACAGTTTATACAAAACTACAATGTCACAAAACATATACATATTCCCCTTTTGATGACACATACATACTAAGTTCAATCTTTTCTAATGAATTTGAGTGTACAATACATTATTATTAACTACAGGCACCAGACTGTACATTAAATCTCCAGAATTGATTCATTCTGTGTAACTGAAACTCTGTATTCTTTGCTTAATATATTTCCCCCACCTCCAGCCCCTAGCAAGCAACCAACATTCTACTCTCTACTTCTATGATTTCAACTTTTTTAGATTCCACATATGAGATCACGCAGCATTTATCTTTCAGCTCAATCTTTATCATAAACACTTCAGTGGAAATACATAAAGTTTATCCTTAAACATCTTAAGTTTGGCCCTTTCTATAACTAAAAATCATTTAGAAGACCATATTTAAGAGTTTTCCTAAAGAAGAGAATTATAAAAATGCCATTATTTAATAAAGTAGCATACTGGGTCTTAAAATTCAGTTAAATTTCACTTTCTATAGCTCCATTCACTTTCTATAGTTCCATTCATGGAACAAAAAAGAGAACATTAAGAGAAAATAATCAAGTTCATTTTGGTAGACTTAAAATTACCTTGGAAAATTAGAATTTATTGACTTAAGTGCAATCCTAATAAGCACAAAATAAACTAGCATTAGCAAAACTAAAGTAAGCAACTGCTAAACACACAAAGACTCTCTTGGTCAAAGTCTGAAGACAGTCAATAACCTTTAATCTAGTGTCAAAAGAATGTGTCCAACCCCCAATATGCAGCTTAAAGTAAATTTTAACACTCTTTGGGCCTACAGTAATTACAAGACATTATCTATAATACTACAAAAGTTCAAAAATAAATTCATTAGTTATTAAGAAAACTATCAAAAATGAGTACGGGAGGAATCATATTCTACTATAATTACATAAGATTTAAGGGGAAATTGGGTGAAGGATACACGGCACCTCTCTGTACTATCATTGCAACTTCCTGTAAATCTATAATTATTTCAAAACAAAGTTAGGAAAAAAAAAAAGAATAGTACCTCTAATATTGGCCTTTCTCAGGGTACTGTCTGTGGCTTTCTTCTCATGTCCCATGAACACACTAATGATGTCCAAATCTATTAACTCCAACCCTCTGAACTACAGACACTCAAATGACTACAGGACAGCATCATCCAGAAGGTATCTCAAACTCTAATACTCAAACCAACTAAACCCATTGTCTTCCCCCAAATAAAGTTCTTCTTCCTGTACTTCCTGACTTAAGTGACTTAGTGATAAATTATATCACAACCACCTCTTGGTTACTATTATTCCTTTCACCACATCTAAACAATCCTTAATTCTATCTCTTTAATATTTTTTCATATCTTTTCCTGTCTTTCCATGGCTTTAACTCAGGTCCTCACCAACTTTTTCAACGTTAACAGAAAGCATCTCCTAACTAGTCTCCTTGACCATGGTTTTACCCATTTCAAACCAGTGTCTTCAGTGGTGTCCTATGTTTCTAAAATAAAAATGATCATAACACTTCTCTCTCTGAACTTCAAGAGATGTTCTTTTAGCCTTCCTGACCAGTCTCGCATACAAAAGCTCTATACTCTTTGTTCCAGCTATACCAAACAGCTCACAGTATTAGAAACACTGTGCTAACATCTGGAGAAAGCTGATAGATTCATAGATTCAATAGATGCATTTACTACTGTTCTCTCCCAAACCCCACTAAAAGGATATACTAGGATTTTTTTAAAGACCTAAAACCATAAGCATAAACGTAGCATAGAAAGAGATAAAAGCAATTCAATTTGGAAGCTGGGAAGAAAGACAAGTGATACCTGACTTAACAGACTATAAGAAACCAAAGCTCAAATCCAATGGCAGGGGCAGTAAGAAGCAACCAGATTTACATTACAGAACCTCCAAACAACTCAGGAACTGGTGGTGCTAGGTATTTTGAGAAGTGTGTGTGTATTTGGGGGGTAATAAAGGGGGTGAAGGGGGGGTAGGATGAGGGGGATGTGTAAATTAAGAGGACTTCTAGCAAGTGTTTAAAAAGCAGTTTGATACCACGATCACACCCACATCCAAAAAAAAAAAAAAAACACAACTGGCCCTCCTCTGATCCAGAATAAAACTGGCTATTTATTTTCATAAGATAAAATGGATCGTCTCAAAACAGAGAGATCCAGGTAATTGAAAGAGATACAATATAAAACAGGAAGATTACATTAGCATGGAACAGGCAGAAGACTGAAGGATCTTTCACTGAAGAAAGACCTCAAAATATTAACATGGAATGTTCTCCTACAAAACTGAGCCTGATCATTTTAAATGAAAAACCCACAACAGCAAGCTCCCCACACACACTCAGCCCTTCCATTCAGCTTCTTAGGGCCCATTCCTAAATTTATACAGACAAAATGTTGATAGTTCTTGAAGTTGGGTGATGCTTAAGGATTCATTACACTGTTTGTTCTTCTTTTGTGTATGCTTAAATTGCCTGTATGGTAAGTAAATAAACAGATAAAAGCAGGCAACCAAGGATCAACAGATATGATTAAAACAAGTAATATGAAAACAGAACAAAATGAACAGAAAACAGCAGCTCGAAGGAAACAGAGACCAGAGATGAAAGCTTGGAAAAATATATCATTAATATCCTTGGTAGAATAAAAGAAAACATTGCATTCATGAGGCAAAAATAAAAGGTACAAAATGATTATTCAATAAAACAAAAAAGAACTCACAGACTTTAAAACCTGACAGCAGGAAAGAAAAACTCAATACAAAGGTTGAAAGATAAAGCTGAGGAAATCCCTCAAAAAGCAGAAAGGACAAAAAGAAGAAAAAGTAGGAAAGAAACAGTAGGCAAATTAGAGGACTGGTTTACTACATCTATCACCTAAGTAATAAAAAATCAGAAAAAGAGGAGTCCTGGTCAAGAAGGTGGAATAGATGGTACCCAGTGTCACTCTCTCCTACAAATCAACCAATTAACAACTATAAAAATGTAACAACAGCCAAGCTGGGGCCACTGGAGCTCAGCGGAAGAGGAGAGACCTACGGAATTCATGAAGGCGGGAGAAACCACAATGAGAGAAAGAAAAAACTGCTCAGAGCATTTTGGCCACAGCCACTTTAAGACTGGAGCTGATGAGCGCATGGAGCAGGAGCCAGCAGAAGCCACAGCTTTGCCCTTCAGATGGAGTTACTAGGAGGAGGCAGGGGAGAAGAGAGCTTTGGTGGCCCCCAGGACAGCAAGACCACTAACAGGGTTTCCATGGATCAGTGCAGGAGCAAGGAGCAAGATGTGCTAAAAGAGGGGAGCCATTGAGAGGCCGGTGAGTCATCATAAGGGACCGGTGCAGAGCCCGTCCCATGGGAAGTGTTTGGAGCATGGGCAGTAGGGGAGACAGGCCCACTGGGAGAACACTGGGACACAGCAAGGACAGCCAATCTGCCCCCCCAATCAGCACAAGACCACTCAGAGGAGACGGGTCATGAATGCAGAATTGGGGTGCAGTTTTATGAAAAAACTCAGGTCAGATCAGAGTATCTATACAACCCAGGTGCACCGGGTCTCTGGAGAGCCAGAAGTACCTATGAGGTCAACCATTAAACCCTGAGCTGCACAAAAAGCCTTCCCTAAAGAAACAGCAGCAAAGCAGCAATTTAGCTCAACCACACAGCTCAAGTACTGGTTCCACAGGAAGTTCCCCCATTTTAGAAATAAGCAAAGGACAAAAAATTGGTTCCAGCCCAGGCACACCACCAGCACGATGGGGCCCACCAGGGACATGAGGCACGGAGCCAGGAACTGGACCCCCGCCCACAACCACTCACACTGCTAGCACCTCGGGGCCTGGGACCAGACCCCCCCGCCCACGACCAGGCACACCACCAGTGCCACAGTGCATGCCGAAAACATCACCTCCATGTGTGTGGCCCACCACAGGCACCACAGTAACCACGGCTGCTGTGAAAGTGGCTAGACACCACAAGCATCACACAGATGGTCCACCAGCCACTAGAGTGCACTGACACAAGGAGAATCACCAACAGAGACCAAAGAAAAGAACAGGATGTCTCTCTCCACAAAGCACATTCCAGAGTGACAGAAGAAGCCAGTGCTCTATGATCTTATTGGGGGACCTGAACACACCTCTCAGCATTGAACAGATCATCTAGGCAACAAATCAACAGAGTAACCATTACTCTTTCAGAGGGAGAGAAGAAATCTAGGGTTATCAGTGGTGGGAGGGGTGAGGGAGAGGGGGATGGGAGAGATTGGACAAGTGGAATAAAAAATACAATTTGTAACAATATACATACTAGTAATATTGATTTGATCCACATATGTCAACACTGAATCCCAAAAATGTGTATAATCAATTACAATTCAATAAAAAGAAAAAAATCAGAAAGTGAAAAAAGAAAAACGTAAAGCGGTAGAAAAAATAAAATACAATAAAGTTATCTAGAACTCAATAACATGAGTTTCCAGTTTGAAATATCCACCGTGTCCAAAACAACAGGATGAAAATGTACCCACATCATCATGAAACTGAAAACTAGAAAGAGATGGTCACCCAAGTTGCCAGAAATGAAAGGAGAGTTGACAGATTTAAAAATTAAGAATTAGAATGGCTTCAGGGTGCCTAGAGCAACTTTGGAAGCTATAAGACAAAGGAAAAATGCCTCTAAAATTGTGAGGGGACAACCTAGAATTTTATACCAAACCATTCATCAATGTGAAAACAGAATAAAGACATTTTCACACTTTCAAAGTCTCAAAAAAATTTTACCTCCCATGTATCTTTTGCAGAATACCACTGCCTTTGTTGGGCTTCGTCAGAAAGAGGAAATAAAAGAAGAAAGACAATGACATGAAGCATAGAAAACAGGCAACCCACAAAAAGGACAGGCAAGAAGAATCCTTTTGATGACAGTAAATGGAGATCCAGTTGTAACATCTATGCATGAATATAAAGTAGAACCAGTCCAGACTGAAGTACATGACTCATATTTCTTGAAAATGATAAAAGTAACAAAATACCCGGTTTGTCTGATTATACTGAAGGAATGTTTAGATAACAGATGAAGAATATGGCCTTGATTACATAGAAAATTAAGTGTAGTAAGCAGGAATCTAAGATGACCACCTAAGAGTCTTGGCCTCTTGTGTAAACACACCATTACATGGTTATTCAATCAAATGCTAATCTAGATACTACTGTAAAGAGATTTTACAGATGTAAGTAAAGTCCCAAATGAACTGACCTTAAAGAGAGATTATCCAGGCAGGCCTGACGTACTCACAGGAGCCCTTTAAAAGAGTTTTCTCTGGCTAATTACATATAGGAAGTCACACATTCAAAGCCTCAGGGATTTGACAACGGGATTTCTACATTGCTGACTTTCAAGATGGAAGGTTCAAGGAATGTGGCTGGACTTTAGGGAAAGAGAGAGGCCCTCAGCTGACAGCCAGCAAGTAAACTGGGACCTCAGTCCTACATCAAGGAACTAAATTCTGCCAATAAGCTGAATGAGTGTGGCAACAGATTCTTCCCCAGAGCCTACATGGGAGAACCTAGCCTGGCAGATGCCTCAATTTCAGCCTGTTAGACCCTGATCAGAGAATTCAGACATGGCCTGCCCAGCCTTCTGACTTAAAGAACTATGAGCTAATAAACAGATGTTGTTCTAAGCCACCAAGTTTATAGTAATTTGTTACACAGCAACAGAAAACTTATACATTAAGCAAACAGAATTATTAATATTAGGGGTAAAGACTGGGAAGATGGTGTTCAAGAAAGGAAAATTAATCATGACATAAAGATATATGACTTCAATAGCTTTTATATAGTCACACAAATAACAACTCTAACTTGCACCAAATTTAAATTATAATATAACTATATTGGGAGGATGGAGGATTTAGGAGTAACATAAAGGGGTATGAAAGGATTAAATCTTCATTTTCTATATAGGGAAGTCAAGAGTTAATGCCTTTATATAATGATTAAATCAAGAATAAACAATATAAGCATGTTACTTAGAACTAGAAAAGTTTAAAAACCAAAGAAATCTGCCCACCAAACAGAAAATGGAGAAAAGGAAGAGCAAGACTGTTACTTTCACTAAAAAATCTTCAAGAAGAATATTTTTAAAAAAAAGAAAAAAGAAGAAAAACCTACAAGAACCAACTCCTTAACCTATCTGTGTAAAATTGATCAATATATAAATCTTTTTTTAAAAAAAGAAGGAAAAGAGTATTACATTATCTCAACAATAGGGGGCTTTGCACATGCTGGTCCACTTTCATCCTTAAAGTACCATTAATACCACTGTTTAACTAACACTAACCATTAACACCCCTTGTTTAACACTATTTAACAACAATACTATTTGGGTACCACCTCCGTCAGGAGACCTTCCCTGATGTCCCATCTCACCCTCCAGTCTGAGATAGGTAACCCACCATGTACCCCCATAGTATCATGTTCTTATTGTTAAAAGAGTACTTAACACAACTGTTTAGTATTTCCCTAGACAGTCACCTTCACAGAGAGCTTGCCCTATTCAGTTCTGTATCCCAGTGCCTACTACCATGTATTGCACATTGCAGGTTCTCAAAAAGTTTTTATTGTATGAAAGAATGCTTATTTTCACTGAGACCAACTACTACAGACTAGAAAATTTATTTTCACCCAGTTATCACCCTCCCCTGTCAACAACTACCAGAGCCTGGGTTTCCAGGTTTAAAAAAATACAAAAACATACACTATCTGTCTATTACATGTTAAAAAGATAGCAGCATTTTCCAAAAGATAGCAGCATTTTCCAGGAAAGGAAACTTACCAATAAACTTTAGTATAATCTTCCCAAATGACTGAAAAATATATTTTAAACTACAGTGTCAATTTTAGTATTAAACATTATATGCTTTCTCCAAGAAGGACAGATTATGATTTGGTTGGAACCTTACACCCTTTGCTTATACAAATATACAAGGTAATTAACATGTATTAAAGAAAAAGGTCCAAACATTCCACGAGGGTTACTCTAGCTTCCTAAGATTACCTGAAGTAACACTGCCTAACACAAGATAAACGCTGGGTTTTTTTCACATTCCCTCACAAAACTCCCAAGTTGAGTCTAAAAACATTTTGGCAGAAATATAATACAAAAGATCTAGGGGTCAGTCTTTGTTCTGCTACTTACAGATGCAATCACAGGGTAGTCAATAATAATATTCTCTTAGCCTTTGTATCCTCTTCTATAAAAGGGATATAATCTTCACATAAGAATTACAGGGTAGATAGGAAAGGATTCTGGGCCAGACAGTTATTCTTATAAAAGTGCTTTAGTGGGCACAGTGTGATTATTTAATGGTATAGTTTCAGTTTTACCAGATGAAAAGAGTTATGGGTGGTGGTGGTGGTGGTGGTGGGTGGGTGGATGGATGGATGGAGGGTGGTGATGGCTGCACAACATTATGAATGTATTTAATACCACTAAACTGTACACTTAAAATTGGTTAAAATGGCAAATTTTATGTTATGTGCATTTTACCACAGTAAAAAAAATTAGGGAAAAAAAATGCTTTAAAAATATTTATATCATTGGGCCGGCCCATGGCTCACTCGGGAGAGTGTGGTGCTGATAACACCAAGGCCCCGGGTTCGGATTCCATATACGGATGGCCGGTTCACTCACTGGCTGACCGTGGTGCTGACAACACCAAGTCAAGGGTTAAGATCCCCTTAGCGGTCATCTTTAAAAAAATAAATAAATAAACAATAATAATATTTATATCACAATTCATCTATCTAAAATTGCCTTAGGTAGGAATTGTAACTGTAAAACTAATCCATAAATATCTACAAAAAGAATGAGTTCACACTTAAAAACTATCAAGGTACCTGAGAAAGGCTTTAAAAAAAAAAAAAAAAAAAAAAAAAACTACTATTGGAAAGTTTTAGAGTAGTAATTCTTAATTAGGAATTAAGATTTCCCCACTAGAAAATTTTTCAAACTTGGGGGTAGGGTCAGTAAAATCACCTGAGAATCCTCATACCCAGATATTCTAACTCGTGACCTTAAACTCTTCCCTCTCTACACTCTGTTAAGACAGTAATTCAAATGAGAACTACTATCCGGTTCTCTTTCTCTGAAGTTTAAGGTTCCTCTCTACCTGCTGCACATCCCAACACTCCACAGTCAAATGCCTGAAATCAAATTTACTCCTCTCCTCTCAAAAGCATCTCCTGTTTTCCTGCCTTCACGAGTTATGAAAGGGAAATTTTTTTATTTTAAATCAAGGAAAGAGTGAAAATATAGAGTAAGTTTATGTAGAAAAGCCCTGAACACCAGGGAAACTGCACGCACAGTACAATAGATTGCACAAATCATCACTGGAGACCCCTACAGAAATCAGTAAAAAGTAGAGAATATTTTTCAAATGTCTTTAAAAAACATCCAAAGTAAACAAACAAAAGTTATTTTAAAAACTGTTTAGACCACATGTGAAAAAAAAAAGTAAAATGTGAAGGTTTTCACCACTATTCTCATAATCACATGAAAACAATAAAAATATTTTAAAGGAAGGAAAAAAAACACTAAACTAAGAAACTCTGTGAAATGACTTACCTGAACAAGATGAATAAGTGTTGTCAGAATAGCACATCTCAACATGTTGTGTTCTTCACTCTGCTTCCAAAGAAGGGGCAAATATTGTACCAAACATCCCACGTATGGTCGTATCTATAACAACAACAGAAGCAGGGAAGCAACAGAACTATATTAGTAAAGAAGTCAATTTAATTCAAGAAACAATGGCAAAACACTATTAAGTCCAGGCACAAATATTTAATACTTACTACATGTAATGTATTAAACATATATCCTTTTAAAGATAAATCACACATTTCATACAGACCCAGGGCTCTATGGTAAATATTTTTAAATAATTTTAAACAATAATTGAATGAAGTAAAATTTATGAATATAAAACATTTTTTAGAGGTAATAGAAAGCACTGTTATATCTTGCTTCTTTTTTAATAAAACAGCTATACCTTACTGAAAATTACACTATGTTTTTTTTTTTGTTGTTTTTTTTTTTACACTATGTTTTAAAAAGAGTCAGCATTTACTCATTCATTCCATAATTATTTAATACCATAGTCCAAGTTTCAGGCCCTGAGTACAAGGCACTGGAAAGTAAAGGATGTAAAGAAAACCATACAAACCCTTACAATGAAAAAGGATAAGTGCAATGATGAAGGTATATATAAGGTATGATGAAAACACAGGGAAAGAACACCATTTTCAAATGATGAAGCTGGCAAGCCCACTATGGATTAAGTAAACCAGTTTTTTAAAATATACCTTGAAGCACAGCAAAGCTTCACAGTGAGTTTCTCGAAAAATAAAATGGGGCCGGCCCGTGGCTCACTCGGTAGAGTGCGGTGCTGATAACACCAAGGCCCCGGGTTCGGTTCCCATATATGGATGGCCGGTTCGCTCACTGGCTGAGTGTGGTGCTGACAACACCAAGTCAAGGGTTAAGATCCCCTTACCGGTCATCTTTAAGAAAAAAAAAAAAAAAAAAAAAAAAAAAAAAGAAAAATAAAATGGATCTACACTGAAGATGGACAGTGTTCACTCCTACTCCGGGATTAGGATCACAGTATTTGAAATTGCTCTGAGAAAAGTACCCTTGGTGATGAAATAGAAATACTAGACCTTCATAGCTTCAGTACTATCTATTTGAATCTCATGAATTAAAATAAAAAAACTGCTTCCAGAAAGGGCAAGTTTCCTTATTCTGCTTACAAAACATCACAGTTGTGGCAAAACAACTGTAGGATTTGTTCCCCCTCGTGGGAATAGGATGCAGAAGAATAATTAAATTTTTGCCCAAATATTTCAGTGAGCTATAATTGAATAATTATGAACAGTCAGGTTTTCATGAATTTCCTTACCATGTATTACCTTATTTTCAAAATCTGGATCACACTATTACAATAGCTAATATTTATTGAGCACTTTCTCAATTTTTACTAAGTGTTCTCTCAAAAATCACTACAACTAGCTTTTATAAGCCAGGCCAATTAAAAACAAACGTTTCAAAGTATCTAATTCATTCATACACAACTAAAAACAGCATGTAACAGCACAATATACTGATAAGAAAAGTAAGCCAGTTTTGGTTTTGAACAAATAGAATACTTTCCAAGAAATGACAGATGGGAAGTATATGCCATGAACTGTAAATGTGGTAATAAAACTAAAGTACCTAGTTACACTTGAAAGCCATAAAATATTTACATTCCTATAATCTTAGCTATTCATTAGAATATACGATGTTCTAAATTAAAATTAATGTTTCAAAAACAATATTTCAAGGGTTTGGATCCCCGTATCAGCCAGTGGCCAAAAAACCCCGCAATATTTCAAAATCACCCAAACAGTTACTGTTGTAAAAGCCCCCCCCCCCCCCCCAAAAAATGCTAGGAGTTAAAGAGAATAGAGTGGTGTGACATGAGAGTCAAACACATTCCAATGGAGTGGGAGTGGGAACTAGTAGGCAAAAAAAAACAAGTGCATTATTGGGACAACTGAGGAAATCTGAATATTGACTTTATTAGATAATAGCACTGGATCAGTGTTAAGTTTCCTGAGTCTAATCAAGTTTATGGCAATGTAGGAAAAGGAGCATATGTGTCTTAAGAAGAAGGAGCCATCTAATATTTGGGGGTGAGGCATCATGATGTCTGCAACTAAAATTCAAATGGTTTAACAACAACAACAACAAAAATCTGTATATTTGGATAGAAAAAGAGAGCAAATGTAAACTGTTAATAACTAATAAAACCAGGTGAAGGATATATGGATGTTGATCTATTCTTGCAACTTTGCTGTAGGTTTGAGATTTTCCAATGAAAAGAAGTGAAATACTGTCCAATACAATTCTGAAAAGGATTATACTAGACAGGCCATTCTCAATTACTTGCGTAACATTTAAAGAAGCACATAGAATTAATGTTTTATAGTCATCAGGGAAATGCAAATCAAAACCACAGTGAGATATCACCTCATACCTGTCAGGATTTATCAAAAATACAAAAGACAACAAGTGTTGGTAAGAATGTGGAGAAACTGAAACACTGTTGGTGGGAATGTAAAATGGTGCAGCCACTATGGAAAATAGTATGGAGGTTCCTGAAAAAGTGAAAACTAGAACTACTATATGATCCAGTGATCCCATTTCTGTGTATTTATCCAAAAGAACTGAAATCAGAATCCTGAAGAGATTATTAGCATTCCCGTGTTCACTACAGAACTACTCAAAATAGCCAATATGTGGAAACAGCCTAAATGTCTATCAATAGATGAACAGATATTAAACATGTGGTATATACATACAATGGAATAAACATACTATGCAGTCTTAAAAAAGGAAGAAAATTCAACATGGGAGAACCTTGAGGACACTATGCTAAATGAAAGAAGCAAGTCACACAAAGAAAAATACAGCACGATTCCATTACGTGAGGTATGTAAAATAGTCAAATTCATAGAATCAAAGAGTGCAAAGGGGTGCCAGGGGCTAGGGGGAAGGGAAATAGGGAGTTAATAATCAATAAGTATAAAGTTCCAGTCAATCAAAATAAATAGCCTCTAGATATCTGCTGTAAAACATTGTACCTACAGTCAACAACAATGTTCTGTACATTCAAAATTTTATTAAGATGGGAGATCTCATGTTAAGTGTTCTTACCACATAGTCTCACGAGTTAGTTCATACATAGGGAGATCACTTAAAATGAGAAGATCAAATATGTGACAATCTAACAAATATTTTAACAACGGCTCTATCTGCAGGGTGTTCAGAAAAATATTGTAAATGCCTAATGACACCATCTTTTAGATAAAATTTTCAACAGAATATTTTATATTTCACAGAGGCCGTTTAATTTTGTTCAGAAATGCACAAACCCAAATATAGTCACCTGAGCTGGTTAGGCTTTTTGTGTTCTAAAAGATGAATGTGAATAGAAACACAAAAGCATTTTTAAACACACTAAGCAAAAAGAATTTCAAACTTTTGGAGAAAAAGGTTTAGTTAGAAGTTTGGGGAAACACAGGTAAAAAACTTCATTTCCACAAAAAGAAAAAAATCATTAAGAAATTTCCATTAGCCAAATATATCTAAATAAGATTATAAAGAATGGCCAAATTTTGTTTTCATAATCAACTTTTTAAACAATTTATTATAATTGTACAGTACACTAAAGCATAGTGAAAATGTGTAATAATTTCATACTCATAAAAGCCTGTGAGTTAGGTGAGCTCAGAATTATCTTCACTGTTTTATACATGAGGACACAAGACATTGCCCAAGCTAAACAGCAGAGTCATGGGCTTGAAATGAGTTTATAAAAAAGCTGCAATTACTATCTGTATGACCAAACTCTCTCAATGTTGTTTAAAAACCAATATCAAATGAAGTAACATAATACATAATAAGAAACCTAAGGGCCAAGAAATGTATAAGATATTACCACTTTTAGACACCAGTACCCAGATCTGCTTAAAATGATAAGTGACTCAAAACCTGCCTCTGGTGTTACACAATGTTGAGTTTGAAAACTGGCAGTGCCACTAAAATGTACGGACCCTGACAAATTCTTTAAGTCTCAAATTGTTTGAGATAAATTCTAACTTCCACCACAAAGTTTTTGTGAGGATTAAATGAGAAATATAAACAAAGCAATTAGCATATAAGTTACTATGTTGTCATTACTCAGTAACTGATAGCTATTCTCATCAATTGCTTTAGAATTAATAAACATGCTCAAGGTGTCAGAATTCACTAATAGCAGACCCAAGAATAGACTCTTAAGTCTGTGAGCTCCAAATCAGTTATCTTTCCCTAATACCTTACAGATGTCCTTCAGTGCTTTTCAAATAAGGACATGCAGTGGTGACCTGGAATATAAGAAACTACGGGATAATTACAGTGTGGTTTCCTGAATTATCAATTTTTCACAAAGATTAGGAGTGACAGGGTAAGCTGAATAATTTAACTCTTAATTTTACACACCATTTTCATATTAAGCCAAATGTGGATATAATATGGACTAGACTGCAAAACATAGTTAATTTTTAAGGAAAAAACTTCTGAGAAGATTTGCATTTGCTGACAGATACATGTGACTATGCCCTCAAAACACACTGAACTTTAAGAAGTATTGAGTACAAACTTGATCTTCTAAGACATGGTAAATTCTGCTTTCTAAAATTGATCATCAAATTTTTAATGTTTTAATTTTCTTAGGCATTTTTCAAAACCTCAAATATAAATGTCAATTTTGAATAATATATAACTGAAATCATAACCTGCATGTTAGAAGCATTTTAATGAATGTTTTAACTTTTAAACAATGCAGATAAAGCAAAGATATTAATGAATTGTAAATATATTCTACTCACCTCTCTAACATATATTTTCATGTTTTACAACAAAATTACCTGCATGTTGACTCTTTCGATCACACAAGAAAGGACATGCAAAACGTGCATCTTTGTGTCACATTCTGTAACTTGCTGCAGTAACTGAAACAATAGTGTGAACATGGTTTCCAAATACTACAAGTAAAAAGAAAAAAGAAAAAAAAGAAAGTGAAGACCTCTACATACAGACAGAAAAAGAAATAAATAAATCATAATGTCAAAGCAATAAAATACAGAAAGACAAACCTTACTTAGCATTTTCTGAATAACTTTAAATTGTTCAAGCTGTCAATACATAAGACAGTGATTTTTTCTTTACTGCTGCTAAATGTGTCCATTTCTGAATTTAATTTATACACAAACTGAACAATGTTTAGAGAAAGAATGTCTAACTGTATGTGTTTAAATTTTATACTGTTATCTAAACTGTTAACGTGCCTTTTCATTGTTCTTCTACGTACGCCTATTGCCAATCACAAAAAAGTTCTGTTTTGCAAAACCTACTCATTAAAACAAAAAGAACACTGATTTCCGCACTCACATGCCAGCTATGTGATGTGGCCCTTAATATATGTTGCCTGGAAATATAAATTTTTGTAGATATACACTTGTTATTCTAAGAATGACAGAATATTTCTTATTGGTAAATAGAAAACAAATACCCTATGTCGGCTCTGAACTGCTCCACTATAAAAATATGTTAGGAACTGACAAATCACAGGCACTTACATAAAATAAATGTTTGTTTTTTCAGATATTTGGTTCACTGTTATACAAATTTCTAAAACACATTTCTTCCATCCAATAATACTTAATGATTACTTTATTGAAGAAAAAAATCACTGCTCTACAAGTTTATCTATGATCCCCACAAGAATAAACATTTTATCACATAACTTTTTTCTTACCTAGCCATCTTAAGAAGAGTAAAAATTATCACCCCAAACTTACTGACATATTTAACGAGTGCTTACTGAGTACCAATTATGTGAAAACACCATGCTAGGTGCTGGGGGTTGAGTAAAGAGTAAAATGACGAGTAAGTATCCTTATGTAATTTGCAAACTAGTGTAGGATACACACACACATATATATAAGGTACAAAAGTAACAGAGAAACATAAAATGAAAATACTAGATATTTTATAATTGTGAGAAAAGAAAAAGTTTAGCAGTCAACTTCAAAATAGATGACAAGACAGATAAATAAAATAAGCAGAATAAGGTGAATAAAAATGAACTGTTACCAATAAAAGTTACCAGAACAGTTACGAATAAAAATTATATCCTCCAAAATATTCCAATATATCTTTAAATTAAGCCTGACTAAATAATAGACATATAATTTCACCTATAAAATAACACTTTATATTAAAAAGATCTAAGTAGAAATTATCATAAAACCTCAAAATGAATATTCTTACCGGTAGAAATTGATCTGTTCTAAATTCAAAATCATCAACAGGTGAAGAGCAGTTAAGGAATACTGAGAATTAGTAACACATATATGAGGTTTATCAGGATAAAATATATATCTAAAACAAATAGGATAAAGTAATCAAAAATTACATTTTAAACTCTCATAAATCAATTTAAAAAAACAATAATTTAAAAGAATTAAAATTCTTCACAATGAACTATTTTTATATTTTTTAATTTCTCAATATACGACATAGTTGATTTTCAGGTCCCTTAACCAATTCCTCCTTTTATTCCCTTCCCCCCTTCCTCTCCCCCCCTCCCCTTCCCCCTCCCCCCCCCAACATCATATCTGTTCACCTGTCTTTTTTTTTTGACCGGTAAGGGGATCGTGACCCTTGGCACGGTGTCATCCGCATCACGCTCAGCCAGTGAGCGCACCGGCCACCCCTGTACAGGGGATCCAAACCCGCGGCCTCGGCACTACCAGCGCCGCACTCTCCCGAGTGAGCCTCGGGGCCGGCCCCTGTTCACTTGTCTTAAAATCAAGGAATTGTCGTGATTGTTGTACATTTTTATGTTTTTTAAAGGATATTTAACTTCAGAGTTGTAGCTGTTTCAATACGGACCTAAAAGAAAGTATTATCATAAGTTTTTAATCATTCCAGAACTACTAAACATCATTAATACTAAACAAATAAAAATTTTATTCCAAATCACTTTCTTTACTCTTTTTGTTAATATTAACATCACAGAGCACATTAACATCCAGAAATAAAAAGAGCCTCCCCTTAGTTTGCAGCAAGGGATAAAAAGAAAAGGTGAAGCAGTGTTTATTCCCACCCTTCTGCTTCCCAAATTTGCTTAAGGAGCCTTTTAACTAGCAGGTGCTTCCAGAAAGAAAAATAATTTGCTGTAGGTACATGAAAGCATGGGGCTGAGCAAAAATAGCGTGCAGGTGATGCCACAGGAAAAGAGAAAGTTGAGAAGCAAAAAATAGGTGGGGTGGGGCAAACTGTTGGATATGTATGTGAAAGGTGCAGGAGGAGACAAGGAGGAAGAAGAATGGGAGGAGAAAGAACACAAATGCCCATCTGTAACCTCAGTCACAGTAAATCCTTGAAATACCAAGAAGATACACTCTGAGATTTTCTAAATCCCAAAGTTCACATTTACAGAAAGGTTTATACAAGCACCTGTCCTCCCAAATCATATTTTCTTTGCATATCAGCATGTTACCTGGGCAAATCATATCATTACAACATAATCTCCTCATTCTCTTTCAAGTTTTACCTCTGAGTTGATCAGCTAAATTGGCACAGGCTAACATACTCATAGTCTCCACATAAAGTAACATGAACTCAAGCCATGATTAAATTCTATATTCTACTCTATAAAATATCTAAAAGTTTTATTTCCTGGCTAAGGGCCATTTGCTTCTTAGATGCTACACTTCCCATACCTGCAATAGCAACTAGTTTTTCTTTGCAGCCAGAAAGTTTAAACATTTTACAGGAGTTTCTGAGGCCACGAGATGCTATTTAGGCACATTAGCCAAATGTTAAATACTCAACTGAAAAAACCACAGATTCCAAGAGCCTACAGTGCAGATGTTTTCTCACCTGTTTTTTCCCTTTATTGTCTCTAAAGGCAATGTGAACACTTCCAAATTCTAACTGATTTAACAAGTTTGCTGATTACTAATATGTACAAAGCACTGTGCCAAGTATTCTACTATGAAATGACCTCATGAAGACTACATGTTCATATATTTGATCAAAAATATTCAGTGAGGAACTATTATCTCCCAGGCATTGTGCTGGGTGCTGTAGAAAAAGCTGAATAAGACCTAGTCTATGCCCTCATAGAGCTTTCAATCCAGGAGGGGGGAAAACAGATATTAAATAATTACTAATAAAAATAGCTAACATGAAAAGGTAAACCACAAGATAATCCTCGAGGACATGGACTATGTCTAGTCATCTTTAAATTCCCAGCCTTTAGTACAGCGTGAGTATCCAGCTAGCACTGTATTAGTAATTTAATTCACAGACACCAAGACACGAAAGCATGAAAACCGCCCCCCAAAACAGGAAATCAAACTGCCAGCACATTAACCCTTAATTCTTTCTTGAATTTCCTCTACAAAAGGACCATACATTCTAGAGATACACTCAACCCCTAGCTATAACTTCTATACAAATAAGTATATAACATAAAAGACACTTGAATGAAACTAGACATATTTTCCTTCCTAACAAAGGGAAGTGGGTGCAATATTATGTGTTGAGAAAAAGGTGAAATAAAATGAGATGACTTGCCTGCATTCTAGTTTAACTGAAAGAACAGAAAGCCACATCATAAGGGAAAACAAAAAGTACACAGACTTTAAGAAAGTTGAGAAGCATTTCAAATATGACAAATAAAAATAAGAACAAAACTGGCTCTTCCCAAGCTTTAAAAAAAATAGAAGGTACTTACTACAAAGAGACAGAATGAACTTGGCAGAAATTCATAAGTAATAAGGGGAAAACAATCAAAACCCGAACTTATAAAATGAAGAGCTGGGGAGTGTACTATAAGATTTGTAGAGGAGAATCTAACACATTCCTAGGGCACTAGTTGTTCAATAAATACTTGCCAAATAAACTCAGGAAAAGAAACAAAACAAACACTCCTATTACAAGACTCTAAACATGACTTTTCATGGAGTAAATCCAGACCTCCTGAAGGAGAATGAAATCTTAAGTATTCACAACTGGATCCAGACCAAGAACTCAGCCTGCAGTCCACCCTACCTCCAGCAGAAACCTCAGAAAACGCCTGAAAATATAACTGGCTAATTTCATACTGGAAGAACATATGCCATAAGATATCACAAACGTTAGAAGGATCCCCAAAAGGCATGAGAGCAATAAAGAACTGAACGACAAGAAACCACAGGTGACCACTACTTCCAAGAATACTGCTAGAAAGGTAAGCATAACCTGACACTTCTATGCTTGTGCCAGTGTCACTGTGAATGTGCCTTAGGATAATTGTCAGGGTGGCCAATTCAAGTCCCGGACTTGGACTAGCCTAATGCCTGACCACTTCTACATCCTGTCCATAGCAGTGAAGGCAGTACACAGTCTAAAGCAGTGAGTATGGTGCTTGGGCCCAAAAGAAATGGCAGTGTCTCCAGGACATAAGACTACCAGGAAAATGTAAATAAGGCAGACATGACAGAATAAAGTGACCTGCTAAGGAAAAATAGAATAATGACTTCATAATTTAACTGTTTAAAGAAGCCATCTTTACTCTTGGATTCTCTCTATCCCTATCTCCTAATTCTTTCAATAGATATTTTCTAAGACTTGACTCCATGCCAGGCTAAGAGATACTAATATGAATAACATCCTATACTGTCCTATACATTGGTACTACTACTTGATACTAATAGGGCACTTTTTTTTTCTTTTTTGCTATATTCTGCAATAAAATCAAGACCACTCAATTATAGAACTTGATGTATTTCTTCTGAAATATATACATGTTTCCAAAAAGAATAAAAAGCACCTTCAATTTATTCGTTTTAGAAAAAAATTCCAAAGCTTATTTTCATATATTATGAACACCAGACATATAAATTACAAACCCAAAACTGACTGTAGGAAACTTACTAGACTAAGGTTTCCTTTCCTCCTGATTTTAGACTGGCCTAATATTTTGATGTCTCAAACACAGATTATTTTATATTTCCTTTGGAAATTGAATTCAGAATTCCTTCTGGCATCTTTCAAAACACAGACTAGCCCAGAGTTTAAAACTCTAGCAATGTTTTTGAGATGGGCAAACAGAAAAAAATCAAAACTGTAAGAAAAATTGACAAAACCGAGAGACCCATAAAAAACACAACAGTAAAAAGACAAGAGAATTTCAAAGCACCTTTACCCAGGTTCCAGCTGTACCTGCTACAGTCTTGTTTGTGCCACTGTAAGTCCTTTCTTAAACTCCACTAAGCAACTTCCCGTTTTCGAAAATTCACTATTTCTGTGCTGGTGGTCAACGTGCCCATGAACATGGCCATTTCTCTGCTTTGCAGACAACCACACTGCACCTCCACACTACAGATCTTCTGGTTATACCACAGTTTTACATCTTCTATAGCCTCTCACAAGACTGAAAGATTTCACTGATGCTTTTTAGTAGCTTACTGCTTGTTTTATTAACAGTTGCATAGATAACCTAAGTAAAACTTTTTAAAAATTTATTTCGTATTTCTGAAATTTGAAAATATAATTGGCTCAGAATCATTAAAACCTAAAAAAAGCCAGTATATAAACCAAGTATTCTGGTTAAGGAATCATCTGTAGTCCTCAGGAAAAAAGTCTCCTCTCACCTAAAATTTAGTAATTCTAGTTTTACACTGTGGAAATAAATGTTCTCAAACCTGAAATTTGCCCTAAGCACTGCATCTGCTAAGTAGTATGTTCTAAGGGGGAATGTTAGGGAGTATGTTGAAGATGTTTTTTAAAGTATGGATTCTGGCTTGTTACTGTATAGAATCTAGATCAGTAGTTCTCAAATTATGATATTAGGAACTATTAATATGTTATAAAAGAGGTAGTCAATTAACGATAAGTGTAAAGAGATGGTCAATTAACAGTAAATGTACATATACACAGTTAATGATAAACAGTATTTGACCTTTTTTAAACCATGAAAAACTTGTAGGTATTCAAACCTACAAAAATGCATTCCCTATAGTTGTGAAGACTTACTATAAAGTTATTGTAATTAAAACAATATTCAAGTAGGGATAGACAAACAGACCAATGGAACAGAACAAATCCAGAAACACATATATGAAAACTTGGCATATGACAAAGATGGCCTTATGTATCACTAAGAAAATTATGGATTATTCAATAAATCATTGTAGCATTGTTATTCTCACTTAAAAAAAAAACAGTAAAAACGGAACTTTACTTCACATCATGTTCAAAAATAAATTCCAGACAGAATAAAAAAACAAAGGTAAAAAAAGGATTTCTTAAACAAAAAACAAAAAGTACAAAAAACAAAATCAATAAATCTGTATTAAAATTAAAACTTCTGCTCAACAAAAAGATAACAGAATGAGACTAGAAAGATATAAAGGCTTCATCTGCAACTGTAATGTTTTATTTCTTGAACAAAATATTTGACATATACATATGGAAAATATTACAATGAAAACAGAGTACTGGGTGATGAGCACATAAGTACTTGTTATGTTAATATCTGGGTCTTTCTTTCTTGACATTATTTTTAATCTTAAAAAGTTAAAAAGTTAAAAGCCTCCCCCTTTTAAAGTTGAATCAGAAGTAAGCTTAGAAGAAAAATTTTTCAAAGCAGCAATTATCTAAACCTAAGCAAATTCTTTCAATATTCATTACAATAAAAGTTTCCGAATACTACAACACAAATGCTAGCTCATTATGCCTAGATCATGTTTTAGTTGCCTATATATCATATTACTAAGTCAAACTGCTAAACACCGAGAAGTTAAAATATTTCAAATAAAACAAAAAAGGTCATTCGGTCTGCGTTATATTTCCCCCAATCAAACAATAATGTTAAATTGTCATACAGTTATCAGAGGTAGAGATATACTCTGCCCAGTGATCTCCAATATTATAAAATTTGTGGGGTCCTATTCTAACTGGAGAAGTTGCTTCCTCCAGCTGCTGCACTATATCCTCTGTTATAGCCAGTCTGTTTCTAATAACACGAACACAAGACTAGAAAACTATACGGAAAAATGCAGTTGCTCAGTACTGAATCCATCTGAACTCCCTAACAGTAGTACTCAAGCAAGAGAATGCAGATTCTGAAAGCCAAAAAGGGTTTAGATTCATCAGGATCTACATACTTTGTGTATAGGTATATACACACTCTACGTGTGTATATTTATAAATACAAATGCAAATGTTTGAATGTTTGTACATACAGACATACATATATGTCTATACATGTTTGTACACTATTGTGTTCTCATATGTATGTTTATATAAGGTATCTTTCCACATTTCATTAGCCAGCATTTCTCACAGGTTGAAATTAAAGCAGTATAACTTATATAACTTATATATTCTTAATCTCTAAATATACCTTTTTAGAAAAAGGCCAAAGTATGCAACATCAACTTGGTGCCTTACTAAACTCTGTCTTCTTAAAAACTGATTACAAAATAATGGTGACAGGACAAAGCAAATGTAAAAGATGTAAAACTGAGATGTAGCCACCAGAAGATGTAAAGGAAAAGGGCAAAGGCTGAACCTAAAGCAGCCTCTCCTCAGAGTACATTCCATAAATATTAAGGTATTAGTTATCTTAGATAGGAAAAATGCAAATATAAATTTTTTAAAGTTCTGACCAGTCCTATAGACGCCTATTTGCACATTTAGTCCAGAGTTTTCCAAACTTATCTGGCCATGAAACCCTTTCTATTCACTAACACTTTTTGATATCTGGTAGAATTAATGTTTTGCTTTTAAAGTGCTGACCAAAATAAGTGATTATTCTTTTTTTTTTAATAGACTCATCATAAAAAGAATGTGACTGAAATTTAATTCTTTTGTAACACTTCCATAAATCATTTAATATCTTCTGATACCTCTGACAGAAGAACAAATAATATTTCCAACTAAGAAAATAAAATTTTAAATCTTATGTTTTATTTTAATGCTATTACAAAAGTAAATTAATCTCGCAAATAGTAATCTTAGAAACAGCTCGGTTATATTATTAAATTTCTAAGAACGTAAACATAGTCAACTAAAACTGGGTTCCCTGGTACCTTCCCATGCTTATACTTAATTATCACAGAACAATATTTAGAATAAATCCTCAATTATTTACAATAAGTAGGTAATACTTAGTGGAAAATCCAAAGATCACTTCTATTTGCCTTTAGAATATATTGTGTTTCTACAAGTTAGCCTTTCTAATTATGTTTTCTTTCAGTGAACACTACAAGTATTTTATTTATCATGGCATGTGTAAAAGAGAGAAAAGTGTGGTATAAGCCTTTGGTGAAAAGAAGGGAAATCAGGAGGGTTCAAACTAAAAGAAAAAGGGCACTGAGAAATGATTAGACAAGATCTTAGCAGGATTCGGGGGGGGGGGATCACTTAATCTTACCTAAAAACAATCTGAAAGTCAGGAAAAAAAATTGGATTTACTTTTTTTTTTTTTTTTTAAATTTTATTTTGTCGATATACATTGTGGCTGATTATTGCTCCCCATCACCAAAACCTCCCTCCCTCCCCCCTCCCCCCCAACAATGTCCTTTCTGTTTGCTTGTCGTATCAACTTCAAATAATTGTGGTTGTTATATCTTCTTCCCCCCCCCCCCCAGTTTTTGTGTGTGTGTGTGTGTGTGTGTGTGTGTGTGTGTGTGTGTGTTGGATTTACTTTTTAAAAGACTATGCTGGAGTCAAATACAAAGTCACTAACATATTCACTCAGGCACCAGGAAGGGAGGAAAAAAAGAAAACTATTCTATACAATTTTAAACTTCTTAAAATCATGGGCTTGTTTAAGTAATTGACCTATGTAACAGAGCGGTACACCTACTGTTTTGAAGGGGGGAAAAGCAACAAAGAAGCCATTATCAAGTTTTCAGTAACACAATATCAAGATTATGTGAACATCATAAATAAAGTAAAATTCTATTTAAAAAAAAAACTCCAAAGGCTAAATTAAAATCCTCAAAAATGAGAGACAAAGAATCAACAGTAAGTGTGAAATAGATTATGATATTATCTGAATGACAAAGTCTATCCTGAAAAAGAACAGACTTTTAAAAACTGCCTTTTTTCTTACTAAAAAATTATAAATGATTTTAGAAAAGTGGAGTTCAATTAATTTTTTTCAATGACTAGTAATGAAAAGGGCAAACAATAATCAAAAGACTTTCATCCCTCATATCAAGCTGCTCATCAAAAAATAACTACTGCAGCAAAGGGGCATTAATATTCTGAAGAAAGATATAAACCATTTCTGAATTTGAAGGTTACCACAGCTTAAACTTGGAAAAAAACCCAAAAACCTCTTTTAATACATGTTAAGCAACATACCACTAAATCTTGATCTTGAAGCAAGTTACAGATTGCCTCATACAGCATGGGTCTTAAGTCAGACTTGAATTTCACAGAAATCCACTGACCAATGAGCCAAATCACCCTGCGTCGCAATGGCTTATACCTAGACAGGAAAAAAAATCATAATATTAAAATGTTCAATATTTTAAAAAGTCTATTTCACTTAGTATATTTCATCATTTAAATCTAAAATGTAGTAAAAAACGCAATCTGCATTTTTTTATATAAAAACTTAAAAACTACTTCTAAGTGTACCACAGTACAAAATATTAACAATAAAGTCCAGATCTAAACAAATGAAAATTGTTAGGCAGATATATTGTAATCCTGATTATTTTGCATTAAAGAACTATAACATAGATATGTATATAAACATCAAGCACATTTCTATTCCTCAAAATAATTAAAAACAGTGTTAATGCTCCAAACCCTAAAGCTGGAAATGTCCCAAAAAGTAATAATAAAGGAGCCCCCATATTCAACTTTCCTATTCCAATTCTGTTAATCTCATAAAGATTATTTTCAGAACACTGTGAGAGATCTCTAGGCTTATATAAGATATTCATATAAACATTGATTTCATCTTAATTCTGACTTTCTAAGAGGTGCCCAATTACAGAATGTGACTCAGATTACAAAAATAAAGATTTATATTTAAAAATAAGTTGCAATACATTTGCTGTAAATACACTGCTATATGTAAAACATACATATATTTCTTTCTCTGTGATCATATCTGCTAAAGGAAATGAAGTTTCTTTAAGCGAGGAGAAAAACCACAAAGCTCAAAACATTTGTGTCCAAAATTCCTCTCACGAAGTATCTTCTTGATTTTATATAAATTTTAGTAGCAAGGTGATAAATATTTATTTCTGGGTGTAAATGGAACAAGATAATGAATACATTATGTTGGGGCTTTTTTTTAGAAAACTACAATCTAAAAGATGATCAAACACATAGAAAAAAATTGCTCATTAAAATTTCAAAAACTGTATTTAAGTATTTCCCACCCTCAAAAAGTTTTTTTTTGTGTCATTTTTTCGTGACCGGCACTCAGCCAGTGAGTGCACCAGTCATTCCTATATAGGATCTGAACCCGCGGCGGGAGCGTCGCCGCGCTCCCAGCGCAGCACTCTACCGAGTGCGCCACGGGCTCGGCCCACCCTCAAAAAGTTTAAAACACACCTAAAGGAATTAAAGAATGCTAAGTAGTATACTAGTATTTCAGAAAAGGAAGAAAAGAGTGGGCAGAGGGAGATGTAATTTGAACAGGCCTTTAAGATAAACAGTGTTTGGGCAGAAAAGTAAAAAAATGCCATTTCAAAGGACAGGAACTGTTTGGACAAAGTCACAGAGCCAGAGTAACAAGACCTGTATAGAGTGAAGTGAAGGAAACACAGAACCATCAATTTTTGATTGAGACCTTGGGGATTACCACATTCAATACCCTGTTACAGATAAAGAAAATGAAGCTCAGAAAGGTCAGATTCAAGGTCATGGCCATTTTCAGGCAGAGTTTTCCTCAGATCTACTAAATCAGAATCTGCATGTTAACAAGATTAGCAGGTGATTCATAAGCACATTGAAGTTTGAGAAACACTGGTCTAGATCAGCTCTGTTCTTTAGAAATACAGGTTAAGTATCCCTTATCCAAAATGCTTGGGACCAGATATGTTTTAGATTTTGGATTTTTTCAGACTTTAGAATATTTTTGCATTATACCTACCAGTTGAATATACCAAATCCAAAACTCCGAAATGCTCCAAAATCCAAAACTTTCTGAGTGCCAGTGCTCATTGGAGCATTTCATATTTTGGATATTTGGATTAGGGCTACTTAGCCTGTACAACTGTCTTTCTTTGGTGCACGGTTTCTTTCTAGAACTCAAAGATCTCCATCTCCTTCCCTTAGCATAAAGTACTACTTCTTTTCTCCTGCTATCTTATATAATGTCAAATACTTCCTAGATATCACAATTCACATTTGAAGTAACTGTTGCCAACTGTTTTGTCTATATTTCAGTTATAAAATTCACAAGTCTTATTGTTCATACACCAGACATCATGTAAGTCATATTACGACTTTTTAAAAATCACAAGCAATTTTAATGCCTTCCTGCCTTCATTAGAAAATCACTAACATAAAGTAAGTGTATAATAAACACAAAATTGTATACTTGCCTATTGTGAATGACTTGTAATTCTGGAAGAAGTTGGTTTTTAAACCACTGATCAAAATCAACACTGTCAAACAGCTCATAAGCAGCTAATCCAACAGCATTATACACTGAAAAGAAAATTTAAGGAAAAAAAGTTAAGATTTCAGATACTGGGCCATAATGTATGTAAAAAACTAAACCTTAGGGACTATTTTGAAACATGATATGTTAATTAAGGGAAATACACAATATGTTAATCAGGAAAATTATTTAAATAATCATTTTAGAAACATTATTTATTTTACTCTATGTTTTTCCTAAATACTCCTTAGTACTTTCCAACTAAAAATTGTATACATTCTGACATAGTTAAAAAAAAATTATAAAATATCTGCTTCTATATGGATGTAATATTTTATGACCTGTACCCTTCTCACCTCTCTTCAGCCTCATCTTTCACCATAACTCTTTAGTCTTTATGTTTCAGTTAAACCAAAATAGACACAGTCCAAACTCTAACTGTGCTTGCTCCTCTAATTTCCCAGTCTTCATACTTACTGCTCTGTCTTCCTGGAACCCTCTTCCCATAACACCCCCTTGAACAGCTAAATCGTACTTATCTTTGTGTCTTCATGTTACACTTCCTTGGAATCTTTGCCTAGGCACAGCAAACTACCTTGTGATTACCACCTACTTCAGCATTAACCATCCCATACAGTATTATAATTAATTCTATTCTCTGCTTACTTGGTTATCTCCCCCAACAGATAGTTCTTGTATCTTAGCTACTCTTATATCCCAACTCTCCCAAAAGAAAACCTACCACAAAACAGATCCGCCAGCTATTGAATAAATAAAAGTTTCTACATCACTCAAGTTTAACATACCAGCATCTTTGATTAACAGTGCATTCATATCTTCCACATTTGTGGGCCCTAAAAAATAAGTATCAGTAAAGGTAAATAAAGCTAGTTTTTTAAAAAGTATTTTTTATTTAAACACAATTTGTTAGTTTCCCAGTTTACTGAAGTGAATATTAAACTTGCATACTGGTATAAAAGGAAAATCTAAGTTTTATTATCATCACCATTAGAAAACATAGGTACAACATGTAAAGCCATTAACAATATTAAAAATCATTATAACGTATTTAAATAAGCTATGACAAGCAATATTCTGGAAAAACGTATACCACAAATTGTTAACTACGGTATTATACAATTATTATAAAAGAAAATTCTTAAAAGAAAGAATAAGAAGATGAATCACACAACAGGAAAAAAGCAAAGAACAAGAATAGGCAATTTACAAAAGAAGCTATAAGCATAAAAAAATAAAAACCCAGGTTACGACAGTACATTAGGTAAGGAGTTAAAATAAAATGAAACGTGCAAACAAAAAAGTGAGTGATAGCCACTATGAAATGTGGAAACTTTAGAAAGTTGGCAATCTCCGCCCTACTATTCAGGAAGGATATCATGGTTAACATGAAAAACACAATTTACTTAATAATTATCTTTCTTTAGGACAGAAAAATTTCTAGCAAGTTTATCAGAGCACTTTTCTGCTACTAAATACAAATTCTTAAGCTAGCTGTTCCAATAAGCCAGAATAAATACAACCCTAAATAAACAAATTGTTTCAGAGCTATAAAGAAAACTAAAGTCAGAAATCACTGACCACCTTGCCAGCAACCTATCAGAGTGGAGCCTAAATAGCCTATCCTTTCCTACAGTGGTTTTAAAAGGTAAAGGACAATAGATTGTGCAGGAAGAAAAAAAATAATGTCAAAAACCAACAAAACAAAGTAACTTAAACAGTATAAATATTATCAAATTAACAAATCTGTAATCCTGCATAAAGAAATTAGTAACTGGTGAGTGACATCATCAAGATGGCATAATAGACGATCCTGGATGTCACCTCCCACCCCCCCAAAAAACCAATCAACTTACAGCTATTAAAGGCAAAAATGCCATCCTAAGATTGCTGGAACTCAGGAAAAGAGGCAAAGAGACTAGTGGAGTTCATGAAGGCATAAAAGGCGCTGAGAGGTAAGAGGGACCACTCTGACCATTCCAAGCCCTGGCTTTTTCCGGGGCTGACATGGTACAAGGCACGGAGCAGCTACCAGCATATGGAGCAGATATCAGGAGACAGCAAAGCCGCAGTAGCACCCTTTGTGTGAAACTACCTGGAGTCTGCAGGGGAGAAGGGTGCCTCAGAGTGCACCTTTCCATCTCCCAGGCTAGCAAAGCCACTCACAAGCTTCCCTTTGGACCTGCATAGTAGCCATAGCTGATGGAAAGAAGAAGCCACCTAGAGGTCAGTGAGTCTTTGCTGGAAACTTGTACACTGCGTATCCTACAGGAATCACAGGGGGAGGTGAGGGAGGGGTCTGACCCACCCCTTGGTGGGACACAGTGGACACAGTGTAGGCAGCTGATCTACCTTCCAATTGCACAGGCCATACATAGTGAGGTCTATTCAGGGAGGTAGGACTGCAGGGGCCACGGTTTGTGGGAAAGTCTCAAGCCTTTCCTGGGCTGGAATTTCCATACAGTCCAGTTGTGCCTGTGGTGACCTCACAAGACCCCACAAAAGGCTGACAATTAAAATCTGATCCACACAAAAAGGTTTCCCCAGTCTGAGAAACATCAGCAAAGCAGCAATCTAGCTCAGGCACAGGGCTCTAATTCCAGACTCCATGGGAAGCTTCCCCTAATTTGGTAATTAACAACAGAACAAGCAGATGAGTTCTAGCGCACAGGTTAGGTAGTGGGGGTAGCTATCAATCCATCACTAAACGGAAAGAAAAAACAAAACAAACAAAAAAAGCCACACACCAGAGAGAAAGCTCTGATACTAATCAGTAAGGTCAAAAACCACAAAAGAACACCTATAAAACTTATAAGAGACAGCTGACTCCTCAAATACCCAGGCATCAATGTAAAAACATAAAGATTAGGAAAGAACACAGAAATGTGACACCACCAAATGAAACAAAGTACCAGCAATAAACAACAGACTTAGAAGAACAGCAGATTTATGCAATGTCTGACAGAGAATTCAGAATAACTCTCTTAAGAATGTTCAGGGAGTTAGAAGAACATACAGATAGAAAACTAAGTGATATCTGAAAAACAATTCAGGAAAATGAGAAACTTGACAAGAGAATAGACTCAATTTTTAAAAACCAAAATAGGAATTCTAGAAATAAAGAATACATTATCTAAACTGAAAAACTCAGTTGAAAGCACCAACAGCAAACTTGATCAAACAGAGGTAAGAATCAGTGAGCTCAAAGACAGAACATATAAAATTATCCAATCAGCAGAGCAAAAAGGAAAAAGAAGAAAAAGTGAAACAGAAATGCAGCAGTTAAACGGAACTCCCTCAAGTGAAATAACCTCCGCATAATTGAGGTACCCAAAGGAAATGAAAAGGAAACCTAAAAAGCATATTCAAGAAAATAATGACTGAAAATTCCCCAAGCATGGAGAAAGCTGACAACATCCAGGTACAGGAGGCTCAGAGGTCAACAATCAAATTCAATCTGAAGAGAAATACTCCTAGGCACATCATAATCACATTACTAAAAGACAAAGAAAGAATACTGGAAGCAAGAAGAGAAAAGAAACATAACATTCAATGGAGCCCCAGTATGTCTCTCAGCAGATTTGCCAGTAGAAACCCTCCAGGCCAGAAGAGATGATATATACTCAGAGTGCTGAAGGAAAAAAACTGTCAACCAAAAATTCTCTATCCAGCAAAACTAACCTTCACATATGAAGGAGAAATAAAGTCTTTCCCAGACAAACTAAAGCTAAGGGAATTCATTAAAACTAGACCTATCATACAAGAAATGCTAAAGGGAGCCTTTCAATACAAAAGAAGATGATGCTAAGGAGCAGCAAGTAAACATTTGAAGGTGCATAACTCACTAGTAAAGTAAGGACACAGACAACCTCAGAATACTCCAATGTTATAAAGGTGGTGAATAAACCACTTATATCCTTAGTACGAAGGCTAAAGGACAAACCTAACAAGACAATAACAAATACAACTGTACAAAAGACAGGCAATATTAAAGAATGTAACTTGAAACAACAAAAGGGGGAAGGAGATGATCTCAAAGTATAGAGTTGGCTTAGGTTTTTCTTTTTTCTTAGATATTAAAGTAAAGTTGTTATTAGTTCAAAATAATCTGCTATGACTATACCATGTTTTTTGTAAGCCTCATGGTAACCATAACACAAAAACTTAGAAGAAACAAACTAAAAATAAATAGCAAGAAATCAAATACACTGCAAGAGAAAACCAGTAAACCACAAAACAGTAAGACCAGAAAAAAGGATCTACGAACAACCAGAAAAAAAGTAACAAAATTGCATTAACAAGTCCCTATATATCAATAATAACTCTAAATGTAAATAGACTACATGCCCCAATTAAAAGACACAGAGTGGCTCAATTGATTATAAAACAAGAACCAACAACATGCTGCCTACAAGAAATTCAATTTACCTATAAAGACACACATCAACTAAAAGTGAAGGAATGGAAAGAGATATTTCATGCAAATAGAAACCAAAAGAGAGCAGGAGTAGTTATACAAGATAAAATTGACTTCAGCAAAAGAAAGTAAAAAAAAAAGATAAGGAAGTTCATATATAATGATAAAGGGATCAATTCAACAAGAAGATATAACAATTTTAAATATATACACATCCAACACCAGAGCACCCTAATGGGAGAGACAGATTCTAGCACAGTAATAGTTGGGGACATTAAACCCCACTTTCAACAAAGAACAGGTCATCCAGACAGAAAATTAACCAAGAAACATCAGAATTAATCAGTATTCTAGACCGATTGGGTCCAATGGACATATCTCATCCAACAACTGTAGAATACACATTCTTCTCAGCAGCACGTGGAACAGTATCTAAAATAGACTATATGTTAGATTATAAAACAAGTCACAACAAATTTTAAAAAACTGAAATTAACTATTTTGTCCAAACACAAGGGAATAAAATTAGAACTCAACAACAAAAAGGACACTGGAAAATGTACAAATACATGGAAATTAAACATGCTCCTAAAGGAAATTTTTAAATTCCTGGATTCAAACAAAAATGAAAACACAACACACCAAAATCTATGTGATACAGCAAAAAGCAGTTCAAAGAGGGAAGTTTACAGCAATAAATGCCTATATCATAAAAAAGATTAAAAACTACAAATAAACAACATAACACTACACCTCAAGAAACTACAAAAACAAGAACAAACCAAACCCAAAATCAAGGGCCGGCCCATGGCTCACTCGGGAGAGTGCAGTGCTGATAACACCAAGGCCCCGGGTTCGGATCCCATATAGGGATGGCCGGTTCGCTCACTGGCTGAGCCTGGTGCCGACAAACCCAAAATCAGTAGAAGCAGAGAAATAATAAAGGTCAGAGGAGAAATCAATGAAATAGAGATTTAAAAAATAAATAAATAAAAAAGATCAATGAAACAAAGAATTGTTTTTTCAAAAACAAATAAAATCAACAAACCTTTAGATAGACTAATGAAGAGAGATGATGCAAACAATTAAAATCAGAAATGAAAAAGGAGACATCACAACTGATAACACAGAAATATAAAGGATCATAAGAGACTACTATGAACAACTAAATGCTAACAAACTAGAAAACCTAAAAGAAATGGATAAATTATTGGACACATACAACTTACCAAGTTGTTTTTCTTTTTTTTTTTTAAAGATGACCGGTAAGGGGATCTTAACTCTTGACTTGGTGTTGTCAGCACCACGCTCAGCCAGTGAGCAAACTGGCCATCCCTATATGGGATCCGAACCCAGGGCCTTGGTGTTATCAGCACCGCACTCTCCTGAGTGAGCCACGGGCCGGCCACAACTTACCAAGTTTGAATCATGAAGAACTAGATAGCCTAAACAGACCAATAACAAGGAATGGGATTGAAACAGTAATAAAGTCTCCCAACAAAGAAAACCCCAGGACCAAACAGTTTCACTGCTGAATTCTACAAAACATTTAAAGAACTAATACCAGCTCTTCTCAAACTTTTCCAAAAAACTAACGAGAAGGGAATACTCCCAAACTCATTATATGAGGCCAGCATTACTCTTATAGCAAAACACTAAAAAGACACAACAAAAAAGAAAACTACAGACCAGTACCCCTAATGAACACAGATGTGAATATCCTCAATAAAATACTAGCAAACTGAATCCAAAAACACATTAAAAAAATCACTCACCATGGTCAAGTGGGATTCATCCCAGGGATGCAAGGATGTTCAACATATGCAAAATAACAAATGTGATATATCACAACAATAGAATGAAGGAAAACATCGTATTATGATCATCTTAACAGATGCAGAAAAACCATCTGATAAAATCCAACACCCATTCATGATAAAAACATTCGCAAATTAGGTATAGAAAGTATGTACCTCAACACAACAAAGGCCATATACATCAAACTCACAGCTAGTTTCATACTGAATGAACAAAAATTGGAAGTGTTTCATCTAGATCTGGAACAATACAAGAATACCTACTTTTCCCACTCTTATTCAACATAGTACTGAAAGTTCTAGCCAGTGCAATAAGGAAAGAGAAAACAATAAGTGGCATCCAAATTGTAAAGGAGGAAGCCAAACTATCCCTATTTGCAGATGACATGATACTATACATAGAAAATCCTAAAGACTCCACCTTAAAATTACTGAACTAATAACTGAATTCAGTATAGTAGCAGGATACAAAATCAATACACAAAAATCAATCATGTTCTTCTACACCAATAACAAACAGCTAAAGAAGAAATCAAGAAAATAGTTTCATTCACTATAACTAACTACCCCAAAAGTGAAGAAATACTTAGGAGTAAATTTAATGAAGGAAATGAAAGAACTCCACAACAAAAACTATAAAACACTGGTGAAAGAAACTGAAGACACAAATAAATGGAAAAATACATGAGTCAGAAGAATTAATATCATCAAAATGCCCATATTACCCAAAGCAATCCACACATTCAATGCAATCCCTATCAAAATACCAATGACATTCTCCACAGAAATAGAAAAAACAATCTTAAAACTTCTATGGAACTACAAGAGGTCCTGTATAGCTAAAGCAAACGTGAACAAAAAGAACAAAGTTGTTGCAGGTATCACACTACCTGAATTCAAAATATACTATAAAGCTGTAGTAACCAAAACGGCATGGTACTGGCATAAAAATAAACAGACCAATGGAACACAACAGAGAGCTCAGAAATAAATCCATGCACTTACTGCCAAGTGATTTTCAACAAGGGTGCCAAGAATATACACTGGGGAAAGAACATCCTCTTCAATAAAGAGTGATGGGAAAACTGGATATTCAAATGCAGGAGATTGAAACTAGACCACTATCTCTCACCATACATAAAAATCAACTCAAAATGAATTAAAGACCTAAATTTAAGACCAGAAACTATTAAACTACAAGAAAATAGAAGAAAATATAGGGGAAATGCTATATAAAATGGGAGTGGGCAATGCTTTTTTGAGCAAGATTGCAAAGGCACAGACAACTAAAGCAAAAACAGACTAACGGGACTACATCAAACTAAAAAGCTTCTGTGTAGCATGGGACACAATCAACAAAGGGAAGAGACAACTTACACAATGGAAGGAAGTGTTTGTAAACTACACACCAGACAAGGGGCTAATATTCCAGATACGTAAAGAACTCAATTCAACAGAAAAAAACAAATAACAATTAAAAAATGGGCAAAGGAACTGAACAGATATTTCTCAAAAGAAGACATACAAATGGCCAACAGGTACATGAAAAAATACTCAACTTCACTAATATTCAAGAAAATGGAAATTAAAACCATAATGAGATATCACCTGACTCCAATTAGAAGGGCTATTATCAAAAAGATAGAAAGTAACAAATGATAGCACATAAAGACAAATACCACATGATCTCACTCATGTGTGGAACTTAAAAAGAAAAAAAAAAAAAGTGGCTTTCATAGAAGCAGAGAGTAGAATAATGGTTACCAGAGGCTGAGAGGCAAGAGGGAGGAGGGAGAAGTAGTGGACTAATAGGTACAAAACTATGATATCTACCCTAAGTGAGTCATTGTGCAGTATATGCATGTATTGAAACACACTGTACCCCACAAATACGTAAAAGTAAACGTTAAAATTTAAAAAAAAAAGAAATTAGTAACCCACTATACAATGCAAATCAACCCATGTGAAAATACAATAAAGCTCAAACTACCTTTAAAAATTAACATAACTTGACTGATAGCTCATTTGAAGCTGAAACACTCTATTATGTTTTTGAGAAAACAAAAGCCTAAAAGGTGAGCTCCTCTCTTACTACAAACAGGATCAGGAATCTCCTTCCCTACAGGAGATTCTCTTGCTGTATGACATCACCACCTGCTCAACAGCTGATCCTTATATTACCACTCTTGCCCCAACCAATCAAATAATCTACTCCCTCAGAACATTCCACTGCCTTCTGCCTCTTATAAGCACTTGACACTTACATGCTCTTCTCTAGGACACACCTCCTTACTTCTCTTCATACTTCTAGGACTGTTTCTCACTTTTTTTCTGACTTTTTTGCAGGGCGTTTCACCTCCTCATATCCCTATAGGTAAAATCTTAGGTTCTGTTCTTGAACCTCTACTTCTCTACTTTTCTCCCAAGGCTCCTTATGTGCATTGACTCCAAAAGTATATCTCTATTTCCAGCCACTACTAATGAGATAACTTTTCCCTGTCATTACGACTCAAAAGTTTAGGATCATCTTTGATCACTTTCTCTTTCTCAGCACGTTCAGTTGCCAAAAAGCAATCAATCAACAAATAGTTACTGAGTATGCCAGACACTGTGAATAAAGTATGAAGAAAACAGACATGATCAATGGCCCCTGGAATTTACAGTCAAGCAGAAAAGTCAGAAATCATAAATCACTGAAACATGGTACTATAACACCAAGGTCAAGGGTTCAGTTCTTTGCACTAGCCAGACATACACAAAAAACATAAAATGAAATAAATAAAATAAAATAAAATAAAAAATCAATGATAGTAAATAAATAACTAATTACTTGTGTATAAAGTGAAATAATCAAGTGCCAAAATTTTATTTCATTATTCTCTCTTAAATCCATCACCTTCTTTCCATTCCTACTGCCACCATTCATTCTAACTGAGGCTAACACTTATTATTTTAACCTTCTCTCACCAATTCCTACAACTATTGCAGACAGTTTCCCCAAACAGTATGACTGCTATTTTGCTTATGCTGCTATTATGTTTACAACAGCAAAACCTAACTATCATATTCCAAGCTATAACTAAAGGACTATCTCAAAAATCCCACACCTTCAGGAAAGAAACATTCTGTCTTTCTCAAATTGATATCCATGATATGACCTAGGAAACAGCACATTATATATAGTAGGCACTTAAACTATTTTAACTGAACACTAATTAAATCAATAAATTAAACCATGACAAAATATACCTTACCTTGAAGTGTTTGCATCATTTCTAGAAGTACAGGAGTAAGAGTCTGATTATATTCATGGAATATATCTATAAATAGTACTTCAGTGCAAGGCTAGAGAAGGAAAAGAATTAAATTGTTTTAATTTAAAACAATTTAAAAGAAAATGAATTGTTTTATTTCTAATAAAAACAATGGTATATTGTATTGACTAATTCTACAATAAAGCAAATACTCATTCTTAAAATCCTAAAACTGTGAAAATGTTTCCAATTCTTGATTTTTTTTAAGATTACTATTTTTGTAATAAGCACAACAGAAAATAAAATCAAATTATAATTTAATTCATAAAATAAAAAGTTTCATTATTTTAATTATTTAGCATTATGCATTCAAAAGCTTAAAACTACAGAGAACAGTTTACATATTTAATTAGCCATGCTTTAAATTAAAAAACCATTCTGTAGCCACATTCATGTATACTCCAGTACCATAAATGACTGGCTATGCAAAATTTAATCTGTGAAAAAATTCTATATTTTCTTAGCAATGATATATAATAAGCAACAACAGCAACTCATGAATTTGATTCACCATATAAAGTAGTATTTCTTCAGCCAGCCACCCCCCCCAAAAAAGTAGTATTCCTTTTAACAAACAGCTACATAAAAAGAATGATTCGTTTTGGTTCTTAAAAGTACTGAATCACTAGATGGTTCATAATATTAAAAAATTATAATTAAATTTTTAAGGTACTGTGCTTTTTCTTTAAGAAAAATTCTATAGATACACATACTGAAATATGTAGAAATGAAATAATATTATCATCTCGGATATGTGCTTCAAAGTAATCCAAGTTCGGGAAGGGGAAGTGCTTACATGAAAACTGGACTAGCCATGAGTTAATAACTGATAAAGTTATCATGAAGGGCTTATAACATTATTCTGTTTTTTAATATGTTTGCACTTCTCCCTAAAAGGAATTTTATTACAAAATCAAAGTAATTAATTTTTTAAGTTTTTTTTAAGCCCAAAGACCATATTTGATAAATTTGTCTTAAAGGCAAAATGTTTGCCATATTAATAAATGTGTTTTAAAAGCATCCTATAACTGAAAGCAATGGGCTAGTCTCTAAGAATCATATGAAGGGTCTTCAAAAAGTTCATGGAAAGATTAGTATTAGGGGGTTTGGAGAGTCATAGTTTGGGTAAAGGGCATAAAGAAAAATTACAACTTGTAATAATGAATATGCTAATAATAAAAAAAATTCAAAAAAGAAAGATTAGTATTATCTTTTCATTCCATTTTTCCACGAATTTTGTGAAGTACCCTCGTACAAGGTGGTTAAAAGAAATAACGTTATCAAAAGAAGCTTTATTAATAAAGTACTTAACAAGGAAAAAAATCATTCTAGCTAAAAATGTGAGAGCTTTCACTTTCAAATACGTTTTCCATTTATGCAATGACAATTATTCCCTAAGCAATTTGGCTGAAAAGTGAAGAAAAGTTTAGTTTGCAAGTTAACAAAAAGAGAAAAAATTCAGATTAAAATTCTTAAGTACTCTCCTCTCAAATACAGTTTCCTACAGTTATAAATAGCTTCCTATCTGTTGGACTTAATATTGGGAATCTCCAACAGAATGTCATTCTTTAGAGAGGTTAAGCTTTCCCCTGCCAATTTTTCTATTAATACTTACCCTCAAACTATATTTCCAAGAATCTCCTCCTGTTTCTTCCACTGCTGCAATTAAAAATATGACAAATGATACTCTCCAGAAATGTAATAATGATATTTCCAAAACTTTTTGGAAATGTCATTTTGGGGGCTGGCCAGTTAGCTCACTTGGTTAGAGCATGGTGCTGGTAACCCCAAGGTCAAAGGTTCAGATCCCTATACCAGCCAGCCACCAAAAAAAAAAAAAAAATCTCAGTTTAGAAAACAAAGATTTTAATAACATCAATATAATATTTCTGTTAATTGTTTTAAACATGACAATAAAAGCAAAACCTTGGAAACACAGACCTTACACAGATTTCTTTAATATAAGCTAAAGATCACATGTGTGTATCTGACAGTCACCTATCAAGTGTTTATTACATCCATAAGCATTCTCACTTTCATTAAAAATTCTTTATGGAGGAAAGCTCAAAGTACTTGTCATTTCCAGAGTATGTGATATCACCTGATACAATATCACTACAGTCCTGAGAATCATTTCATTTTAATGCAGTAATCATGTTTCACAAGTTAAAGTGATTAGTCACACTTTCCATAAATTTCCTATAAAGTAAAATACTTCAGAATTTTTAAAAATCTGGAGACTCAACGCTTCTTACTACATTGTATACACTGCATAAAGAAAGCAAACTGAAACATAAGATTTTATCTAGGAAAAAGCCAAAACACAAAAGAATGGATTGTGCAGTACAATGCTGTAATTTCTAAATGAACTAAAATTATTTCTAAATAACAAAAAGAGGAGGAAAATAAATCTCCCAAAAAGTAAAAGCCATTCTTAAAATATTAGGAAACAAATGAGGGGTCTTCAAAAAATTCATGGAAAGAGTCTTATTATCTTTTAATTCTACATTTTTCACAAACTTTTAAAAGTACCCTTGTCTTTGTGTAACTATACAAGGGCATCCAGCCAAACAGGTAAGCCTGTGTCCCACCATGGCCAAAGTAATTCATACCAGGCACGATTCCCTGACTTTCTATAGCAAGGGCCCTTTTAGGTTTATGCTACTCAGTTGTCTACTACCAAAATTCAAACAGGTAAAAGGATCCCCTGTAAAAATTAACAAAAATTAACCATCAAAAAATCTCCAAATTTCTTTTTGAAGCAATGATTTCTTCAAATAAAAAATAATATAGGATGAATCACAAGTAACAACTGACCTGATAATACAGTCAATTAATTTTATATTTTTGTTTTAAACCACAAGTTATACTTGTAAGTGCATCTAAAAATTAAAAGATCTCTTTCTGGACAAAATCCTATATCATATTTGAATAAGTCCTTTATTTTCTGCTTCTAAATTTTATCTACTGGGTAACAAAAAGGGTGATAATTTTAAAAAACCATGATTCTCAGATCAAAAGTGCTATATTAAAATACAATGCTATTATAGCTATCACTCAAATAGATAACTTAGTATTGAAGGAAGGGAGAGAAAAACCCCACTAAAAATGAAAAATTAAGTCTTACTAAAGCCTTCTGGGTCTTCTTCCCACATTGTCAGTTCTTCTTCAGTTAATAGAAAATAATGAGAAACTAATCTTCTACATATCTCTGTCAAAGTGGGATATGTGAAGAATGCCACCTTAATCTTATGGGCTTCAAGAGTTTCAGGGCTGCTATCTACAAAAATAAAATTTCCAAGTTAATTGTACAGCCAAACATTCTACGTAAGTTGAATTATGTAACTTAAATAACACTCTCAGGAAAAAAGATGCACTTGCATATAAATTTTCATTTTTTATTATGAATATCTCAAAGACTCTCTCTCCTTTATTTGCAACACACCCACATCAGTCCTGCTTCTGGCTTACCACCACAGCTTGTACCTCACCAAGATGTATTACCACAGCACACTGAAGTGAGTTAGTCATACGTCTCTCTCTTCCCCCTAGAAGACTTCCTTATTCATCTTGGTACATATTCATATGAATGAATTCTAAATAATATAACAAACACTTTAACCTGTCTAGAAGCAACCACACTTTATATTAAGTCAGAGAAAGCTTTTAACTGTTCAAATGAATACAACCCACAATGTAAGCTTCAATAGGTACTATAAAAGACAGTGTACTAAATGCACACTTTATTGTTTTTAAAGGCTGGTATTCACATATTAAAGACTATAATCCTTATCTCTATTTCATGTCCCAGTAAGTGCATTCTTCAGACCAAGACAAATGAATTTCAAAAAAAAGTACATAAAAGTAGCAATTACTTCATGCTTAGATTAAAATAAATGAAATTTAAAAAAAAAAAACAAAAAACCTACCAGTAAAGCATTACCTTCAAAATTTTTGGATGGCTTATAAGCATAGTTTTTGACAATCATCTTAATGAGATTCATGCACTGGACAATGAATCGTTCAAATGTAACGCCTTCGCCAACTTCTGTAAAAACAAAGCTTACAGAAAATTCCAGTGATCTCTGAATTAGAGGAGTAAATGAAAAGGGATGCTGATCCAAGAAGTCCAAAAGCTATAAAGAAAAAAATTAAGATGTATTTTCCCCAAATTCATATTGGAATATAGTCACTCCAATTATAACTTTACTAATAAACATTTAGCAAGTTTTATATCTTGTTGGGGAGTCTGTGTATACGCAATTTTACATGTACTATAATCTTTCTTGGGGTACATAATATAATGTAGATGATATCATATGATATCTCATAACAAGAACTCTCTGTTATTTCTAGTACAGGGACCAAAACAGACCCATTTTATACTTAATTTGATAACAACAGGTAAATACGGTACTAAAGCATAAGTGTATAAAAGATATGCCTTTAAAAAGTAATAGATAAATGGAAAGAATTTAAAAATTATCCTGTCTTTCCTGCATGAACTGTATTTTGATGTACCAAACGGTTAATGGAGATTTCTTATTTATAGAATTTCAGCTAATAAATGCAAAAGGAATAATAGAATGTCATCATTTTGTAAGTCCTAATCAAATAATGGATCTAGGCAATGATCATCAATGCATACTAAAATCGATAGGAGAAAGGCTGTTGAAAAACTCTGATAGCTCACTTATCAATCTTAGACCAGACATTGTGTGCCTCCTGATGAGATGCAACACGAAATACACAGCACTACCTGTATTCTTGCCATCCTACCCCATTCCACACTCTCCCCCTCACGCCCCCCAAAAACCTGAATGTGATCAAGCCTCTAGAGCTAACTACGAATTTATAAGAAATATGAAAGGAGGAGGAGGAGCATGGAGACAAAGGCACATGTTAAATAACACAAGGGGATACAAGCAGCCAAATCCAAAACACAGAAAACTGCAGAAAATGACTTGTTACCTCAGGAAATAGATTTAAAAAATTCATGAAACAAGCAGAGAAATCTGAAAACTGACTAGATATTTAAATGATATTAAGAAGCTATTACTATTTTTTAAATGTGTTAAGATCACGTTTGAAAACAAAAAACTCTATTGCTTAAAGACACATACTCAAAATTTACAGGTAATTCTATATACTATCAGGGATTTGCTTTAAAATAACCAGCAAGGGTACAGATGAGAAGAAAGCATACAGACAAAACAGGACTGACGTGACCACATGTTGATAACTGCTGAAGCTGAGTGATAACTTCATGGGGACTAAGTTATACAATTTTATTGGGAGGCATGTTTGAAATGTTCCAATTTTTAAAACTTTAACAAAGTCTTAAAAATCATAAATATGAATTTCATAAGTGAAATTATTGCTTCCAACTTGTCCTGAAAAAATAGTAAATTATAGAAACCATCTATCCATGTCATTATTTTAAGTAAGGATTAAAAGAAAGAACTGAAAAATCCAGTAGCTCAATAATCAATGTGTTTTCTAAAACAGACCATCTAAATAATGGTTTTTAAATTTTCACTCATGTGACTGACCTGAGCAGGGACTGTTGGTGGCAGAGATGCAGGCCAATGTCAGTGACATATACTGCAGAGCCCCAATGACTAACTACATCATCCTGTTTTACTTTGCTTTGTGTTTTCAACTTAAAAGATCTGAGTCAATTTTATACTGGGTCTTGAAAAATTAAGTGGGCTTTTGCTGTTGATACTATTTGGCACATGAGAAATGAAGACAACTGAAACTAAAGGTAAATGCTACCCCTCAAAAAATAGCTCATTTCTATTCCTTTCCTCCCCTCCCAGGGAACAGACAACCACAGCCCTATTATTGACCCTTCAATGAAAAGGGGAAAATAGGTTACAGATTTGGATATTCCCACCTATCTTCTAGTACCTATTTTAGTGCAAGTAGTCCTCAAACCAGGTCTTCCTAACTGCTAAACCCAATTCTTTGCACTTCTCCAAATTCTCCAAACCCCAAATTTCATTAAAAATTAACAAGTTTATATAAAACTTAGTTTTAGCAAAAATGTATACACATTGCCTAGCACAGTGCACCCATATGATTCCAGTCAAAAGATGTTTTATATTGGTAATCTGATAGTCATTCTTAATAATGCTGACTTCTGATATTATACTGGCTCCTATATGTGATCTATATCCAGCTGTACGGCACTGCCATCCCTCTTTATCTCTGCTTTCTACAGTGGTTCTAAGAATAATAAGCTTTAGAGGAATCAATTTTTCTTTTTTTTTTTTTTTTTTTTTTTTTTTTTTTTTTTTTTTATTTTTAAAAATTTATTTATTATTATTACTTTTTTTTAACATTCAAAGATATTGTTGAGGAGTAGAGGGAGGGGCAGGTGGGAGAGGGGTAGGGAAACAGAGGTAGAGGTGGGGGGCTGGGCTGGCCTGGTTGTGGAGGGCAGAGGGTTGTGGCTGAGGCCTTCATTCCATGCCCCTCACTCTGGCTTATGGGCCAGTGGGGTTTCTGGTGGTGGCTTGATTGCTGCCTGGCTGGATGCAGACATTGGGGTGGGCGTGGCTGAGGCCCTTGGCCAACACCCCCTACCCTTGGTGGAGGGCCTGGGGAGCTTCTGGCTCTTTTAGATTTTATAGGTGTTCTTTGGTGGTGTTAGACCTTGACTGGTTACTATCAGAACTTTGTCACTGATCTGTGGGTATTTTGGTTTTTCTTTCAGTTCTGTGTTGGATTATTCATTATTCCCACCACTTAAACTCTGCCCTGGAATTAATTTGTTGTCCTCTGCTTACTTCTAAAATGGCAGAAATTCCTGTGAGGACCAGCACTTGAGTCCTGTGGTTGAGCTCAATTGCTGCTTTGCTGTTCATTCTCTGGGGAAGGCTTTTTGTGCAGCTCAGGCTTTAATTGTTGACCTTGTAAGCACTTCTGGGTATTGTGAGGTCTGATACACCTGGGTTGTGTGGAAATTCTGGTCTGGGCCTGAGAGTTTTCAGCAAACTGCACCCCTTGCAGTTCTATATTCCTGACCAGTCTCCACTGAGGGGTCCTGTGCTGATTGGAAGTCAGATCAGCTGTCCATGCTGTGTCCCAATGTTCCCCCTGGTGTGCCCGTCTCCCCTACCACCCACACTCCAAACACTTCCCATGGGACGGGCCATGTGCCGGTCCCTTGCGATGACTCACTGGCCACTGAGTGGCTCCTGTGTGGGTCCATGGGAACCCTGTTAGTGGTCTTGCTGGTCTGGGGGCCACCAAGGCCCTCCTCTCCCCTACGGTCTCCAGGCAACTTCACACAAAGGGCACACCTGTGGCTTTTGCTAGCTCCTGCTCTGTGTGCTCGCCAGGGCCAGACTTGAAATGGCCAGGGTTCAAAATGGTCGGAACGGTCCCTTCTTTCTCTCTTTGTGGCTTCTCCTGCCTTCATGAACTCCGTAGGTCTCTCCTCCCCTTCCCCTGAGCTCTAGCGGCCCCAGCTTGTCTGTTATTGCTTTTTTAATAGTTGTAAATTGGTGGATTGTGGGACAGAGAGATGCTGGGGACCATCTATTCCACCATCTTGATTCTCTGCCTCTACCAAGATTATTTTTTTTTTATTTTTTATTTATTTTTTTTTTTAATTTTATTTTGTCGATATACATTGTAGCTGATTAATGCTCCCCATCACCAAAACCTCCCTCCCTTCTCCCTCCCCCCCTCCCCCCCCAACCATGTCCTTTCTGTTTGTTTGTTGTATCAACTTCAAATAATTGTGGTTGTTATATCTTCTTACCCCCCCCCCCGTTTGTGTGTGTATGTGTGTATGTGTGTGTGTGAATTTATATATTAATTTTTAGCTCCCACCAATAAGTGAGAACATGTGGTATTTCTCTTTCTGTGCCTGACTTGTTTCACTTAATATAATTCTCTCGAGGTCCATCCATGTTGTTGCAAATGGCAGTATTTCATTCGTTTTTATAGCTGAGTAGTATTCCATTGTGTAGATGTACCACATTTTCCGTATCCACTCATCTGATGATGGGCATTTGGGCTGGTTCCAACTCTTGGCTATTGTAAAGAGTGCTGCGATGAACATTGGGGAACAGGTATACCTTCGACTTGATGATTTCCATTCCTCTGGGTATATTCCCAACAATGGGATGGCTGGGTCGTATGGTAGATCTATTTGCAATTGTTTAAGGAACCTCCATACCATTTTCCATAGAGGCTGCACCATTTTGCAGTCCCACCAACAATGTATGAGAGTTCCTTTTTCTCCGCAGCCTCGCCAGCATTTATCGTTCATAGTCTTTTGGATTTTAGCCATCCTAACTGGGGTTAGATGGTATCTCAATGTGGTTTTGATTTGCATTTCCCGGATGCTGAGTGATGTTGAGCATTTTTTCATATGTCTGTTGGCCATTTGGATATCTTCCTTAGAGAAATGCCTACTTAGCTCTTTTGCCCATTTTTTAATTGGGTTGCTTGTTTTCTTCTTGTAAAGTTGTTTGAGTTCCTTATATATTCTGGATATTAATCCTTTGTCAGATGTATATTTTGCAAATATTTTCTCCCACTCTGTTGGTTGTCTTTTAACTCTTTTAATTGTTTCTTTTGCTGTGCAGAAGCTTTTTAGTTTGATATAATCCCATTTATTTATTTTTCCTTTGGTTGCCCGGAATCAATTTTTCTAATACATATTAGGATTCATTTTTTTCCTATCAAGGTGGCTTACACAGTATAATGTACAGTATATAAATTGAATTATTATATGCATTCTACAAGTTTAAATATATAAAGGTAATTTTTTAGCTTTCCTATAAGGAGTCATAAGTTTCCTTAAACTAAAGTGAAAATGTATGGCTACAAAAATATCATTTTCCTTTCTAAATTTGAGTGTATGTATTACATTTGAGAAAACATACTTAAGATAAATAGAAAACTTACCACTTTAGTAAAAAGAATAATGGTCTTTTCCAGTCTATCTCTACAAACATTATCTGTACCTATACTTCTACCTGTTAAAATATATTTCAAATATTAGTGTCAGTTTATAATATTCTATAAGTTCACAACCACAACAACACTATAACTTCTATAAAAATATTGCCAGTTATATTTTCATATTTTGCATCATGAATTCATTATTAAAAAGCAATACCAAGATTTGCACTTAATAATGAACAGTAATATTCAGTGCCACACTAAACAAAATTAATCCTGAAATATGAACTAAACTCATTTTAAAGTAAAAGGGTCACAATTTTAGTGACAATCATGAATCACATTTCAAAAACTAGTCATACCTGAAATAATTTTTAGGCAACATAAATGTGTAAAAATAAACAACTCAAAGAGTAATGTACTCATTATTATTTTTCCTATATCTTCAGACAAATTTCTTATGGTAACTTCTCTGGCGTAATTCTTTTATACATTCAAAATAATGTCCACCAGCCCATAAACCCCTTTGCTCTCTAATCATACTCTTCATATTCTGTTTCATCATTTTTCTCATTCTCTTTTCCTGGAAAGACTTCTGTTCTTCCTTCTGCTATCCCCACAGGGATGACCAAAGAAAAATAACCATTTTTAGAAAAATTAACTACGTGATATAAGCTGTCTTATTCATCTTTGCATGCACAGTACGCAGGACAGTTCCTGGCAATAGGCACATTAATGTTTACTAAATTGAAAATGACTGACAGAAAACAATCAGAAATTTCCTAAAAGAGAATACACTAAGACACCTTCTCAGGGAAGAAAGTCCCCATATATATGCACACAATCACACATAAAACATACTGAAGAGTCTAAGAGAAGAAACTGCATCTGGCATATAGGCTACACTCAGTATTTATTAAACATATGACTGTCATGGATGTCTGCCTGGAAAAGGGTAGTAGCAGTAAAAATACAGAGGAAGAAAAGAACAGAACAGATTTTTTTTTTTTTTTTTAAAGTCTCCCTCTATACTCAGGACAAGACAAGTTTATGAAGACAAAGCTAAGCTTCCAATCTAACTTCAGAAATTTAATCATCAAGATAAAAGATACTAACATTAGCCACATACTGGATGTCTCCAGCTATCAAGAGCTCACTCAGGTCATCCAACTAATGGGGCACTTATTCAAAACACTTTCTCCAGATTTGCATGTACAGAGCAGAAGCTATTAATGAATGAAAATTCATTAATCTTCATTAATACTAGTTATTAATAAATAATGAATAAGCTATTAATGAATAAGGATTCTACAGTAAAAATTACTGTAATGGAAGTACTTACTGCATTCCAGAAACTGTTTTAGACGTTCGAATATTCCATGTAAAAAACCCTACAAAAGAATATATTTGAAAGTGTCTCAATGTATTCTGTAATAAACATTTACCTTGTCCTTTTTTCATGGACACTAAAACATATCTATCACATCCTTTTTTAAAAATCAGCTGAAGAAAATAAGCTAAAATTAGATAAAGTAAAAAGGAATTCATTACTATAAGCAAGTCTTCCACAGGAAAATAACTACAGCATTATACATCTTCAGTATCTCATTTCAGTTATGTAAATCACTTTGCAATAAATAAAGAAAAATCATTAAGCATTCTTTCTCCTTAAACACCCTCTATTTCTTTACTCTGTTTAATTTTTCTTCACAGACCTTATAACCCCTTGACATATTATTTGTCTATTTATTATCTGGCCCCTCCCACTTGAATGCAAGGTCCTTAAGAGCCAGAACTTTGCTTTGTTTACTGCTGTATACCAGAATCCAGGAACAGTGTTTGGTAATATACATACTCAATAAATGAATAAATGGTACAAATTATTTAAACCACACATTCTTAAACCTCAAATATTAGACACATTAGCCTTCAGATACCAGAAAAGACAAGCATCACATGTATCAGCAACATCGAACAGACCCTTATTTCTTAATATATATTTTAAGGCATGTTATGATTAATTTACAGAAGTGAATAGATATGGATAGTAAAAGGCAACTATTACAATTTTTAATAGGAATTTAAACATAAGCAGATTTCTTTGAATCAAAAAATTCTGGTGTATAAACATCATAAAATATGTCATATGCCCTTTCAGTAAATGGAATGGTCTAGATTTGTCACAAAATACTGGATGATAAAAGCCTTCCTGAGAAATAACTAACTAAACAATGACATGTTTCTTCTTTGTCCTTGGAAATATATTGTTTATTCATCAATTCTTGAGTTTGAGAAAATTCAACTAGGATATCATTATCTGTAGACTTAAGAGTCCCAGATTTCAGACAATCAATTTCACCATCATCATTAGAGTCTAGAGTGCTGCTTTCAGTCTCTTTGACAGCATCTATCCTTTGATTCATCTAAAAATTAGGGAAAATCTTCCTCTGTTAACTTCCTCCTCTTTGCCATTTCAGACAGGAAATGAAAAATTCTGTACTCTCAACTGTGTTAAATGAAAGTAAAAAGGTAGTGTTTCCAGTCTTTTTTTATACCTGCTTAAAACATGATCCAATACACTGGGCAACACAATAAGAAAACTGCAGGATGACAATTAATTTCACTATTCCATCATCCTTTTGGCAATTCCATCATTTTTCCACTTTCGTACTACTCCTGTGTTTTTAAGCATATTTGGTAATAATTAATAAATAATGAAGAGCAACAACAGAATAGTTCCTAGGATGATAAAACAGAAAAAGGTTTCAATAGAGAAAAAATAAGATCACTAAGATCTCATATGTATTTTAAATTTATAAGAGTCTAATGATCCATACAGTAACTATAAGATAGAAGAATTTTTTGGTTTTTAATATAATTACTGTATGAGTCAGGGTTTTCCAAAGAAAGTAGAAAACCATAAAGGCCATCGATTTTAGTAAGCTCATCAAGATAATCAAAATTTTATAGAATTACGGATAGCTGCCTAATCTGTAGTCCAAATTAACTAAGTAATTTGACTGTCACACAATAATAGGGAAAAAACTCAAATTAAAATAACCATTAAATGGTAATTCACAGAGTACTTTAATTAGTTCTCAAGCTTACTACAAAAATCATTAGCTCCCTTAATCCTCACAACATCCAATGAAGTAAGTACTATTCAACTTCAGGCTACAAAGAAGAAAACTGACATTGTCAAGCAGGATAAGTAAATAACCTGATCCCACACTAACAGAAAAAGGCCAACTCAAGATTCAAATCGAAATGTGCCTCCTCAGAGCCCGGAATCTCGCCACTGTCATCTATGTTTCTTTACCATCCTCTAAGTTCTAGGTTATTTTTAAGATTTTTATGTCATTTGAAAAGTTGTCCTTAATTTGCTAAAGTTTTATCCTCCTTCCAACTGGTACATATACCTCAAATGCTACGATAAGGCATTCATAACTGAGTAAAGGTTAACATATAATTTCTGTAGACAGATGAAAGACTCTCAAGGAAATGCCAAAAGCTCACAAAATGCTGATAGTATCCACCAGAAACCACTATTCTACCTTACAGGATTGTGACTCAAACCAATTCATTTTCACTAAAAGAAAAAAAAATGACGAAAATAATATTTTAGTTAATATAATCTTATGATAATCAGAGTAATGGTACATATGATTACGGAGACTTTTGACAAACTGCTTCTACCATATCATATATTTATTCATCCAATAAATAACTAATGAGCATTTACTATATAGAAAAAACTGTTCCAACCTCTGGGTTGAACAGCAAATGAAACAAAGTCCCTGTTTTCATGGAACTTATATTCTACTGAGGAAATTGAGGGGGACTTGTCAAATTAGTTTCTGAAAAATATTTTTTTGCACTATGGCAACTTAAATATATCAGTATTTAAAACTGAGGTTGAGTTTTGATATATCTTCCAGCAATTTGGTAATGTGTATCAATATTGTAAATGTGAATACCCAACATTTCCATTTCTAGGAATTTATCGTAAGGAGATAATTAGAAAAGTACATGACCCAGGTACCCAAATGTCCATTACAATATCTTTTATCAACAATTAAAAACTGAAAACCTTTTAATATATTCCATCAATAGATGACTGTGCAAGTAAATTATAAGAATCGTATATTAATTTATCTTTTTTAAAAAACTAGTCCACTGACAGTAATCTTATGGATGTACCACACAATCATTAGAACACATACAGCAATATAACTGACATGGAAAAATATCTATAATATACTAAGTTTATTTTTTTTAAAAAAAGCAGGCAGAGAAACAGCATGTAACTATGGTCCCATTTATATCAAATTAAGGAAGACAGAAAGTATATCTGGAAGAATATACATAAGATTTCTTACAGGATACTTAAAAATTTGAACTAGCAATCTCTAGATAGTAAGATTGTAAATAATTTCTTTTATGTCCTGTTTCCTTTCCTATATTTTTTTAACTTTTTAAAAATAAGCATGTAAACCTCTATAAAACAAAATAACCATAACATTATGTTGATGTATATTAGTGGGTTTTAAACTGTTTTAACAATAGAACCATTATCTCTATCAAAATCTTACCAATACACAAAATATACTGAGTATTTTTTTTTAAATACACAAAATATGCTGAATTTTTTTTTAAAAAAAGAGAGTGGGTCTGGTTAAAGAGAGGCCCAAAGACCCAATTAGATGTATTTCTTCCTCAACTCCTGTGTACCTCCCCAAAGCAACCCATAGAAAGCAACATTTTAGGGTCGGCCCCATGGCTCACTAGGGAGAGTGCGGCGCTTGATAGTGCTGAGGCCGCAGGTTCGGATCCTATATGGGGATGGCCGATGTGCTCACTGGTTTATCGGTCAAAAAAAAGAAAGCAACATTTTAGCTGAACTAAGCTCACTTCACAGTAAGTATAATGAAATTCCATTTTGTTTTGTTTAGAAAAAAATGCAACTATATATTTTTGCATAGGAAAAAGTTATATATCAATAATAAATATACATCATAACTTGCGATGGGCTTATAGATATATTTATTTTTTCAAATTGATTGCAAAGAGCATAATTAATGTTATGATCAGAGAAAACAAAACAAATTCATTTGAAATACATAAAAACAACCAAAGGAAAATATCAAGGATATAAATAACTATCTACAATGCACCTGGTAATGTTATAACAGCATTCAAATTTACAGGAGTTCATTTTTATTTAAATTCAAATTAACACTCTCAATGTACCATGGCATCTTGAGAAATATCCTGGGCCTATTTCCTCTCCTTCACACAACAGTCGCTTTGATATAGTGAAAATAGATCAGAAGTCAAAAAGGACACTATAACATACACAGAATGGTAAAAACCTACATGGTCACTTAATAAAAACTGTTTTAAATGAATGCCAGATAAAAAGAATGCGCTTTAAAACATTCAGGAAAACACCAATCACCTTCTAATTACTTCTATCACTTACCATCACCTCCATATTCTTATGAGGTTCCACAAATCCATTGACAGTTAACTTACGCAGCACTGAAAAGTAAAAACAAGCTTTACTTGAATCTTATTTCTTTGTATTTAATCCTATTAAAATCACAATCATATTAAAGACTCAGAATCACAAAACCTAATCAAGTTTAAAGGTTAATCTGGTTTAATCCTCACTTCTTTTTTTTTTCTGACCGGTAAGGGGATGGCAACCCTTGGCACAGTGCTGTCTGCACCACGCTCAACCAGTGAGCGCACCGGCCATCCCTATATAGGATCCGAACCTGCGGCCTGCCGCACTCTCCCGAGTGAGCCACAGGGCCGGCCCTTAATCTTCACATTTTAATAGATTAAAAAAATGTTCACTCCTGGTCATTTGGCTGGGTAGTTAGTGGAAAAGATGAAACTGAAGTCTGGTACTTATGACTCACCAAAAGCAGTATTCTCACTTATTACTACTCATGTTTCTAAAACTATATTGTAAAATTTAGTTTAATTTCTCTAATAGTTAATGCTTCTTACCTGCAATAACTGAAATTGAGAAGGTTGTTTGTATTTCATAAACTTTAAGCTATGACTCAACCAAAAAACTTCATTCAGTTTTAGGCTACATTAATGGAAATATAGTACCTTCTAAAAGGAATACAAAAAGTAAACTCTATTCCCAAATCTGGAATAAATTACAGTGCTCAATTGTAAACATCGCATTTTGTAAGTAATACTAACAAACTAGTGTACCTAGAGAGACAAGCTGGATAATTTAAATCTGAAGTCAGAGCTAGATTTAAATCCTTGCTCCATTGTCTCTCTGTTTTTTTTGTTTTGTTTTGTTTTTTCTGGCAACTGGCTGGTACAGGGATCAAACCCGGGGCATTGATGTTACCAGCACCACACTCTAACCAACTGAGCTAAATGAGCTAACAGGCCAGCCCCTTGCTCTTGTCTATGGCTATATTACTTCGGGCAACTTTTCTAGATCTCACTTTCCTCATCTATAAAATGTTAATAAATCCTACTTCACAGGTTTATTAAAGGATTCAATGGTATAATATATATAAAACACTTAGCATAATTCAGCAACAGTAAGGATGATGACAGTATGAGACAAAATTTACAGTCACTTTATTAAATAAGCATTGCTATCTATATTACTAAAGAATTATCCTTTAGATAGTGTTCATTAGGTGAAGTCTAAAAACAGTTTATTAAAATTAGGCTTAGAATGTGATTGTCTACAAGGCCTTCACTTTGAAACTATCAATTATAAACAAATCAGAAGCTAATATATCAGAATAAGAGAGAACAGGGTTCAGATTGAGTCTCTAATTTTGGATATGCTTTTTCTCACCACAGGAACTTGGTCCACACTACCTGGGAGAGTCCTTTCTTTCTCCCTTGATTGCTTGGTTAACTTCCACATATCCTTTAAGACTGTGGCTCAAACATCACTTTCTCAGGGAAGTCTTTTCTGAACATATTATTAGTTACCATAACATGATAAGGTCCCTGTCACAGAAGTCATTTTACATGTATTTGTGTGATCATACTATCATGTCTGTCTACCAAGTGCCAAGCACCTGTAAATCTGTTGAATGAAGAAATGAATGCATGCGTGTCTAAAAGATATAAATGCAGAGAAGTGTAAATTCAAATACAGATTACACATAACAAAAACTCTAGTCCTAAGTATTTCTTCATTTCAGGACAGAAATTTATAGCTGGACAGAACAAGATTTTCCAAAGAAGAATGCTTTTTAAAAGCTAATATATATGTAAAGACCATGAGATGCAGAGGTACTGAAAAGCTTAGCAGGCTATGATAAAGTAAAACTACATTCTCTTTGTCAGGAGTTAGGTTTTGAAATCACTAAGGCAAAAAAAAACCTATAATCAAGAGAACTCTTGAAAACTCCTTAATCATTAAATGCAATAGTGGACACACAGTTCTGTATATATAGCCTCATATAAGTTTCTTTAACTCTTTCTGAGTAAATAAACGCTTCTCTACAAGGCCTTTTAATTTCTTCTTCAAGGATGTTGACAAAACCATCTCCACTCACTTATACAAGGGTACTTCAAAAAGTCCATGGAAAGGTTTGTATTATCTTTCAATTCTATTTTTCCACAAACATTTTTAAGTACTCTCATACAACCACCTGTACAATGGATTTTATTTGTCAAAGGGCCTTTAATATCATTCACATATTTGTTCACAGGCTTTGCCAAAATGTGCTGACACTTTGGGGTTTGTGTACCCACCATCTGGTTAATGTAAGTGATGTATTAGAGTAGTGCAAAGAATGTATGGTAAGATTCCAAAGTACTAGGGTGAGTATGAAAAAATAGCTTATAAGAAAAACAGAAGAATGCAAAATGAGCTGTAGTAAGAGAGAAACAGAGGCTGTCTGAGATTAAACTAAGAAAAACTAAAAGAGTTCTAGCATCCAGAACAGAAGGAGATGGATTGGAAGAGTGTTAAGAGGGTGAACAAAATACCACTTTGTGCCGTGCCCACCACACTGACTTCTGTTTAACCTCATTCCTTTGTTTCACTAACCAGTTATATCTTAACCTTAGGGCAAGCTATAAAAGGAGTATAGGTTTCAGGGAGTGAGTGATTTACTGCAGGTGGTATCAGTGGTCTGAGCACTAAAAACACAATACCCGCTGCCTTCTGGATCACAAGACACCTGGTGAATGATGTTATCAACTTATTTTTCTTAACCTGTTCCCTTTTAGTTATTTTTAGTAACAGAGTTTTTGCTATCAAACAACTTTGCCTAAACGCAGAGAGATACAGCTCTCACCTGAGGTCTGATTCTTCATTTGCATGCAACCTTCCTGTGTATAAGTCACCCTCATTAATAAATATCTTTGTATACCACTGAATGGACCTGCCTGCTTCCTTCTTCAGTCTCAAAGTACCTTCTCAACTTGGAGGGCATTATATTTTAACCCCCTCCTCGCACAAAGAGAAGGAAAATGAAAACCTGTGTGTTTTAGAAGGAATCTCAGAATACATTCATCAAGATAAATAGCTCAGAGAAGATGTCATGGAGATTTATGCTAAAGGAATGCCTACAAGCAAAGCACAGGAAGACACAGGCCAAGATGGCATCCCATAAAGCGCTGTCTAAAACTGATGTAAGCCTGAGGCACAAACATGAAAGATGGAACTTCTCAGGAAAAAGAGGGCTGGAAGAGCTCAACCAAGCCTTGGGAACAAAACTTTGGGAGAGTTAGCATGACAATAACCATAGGGGCCCAGAATATGAAAAGTAAAGTAGAAACAAAAAGCGGAAGCATCTGAAAGGAATTAAACTCATATTAGAGACATGAGGCCACAGTAACGTGAATATAACTTAAAACTATCCACTGCAACTGACTATACGTGCTTTCTTAAGTTAGACAGGGTAGAGGAAGAGCTATTCTCACAAAAGGAAAAAAAAAAAATCAAATTACTAACAAGCCCTTGTCTCTCATAGAAGAATCAATCCCCTCCTTTCTCAGTGCAATCTGGAACAGAAAATCCATCCAGTGGAACTATTTATTGACTGTTCTAAGGTAAATCATTTCAAAAATGAACATATCAAGCTTAATAATACCTTTCAATGATAATAGAGTTCGTTCTAATGAACTTAGGACTGCAGCTTCATTGCCGGAAGAAACATGTTGCAGGAATGTGTCTGTATGGTGATTCCACAGAGAACAGGCAAAGTTATAAATTCCAGAAGCTAACTGCAAAGAAATAGCAACAAATTAATTCACAGTATATTATAGACTTCAGTAATAAATTAGAATTACAAAGTAATACCTTTTGGTTTACAATTTAGCACACATTTTCAGTGAGATTTGAAATAGAGTACTTATGGCAATGTTTCAAACTTTTTTTGGCCACAATGCATGGTAATAACTATGGCATATACAACTGCTTCTCTAAACACACACACACATACACATACACACACACACAATTAGTTTCTTGAAACAATACTTAGCCTAATGCCTGCGTTGCAGTCTGATATTTTCTATTTTTACTCTTCTCCTCCCTCTAATGGGTTACAACCTCAGTTTTAAAATAATGATTTATGAACTGTCATTAAAAATGTCAGATAAATCAATATACTGAGATATAAATAGGAGTCTAACTTTCTATGTTCTCCTAGTTTTACCCATATAGTTTTTGGGTATTTAAAGCCAGGACCCCACAAACCACATGGCTTCTCAAGCTGCTCTCCTAATGTGTGTTGGTATTTAAAAACCTGACTCTCACACTGAAAATGCAGTTAGCTTCTGCCTCACAGTTTAAGGCAGAACCATCTTCCAGTGGTATATTTAATTTTTTCCAGATCTCAGAGCAATCCAGCTGAGACTACATATAAGTTATAATTAGATGAAAGTTTACATGGCTAGCTATCATTAGCATACTTCAGAATACTTTTTCTTATTCAAGATATACAAGTACATTGTTTTGACCAATCAAACACTGTACACACAGGTCAGGCATCAGAAACCAGTCAGAGATGCAATCCTGTTAACATAATGTTTCTGTAAAAAAATCAAATTCCATTTCTATTATTTCAATTCAGTATTTTCAATGGCCTGTGCTTACAGGTGTAGAGAAACAGCTTCACCATACATCCCTGGGAACTTTGCACATATCCACATAGACAAAAAGGCAAAGGCTTGAACCTCGCCTAATTTGAGTTGTAGCAGAACATCTTGCAATCCTCCCGGAACACAGGATGAAAGTCTTATGAGAAACTGCTACGAGACCATTACTTCCCTATTTCCTCTGTTAAGCTGTCACGAGATAGTTTCTCATCACCTCTTGGGTTCTGCAGAAGTATAAGGATTTCTGCCCAACCTACCCCGACTTGAAATAGAGCTGCAGAATATAAAACTACTTAGCTACAGTCTAGAATTGGACTCTCAACAATGGGATATCCTACAACTCACACTGGAGTCATCCATCCCCTACTGTTGTTGTGGTGCCATTCCTTCTGGTGTCTGAGACAAGGACCGTACAAAACTGGTACCTTTGGCTAACTTCCTTTGTCTGTACAAATTAGGTAATAAACTGACTGAATCTAAAATTGCTCCACTGCACCTTTTCCACCTAAATCAGTCAGGGCTAGGCCTTGGCCCTCCCTTATTTTGTGCGCGTTCTTGACAAAAGGTACAATGACTACGGGTTAAGCCACTTCAGCATATTTTCAAGTATACATGCAATATTTCAAAGAATAAAATCAAATTGTTTAATCCTAATGTTTCATTATAGCCAAAATATTGTTGCAATCACTCTCAATCAACACAGTATTATGGCACAAGTAGCACCAAAGAAACTAAGATTCTAAAAGTGACATCTTCCCATGAAGTAATGTTATAACAGAGAAGCAAACATTAAATCTAATCAGAAGGGAGATAATCTAAAGAAGGGGAAAAAAGGCTTTACTTCAAGAAACTTCTCTATGCTTTACTTATAATTTCAGTAAACCATAAAATTAATTAATATTTTTCTTAGTAAGTCAAGTCCTTTCAGAGAATAAAAGGCTCAAAATATATGTCCATAATTGGAAAATCCATCATTCTAATTTTTATCACATTTACTGTGTAATATTCGATACTTTCTCAAACATATAAATCAGAAATATATTTTGACAGCCAGGAGAAAGTCAAAGATTAGAAACAGGAGGTTTTAGATGTACGAAGAAGTGGGAATTCTGCAAAAGACCTAAAGTTAAATTTTAAACTAAAATATAATTTCTTATTGTAGCACATATTTCAACCAAAAAAAGTCTATATGCTTGGCTGCAATTTTTAGGTCCATTTCGTACTTTGCCTTTATACAGTAAATAAAATAAAACCCAAAGGAGGCCATATATAAGTTTTAAATAAGACCAAAAAACTTCTAGTCTGAGAGTCTCTTACTCTCAATAAAATAACAACTTGAGTTATTTTACAGTCCTCCTTTACATTTCCTCCTTACAAATACTTGCTTAACAATAATTTATACATACAGATTCTATTAACATTGTTCAAAAGACTTTCTTTATATAGTAATTTTTGCGTCAGTGTTACTTGAAGTCACTTGAACTCTTAAAAAATATTTTCAAGATACAAGTATTTATGTAGATAATGAAGACATGTATGGTAAATAACAATATTAACAACAGAATAACAGTAGACATTAATCGAACCCTGACCTATACTAGGCATTACCCTCAGCACTTTACTGGTATCAAGTTATAAAATCACAATCTAAAAAGGAGATACTATTATTATTATTACCCTTTTACAATAAGAAAACTGAGGCATAGAAAGGTTAAGTAACTTGCGCAAGAGCAAGCAGCAAAATTAATAAGAGGAAGAGGCAGGATTTACACCCAGGAAAGGTGCTCAGAACCTGCATTATTACTCTCTATGATCTAATGCCTCTTAACGTAGTAACTAGCAATTAACTACATGAGGAATTTAATAAAATAGATAAGCACTGTCTGTATAATTAAGTTTTGCTTAAACCTTTTGATATCAAAGTATAAACTATTATATTAAGTAGTTCCTGTCCTATATATTCAATATCAATACAGTAAATCTGTTTTCTGAAAATTATATAATAATTCAATGATGTTAAAATTTTATTTCCATAACTACAAAAAAAGGGAAATACTTCCATACACTCACCCAGGTGAATACTTCTATAAATATGGACCTAATGAGTTGTTTGAAATTAGAATCTCTTCTAACAGGAAGTCCCACCTCTATTGTGCACCATTCAACAGAAAAATGTGTGCTTGTTCTATTATTTGCATAGAGTACCTATGTAAGATACAGCTAATATAAATTGAATGTTTTTCTCAGATATACGTACACATATATACATGTATGAATATATACACACATATGTGTACGTAATGTATATATAGTAGTCCTCCTGTATAGTGAGTAGCTCCAAGACTCCCAGCGGGTACCTGACACGAAACCTGACTGTGGTCAATCAGAACACATTTCTGTTCAGGTCTACCATCCACAAATTTAATGCCTTTTCCATCTTAACTAAGTAGTTATCACGTACTGTGGCCACAGCTTTTGTAGTTGGAAGTGTGGAAACAAAATTAGCATTAATTTCTTTTTCCTTCTTCACAATTTCACAGATGATTCCTTCTTACCACAGACCTTAGCAACCTTAGCATATGATTTCTTTTCTTTCCTTAAGTCAAGAAGCTTTTCACTTAAAAGGAAGCAGTTCACAGCTTCTCTCTGCCATATCCGAATTGCCAACATCACTACTATTCTTGCACTTTGGGGCCATTATTAAGTAAAACAACGATTACCTGAACACAGGCACTGCAATACCATGACAATCGATCTGAAACCTAGTCAGCTACTAAGTGATTAATGGGCAGGTATCCTCTATAGCATCAATACACTGAAAAGAAGATCATTCACAGTCCAGGCGGGATGAAGCAGGATGGCGTGAGATGCATCACACTACTCAGAACAGTGTGCAATTTAAAATTTATGAATTGTTTGTTTTTGGAATTTTCCATTTAATATTTTTGGACCACAGTTGACCACACACAACAGATACTGCAAAAAGCAAAACCACGCATAAGGGAGGACTATTGTGTGTAACTTGGGACTGGTCCCATTCATTAGTCATAACAGCCATAGAACCTTTTATCTAATCCTCGATACTCTCCACTACCACTACATGCCATATTCAATGAACAACAACAACAAAGACGGTGATGGGAACCACTCCCTAGTTCCTCAATCAAATGTACGATTAAGCTTGAAAAAGAAGTGACCAAATGGAACCTGGTACCAGCAAGGAGGAAAACATTAAAGGAGAATTTGCCACCCTACATCACCAGCGTAATATTTTGAAGTCATGTCAGATTTACTTTTATTTTATAATAATGGTAGCAAAAGAGTAAAACTATTTTAAATACCGTAATATTTTTAGGCACTGCTTCTGTTACCAGAAGAATATCCCTTTACAGAATTCTACCACCTGCATACACACAGTGCAAATTATTGTATACATACTAAACATAAAACCCTCCTCACACACCACGTAAACAAAGAACAAAAATACCACAGAACATCTCTAAATACTGTACCAAATGTAATTATTGTCACAAGATTTGGATAAAAGGAATCATTTCATCATGACGGAATCAAAATCATTGAAATAAAATCCTATTTTTATTTTATACTCTTCTTTTTAATCCATAAAGTCCCCTTCCCATTTATAATTTAACTCTAAAAACATGTATGAGAAAGTTCGTTAATTTAGGTAATCAATGGTTCCACTCCATTACACTTTAAGCAACTTTCAATGGTATTTGAAATTTTTATCCCTACTTCTTATAAAAATAAAATAAACAATGAAATAAGATTTACGGATTAAAGTTTTCTCCTGCGCAAAAGATACTGTCAAGAGAATGAAAAGACAAGCCACAGAATGGGGGAAAAAAATTTGCAAAACACATATCAGATAAAAGACTCTTACCAAAAGTATACAAAGAACTCTTAAAATTCAACAATAAGAATACAAACAACCCGATTAAAAAATGGGTCAAAGACCTTAACAGACACCTCACCATAGAAAATACATAGCTGGCTAATAGGCATATGAAAAGATGCTCCACATCATATGCCATCAGGGAAGTGCAAATTAAAATAACGATAAGACATCATCACACACCTATTTCAATGGTCAAAATCCAGAACACTAAAAAACCAAATGCTGTCAAGAATGTAGAGAAACAGGAACTCTCATTCATTGCTATAGGAATGTAAAATGGTATAGCCACTTTGGAAGACAGTTTGGCAGTTTCTTAAAAAATTAAGCATACCCTTACCATACAATCAATCAATCATGCTCCTTGGTATTTAGTCAAAGGAGTTGAAAACTTACATCCACACAAAAACCTGCACATGGATGTTTACGCCAGCTTTATTCACGACTGCTGAAACTTGGAAGCAACCAAGATGTCCTGCATTAGGTGAATGGATAAAACTATGGTACATCCAGACAATGGACTATTATTCAGAGCTAAAAAGAAATGAGCTATCAAGCCACAAAAAAACATAGAGGAATCTTAAGTGCATATTACTAAGTAAAAAAGCCAATCTGGAAAGGCTCCATACTGTATGATTCCAACTACATGACATTCTGGAAAAGGCAAAACTGCGGAAACAGTAAAAAGAGTAGGGGTTGGGGGAAGGAGAGATGAATAAGTGGACAGTACTATTTTTAGGGCAGTGAAACCACTTTGTATGATACTATAATGGTGTATACATGTCATTAGATATTTGTCCAAACCCACAGACTGTACACCACCAAGAATGAATCCTAATGTAAACTGTAGGCCCTGAATAATAATGACATGTCAATGTAGGTTCACCTACTGTAACAAACGTATCATACTGGTGGGAGATGTTGATAATAAGAACTCATATACCTTTGTGGGAAATCTCTGCATCTTCCACTCAATATTGCTGTAAACCCAAAACTGCTCCAAAAAATAATGTCTTAAAAAAAACAAACATCCATGTTTAAATTATACTATAACTAAGAGTTCCATCAAAATTTTAATTAAGCTCATACAGATTAGACTAATAAAGATTACAAATTTCATAATTTCATAAAATCAAACAACCTTAGAGCTGAAAGGAATTTTTAAATAGTCACAAAAGTTTAAGCCTCTTGCTCAAAATCCCTCAAAAGCTGCTCAATACAAAGAAACATTCTTCACTAGAAAACAGGTCTTCTCATAATTGTTAACCCATATTTATAAAAACAAGTAGAATATATTGCTTTCGTCTTTTTCTTTTTTCATCTCTTCATCTTTTTTAGATTAATTCATTTACCACAGCATATACCCGTGTGGTTACATATCATGATTACAAGATATTATTTAGTTAACACACTTATAATTACACTAGAATTACTATTTGTACCTTAAATTTCCTTGCTTCCAGAGACTTTAGTTTTTTATTTTAATTGTAGTTAACGTCAATTTTTTTATCTTCAGGTTTGTATGAAAAGGCTTACCATTTCATAGAAAATAAATTCCTTTTGTGTCAAATCAAGCTCAATTTTGTTACTGCAAAACAATGTGCTGTCAACTATTGATTTGTAATTTGTCATCCCTGAAAATAATTTATTAATTAAAAAAAAATTTTTTTTGGCAGCGGTCCAGTACAGGAATCTGAACCCTTGACTTTGGTGTTATCAACCCCACTTCTAACCTACTGAGCTAACTGGCCAGCTCAAGAACTTAATTTATTTCAGTATGGAAGGAAAAAAGATATAAAAATTGTTGGGACATAATGAGCAGCAAGTAGCAGTTTTAAGTGCACAAGTGCACCCTGCATTACTTTGCCATAGCAGCTAGCTCAACTATGAGTTGATGCTTTTTTATGTGCGAAACTTAATTTGGTATTTGAAAACCATCTTGGCATTACACTAAACATATTATTAAAAGGAAGATTTTCTGTACTTCGGATTAGCAAATAATAGGAGCTTTATCAACTAGCAAAACTGCTCTTTCTAATAATGTCGCCCCACATATGCCACCTTCAATTAAATTATACGTCTTGTACCTCAACCCCATTAGACAGGATCCCCTCCCTAGTCCAGGTTTAGCTACTCCATTTCAAAATGAAAGGTGTGACTGAATTTTTTCCAGGTATCTTTAGCTTTGTATATTCTCCAAAAAACATCCTGCTTTTTGAAGTTTTGTACTATAACACTCTGAAACCTACCAGTTATCTAAGAACAAGTCTCTTCTACTGTTTATCCATTTAACAAACAGTTTTGGAGCACCAACCATTATGTTTACTCTTCTAGACTAGGACTACTGCAATAAAAGCTACAGTGTAGTTAATCTGAGAAAGGTAAGTCAACAATTATAATTCAGCACAAGGTAATAAATACTATACTGGAAGTTAAGTACAAGATGCTAGGTCAGCCTATATTTCATTCTAAATGGAGAACTAACCTCATACTACAAGAAAACCAAACAAAAAGCTAACTCACACAAGCTATACTGAACAAGTCCCCTGATTAGACCACAATCTGTAAAGATTGCCTAGGCTAAATATGAATTAAACCTTAACACTGAGGCAACATATCAGGGTAATATACACTGAGGAAGCCAAAATAAGAATTCAGACTTCTATAGCCTTTAATAGAGGTAGCATTAATAAAGAGTAACCATAACCCAGAATCTACAAGACATTTGACTTTGAGACTCTTTCCAACATAAAAGTAAGTCCCAGAGGTGGAAGGGTTTGAGGTGTGGATAAAGGTGAGGAAAATGAAAAAGTTTTTTAAATATTTTTTTAATAAAAAATAAATTAAAATTCACAGAAATACTTGAGCAGCTGAACTGTCCATTTCTTTAGTCGTGGTTAGAGATCAAGCAAGAATGACAAGGATTTGAAAAGTAACCTTATGAATATCAAAAAGAATTTTTCTTATACTCAACATCTTTAAATGAACATAAAACTGGCTATTTAAACCCACTGGGTTAAAAATGAATAGGATGTAGTGCGGCTCTGGCTTAACTTTGGTGTATATAAGAATCACCTGAGGAGCTTGTTAAAAACGGAGATTCCAAAGGTGGCCAGTCAGCACAGCTTGTTAGAGCAGCGTTGACAACACCAAACAAACAAAAAAAGGACATTCGTAAGCAATATCCTCAAAGTGAAGATTCCAAAGATGTGGTTCAGAAACCTCTCAAACTGTGCATGACAGATTGAAAGCTAAGGTTTTTAGCATGGAAGATAGCTCAAGATTATATACCACTCTTCCCCATCCCCCTCTTCCCCATTCCATTCTCAAATAAGAGGCACTACACTTTGAGTCCAGGACAAAAATAGAGTTCTCAGGTACAAAAAGCTGGCCAGCTCTTAGTGGAGGAATAAAGGTATTATAAAAAAGAAGCAAACTAGGGCAAGTACTCTCATCTAGGATTCTCTCTTTCCTTGGCTCCCTCCATTACGTGCCTTATTTTCCACACACCACATACTACTCACTGATTCCTCTCCACGTAGAACTAGGCTGACTTCTTTAAGAATGAAGCACCTTGAGAGTTGCGGGGGGCTGGCGGAAGAAATTGGTAAAGGGCCACAAAAAGTGCTTACACTGTGTAATAATAAAATATAAATAAATAAAAAGAATGAAGCACCTCTAATCATGCAAGTAGAGACCAGAGTAGAATTCAGAAGAAAGGAAGCCTGGGAAAAGCCACTTAAAACCATGTGCTAAATTTAGAAGCAAAAGGGACTCTGGAAGTTCCCAGGGAAACGCCTGCTAATTGCAGAAAAGCAATAAATATAATGCATTTGGGGAAGAAAAGAAAAACAAAAAAATATTTCTAAAAAACAGTAGTATGTTACCTATTTTTTCTGCAAAGCATACATGGTTCAGAACACACCTAAAATAGTTTCTTGAGCCCTATCATGTGAATACATAATAAGATTTCAAATTATAAACCTTTAATTTCTCTACAATTACCAAAGGTAAATAAGAACACTGTTAAAAATATTTTGAGATTCACTAGTATTACACAGCACAGTTAAAACTGTTAGGTTGAATGATATGAAAATCACTATTTTGAAAGATCAAAAACAGTCAAACAGTAAAGCACCAAAGCAAGTGAATGGGGAAAGTCTTCTCAACAAATGATGCTAAAACACCTGATAAAAGACTACCACCCCATTATGTAATAAGACTCCTGCCCTACATCCATCAAATACCCAGACAATGTCAATTCTACTTCCTAAATTTCAACTCTATACACAGTTAATTGTTCCCTTCACCACTGCTTCATTTATGAGATTTATCACTTGATGTGAACTATTCCAATAGCCTCAAAGTGATCTCTTTGCCTTTAGACTATTCTCTACCAACCAATCCTGCTCATTGGGAACTAAGTGATCTTTCCATTCACATCACTGTCCAGCTTAAAATTAAAAAGAATCCATAATTTTTCAATAAAATATTAACAGAGAAGTAAAACTGTAGTCATTTTTATGCAAGGAGCACAGTTTTCATAATCAAATTTAACTATGTTAAATCACTTACATCATAAAACAGTTTTCTATCAGCAGCCAGTCGTTTAGAAGCCAGTGTCTTGGTAACATGATAGAAGGTAAGTAATGCTCTGTGCTGTCGAAGATCATCTTGGACTTTAACAGACTCTATAAGAGTGGGAATCAGTTCAGGCCACTGTCTGGGACAATCCAATCTAGCAACTTTGGCAATGAGCACTGCAATCTGAGTTGCAATCTGGAGGGACAACAATTAATCATCATAAATAAACACATAAAATCAAGGCAATGAGTAAGGAATGCATTCATAGTTAAAAATTACCTTTTTCGCTAATTATACATTTGAAATAAATGATTTAAATTTCACTGAATGACTGCTTAATATAGAGGTTCTCAAAGTGCAGTCAGTGGACACCTGGGGGCCCTATGCCCCTTTTGGGGGGGTCTGTGAGGTCCTCCCTTTCCCAATTACATATCAGTGTGAAGATAGGTTTTCTTCATATAACTTCTACCAAACAATATATCAAAACAGAGAAAATGAAGATATGAAAATCTGGTCTTCTTTTAAATAGCCAGATACTAAAGAGATATGCAAAATGCAAAACAATGCCATTTTTCTCACTAAACTTTTGTTTTGGGAAATAGCTATTATTGCTCATTTTTTTAAAGTGCTATTTATATTAACAAATATGGTTATTGGGGGGGTTATTATTTTTAAATTAACTAACAAATATTTTTAAATTTCTCGGTTTTAATTTCTAATACAGTAAATATCAACAGATATAACCTTCTGAGGTCTTCAATTTTATCAGTAAAAGGAGGTTTTGCAACCACAAAGTTAAAGAAATACTGACCTAAGAGTAGAAATGAGCATCAAATATTATGTATTTAAGTAATGATATTTCTATATATCAGTGTTTCTCCCAAATGCTAGTTGACAAAACACCTAGGCAGTGGTTTTCCTCTCAATCACCCAAATTCCTCTCCAACCATCTCCTGCCCCAGTGAGAATAACTCTGATCTTCTCCATTATCTCTCATCTCCTTTGTCAAAGAATTGACAAGTAGAAAACTGAGATGATTTAAACATGTCAAGCGAAAACTGCATCAAAAATCACACTGTATCTGACAGTATTTAATATTCAAGTTGAAAGAATCAAGTATAATAAATAACATTACCTTGGAAAAACTTAAGAATTTTCATACCCATAAGCAAAACTTATTTTATTATTAGAAGAAAAATCTCACTATAAGGGAAAGAAAAAATAAAACCATATAATCTACCATCTGCCACAAAGTAGTGGGAATTTAAAACGTGATGGGTATAGGAAATAGACAAAAACCTGAAACTACCCTGCACTTTTTTTTAAAGAGGGGAGAGAGGACAACTTAAATCATTAAAAATAATTTCTGTGCAGTAAGATTACAAATATAGAGATTTGCCTTAAATACTGGCTCAAAAACTGATACAGTTAAATAGCACACAAGTATACCTTAATGATTTCAAAATCAGAAGACACTTTAATGGCCAAATCTAACCAAAATTCTTACCAGCTACAACTGAATCTCAAAATTAAAAAAAAGAGAAGTGTGTATATACACTACAAATAGAAATAATGTAATACAATTTTATTTTTAATGTCGGGAAACAAAAACAGTTTGGAAAAGAAGCAAAAATTAAGAGAGGATAAAGTATAATTAGCTTTCATTTTCTCACTAACCTGGTTTATTGGTTCATTGAAGTTGGTGATGAGCCCTGCACGCAATGTAGATTTCTCCTCCTCTGAGAGAGCACTGTAAAAAGATAACTTATTATTGACACCTAATAATGAATGGCCTAATGACACCTAATAAAAAGTCTTTTAAACATGTGTTCCTGAATGTTTTCAGTAAACAAACAGGATTATTTCCATTACTTGTATATTGGCACATCAAATAAATCAGAGGCATAAAATTCCTTCACAACTGAATAAAAAGGAAGCTCAACACAGTAAGCGACAGGAAATAAGACAAACTCAGGTAATTAATACAGTATTTTGAAGTTAGCTTTTGCTGATATAAAGATAGTTGCCTATAAAAAAATTAATTAGTTGGCTAAAAAAAATCTATATGAGTAAATATTACTCTTCCACTAGCTTCTTCTGTAAAATCTGAGTGAGGTCATTCTGTGGGGAAGTGGATTTGGAATCAGAGAATATTAGGGATCGAAGACTTATTAGAAATCAACTAGTTTATAATCTTTCATCTTACACCTCTGGAAAGGATAAACTCAATACTAATAATTTTGACCTCATATGAGGAAGGAAACTAGAAAGCTAAAAGACAGAGAGAGAATATTCACTGTATAAGATCTTATACATATTGAATTTTGAACCGTATAAATGTATTGTTCTCCAAGATTAACTATACAATGTTTAGCATTCAATCAAAACTTACCAGGCATACCAAGAAATAGGAAAAAATGACTGAAACCAAAATATAAACAGAAACAAGAGTACGAACATTGTGGTTACTAAAATTGCACTTAAAATCATTACGAATATGTTCAAGAAAATAGGAAAAAGATGGAGAATTTCACCAAACAACTGGAACCTATTTATTTTTAAATACCAAAGGGAAATCCAAGAACTGACAGACACAAGTGAAATAAAAGTAATAAACTGGAAGATAGGCCGGTAGAAAATATCCAGATTGAAGTATGAGGGAAAATACCACTCCAGCTTCTGAGAGAGTTCACTGACAGCAGATGTGCACTTGAAAAAAATACTAAAGGCTATTCTTTGTTTTGACACGGAACAGTTTACAAAATAAAAAATAAATAAAGGCAGTGCTTCAGGCAGAAGACAAATGGATCCATATGGAACCAAAGCACAGTAACACTGAAAGGAGTAAAGAACACGAGAAAGGTACATTTAAATGAATACTGTGGATAAAATAACATAAAATAACATTTTGTGGAGTTTAAAATACATATAGAATTAAAGTACTCAACAACAGCAGCATTAAAGGCAGGAAGGCTTAAATGGAGTTAAAGTATTATTACAAGTTTCTTACATCAGAAAAAGTAAAGTATTAGTACTAGTAGTATATAAGGTTAGTCTCTAATAAACCAAGTTATAATCTGTAGGAAAGTCACCTAGTAACAAAAGTGTACTAAACGAGATTTTAGAGGGAAAAACTCAGTCATAAAATTTCTTGAATAATCCAAAGTAAGGCAAGAAAAAAAAGAGAGAATAAAGATCAGAGACAAAAAGAAAACAAAGTGTGGTAGATTTAACCCCAAATATATCAGTAAATACATTAAATGTAAATGGATGTGACACTAAAATTAAAAGATGTTTATCATATTGGATAAAAAACAAAATCCAACTATTTGCTACTTATAAGAAACACATTTTAAATAGAACAGAGAAACACTGAATGAAAAAGGCAGAAAAAGATATGCAATGTAAATACTAACCAAAAGATGGTTGGTGTGGCTCTTTTATCAGACAAACTTAACTTTAAGCTGAAACATACTGCTAGAGATAACGAGGAACATTACATAATTATGAAAGAGGTCAATTCAACAGGAGTAACAACCCTGAATTTAAATGATTCTAATAAAGCTTCAATATACAGAGAGCAAATTCAGAACAAAAAGAATACGCAAATCCATAATCATATTTGGAGATTAACACACCTCTCTCAGTAACTGATGGAAAACGTAGCATAAAATCAGTAAAGACAGAAGATTTGAATAGCACAATTAACAGATCTTACCTAATTAACATGTATAAAACACTACAGTCCACAACTACAAAACACGGTCTTTACAAGTGCACATAAAACATTTACCAAAATACCATATGCTGGATCATAAGACAGTCTATTTCAAAGAATGAAATCAGTAACCAAAAACTAACTAAAACTCCCCACATTTGGAAATTAGACAATATACTCCTATTTCTAATTAATCTATAGGTCTAAAAAGGAATCACACAGGAAATTAACTGAATGCTAATGAAAATACCACATATCAAGGCTTGTGAAACCAAACTAAAATATGACTACAATAAAAGACTCACTGCTTTAAATGCTTATAAAAGAAACTGAAAATCAATTATCTAAGCTTCTATCTCAAAAAGGTAGAACAGCAAATTAAATCCAAAAAAAAAAAAGAGTACGTCAAGCCTTATAAAGAACAATAACTGAAACAAAGACAGAAAAATAGGCCAATGGGACAAAATAGAGAATCCAAACCAGATGCACACACATAAAATGCCTGATGTATATAAGATTACCATTGTAATGCAACTAGGTTAGAATAAATGGTGCTGCTCCTATTTCAAATATGCACCTTGCACAAAAATCAATTCCAAACAGATCATACACCTAAATGAGAAAAGTAAAACGAAGCTTCTAGAAGAAAACATAGGAGAGTATTTTCATGATCTTGGGTTGTGCAAAAATTTCATAAATACGGCCCAAATGAACTAATTATAAAAGAAAGGTAGTTAAATTAAAAATAATTAAAATTAAGACCTTCTGTTCATCAAAGACACCATAAAAGCAACATATTGAATGGGAAAAAATATTTGCAAACCATATATCTGATAAGCAGTTAATCTCCAAAATATGTAAGGAATTCCTATAACTCAGTAGGAAAAAAAAAAAAAAACCAATTTAAAAATGGGCAAAGTTGCTGAATAGACATTTCTCAAAAGACATACAAATGGCCAACAAGTATGTGAAAAAATGTTCAACATCACTAATCATCAGGGAAATGCAAAACAAAATCACTTTGAGATATCATCTCACCCCAGTTAGACTGGCTATATTATCAAAAAGACAGAGAATAAGAAATGATGGCAAGGATGTGGAGAAAGGGGAACACTCCTACATTGTTGGTGGGACTGTAAATTAACACAGCCATTATACAAAACAGTATGGAGGTTCCTCAAACAACTACAATAGAACCACCATACAATCCAGCAATCACACTACTGGGTATATACCCAAATGAATGGAAATCATCGTGTCAAAGGGATACCTGCAATCCCATGTTTTTCACAACTCTATTTACAATAACCAAGATATGGAATCAACAGATGACTGGAATAGGAAAATGTGGTATATACACCCAATGGAATACTACTCAACCATAAAAAAGAATGGAATTCTGCCATTTGCAACAGCATGGATGAGCTTGGAGAAAATTACGGTAAGTGAAACAAGCCAGGCACAGAAGAAGGGAAATACTGCACATCCTCACTCATAAGTGGGAGCAAAAGAGAGACAGAGAGAGAAACAACAATCATAGTAATGTGTTGAACTTTCAGGAGAGAACAGAGTTGTGTTAACTAGAGGTGGGAAAGCGGGAGGGGAGGGGTTATTGAGAAATTGGTTAACGGACACAAGGAATGATTACATTTTGTAATGACAAACATGCGGACACAGGAATGATTACATTTTGTGATGAACATGATAATTATCCTGATTTGATCATTACACATTGTACACAGGTGTTGATATTCAACTTTGTAGACCACAAATATGTTTAATCAATTATGTTTCAATTAAAAAAAAAGAAAGTGAAAAGGCAAGTAACAAAGGGGAGAAGATATTTTCAGTAAGTATATTCAACAAAGGACTCATTTCTAAGATATACATAAAGTCCCACAAATCAGTAAGATAATCCAATTTTTTAAAATGTGCGAATGGCAGACCTTTCACAAAAAAAGGATATCTGAATAACCAATAAGTATACAAAAAAGACATTCATTGTCCATCAGGAAAATACAAACTAAAATCACCAAGCCCACCAGAATGGGTAACATGAAAGACAGATCTGACCAAGTGTTGATGAGAATATGGAGTAAATGCCAACCCTCATATGCTCCTGGTGGGAGTGCAAATTGGTACAACCACTTTGGAAAACTAATTGACAGTTTCTACTAAAGCTAAACATACATCTGACAATAAATGGCAATAAAATGCACATATGCACAATAGCTTCTGGAGTGCTAGTAGTGTTCTAATTCCAAATGGCAGTTACAGGGGTGTTTATATTATAAACATTCAAACTGTACCCGTCATGTGTGTACCTTTTAAGTATGTTATACATTACACTTCAATAAAAAGCTTTTTAGTATCTCAATGGTGACTTTTCAAGATTAGTAAACAAAAGAGAAAACAAGATTAAGCATTTAGGAGTCAAGCCCAATGCAGGCCTATGTTTTCCCATTAGAAATTATCTCTCTCATCATTTTATAACTACACTGTTCTTTCCAACTTTAATAGCTCCCTTCTATCATCACACCCCTAAAATAATGTTTTCTGTTAATGTTTTTGCTTGAAGCTTGAAATTCAAGTTTTCTTCTACGCCAAGGAGTCAGGTTCACCAGTTTTCATGGTGTTCATAATTCTAATTAAGATATGAGTATAATATAATGATTAGCCACCAAAATAAGATAGAGACCATGCAAAAATATATCTACACATTAGAGAAATAAGCCATTAACCTGGAGTAAACTCATATCTTTAGCAATTCTCCAATAATATTTAACACTCTACCTTTAATTTTATTCACAACTTATCATTAGATGAATTCACACTATACCCCAAGCAGAAATTGGATAGCTACTGTGCATGGAATGATACATAAACTCAAGTTAGTTAATTCTCACTCTGTGAAAATAATGGTAAGAATATGAACTATGTAAGATGAAACTTAGATAAGAACACAAACAAGCATATTTTTTTTAATTGAAACATTGATTATACATACATATTTGTAGGATACAGAGTTATGTATATAAACGTGATGAGCAAATCAGGGTAGTGAGCATAACCATCATTGCAAAACTTAATCATTTCTTTGTGATGTGGACATTTGATCTCCTACCTTCTAGCCATTTGACAACATGCAGTAAATTATTATTACAGATGACTGGATTGACTGTACACCAATAGAACTTATTTTTCCTATCTACCTGTTTTGTATCCATTAACCAACCACTCACTATCCCCCTCTCAGGTTTCCCTCTAGTAACCAGTTTTACTCTCTCCTTCTGAAGGTTCAACTTATTTTTTAACTCCCACATGACTGAGAATATGTGGTATTTCTCTTTCTGTAAAAGCAGATTTTTTTAAGTGCCTTACTTTTAAATATAAGGTGAATTAATAACCTGCCATCCTTGCTCCCTTTCTAAGTACATTCATCTCATTTCCAGCTTTTCTCTCAATATACTAAGAGACAGCTTGGGATTTAACTATCTAATATTATTTGATTTCCCCCTTAACTTTTTTTTTTTTTTTTTTTGTCTTTTTCGTGACCAGCACTCAGCCAGTGAGTGCACCGGCCATTCCTATATAGGATCTGAACCCGCGGCGGGAGCGTCGCTACGCTCCCAGTGCCGCACTCTCCCGAGTGCACCACGGGGTCGGCACTCCCCCTTCACTTTTAAAATTTAAACTAAATCCCAGCTCCTAAATCTTTATGCAAAAGTACAATCTGAAATATTTAATCAAAATTTACTATCCCTTTAAAACAGTCATTTATAAGTATATTCTTCATATAACCAGTAACACAAAACTTTAAGAGATATGTAAAATTTAATTGGACAGAGCCATAGAAAAGTATGTGCTGCTGGACCATTTCCTATAACACAACAATGCACAATTTGTCATCACTACCTACTTCATTTTTCCCCAAATTATGAATTAATCCTAAAATAAGATGAGAAGGGTTTGCTTTATACTATAGTATCCTAAGTGCAGCCTAAACATATTCTAGTTGCTTCCAGTATCATACAAAGGCATGTTTTTTATGCCTTTGAAGTAATCACACAAGTTTTTTTTAAAAAAAGGTTTTATGAATAAATGAATATACAGAGCTTCAGCACCATCTACTGGAGAACAAAGATTATGTTACTTCTTCAGCAAAGTTCACTATTTTCTATCAAACAAATTCCAGTGTCATGTCTATCTACACTGGCTTTCCATCAATTATATAACAGGTAATTAACTATTAAAAGAAATCTGTTCACTTAACACCTACATAGCAGTTATAACTGAATCTAATGAGATTACAAATGTATACTACTCATTCCCACCACAGACGCAAGAATGCAGAAGACTCAGGAATTAACATACAGCTGGTTCAGAAATGACCTGGGACTTCCTTCTCAATTGCTTTCTTCAAAATCCTAAATTTACACTTCTTTAAAAGAAAATAAAGGTTATTTTTAGCATGTCTCCTTCATCATGATCCTCACAAGCAGAAGGCCAACAAGACACACACACACACACACACACACACACACACACACGGGAAAAAACCCTTGGAGAAAACCAATAATACGTATGGCTGTTGATGTGTATTTAACTATGCAGAACACTTTTCTTCTTCAATGGTTAACACACTTTTTTTTAATTTGGAGTTTTTTCTTTTAAATATCAAATGCTTTGCAAATTTCCATGTCATCCTTGTGCAGGGACCAAGCTAATTTTCTCTGTATTGTTCTAATTTTGGTATATGTGCTGCCAAAGTAAGCACTAACACATTCTTTTATTTAAAAAGGTACATTTTTATACTTTCTTGAATTTGGAAAGGTTTACACTGGGGGAAGGGGGTGCTATGGAACTTACTGAGGTGCTACACGTCTCCAGTAACGATCAATTCCATGTTTAAAATACAGTACAGCAAGCCACCTTACATTTATATCCAGAGTATGATTTGTGAAAATATTCTGTAAATAAAAAACATAGTATTAGAATGTACATGTAATGAGTGAGTTAAAAGTATAACAAATATACTCACGTAAAGTATGAATAGATTTTTTTAATTAAATATTTTGTTTAAATTTTATCACTACATATATCACATTGATATTTTCTAAATATACACAGTTCTACAATTCATATAAGGAAGCATACCTGCCCAGTATTTCGTTAATTGTTTAAGCTGAGTAATGGACATGTGAAGATTCACTATACTATTCTACTTCTTAGGTATGTTTAAAATTTTCCCTATTGAAAAATTAAACTCAGAAACAAACAAACTTAATTATATTTCCAATGAATATCATATCCCCCAACCACAAAAAACTAAAATAAATATTTTCTAAGTTATAAAAGAAAAAGAAGATTCACCACAGCATAGATCCAAAGATTTTAAGGAGTCAGAGCCCCTGGGTTATTAACATACACTTTGAAATAAACAACCTATTTCATAGTATCCTTCTTACCAGACAATTATGCTTACAAATAAGTCTGATAGTCGAACACTTTTAAATGATATAAAGACAGATGTGATGTGAATAACTTCAACTCAAAATTAATCATTGTTCAAAAAATTTATTCAGTATATTAATCCAACTAATAATAATAATCATCCGCACAGCACCTGCTTTGCACAGTAGTGGGAGACCATAAAAATAACTATGCAAACTACATCATGCAAGATTATTTTAAGAATCAAGGGGAAAAATAACAATTGTTCTAGGACCTTTGAACATTTTAGTCAAAACACTGAAATACCCTTACAGTCAGTTCTAAATATGCAACTCTCATACACTGTTGGTGAAACTGCAAAATGGTGCAGCCTCTATGGAAAATGGTATGAAGGTTCCTCAAATAATTGCAAATAGATCTACCATATGACCCAGCTATCCCACTGCTGGGAATATACCCAGAGGAATGGAAATCATCAAGTCGAAGGTATACCTGTTCTCCAAAAACGTTCACTGCAGCCCTATTTACAATAGCTAAGAGTTGGAACCAGCCCAAATGTCCATCATCAGATGAGTGGACACGGAAAATGTGGTATATCTACACAATGGAATACTACTCTGCTATAAAAAAAGAATAAAATACTGTCATTTGCAACAACATGGATGGACCTAAAGATAATTATATTAAGTGAAACGAGTCAGGCACAGAAAGAGAAATATCACATATTCTCACTTATTTGTGGGAACTAAAAATAAATAAATAAATATACAAACTGGAGAGGAGGGAAGAAGACAAAACAATTACAATCCCTTGAAGTTGATACAACAAGCAAACAGATATGAGGCTGTTGGGAGGGAGAGGGGAGAGGGAAGAGGGAGGTTTGGGTAATGGGCCACAATAATCAACCACATTGTATACTGGCAACATAAAATAAAATTAAAAATAAATAAATAAATATACAGCAAAATAAAAAAAAATAGTAAAACTAATAGTTACACTGTAATTAAAAACATTACAAATATTGAGAAAAACAAATATAAAATAGTTGATGCACAGGACAAATGTAGCAATGTGCTAGGTATGCAGCAAATACTGAGAGAATAAGACAGAGAATAACAAACACTGGAGAGGATGCAGAGAAAGGGGAACCTCCTACTCTCTTGGTTTGACTTTAAATTAGTGCAGCTATTATGGAAAACAGTGTGGAGGTTCCTCAAACAACTACAGAAAGAACTACCATACAATCCAGCAATCCAGCTACTGCGTATATACCCAAAGGAATGGAAGTTATCATGTCAAAGAGATATCTACACTCCCATGTTTATTGCGGCTCTATTAACAACAGCCAAGAGTTGAATCAACCTAAATGTCCATCAACAGAAGACTGGATAAGGAAAATGTGATACACACACACACACACACAAACACACAGAGTCAATGAAATACTACTCTGCCATAAAAAAGAATGAAATTCTGCCATGTGCAGCAACACGGATGAACTTAGAGAAAATTATGTTAAGTGAAATAAGGCAGGCACATAAAGACAAACACCACATGTTCTCACTCCTAAGTGGGAGCTGAAAGAAAAAAAGAAAGAGAGAGAGAGAAACAAACAAACATTCAAAATAATACACTGAACTTTCAAAAAAAAGAAAAAAGAGAACAGAACTGTGGTTATTAGAGGTGGAAAAGGGGGAGGGCAGGTTAGTGAGAAATTAGTTAAGGTCACAAAGATTGAATATATTTTGTAAACATGAGTATACTTATTATCCTGATTTGATCACCACATATTGTACACATGTACTGATATTCAATTCTGTACCCCACAAATATATATAATCAATTATCCTTCAATTAAAAAAAAAAAGAAATGTTACTATCCCTCTAAGAAAAAAATTATAGCTAGTAAAAATAAAAACAAAAAGATCTAGGCACTTAATATTATTAACAACTCATACATTACACAAAAAGTCAACAGTTAAGCAATGCCTATTGGTTTTTAAGGTCCAGCAGTAACTAAAATAAGAAATCTCAAGTATTTTATATTTGGGCCTGAAAAAGCACAAGGCTAATTATAGAAAATATTCATTTAAATAAGCATATGAAGACAAAAGTTACTCTGAGATTTTCTAAAGATTTACATTGTGCCCCAAATTTACAATGATGGTGGGATTATGTAAATAATAAGATATTTTCTTTAGTACCTTTTAAAAATCAATCTATTTTTTACCTTTTTGATTCTGAGCCAAACAACCAACTTTCATGTTATATTCAAAGTAATAGGTATGACTCAACACTTAACTTCCCTTACAGTCATAACAAGTATCTTCTTAAATTTAACAAACTCCATTGTTTTAGCCAAGAAGTCAAAATATGTATGTCAATTACTATAATTTATAATATTTGGCAAGATATGGTAAAAAAAACTTTGCTTTGAATTTGTGACCCAGTCTCTAATACTGGGTCAGTTTTTGACCCACTTGGTAGCCTCATTGTCCTGGCCAGAAACTAAATCTCAAACACTAATCAGAGTTCCCAATTTTTCACAAGAATAGAGAAGCTCCTCATCACAAAAAGACTTCTTGCACTCTGGCACTGAAAAAATAGTTTTGAATAATTAATCAAAAACGTTAAACTCCAAGAAAGATTTGGTTAAAACACATACCGTAAATTATTATATTATTTCCCATTCACACTCAGGATAAGATCAGATGTGTCAAGAAAATAAAATTTTTTAGATGGGAAAAGAAAACAATGTTTTAAAGTGAGATACACAGAGCACAGTATACCTGAGAGTCTGATCCTGCAGCACACAGACCTGAACCCAGACAACATAAATTAATTGGGGTAGGGATGAAGAAAAAGTATAAAACTGTACTATCCACAGTACTGATGTCAGCATCAACATGCTAAAATTGAAAATCATCACTACGTTGCCTTCTGAGCAGATACTACAAATATCCCACTCGATAATTTATACATCCATCAACAAATATTTCTTAAACACCCTCAACAAACCATGCCCTAAATTAATATAATGGCAGTGGCAATGACAGCCATATGGATCAGTTTCACTAAAGTAAACTACCAATAAAACTAGGTTTTTAGAACAATTAAAATAATGCTGTCTCATTTTATTAAAAATAAAAGTAAACGATTTTAGAACAACTTACCAGCAACACTGAATAAAAACCTGGCTGTGTCTCCCACTGTTTCAACTGCTCCTCAGCTGGCTTTAACACAGCAGTATCCTGACTAGTGGCCTGAGTTAAGACCTGAAGAACAACAGTGCTGGCACTGTTGAGATCCATGGACACCTGGCAATGAGAAGTTAACATACTTGAATGTACATTACACATAATAAAAAATTAATACAACATAAATGGACGAAAAGAGCTTTCATGTTCCGAATTACTCCTATAGTCAATAATTTAACTACTCCTTCATGTTTCTGCATACCATTCATAGTCTACTTCAAACTCCTATCATTCAAATCACTTTTGCTTAAATTAGTTTATTTCTAAAGGAAACAGCCTTTCATTGTTCCATAAGTAGAAGATAATTGTAAATTGGGGGGTTGGGGGGAACCTATATACAGAACCCAAAGTTTCTAAATTCTGGTTAAATACCACTGTCTGCCCAAGACTGAGCATAACGCCTTCTGCCTTTGTTTTAAAAAAGAGATTAATAAATGTTACAGAAGTATTAACCACATGCTAGCACCCAACTTTATCCTTGACAAGATCAAAAGGAGAGAAGAGAAATAAAAAAGGAATGCTTTGACTCACTGATAAGTACCTCCTAACATCATCTTACATGTCACCTATGGTACATGTCCAAAACACTCTAAAGAACATAAAAGATAAATGCATATCCAAGAAATGCTGTGGGGAAACAAAAATGAACTGAACCAATAAGCAAAAATATAAATCCTAAGTTAGAAAGGATCTTAAGGGTTGCATCATCTAATACTATACTAAATATTTTAAGCCATTCTACAAATACATGAACAACCTATTGAATTCTCTAGGATTCTAGTTCTAATCATCCCCCAAATTGTATATTTAGCAAGTATGTAAATTTGTTCCCAAAATACACATACAAAATATATAAGATTAAAATTGAAAGCTAAAAACTGGTAGTAAATAAGTGTAAGTTCTCAGTGCAGAGGTGATTGGGAAATTAGCTTTGTGACAGTAGCTATATCTAAAACTGAAGAATGTTCTAGACTGTAAATACAAAAGTCATTAAGCCATAAAAAATACAGCTAAAACAAATGAGTTCCTTGGTTAAAAGAGTTACAATTAAATTGCAGTGAAAAGGGAAGATCTCAAATATTGATTCAATAAGAAATTTGACCCAAAATATTACAACTTTTAGGGAAAATTAACCGTTATAAAGGCTATGTAAGTAAAGCTGGGCTAATGCACAACAAGAAATTTCTTCCTAACATCTTAAGAAGGCCATAATAACTGGAATCTGAAAAATACTACCAATTAGCAATAGAGTTGGATTAAGATTTTAAATTAGCAAAAAAAAAAAAAAAAAAAAAAAAAGATTTTAAATTAGCACTCTGTTCTTGTCTATATTTTAAAACTGAGTAGGATGACTTGTAAATATATACTGTCTCTATCACTAGTTGGGAGCTCCTTGAACAATACAAAGTTTTTGTGTTCGTTATCACTTGAAAACAAGTAAATGGATTTTCACTCAATTTATAGAAATTGTTGGTTAAAAAAAAAAAAAAAACAGGCTATGTGAGAGAAATTCACCTTATGGATGCCCTAGAAGATACTTTAAATAGATAGGCAGTATATTTTTCTATCTAGTAGAAACTTAATGCAAGCCACAAAAGTAAGCCATGTATGTAACTTACACTTCCCAGTAGCCACCTTAAGTAGTAAAAAGAAACACATTAATTTTACTAGCATATTTAAATCAATATATACAAAACGTTATTCAACACATGACCAATATTTTTAATATTTATTAATATTAAAATACGGTGGCCCCATACCAGCTAGCTGCCAAAAGAAATAAAAATATAATATTTTACTTTCCTTTTTATACTAAGTCTTCAAAATCCTCTTTATATTTTACATGTAAAGTACATCTCACTTCAAACCACATAGTGCTCAACAGCCACATATGGCTAGTTGCTACCATACTGGCTACAACTCTAGAAAAGCCCTACTCACAGTGTCATCCAAACACTGGTAGCACCACCATCAGATGGGACCATCTTAAAACTACAAACTCTTATTTTGGGGGAGCAGGAGGTGGCTGGCCGGGCAACGGGGATCTGAACCCGTGACCTTGGTGTTATAAGGCTGCACTCTAACCAACTGAGCTAACCAGCCACACCCAAAAATACAAACTCTTAATCTCTTTTCAAACCTACCAAATGAGAACAAGGACAGCAGTTGAGGGGAGGCAGGAACAGCAGGAAAAAATCTGTGTTTTAATAAGTTCTCTAGGTAAATCTTTTAATTGGCAAACTTTAAGAAGCACAACTTTAAAAATGTCAAACTGAGGTCTATCTGAAAGTTCAGCTCAATTGCTAATGCAGTGGATGACAAATAACAAAGCCGTTTCAAAAATATGAGTACATTCCTATAAAAGGAGGAGGGATGGGCACTGATTTGCAGCTGAACTCTTCTCACAAAGGAACTTTCCAGGATATGAAGAGCAGGAATTTATTGATTCTCTCCTAAGCAATGCAAGAGCAGCCAGTCAAAATAAAAAGTTGAAAAAATAAACAAACAAACAAAAAAACTAATGTCTGAGCATATGTCTAGCATTGTACTAAGTGTTTCATTCAATTATTTCTAACAAGAATCCTATGTGGTAGATAATATTATCCCCATTTTTTAGGCAGAAAATTAAAGGATCAGAGACTTTACCTTGCCAAGGTCATAATCTAATAAGTGGCAGTGCTTGGACTTTAACACCAAAGCCACTAAACCTAAACAGCACCTAATATTGCCTTCCTTGAGTGACAAAACCAACACCTAAGGCATCTCTGTAGTGCCAGGAGCCCAACAAGGTACATGATATATGCTTAAAAAAAGATTTGCTGAATAAAAGAAAATGATCAATTTTGAACAACAAAGTATTTCACAATGAACTACACGGCAGTTAATTAACCAATTTATTCAATAAAACTCCTGAAAGACTGCTGTGTGCCAGGTGCTGTTCAAAGTGCAAAGACAGCAGTAAACAAAAGTGTCCCTGACTCATGCAACTCACACTCTAGTGAAAGACAGATCTGTTAAAAAAGAAAAAATAAATGAGGTAGCGATATGAAGAAAAAATAATAATGTTAAAAACTGACTGCAATTGAGTGTTTTACTTTAGATTGTGTGTTCAGAGATTTGAGCATCCGAAGATTTTGGTAACTGAGGGAGGTCCTGAAACCAATCCCTCATAGATATACCAAGGGAGACTGTATTTGGAGGTGGAACCTTTGAGAGGTAATTAGGTTGTGAGGGTGTAGGTCTCACAAATGACAGTAGTGCCCTTTTAAGAAGAGGCCAGAGAGCAAGCTCACTCTCTTTTTGCCATATAAAGAGACAACGAGAAAGCAGTCTGCAACGTTGAAGAGGGCTCTCACCAGAACCCGATCATGCTGGCACGCTGATCTTGGACTTCCAGGCTCCAGAACTGTGAGAAATAAATTTGTTTATAAGACATACAGTTTATGGTATTTTGTTATAGTGGCCCAAGCTGGCTAAGACAGATTTCAAATCAATAACCTAAACTTTCCACCTTAAGACACTAGACACACAAGGGAAAACTAAGCTTAAAGTAAGCAAAAGGAAGAAAATAATAAAGATTTAAGCAGAAATTAATGAAATAGAGAAAAGAAACAATAGAGAAAAAAAATCAACAAAACCAAAAATCATGGGATTTTTTTAAGATCAGCAAAATTGACAAACCTTTAGTTAAACTGATAAAGAAAACTGAGAAGACATAAATTATTAAAGGAACAAAAGAAAACACTGCTACCAAACTTACAGAAATAAAAAGGATTCTAGAGAATACTATGAACAGCTGTATACCAAAAAATTAGAAATCTACGTGAAATATACAAATTTCTAGAATATAAATTACTGAAATTAAATCAAGAAATATAAAATCCAAATAAAACTCGTAACAAGAAAAGAGATTAAATCAGTATCTTTAAATTTTCCCACAAGGACCAGACGGCTTCCAGGTGAATTCTCCCAAACATTTAAAGAATCAATACCAATCCTCCACAAACTATTTTAAACAGTAGAAGAGGGGGGACCACTTCCCAACTCATTCGGAGGCTAGTATGACTCCAATACCAAAACCAAACGAAGACATCACAAGAACCTACAGCCTAATGTCTCTTATGAATATAGAAGCAAAAATCACCAAAATACTGGCAAATCAAATGCAGTAACATATAACAAGGATTATATACCATAACTAGGTAGAATTTATCCCAGGAAAGCAAGCTTGGTTCAACAACTGAAAAATCAATGTTATTACATTATATCAACAGAAAAAAGGACAAAAAGTACATAATCGGGGCTGGCCAATTAGCTCAGCTGGTTAAAGTGCAATTGATAACACCAAGGTCAGGGATTCGGATCCCCATACTCGCCAGGTGCCAAGAGGAAAAAAAAAAAAAAATCCTGAAAACAAATAATAATCCCATAATATTTTTTAAAAAGCACACACCAAAAAAACAATGATCATCTCAACAGATATAGAAAAAGCAATCCAACATCCTTTCATGATAAAAACACTCAATAAACTAGGAATAAAAGGGAACTTCCTCAATCTGTTAAAGGGCACATATGAAAAACCCAGTTAACATACTTACTACAGTCATTTACCAATCAACGATGGGAATATATTCTGAGAAATGCATGGTTAGCCAAGTTCAAAGTTGTGCAAACATCAGTGTGTACTTATGCAAATCCAGATGGTATAGCCCACCACACACCTAAGCATATGGTATAGCCTATTGCTCCTAGAACTTTTACAACCCAATAATTAAGACGATAATCCAATTTTAAAATAGGCAAAGTATTTGAACAGACACTTATACAAAGAAGATTCAGAAATGGTTAGCATATGAAAAGGTGCTGAACTTTATTAGCCATTAAGGAAATGCAAATCAAAACCACAATGACTTCACACCCACTACCATGGCTATAATCAAAAAGACAGATAATAAGAGGCATTAGTAAGGAGGTGAAACTGGAACCCTAATGCATTGCTGGTGAGAATGTAAAATGGTGCAGACACTTTAGAAAAGTCTGGCAATTCCTCAAAATGTTAAACATACAGATACCACTGGACCCAGCAAATCCACCTGTAGGTATGTACCCAAGAGAAATAAATACATCCACACAAAAACTTGTATACAAAAAGAGATGTTCATAGCAGCATTATTCATAATAGCCAAAAAGTGACAACAATTCAAATATCCATCACATAACAAATACAATGGAATAGTATTTGGCAATAAAAAGGAATGGAGTCTTGTAAAAGCTAAAATACAAATGAATGTTGAAAACATTATGTTAAGTGAAAGAAGCCAGTCAAAAAAAAAGGAAGGCCTTTTGATTCCATTTACACTAAATATGCAGAACTGGCAAATTTAAAAAACAAAAAGTAGATTAGTGGTTGCCTGGAGCTGGGGGATTGGAGGAAAATGTGAAGGGACTGCTGATGGGATACAGTTTCTATTTAGAATGATGAAAATGTTCTAAAAGTGTTTACAGTGATGGTTGAACAACTCTGTGAATATACTAAAAACCACTGAATTGGACATTTCAGTGGGTGAATTTATAGTCTGTGAATTATACAGTTCAATAAAGCTGTTTAAGCTTTTTTTTTAAAGTTGCTTTGACTATGTAGATATCAAAATCAGCAAGAGACAAGGAAAAGTGACTGAAGAATTGAAAAACATGGCTAGAGTACGGACAGTAATAATTGATGTTGATTCAGGGCAAAGAAGAGTATTCAAGAAATTAAAGCAAGATGAAAGGACATAGGATTTTGATATAAACCCAAGAGGTTCCCACTAGTACCATTCAAATCTGTACCTCACCATTTGCATTCATTTCAGTTTCTCAACAGAGGCCCTTTGGACAAGAAAATTCTTTTCTGTGCATGCACTATAGGTTGTCTAGCATCCCTGTGTCCCTCCACACTGTTTATTAATATCACTACCCAGGGACTGACTAAAGATGCTTCCATATATTTCCAAATACTCTCAGGTTAAATAACCACCAGGGCTACTGATACATTCCCTATAACACTTCAAGCAGATTGTCAAAGACTGGTCTGTGTTTGTGGGGAAAAAAGGCACAAAAAAACATATAACATCAAGGAGGAGAGCGCTACTTCCTTGTTTTCTGTTCCCTACTCCTAAAATATCACATCAACTCAAGAGTTCAAAGGACCTACAAACTCCTATTCAGTAGAAATGCACTTGGAAACTACAAGCTTAAATTAGCTTAACTCAGTAAGAACTTAAAAATACTCTCTTAGCGCAGTCTTTTTGTAATTAGAGGAATATATTATAAAAACTACAATGTAAAATATATGTATAATACATAAAAATGCCTACAAATACAAGAAAAGCAGGAAGTACATCAGATTATAGACAGTAGAATTAAGGTAGCTCTAGAGGTTATCACTCTCATAGTTCACATATTTTACTTTAATGATTTAAAAAAATTTTTTTAAAGGCCAAGAATTTTCATTTTATATCTGCATTATATTTCTATGGGAATTAGATATTTGCTTGATTTCTCTTCCCTACTCCTAAAATATGCCAACTTGTCAAGAGCTGCAAATCATCATATATTTCTCTTATTAAGCATATTTCAAGAAATCATGGCAATATATTCAATATACCACAGTTAAATAGATAATGTGGTCAGTAATTGCACTCTCAACATAAAAGTTTAGGAGAGAAAGCTTATGAATTTGGTCTTCAGTAGCAAAAGTAGTAACTGTTCTATCATATTAAGCAACAAAACTGAAACATATCTGTCAGATCTGTGATGGCAATGTTTAAAAAAACAATTTTCCTCATTCAAGGAACTGAGTCTTGTAATCAAACAGCAGTTTTAATTGCAAATAGCCATCTCTATGAGGCACTTAATATTCCTACTATTTGGCGTTTATAAGGACAACAGTTTAAAATATTTAATGAGGCTGGCTAGTTGGCTCAGTTGGTAGAGCACGGTGTTAATAATACCAAGGTCAAAGGTTCAGATCCCTATTCCAGGCAGCCATAAAAAAATAAAATAAAATTATAACTAAAATTAAATTAAATTAAAATATAGTATTTAACAGCCTGGGAAAAATCAAACTAACCAAAAAATTCTAATTTATTGATTATTAACTTTAAGTTTCACTTATTGTATACAGTACACTTCCATCACATAAAAGGAAAACAAATGTATATTTGTTAGCAATAGTGTCTTTACTTTCATTTCTAAATCTTCTTCATGACAGTTTCCACAACTTGTTTCTTTACCAGAAAAAGTACTATTAAGTGTACCATCCCTAAAGATAGAAAATAAATTGAGTAATCTGCAGTGCCACCTGATGGTAAGAATAAGTACCACACCCCATAGAGTACGTTTCAAGCCTCCTTTCCCTTCAAGGTGGGCTAAAGGAAAGAGAGACTTTGGAATTCTCAGTGACCACTTGCCCAGGACAACCATATGGAAAATGTACCAGAGTTTTCATGGTTCAAGAGGATAGGGAAAAGAATGCTGAGCTCCTGGGGGGAAGAAATCAACAAGAGTCTAAAGAATAATGTAATGCAAGAAAGATGGAACTCAAAACATGAAAATGAAAACCTCGCCTTGAAGCAAAACATGACAACCAAAGAACTTCCTTACAGCACTGCCTCCACTTCTATAGTGAAGTACTATATCACTAAAAGTACTCTCTACCAAAACAAAATGTAAGGTGAAGACATGAATGTGTTTTTGAGCTTTAATCAAAGTAAATATGAAGGAATTCTTAAAAATGTAATAACGTAATCAATGTTTTAGCATAAAGGAGAGTGAGAAACTGGAACAAGAACAGGCAGAGTGATATGAGGAGAGGAATGAAATCACCTCGCGATTCACTGCAGTATTCCATGTTTAAATGAAGGGTAAATTTTCAGAAAGAAGAAAAAGAATAGCCAGATGCAAGCCACTGCAAAAGTGACACTGACAACTTGAAAGACCCCATTTTTCCCCTGGAAGAATAGGCATTGAGCAAATAAAACTTAAATGGAGTGTGGCCTTTTGGTGAAATGTATAAACAATTCCCCAGAAAACATATTCTTGGGGAATTATGGACAGGAGATATTAGAAAATTGGTAAACTGCTTGGAGTCAAATGAAAACTAGTGTCAAAAGAAAACTAGAGAAAGACAATGCATCAAAGACAAGAAAGAAATGAATTTCTGTAAAGACCAGAGAAGAGTTCAAAGATAATCAAATTGAAAAGTTATCATTTAGAAAAAGACATTTTATTACTTTGAGAAACCAAAATCTTAAATTAAAAGAAAGCCTACTTGCCAAAAAAAAAAAAGAAAAGTTAGGACGGCCGGTGGCTCACTCGGTAGAGTGCGGTGCTGATAACACCAAGGCCACGGGTTCGGATCCTATATAGGGATGGCCGGTTTGCTCACTGGCTGAGCGTGGTGCTGACAACACCAAGCCAAGGGTTGAGATCCCCTTACCGGTCATCTTTTTTTAAAAAAAAAAAAAGAAAAGTTAAACCTGAATCTGACCAAGCTTCTATATCTTCTACCATTGTAATTAGAGAAGCAGGTGGAGAGAAAAATGAAATAAGGTTGATAATTGTTAAGGCTGGGTGATGGGTAGATGGGGGTTCACTATACAATTCTATCTACTTTTATGTATGTTTTTTAAAGTGGCAGCTAATGGACACAGAATCACTAAATTTGCTGCTCACGGTAGACATCACCTCCTCTGGAAATTTTTAACTGCGCTTAGATCGTAAAGCACTCCTTCCCCCATGCTACTGTTCTATATAGCACACACTTCTATTATTACATTTATTTCCTTGTTTACTTGTGTCTCATCTACAAAATCATTAACTGTTTAAAGGCAAGAAATGTTTCTTATTTATATATACATGCCATCACCTATCAGTGTCAGGGATATAGCAAATGCTCAGTAAACATGATAAACAAATAATATAAATTGCGATTTCTAAAAGTGGAAGACATGCTGACTTTTAGAAAAGGTGAGACAGAAAGAAGTCAAAGAACAATGTTTCTGGAAGAATAGTAATTGTATTGCAGTAAAGAGAAATATCTAAAAAAAAAAAAAAAGCACTATAAGAGTAACAGTAGGCTGAATGACTGAGAAAATGAATGAACAGTCCATTCAGTCTCTTCCTATATGAAAACAGGGCATATCAAGCCAAAAAATTTAATAATACTTTTCAATGGGAATATCTAGCACCTTTTGTTCTAATCCTGTGCTCTCCAATCAACTTTCTGATATTTACTTGGTTTAGCATTAAACTTTTCTACATTTATTCATTAAACAGATATGTACTGAACACCTACAAATGCCAGACACTATTATAGTCACTTGAGATATATCAATAACTAAAAAAGACAAAAAAGCTGGCTGGTTAGCTCAGTTGCTCAGAGCACAGACTTATAACACAATGTCACAGGTTTGGATCCCCATACCAGCAGCCACCAAAAAAATTTAAATATATAAATAAATAAATAAGATTAAAAAAATCCATGCCCTGTGGAGCATATTTTCTAGTGGGGGAAGAAATAAACGGGGAAAAATTAATAAATGGGGACAAAGAAATAAATGGGTAAAAGGGGCTGGTCGGTTAGCTCAGTTGATTAGAGAGTAGTGTTAATAACACCAAGGTTAAGGGTTCAGCTCCCCATACCAGCCAGCTGCTCCTTGCTCCCACAAAAAAGAAAAAATAAATAAATTGGTAAAATATATATTATGAAAGAAGGCAGTATATAAGGGCAGAAGGCAGCTGTAAAAGAAATCCTGTCCAACAAACCCAAGTATTTGTGTCTCACTGAGAGTTTTTAGTAAAATGGCTTTGATAAACTGAAATAAGTCTCTTCTTGTCTATTTGGTATATATGGGAGTCTCCCATGACTCATCACCCTCTAATACGAAAAGTTAAACCAACTTTATCCTAAACAATATGACCCCCACCAAGGTAGTGCCAGCTGTGAGCCCCCAACTACCACCCTCTGACATCTTAAACACAAAAAACCCATCTGTACAAAAAGCTATTAAAGAACAATAATTATGCTTATTGCTTTTAAAATTCCTTCACTGATATAAAGCAAACAAATAGGAAGGAAAAGCTGTAAGCTTGATTTTAAGCAAGACACTGAAGCGGAATAACAGCCATGCCCAAATTAAATAATAAACTATAACCAATAATCTAAACTTAGTCAAAACCTTTTGCTAGCTAAGGGATCATCAGTTCTCTCCAAATACTGACATCTTTGACTGGTAGTTTCTAATTACCAGTCCAGGACATCATTGTCTAAAACACCGTATCTTAGAAGAATCTCATTCTTGTTCTGAGAGTTCAGCCTAAAGAGTCACTGCATTTTAAAAAATCCATATATTCAAACATGCATGGGCTGTATGGCCAGTAATGTTCCTATAGTTAAAAACCATTCCTCATATTATCATTAAAATAATTTTTCTATCACCTTGGAGCCAACCAGATCAGTTCTCTAAACAGCAAGTGTATCTAGTTTAAGCATTTTGTTTTACTGAATGAAGAAACTGTGGCCAAAGGGGTTAAAGAGATAAACTGTAACTTCTCTAAGGTCACAGGCTCATTAGTGACATTTCTGGAACCTAGAATGCAAGACTCTTGTCCCAACCCAGTGTTCTCTGTAGGTTACCACAGTTTTACTGATCACAGTGCTATCCATACCTCAAGTGAAATTAACTGGCATTTCTTTAGCTTTAGACTTGAGAAAGAACCAAAATACAACATCAAGTCTATAGCCTATTTTATTCTGTTTCAGCCCAAAATTAATTTAAGATACCATATGCAAAGTTAACAAGGTGAAGATTAGGAGATGAAATTTTAAATGGCTAAAATGAAGGGTTACTACACAGAATATAAAATATACAAGGAACTCTTGTGAATCACAAAGACAAGAAATACAAAAGAAAACTGGATAAGGATATAAATAGACAATTCACAGAAGGGAAAAACCAAATGACTAATAAACATCAGAAGAGAAGCTATCTCACTGGTTAGTTAACAGGGATTTAAAAAGCATTGAAATACTACTTAACAATCATCAGACTGGCAAAAATCACAGTCTGGAAATATTCAGTGTTGGCAAGAATGTATGTAAACAGAAACCCCTATGCTTTTCCACCAGAATACACTGGCACAACCACTTTGGAGAGCAATCTTGCTGACTAATGAAATTATTAAGTATGTGTATAAATCTGTGTGTATCCTATGACCAGGACAGACACACACATATCTATATCTCCTCTGACCTAGCAGTTTCACACCTGGTGCTATAACCAAAGAAAATACTGCACACAGGTGTACAAGGAGGAGGAGACAACAAAGTTGTTACTCTGGACACTCTTGGAGCAGTCTATAGTAATACCAAGTTGGAGACAATGTGTCCATGTTTAGTGAAATAGATACATTAAATGTGTCTTATCCTTCCTTTGTACAGTTTGTTCCCTCTGCCTGGAAAGCTCTTGCTTCTAGATATTAGCATGTCTTACTCTTTAACTTCATTTCAGTCTCTGCTCAAATTGTCCTCTACTCAAAGAGGTCTTCCCTGACTACCAATCTAAAACAGCATACCCCTCAACTCAGAATCTCTCTGGTCCCAACATCCTTCTTAGTTTTTCCGTTTAAGACTATTAACACTGTACCAGCCAGCTGCCAAAAACAAAACAAATAAAGACTATTAACTACCTTACATTTTAATATATATGTGTTTACAGTCCAGACTTAAGAGGGAAATAAAAAGAATACAGTGTCTCAGAACCATAAGAAGAAAATTGCAAGGAGGAACAAGTAAACAAAATGGCAAATGATTTAAAAAATTCCATTAGATTTAGCAACAAAGAGATCAATAGTAACCACCACCCAATCAGATTCAGTGACTGCAATAGATTACTAGACTTCAAAATATTTTTAAAAGACTAAGTAATAAGGAGGTGGAGAAAATGAATACACACGACTCTTTCACGAAACTAAAGGAAAATAATTACAAAGCTGAAGGCAAAGCTAGGGTGAGGAGAGTATTTTTAAGATTAGAGACTTAAATGTGCTTAATCCTGATAAGTTAGGGCCAGGTGAACTATCCCTAAAGAGAGACAACTGAGTGTTACAGACTGAATTGTGTTCCCCAAAACTCATACTTTCAAGTGCTAAACCTATTACCCTCAGTATTTGGAGTTAAGGTTTATAAAGAGGTGATTAAAATAAAATGAGGCCACTGGGGTGGGACTCTAATCCAATATGGCTGGTGTCTTTATTAGAGGAAAAAACACTAGGCTGCATGTACACAAAGGAATAACCACATGAAGAGGCAGCAAGAGGAAGGCCATCTGCAAGCCAAAAACAGAGGTCTCACAGGAAAGCAACTCTATCTGAACCTTGATCTTGGACTTCCAGCCTCCAGACTGTGAGAAAATAAATTTCTCTTGTTTAAGCTCCCCAGTCTCTGGCATTTTGTTATAGCAGCCCTGGGAGAGGAAACACTCCTCCTGAGGAGAAAAAACTCAGAGCACAATTAGAGATAGACAGAGAGAGGTAGACATGTTTGCAGGTGAAAGAGAACAGAAAACAGAGAAGCTCCCTTCTGATATATTTCATTTCCTCTGTGAAATAGAAGGAAAATTATTTAATAAAGAGAAAGGAAGGAAGGTGGTGGGTTAACAGCCACCATGGAAAACAGGAACAATTACTAGGGACACTCAGGATTGTTGGACTGCCTGTCCAGTACTCAATAAATGCTTGTTGTTAAATGAATGCGTAAATGTCATTCATGAAAGTTTTAGTTCAGTTCTAACATAATGAACTCTGGCAGTGACCGGCAAAAGAAAAACATTGGAATGAGTCAGAACCTGGGTTGTGAATCTAGATATGTGTGACTTATGCAAGTTCTGGGCCTCAGTTTCTTCAACTAGATGAATCAGATTCAATAACCAGTAAAATAATACTACCATCAATAACACTAAATTAGGAGAAGTGAGATTAAATACAAACACACATGTATATACATACATACAACATAAAGGTCAACATCCAACTAATCAAACATAATACTGTTCCCAAAATATGAATATTTCTATTTCTGGAAAAATACATATATTTATTTGTGGAAAAATCTTCAGTATATTGTTTTGTTTGGGCAACCGACCAGTACAAGGATAGAACCCTGGACCTTGGTCTTATCAGCAGCACGTTCTAACCAGCCAGCCCTTCAGTATATTTTAACTGCCACATACCTAGAAGGATTATTTTGCATTCTGGTTTGATTCAGAATGTCACAAAATCTAAAGATTTTCCTATCAATTCCCAAATAATCTTTACATGTTTGTTTAGAAACTCCAACCGTGTTATCACAAACAAATTCATCTGTAGTGAGGATTCTCTTCAGCTTTAGGAAGTGTACCTAGGGTAGAGACGGCCCTCCTGTCCTGGGACTATAATATATGAACACAAACCATTGCTACAATTCAATTGTTTCTCCTATACCCTGTGCTAAGTTCCAGCGGGAAGAATTCCACAATCCTATCAAAAGCAATAGGAAATTTTCTTTCTAATTTCACCGAAATCTTCCTCAGTGACAAAAGATGTAAGAAAAGCTGTCAGGCAATGGATGTCTCATACAGTACAGTCACTCTGCCCTTAACCAGAAGCCTCTGTACAGAACAGAGAAGTTTGAAATAACGTGAAAATGGAAAAGGGAAATCCCTATTGAAGGTCTTTTTTTTTAAAAAAAAAAAAAAAAAAAGGCACTGCGGCTGCAAACTGCCCTTTCCTTACTCCGTTCTGAAAAATAACCAAATCTCAAGCACACTGCAACTGAGCTCGTTTAAATTGCGGTGGAGAGGTATGTCAATTGCAACCTTGGCACCAACAGGCAATTTTACCAATCCTTGCTATTAAGTCAAATCACTTTGAGACAGGAGTACTTCTCCCATTCACTACCATGTCACAAAAGAATTTCCAAAACGACAAATGCAATGGGCCGCAAAATAATCTTGCTGAATCACAAATACTCCCAAATATAAAGCAGGAGTCGCTGAGCTTGAACACTGGCAGCCATACCTCATCGTGAAGCTCAATGAACATGTATAACTTACTTTTTTATTAAAGGCAAAGAAGGTTCTAACGTTTAAAGCTTTCACAGTATTGCTATCAGCAGCAAAATCGTGTGTGCAATAACAACTCACACAGGATTTATACTAAAAATAACCACGTTCTCTCAAAATTTGCACCACCTCTCCTTCAAGGGCAAATACATCACCCGGGCCCGCAACCGCGGCCACAATGGGTACCATCCTCTCTGCTCAGCTTGGCACAGTTCCTGCTAGCCCACACCCTGATTCCTCCGCGACCGTGCTTCCCGCTCCCAGGCTGCCTCGGCGAGCCTCCAGCTGCAGAGAGCCAAGCCTGCAGGCCGCCCTCACCTCGGTACTGCTATTCTTCGCCTCCCGGTAGCCCCACGTTCCTCCCTCACCTCTCGGGTCTCGGCTTCCCAACCCACTCCTCGCGCTGTGGCTCTCGGGCGGCGGCCTCACCGTTTGGTTCGGTCCGGAATAGCCCGGCCCTCCCGCTCCCACTTCCCAACACGAAGTGGCGTCGGTTGGTCCCGCGCCCCACGCTGCCAGTCCACACGCCGCCGCCTACTGATGCCGAAAGCGGCTTCTAGGAACGCGCCATGTTCAGAGTCGCGGCTCCAAACTATGCGGACGCACGAATAGTACGTCAGAGACAGCCAGCGCGCCCGGGATAGGCAAAGGGAGAAGGCGATAGGCCAACGGCAGGAAGGGGAGGGAGGGGCTTACTCTTCAAACCCAGAGGCGCCAGGTGGCCAAATCAGCTGTGTGCGCTTGCGCAGTATACAACGGGGAGACGGGGCTAGCGCGATCTGTAACCGTGGAAACCTTAGGTCCGCGTGGTCCCACCACCTGGAAAATCAGTTGTCTCCTGGGTTGATAGAAGCTTCATTCAGAACCATTTTACCCTCCCTATTCTAGTTATCAACTGCCAAACTGTTTTACGGGTCCCTCACGGCAGAGAAGAATTATTGAAAGAATCTTACTCCCATGCGTCAACCCTCCCCGCAACGAATACTTAGTTTTTGAGTTCCTGAACTTGTTGGGCGCTCTGCTCCAGAGCGTTAACAAGGATGGAAGATTTAAAAGAATATCAATCCAGTTCTGCCTGGCTCTGCTACTAGGTGAACTAAATTTTCTTATGTTTAAAAAGAGGGCTGGCGGGTTAGTTCAGTTGGCTAGAGCACGGTGTTGTAGTACCAGGATCAAAGGTTCGTGATCCCCGTATGGGACAGCCCCCCAAAAAGTAAGCTTAAATGAATAAAAGGATAAGGAAGTAGCTGAGTGTTCATAAGGATTAATAATACAAAACACTATTGCTCCATTAGAATCTGCCCGATAGAGTTCTAAAATCCTCAGATGAGTCATCTATTTTAATCTTCAGAACAACCCTATGAGGTAGGTGCTTTCCTTATGGCCATTTTACAGATGAAGAAACTGCAGCACAAGGAAGGCGAGTAACCTGCCTAGGCTTAAAGAGCTAGTAAATAGCAGTGTCAGGATTTGAACCAAGCAATAATAAGCTCTGCATTACGGGGATGTTTACCACAGAAAGGCTTTTTTTAAAGCAAAAAGATATTTTGGTGTGAACCTCTCAGATAAAAATAAATAAGCAGTGACCACTAAAGAAAAATGATTAAATCATTATCCATCCATACATAATAAAATACAAATTGGCCATTTAAAATTATGTTGAAGTGCATTTGTTGACATACACATTCAAAATGCATTGCAAAAAGCGTGGGTTAAAAATTATGTTCCATATAGTCCCATAATGCCGAAATACTCACAGAATTTGCCACTAATTGGATGGTATTGTGATTGTGCTTTATTTTCAGTTGGCTTAACTGTATCTTCTGATTTTATTGAAAGATAGTATTCTCAAGTTTTAAGTGCATAGAATCACATGGAGATCTTTTAAAAACACAGGTCCTGATTCATTTGGTCTGAAGTGGGTCCTGAGAGTCTTCATTTCTAATGAGTCTCCAAGGTGATGCCAGTGCTGCCAATCAATAGATGACATGTTTAATTACAAGGCTGTAAGGAATACAAAATAAAGCAAAAATACATTTTTATGTAATTCAAAATAAAATGAAAAAAGTGGTTTACAAGAGATCTCTTTCATTTGGGATAATGGACCCTTTCGAAATCTAAGAAAAGCTATAACTTAGAAACATGCACATATACGTATTTTGCTTACAGTACCAGGATCCCAAATGAAGATGCATTTGGAGGTTCTTAGCTTCAGCTGCTATGAATGTAAAATCTAGTCACATACTATGCACAAACATATATGTACAAATGGATAAATAATCTTATTCTACTGCATTTTATTGCTATATTCTTATATTCTCAGGTTTTTTGAAAAAAAATGCAAAAAACAATTAAGTTAAATCATTGTTGGATGTCTTCAGGATACAACTGAAATCTTAATATAAATTCAATGCTTTCTTCCACATATGGTTGAGAACTGAAAAAGAAGAGCAAAAAGTTGATTAAGTAAATGCTAAATTAGAGAAACACTGGTTTTCCTCGCCCATAAGTCTCATGTAAGTTCCAAGAAAACAAACCACCACAATAACAATACAACTCATTTTGCTTCAATGATTACATTATTACTAACTTGAACTAAATATTTCCTATGTGTCAGCTACTGTTCTAAGTGTTTTTAAAGTGCCTAGCATTGAATTTGAGACATTTTATATAATTTATTTTATTAATCATCATCAACACTCTATATGAATGGTATCCTTTTACTAATTTTACAGATTAAAAGATGATGCTCATAGGAATTAAGACATTTATTTATTTATTTATTTAATTTTATTTTGTCGATATACATTGTGGCTGATTATTGCTCCCCATCACCAAAACCTCCCTCCCTTCTCCCTCCCCCTCTCCCCCCCAACAATGTCCTTTCTGTTTGCTTGTCGTATTAACTTCAAATAATTGTGGTTGTTATATCTTCTTCCCCCCCCCGGATCTAACCCCAGTTAGGATGGCTAAAATCCAAAAGACTATGAACAATAAATGCTGGCAAGGCTGCGGAGAAAAAGGAACTCTCATACATTGTTGGTGGGACTGCAAAATGGTGCAGCCTCTATGGAAAATGGTATGGAGGTTCCTCAAACAATTGCAGATAGATCTACCATACGACCCAGCTATCCCACTGTTGGGAATATACCCAGAGGAATGAAAATCATCAAGTCGAAGGTATACCTGTTTCCCAATGTTTATCGCAGCACTCTTTACTATAGCCAAGAGTTGGAACCAGCCCAAATGCCTATCATCAGATGAGTGGATACGGAAAATGTGGTACATCTACACAATGGAAGACATTTGTTCAAATTCAAGTTCTTAAGTGAAAGAGCACAGACTCAACTTAAGACATACATTTTGTGGGCTTCTGGTCAAGATGGTAAAATAGACAGTCCTCAGCATCACTCTCTCCCATGAATCAACTTACAACTATAAAAAAGCAAAAACAGCCAAGCTGGGTTCACTTGAGCTCAGGGGAAGAGGAGGAGAGACCAGCGGAGTGCATGAAGGCGGGAGAAGCCACAGTGATAGTAAGAAAAAACGACTTCAACCATTTCGTTCTGTGACTGCTTTGAGGCCAGAGCTGCTGAGCACAGAGCAGGAGCTGGCAAAAGCCACAGCTGTGCCCTTTGTATGGCATTGCTTGGAAGCAGCAGGGGAGAAGAGGGCCTTGGTGGCCCCCAGGCCAGCAAGACCACTAATAGGGTTCCCATGGACCCACATAGGAGCAAGGAGCCACAACAACTGAAAAGAAGGAGCCACTCGGAGGCCTGTGAGTCACCACAAGGGACCAGCACATGGCCCATCCCTTGGGAAGTGTTTGCAGCACTGGTGGTGGAGGAGACAGGCCCACCAGGGGAACACTGCAACATAGGAAGGACAGCTGATCTGGCCCCAATCAGCATAGGACCACTCAGAGGAGACTGGTCAGGAATATAGAATCACATGGGGTGCAATTTGATGAAAAGACTCAGGCCCAGATCAGAGTTTCTACACAACTGAGGTGCACCAGGTCTCTGGAGAGCCAGAAGTACCTATAAGGTCAACCATTAAACCCTGAGCTCCACAAAAAGCCTTCCTTAGGGAAGCAGCAGCAAACCAGCAATTTAGCCAAACCACAGAGCTCAAGTACTGGTCCTCACAGGAAGTTCCCCTATTTTAGAAGTAAGCAAAGGAAAAAAATTAGTTCCAACCCAGGTACTGGACCCCCATCCCACAACCAGGCACACCACCAGCGCCTCGGGGCCTGCCCAGGGACCTGAGGTCTGGAGCCAGGGACCAGATCCCTGTCTCACAACCAGGCATACCACCAGCCCCTCAGGGCCCACCCAGGGTCCTGAGGCTTGTAGCCAGGGATCAGGCCCCCTCCACAACCAGGTACACTGCCAGCACCTCAGGGCCTGCCCAGGGTCCTGAGGAATGCAGCTGAGAGCCACCTGCAACTAGGTAAGGAGCATTCCAAAAACATCACCTCCATGTGGGTGGCCCACCACAGCCACCATAGGAACCACGGCTGCCGTAAAAGTGGCTAGACACGACAACCACTGTGCAGATGGTCCGCCAGCCACTGGAGTGCATTGATACAAGGAGAATCAACAGCAGAGACCAAAGAAAAGAAGAAGATGTCTCTCTCCACAAAGCCCATTCCGGAGTGACAGAAGGATCTGCTCTATGATAATATGGGGAGAACTGAACACATCTCTCAGTATTGGACAGATCATCTAGGCAACAAATCAATAGAGTAACCATTACTCTTTCAGAAGGAGGGAAGAAATCTAGGGTAATTAGAGGGGGGAGGGGGAGAGGAAGGGGACTGGGGAGTGATCGGACAAGGGGCACAAAAAGTAAGTGCAATTTGTAACAATATATACACTAGTAATATTGATTTGATCAACGTATCTCCACTTGAAACACAAAAATATGTAAAATCAATTATGATTCAATAAAAATTTAAAAATAAATACATACATACATACATAAAAAATATACATTTTGTGGTAGGTAGAATATAAGATGTCCACGTCTTAATCCCTAACACCTGTGAATATGTTACTTTATGTGGCAAATGTGATTACATTAAGGATCTTAATATGGGAAGATTATCCTGAATTATCCTATGGGCCCAGTGTAATCACTAGGGCCCTGTGTTTTAGTCCGTTTTGTGTTGCTATAACAGAACTACCTGAGACTGGGTGATTTATAAAGAAGAGAGGTTAATTAGGCTTACTATTCTGGGACAGCTGCATCTGGCACAGGCCTCAGGCAGAAAGTAGCAGGCAGCCAGCGGGTACAAGCAGATCACATGGCGAGAGGAAGCAAGAGAGAGGAAGAAGGTGTCAGAGTCTTTTTTTTTTTTTTTTTTTTTTTTAAAAGATGACCGGTAAGGGAATCTCAACCCTTGGCTTGGTGTTGTCAGCACCACGCTCAGCCAGTGAGCAAACCGGCCATCCCTATATAGGATACGAACCCGTAGCCTTGGTGTTATCAGCACCACACTCTACCGAGTGAGCCACGGGCCGGCCTTGCCAGAGTCTTTTTAAGCAACCAGCTCTCACAGGAACTAATAGAGCAAAAACTCACTCATTAATTCCCCCTCCCCCAGGGAGAGCATTAATCCATTTATGAGGGACCTACCCCCATGACTCAATCAGTTTCCAACACTGCCACATTGGGGATCACATTTCCACATGAGTTTTGGAGGGGACAACACATTCAAACTCCATCTCCCTGTAAAAGAGAAGCAAGAGTGTTAGAAAGAAGAAAAATGTAACCATGGAAGTAGAGGTCAGAGTGATATGGAGGCCATGAGCCAAAGGAGTGGGGGCAGCCTATGAAAGCTAGAGGAGTCAAGGAAAGTGATCTCTTGTACAGTCTCTGGAAGAAACTCAGCCCTACAGATGATTTTAGACTTCCAACCTCTGGTACTCTAAGATAATGAATTTATGTTTTAAACCCCAAAGTTTGTGGTTAATTTATTCAAGCAGCAATAGAAAACTAATACATGCTCCCAAGTCATAGGCTTTTCCAATTTGCTTCGCTTCCTACTCCTTTTTTTTTTTTTTTTTAAAGAGATGACCAGTAAGGGGATCTTAACCCTTGACTTGGTGTTGTCAGCACCACACTCTCCCAAGTGAGCTAACCAGCCATCTCTATATGGGGACCCGAACCCATTGCCTTGGTGTTGTCCCAAGTGAGCCATGGGCTGGCCCTTTTTTTTTTTTTTTTTTTTTAAGGTGGCTGGCCAGTACAGAGATCTGAACTCTTGGTGTCACAACACCTACACTTCATTTATCATTGTAACTTGTGTAAAATTGGGTCTTGGGAAACCCTATATTTTAATATAGTTCATTAGATGCTTGTAAATTAATTCACTAGATGTTTACAACATACAGAATTAGGAAAGAATTAAGTCTTTGAGAAACTATTTGATCTGCCTTTGCTAATATAATTCATAGCAGATTCATTTTTGTTTATAATATTAATTATGGGATGTTCACACAATGGAGCACTATCCACTTCTCAACAATTGTGATGCGGGTTGGTATTCACTAACATTAAAAGATGTTCATCATATTTAGCTAAGAACAGGAGGTTTGAAGAGTTTTGTATATCAAAAAGTCTTTGAAAATACACACCAATATGTTAATAGATGTGAACTCTGGGTGGTGGCTTTCACTTTATAAAATCATTCAGTATTATCTAAATTTTTTTGTAATGTTGAAGTATTATTTGAATAATCAAACAAAAATAATAAATACAATTATTTCTAGTTTGGAAAAAGGAACATAAGAATACCCTATACTAGCAAGTATAAGTTAAAATGTTTGTTTTTTTCATATTGATTCAACTGTTTTAGAAAATAATTTGTCGATATGCGGGTACTTCAAAAGTTTCACGGAAAAATAGAATTGAAAGAGTATATAGGGCTGGCTGGTTAGCTCAGTTAGTTAGAGTGTGGTGTATAACACCAAGGTCGAGGGTTCAGATCATCGAACCCACCAGTCACCAAAAGGAAAAAAAAAAGAGAACACGAATCCTTCCATGAAGTATCCTCTTACATATCCAAAGACAAAATGTTTGTATAGTTTGACTAAATAATTCCATTATTGGAAATCTATACTAGGGAAATAATCCAAAGTATAGAAAATATTTTTCACATATGCCCTAAAATGTGTACAGCTCTATTTTTTACAGGAACAATGGCATAGGAATGATTTAGTAAACTCATGCATTCACAAGATGAAAGCTTCTGCATCAGCTTTCAATATTGATGATCAAGAGTGTGTGAAAACTTAGAAAAATGCTTTTATGTTACTGTATTTTATGAAAAAAAACCCAGCAGTAAATTGTATGTACAGCATGACCTCAACTATGTAAAAACATGTGTTGCTAAAACAAACAAACAAAAATGTTCATAGAAGTTATCCAAGCATAATGAGATTACAGGTAATTTTTTCACCTTCATTCTACTTTCTCTATGTTCCAGGAATTTTATGAGTTAAGTTTTTGGTCTGGTTTTTTTTTTTTTTTTCCTTCAGTGTAGCTGTTCTGTCTTTGAGGACCAGGACAAATTTTAATTTGTCCCCATGCTTACTACACACCTCTGTCATTGTTGCTTTGGACATATGTTATTCTTAAAGTCATGGTACTCAAAGATTTAATTTTTTAACTTCATACTTTAGAATCGACTGAATCTCACATTGGATTGTCATTAAAAAGTAAAACTGATTTAAATTGTACTTAAGGGCCAGCCCGTGGCTCACTTGGGAGAGTGTGGTGTTGATAACACCAAGGCCATGGGTTCAGATCCGTACATAGGGATGGCTGGTTAGCTCACTTGGGATAGCGTGGTGCTGACAACACCAAGTCAAGGGTTAAGATCCCCTTACCAGTCACCTTTAAAAAATAAAAGATAAAATAATTAATTAATTGATTAAATTGTACTTAAGAAGCTTGTATCTTTTTGTTTCCCTATTCATTGACCAATGATGAGGGCAATTGACTATGATGCCAACATTCAGCCAGAAGAAACCAACAGAGCCACAAGAAGCAGGCTGGTGTTCTGTTAACAAGGGCTCTGGTTTCCACCCCTACCTATGCTACCTACCACCTGAAGGACCTTGAGCAAATACCTCCAATTTCTTTGATACTCAATTTCCTCAAATATAAAACAGAGTAATCTATATTTGCCCTAACAACTTGTGTGGAAAGCATTTTGAAAACCATAAGATGTAATACAAAAATATAATATATAAATATAAAAATTATGGTATAAAAATAGACACTATTATACCCACAAATAGAATTCTAAGTACCACGACAATTTTTTTTTTTTTTTTTTTTTGTATTTGGAAAGCTTCAAAACACTTCATTTTGCAGCATGATATAAGGTATTCTACGGTATTGTCTTAGTTCATTTTTTCTTGCTATAACATAATACCACAGACTGGGTAATTCTTAAAGAAAAGGAGTTTATTTGGCTCAGTTTGGGAGGTTAGGAATTCTAAGAGCATGGTCTTGCTGAGGTCATCCTGTGGCAGAAGGTAGAAGTGAGCACCCAAGACAGAGAGAGGCACCAGGCTGGACCCCTTTATCACAATACGCTCTGGAGATAATGACATTAATCCATTCATGAGGGCCCAGCCAATGACCCAATCACTTCTTATTAGGCCCCACCTCCCAACACTGGTGCATTGGGGATTAAGTCTCCGACACATTAACTTTTGCGGGATACATTCAAACTATGGCAGGTGTTGATTAATTGGGAAGCCATTACACTGAGGCTGCTCCAGCAGTATAGGCTCCTACATAAGTAAACCAAAACCCAGCTCAGTGTAAACAGTAAAACAAAACTTAAACTTGTCATCCAGGCCAGCAACGGAAACAGCCCATGCCCGGGATCCCGGGACCGGTCGAGCCAGCCCGCCCCCACCCACAGCCAGAGTTTAGAACGTACTCATTAACCACGTGTGTTTCTTTGGAGTGTGTGACTTACCTGCTCATGTCCTTTACCATATTTCTTAGATTTTTCTGATTCACTTTTAAGAGCTCTTTTTGCAATAAGGATGTTAATCTGTGTGTGTTTAAAAAAAAAAAAAAAAACACCCAGTGCTCGCTTCGGCAGCACATATACTAAAAAAAAAAAACACCTAAAAGTAGAGAGTAGAATACTGGTACCAGAGGCTGGGAGCGGTAAGGAAGGGGGGAAGATTAGGAGTGAATTAACGGGTACAAAGCTATGATATCTACCCTAAGGGAATCATTATGCAGTATATGCATGTATTGAAACAACACATTGCACCCCACAAAAATAAATATAAATAAAATCGAATTTAAAAAACAAAACAAAACTTAAGCTTACCCAATCAGAAATCGCCAACTAACCTCTGTCTGGGAACTTTCCACTGAAATGATCCAAATAAGGCTACTGCTCCACTTCGACCAAACATATTTTTTGCATTGCTTCCGTGTTCGCCCTTTAAAAGCCTTCCCTTGATGCTCTTTCAGCGGAGTCCGAAACTGCCTGCAGTCTGGAACTTCTCCATTCATGAATAACTACCTGCTCAAATAAACTCCTTACAATTTAACATGCCTTAGTTTATCTTTTAACAATGGTAATAATATGAAAACACTTAACTGACAAATGCTTTTGGAAGGTATTGATTATAATTAAATATTCACTGACAATGCTTAGACTCATGCTGGTATTAAACAGAGAGCGTTTTCTTAATTTTATTAATTTAAGATAGTATTTATGATGATCTGAGAAAATTAGAACATGTTTATAGAAGAATCTTTTTCATAGTATTCAAGGTACATTATTTCTCTCAACCAAATTTTATCACATTTTTCTGTTAACATTTAGATAGTATTGTGGAAATGAAATCTCTAGGTATTCTTTAAAATTGCCCTGGGGCATCACTTCATTTTGCATGTATATTTGAATATTTTCACAATAACAATATTTCATTGTTCTATAAATTGGATTTTAATTTGATTTTGTTTTATATTGTGCAACTGAATTATGGCCTTTTTTTTACAGTAATGCATCTATGTTACAAATGCAAAATTCAAACATTTATTTTATTTAATTTTTTTGTGTGTGTGGCTGGTTGGTTCAGGGATCAAACCCTGGACCTTGGTGTTATCAGCACCATGCTCTAACCAAATGAGCTAATCAGCCAGCCCTCAAACATTCTTAGTAAATAATTAAAAATTCTCTAAGGAACTATATTTTACACTAGAAAATGTTCACATCATTTTATTTATATTCTTTATTATATTCTCTGGCACATTTTGTTTTGTTTTGTTTTGTTCCTTTTTTTAAAATTTATTTTTGCTTTTCCCTGGCACATTTAAAATATTATCATTTCAAGGATGCTGTAAATTTAAATTTTCTTATACCAAAGCCTCTTCTACCAAAGAAAATGCTGTTATACTTCTTTTTCAAGTTACATTTTATTAATAACAAAAAACTATAATGGCAAAAGTTAATTGTGCACACTCAAATTGAAAAATAATTAACAAAGAATATAAACATAAAGCAAAGAAGCATAACAGTATTTTTTATACTTACAAAGCTAATGATGGCTGCAAAGACAACTCAGATATATTCCAAGATAATTTCCAATGATTGCTTGCTTGCTTGCTTGCTTATTTATTTATTTATTTATTTATTTATTTATTTATTTATTTATTTATTTATTTATTTATTTATTTATTAGTGCCTGGCAGGTGCAGGGATCCAAACCCCCAATGCTCAGTTTTTTTCAATGCCACTCATATCTCAGCACCTAACTTTTTTTCATTTCTGGAATGCTGTCTTGATACTAACAAAAAAAAAAAAAAATGGATGAAATTTGGCCAGAATACTGAGATTCCAATTATTAGAACAATTTCTCTGTATTGATGATGATGGCCTTCCCCATCCTCTTCATTTGTATAGAAATTATTCTATCAGCTATGTATTTTTAGTGCAGAAAATAGTGTTGGGAAAGAGAAGTTCTCCTCTACCCCTTGGAATCTTTGGCTGGGTCTAAGAATTAAATTGACATAAGACAAAAATTTTTTTTAATTTTAAAAATTACAAAAAAGAAAAAAAACCTAAAAGCAAACAAAAAGTAATTGACGCAAGACAGATTAACAGGAGAAAAACACATGTTTTATTAATTTTTATATTACATGGGAAACCTCCATAAGAGGGTAAAGACCAGATTGGCTGAAGCAGAAAGCTTTTATACTTTTTAGACAAAAAATGATAAATTTGTGAAGGAATGACAAGACAAAGGCATTTGGGCTAGGGGCAGTAAATTGTGGGGAAATAACTAGGAGATATATGGGTGGCATAAAGCTAGTGGGATGATAAAGGTTATTTTAGCAAGTTTATTTGTACAGAACCATTGCAGAATCAATTCCCAGTCTCTGGTGACAAGGTTATTTTCTTGTCTGACTACAGGGAAAATAGAATCTGTTGGGAAAATAGAATAATTTAATCAGGCCCCCTCACCTGCCCAGTTGGTTGGGGGTAGTGCAGTGCATTCTTTGTAAGCAAATTGTGTGTGTGGGTGGAGTTAGTGTGCCTGCGCTGCGCTGCGCTGTGGCTTGGCTGGCATGTGCCTTGAGCATTCACATGCACGGCTATGCTTTCGAACCTATGGCTCCAAGGAACTTTTGGCCAGTTACCTAGCTCGTAGACCTGCATGTGAGGGGTCTGGTGACCCAGCCTGGTGTGTGAGAGGTCTGGGGACCCAGCCTGGCGTGTGAGAGGTCTGGGTACCAAGCCTGGCATGTGATGGGTTTGTGACCCAGCCTGTGAATGGGCTTGAGGGGTCTGTGAGCTCCAGACCCAGCCCTACCCCAACAATTGGCCCAGTTGGCAGGATTACGGACAGGTAAAAGAACAATACATCATCTTTCTCAAAGGAATTTTTATGGCTTGCTATTGGGTACAAAAGGGCAAATCAGATAGCCCTTTCTGCAACTACTGTTTCTCAAGTGCCTTCAGCTCAAAATAATCAATATGTCAAATCAACATATTTTTGGTGGCATGTCTGTAACTCCTTCAGTAGTAAAACCCTACTTTAAGTGTGCTTCAAAATCTCCTAGAGGGCTTATTAAGAATGCATTTTCCAGGGCCCAATCCTAGAGATTCTGATCCAGAATGTTTAGGGTAGGACTTGGGAATTTGAATTCTTCTTCTTCTTCTTCTTTTTTTTTTTTTTTTGGTGGCTGGCTGGTACAGGGATCTGAACCTGTGACGTTGGTGTTACAAGGCTGTGCTCTAACCAGTTGGAATTTAAATTTTTATTATGTGCTCTATTAGTTTCCTAAGGCTTCCATAACAACATACCACAAACTCGGTTGCTCAAACAACAGAAATTTATTTTCTCACACTTCTGCAGGCTGGACAACGAAGATCAAAGAGTCGGTGGGTTTGGTTTCTCCTGCAGCCTCTCTCCTTGGCTTGCAGATGGCTGCCTTATCACTGTCTTCACATGGGATTTCTCTGAGTGAATGCATCCCTGGTGTCTGTTTGTGTATCCAAATTTCTTCTTCTTAAAAGGAAACCAGTCAGATTGAATTAGGGTCCATTCTAATGACCTCAATTTAACTTAATTACCTCTTTAAAAGCTCTATCTCCAAATATAGTCACTTTCTGAGGCACTAGAGGTTAGGGCTTCAACATATGGATTTTGAGTGAACACAATTCAGCCCATAACACATGCCCTAGTGTTTCTGACACAGGTGGTTCAAGGACATGCTAAGATAAATATCAATTTGGACTCTAGAAAAACTAAATATGCACAGCCACTCAGACATTTAATTTTATGTAGCTTAGAATGTGTGGCCATTTCCAGGAGGGTCTTGTTATTTTACTCCTAGAGCAGATTATTATTTGGTTTCTGTCCTTATTGCCATCCCTATCTACCCTCTAAACAAAGGTCAACTTATTTTTTGTAGTACCCTAAACTATGGAAAGAGTGATCCTGTGTAGGACAGATTCAGCTATGAATTTAATGCTAAACCATTTTCCCACCAACTAGTAGAATTATTTCCTCACCTGAAAACTCCAGCCTCTCCCTGACTTATCCACATAAATATTCCTAATAAAAATTGAACCCCTTTTTCCTCCTATTACACCCCCGTACTTCCATTCACCATTCCTTCGTGCTTTCCTCACTCACTGCCCTTCAGTTAATTAGCAGAAACTGCTAGTGTGAGCAGAAGTGATGTGAACATTTCCAAGTCTGTGCTTTCAGATCTTTGATCAAATCATCCTCATCAGGGAGCCTTCCCAGACCAAGCTACGTGAAAGAGCCTCTCCCATCCACCCTGTTGATCTCTATCTCCTCTGCTTTTTTTCCTTCACAATCACCACCTGACCTAATGTCTGCTTTCCCCCATTAGAATGTAAGTTCCATTTTGTTTTGCTCACTGCTGAATCCCCAGTGTGTAGAACAGTGTCTGGAATAGAGACTCAGAAAGACGAGTGTCCTTTAGGTGATCTTACATTTCTTCTGTGAAGAAAAAGGCAAGATCTTCTGCTTAGAAGGAGTTGTGGGGACGGTAGGACAGGGGGCCTGAGAAGAACTGTGAAGGTTTGACGATCCTTTACGATTATGGGAGAAGATTAGACAGAATTAAAGAGAAGTTGGCTGGGCAGGGTCCAGCTAAATGTGGAGCCCATGAATGTCTCCAATCTATACTGCTGTGTAATCACAGCTTGGAGAGACGACAAAAATGAGGGCAAAATGGTTATTTTGATTCTTTAGTGACCACTCCTGCTCCTTAGCATAACACTTTAGACCTTTTACATTAAGTCCCTATTTACTCCCCACTATTTCTTTTTCTTCCTTAAACATCTTTGTATCTTGGTTTTGCGAGTGCTGTTCCCTGTGCATTCTCACCTTCCCCTGGCTAACTTTTGTCCGTCCTTTAAAAACTCAGCCCAAATATTCAATTTTGAAAATAGTCCCCAATCTCAAATACTATCTCTAGTGCTGTGATCATACTTATTTTAAAATGCACAGTCTTTGAAATACAGATCTAGTTTCAAGAAGCAGCTGTCATTTACTCCATGATCTTGAGCATGGTATTAAACATTTTTGTCCTTCAGTTTCCTCATCTATAAAATGGATATACCGATAAGACTCAGAGAAATATTAGAAAGTGTCAGATGAGATAATGTACCTATGAAGTACCTTTACATAACTGCTCAGCAAATAGTACCTATTATTTTAATTACTTCTCTCTCTACAGGAGGTTCTTTAAAAACAGGGATCGTGTCATGGTCATTCTTCTATTCCTAACACTTGACACAGTGTCTGGCACACTGTAGACACTCAGAATTTTGGAATAAATTAATAATTAATGGAATGAAATAGGTAGTTGAAGATGCTAGTAGGGTTTATGAGATTTTTCCTGAGTTAGAATTACAGCAGAAAGAAGAGGCTAAGATCAAGGTTTGGGAATGCACACAATAGCTCGAGGGAAGTCAGCTTTAGTAATGACAGAAAGAAGCTTTTTTCAACAAAATAGAGTACACAGAGAAAATTTAAAGGCTGAGAGCCATTACACTGGCAGGCAAAACGGACGTTAACTTTGTACTCACAGAGCTTACCGTTAGATACATTGTGCCGTCGCAATACCCAGTATACACCTATTACATTTACAGCGTTTTGGACTTTTTGTCGATCTCTCCCAATGGAATAAACTTTGGGGAAATTTTTTTTTTAACATTAAATCCCAGCAGTGTCTAACACACAGCTAGAGCTCAATACATGTTTAAGGCATGAAGGATGAGGCACAAAAGGAGGGAAGCAACCAGTAGCCCAGTGGAACAAGAGGCTAATTCAATCCTCAGTTCCTTTCCCCGGCGCAAGCAGTTGGGTTTCCCTTCCCACAATCTTCGGGCAAACAGGAGCGAGACACGTGAAAGAACCCTTCTCTCGATTTCAGCGAGCCCAGAACCTGCCCTTCTAAAGCGTCCACAAGCTTAATCGCAATATATAACCTAAACCTCCTCCCTAACCCCGAGGGTATCACACCAACATCTTAACTAGCTCCATGTGGATAGGGTGAAAGGCCCCACCCCCGATTCCTACACCAGCCAATCCAAACTGCCAGAATCTGGAGGCGGTGTCTTCTGGGATCTGTAGGCTCCGAGTTTAGCCTTTCTCCGGCTGGTGACCACAATTCCCAGCGGCCACTGCTCTCCAAGGTCCGCCCTCTTTCTGGGGGAGGTGGCCGGAGCGTACAGGGAGTGGGCGGGCCCTCGCCCCTCCTCCACGTGGCCTGGAGTGGTCAGAGGAGGCGAGTCCCTGGTGGTGTGGTGACTCGGGCTAGCCCCTTTGGTCTTTCCTGACTTCCCGGGCCTTTGGGCCCGCATCCTGCAAAGATGCCGAAGGTCAAGTCGGGGACGAAAGGCCGCCGCCAGGAGCGGCAGGAACAGCGCCGGCAGCTGAAAAACGCCGGAGGTGCGGACGAGCCGGGGGAAGCTGGGGTCGGGTCCGGTCTTCCCGCGGGACCAACCTCGGGTCGCGGACCGAGAGCCGAGCCGCAGCCGGAGGCCGGTCAGAACTCAGGCTGCCGCGATCGCGGAAGTCCGGCGTTCCCGGAGCGCCTGCCTCAGGCCCTGCGCGCCGCCTCTGGCTTCCTGCAGAGGCGATGGGCTTTAAGTAGTATGTCAGTCCTGGCCCCGAGCGTGACGTTTGGCGACCCTCCTTGGCGCGGAAATCTTCCCCCTTCCCTTCCTGCTTTCTTCTCTTGAACAGTCTATCTCATTTTAGTTGGAAAATTAAGGCTGTTTCGTGTTTTCTTCCAGGACTGATGTTCAACAAGGGGGTTGGGCAGCACATTTTGAAAAATCCTCTCATTGTTAACAGCATTATCGATAAGGTGGGTGTGGAAGAGGGAAGGGAAGCTTGTTGGGTTAATAATTTTATTCTTAGGAATACTTAAGCACAACGAGGATGCCAGGCATAAAATTGATGCTCTATGAATATTTGTTGAAAGAATTAAGGAATTGGGTAGGATTCACAGGCTTTCCTCTGCATGATATGCTTCATCCTGGGGGGCTGGGTTTCTCTTGGCTCCAAATTCTGTGTTTTTCTGAGAATTATGTACTTCAAAACTGGACCTTTGTACTTGTCCAGTTCCAACTCCAGATTATTATTATTCTGTTCCTAACCACTTTTTCTAGGCACCATATCACTGTTAGTTTTTTATTTACTCCAGGGTCCAAAACTTATGTCTGAATCATACACTGGGAAGTTCGTTTCCCAGAAAAACTTATGTGGTACCACATATAAATTATTTGGTGTATTCCAGTGTCATATTATTTGGAGTATTACTCCTACCTGGGTTATTGGGTGCTAGGAAATATAGGTGATGCAAATTAATTTAGGGTTACAAGGGAAGCATCTTGGAGCTGTAGAAAGAGCTTTACTTAGTTAAAGGGTCGTATGGACTTAGTGTCATTTGCAAAATAAGTGTTGGCCTAGCTTTTTAACCTTTTTAGCTCATGTATTCCTTTGAGCATCTGATGAAAGCTGTAGACCTAGAATATTGTAGCTATGTGTGTACATACACCCAGTTTTGTCTACAATTTGATAACAAGAGGTTATTGGAATCATTTCCAAGGTAGAAAGCAGAATGCCAATCCCTGAAAGTACTGCTCTTCCGACTTTTTGACTCCTAAGGTTGAGGAGTATTCTCCCAAGTTAGGGGAAGTCTTAGATTTTCATTTGCACCTAACTTTCTATTTTTGGTGGTTGGCCAGTAAGGGGATCTGAACCCATGACCTTGGGGTTATAAAGCTATGCTTTAACCAGCTAAGGTAACCAGCCAGCTCCATTTCCACCTAATGTTATTGAGGTACTTTTGTTAACCACATAAATCATGAAGTAATCTAAAATGGAGTTGAGTAAGATCTCTCAACTGAGCACTTTGGGGCAATGATGTTCATGTGTAAATTAAATTATGTGTTCAGATGTGCTAGAAGATCAAAAGTGGTTGTGCTTGCTTTTAGGCTGCCTTAAGACCAACGGATGTGGTGCTAGAAGTTGGACCTGGAACTGGCAACATGACTGTAAAGCTGTTAGAAAAGGCAAAAAAGGTAAAAAGGGGACTTAATGTTTTGGTATCGGAAGTGACTGTGTGAGCAAGCTCAGCTGGTTTACAAATATAAATCTGTCTTAATTAATTGCTGTTATTTTAATAGTAACTCGAGACCTTGCTAGCAACTTTATCTTAGAAAATATGAGAAACGTCATTAGGAAAACAGAAACTGCATTAGGTATTTCAACAGGGAATTTAATATAGGGAATTGGTTATATATTTGTTAGAGTACTAAAAGAACAAAATAGGAACACTGAGATAAGCCAAAATTAATAATTACAAAGAGCAGTTACCACCTAAGGCCTGGAGGAACAAAGCAGAGGTTGGAGTTATTAGAACCGAGAACTTTGGAGGAGGAGACCTGCAGAGCTAAAGCTCAGGCCTCTGCGATGAGTGTCACCTGGCCACTGCTGGTACCTTCTTTGTGTCTTGACTGACCCAGCTTCCAATTAAATGGAACCATTGTTGTGTCACTGGTGGAAGCAGGCCGCAAATTTTAAAAGGCTTATCTGAATAGAGTTTAATGAAAAGACTGTTTACAGATGTGTGGAAATAGGGTTAAAAGAACCAGTAAGTATTAGTAAAATACTAGGGACTAGCTGTAGCAAGAATGGTAATTTGCGGTTACCATTCAAAAGCCACAGGGAAAGGGGAGGGAACTGTTAGCAGAGCCCAGTGAGAGTGGGAGCCATTGAAGAGGGACCATTTATAGCAGAATACAGCCAATGCCAAAATTTCTGCAAGGCATGGGGCAGGCATTAGGAAATAAATATCTTACCTCTCCCCTTGCACCTATAATGTTGGCACCTTTCACTGGCCACTCCCAATCAGAAGTCAAAGGATAGGAGAGCTAGACTGCACTACCTACAGGGCACAGAGAAAAGTAGAGAATGGATCTGGATAACTATTGGGATAACAAGAAAAGATTTCTACTCCATAATTAACCTAAAGAAACTTTTTTTATTAAAATTTAGGTAGTTGCCTGTGAACTTGACCCAAGGCTAGTAGCTGAACTTCACAAAAGAGTTCAGGGCACGTGAGTATATGTAATAGAATTAAACTGCATTTCAATATCATGAAACGTTCTTTAAAAATTTTTTTTCTTATTGTCAGGCCTGTGGCCAGCAAACTTCAAGTAATGGTGGGTGATGTGCTGAAAACAGATTTGCCATTCTTTGATGCTTGTGTGGCAAATTTGCCTTATCAGGTACGTCCTCAAATTGTCAGGATCATCATAGTGTTTCTCTGATGTGTCTTTCCTGGAAATAACTTGTTTATTCTCTTACAGATCTCGTCTCCTTTTGTCTTCAAGCTGCTGTTGCACCGACCTTTTTTTAGGTTTGTGACAATAAGACCAGTTACTGCCAAATTTTAGAAAGACTGACAGTTTAGGCCTTGAACACAGACAGCTGAAAATGAAAGTCACGTCAATTGAAAAACTTCTGGAGCATTTTTGTAGAAAAGTTCGATTTGTATGAGAGCTTTCTCTCTCTTTCAGCTGACAAAAGTTGTTTGGGGGAGGTATGGTGTAAGTCCTGCTTCTGAGACCAGGCAGCCTTTCCCTATTTTCTAATTCTTGTGCCATTAGCCTAGGTCAGACTTTTTATTACTTCATGTTTAGACAATTGCAGTGGCTTCCTAACTGTTCTCTAGTACAGTCTATACAAGTGGCTTTCAAACTGCAAGTCAGAAACCCCTTAGTGATTATAAATTTAGTGAGTCATGACCATCCTTTTCAGTAGAATATTTCAGAGGGCATTGCATGTGGTCCAGGTGATTAGTTTCATGAAACTTTTGTCTGAGGTATATAAACATATATATATTCAGATATTTGTGGCCTGAGTTGCAATGTCAAATGTATTTCTTAATGTGACTCACTGTCGATGTTTGAAAGCTGAAGTGTAGCTTTGAAGATGCTCTTCTCCTGTTTGGTAGCCTCCAAAAAGCCTCCCCATTGCTTGCTGAATAAAAAGTCCACTTTATTTAACTTGTTAAATCAAAGGGACACTGAATATCACAACCTGCCTCTCTAGCCTCACTTCTTCCTTAAAGGTGTTTGCTACCTTGTAAATGTAATTCTATCTCTGAGTCAATTTTATTTGCTTTGTTTTTGTTTTCATAGAAGGGGTGATGGACTAGTGCTGATTTTAAATACTTTCTCGTCTGACCACTGATGGCTTTAATTTGTAAGCCATCTTCCTTGGGGTTAGAGGGGTATAGCTATTATTAAACAAAAACAAAGCCACCTATTTCATTTTATGGTTATAAACCTAAGGCTGAAAGTGTTCTACCTTCTATTTTTTTTTTTTTTTTTTTAAAGACGAACAGTAAGGGGATCTTAACCCTTGACTTGGTGTTGTCAGCACCATGCTCACCCAGTGAGCTAATCAGTCATCCCTATATGGGTTCCGAACCCGCGGCCTTGGTGTTATCAGCACTGCACTCTCCTGAGTGAGCCACGGGTCAGCCCTAAAGTGTTCTACCTTCTAACCAGGTACACTAATTCTCATTAACCACAGATATTGTGCTGCTGTATTTCTCTCCCAAGAAAATTCACTGTAGCTAAAATACATGTATAGTTGAAAGTGACTGTTTTCCTTATTCCTTTCTGATTTCTTTTCAGATGTGCTATACTCATGTTTCAAAGAGAATTTGCTCTCCGACTGGTTGCAAAACCTGGAGATAAGTTATACTGCAGACTCTCAATTAATACACAGCTGTTAGCACGTGTGGACCATCTAATGAAAGTAAGTGATTTTTATTATTGAAATAATCTAGCTTACTAGCTGTGCCTGCTGCGAGGAGAGCATCTGTGATTACTAAAAATTGCCTTTGAGAGAACTACTTAAACATTTTCTGATTAACAGGTCGGAAAGAATAACTTCAGACCACCACCCAAGGTAGAATCCAGTGTTGTAAGAATAGAACCTAAGAATCCGCCACCACCTATTAATTTTCAGGTGAGGTTAAAATACTAGTTCATTCAGTAAAGGGGAAAAAAGTCCAGGCTGGAAGATAAATGTCTATGGCAACAGAAAAATACTGAGTCAATCTAAATGTCCAAACAAAAGAAAATGTTAATTATGATACATCCCTGTGATGGAGTAGATGGAATAATTTGACACAGATATTATGAAGACCACAAAAAAGCACAGAAAATGTTTGCAAAAGGCAAAAAGATTAAGAAAGATTAAGAATGCAATTTTATTTTGCTTAAGATTATAGTTGTGGAAAATATATATTTGATAAAACTTGGAGAACAAGGTAAAATGAAAATAGTTATGTTTAGAGTAATATTGTGGGTAATACTTTTTAACCAAAATTCTTGTTTTTGCAATTTAAAAAGAAAAGACTGCCAGACCACTTAATGTAAAACCTTACTACAGTCACGTTAGAGAAAAACACGATTGTGTGTGTGGTCAACTGGTGGTAAATGGACTAGTTTGTCAATAACTCCTTCAAGGTTTAGGTGTGTTGCACAGGCTATATCCTAAATCATCTGTTTGAATCTCATTCTTGAAAATGATACTTAGATTTAAATGAATGTCATGGGTTCTTTGTTCAGATGTAGGAAAATTATATATTCTAATTTTAAAAAATTGAGGATAAATATATTCAGTGAGGTGCGGAAAAGTGGAAAAATCAAGTATGCATATATGTGCTAGCCAGGTAAAGAACATTTTCATCACTCCAGAAGGTTCCCTCCAGCTATATGTATCAAAAGACAAAAATAATACCTAGAAGAAATAGACAAGAAGTTTGATATTTTGAAGAAAATGTCCATCCTTCTTGTTTCAGGAATGGGATGGCCTAGTAAGGATCACCTTTGTTAGGAAAAATAAGACACTGTCTGCTGCATTTAAGTAAGTATTTTCCTAATTTCAAATGTACGAAAGACCAGTGCTCCAGATGCTGTGCTGGAATTTGGTCCTTTTCCTGAACAGATACCCTGAAGCATAAAGATTATCCATGTCCAGACAAACTTCACCTTTTTAACTAATTTTGTACTTTGAGAGGCAGGAGAATTTAATGAAGATAGTGCCTGAAGTTGGGAGTCAGATCAGGTTTTTTGGCAAAACAGGAAAAAACCCCAAAATTCTGACCACACATCTGCCTAGTTTGTTGGAAAATTGGGGTGATGGACCCCTTCCACACTTGTGAAGGATTTGTGCCATTTTATTAACTTGGAAAAACTTAACAGCAATTTGGTGTGCAAGGGTAAGAGAGGTGAAAAACAGTTTGAGGATCTGGAGATTTTTTTTAGGGAACATTTTGTGTAGGGCCTAGGAGAACTTCTCTAAGAATTTAAGAGATATTTATCAGAACTTTAAAAATATAATTAGTGTTTGCTTCATAAGTTTAAATAATGAAAACTATTTAAAATTCCTAATTTCACCACATGGAACATAGATTTAACCTTGTCTAAGCTGAAAGGAAATTATGTACTCTACAAAGTTTGTGGAAAAATAGAATGAAAATATGTACCTTTCCATGAACCTTTTGCAGTACCCTCATATAATCTCTGATTTTGGAATAATAATATAGTGATATCACTTTTTAAATTTTTTTCTTAATTTCTTTTTATTACTGTGATAACACTTCTTTACGCTATAGATCAAGTGCAGTGCAACAGCTGTTGGAAAAAAACTACAGAATTCACTGTTCGGTCCACAACACTGTAAGTAGGAAATGTTTCTGTAGTTTTAATGATTTGTTTTTTGTTATAATGTCTCTCTATTTTTATTCCTTTTGACCTATGAGATTCTGAATTTTGTACATTCCATAGGATCCTTCTTAGCACAATTTTGACTTGAATTCTCGCAGGTCAGTGCTCCTTGTATTCTGTGGAACAGATCTGAGCAATCTTGACTACTCAACCCTCTCCTCCTTAATTACTCAGTTATTTTTAGCCATAACAGGAATCAGATTCAACTAAGGTATAATAGCCTCAAAGCCACAGACATGTGTAGCTTGCTCAGCTTAAAATAATTGTGTACAATTTGCTGTCCTCTGAATTATGACCATCTTTTGTTGTCACAAAGCAATTACAAACTTAAAGTTACTATTTTCAGGGGCCGGCCCGTGGCTCACTCGGGAGAGTGTGGTGCTGATAAAGTTACTATTTTCTGTAACTTTTTTCAATACCCAGAAATTGAAATTAGAATACATTATAGGCTGAAAAGCAGATTTCTGGTTGTGAGCCTCATTCCTTATTATCAGTGCAACACTTTCTTTAAACAAGTGTGTGTGCAGGCACATGCACATATCCAACATTTAATGAGTATGTGATGTTTGCTAAGTTTTTAGCTCTTTCAGTTTAATTAAACAAAGCAGACAGATAAAGCAAATTTCGTTTGTATTTTTTATGACCCATATCCTATATAGTTTAATGTACCACAATGCTATCTCCATGTTCTCTTTTATGGGTAAAAAAAAAAAATCATTAACTATCTGCCTAAGTAGACAAATATTAAGCTGGATTAAGAAAAATCTTTGGATAAAAGATATGAGTTAAGTATAAATATTTAATATTCTCAAGGGTTGGAGAGGTCATCTCTGAGAAAAATTAGCTGGTTAGGTGAAATTTGTGGCAAAATGTGTATTATTTTGAAAGGAGTAACAATTGCTTTAAAATTTTGTTTATAGCTTTAATTATTTTATTTGTGAAGTCTGAAACTGATAACCATTTCAGAATTTTAAAGAAGAAAAAGAGTGATATTATAAGATTACTCATTCAGGGTATTCTAAGTATTTGTTATATGGTAAAGATCAGCCATTTAACTAATTAGAGATCCATGTCTTATCCAAACAATGAGGCTTTCCAAACTGTCATTAACAGATACATTAAAGGTGACTATGTTGTTATAACTTACTGAGCTAAAACAAAAGAGTCAAGGTGATTTCATTAAAGATATGTTGTTCATTTATTCTGAGTCTTATATTGATAGATAATACCAGAAGATTTCAGCATAGCAGATAAAATACAGCAAATCCTAATCAGCACAGGTTTTAGTGACAAACGGGCCCGTTCCATGGACATAGATGACTTCATCAGGTAATTACATTTTTGCTTTCCTAAGGGTTTACATTTCTTTACTGTGACACCTTCAGATTCGAGATTTAAAGGCTTTTAAGCGGTAAAAGGTGCTACCTGGGAGAGTTATTGCATAGCATTTCCATGGCATAGAATAGTATTTGGTGTGAAAGATGGAGGCTAGTAGCTGCAGCGGAATGAACATTTTCTTTAAGAACAGTAGTAAAGAACAGTCCGAGCCTCTGTGTTAATGTGTGTTGTGGTAAGTATGTTCCTCCCCTCCAGACCTCTCCCCTCATTTCTCATTTATGGTCTTAATAACTTTTCCCTCTTAATAGCTTGTCCCTCCAAAGTAGCCTGTAAAGTAGAAAAATCATAATGCATGTAACTGGATCTGATTCTTATTTCCTTATTGGGAATAGCTATTGTTAAATAGATCTTAAGCATGAAATAATGTAACAGTCATACCCGATTATCCATTTAGTAAATAGTCATTTTGTAGCCTGAGGCAAGTTCTACACATCTTGAGTGAAAGGGTGTCATAATTATCTGGGCAATTTAGACCAAAATTTGTCTTCCTTGAATTAAGTAAATATGAAAGCCAAGCATGGCTTCAGTTAATTACTCAGGTAATTATTGACTTGTACCCATTGTTTTTAATCATTAACACTTTAACTTTCAGAAGTTCTTGCTTATTTAGCCAATTCACTTTTTTTGGGTGGCTGGCCGGTAAGGGGAACCAAACCCTTGACCTTGATGTTACAAGGCTGTGCTCTAACCAGCGAAGCTAACCAGCCAACCCCCAGTTCACTTTTAAAGCTTCCATAGTCTAGAGGCTGAATAAAAACAAGAGGAGAGTAGATTATTGTAAATCATTGGTTTGACTTTTTCTAAGCTGGAAACAGTTCTATGTAACAAAGACAAATGGAGTTTATATTTTATTAGCTGACTAGCAGTACTACCGAGTCTTTCTTAGGTGTTAATCCCTAGGAGTTGGAACACTATTCATAAGCACCTACTTTGTTCGCTTTTCTAGTCATTTTAATCCATCTGGACCTGTTTTTTTTTTTTTAAAAAAAGATGATCAGTAAGGGGATCTTAACCCTTGACTTGGTGTTATCAGCACCACGCTCTCCCAAGCGAGCTAACCGGCCATCCTTATATAGGGATCTGAACCCATGACCTTGGTGCTATCAGCACCACACTCTCCCAAGTGAGCCACGGGCTGGCCCTCATCTGGACCTGTTTTTATGGGTCAGCCTGAAAATAATTTCAGGCCTAAATAGAAATATTTCATCTTATCTTCCTTCATTCTTACTAAATTTCCTCAAGGTTACTGAGCATGGGCAGTTTGCTAACTAGAATCTGTTAAGTACATAGGCATCCACAGGGAGAATGTGTATTTACTCTGAACCTCAGTAACAGTTCAGAGGAGAACAATGGGCTTGTAAGACTGGCCATTCATTTGACTTCTGCCTCTAATTCCAAACAGCTTCTTGTTCAGTTATGTTGAAATGGAACAAGTGCCAATGAGCTCTTAGGCCTGGGATAGCAGGCCTCTAAGATAATTTTAGTCAAATTCATTATAACTTAAGACATATAGGCTATAGCAAAAGAGGCACCAACATGACATGGTTTTAACTGATATATATCTTATAAATTTCTTTGCAAAATAAGGTTTTTGTAATGACTTGTGGTAGGAGTGAGTGGGCTGCATATATATGCTGTGTTCAGGTTTGGGAGTTAATGGTATAGAACTATACACCATTATCTGCTATAAATTAGCTTTTCAGTACTATCCCATTTTGGTTTCTTTTTTTCAGATTGCTACATGGATTCAATGCAGAAGGTATCCATTTTTCCTAGGTAGTTGGAAAACAATTTTTCAAGGTCAAGATAAGAAAAGAAACAAATTACATATTTTTAATATTTGAGAAGATGGAACTATGCTTTTGCTCCACTGGGACATTATTTGCTTGACTATTTTGATTTAATACTACTGTTGTCACCACTTATTATTCTGAATTTTTAAGGTGGTCAGTTCTAAGTACCTAAGTCTTTCTGGTTTGGGTGTTTGGGTTTGTTTTCTATATAACATAAGGCAGGGTCCAGTCTACACATAATAACCTTCAAGTTCAAGAGCCGCAGGTACGCACAACTTTATACTTAAGCTTATCATTTCTAACAGTTTATTGTATAAAGAAGTTACTTTTCTATTTACTGTGTTATATACTCTGAGGCCCTCTTTAGGCCTTCAGCTCTGTCCCTTGAGTAGTAAAAAAGTTAAAATATGCTTAACTAGTCACATATTCCCCATGCTATTTCTTATTATTCAAATGTACAGTAAAACAGTTATTTCTTCAGACGTTTTCAATTTGCTTCTCTCATTCTTTGCCCTATATATCCTATACAGTTTCTTCTATTATTGCACACCTCTTCAGCTATCCTGTTGTATGATAGATTGCATCAGGGTTCTGGGTAAACTTGAGTCTTTTACTGCTAGCATGCAAAGCCAGGCATATTCTGGGCATGACTTCTTACCTGGAAAATGAGGAAGCTCAACTAGAATGAAATTAACCATAAAATTATATGTTTTCTTCAGGAGATAATCATAGGTTTAGTAAAATTTTAAAGGGCTTTGTAAATCAAACTTGGTTTAATAGTTAAAAATCTCTGTCTTCAACTTCAAATAAAACAGCCATTTCCCTACAACTACAGATTCCTAGTATTGAGAATTTTAATAGATGTCATAAGTTTTATAAGCTACTATGTTAAAATCAATATAATACTGTACTGTGAATATACTTTTTAATAAAGAATTATAGTAGCTATTTTATTTATATAAGAAAATTAATAAAAGTATCTTCACTGATATTTGGCTTGCTTTATATCTAACTTAATAGGAGTGTTTCCAGTTAATTTATTCAGCAATGCCAGTTCTGAAATCTGGCTTCAAAGTCATACAGTACATGTTACTACATAATTAAAATAATGCATGTTTCTAATTGCTTATTAATAGGGATATGAGCTTTCAAGTCAGAGAAAGTAATAAAAAATGTTTAATCCACAACAAAAAAATTAAAGTTACTTAGATGCATCAAGCCATGTTTGTTACATGATTATTGAATATACTTAAGAGTTGGATTTTTTAAAAATCTCACACAACTACTTACTTTGGAAAAGTTCACTTGTACCATCTCTATCCTTATGGAAAAGATTTAACATTTAATTTAGCTTTCTTAAGTTAATTCTTTCTACCTCTATGAGTTGCTGAGTTTTAGTCCCTTTTCTGGCCTGCAGTTTTCCCCATCTGTAAAGCTGAAGGACTATACTTTACTACTCCAAGATATTTTCTGGTATTAATTTTTTAAATACTTTGACTACTGATCAGAATAAAGCCATCATAGTATAAGTCAGCTTACCTGTCTATAAGGAGACATTCTAAAGATAATACCCAGCCAATGCAAATAAAGTTAATCTGTTGTGCTTTAGAATAAACTAGTTCACGTCTTTATTGCCCTTTGAAAGTTGGTTAGACTCAAAAACTGCCTTTTTAAACAGCCTCTTCAATAGTAATAGTTCTCCATTCTTCCTCTTCTTTGAAATAAACACAAATAGAATATATCTTACAACTGCAAAAAAAATTTGTCCCTTCTAAAACAAAACTGATTGTACTGAAGTAAATTAGCTCTAAAATTCATTCCATAGATTTCATTTATTAATAAGCATATTGTGAAAATCTACATTTGTTTTAGATTTCAAGTTTACAGAGGTTTTCATTATGGTGTTAGGATTTCTTACAACTACCCTGTGGGTTTTATGAACAGTGAAACAGAGAATCTGGCTCATGTAATTCTCTATTCATAGCTTCCCTTTGGCTCATATGAATGAGCTCGTAGTTCCCTAGAGTAAATCAGAAAAAGATATCCTTGGGAGATTTTTTTGTTGTTAATCTACTCCTGGACTCTGCCCTGGGAACTGAGGGGAAACTCCTAGAGAGAGATGTATAAAATTTAACAAAATATTTACATGAAAAGTGGCCAGTTTTCTTCCTTGGAGTAGCAATCTGTAAAAATAAGTGCTGCCATTTAAAAAGGAGCATACCCTACACCAATCTCTTGGTGAGAATTTGATGATTCTCACCAAATAATGGTGAAACATGACATAACAGGTACTGGATGGAACTTGGGTTAGACCTGCCTTTTAAGGCAAAGTCAACTCTTTTTCAGCTTAATTCTTTTTCAAGGGGGTTATGTACTGTCTGCACTTGGCTTAAACTAACTTCTATTATGGACTACTTTCAATGTACATGTAAATGTTCATGCATCAGAAGCCAATTTCCTTTAACAGTACATTAAAAAGGTATATTGTGGGGTGCTAATGAACACTTCAACTTAAATAATGGTATCGGTAAGGATCAAATTGCACTATTAGTCTTGTTAATACCACACTGGCACACACACTGCATATATATGTATTATCCTAAGATAAAACTCTTCTCAGAATTTCGTTACTTTTTATTATACACCAACTAGTTTATATTTTAGTTCTTTACAAAGAAAATGCTAAGAAAGTTATAATCACATGTTTTATGGTTTAAATCATAATTCCAGATTTCTTTACATATAAGATGGAATGGTCCAGCAGCTATGTCCACTGTCACAGACTTTAGTTCCATTCAATGATATGGCACATCCTGCAAAATTAACTAGTCACACACACAAAAATGTCTCAAATACAGTAAAAATGTACACACAATAAAGGTAATTTACAATGACAAATAAGGAATGTAATTTATCTTGGCTGTGCTTCAGAAATTAAGGGTCAATAGCCTTAGTCAAGGCACAAAGCAGGAAGAGGTGAGCACAGCTCTCTCTCTAGGAGTGGGCAAAGTATGTACAATCACTGATGAGGTATGCATGCACGCAAAGGACTTAAAACTGCTCAGTCTTGCTACGAAAATTGAACCAAGTTAGGAAATGCTGTGGCTTCCCCCTACTGTCCACACCTCTGGATCAAGTCCACAATCTTACTTCATCATGTAGAAAATAAAATTGGCAAGGATCTCCAAAGGTAAATCACTATTTGGGTAAATGAAACAAAATGCTTCACTAATCCCAATTCTTGGTTGTGCCTCCTCAGAAGCATTTTGTAGACAAAGGAGTGTTTCACAAAATTGAAATGTCATTCAGGTGAAGGACAAGACATTTTCCACAGACACTTAAAATTTCAAACTTTCAAATGGCCCTTATAGCTGAACCATTGTATGTTACAGTAGTGAGGGTTCTGGGGATCCTTTAGCAGCCAATACCAATTTAAAGGGCACGGGGTCTCTTCGGGTTGATTTGCTTGCTGGCTTGTTCTTCTTCTTGTAGGGCTGCACGAAAAGATTTCACTTTATCTTGGAAAAAGACAAGAACAAGGGAATAAGTATTGTGTTACATGCAATACAGTATACAACTCTAGGGGTCTTATTAAGTCAGCTGTCTCATAAGAATAACAGTATTTTTTCTTTTGTTAATTTATTGCCTTGAAACAGAACTAAATACAATCCTCAACTATAGCAAAAGCTTTATTACAGATTCTTATTTTCTATGAAATATCTACTTTTCTATGTCTTTCAACAGGTTTCTGTTCTGTTTGGCACATTTTATAGTGTTTGATTTTAATTTATTTGATTTCTTTTGGAGTACAGGCAGGCTTTATATATGTAAAGTATGTAGTTATGTCCAAAGGAAAACTGTTAAAACTGTAAAACAGATATTTCTTCTCTCAATATTAGAAAATTTCCACTCCCCATTCCCATTTTACCTTTCTTAAGCTATGAAATTTTAAAAGATACTTGAATTTTTAAAAATAAATGATTTTTTTCCTCAGCAGGGATTGTTAAGATGGATGACAGGACTCTTTCTTGCTCTTACAGTACATTCTGTCCTACTGTCTATTGTGTACTGATCTAGAGTCATAAGAATTAGAAACAGGTTCATAACTGGCAGGGGCTAACTGAAGCCAGCTGTGAAGATGAGACATCTTTCTGTTACAGTGGTTTTCAACAGGGGGTGATTTCCACCCCCCTTCCAAGAAACATTTCATAATGTCTAGAGACATTTTTGGTTGTCACAACTGGTATAGTCCTCCTGTCATCTAGTGGATAGAGACCACAGATGCTGGTAAACATTGTTAGAATGAACAGGACAGCACCCCTCAATAAAAATTGCCCAGCCCAAAATGTTAATAGTGCCAAGGTTATAAAACCCTACTCTATAACCTTCAGAAGAAAAGGAAGGTAGAGAGTTGGAATCAATTTCCTTCCCCTTTTCAGAATGATGTTTAAAAAGTTAACTCCTCTAGGGATGGCCAACAGCTCAGTTGGTTAGAGAGTGGTGCTTTAACCCCCAGGTCAAGGGTTCAGATCCCCATACCAGCCAGACACCAAAAAAAAGAAAAAAATTTTTTTTCTGAAATTTAGGAAGGAATTTAAGGACTTCTGGGTCTGCTGCCTGCTAATATAACAGCTCTCAAACTTCTCATATTAATCCAAAATTATCTCTGGATTATTAAAAACATTTTCTAAGAAAGGACTAAATAATGTATTCTCTAGATAGCAGTTTCTTCAGTTACAGATATGCTTGATATACATGAAATCTGAGAAAATTAAGGAAAGGAAGTCAATTAAGTTGAATGTTATATATTACAAAGAAAAATACCAGAGTGCATTATGATCTGTCTTCTGAAAAAAAGGCATACAGAAAATCTGATTGTGAATTATTGTAGGTTAAAAAAATGATTAAAACAATTTAAATCAAGGCTTGAATATGAACAATATGAAAAACGTAAATTTTAAGGAAACAGTTACTGCTGACTTTACAGGATATGATTTCAAATAACCAACTTCACAAAAGGGTCTTTAAAAAATTAAGCAGCTTATTTACTCCTAAAAACTAGGAATTTCAATCTGGTTTCATGTTGCATTGCATGTACACACATATACAGACGCCCACTTGCACATAAATAGAGCCAACAGCTTGCCTATGCTTAAGAAATCAGCACATACAAGAAACACATAGCTTGTTTGTGCAGCTTGAGATATTTAAAAAGCCAAAGACATGGGGTGTCAGTCACATGCTTCCCTTCATGAGTAAGGTAGAAAGGGTAGTCATCTTGATACCCTCCCCCTTCATTCTGTAAAAAAAAAAAAGTGTTCAAAGAAAAAACATGACACAAGACGTCAAAGAAAGAAGATGCAGACAGGTGGCTATTGAAAGTTGATCCTGAATAAACCTAGTCCAAAGAAAAAATTTTTTTTTAAAAGATGACTGGTAAGGGGATCTTAACTCTTGGCTAGGTGTTGTCAGCACCACGCTCACCCAGTGAGCGAACCGGCCATCCCTATATAGGATCCGAACCCGCAGCCTTGGTGTTATCAGCACCACACTCTCCCGAGTGAGCCATGGGCCGGCCCCAAGGAAAATTTTTTAAAATATGTATTTTTTTGGTGTCTGGTCAATATGGGAATCTGAACCCTTGACCTTGGTGTTCTAACTCCATGCTCTGACCAACTGGGCTAACTGGCTAATCCAAGGAAAATAATTTGGACAAGCACTGGACTACCAAATTAAAGATCTGAATGGGTATATAAAATTTGCAAATTTGTAGGGTGGGCCGGTCAGCTCAGATGGTTACAGTGTGGTGTTGATAACATCAAGGTCAAGGGTTTGGGTCCCAGTACTGGCCAGCTGCCAAAAATAAATAAATAAAATTTACAAATTTGTTAAAATAACATTTTTCTTTAATCATAAGGTGTTCTTAATTTTCTCAAAAGAATAAAAGAATAAGATGACTAGAAAGAACTTGAAATGACACTCCATGTTTTTCAGAAGAAACAGAATGTTTGATTTGTCTTTATACCTCTGGAAAGAAGGTGCTACATGGTGCCCATGATTTTCACTTCAGATATCTTCTTGCAGTATGAAATTCTCCCACTAATATACATACCAATACCAAGTAGATTTCAAACATTAAAATGAAAAAAGAATTACCCCGCAGCTCAGTTAAAATGTCTATTTTTTGCTCAAGAATAGCTTCAAGTTGTGTAGCGTATGAATCAACATCATAGTCTACTTCTTCAGTCATCTCTAGGAGAGCCTTTTCATCTTCTAACCATCGAATAGATTCCTAAAAGAACAAAAGTTCAATAATCCAATAAGCCTCTTTGTAAAACAGAAACCAATTTACAAATTCTGTTAAATGTAATCAAACATACTTAAAATGGTATTCTCTAAAATATTAACAGACAGGGCTGGCCAGTTAGCTCAGCTGGTTAGAGTGCTGCCTTATAAAATATTAAAGGACATAAAACACCTTTATTCACAGACAGTAAAATTTAAAAAATGTTTTAAACCAAACACAAACACATATGGCCTAAGCAAGATGACTTCATTTCTCTACTTTTACTCTCTTGGGATGGGAATTTTCCGGAGGGAATGAATCAAACAAAAATTATCAAGGAGCAGAGTGAACCCTCAAAACTTCAGCAGCTCTCTAAAACAGGAAGAATGGTCATAATAAAGCTACTGAGTAGTAGCTTAGGACTTATAAGTCATCTGAAATTAGCATATCCAGTTGGGGACTCACAATAGTTGGGCCAAGAGATAACCTTAAATTCTAAACACCAGCTCTTCAAAATTATTGTGACTATAAGGGAACAATGGATAGCCAATTTTAGAAGACTCAAACCACTAAATAGTAGTTAGTTACTATTCATAACTGCTTCAAGAAACTCCTTCATTCTTAACCGATTTTATTATTATTACTTTTCTAACTGATTTTAGATACATGGAACTATGAGCTTCATTTGCTAACAATGTCATATAGATTATTAACAAGGCCAGATCTTTCTGAATTAAAGAGGTTTTGTGGACATAAAAATAGGTGCTTCCCAGCTCTTTAGGAGTATATACAATCTCAATTTGCCAAATATCAATTCACTTTAATGGCTAATTACAACCAAGCTATCACCAGACAGAACTGGCTAACCTAGGTATAGGTATCTGTTAGAAAATATATATGTATTGATTAAAAACTATAAATACATTCTAATATTTTTTTTCTTTTCCTTCACCTATACTTATAATTTTTGAAGGAATAACATATGGAACTGCAAAAATAATGGATTGAAAGTCAGAATACCCAGTTCTGCCAATAAACAACTGCGAGACTATAAAATGGCAGAGGGGGAAATGATAGTTGTTACATGATAACTTGCTCCAAAAGAAAACAATTTTCTTAAGTTATAAATGCCTCTTCTCAACTTTATCTAAACACCTAGGCCTCTAAAGAGATTCTCATAATAAGAATTTGACTAAAACCCTAACAGTTTTAATGAATGTACAACCTAATCTGAAATAAAGTACTCTCCTACATTTTTGAGCCCTTCATCTGGGTGCTTGAATAACCTAGAAATGAGGTACCTTAATTCTGTTTATAGATAAGCAAAGATTTCAACATCAGAGAAGGAATACAGGTTAATTAGGGAGACTGAGTTACTGTTCATTTTTTCCTCAGGAAGCATCCATAGTACTACAGGAAGGTGGGTGGTGAGAAAAACAAGCTGAGAAGGAGTCTTAGAAAGATGTCCAAATTATATCTTCACTTCTTCATAAATATCACCATTCAGGATATTCTCATGTTTAAAAAAAGGGAGGGGACTCTTACAGTAAAAGTACTTTTAATAGGATGAACGCAAAATGGGATGAACACCAAAGGAGTTACTGCTACAGACAGGAACAAAACACCCCTCACTCAACACTAGTAGCTGTCAGTGGCAGCACTGACAGCTCAGTCAAGGCAATAAGTCTCCACGCCCTGAAGTATCCTTTCTTTTCTGTAAAGATTGATACTTCCTCAACTGCTCCAAAACACTCCAAAAAAGTATGAACAGTTTTTCTTACTGCTGTCATATAAAGTGGCCTAACATTAAGAAAGGAGTAGTGGTGGGTAGAAGTTCAACTCTTTTTAAAAAATGGACAGCTGACAAAAACAAAGGGGGACAAGAGTGGTAAATAAAGTAGACCTTTTCACCATGGTGCAAAGAAATATTGATTGTAGCCATCATTCTGTTCAAAACCTGCTGCATCATATGCCATACAAATACACATATACATATATGTAAACGAGTATTTCTTTTTAAGAATGTGTAGTGTGATATTTCAAGAATTACGGAAGTTTTTAGTTAATTTATCTCAAGAAATATTTTGATGAAAGGACCTTTCTTACTTTACCTGGAACACGGCCCTATGATCTTCTACAACTTGTTCTTCCATTTCTACCATTTGTGAGACAGCTTCGTGGAAAGTAAACAATTGTGGAGAAACCTCTTCCTCCTTAAAATAAAATGGTTTAAAAATTGTACATAAAGTTAATATGTTAAATGTTACAAAGGTAGTTTTTCAATGTCATTTACAAAATATCATTTAGAATCTGAGGAAACCTGAATGGTAAAGACTGTGTGAAAGGCAAAGCTGCAATTTCTTTCTATGGGTCAAAATACTTAATGTCACTCTAAATAAGACAACCCAAACTTAATCATATTAATAAGGAATAATTTTCACTTAGACCCAGCTTTATTGCAGAATTACCCTAAAAAAGCAATCTCTTTTGGAATACTGCAACTTTTCAAAAATACATCTCTTACAGGCTGTAAATATACTGAAATATTTCCTCAGTATTGTTTACTTTTCACTGACAATTTAATTCACATATGTCTTGTTTCTTTTCTGAAAAGAGATGTAAAGGATAGCATCTTTAGGTGATGTAAAAATATGTCTTTTATGAATGTGACTATCAAATTGTGTTCTGAAGGACTCAACTCTTATTAAATATTAATTTCCAAATTACACTGTACAATTTGCTTACTAGTTTTTACAGATTCACAATTTTACTTTTAAAAAAACTACATATTTACAAAATATATTCATATTTTGGTCCTACGTCAAATCAAAACTTCTCTGGCTTAGCTTTCTTTTTTGAGCTTCCTTCTTAATCCAATGTGTAGTGATTTATTTTATTTCCTCAAAATGTGGCTTTAGTGATAAAGTCAGCCATGTAGAAGTTTATTTAAAATTGTTTTATAAAACGTGAGTAGAAAAAGCCTCATTTTCCAAATAAAGTACATGATTCTAAATGTATGTAAATATTTTGATTAAATTAAATGTTATGGTAAAGTAGACATTTGACTCTCATCAATAATCTACCACCCCTAGAAGTTTATTTAATCAAGTCAGCCAAAGAACTTTTTATCTTCTCTTTGGGAAAATAGGCATCTACTTTTTACCAGGCCATGATGGCATTTTCTCATATTCTTTTTCTCTCTCTGATAAACATATACACTCAACACACCTTTATTCATTTTTCTGGCCACCTACTGTACCCCAAGCCCAGAATATCCCCTTTGTTTCCTTTGCTTCAACATACTAGCAAGTTCCTATGATTTTCATATAGTGTACTCCAAATACTTTGTTCTACACAAATTTCTTCTTCTGGAATTTTAATGCATTTGATTATCCTTTAATTTGTCTACCTAATATAGTTTTTATCTCTAGAGCATATCTTACATGCATTCCATTTTAATCTACCTTGTTAAGACTTAATAGAACAATAGGAATATGTACATGTGCACCAATACCTAACTAGAGGCTAATGCTGAACCATCTCAAGATAGTTCCCTGGGGGTGGCAAAGTTGAAAGAAATGCACTCTCTCAAACAGGGAGGCTGCATGAACTCATGATCTCATACTTACAACTCCTAGATTAGTTCTCATAATCCAGTCATCCCCTCCAAATTAAAGACTTGCAGAAGCCCAATATATGCAAGAATAAAATGGAAAGATATGCTATTGGGAGTGCCTGTCTGGCTCTGTTTTTTCCATATGTTGGAAAGGTACCATATCTAGGTACATTGTAGGGTTTGCTTTAAGGATTTCAAAAGCAACTACAGTCTCTTGCAATACTTCTGAAGATAGATAGGTGATAGGCTGAAATCAAGACTTCAGTTTTAGTTCTTTATCCTCCATGGCTCAAGGTTTGGAACTTTTACTTTAAAATGGGTTTTCTCAAACTTGGAACTACTGACATTTTTGGTGGGTGGGGACGCTGTCCTGTGCATTGTGTGATGTTTAGCAGCATCCTTGGCCTCTACCCACTATATGCCAGCAGCATCACCTCAGTTGTGACAACCAAAAAGATCTCCATACATTTTGCCCTGCGGAGCCAAATCACCGCTGGTTGAGAACTGCTGCTTTAAGCACTGTTTTAGTAAAAATAGACAGTGATCTGGAACACGGTAACAAAAAGTAATATGTCCACTTGTTACCCTAGAATATTTTGGACTCAATACCTTCTAGAAAGTATTATAACATAACAACTAAGATTATGTTTTCATGTTTTCAAAGAATATTGTATTGCATGTAGCAATAATTTTAGTTGACATATGATCTGGCTCTGGAATAAGAAACATCTAGGTTTTAATCCTGGCTTCAGCACTTACTACTTGTATAATCTTGGTCAAATTACCAAAACCTCTTAGAATATCAGTTATAAAGTAGGGATGATTGTAGTACCTACACATTGACTTGTGAGGATTAGATCAGATAAGTAAAATGCCTGGCAAATGTATGTCATATAGTAAGCAACTAATAAATTCCATCTTTTAACATCATGAGAAAACACCACCACAGGATTTTAGGGGGAAAAGAAACTATATAGAATAGATATTTTAAAAATGAAGTTAAATAACTATATATATACTTTTATATCTCACACACAGAAAGGAACCCTTTCAATATATTAAAAGCAATAGTGTGAAAGAATACATTGTTTTTGCTTTTTTATTTCTTTATACTTTCCTGTCCTTATATAATGGGCATGTATTTTATTGAGTAACTGATATTATGAAATATCATTAAATATTTCAAACATACAGAAAAGCAACCAGATTTAAGCTAGAATTTTGCCATGTTTGATTTTTAATACAGTTCATGCATCCTTTTATACATCTGCATGTGTCCATAGTTTTGTTTTTATGCTTTATATATGATATATTGCATTATTCATAAACTTGTTTTTTTCCTTATATTACTTTTAAGAATTACCAAATTTTAATATCTGTATAAAATCTGAAAAAAAAATAGCTTAGATTGGGGAGGTTGATAAACTTTCTTAAAGGGCCAGTAGTACATGTTTTGGGTTTGTGAGCCACACAGTAGCTGTCACTGCTGTTGTGATAAGAAAGCAGCAGACAACCTGTAAATGAATATGCATGGCTTCGTTCTAGTTCCAAAAAAACTTTATTTGTAAAAACAGATGGCTGGTCCATAGTTGTAGTTTGCTAACCCCTGATAAGGATGATAGTTTTCAGTTATTAAGTTTTGATACTGATGAAATGAACTAAGATTAGATCGATTGTAACTACATTAAGTCACTCACATTTTGTTCACAAAGAAGTTTTAGATCATCTCTTTGAGGGGAACTCCCCACACCCCACTGTGTCTCTAAGTCTTCAATTTGGTTTGGTGGATGGTGAATTATTGGACGAACATCACCAGCAGCTGTTGGATCTACAGTCAATTCTTTCACTCTATAAATACGTAAGAGGTATCTAAAATTAATAAACACTCATGCACAAGAACAAGAAAACACCAACCTATTCAATATAAAGACAATTCAATTAACATACCAAGATTGATGGTGTCACTTTTATAGGTCAAATTTATCTGAAGTCTGTGGAAACACTAAAGGGATTTTTGGTTGTTTAATTTTAGGAATTTACTTAGGCAACTTAACAATTACTACAAATGCAATTATTGTGCATAATAAACGAGGATTAGCAGAGTATGTAGATGCAGTATTTCAAAGAAAATAACCCTTGTTGCAATTAAATTATATGCACAGAAAAATGTTAAAAATGGCATTTAGATCAATAAACGGATCATTGCCAAATCAGAAAATGATATACTTTGTAGATTTCTAGTATTTGTAATGCTCAATTAAAACAGCTATGTGTAAAATAATTTTACTTCTAATGTATAAAGAGTATAAGATTTTAAGTCCTATTATTTAAAAAATATTTACTCATTATACTTAAATTTACACATTCCAGAGAGGGTACACTTTCTAAATTGAGAGAACCTTGTTATTTCCTTGCAGCCAAGGAAATTTTTAAGATCATAAAAATAAAGATAAACTCTTCATTTTAAGCAAGACAATTTATCTTTTAATAATAAATATGCAAAAGTGACATCATCCTTAAAAAATACAGGGAAATAGGAAGCCTAAATTCTAAATTAACATTTGAAGCAAATAAATTAATAAAGAACATGAAAATGCAGATCATGCAATATACCACCAACCTGCCAAATGAAATAAAAATGAATAATAAAATGGCTCAGGACAAAAGGAATGAATGAAATGTTTATACACAGCACAATTCAAAAGAAACAATTAAAATAAACATCTTATGTAAAGAATGAAGTAGACCTGGTAATCGAAGGAGAAAAGTCGTCATACTCATAAGAAGGAGAGAGATCTGGGCGACTGCCACTACCCTGTGAGAAGGGAATGTCTGATGGACTAATTCCAAACTCCTTTACTCTGCAGCACCAAAACAGCAACAAATTAAAAGAAAATGCTCTTGTAAAGACAGCAATGCACATTTCAAGTTTTCATTTAGTATTCAGTTTTATTCGTTTAGAAAAGGATATCAATGTTGTCGTGACAATGTATTTAGAATATTACTTTACAAATAACCAATTTTAAGAGGTTTTGAACCTCTCTGTCTTAAATCCTTCCTTTTTTATGTATTCCCCCTTTTTTCATAAATGAGGTTATCACCTTAAATCTGAAATGCCTCTTTTTTCGCTATACAACCATTCAATCTATCTTCCTCACATGGTCAGTACCATGAATATTTTATTAGTATTAATGAGTCCTCACCACTATAGCAGTCTTTTTCAAACAGGACACAAGCAAATTAAGTTCAAATTAAGCAAATTAAGTCCTTTAGGCATTCATTGTTTGTAATGAATTAATTTCTTTCCTCTGCATCCAGAATGGTATGAGCTATGAAACATCCTTAGTACAATTGAGAAAATAGTCACTCAGTTTTCTGTGGCTGGTGATTCAGATGAAGGACCCTGGCTAAGAAAAGCCTTTAGCAATGGAATTTAAATTGCTTTTGCTAATGTCTCTAATGTAGTTATATTTAACTAAATTATTACTTTTCTCACCCCATATATGAGATTCCCTATGTCCCTCCCCTTTGGGCCAGCCAACCCCATTTCACAGCAGTAGGCAATATTTATTAAGTACTTACTATATGTCTGGTATTAGGATTAGTAATTTTTAGGCATTGCATTATTTAGTCCTTACAGCAATCCTGTGATATTATCACCTCCATTTTATAGATGAGAAAAATGGCTTAGAGAAATAAAGTATCTTACCCAAGATTATTCAACAAGAACATGGCATAACTGAAGTTCAAACCTAGCCCTAAGTACAAACTCTATGCTGTTTAAACATTTCAATGTACTAACCATACATACTCCGTTTTTCTAGTTACTTCTCTTAGGTTAAACTAAAAGAAAATTCCTGTCTTTATAGGTTAAAAACAGTCAAATATCAATAACTTTTCATATAAAGTTATCAAACTAATATATTTCTTCTACTTATTATCTTTATCTATTCATAATATCTACTGTCAAAGGTTCAGTACTAGATTCATCTGCCTTTTATCCTTTAAAGCAGTGACTTTGGAAACTTGTAAATTTCTAATACTAACTTAACTCTTTTCATTCCAAAACACTCTGCTTCAGAATCTCCTAGACACCCCACTAGCCCCATCCACACATTTCACTCTATCTAAAATCCTTTTGCCCAAGACAAACTACACTATATACAGGAATCATATTCCTCAAATATGCCATTAAAAACTCTTACTCACTCTGCTGGTAATACCAAGGTCACGGGTTTGGATCCCCGAACCGGCCAGCCATCAAAAAAAAGAAAAAGACTTCAGTGCCCTTGGGCTGGCCGGTTAGCTAAGTTGGTTAGAGCACAGCCTTATAACACCAAGGTCATGGGTTGGGATATCCTTACCGCTAGCCGCCAAAAACAAAACAAAGCAAAAAACCAAAAATACTTCTTAGTCACTCTTCTACCTGAGACCCAGTAACTCCAACCTCTTCCATTATCCAAAGATTCTATCCTCTGCTTCAGGACAGAAGTTACTATCTGTTCCTCATACATCCTGTACTTCTTTTCTTTGGGACAACCACTAATCCCACTCTGAAAGGTTCCCCCTCTACTCTCCTCTGAAATATCACAAACCGTCATCTGACTGCAACTGGACATGTCATTTTAATCACTTATCATCAATGTGTATTGTTACAAACTATTCCCCATCTCCCACAAAATATGTCCAAAGCATATGATTCCGACTAAAATAAGGATTTGAAAAAGACAATGTTTTCACATTTGTCTAAGTGAATTTTTAAGACAACTGCTCACTAAAGTAGCAACAGGAATAATGACTAATGCACTTAGTGTATTCCAGGCACTGTGCTACACATTTTACACAGATCACCTTTTCACTCCTCAAAACAATCCTTTAAGATAGACATGATCCTTATTAATCTCTCCAATCTAAAGATGAGGAAACCAGGGCACAGAGAGGGTAAGTAATTTTCCTGATATTTAAGTAGTGAAACACGTATTAAACCCATTTTGTCTCAAGAACTAACACTCTTCAATCACTATGCTGAGTCTTAAAAGCAAAGAAGTCTAAATACTTCAGATAACCAATATCCTAAAAATAAGAAAATTTTAATAAAATACTACCTACAACCACCTCAAAATATTGGTCTAAATAACATGAAGCAGATTTAATATTAAAGAGAAATAAACTCTGCTTGATTGTAAAAAAAAAAAAAAGAAAAAGAAAAAACTTATTGACTCAAGGTCATAAAATATTGGCATGAGCTATCAGGGGGAGTTGAAGATCTTTATTCCTTGAGACTTGGAAATAAAAATGAGACAATTATTTGTCCCAGATGGTTAGTCATATTGCAAATGAGTTACATTATATGATAATAAGTTAGAACATCTTACTAGGACCTAAAGGAACTAGGGAAAGGCCTGCCAGATACAGCATTTTCACATTAGGGGGAGTTCATTGCAGTCTGAAATCTTAAGACATGGAGGGGTTTTGTTTGTTTTAATTCTACAAAATGACAAGATTCTTCTAGACAAAGCTGTTCCTCACCTCTCCTATTTTGAAATAAGCAGCATTTAAAATTAATGATAAAAATACCACACACCAAAAATGTTAATTACAAAGATCAATTAAAAGCAACACTATAAGGGTTTGTAACTAAGAGCTCATACCAAACTTTAGAAGGTATTACATTTAGAAAATACAGTAATTCTGTATTTAGAAATGTAGCTCCATTACATTTTTTAAAAAACTATTCCATTTAGTATGTTTTTAAAAAAGCTATTCCACTTAGTATCTTTTTACAAAAGGTCAATAGGTTTATACTTTCCAGCACCGTTTACTACCTATTTAAAAAAGTATCTTCAGTTGAAACCAAAGAAGCAGGATATAATACAATCTCATTTATGTAAAGTTCAAATATAGCTGCCTATGTTGCTCAGGGATACATTTATAGGTAATAAAACTATTTTCTAAATGAGAAAAAAAAAAAAAAAGAAAAAAGAAAAATTTTCCACAGAAGTTAGGGTAATGGTTACCTCAGGGTAGAGATTAATGAATTTAGGCATGTTATTCAGGATCTGTGATCAAGAAAGAACACATGGGGACCTTTTGGAGGGACTAATAATGCTCTATTTGATGACAAGAGTTTTCACTTTGTAAGTATTCATTAAATTATTCACTTATGTTTAGGGTACTTTTCTATATGCATATGTATTTCACATTTTAATAAAAGATTAAAATAAAATTTCCATAGTGATTAAAACAAAGAAACAGGACAAATATTTTTCTCCAGCAATACTAAGAGAAACTACACTAGAAATGAATTACAAAAAGGAATTTTATCTCTCGGTTAAAATCACAAATGTAACATGTGATAAAAGAAATTTAAAACAATGTAAAACAGTCATTCAAAACAAGAGCAGTGGGGAAAAGAATCTATGGAACAAATATAAATATGCCCATCATAATTCAAAGTCCCAAGGGCATTTCATGACTGTAAGGAATAAACTGTTTTAATAGTCTATAATACATTTTGTTCTTCCATCTGTAATAAGTTGTCTACCTAAAAGTTTAATAACACTGTTAACATGAATAAAAAAGTGTAACCCACATAGACACCAGAAAGAACTGTGCTATCACTTCTTACTCAAATCCTAGACTCCCTATATATATATATATCCATTTAATATTACTAGGAATACTTTTCAGCATATAGCAAACTGATTTAAGAAATACAGACTGTACTCATATTAGAGTCTTATATAACAGCAATAATTTGCATGATTTAAATGTAGGAGAATATTAACAAACAGAACTTGATAAAATGGAAAAATATAATAATGTTCAAGGATAGAAAGACCAATTTTATCAAGGATATCAATCTCTTCCCAAATTATACAACACATTTCCACTTAGTTTTAGAACTTGACAAAATGATTCTGAATATCATCTTAAAGATGATTTTTTAACAAAAAAACTTTCTTAATTGAAAGAATAATGTACTAACAGCCCTACCAGATATTGTCATGCTATCTATATACTACTCTACTCCCCTCAAATTTCAAAACGGAGAACCATCTCTCATACCTATTTGCATATCTTAATGTATTAAGAGTATTTTCACAGGATGCCATTCCTGGAGAGATTGTGGCAATCTACAGGGAAAAAAAATGCAAAGGTAAATGTTACAAAATGTTATAAATGATGAAGACAATACTGACATATAGCTCATTTAGGTCTAATCTTACCATGATTATTTAAAAATAAGGATTTATTAATGATATCTGAACTCCAAGATAATTTGCTATCTCATACTCATAACCAGATAATAATTACAAAGTCCAGTTAAACTCTAAACAAATCTCTGAAGGCACCAGAAAATTATCCAAATCCCTCAGAAAATGGAGGAGCGGTCAACACCTAGAAGATGGGAACAGCACTGAGTGACTGCCACCTCCCTTCACCTACTTTTTAACAGCTTCTTGCCAGAGTATGTAAGCTCTACTGTCACACAGGACAACTAAAACTTGATTAGAAACTTGCATTCTCACTGGTTAAGAAATTAAAGGACATAGTTTTGGTGTGGAAACCACAGCAGCTGGAAGAGTGAAGTTTGCCCCAGAAGGGAGGAAACCACACAGGGGAAAACCCAAATTTTTCATATAAACTGCCCAAATCTCTGGCTGACTCCTGACCTAGGCATACGCAAAGCATACTAGAAGCAACATAACTGAGTCTAAAAGAACTAAACAGAGATTTCAATTTCAGTTGCTACCCACAGCAGAAGAGATAAGAGTTTGGAGTAAGTTCAGGCAAGTTAACTTCTGCTAAAACAACAAAAACCCAGTAACCTTCAGCAGAACAAAACAGGATCCAGAGTCTCTACACAGTACTCACTCATAACACACATGACAGAACCCCAAATTACTACACATATAAAGATATAGGAAAGTGTTACCCATATTCAAGAAAAAGAAAATCAAGAGAGACCAGCCCCAAGAAGACCCTGATGTTAGAATTAGTAGAATGCATTATAACTGCAACATAATCCTCTCCCCTATCAGACTGGCAGGGACCACATCTTAAATATCAATGTATCTCTCACAACAGAAGAATTCAAAGCACTGTCATTAACATATATTTTTTCCATAAATACTGTGTAATTATTTCTTCGGGATTAAAAGAAATTAATAAAACAAAACCAAAAAACAAATATAAACTTACCATGCAGGTACGAGAGTTTTCACCAATGAATGAATCTCTTAACACCTGAGTAAGTTTACTTGCTCGGAAAGGAGTATGAGGTTTATTTCTACCTAAGGCTCTAATGCACTCCTGAAAATTAAACAAAACAAGTCTCACAGATTAGGCCTTCTTATAAAAAGTAATCTTACAGTAGGATAAATGTAAAAAGTTAAATTTTTAAAGTGGCACTTCAAAAGAAAAAACACAGAATGTTTCATTGTACTCCTTCCAACCCTTACTTTTCTAGTAAAGAAAGAAATACAGTAACTGGGCCTAACTTTTTAAAAGGCCATTCCACATTTTTCTGAGGAACAATTTCTTAGCTCAATTCTGTGCTTCCTTGCCCTTTTCCAAGAAAATACGACTGATTAAGTCCCTATGGAGTCTACTTAGGTAGCCTCAGAATGGCCTGCTAACTCACATATCCCTTACCCCGTCTAAAAAGAATGGATAATATGTACAAGGAAAAATTCTAGGTACAATAAAATTTATAACTGCAAGTTATAAATAATAACAAGCAACTACGTCTTGAAATTACATCAGGTAAAACAAATACTACTATTTTGCAACTGAGTAAAGAAAATTAAAGTCAAAAGTAAAGGACCTCACGCAATTAAATACATTTTATTTACCTTGAGTGCTAAAAGGCTTTTATTAATTTCAGCACCTTCAAGCCTAGTTTGCCTGTCCGCACTGGAAGTATCAGCTCCTCTTTCATTTCCAGCCAAATCGATGAGAGAAAATTTACCATGTAGTTTTCCTTTCCTTCTAAGAATAATCTGAAACACTGCATGGCTTCGAGATGAATGTGCATTTGCAGATGTTTGGCCGGATGTTCTACGATGTGATTAAGGACATCTTGATAAATGAAAACTTCAATTTACATGTTCAGACCACAGCACTTCATTTAAAACAACAAAAAACTATTCAGCCAGTTTTTGTAATTTAAATACAGATGAGACACCCTGAATTAACAATACTTAATAACCAGACTCATACAATTTAATCTGGCATAATTCTAATATATCTACAGTATGGTAGCAATATAATGAATATCACTCAAATTGACATGTAACAAAAGTTTTTATGAACAATTATTTTTACTTCCAAGATGAACTAAACAACATCCTCACTTTATTTTTATGCTATACCCAAAGTATCTAAAACTGAAGTTTCTCTTTTTTAATTAAAATGAGACTTACCTGCAACTGTTGCCTATGTCAATGAGTTTCAGAACATCTTCAACACATTTGACCTCCCGTTCCTGTAATCCCACCACTTGAACCTGCTGTTTTCCATCTTCTAGAACTCTTAATTTTGTTTTCCTATTTAGCAAGTCAAACACCTATGAAAAACCACATTTAAATTAGAAAACTAAAGAAAAAAAGAATCAGTTTATAAAAATGTGTCACTCAGAGTGTGAAAATTATTTCAGAGATTAAAATAATAATTATTATTATTAGAATAATAATGCTAAACACTGAAGTTGAAAGTTCAAAGGACATTTTTTAAAAATCTCATAAATTCTAGCATAGTATTCCAAATACATATAAAAAGTTTGTGGTGATGAAAGTGGCACAGCAATGTAAATGTACTTAATGCCACTTAATTATACACTTAAAAATGGTTAAAATGATAAATTTTATGTTTCACATATTTTACCAAAATGTTACAAAATAAAAATTTTAAAAAGTTCCCATTTACCTTTCCACTATAAATTTCAAAAAATGTTGCATATACTTGAAGTTCTAGCTTCTTATAGTTTGGCTTCTTTAGCATTAAAAAGACATCTCGAGCTGTCAAGAATTTTATATACATAAAATTAAGATAGAACAAATATTTTTAAAAAGCAATTCAAATTTTCTATTTTTAAAGGAATCAGTTCATCTTTATCTAGGATAACAGTATAAATACTAAAAATGAAGACTAAAGTGATTATTAATTTTACAAAAAAACAGTAGTAATAAAAGCTACTCTCCTTTCATCCTTTTAGAATGCTACTACTTATCCTTATAAACAGCCTAAAATTATAGACAGTCAGATGGTCATAATAAGGTTATTCTCATAACCAAACATAACAGCATTTTACAATTCAGCTATATTCAACAATTAATACTAATCTCCAACAATGTGCCAGATTACACTGATACAAATATAATCAAGATTCCTGCCCCCCAAAGCTTAATCTTACAGTTCAAGCAGTGTAATAACCAATAACTGACATAATATACAGATTTATAAATATAACACTACTTGCTAGACAATATTTTAAAGCCTTACTTCAAAGCCACCTGAATAATATCCAAGAATAATATTACAAATTACATGCAAAAAGGACAGTTACCTGCTAATGCATAAATTCCTTTAGAACAATCTTGGTTCTTTCCTGAAAAGTCACCACCCATAGTCTATATTTTAAAAAGAAAACAAAGAATAATAATACACAGTATTCAGGAACAAGTCTTAAGAATTTAGGTCTTAGAATTAAGCTATAAAGAAAAGAAACTATAGCTTCATACCAGGATGTAACTTTAACAAATTACTTACGTGAGTTTTTCCACTTCCAGTCTGTCCATACGCAAAGCATGTAGCCATTCCCCTTTCAAATATAGTTTCCACTAGTGGTCTTGCAGTAAACCTTAAAAATAAAAATGCATCAGTCAGAATGTATTGCCAGTATTTAAGTAAAACAAATAAATAAAAATTAACATCAAGTAATACACAGTTTATTTTATTAATAAGTAAGACATTTTTATAAAATTAATTTTATTTATTAAATTATCAAGATTTTTAAAAAATCTTTATTAATTCCACATAATAATTCCATATTAAATAATGGTCATAATAATAAGGCACATATAATAAAAATAAAGTTTCAATTACAATTTCAACAGAAATAGAATCAAAAGAGTAGTAATCTCAATACAGAAAAGCTAATGGGAAAAAAAGCCCTGCAAAAACATTATCTTTAGACCATCTAAGTAAGTGGAAAATGATGATTACTTTAAATGTGGACAACTAATTTATACTAATGGGAAAAGAAAATAAATTGTGCTTAGAGGACATTGAGTTCTGCGGTGATAGTCTTGATTCAGAAAAAGGATGCCTAAATATTTTTCAAAAAAACACATGGGGTAAAATCCACTGCTAGAGTCAAAATAAAAAGGTGGGGAGGGACTAGAAATACTCGCTAAGCAGAACACTAAAAAGTATGATAGAGAACAAATCTACAAACACTTTATAGCACTGCCCCCTTTTTTATTTAAGGCAAAACTGGAGAAGGTACAGAACAAAAGGAACAGGAAAAAGTTCTAGTCAAACAGAATTAGAAATGAGTCTGCAGCTCCCTGTATAACTTCTCAATCCATAAAAGTTAAGTATGAGAGATAGAAGATAAGGATAAATATTGCTAAAGTTCAGAAGCATAAATACAGGGTGAATCACAGGATGTTTAATAAATCTACCATACACAGAAACATACCTTTAGTATAACAATTTCTTGAAAACTATTATAAAAGTCAAGCAAACTCTTATGAGGCAGGAGTAGAAGCAAAAAAGGGGAAGACAAAACTAAAAAATATACAATTTACAATTATAATTCCCTTTTCAAACACACTCTTCACATTATTCTATTCATATGTTCTTTAATTTTGTCCTTTTTCTTTAGAACTGAATTCTCAGTTTACTGGCTTAAGACAAATGAAGTTGATCTTAGTATTTCATTTGTAACATCTTTAATTCTTAGGAATCTTATTAACTCTAATTTTCTGTTTTCCAATCATTTTTATAAAATAAAAGGATAATAAAACACAGCATTCAAGTAAGTGCAAAGGCAGCTTTATGTAGACTAAATTGCAGTGCTACTAAAACTAATCTGTTATAATTACCAGAAATGAAGGTTTGCAATCTGATGTATGAAAAATGTATGAATTTTGCATACAAAATTTGGGATATCAATATATGATACATGTAATTTTGAACTGTTAATAAGTTGAATATATAAACATAAAAGAATCTCATGTAGTAAAACTATCTCCAAGTTTAAAGATAAAATTAGGCAAATGCAAGTACATTTACAGAGGTTTTTCAACTCAAGTGGTAAAAAAAAAAATACATGCTAAAAAAGATTTAGACAAATTAATGGTTGACGGATAACAACAGGTACTTCAAATTTCTTTACCAGTACAGAGATTAATAAGCAAAAATTAAAAGTCCTCTTCCCAACACATCCCATTCCTAGAGGTTAACATTTTCCAGAAATTTCTTATCCATATATATGGTAGGTGTGTAATATGTATATAATAAGCTAATTAGAAGTTAGCAATTTAAACTATGATTTTAGGGAGTATTAAATAAACAAGTGTTAACATTCATTATAGTGTTTATTAAGTTTTCTTCATTTAAACTCAGAATAAAAAAGCATATTGCATCTCTGGAGAAATATCCCAAGATCAATCTAAGTTTCAGGGTGGTGATGATACAGTATAAGAACAAAATTCTAATTTAAAACAAATTTACCTACCTGTAAACCATTTCATTAGGAGCTGAGTCATCAAAGGCATAATCAAAACGAAATGTTTGGTTTTCTAGGTACCTTGTTAAATCTACTTTTTGTTTTGGTTCGTGTACCATCACAACATCTTTACTAGGGATTGTGATTACATCAAGATCTTTCATTTGAGTTTCTAAAAGAATAAATAAAAATCAATGCCAAGTAATTTTCACAGCATTTGAATTAATGTACAAAAATTATTTTAAGTAGGAAGAATTTAGGTAACAGTAGCATGTTCGGTAAATATAAAGATAATATCCCATAAATACGCCACTCAATAAGACAAAATATTTCAACAACAAAATAAAAAAATCACGAAATCTGTGAGGAACCAGGAATGTCAATGATGCACAGAACAATAACAAACCAACAACCATATCCATAGAACTCTATATAGTGGTTATGTACAAATGAAGGAAATGATTTACATTTAACTCTTCCAAACCAATTTGCTTTGTGCTATTATCAAACTACAAGTAAGATAAAACCAACCCTTCATTAGAGCTCATTAAGCATCATACCTTTTTTATTTAGTGGTCGTTTTCTTACACAAACACATATTCTATGTTCATCAATCTAGGAATAAAAAACATTTTATTTCCGTGATTTTTTAAAAATTTCATTTATTTTTTATTTTAGTGATTATCGGTGGCATGTAAAACACTGAAAAATAAACTATGTAATATTTCCTACAAAGGTTTTAGAAATTTATACATACCATAAATATGACAGGTAAGCTTAAAAAACAAATTTGCTTTGCACAAATTTTAATGGCTATCAGACATAATTATTTCTACAATTCTGAGTGTAATGGAAATTTGCTTATTTCGCTATTTGGTAAAAACCATCACCTTAGGAAATAATTTTGTGGAGAATACTACTGTTCTTAGTAGCATTAAGTTCACGTTAAGAAGCTGCCTTATACACTTCAAGATGTGCTGCATACAACAAAAGTAAAAATTTCTGCTCTATCAGAAGTGGCATATTTTCAGGTTGATTTATAGGGAAAGTTGTTGGCTAAGATAACTACAGGCAAGAAACAGGATTCTCAGAAGATTACTGAACAAAATAATTTGAACGATTTTATTAATATGCCAATTCTTATAAATGAATATTTTTCATAAAACTTATGTTTCCAGTAAACGCCTCCATTTACTAATAGTTAACATAAAGAAGGGATTGGCAAAGTAGTTTGGCCCACTATTTGCTTCTGTAAAGTTTTATGGAAACACATCAACTGAAACGAATGTCATACCCATTTGTTTATGTATTTATGGCTGCTTTTACAAAAAATTGGCAAAATCGATAGTTGTTACAAAGACCATACTGGCTTATAGAGCCAAAAGTACTTACTATTGGGCCTCTTTCAGAAAAAGTTTGCTAATTCCTGTCATGAAGCATGAACTTAGATGTAGCAGTGAAACACATGGAAGGTAGCAAGGTCTAGAACACATGGGATACATACGTTCTAGACAGTAATTCTATTAAATACTATATAATACTTCTGGCCTAACACAAATACATTTTTTGTAACTAACACACATTCTGTATATTCTAGGTCAGATGGATTATTTTTCATAAGTGTCGGTTACTTACGAAGTATTCCCTTTCCAATATTCAACAGGAAAGGAATTGAGTAATAAAAGCAGAACATCTTTTCTGGCACTAGATTTCTGATCCACTGCTGTCCTCAACAACCATCATGTATTGTTAAAAGCCAGAATAATATTTATTTAAAAATAATGAATAAACTAATAATAAATTGGAATAATAGAGGGATCTACTGCCCAAGCCAAAGAGGAAATAAGCTTGGAACTGAGATCAAAGCATAAGTGATGGTAAGAAAGGAAACTGGGTCTTCTGCCATCACTCCTTTAACTGTTGCTCTGTCCTTCCAAAGACAGGGAGGCTTTGCTTTGAAAAGAACATCTCTGTGGACAGCATGTCTCATATATCAAATTATGAGAAATGATAACACAAGGTCAAGGTTTGGATCCCTGTACCAGCCAGCCACCAAAATAAATAAATAAATAAATAAAAGGGAACAAATTATGAAAAATAAGCCTAAATGTGGATGGTTTCTTGATTTTCTTAAAATGTGGGGAATGAGCATCCATAAGGATTGAAAAAACTACAATATGAATTTAGTAGGTATCACTAAATGTTTTCATTTAAAGCATAAAAAGATCCAGCACAATGAATCACAAACAAAGAATCTTACAGGATCTGCTGTTGTTAATGGTCTATAATCCAAACTTCCTCTAAAGTCTCTGATCATACACATAATTTCATAATTTGGGTTTGTAGCATCAACATCCTATGAGGAAAAAGAGAAAATTCACTGTTTATTATAATTACAGCCATGTCATCTTTGTTGCATTTATGTTATAAATGGCCTGAAAAATAAAATCAAAAGATTGTATCATTTGTCATAACCAAGCCCAAACTGAAGATGTGATAGTTTCAGAGTTCAAATTTAATATGTTCAGAATCACTTTCCTATTAAAAACACAATTCTGTTAGTCTGCATGTATCCTGTTCTCTCCAAACCAAACACTCTTCATTAAAGCAACATTTAACTGTTTCAAAAATCCATCTGTTACACATATACTTTAATTATCCTAGAAAATAAAGAAAAAACAGAAATAGTGCGCTCATCTTAATCACTGGCAAAGAGCTCTAGAAAAGCTGAAATTCTAGAAAAACTCATTTAAACAAATTCATCCAATTTCTTAATCCAGTGTTTCAGCAAAGTAGAATTACGAATTCATTTATGTTTATTTCCTTTTTTGTTAACCCTCTAAAAGAAACTAAGGCATGATAAAATAGCCCAAAATTGATAAGACAGAAAACTTAAAGAAATCAAAAGTGGAGATAATTTTTAAAAATCTTTAAAATAAATAATTGAATACAGTCACTGATATAATAATTGACTGCATTACTGAATAATTTTTATGCTTCAAAACCAAGAAATTCAGATTAAAATACAAATATCAATAATCAATAACCTCTCCTAACCATTAATAATAAATTACCAAACTTTCTAAAAGTCAGATATTTTTCATACATCATATTCTGATTTGTTTTCAATATAACTAAATTTCAAAACTGTTAGTAAAACTTATTTTCAATTAATCTTCTAGGAAATAACAACAACTATATCAACTGAGAAGCAGAATGTGAAATGAGAATTAAGAGATCACGAAGAGATGCATAAATATTATAAAGTACCCAATGGAAACACCAGGTGGCATCTGTTCTGAGACTATAATAGATACAAGAACAATGGAGGAGTTATATGTATAATAAAATTTCTAATATGAGAAGACCTGTAGAGGGATAAAAGACCAGTCATCTATGCAATTTTTCAATTGCTATTAAACAGTTTTGCTACCATTCGAATGGAACATGAGACCCTCATACCTAGTATAAATCACAATGCAAGGAATTTCCCTCCTTTAACTATGACATATTAAACTTATTAGCCATGAAAAAACAATAAAATTTATACTGCAATCATGTATTTTAACTGGATATTTTTCCAGATGTATTTTTATGTCTTTTTTAAAATCAAAAGGCTATTATTCTTGAGTGTTAAAATATACACATTAGAATTCTGTAACACAATGGCTTACTATTCATAATGGAACAAACTTTGAAGCTAACACCCACTGAGATAGGAAAAGTACATGAAGTAAAAATCTGTTATAGTAACTTATTTTCACAAGAGTTTATATTATTCTTCAATATCAATTTAAGGAATTCTTTAAATTCTTTAAATGAATCAACTCTTTTTTCACAAGTCAATCACTTTCACTGATAAACTATGTTTGTTACAAACCTGGGCTCTTTTTTCTCTAAGTTCCTGCTGTTGCAGTCTTCTCTTTTCTCGTTTTTCTTGCAATTTTTCTACTTCCTTCACACAATTAGATTTTCTGCGTGCTGAAAGAAAAAGATAAGAGGAAGAAGTATGGTTTTCTTTTAAGAGTACTGGACTTATACTGAAAAATTTTATTTATAATTTCACCACATACACACAAAAAATGGTATACAATGACAAAGCATGCCTATCACAACTATGTGAGCTTTACACTTTTGAGCTGCTTTATAAAAACCAGGAACAGGACAATATACAAATGAGAGTCCAGAAAAATGACTCAAATATATTGCTACATGTCATCTCTTGGTTTAGAGTCACAGATCTTTGAATCGAAAGGATCAAGGAGCACAAGATTTTCTTCTATAACATCTGACAAATTATCACCTGCCCAGAATTTTAAATTCAAAGCAACTGAAACATTGTTATAATTTCACAAAAAATTTTTTCTCTGAAAAATACAATTAAAAACCCAATTAGCAGAGTAAAATAAGAAAAAAATTAAATTTTCCACAGTGGTAAAATGAAATCTGCAATCAAGTTTGTAATTAGACTGTTTAGTATTTGGGGACTTAATAAAGATGACCAAGAGAGAATACATGTATGTCTAAAATGATTGAATCCTGATACATGATTTACATACAAGGGGGTCCAAATTCCTTTTTTGCAGCTTGAACTGGAGATATATCTGAAACACTACCATTCTGTTGTGCAGAGGAAGACTGTTCAGGAAGTTGACTAGGCCGTGCACGTGCAGAACCAACCACTGAAAGTGAAAAAATATCTAAATTCAGAACAGAAAGTTACTGAAAGCTAATCTTGGTAAAAGGATGAGACATTTCAAAAAAACTGACATTTAAAAGTTGCATTAGCGAATTGCCAGGTTTTCTATTTATATGTGTATGAACAGAATATATAATAATCAATTCTGTTCAATAAACTGACATAAGCTAAAGAGGTATTCAAAGTAACATATGCTGACTTAGCTACCAAAAAGGTCATTTTAGCTACAAAACTCAATCTGAATAATTTACATAAAAACCCAAGCCAAGCTTGATTTTTATTTTTATTTATTTATTTATTTTTTAAAATTTTATTTTGTCGATATACATTTTGGCTGATTATTGCTCCCCATCACCAAAACCTCCCTCCCTTCTCCCTCCCCCCCAACAATGTCCTTTCTGTTTGCTTGTCGTATCAACTTCAAGTAATTGTGGTTGTTATATCTTCTTCACCCCCCCCGGTTTTGTGTGTGTGTGTGTGTTTGTGTGTGTGAATTTATATATTAATTTCAAGCTTGATTTTTAATAATCATTTTTATTTTTATTTATTTTTCATTTTTTTTGGCAGCTGGCTGGTATGGGGATCCAAACCCTTGACCCTGATGTTATTACACAGAGCTCTAACCAACTGAGCTAACTGGCCAGCTTCTAATATTTTAAAAATATATATGTGAACACCTCCATGTCTTAAGACTTCAGACTGCAAAGGAATCCTCCTAAGATATGTGTGTGAAAAATATAAATTTTAAATGCAATCTCATTTTGAAAAATTTACACTATCTAAATGTATAGAAAGTAAAAATTTAATAGTCCTTCAACCCTCCCTATAATCCAGATCCCACTCTTTGCTCCTCAAACATGTAAATCTTCGGCAGAACAATAAAAAAATAAAAAAAATAAAAATAAAAAAATCCTTAGCAGATAATTTCCAATGTAGATGTTTTAAAAGTGGGGAAAAAAGGAATATAAAATTAAATATAACTACTAAATTTTACAAAAAATATAAATTTTCACAAGATTCAAATGATAGTGTTTAAAATGAAGGACTTTCCTTTTACCTCCAATCTTTCTCTAACACTTCGGACCACCCTGCCTCACCATCCACCCACACAGAAACATCACTATTAGAACAATCCTGAACTGCTAAACAATAAAAAATAAATTAAATATGATTTTCATCTCCTGGCTGAAAATATATAGAAGACCTGCAGTTAATAATTTATGCCTGTTTCAACTTTTCTTTAGCTGGCTCTAAAACTAACATGACCCTTTCTGGAAGCCTGTTAGCCAGAAAATCATGGTAAACATCATGATGATTAAATTCACCCTTGTGAAATCAATCAATTAATTGACTTATTCCCCATTACTTTTTTTTTTTTTTTTTTAAGATTACGGGTAAGAGGATCTTAACCCTTGACTTGGTGATGTCAGCACGACGCTCTCCCAAGTGAGCTAACCGGCCACCCCTATATAGGGATCCAAACCCGTGGCCTTGGTGTTATCAGCACCACACTCTCCCAAGTGAGCCAGGGGCCGGCCCTTCCCATTACTTTCTTTCTCATAAAACTCTCCTCAAATCTGCAAAATTATTGAGTTTAATGAATTGAATAAAAATTTGCATATTTCATAATTTCATATTCATCACATACATTTTAAAAATCATTCTTTAATATTACTGACATTATTGTATTATGAAATCAAAAAGATACCAATATTAAAATTAGCCATGTAAAGTTTAAATAAATAACTACATCAAGGGTAATATTTGTTCTCTTGATTTACCTTGTCAGGGCCATACTAAGAAGTCAATATGCAAAATTAAAAAAGAAATTTTTACTTTACCTCTATTATCTCTTGGAGGGGGCTCATTCTTAACAGAAGCCACAGTCCGTCGATTCTATAAAAGAAAAAAAAAGTTCATTACATTTTCTCTCTTCATTCCTAATATGTATCATGATCTCACCTTCTTTTAATTAAACAAAAGTAAGTAGACACACAGTAATAAAAAACTAAATGGAGAAAAACTATAATTTTTTAATGAATTACTATCAATATTCAAGTTCCCTTATATGAGTTTTTTCCCCTCCTCCTCCACCCTCCCCAAATATTCAGGAATTAATGTGAGCCAGGCACTGCTCTGAGGATTTCATATGTATTACTTCGGTTAATCTTTGTAACAACTTGTGTGGTCATTATTATTGCTATTTCCATTTCACAGATGAGGAAACTGAAGCACTGATAGGCTAAGTAGCTTCACTATAATGTGTGCTTTTAATAACCATGCTATCCTGCGAAAAGCATATAATAAACTTCACCTTTGGCTATCAGGGGGTAATTAATAAAATATTAGTTCTAGACAGCTTAGAGCCCCTTGTTAAACTGAAATATCAAAATACTAAGAAACATGCATTGTCAGTTATCCTAAAAAGGTTTCATTAGCGTTTCAAAGATTTGAACACGAACTGCATAGATCAAAGCCATAAACTTTTGGTCCTATTATTTATTTACTAAGACTTCATTTTATTCACTTCAAAAAAAGATATCAAATAATGCAGTTGTTCTCAACCTTGGCTGCACATTTAAATCAGATGGGTACTGTTAAAAGAATATTAAGGTTGGCCAGTTAGCTCAGTTGGTTAGAGCGTGGCCTTGTAACACAAAGGTCGAGGGTTTGGTTCCCCATATAGGCCAGCTGCCAAAACAAACAAACAAAATTTTGATGCTAGGGCCTCCCTCTAAGATAAAATAAAATTGAATCTCTGGGAGTGGGATCCAGAAATCAGTATTTCAAAAATTCTCTAGGTGATTCTAGTGTATAGCAAAGGTTGCTAATGATATACCAAGAAGGATAAAATATGAAGATCCTCCAAGGTTCTGAAGCTGATTATAAAAAGCAGTTCATTTACAAGGGGTAACTAATGACCTCTAAGCAGTGACTCAATATGCTTAAAATTCGAAGAAAAGAAAATATGCTTTTCATTCATACACAGTTTACAAAGAAGAATGTTTTGTTGATATCCTCAAGCTTCTATCATACTATTATTTGGATGCTTATGTACGTCCTCCCTGCAAGATGTCAAGGTCCTATAGGCTGAAAGCCATGTCATAGCCGTCTTTGTATTCTGCCCAGCATAATACCTGGCACAATGCAGAAAAAAACAATAAATGCTTGTTGAACTGAACACAGAGTTGTGGATTCAACAACTTTGCAGGACTACCTGGTTTAAAAAGAGCTGTATTTTGATACAAAGTTTTAACAGTGAAGGGGTTTGAGACAAAGAAAGAGGAATTATCTTTAAAAACAATAAAAATAACGTGTGTTTAACTTGTGTAAAGACAAAACTGCTAGGGAGGATATAGCATGGTTTTAAAGTTTATCTTCACAGACAATATAGAAGTAGTTAAACTGCATTTCATCATTTCCCATCTTTCTTTAATAAACACAAATAAGGGGCTCAGCTCAGCTCTTTAGAGTGTGGTGCTGCTAACACCAAGGTCAAGAATTCAGATCTCCATACCAGCCAGCTGCAAAAACAAAACAAAACAAAACAAAAACCATAAACAGCAGAATTATAATTTCAAAAGACTATCAGAGTGGGCACTTATTATTCATAATAAACAGCTATTCTTCCTTTGTCAAAGTCATACGTATTCATTCAACAAACACTGAGAAGCAAATGGTTTTGATCCATATCTCCTGAGAAGCTACTAGTTTCAGGAAAAATCCTAACTAGGCAAGGAATTTCTAGGATCTTATCTAATAAGTGTCTTAATTGTGAATTAGACAACCTCAATCCTTGAAAGTATGTGTGCATATACATGGATGTGAATAGCAGAAAGAATTAAAGCTTTTTTTTAAAAAGCAAACTAATCAATACTTAAAATATACACTTCATAGCCTACAAATTTCAAACCAGCAAACACACACACAACTCTGAATTTTCATAACTAACCTTTACAATTTTGTTTACTTTGGCCGAGGATGTTGGAGGTGGAGGTGTTTCTGGACTGGGTTCAATTTCTTCATCAGGTACAAGGTCGGGGTTAAGTGAAAAGATGCTCTCCAGGTCAATCTGTTTAAAACGCATACACACACACATATTTTGAGAGCGTATATGACGATTAACCTTTCATTTTTCAAGTAATTTCACACAAAGTATATAACCCTTCATTGATTTTAGCCTAATGAATGGCACTGCTCTGCAAAGTAGATAATTTAGAAATATAATCCACATATATTTAAAGAATCTTTCTTAAAATGGCTCATTGTAGTCTTGATCACATAACCTGCTAACAACACAGTGACCAACAGAACCACATAATTATTATAGCAACTTTCAAATTTTTTGAGCTAGACTTAAAAAATAGTATGTCTTCATCTAATAATTAACAGGATTGACATGTGCAATCACATAAAATACGAGTGTGTAGGATAAATTCTACCTTTCTTTGAGTGAAAATTTTTAATAATTTGAAAGGTTTTCCAAGGGATGACAAAAAATACATGCACTACATAAAAGTGATACACCTTTCTGTTTTGTTTTATATTCAGAATTTTGACTGCAGGACTAGAAATAAAATTTAAACCTGTGATCATACCTCTTTGCCTTTTGTATCTCCATTTTCTATCCATTCAACAGTTACACTTTCATTATCTTCATTTAAAGATGTTACCATTGCTTGGTGTATTCGGCCTAAGTGGGAATAAAATATACATTTTTTAAATGCCACAAATTATAGCATTCCTAAACACTATCAAATACAATCTTGTAACTTACAATTTTTTCCTAAAAAATGACACTATCTTTCTTACAAGGGATTTCTAGACTCTCAGGATTAGGGAATAAACTTTGTCCATGGGGCCATATATCAATTTGCTACTTGTCAAGTTTAGGAACTCAAGAAATTAGATGAGACCCACCAAAGTTTATTTTCAGTATATATGATAAATAATCACAACTCTGTGATATGGAATGCCTGAAATTTAATACTCTTAAGCAGTTCTAATCATTAGAAAGTTTCCTTACTATGAGCCAAAAATGACTCTGTAGAACAAAAATTCATAAGACAATTTTTAATAGTATACTGATTAAAGAAAACATTATACTTTTTTTTTCCCTCTTAACAGACTGCAGATCTTACTTGTTAAAAACTATAGAACTAAATAATTATTTTAAATTATTACACAATATTCCATTATGTTTATCACTTATTGGTGGTCACTTAGGTTATGTGCTTTATTTTTTACACTGTAGTGTATTATAAACATGGCCATAAATACTATTATATATCTGTTATTAGGCACTTGTCACATTATTTCCTTAAAACAAATTCCTAGAAGCACACATAAATTTTTATATGTATATAAACATACATATACACACACATGCCCAAATATATATGAAATATGTTTGTTTGTTTTTTTTACTTATTTCATCTGTTTTCATCTTACCCATCTGTTTGATTATTAGTCAGGTAAGGATAGAAACTATTTGTTATATATCTGCATCCTCATTACCTACTAAAACGCAGAACGTAAGGAATTTTCATATGTATTTCCCACATGAAATCCTTGGGGCATCTACAATTTACCTTAGGATAATTTACAGCTCTTTAAATACCTAAAGCAAAATATATATTTGGTACATAAAACAAACAATATCTCCATGCAATTACCAACAGAATTACCACAATAAGAATGGGGAAAAAAGCATGTGCGTGTTCCAAAAAGAACAACACCACCACCATTTGTACTGCTGGGTATCTGCCACAGTATTCCAACCTTCCTGATCAAGAATGACTAAGTGTACCAATAACTATGTGTGCAAAATAAGGTAGACCAGTGGGGCAAAATATGTATAAGAACTATAGGTCACAATTTCACAGGGACCTTAACCTCCAAAGATAGTAGAGAGAGATTGGCAATGATAAGATACAGAAAGTCAAGGAGAGCAAGGTCAAGATCCTTGTACTGGTCAGCTGCCAAAAAAAAAAAAAAGGGAAAAAGAAAATCATGAGAGAACATTCAGCATTAGCAGTCTCCTCCACAACTTCAATTGCCAATGCAGACATCTCAGAAAACCTTAAACTGGTAATTAGCAAAGTCAAAAGCATCTGATCCACCAGCAAAGACTAAACTCTAGAGGTTGAGCAGGGCAGGACGAGAAATATGTTGGCTATGTCTACCATAATCCAGTTTACTCATTGAATAAGAAATAAATACGAAATCCCAGCAGTAAGAATTGAATAAAAAGGCTGGAGCTGAACGAAGTCTCATGTGTTTGCTTTTTTGCCAGTTGACCAGATAACTGGAAATATCTGCAGCATGAGGCTTTTATTTATACCCAAAGAAATCTCTAAAAAAAAAAACCCTGACTTTTCCTAATATGCCTTTAATGGTTTTTTTTGTATTTTTGTATTTTTTAAAAAATGTTATACTGTTTATTTAACTTTAAAAACATTTCAGCACTCTCAACATACAAAAAAAATAACAGAACGCTTCAAATTATGTTTAAGTACAGAAGGTCCCTGAACTTTCATCGATGCAACGGCTCTTTGCTGACAATGAAGAGTTGTACAGTTTGTTGAAAAACAGTTCAAAAATTACCACACTTAAATAAAAAAAATAACTCAAACACTTCTCATGCTAGCTGATCCCCTTTTTCCACAGCTAATAAAGCTGCCATTCTTAGCTATACTGTGTCATTATATATACAAACAAGACAACCTGAAGCTAAATGGATGCCCACCACAGTGTCAACGGGACCAGCCTCACATGGTATGCCCTGAGCTACAGACCCTCCAAAAGGCATCTTCCCCCACAGCCTCAACACCAAGCAAGGAACATCAAGACTGTCTCTGTTGTTTTGTTCTTTCTGAAAACTACAGATATGTACAGTTCATAACTCAGGATTTCTAGCCAATAACCTTAAAAAATTTTTAAATGCCGGAAACATCTTTAAATGCCTTGTCACACCAACAGCAAAGTAAACAGAGCAAGAACATGAGTGCCTTTTTGTTTTAAAAATGTTAGGAAATACATACAACTTTGATACAGTTTCAGGGTACTCCGGACACTCATGGCCACTTCATGTAAATCACTGACAATTTCTAGAGCACTCTGAGACTACAATATGATCATGATCAACTTTTGTAATCAAACCTAATGAGGGCAAAAGACACACCTCAGAGATGTGTCAATTACAGTGCTCCCCTACTCTAAGGCATTCACAAGGAGACAGATAAACAGGTTTTTATTCATCCTCCTCCTTGTCCTGTCTTCCTTTTCCACCTCTTTCCTGGCAACTTCAGCAGGACCCTTTGCATCATCAAACTTTCCTTTAGACATAGTCAGCAACATCCTTCTCGCACTTCTCCTTCAGCTTTACCGCCTTGGTGATTGTAAGGCTGCTTTTCACTGTCACTAAGTTATTACACATCTCACCCAGTTTTTTGGCCATGTCTCCAATAGGGATGACAAGGTTTGTGGATTTGATATTGGGGCGGAACTCAGAACAGAAAAGGAAAAATCCAGACAGTGGCCTTTTGGGGGCATTAGGGTCCTTCTTCTTGCCTGTCTTAGCTGGTCCATAATCCTTCATCTCCCAATCACAGCATACTTTATTTGCTTTTGCCATTTCATCAAATTTAGACTTCTCTTTCCCAGACACTGTCTTCCACCTCTCAGAGCATTTCTTGGAAAATTCTACAAAATTGACAGGGACTTCTGGGTTTTTCTTATGTTCTTTATTTTTCTTCTTATGTTTGGTCTGCACAAAGAAGGCATAAGCAGATATCTTGCTCTTTGGTTTCTTAGGGTCACCTTTAGCCATCTTGACTGTACTGTTCACTAGTCTGAGCAGCGCAAGGCACAACAAGAGGCTCAGCACTCCCCAGCCTTGAGCTCTAAAGGTTTTTGGTTTGTTTGTTTTGTATATGGTTTTCAATTGAGATACTCAAGTACCTCTTCTTTAATTGTAATAAAAATTTATGATTTGATTTTTTTCAAAAAAAGCAAGCGCCTGTTAACAAACGTGTTAAAAAGTAAAGTAAGACGGACAGATACATGAGATTTTCAAAGGAAAAAATCATAATATGGTAATAGTGTAGCAGGGAAGTTTCCAGCCTGGATGACTGGGAGAATGATGGTACTAGGGGCAGAACAATGTTATGCTTTATCTTAAGTCTCAGTTGTTAATAAGAATCATGCATGGATATTAATAAGACTTATCAGGATTGGAAATTTCTTTACCTGGGACAATCTCCATGTGGACCTTCAAATACCATCACATTTCTCTGGCCTGTCTGAGAAAATTTATGTATTCCATCTTCACTAACTCATTGTCCTTTGCCTCTCTTCGTTCCCCCATTTATTTTACTGTGAATTATACCATATATACTTCTAGATTGGAAAAAAAAAAAAAAAAAAAAAAAAACACCGCAAACACCTGGATATCCACCAGCTGCCAGGTTAAGAAACACTTTTGAATCCTCTTATGTTCCCTTCACTAACTGAATTCCCCTTACTTTCTCCCCTTTTCCCCTCCCCAGAGGTAACTGCTACCCTGACATTTGAGATAATCATACCATGACTTTTCTTTATAGTTTTACCACCTGTAAATGCAACACATGCACAAAATATGAATAGTTTGCCAACTATTTTTAAACTTTATATAAATGGAGTTACACTACTTTAAGACTTATTTTGCTCAATATTATTTCTTGAGATTCATTTATACTGTATATAACTGTTGTATATATATAATGTATATAATCCATTTTCACTATTGGATAGTATATCATTGCATGAATATGCCAAAATTATTTAATTACACTGTTGATAGATATTTGAGTTGTTTTTATGATTTTGCTATTAAGAACAATGGTGCTATGGGCATTCTTATACATGTGTACAAATATGCAAGAATTTTTCTACAATATATAGTTAAGAGAAGAAATATAGAATAATGGAGTATGCACACTTAAAACCTTTCTACGGCTAATCAGTTTGCTCAGTTGGTTACAGTGTGGTGTTATAACACCAAAGTCAAGGGTTCATATCCCCGTTTAGGCTAGCCACCAAAAATAAATAAATAAAACAAAACCTTTCTAGTTAGTGCTATGATGTTTTCCTATCTATAATGGCTGTACCTGTAATAATTTGTAATCCCCCTAGCAATTATTTCACATCCACAATAATACTTAATATTTGTCAGATTCATTGTGGTTCTAATTTCTCTGACTTAATGAGGTCGTGCCAATTTTTGTGTTTGTTGGCCATTCAGGCCTTTTGAGTGTGTGTCTTTTTTCCTGCTACTTCTCTATAGAAACTCTCTATATATTCTTGGCATTAATCTTTTGTTACATGTATTGCAAATATTTTCTCCAAAGTTGTGGCTTATCTTTTTCCTTTTATGGTATCTTTTAATGAATTTAAGTTCTTATTTTAATGTAGCCAAATATATATTTTTCCACTATGGCTTTTTTGTCATAAAATTCTTCCTGAGACAAAATCCCAGGACAGTTTCTTACATTTTCTTCTAAAGTTTCACAAAACCTTTCATATTCAGGACCTTAATCCATATCATACTTGTGCACAATGACACAATTTCTTTTTCCCCACTATGGAAAACAAATTGTTCCAGCATTTGTTCAGCAAATTGTTTCTGAAAAGCCCTTCCTTCAACCTGCTTATCTGCAATACTCTTTCATATTTCAAGCATATATGCATAAGTCTATTTTTTTATCCTTGACCAAAATTACATTGTTTTAATTACTATTATAGCTTTGCTTACTTATTAGTAAGCCATCTGGTAGAATAAGCCCTCCTGCCTTATTGTTCCTTAAGAATTTCTATAGAAACTAGCCGGTTAAGCTCAGTTGGTGAGAACATGGTGTTAAAACACCAAGGTCAATGGTTTGGATCCCCGTACTGGCCAGTTGTGAAAAAAAAAAAAGAAATGACTATCTTTGATCTTGGCCTTTTGCATGTCTGTATACATTTTAGAATCAGCTTATCAAGCTCCAAAAATCAAATAAGCCAACAATAACAAAACACTGCCTGTTAAGATTCTGATTGGAATTGCACTGAATATTTTATTCTAGATTTTTAACATCATTGATCAAGAGTAATACTGGCCAGCAGTTTTCCTTTCTCATAGCAACCTTATTAGATTTTGGCATCCTGGTTATGCTAGCCTCATAAAATGATTTTTTTTTTTTTTTTTTTTTTTGTCTTTTTCGTGACCGGCACTCAGCCAGTGAGTGCACCGGCCATTCCTATATAGGATCCGAACGCGCGGCGGGAGTGCCGCCGCGCTCCCAGCGCCGCACTCTCCCGAGTGCGCCACGGGCTCGGCCCTCATAAACTGATTTTTTATGACAGAGTTTTCCCTTTCCATACTCTGGAATCACTAGTGTAAAATTAGAATTATTTGAACCTTGAGTATTGGTAGGCAATGGTTAAAACCATCTTGGTCTGAGGTGTAATTTGTGACAAGATTCAGTTTCCTTAATAATTATAGATTATAGTTTTCTACTCTTCACTGTTTTGAGAATTATACTTTTCTAGGAGTTTTATATGTGTTCACATTTTGGGCATAAAGTTGTTCATAATATCTGTTTAATGCCTGGGGCATCTGTAATGATGTCCGCGTTCTCATTCCTAATTTTTTTGTTATTTTTTTCTTGACCAATCTCACCTTAGATGTGTCTGTTTTATTTGTCTTTTCCAAGAATATATACCTAGTTTTGTTGAGTCTTTTTATCATGTGTTACCAAGTACGTAATTTCTGCTCTTGTCATTATTATTTCTTTTCTTCTACTTACTTTGGGCATATTTTGCTGGGTTCTTTTTCTCCCTTAACTTCTTAAGATAAATACTTAGCTCATTCATCTTTATCCTTTCTTTTTTTCTCATAAGCAATTAAATCTACACATTTCTCTCCAAGAATTGCTTTAGCAGCATGTTACAAGTTTTTCTATATAATATTTTTGTTACTGTCCAGTTCCAACTATTTTTCTAATTTTCTGCATGATTTTTTGACTAATGAGTTATCTAAAAATGTTCCTCAAATTCCAAACACATGAGAGTTTTCTAGGTATTCTGTTAATTTCTAAAGGTGAGACATCTGACCAATCAGAACAAACAAAGCCACAAATAATTGCATGACTTTCCCAAGTGCACTGAATACCCCTGTATTTTCATCTTAATTGCACTGGACTATCTCCCTTGGAAGAAAATTACCTATATACCTAGCTCCACATAGCAAATCAGCAGCAATTTTTTTTTTTTAAAATCAGTGTCTTTATTTAAGGAGGAGACACACAAATCTTTGTTTTCAAATAGTGAACCTGGCTCTGATGCTCTTTTATTTTAGCCCCCCACTCCACCCCAGTCATCCTATAGGAGCCAAACTTTTGCCATCCTTGCCTGCTTCAGCCCTACTCATCCCTTAGTGTTTGCTCCATAGTGATGCTCCATGGTTTTTGAGTTCAGCTAATGCCTTTCTGGCTTTCTCTTATGTGTTAGCAGAAGGATGCCAATACATTAACTTTATTGCGCTATTCTGACCAGAAGTCCCAATCCATTTTTAAATCACACATCATATTCATAGAAAATGGGGGTCAGATTTAAAAACTGTAAGTTTATACTATTATATATAATCAACACTGTATCATAAATTATTATAGATTATAACTGCTATAGTTTCAAAACCTATGATTTTTTTAAAATTTAAAATCTAGACACATATTTAAAAGTTTCCAGTTTTATTTCAACCTACTTATAGATAAATTAGTGTAGGAAATGGCCTCTGTAGAGGGTGAAGTAAAAAAAATACTTGCAAAGAGTTTGAGGAAGTACAGGCAAGCCCTACAGAATATAACCCCAAACATTATTTTCCTGATAGGATACCTCTTGGTTTAATACCCAAGCTTTATAAAATGTATTTATCTCTCAATGCAAGATTTTTCAGCTAATGTTTATATAAGAAAAGATTTATATTTGTAAATGCCAAAATTCAATTAGCATTTTAAACAAGAGTGTTCAAGAAAAGTTCTGAATTACATTTCAAATATAATTGATTGACCGTCAGAATCACATATAGACTTATTAAAAAACTCACTCCAAATATCAAAGTGATACAAAAGTAGACACAGGATGATACTTTAATCATACTCAGTGTGAGCCATTTTCTGACATGGTTTACTTGTCCTGAATGTATTTCCAAGGCCTTTCATATTTATTTTGCATTTGTTTTACTTAGCATTGAAAAAGTAATAAAATATTCAAGGAAGTGTTGAAGAAAACAATGGGAATGGGCAAAAAACAATTATAATGGAAGAAAATATTTTACTGCACATAAATCTGATTTGTTAACCTTATTTATTGTATGCTGATCAAACATGATGGTATTTTACTTATATGTAGGTGATTCACAGTGTCAGTTACATTTCTGAAATTAGTTAGCGAGTTCAGGTTGATGATTAATACGTTGTAATTTTTTTTTCCCATTTAAAATAAAGGCCAATAAATTCCCAGGCAGCATTTCACACACATCTAATTTTTAGGAACAGCTTATTGACTTTAGGTGGGACACGTCTTTGCATTGTTTGGAATAGAACACTCACAGGTTTCTGCTACTGCGAACTAAAAAGAATTTCAAATGTAATAAACCTCAGTAATTCTCAGAAGAAAAATCACAAAGTCTGTATTTGACCATTCAACCTAATAAATGGAAATTTCATGTGGTTTGACCTAGAAAAGTAAATTGCACCCCAAATTTAGAAGTCAAGATAGTTTATAAAAATCAAAAAATATAAATCAACTTTATAATGATTCAAAGAATATTTTAAAAGAACCTATATTTCAAAGTCATTTTATATTTAGGTCATTTTAAGAAATATCTTTTTCCATTATTTAAGGCTCAACTTTTTGATATGGTGAAATTAAAGGGAAAATAGTTCAGATCTCATCTTTTTAGTCTCTGTTCGTAAATATTATGACAAATGATTTTTTAAAAAGAGAAAATTATGTTAAGTGAAATAAGCCAGGTACAGAAAGAGAAATACTGCATGTTCTCACTTACATGTGGGAGCTAATGAAAATAAACCAACATAAAAAGATGCAACAATCACATAATTTGTTGAACTTTTTAAGAGAACAGAATTGAGGTTGCTGGGGGTAGGAAAAGGGAAGAGGGAAAGGGGAAGGAGGAAAGGGGAAAGGGAGGAATTGGTAAAGAGCTGTGAAAATCAATTACACTATATAACGATTAATTTAAAAAAATAAAAAGAAAGAAAAAACCCCAAATGACTGCACAGAAGACTATATACCCAAATTCAAGCCATCTTTGCCCCAGTGAACAAAAACAAATACATGGATTCCATAGTTCAGGACTTTCTAATCCTTAAAATTAAGATGGTTACATAAGATTGGTATTATTGCTCTTTAATTTGCCATGAAAGCTCATATATTTATTGAGCTGTCAAAAACAAGTTTTACATGTTGACAATTGCCTTTTGGTCTCTGAAAACAGGATCCTATTATATGTCTTCTAGTTCACAGCTGAATTCACAGCAGCTGTGAGGCTAAGAAATGCCAGCAACCAATTAGGCTGGCATAAACCTTGTCTAGCATATAAAGTATAATTTGGTCACAAATGCAGAAGACAAGAGCCAAAATAAATCAGCCAAGAATACTAATGAAATTTCACTACAAGTATTTAAAAGTCAGGATATCTAAAAATCCAACAATTATATGTATTTTATTAAAAGGTTATAGCAGTAGAACATTAGGGAAAATACAAAAAGCAATAATCAATTCTTTTCAGATCCAAACATTTTTTTAAAAGTTTGCAGCTATTTCTGACATACATAGAATTATAAACTCAATGGTCTTTCCCTATTTCTAATTACCCTAATCATAAGGTTGGGGTACACATATGACAAGTCCTCCCAAAAAGTAAACATTATTTTTATTAGTTCCTCTTCAGATATTTCTATGAAATTTTCTTTTAAGATATTAAGCCCTTAATAAAAATTTTAAAACCTAAATATGTAAGATTAATACAACTAAAACGATTAATAAAAATAAAACTTTAATTAAAAATAAAATTACACATTGAAAAAACTAGGAGTCACTGGTAATTCATATGTATATAGCCATGCAATAAAAACTAATACAAAAATTAGCTTATATGCCAATAACTAAAATATAAAGTTGTCTAGTGTATCTGTTCTTGATAAAGCCTCTGGCAACCCCTTCAATTTTCAATCAGAATACCACTACATAATTTGAGAGGATTTTTTATAGACTTTAAAATATATACTAATAAGTCTTATTTCCTTCTGTACCTCTCAAAAGCAGGGACTAAAAGGAAAAACATGCGTAAATATCCATTCTCAGAAGAACAAAGAAATAAATGCTACTCTGAATTACAAAATTGCACATTCAGACCAAGTGCCTGGCAGAACAATGTTGCTTCCAGAGGTTGAGTAAAATACTTATGCTTAATCAAAAGTGGTTAGTAAACAGATACCTGAAAGAAGCACTTTCTTCCAACTGAGTCCCTACTAGAAGAGAATCCTGATAAATTACTTTACAATATGGTGACCTCAAAACTTCTACCAATTCTTATCATGGGATTGATTAAAACCAATCTTAGTTAAATAGGTTCCCCATTTTTCTTAAACAATAATAAAATACTGAAGAAAATAGATCCTAATCAATTGTATATTTAGTTACAAGAACCAAGAGCCAGTGTAGAATGCAAATTCAAAAACTTTAGTGTATTTGAGCGCATCTTTCTAAGTAGAGTCACGACAAAACTTTGTTTTTGTTGTCCTAAGGAGGTTTGTGTTAAGTTTGTCTTTTAAAACATACAATTCCTTTCTTCAACTAATTGAAAGGATTCTAAAAGGATACTGCCTCAGGAACACGAAAATAATCTACTGCTTTAATAAGTTTACAATATGATGATCTAATATAAGTGTAAAATGGGAAAAGGTTGGGAAAATAGAGATTTCCAAATGCTTCTCTAAAATAGAAAGACTAAACACAACAAGGATGCTACAAAAAGCATTATTTAGAAAATGGAAGACACTGTTCACTAAACAGTAATACTCACATTATATCTTGGTTTTGCCAACTACCTCAAAGCAGTTTATAATTTATTATTTATACTCTAACAGTAAATGTCAATCTGTTACTAGATGACACAGACCAATAAATAATGACAGAAAGGAATCTGGTGATCTGTCACAGATCGTACTGCAGATCAGTAGCAGATCCAGCAGAAGTCAAACTCTCAAACTGATACCCAGCCCAGGTTTTGTTAGCTAATCTAAACAGTGATGAAAAGAATCCTTAATGAGGACTGTGTAAGCACTACACCTTCTTCATCAGCTCTGGTGGAACAAGGAGCCATTAGAAAAGGACATAAATAATGCCTCAGCTGACACTGGTAACAGTGCTGTTGCTGTTCAGTAAATCCCTCGGGAATGTGACTTTGCCAAACATAGAGACCTTTCTGTTTTGGTTCATCACACTTAAGATGTTACTGTTTATAACTAAATTAAAAAGTTCTAGCATTTCCCTTCTTAGACTTTAAACACAAAGCTATGGCCATTCACCTTAAAAAAAAGGTGCTGATAAGCTGAAATTTTGACACTAGGAGAGAAAAAGGGAATGATGCAGCTATGATTCTCATGAAGAAAATACAACTTAAAAATGGGACAAACTTTACTCATACTGCATACAAACTATTAATTTTCAAATTCTTATTTTATCTGTCCATTTTTTTGAAAAGGGATGTGAAAATTTAATACTGCTCAGTTCCTCTGAGGTGAGAGGGACATATAAGATCTGGTGGGGTTTTTCAGTGATGACTGAACCACACTGCACACTACCAATTTGGTAGAATTATCACTTAGAAGGGCCCATTGTGCACCTTTTTAGAAAAGTTCCATTCTGAGTTTGCATAAGGGTAATAAGAAAAATGTCATATGGAGGCTATGATACCATTAAAAAGTATTAAATCACTGTAGTTTCCTGACATTATTCTGAATATTTGGGGTTGGGAGAACGGGGATATAAAAACTGCCCAAACCACATGCAAGGAGAATATAATCAAAATTCTAAAATCATAATGTTACGATTATGATTCTAGCTGAACTAGTGAAAATACAAAAAAATACACACAGCACTAAAAACACCATTTCATGAAGTATACTAACTTAATAAGTTTATTTACTAAATAAATCTCAACACATATGAACCTTAATTAAAAGGCTATTCTTCTTAGCTACATTCCCCTGGGTGATATTCAAAATGTATCTGTATTTGTTAATGAATAAAAAATTGGCTATCTAGAATACCACAAAATTTTACAGTGTGGTGTTAAACATGTTGCTGATAGTCCAAAATTTTGAAGAACTGTCTTTCACAGATGTTCCACTGGATACATTGAGCAATGCTATTTAACTGCTCTCTGGCTTAAATTCTTGTTTACTCAAAAGGGAATTCTATACCAATACAGCTGTGCTATTCTATGAACTATTCATAGCTACATGTCATCTTAAATACATCCTAACAAGATACAGGGATCTTGTGGAATGTTTTTCAACAGTGAGTGCAATGTCACCCTTTCCCCCAGGAATTTGTCATCACAATCCCTGCTCCAATCTACCTATGGGAGCCAATGATAGTAATGGCTTTAAGACAGGGAAATTTCTACTTTTAGTGCCTGGACAATTTGGGTTAGGGGCATAGGTGACCACTCCTTTAAGCCCTTTCACCACTAAGGTAAAATGTGGAATAACAAATTCAGTGTGGCTAGAGCAAAAGGTACACAGGAAGAGTGGAGTCATAGAAGCTCAACATGGAGAGAAAGGCTAAAGTCAGATTATATTTTTGGTTTTGTGCATATTAAATTTTGAATATCAGTCCAGTGGAGATATGAAGAAGGCTGTCTGTTATACTGGAGATGGTCCAAGGTGAAGACAGAAGCTTGGGAATTGTCACATAGATCACACATACTAAACGGGGGTGATACTGCCCCCAAATGCGTGAAAATCAGCTCTTCGAAGGGGGATATCTTAAATATTACAATGGTTTATGGCCCTCCAAAGGATCACAGCACATAACCAGATGCACAGAAATTTCATTGGGAGGGGATGATTAGGAAAAAAATGTCAAAAAAAGAGTCGGGAAACTTGCGGACCTTCCTCTTGCCGTCTCTTAAGGGAGGACCACTGCTGTTGCCTGGTCGTGGGGGCTGACCGCCACTTTGCCCCTGGCAGGAGAGGCTGCCTCATTTACAGGCAACAGCTTTGAAGTATGGAGCAGGAAAAGAACTGTTTCTTAGCTGCAAAAGCGAGTCTCTAAACAGGGAACACGGCGCCAGGGCTGCTGTTGACTCAGCCAGGATCCCAGAGGCCGGGGCCACGCTGAAGGTGGCCAGCTGCCCTATTCAGGATTCGAGGTTTCAGGCCGGCATAAAAGAAGATTCCTGGGAGCGCCCGAGCTGTGCCGCGGGACCAAGTGAGCAGCCCGAGGCGGCGGCGGACGAGAACGGGGACGGTGACGATGCAGAGGCAGACAGGGAGTCGCCCGACCCGGCACAGCCCCGTGAGTGACCCCTGGCCAGGCCCTGCTCAGGGGACAGATGCCCACCCAGCTTCCGCCTGCCCCACCAGGCCACTCACCGACCCTGGAGCTGCCTCCATTTTCTCAGGTGGTGGCAGCTCCGGCCTGGCTTGGCCAAGCCTGTCCTCCTTGCCTGGCTCGGCTCCTCACTGAGCCTTCCCACTTGCTTGCCCCGGCCGGGGCTTCCTGGGGCCTGCGGGCCGGCCTCCCCTCCCAATCCCTCCGTGGTTCTCTGGCAGGGCTGGTGGCGTGGGCCATCCCCGGCCAGTGTCGGGAGGGCAAGGAAGTACGGGCTGGGCCAACTGCCACTCCACCGCACCCTGGGCTCCGGCCCCCGGTAAAGTTCCTGTTACTGGGAGGCAGATACCACCTCTGTGGCCACCAGTTTGGAAAAACGCCTAAACGATTTCTGGTTAGGAATAGTGTGGTCGGAGAGTTCCCGAGTTTGCTTGAACCTGCCAGAGAGCTGAATGCGGGCGGGCACGGGACTCGGTCTGCGACGGGGGGATTCAAAGGTGAACCGTGTGCTGCAGGCTCCTCCCCCGAGGGGCTCACACTCTGGTGTGGGAGATAAGACAAGTACACAAATAACCGCGATACCAGGCGGAAGGTGATAAGTCCTGAGAAAGATCTACACAGTGCTACAAAGGCACCCAGAGCAACCAGTTGTCTGCACCTAACAGAAACCTGGTAGACTTCCTGGGCGAGGCGGTGCCGAGCAGGGTCTTGAAGGCCCAGCTGATAGACGAGGGCTGCAGAAGACACATCCCAGCCCAGCCCAGTGCGCACAGAGCGGGGAGACATCCGGCTAGGGAGGCGGAGACTCGACAGAAACCACACACCCTGTGGGGTCGCCACTGCGTGATCCAACAGCCTGGCCAGAGCGCACGGAATAGGGAGAAGTCCCGCACGGGAAGTGGAAGCTCAGCAGAGACCACACACCGTGTAGTACCGCCCCGTGATCCAGCAGCCCAGCAGAGTCCAAGCTGACCAGAGAGGTGGCTCCCCGGAGAGGCCCAAGACCCAAGGCAACCACACACACAAGGCACTAGAGGCCAATGGAGCAGTCACGGAGGTAGCCATACCAAATTGGCAACCACAGCAACATCTTAGTTAGGCAATAGTCTCAAACCGGTGGACTGTGAAACCCCCGCCACAATGAATAAACATCAAAAAAAAGATAGCAGAAGTACAAAAAATCAAGAAAGTAAACCACCAAAAGTTAATAAATCTCAAACTCTAGATCCTATAGAACAAGAAGCCCTTGAAATGACTGACAAGGAATTTCGAGTGATAATTCTAAGGAAACTGAATGAGATACAAGAAAACTCAGCTAGACATTATGATGAAACGAGGAAAAGTATACAGGACCTGAAAGAGGAAATGTTCAAGGAAATCAATGTCCTGAAAAAAAATGTAGCAGAACTTGCTGAACTGAAGAAGTTATTCAGCGAAATAAAAAACACAACGGAGAGTTTAACCAGCAGGCTTGTCGAAGTTGAAGAGAGAACCTCTGAACTTGAAGATGGGCTGTTTGAAATAACACAAGCAGAGAAAAAAAAAAGAATAAAGAAACAAAGACATTGAAGAAAATCTGAGAGAGATATCAGACAACCTTAAGCGCTCAAATATCCGAGTCATAGGTATCCCAGAAGGGGAGGAAAACGGAGATTGCACTGAAAACATATTCAACAAAATAGTGGCAGAAAACTTCCCAGGTATAGGAAAAAATCACAGATCTTCAGATCCAGGAAGCTCAACGATCTCCAAACGTATTCAACCCAAAAAGGCCCTCTCCAAGACATGTCATAGTCAAATTGACAAAACTCAGAGACAAAGAGAGAATTTTAAGAGCTGCAAGAGAGAAGCATCAAATCACCTATAAGGGAGCCCCAATCAGGCTAACATCAGACGTTTCATCACAAACCCTAAAAGCTAGAAAGGAATGGGATGATATTTTCAAAATACTAAAAGACAAAGACTGCCAGCCAAGAATACTCTACCCTGCAAGGCTATCCTTCCGAAATGAGGGGCAAATAGTATATTTCTCAGACAAACAAAAACTGCGGGAGTTCACTACCACACGACCACCCTTACAAGAAATCCTCAAGGGAGTACTGGGTTTGGTTCCTGAAAAATAACTACCACTGCCATAAAAACCCAAGAAAAATCAAAACCCACTATCATAATAAAAATGGCTTTCATGAAGAGAAAACAAACAAACAAAAACACTATCTACAACCTAAAGAACCAACAAACACAGAAAACAAACAGTAAATCAGAAAGCAAGGAACAAAAGACATCTAAGACAAACAAACAACCAATAAAATGCTAGGAATAAATCAACACCTTTCAATAACAACTCTTAATGTAAAAGGCTTAAATTCCCCAATCAAAAGACACAGACTGGCTGACTGGATCAAAAAGGAGGACCCAACTATATGCTGCCTACAAGAGACCCACCTCACCCATAAAGATTCACATAGACTAAGAGTGAAAGGATGGAAAAAGATTTACCATGAAAACAGAAAAGAAAAACGAGCTGGAGTAGCTATTCTTATATCTGACAAAATAGACTTTAAACTAAAAACCATAAAAAGAGACAATGAGGGACACTACTTAATAATAAAAGGACTGATCTATCAAGAAGACCTAACAATCATAAATATGTACGCACCCAATGTTGGAGCAGCCAGATTTATAAAACAAACTCTCTTAGACCTAAAGAAGGAAATAGACACTAATACCATAATAGCAGGGGACCTGAACACCCCACTGTCAATATTAGACAGATCATCTAGGCAAAGAATCAGTAGAGAAACACAAGATCTAAACAATACTCTAGACCAATTGGAATTGGCAGATATCTACAGAACATTCCATCCAACAACCTCAGAATATTCATTCTTCTCATCAGCACATGGATCATTCTCCAGGATAGATCACATATTAGATCACAAATCAAGTCTCAATAAATTCAAAAAAATTGGAATTATCCCATGTATTTTCTCAGACCACAATGGATTAAAACTGGAAATTAATAACAAACAAAACTCTGGAAACTATACAAACACATGGAAATTAAACAGCATTCTACTTAATGACATATGGGTCCAAGAAGAAATCAAGCAGGAAATCAAAACATTTATTGAAACTAATGAAAACAATGATACATCATACCAAAACCTGTGGGATACTGCAAAAGCAGTACTGAGGGGAAAATTTATTGCATTAAATGCTCACCTCTAAAGAATGGAAAGATGGCAAGTGAACAACCTAACAATTCACCTTAAAGAACTAGAAAAACAAGAACAACCCAAACCTAAAGTTAGCAGACGGAAAGAAATCATTAAGATCAGAGCAGAACTGAATGAAATTGAAACCCGAAAAACAATTCAAAAGATCAGTGAATTAAAGTTGGTTTTTTGAAAAGATAAATAAAATTGACAAACCATTAGCATGGCTAACAAAAAAAAAGAAGAGAGAAGATTCAAATAACAAAAATTAGAAAGGAAAAAGGCGACATTACAACTGATTCATCGGAAATACAAAGAATCATTCGACATTACTATAAACAACATACGCCAACAAATTTGAAAATCTGGAGGAAATGGATAAATTTCTGGATACACACAAGCTCTCAAAACTCAACCATGAAGACGCAGAAAATTTGAACAGACCAATAACAATAAAGGAGATTGAATCTGTTATCAGAAGGCTCCCAACAAAGAAAAGCCCAGGACCAGATGGATTCACAGCAGAATTTTACCAAACATTCAAAGAGGAATTGACACCGATTCTTTACAAACTATTCTAAAAGACTGAAACAGACGCAAATCTCCCAAACTCATTCTATGAAGCAAACATCATCCTGATACCAAAACCAGGTAAAGATATAACCAAAAAAGAAAACTACAGGCCGATATCCTTGATGAATATAGATGCAAAAATCCTCACTCAAATACTAGCAAAGAGAATACAGCAACACATACGTAAAATTATTCACCGCGATCAAGTGGGATTCATCCCAGGGATGCAAGGTTGGTTCAACATATGCAAATCAATAAATGTGATACACCATATTAATAAAATCAAACACAAGGACCAGATGATCATCTCTATAGAGGCTGAAAAAGCATTTGATAAAATTCAGCACTCATTCATGACAAAGACCCTCTATAAGTTAGGTATAGAGGGAAAGTATCTCAACATAATTAAAGCCATATATGACAAACCCACTGCCAATATCATCCTGAATGGGGAAAAGCTGAAAGCTTTTCCTTTAAGAACAGGAACTAGACAAGGATGCCCACTCTCACCACTCCTATTCAACATAGTGTTGGAAGTACTAGCCAGAGCAATCAGAGAAGAGAAGGAAATAAAGGGCATCCAGATTGGAAAAGAGGAAGTCAAACTGTCCCTGTTTGCAGATGACATGATCCTATATATCGAACAGCCTAAAACCTCTACAAAAAAACTCTTGGAATTGATAAATGATTTCAGCACAGTAGCAGGATACAAAATCAACACACAAAAATCAGTAGCATTTCTTTTCTCCAATAGTGAACATGCAGAAGGAGAAATCAAGAAAGCCTGCCCATTTACAATAGCCACCAAAAAAATAAAATACTTAGGAATTGAGTTAACCAAGGAGGTGAAAAATCTCTATAATGAGAACTACAAACCACTGCTGAGAGAAATTAGAGAGGATACAAGAAGATGGAAAGATATCCCATGCTCTTGGATTGGAAGAATCAACATAGTGAAAATGTCCATACTACCCAAAGTGATATACAAATTCAATGCAATCCCCATCAAAATTCCAAAGACATTTTTCTCAGAAATGGAAAAAACTATCCAGACATTTATATGGAACAATAAAAGACCACGCTTAGCCAAAACAATGCTGAGCAAAAAAAATAAAGCTGGAGGCATAACACTACCTGACTTTAAGCTATACTACAAAGCTATAATAACCAAAACAGTATGGTACTGGCAGAAAAACAGACACACTGATCAAGGGAATAGAATAGAGAATCCAGAAATCAACCAACACACTTACTGCCACCTGATCTTTGACAAAGGTACCAAGCCTATTCACTGGGGAAGGGACTGCCTCTTCAGCAAATGGTGCTGGGATAACTGGATATCCATATGCAGGAGAATGAAACTAGACCCATACCTCTCACCATATACTAAAATCAACTCAAAATGGATTAAGGATTTAAATATACACCCTGAAACAATAAAACTTCTTAAAGAAAACATAGGAGAAACACTTCAGGAAATAGGACTGGACAGAGACTTCATGAGTACGACCCCAAAAGCACGGGCAACCACAGGAAAAATAAACAAATGGGATTATATCAAACTAAAAAGCTTCTGCACAGCAAAAGAAACAATTAACAGAGTTAAGACAACCAACAGAGTGGGAGAAAATATTTGCGAAATATACATCTGACAAAGGATTAATATCCAGAATACATAAGGAACTCAAACAACTTTACAAGAAAAAAACAAGCAACCCAATTCAAAAATGGGCAAAAGAGCTAAGTAGGCATTTCTCTAAGGAAGATATACAAACGGCCAACAGACATATGAAAAAATGTTCAACATCACTAAGCATCCGGGAAATGCAAATGAAAACCACACTGAGATACCATCTAACCCCAGTTAGGATGGCTAAAATCCAAAAGACTATGAATGATAAATGCTGGCGAGGCTGCGGAGAAAAAGGAACTCTCATACATTGTTGGTGGGACTGCAAAATGGTGCAGCCTCTATGGAAAATGGTATGGAGGTTCCTCCAACAATTGCAGATAGATCTGCCATATGACCCAGCTATCCCACTGCTGGGAATATACCCAGAGGAATGGAAATCATCAAGTCGAAGGTATACCTGTTCCCCAATGTTCATCACAGCACTCTTTACAATAGCCAAGAGTTGGAACCAGCCCCAATGTCCATCATCGGATGAGTGGATACGGAAAATGTGGTACATCTACAGAATGGAATACTACTCAGCTATAAAAACGAATGAAATACTGCCATTTGTAACAACATGGATGGACTTTTAGAGAATTATATTAAGTGAAACGAGTCAGGCACAGAAAGCGAAATACCACATGTTCTCACTTATTGGTGGGAGCTAAAAATTAATATATAAATTCACCCCCCCCCCCCAAAAAGAAAACCGGGGATGGGAAGAAGATATAACAACCACAATTACTTGAAGTTGATACGACAAGCGAACAGAAAGGACATTGTTGGGGGGGAGGAAGGAGGGAGGGAGGTTTTGGTAAGGGGCAACAATAATCAACCACAACAATGTATATCGACAAAAGAAAAGTTAAAAAAAAAATCTAAAAAAAAGTTTTTTGGGCAGAGCAATAATGAAAAAAAGTTTGCAAAACACTGATACAGACAATATTTAAGGTAAGGAAAGTGAATGTGATCAACAAGAGGGTGAGGGTAGAAGTCCTGGTCTTCAAAATATAGAGGTCAGGGAGATAATGAGATACCACCAAAGGAGATCAAAAAGTTGCCAGACAAAAAGAAGAAAATCCAGAAGAATAGTCCTAGCAGCCAACTAAAGAAGGTATTTCAAGGATGAGAGTGGATCAGTTGTGTCAAATGCTGCTAACAGGTCAAGTAAAATAAAAGCAATGCCTAAAAGTGAAAGTAGGGTCGAGATGTGTTTTGTTTTTTTTCCCCAGATGAGAGAAGTACCACTGTTCCAATATGTTGATGGAAATGATTCAGTAGAGATGAAAAAAAACTGAGGATATAGCAAAGAGACCCACTGAAACGGTGACTGTAGGCAGGTAAAAGGGGATAGAATCTAGTGCAGTGGGAAAAAAATGGGCCCAAAATAGGAAGTGAAAGAGGGTGTATCCACAGAAAAGTGAAGGAGGCAGAGTTACAGACACAGATGCTGGTAGTTGGGTAGATGTGGTAGATTTGTACTTCTTTCCTAGTTGTTTACATGAGGGTACTTCAAAAAGTTCACAGAAAAATAGAATTAAAAGATGAAACAAATCTTTCCATGAACTTTTGGAAGTACCCTTGTATTTCTCAGTGGTGAAATGGCAAGCAAGGTCATCTGCTGAAGAGTGTGGGTGAGTTAGGAACAAAAATCTTCAAGGTATGAGGGAAGCTGGCAATGTCTATGACATTTCCATCTTGAGAAACCAGGTATATTATGTTTCCATTACTCAAAATATGGAATACAGGAAATGTGGAAATATGGAGATAAAGGAAATGGGCTCCATTTCTGATGAGTTTAATTTAAGATAATGGCAGGAAATCCATGTGATGATATCTAGAGGGCAGATCTGAAACTCAAGAGAAAGATTAGTTCTACAGAAGCATTTTTTAGAACAGTTCTTATTAAGAGTTTTTTAACTATTACGAAAAATAGCAAACATATATTATAAACTCCCCACATTCAGCTCCATTAATCTTTATTTAAACATAATTGATTATACATATCTGTATAATATCTGTATTGAATATCAGTACCTGTGTGCAATATGTCCTGCTCAAATCCGGATTTTAGTATATTTGACATTATATAATGTAATCATTTTTTTGTTGCCTTTTACTAATTTCTCACCCCCCAACCCCCCTGCCCCGCTGGCCTCAGTTCTATTGTCTCCTTTCGAAAGTTCAATGAATTATTGTAGTTGTTGCATCTTTGTTTACTTTTTCAACTTTTTCAATCCTAATTGGCCAATTCTTCACACACTTTTTTCAACTTTCAACACACGGCCAATCCTATTGCCACTCCTCTCACAACCACAACTGGATTATTTTGAAGCAAATCCCAGATACCATACCAATTCATCCATACTTACTTCAGTATGTATAGAGATATAATTTTGTGGGTTTCGTAACATTCTCCTTTTTAAAAAACGCTTTTCTAATGCATTTATTTTCCCATTTTTCCCAGATGTTTTAATAAAGCCGGCATGGTATGTTTTTTAGTAAATTGATCTGTTTTAAAATAACATTAAGGATATGATCATTGTTAAAAAACAAACATAAAATGTGTAATCTTTATAATATTTCAAGCTTAGGGGCCGGCTCGTGGCTCACTCGGGAGAGTGCGGTGCTGACAACACCAAGTCAAGGGTTAAGATCTCCTTACCGGTCATCTTTAAAAAAAAAATAAGAAGAATATTTCAAGCTTAAACTCCATTTTCCATGCTTTTTTTTTTTTTTTGGCAACTGGCTGGTACAGACACCATTCATCTCTTTATGCTGGGTTTTGTGCTGTGCTTATCATGGTCTCTCTAAATCCTGGTACATTCTAGCACATATGCACATCTACACAGATAATAGGCAACCTCTCCCACCCACCAACTCTGACAACAAAAACAGACAACTTCAAGACTAGGATTTCCATATATTCCAAGGCCGCCTTCATCCTGCACCAAAGAACTGCAGTATATTTGCTGACAAATGCTAAATTAATTTTCTATGTTAAAAGGTCAAAAATAAATGTAAAGATCAAGGAAGAACATATGTAAATATTTTAGGTAATACAATCCATAGAGAGGACTATAGTAGTAGAAGGATGTAAAAGTAGGTCTCATCTTGGATTAGATGATGCTCTCTTAGATGTAACAAAAGCACAAACAACAAAAGAAAAACATAGAAAAACCTCCCTATCAAGAAAGGGAAAAGATAACCTCCAGAATGAGAGAAAATAACCACAAATAACATGTATCAGATAAGGGAGCAGTATCCAGAATATATAAAGGACTTTACAACTCAACAATAAAAAGACCTATAACCCAATTTATAAAGTTGGCAAATAATGTGAACAGACACTTCTCCAAAAAAGATACACAAATGGTCAATGAACACATGAAAAGATGCTCAACATCATTAGCCATTAGGGAAATGCAAATAAAAACCACAATGAAATATCACTTCATACCCACCAGAATGGCTATAATAAAACAGACAGACAATAACAAGTTTTGACAAGGATGTGGAGCAAGTAGAACCCTCATATATTATTGGTGGGAATGTAAAATGGTATAGCCACTTTGGAAAACAGTATGGCAGTTCCCCAAAAAGTTAAGCACAGAGTTACCACATAACCCAGCAACTCTAGGTACATACCCAAGAGATCTGAAAACATGTTCACACAAAAACGTGTATACGAATGCTATTCATAATAGCAAAAAACTGGACACAACCCGAATGTCCATCAATTGTTGGATGGATAAATGAAATGGAATATTATTTAGCCCTAAAAAAGAATAAAAGTACTGCAACATGCTACAACACAGATAAACTTTGATCATGAATTATGCTGAGTGAAAAAAGCTAGACACTAAAGGCTATGTATTACATGATTTCATTTATACATAATGTCCACAACAGGCAAATAAATCCACAATGATAGAAAGTTGACTAGTGGATGCCAGAGGCTGGAGTGACTGCTAACGGATATAGGTGGGGTGATGAAAATATTCTAAAATTAGACAGTGGCTGTAGTTGCAAAACTTCTCCAAAATACTAAAAAAAAAAAATCATTGAAATGTACACTTTAAAACTGTCCATTTAAAAAGGCAATTCAAGTTTATTAAGTTAAAAACTATAATGTTTGTTTTCAAATTTTAATTAAAAAAATCACTTTCTCCTCATAATCAGACACAATGTATATTTTCTTTGTTTTTCTGTATTGGCTATCACAGATAAACTGTGACTCAGAACACTAGAACTTACATGTTTTCTATTACATTTCTGGACCTCATAAACACTTTATACATTAAGCATGTTCTCTCTTATGGGCCAGTTAACTTTAGAAAAAAACATTCTACAGGCACAGCCTCAATGTCCTATCAAAGCTAGCAAATCTCAAAAATATGTATTGTATGCTGGGTGAACAAGGGTATGAGGAAACAGGCATTTTCGCAGAAAATCACACCCTATAGAAGGCAAATTGGCAAGATCTAATAAAATCACAATTATACAATTCTCTGACCCAATGATTCTAGTTCTAGGACTTTATCTTACAGATATATTCATGTACATATGAAATGACAGAAATGATTATTCAATACATTACTGTCTGTATAGTAGATACAGATTAGGCACAAATGTAAATGTCATCTGTATAAGACTGGTTAATAAAACTGTGGTATATTTAATCATTAATAACACGCATCTTTGAGAAAGAATGAGACTATTATTTATGTACTCACAAGTTCTCCAAGATATTGTTACTATTAAGTGAAAATTAAGAAGCACCAGTGTGTACAATATGTCATCTGCAGAAAAAAGGTGTATTTACACATATTTATACACAAACACACATATTCTTGAAAATGAAAAAGAAACAACTCTGAACAAATATACAATAACTGGTAACAGTGTTTGTCTTCTGAGAGGAGAAATGGGTGGCTGAGGGGCAGGGGTAGGCTGAAAACTTACACACACACACACACACACACACACACACACACACACACACACACACACCCACCCCTTTTGGACCTTAGATTAACCATACGACTATATTGCTATTCAAAACAGGTAATTAAATTTTAAAAGAAAATTAAAAGTGTACATTAAAAGCAATGACACACACCTTGTCATGTCATACTTTTGATGTCTGGGGGATGAACACAAATCAACTTCTTAAAAAAAAGTCAAAACTTGGGTAGACAAGAGTAGCACAGCTAGAAGTTCATTTAAGCATTGGTTCAGCAAATAGATAATTTATAAAGTGTGTAGAGTCTATATGCTAGGCAGTAGGGATATAGTGGAACTTGAGTCTGACCAGACACAATTAAACAGATAGTACAATCCCATGAGTGTTGTAACAAAATAGAGGGGACTCAGAGCACATAAAGCAGGGGACCCATCCTAATTTAGGAATCAAAGAGAATGTAATGTTTAACAAAGGCAAAAAGGAGAAGCAGCAATTAGCTAGGTTAGGTAGAAGTAGAGAGTTCCAAGAAAGTTCAGTGTGTCTGGAGTATAGTGTGCCTCAAATAAGTGGCAAGAATGAGACTGAAGAGGCAGATCCGACTGCTCAGGGTCTACAGTAAGCCATATTAGAGATAGGCTTTTACAAAGGACAACTGAAGTAGAGGAAGCTTTTAAAGTTTTAAGCAGGTGATCAGGAAGTCAAATTTATGTTTCAGAGGTTACTCTGAAACAGTAATTAACCAAAGGTTGAGAGACCTATTAGGAATTTGTTGCAATGGCACAGGCAAGACCTAATGCTAGCCTGACCAAAGTTATAGCGGTGGGGATAGAAAAAGTGTGTGAAGAGGTACTTGAGCAGTTAAATTAAGAGAACCTGATGATAGGATATGAGGTTAAGGGAGAAAAAGGGGTCAAGAAAGACCTTCAGGTTTCGGATTTGGGCAATAGGGTGAATGAAAGTGGTGAGAAGCAAATTTGGGGAGAAGGTGGTGGATTCAATTTTGGACAGCTGAATTTGAGTGTTTATGAGATATCCAGGTGGAGATATTCAGTAACCCATTAGCTATATAAACAGCACATGTCTGCAGCCAATCTGGTCTGAAGAGAAGCATTTAGTTTACCCAGATAGAGAATACTATGCAGTGTTTAGGACCAAGCCCTGAGGAATACCAACACACTTAGGAAATGGAGAGAGAAAGAAGCATTTGTAAAGATTAAGAAGGAAAGGTCTGAGGGATAGGAGGAAAACAAGTAGTTCTACTTACTTTTAATTAAGGAACTGCTCTTAATAAAAATTCAAAAGAGCATGTAAGGTTAAAAGCAATGTATTACTCTTAATAAAACTGCAACCCAAAGAGCATGTAAAGAAAATACCTATATATTTTATAGTCAACTCTCAATACTGTCTATAATGCAATCCACATATAATACCCAAACAATTTCAATAATAGGTTTATAAAAATAAAGATCATTAAATTTGGACAGGCTTCCAAATTGATCTATTATGTCAGCAGACTCTTAGCAAGTTGCTATAATCTTTTTTATTTTCCTGACAATACTGCTGCTCAACTAAAAAGAAGCATCTCTCCACATGACAGCATATGTTCCTGTCTAAACTTCTGAAAGCCTTGTCAGCATGGAGCGCCTAAACTTAGGCAACGGCAAAGAGACTGGAGAACACTAGAATTTCCTTTTCAAAAGAAATTATAGAGCCACAGAGCACTTGTACTGCATGCAATGGCTATTTAATATTTTGTTGTAGCTGACATAACCTTTTCTAGGGAAAAGCCCTTTATTTCTTCAGAGGCATCAGAAGAAGGGTCAGAGGCATCAGATGAAGGGACACATGATGGTCATGAAGCAAATACTAGTTGGATTAGTAAAAACACCTGAAGGTAAACTATACCCAAGAAAGGAAAATAAAAGCATCATGTAATTAATGATCTGACTTCCAGTGCCTGGAACACCCACAGTATGCAAAGAATTCTAATAGGAATTAGAGTATAGAGAACTTTGGAGGCAGACAATCTATAGTCTAATCTCACATTTGCTATTTACTTTATGTGTGACCCTGGTCAAGTCAATTTCCTCATTCTAATAGTACCGTATAACAAATGGCCAACAGACACATGAAAAAATGCTCAACATCACTCAGCATTCGGGAAATGCAAATTAAAACTACACTGAGATACCATCTCACCCCAGGTAGGATGGCTAACATCCAAAAGACTGTGAATGATAAATGCTGGCAAGGTTGCGGAGAAAAAAGAACTCTCACACACTGTTGGTGGGACTGCAAAATGGTGCAGCCTCTATGGAAAATGGTATGAGGAGTATGGAGGTTCCTCAAACAATTACAGATAGATCTACCATATGACCCATCTATCCCACTGTTGGGAATATACCCAAAGGAATGGAAATCATCAAGTCGAAGGTATACCCATTCTCCAATGTTCACTGCAGCACTATTACAGCTAAGAATTGGAACTAGCCCAAATGTCCATCATCAGATGAGTGGATAAGGAAAATGTGGTATATCTACACAATGGAATATTACTCTGCTATAAAAAGAATGAAATACTGCCATTTGCAACAACATGGATGGACCTAGAGAAAATTACATTAAGTGAAATGAGTCAGGCAAAGAAAAAGGAATACCACATGTTCTCACTTATTTGTGGGAGCTAAAAATAAATAAATACACAAATAAACTGGGGGGGGGGAGAAGACACAACAATTACAATTCCTTCAAGTTGTTATGACAAGAAAACAGATATGAGGTTGTTGGGAGGAGGAGGGAGGTTTCAGTAATGGGCCACAATAATCAACCACATTGTATATTGATAAAATTAAATTAAATTAAAAAAAAAAATAGTACAGTATAAGCAAGTTTTGACCAATAGCAGTATTTCGTCAAAGAGCTGTCTGTGGTTAAATTCCAAGACTTAACTCACTAATCAGAGCCTCTACTTTGCTCTCATTTTTAAAAAATCTCATGGGTAAATCACTATGTCCACTTCTTGGTAGTCCATAGTAAATTACAGGCTTAAAAACAGCAGAAGGAAAGTTTAATGCTGTCTGCACCCTCAACTCACTTTTCATGACTTGAAACCTAATAGTTAGATTTCACATGCATATCTTACAAAAGGAATTCCCCCTTGTTCAACTAGAACAGGTAAATCCCTGTTTAAATTCAACACTAACTGATCTTAAGGATGATACTTCTAGACACACTGCTTGGACATCTGTCATGGCATTTGAATTCATTATATCATGGGCCAAAGTAAAGGAACTGGGTTGAGGTTGCCAAGCATATCTGAATCCTTCTCATGCACTATAGCTCATTTAAAAATTTTTCTTGTCAATATACCCTAAATCTCTCATTTTGGCCGATATGCATGACAAAGATGAAGAACAAAAAAAATTTGGGGGGGGGGCGGTTGGCTGGTATGGGGAGAACAAAAATTGCACATCCTTAAAATATTGATCCACATCCTTAAAATATTATAAATTCTTGTCATTAATTGGTCCATTATTTCAAGAGTGGCTTTGACTTCAACACCTAAAGTTTGTATATTCCCCTCCCCACCTTTTTTAGGTTCACAGCAAAATTGAGCAGAAAGTACAGAGAATTCCTATGTATCCCCTTGTCCCCAACACATACACAGGGTCTCTCCCAATATAAATATCCTGCACCAGTTACACTTGTTACAATGGATGAACCTATGCTGACACATCGTCACCCAAAGCCCCGTTCACATTATGATTCACTCTTGGTGTTGTACCTCCTACAGGTTTTGGCAAATGTATCATGACATGTAACCACCATTATAGTATCTTACAGAATAATTTCACTGACCTAAAAATCCTCCGTGCTCTGCCTATTCATCCCTCGCTTACCTCTTTTTAAGTCCTAACTTGCAAATAGCAGTTAAGAGATTCTAAATACTGAAATGGCATTTAGAACCTTGAGTATGAAAGAGAAGGCAAATGCCAGCACACACACACACACAAAAAATTGGCCAAAAATAAGAACAAAGAAAAAATAAAGGAGAGCAGCTGCATTTCAAAAATCAAAACACTTCATCCCTTAGAGAGTTGAATCCAGATTCTTTAAGTACTGTTTTTCTTTCCCATTTCATTCCAGGAATTCAGAGAGGGTCTTGGCTAACACCTTATACCTCAGTCATAATAAGGCAAAGCAGTTAGTTACAGCTTAAGAAAATTCCTGCTGCATGTAAACATTTATTGGAAGTGATTCATACCTTAAACTCACTTACTTTTGCAATACTAGCAGCAAAAACTATAAGCAGCCTGAATTGGATGCTCGCTTTGATATTACATTGTACACAGGCTCTAAAGTCCTCTACACTGTATTCATGAATAGGATTAGCTCAATTAAACAGAACTAAGGAGATTTTTATGACCTATACTCAGACTTTCCAAATGTTAAGTCCATTCATTTCAACTCATCTGTCCTTTATTCAACACAAGTAATATATCGCCATATAACATCAGTTCTTTTTGTAGTATGTTCTGCACCTCATCTGTTCCTTAATCATTTACCTTCCTAGACTGATGCAATCTTATCCACGCCACCTCTCATTTTCAATACTACTCTTCCTTTAATCTCACTAATCACTGGCTAACTCCTATTACTGCTCTTAGGAGATTAAGTCCAATAGTAGTTTCCAAGTGTCCTAGAAATTAATTCCAAGATCCTTACCTTACTTCTGTTTCCAAGTCTTTAATAAGGTGCCCTAGATTACCCCTCCTTCCTTATCTTCCTCATCTATCACTCTCCTGTCTGCCTGTTTTAAATGCCCTTTACATGACAGCTCTATTTCCAGCTCAGAGACTTCTTCCATGTTGTGCCACATGCTTAGAATGCCTCCTTCCTCTCAGGACAATCTACTGGTCTTGTCAGATTGCTCTGTTAAGAAATGCTACTTTTTCTAAAATAGTGGATCAAAACCTTGTTAGCACACTGGAATCACCAATGTGTGTGAAGTTAAATTTCACAAATGTGTAAGGCATCTTAAAATAAAATACTGATGCCCGGGCTCTACAACAGACCAATTAAAACTGAATTTCTAGGCAAAGGACAAAGATATAGGTGGTGGTGGGTTGATTTTGTTTGATGTTTCCAAAGCCCCACAGGTGATTCTAACAAGCAGCCAGGGGTGTGAACCACTATACTAACCCTACCCAATCCAGAAACAGAACTCCCAATACCACATTTATCCAATAACTACTCTGAATATACACCTATCCCACATCCTAAAACACACTTAACCACACAGCCCTGACCAATGCATATAATGTAAATATATGAAAGGGCCCTTCATAAGGTATAAACACTTTACTATATAGTTTATATGCTCTGAGCATCAGGTTTCTCTTCTGTGAAATGGAGAAGATATTGTCTACCTTATAGGGTTGAGATAAAAATCAAACAAGATGCTGTATAGTATACATTTAGCAAAACAACTGGTTTATAGAGGGTACAAATGTTCAATCCCTTCAGGTATCAAGAGTAACACCTGGATTGCCTCTTTTTTTCTTTTTCTTTCCCTTCTTTCACAACTGTTGATTGCACTGACTTTTTAATAAAGAAACAGAAGAAAGTGGCAGAATGGAAAATACAAGCTATCTGGGTGAGGCTGATAGATACTGGCCAAGAGTTATGATCAAAAAGGTCATTCTTAGCACAGTGTAGATACAACAAATTTTACCGTAAGTATGTCCCCTCTTGATCCTGTCTTTCTTTAAAAATTTTTTATCTAGCTGAAATTTGCTTAAAATTAATGCCCAAACGAATAAACACACGGAGAAAAAGTCTTTGAAAGTAAATAAAATATAGCCCAGGGAGGAACCCGAATCTTACAGTCCCTTGGGCCATAATGTGTGGGGAGCTTATTCCCAAATTACACATAAGCACTACCTCTGTTTTCATTCCTTGGTCTCTGTGTTTACAAGCACCCCAACCAAGGATATCTAGAGAAAAACCTGCCATCAGGGGCTTGTCTGCCAGAAACTTAAAACCAAATAAACCTTATTCCTTTTAATATCAAAACAGTTTAAGTTACAAACTTATAACTCAAATGGGTACTAGAAGACAGAAAATAGGCTAATGATGACAATGCCAATTTCAATTGACTGACAGGGACTATCAGGACTGATAGTGCTGAAGAACTGAGGCCGAATATGGGTTCATCGGGAAAGCATGCTATGAGGGATAATGGATATTGGTCAGGGTCAGAGGAGGTGGGAGGGACAGCATATATGGCATACATTTTTCCATCCAGAAGACCCATAACTTCAAGAGTCTTAACTAAAAAGCCTAATAGTAAAAAGGGAAGTGGTAATGATGTGCACACAGAATGGCACACTTCTATAAGTACTAATCACACTATACATGACTCATTTATTTATTTGTTTGTGAGGGCAGGAACTATTTTTGTCTTATTCTTTTTTTGTATCTTCCACACCTATCAGAATGCCTGATACATAGTTGGCTGTTAATAAAAGTGTATTTAAAAAAAGAGAAATTAGATCACATTATTTTGATATGCCATAATCATTTAAGGTCCATACTCTAAAATACCCCATATCCTAGTAAATGACCATTTGAACTGCAAGCTTTACTGTAGTGGGTAAGGAAAAAATAAGAATTACCAAAAATGAGAAAGCCCTAGGCAAGGGCTGGAATTAGAAGCATGACTCTTAAAAGGGACACTTCTCCCCTTATTTCACTCTTGGGAGATAGTTTAATATGGTGAAGTTCTAATGTTTATTTTCACTCAGGCACTATAACACTAATAATATTACTTTAACTAAAAGAGCTGGAAGGCAATTTAACCTATATTTGCTCCAAAACTGGACCAGAAAAGTAAATACTAATTTTATCCAGGGCTTAACAATTATACCTATTCTTAACCTAAGAATCCTGATCTCAAAACTAACACCTTAAGATTATTTTTAGACTGTAGAACAGAGGTGTTAAAATCAAAGTGGCTGGCTGATTCCAAGAATTAAGCTTTGCAAAAGATTAACATAATATTAATGACAAGTATACCTGTGACTAGAAAGAACTGGTCTGAATGATCTCTCAAGGAATACTGTTCTGGATTTTCCACACTCGTGCCTCTTTCCCTATTTAAGTAGACAGACTTAACCGGATCTTTGTTATTTTCTCTAGCATTTTTTTTTTTTAATGACACATAAAACAAGTTGACACACAGCCTTTCCCCAGAATACCAATATCCTTGCCATGAGAATCAAGCAGCTAAGCAATGAATATAGATTCCTGGTTTTCTGTGGTACTTCTGGAACAAACAAGTGACTATTGAAAAGAGCTTTAAAACTTTAGATTGCCAAATCTTGGTCCTTATAGCTAATAAAAAGTCAGAATTTGATCTCACCAATGTATCACTAACTAACTAACTAACTAACTAACTAACTAACTAACTAACTAACTAACTAACTAAATGAATGAACGAACGAACGAACACAAAGTATATAACTTTATGCCATCACCAGCAAACATTTGCCAACACTTAAAAGAGAGTTAGGAGTGAAAGGATTAGGCTTTGGCCCAGGCTATGCCCCTTATTAATCATGTGATCTTGGCAAATAATCCCAACATCAGATTCTTCACATGTAAAACAACGAATCTGCCACCTTCCTACCCTGCTTACCTCATAGGAAGGATCCTTATGAGGACAGAACTAGACAACAAGTTTGGAAGCACTTGGAAAAATATGAAGACCTAACAAATACACATATTTGTCCATTATTGTCCTCGTCACCATGCAAAAGGAAATTAATCTACAAATTCCCCCATTCCACCCCACCCCCATAATCAGTCACATAATTGTACCTAAAGAACAAGTGTATTGCTATGTGGTTCATTTTTACTTTGACATGTAAAGATGAACTAGCAGAAGAATAAATGTGACAAAGCATGTAAAGAATTTGGCCATTTAAGGCAAAGGAGCTGAACAGGCATTTCTCAAAGGAAGACATACGAATGGCCGACACATGAAAAAATGCTCACCATCAGTCAGCATTCGGGAAATGCGAATCAAAACCACTTTGAGATACCATCTCACTCCAGTTAGGATGGCTAATATCCAAAAGACTGAGAATGACAAATGCTGGCAAGGATACAGAGAAAAAGGAACCCTTCTACACTGTTGGTGGGACTGCAAAATGGTGCAGCCTTTATGGAAAATGTATGGAGGTTCCTCAAACAATTACAGATAGATCTACCATATGACCCAGCTACTCCACTGCTGGGTATATACCCACAGGAATGGAAATCATCATGTCAAAGGTATACCTGTACTCCCATGTTTACTGCAGCAAGCACTATTTACAATAGGCAAGAGTTGGAACCAGCCTAAATGCCCATCATTTGATGAGTGGATAAGGAAAACGTGGTATATCTACACAATGGAATACTACTCTGCTATTAAAAAAAATGAAATACTACCATTCACAGAAACATGGATGGACTTGGAGAAAATTATACTAAGTGAAATAAGCCAGGCACAGAAAGAGAAATACCACATGTTCTCACTTATTTGTGGGAACTAACTAATAAAAATAAATAAGTAAATATACAAACGAATGGAGCTGGGGTCAGGAAAGAAGGCACAACCATCACAACAATTCCTTGAACTTGTTAAGACAAGTGAACGGATATGATGTTGATGAGGGGGAGGGGAAAGAGAAAGGGAGGAAAAGGAGGAATTGGTAAAGGGACATGAAAATCAACTACACTGTATATTGATAAATTAAAATTTAAAAAAATAAAAATATTTTTTTTAAATGTTATTTAAAAAAAAAGAATTTGTCCATTTAAAATCTTTTCTAGGACTGCCCTAAACTCCAAAATTCCTAGTGGGTCTTTTGAAATCTTCAATATCCTCTGGATTTCAGATGCTTAATTAAGGCACTCTTTTCACCAACATTTAAGAAGCAAGAATATTTTACTCCCACAATTTTTGGTTTTGTGACCTTCTAGTAACTATACCATACCACTTTTGACCAATCAGGTCCTGTAACACTGCTCTCTGGTTCCTTTCCCATGAGTGAGAGTCAATTTTCTACATCTTGATCAGGTTGTAGAAAGATACGTATGGTCCCAAAATAACAGAATTCTTCCTTTACTGTCATAGTTCTTGACAGACAGTCTAGTTTCTATGATAAACAGGTTTCTGCTGCCACTGACAAACTGTATGAGTCCAGATAAGTCATTTATGGTGACTTGGGACTCAGTTTCCACATTTATAAAAATGAGAACTTTGTAGTTTAGCTCCAAGGATCTTTCTGGTTAAAATATTTTAAGATTCTGTTCAGATCACATAGATCAACATTGTGACTAAGTGACCCCAAAGAACAATCCCATTTTAGCAGCTGCTTCCAAATACTCAACACTTCACATCCCTCCCCAGTCCCCAAATGGTAGTCACAGCTACTGCAGAACTGATAACAGTGGAGCTTTTTACAAAAATCTCCCAATAAAGACCATCTAGCTACACAAAAGTAAGACTGTAGTTTTTTAGAGTGTCTGGGTTCTAAAAAGGAATTGAATCAGAAAGATAAAAGACCCATACAAGAAAATATACATGAGTGTCCATTTCCAGAAACCAGTCCAATTTCATACCAGGTTATTCTCCCATGGCAGGGAACAATCTCAGGAGTCCAAGCCTAACCCCTGTCACTCGTAACCTTAGAATATCAGAAGAATCAAATTAGCCTTAGCAGATCACTCAATTTCAATCAACTTTGGTGTTCCCGAACTAAGAAGCCAGTGGGGAGAGTGGGGCCAGAGCAGGGAGGTGGCAGTACAGAATGAGCATAGATGGAAGGGTTTCACTGCCTGGTACGATTTCATCTGAAGGGCTAATTAAAACAGTGCTTGAAAACTAAAAATCCATAATGAATGATTCACTCAAAAACTATATGCAAGGAACTCTGCTAGGCACATGGGGGTGGGAGGATGATACACACATGAATTCAGGGAATTTAAGAGTCTACTATTAAGTATTTTAATCATGTAACACCCTGGCTCTGGTTGAAGTGGGTGTGGGTAGCCTGACATCCCTCCATTGCATTCTCCACAACACCCATTCCCCAGTGCAGTTTGAAAACATAATATTAAGAGTTATGCATCCATAACTTTTATAAGGGAATATGCTGTCTCATGAATGATATAGAGTGACTTAGGAATTCAGAGGCCAACTAGCCATCTGGTTTTAGTAATCACTGAAGACTTACTGGATTAGTTTGTTAGCAGGGTCTCGAAAGACAGGAATAAGCCCATTTTAGTTTATCTGTTTGCCCTTGAATTATGTTTATTAAGATATGAGCATCGCTGATGGGAAAAGCATGGTACGAAACAGCCACAAGGATCACCATGAGCAAGCATGCAGAAAAACATCAAGTTACCAGTTAACAAGCAGTCTGAAACAGCCCTTCTCCACTCATGTTTTTTCCACTTTCTCAGACACGAGTGTTCATCCAACTAAAAGGTTTATTTTTGTTACAATAACCACGAGTGTTTTATCCAACACAGATCTGTTATAGAAGTGGAAGTAAGAGCTTCTTTAAAGTGAAAAAGGGAAAGCGTGAAGGTAATCTCCAAGACATCTATTTCTACTGTGAACCACCACCATCCAATGCAAATGATCATTCCTTTCTTTATAAGTTCTTCACTTATCTTTTGCCTTCCACCAATTCCATAATGCATGCAGTACATAAATATGTACATAACGATAGGTTAGGATTACATGCATCATAACGATTTCCACTATTTCTTATGGGCAAAATACTTTTGAAATGTAGTTTTAGGTTACTAACACATAAGAACCAAAGCTCTTACATGTCTGAGAATTTCTGGTACAGGCTGAAGGCTGAGTATTAGAAATTCTAGTTTGGATATCCTAGAACTTCAAAAGAAACCAAAACTGCTTCAAGTCTAATACATTTAAATAAAGATGTTACCTTAGAAAAAATTAAAATATTCAAACCTCTGAAATGTCATATACTGATTTTTATGATAAGATTTCACAATTAACACTTATAATCATAGTTAAAGGCTGGCTTATAAGAATGTAAAGAACTTACACATTTTATTGTACCCCCAAATTTTTAAAAAATTAGATTTTATTGTGTATATTTGAGGTTTACCACATGAGGTTATAGTACACATTCAGACAGTAAAATGGTTATTTTACTGAGGCAGATTAACATATCTATCATCTGGCATAGTTATCTTTTGGTGTGACAAGAACAGTTAAAATCTACTTATTTAACAAAAATCCCTAATACAATTTTATTAACGTTAGTCCTCATGTCCTACAATAGATGTCTAAACTTGTTCATCTTACCTATCTGCTATTTGTATCCTTTCCCCCTTCCCCATTTCATCCCCTATCTCTGCGTATTTGAGTTATTTTTAAATATATATATATTTCACATACAAGAGAGATCACGCAATGTTTTTCTTTCTGTCTGGCTTATTTCACTTAGCATAATGTCCTCCAGGTCCATACATGTTGTGGCAAATGGCAGGATCTCCTTTTTTAAGGCTGAATAATATTCCACTGTATTTTCTTTATCCATTCATACGCCGATGGAAATTTAAGTTGTTTCCATAGTTAGGCTATTGTGAATAATGCTGCAATGAACATGGGAGTGCAGATATCTTTACTGGGTGGAAATTTCATCTCCTCTGAGAATACACATGGAAGGACTGCTGTGCACCCACAATATTTAAGGTACTATGTAAATCCTACTCTTGTTGGTATACTATGAACACACACTCATTTAAAAAGGAAATGATGTTAACAGCACTCTTTCAAGAAAATAATTTGAAAATATAAAGGAAACCCCAACTCAAGGAGACATCTCTTTCCCACTAGTGTTAAAGGTAACTTCTAAATCTCTAAGTGGTGTAATTTATCTTTCCACGTACAGGATAATGATGCTTCCAGTTGTTAACACAAATTACCTCAAATATAATACAAAAAAAAAATCATTAACATATAGGGTCTTCCAATGTATCATATAGATAACGATCTAGCTTCACATAACTTGGTCAATCTTGACAGAAGCCAAGAGAGTGTGATGTAATAGCAATGTTACCAACCAACTAGGCTGAAGAATAAGCCATAAATAAAAGGAATGGATATAAGAATGATGAGGTTAAGAACACTGAACAACTCTAGATATTACCCATCTCTAGTTCTTTCAATATTTGGATCTAAAGAAAATAATTTTACTTATCTTCCTCCGTGCATACCTCACTCCACACCCCAAGCTAGTGACAGAAAATATTTTCCGCAAGAGAAATCTACAGAGAGATACATAAGCCCAAGGCTCTTAAAAATATATATTTTTAAACTAAGCAGTGTCTTCACCTCGGCTCACACTTTTCTCAGTTACCTCTCCCGAGGGTGTGAAAATATCAACATCCGGTCGCCCACCCCCACCATCTCAGTAGTGCCCCGCATGGACGAGGTGCAACCCCTTCCCTTTCAGTCTCACCACCATATCGAATATTTCTTCCCACTGTTCCCCCACCCTTACTCATGGCTGAGCGCGACATTCTCTACGTCCCTCACCCGAGGAAGGGACTAATAAAAAAGAAAGAAGCACGCTTGAGAACGAAAGCCGGAGAGGCCTGACAACAAGACGGGGTTGGCCCTTTCCCCCCATCTCGGCCGGACCGACAGTCGCTTCTCTAAATACTGAAATCTCTGGTCTTCACGCTCCCCCACCCCCAACCCGGTCAGAGATGAGGCCGGTAAGATGAAAAGGCCGGGATGAAGCGCGAGGCAGGGTCATCGCTAACGAAACCCGCTCCCTCCCGGGCTGCTGTCCCCGGGGAGGATGGAGACCGCGGCAGGAGGCCCCGCCCCGGGACCCTCCGCCGAGCCCGCCTGAAGCCCCCCGAGGCGCTGCCCACGACACCCAGACCCTTCCCGTCTGGCCTCCCCCGCCGCCCGGCCCCCCGCACTGCAGCGGCGCCCGGGCGGACCCCACGCCGGCCTCCCGCACACACGCCACACACAAAAGCGCCGCGGCCGCCGCCTTCCCGCCCCCACAGCCCGGCGGAGCAATCAATGAGGCGGCGGGCACCCACGTCCCCTCCGTGCACACCCGAATGCGGAGCCGGCGGCGCGGCTCACCATCGCTCCGCTTGATCTCCACGTAAATCCCGATCTGGATCTTGCCGAAGTTGGCCGTTGCCATCACCTCATCTGGAGCAGCGGCAGCGGGCCGAGGGAGGGGGACCGGAGGGCGGAAAAGGCGGGGAGGGGGCGGGGTGGGTGTGGGAGGGGGAGCGGTTGCCCGCGGCCGCGCCGGCCCGGGCGACAGCGTGAACGCAAGCGGGGCCGCGAGGAGCAGCGGCGGGGAAGCAGGCGGAAGCCCCGGGCCTGCAGGCCAGCGGGAGGACGCACGCCGGGGCTCGGGGTGAAGCGAGGGCCGGGGCCGTGAGGCTGCGCGGGGGAGAGTGGGAGGGCCGGTACCGCCCTCCCGGGAGCCGACGCTGGGGAGGCGGGGCGCCGCGCGCCTGCGCAGAACGCGCCTCCGGCCTCTTCCTCCTCAGCTCGTCTGTGCCCGCTGCCTCGAGGCTGCCCCGCCCAGCTCCGCGGCTTGGCCGGCCGAGGGAGCGGAGCGCGCGCAGCCAGACCCCAACGAGCTGGCTCATAGCGTTTGACTTCAGCGCGCGGCCCAGAAGACGCGGGAAGTGGCCCGCCTCTGCCTTCTTGTCCTATGGCTTCCGTGAATTGGCGCTGTTGCCGGAATGGATTAAGGGCCGTGTGGTTTCAGGGCTTTCTGAGTGGAGCGCGGGGCTGAAGGATGTCAATTTAGGGACCCGCCATTGGCTGTACGGGTTTGATGTTTCATCTGAAGGTGTCACCCCTATTGTTTCTTAGAGGTGGCTAGCCCAGGTAACGCATCCAATACACATCTGGTGCAGGTTTCCCATCAACTTTTGGAGGAAGAGAAGAAACACCTTTGGGGTGTAACCCACCCTAAGTCGATCTGCTTCTTCATGTTCTTGCCTTACCGTCCCTCATCACCACTCAAAAAGAAGCCCTGCTGTGGGGCGGCCTTCACTGTTTGGTTTATGATGCATCAGATGCTGGTGTCCTGTTTGTGCTGTAGGGTTCAAGACTTATTTGCTTTGGCCTGTAAAGCCAACAAGTATGACTCAAGGACAGAGGGCAGACACATAAGGTTGACTAAGGAATGTGCCTTTCTGCAATCACTTGACTAGTCTGACCACGTCAACAACGTAAAGAGCAATACTCTTCGTCCTGGCAGAGCAGGAAGGCCATGCGGACAGGGACCATGGAAACTGTGTTTATAGCACCGTGTAAAAACCTCCAGACGTGACTATTGCTTGTAGTATTGGGACTTAATATGGAGGAAACACTTTTCATGCCTTACTTTCTCTAGTTGTTGTTAATCTCACTGTAATAATAACTAAAAATGTAAACTTTTAAAATTCAAAAATTGGCAACTAGCTATATGTGTGTGTAAGTGCATATGTACTTATTCGAGTATTAAGTATGCCTGGAGTTTTCAACCTAAGTAATCAAGTCAAGTAGACCCCCCCCAAAACTGGTAAAAGACTGGCTCCATCTGTAGCTTGAACATATTGAAGGTATGCTTGTCAAAAGAACAAAGTCTCTTAAATCCATTCTAAAGTGGGCATAATTTCTATGAAAAAACACTGGATAGACAATGTAGAAAATGACTTCTGCTTTTGTATTCCAGAAATGACACTACACATCACTTCTCTTTCAGAACAAGGTTTGACCAAATCAAGGTTCAGTTTTATTTTTTCTATAACCTTAAGAGTTTAATTTGAACTCTTTAAGTGCCTGTCTAGAACTCGTTTTCTGATGCCTCTGAGCACGATGACTGAGGTATAACGTATCTATTTGCTTGAGAATTCTTTAGATAATGCAAAGAAATCAAGCTGTACAGCTATTAAATTTAAAATAGTTTCATAAAGCATTATGTTTTATCATGGTTGCCGACACCTACCTTGCACTCTGTGGGTTATATAATTAAGAAGTCTTAACCTTTAAACCATATACAAAGGTATTTTAAAAATAGGTACATCATCCTGCTTCATTAAAATGTATGAGACATTACACTTGTCAAACACAAAACATGAAAAATTTTCCTTTATAAGTCATACCCAAAAGGCTTGTTCTTTGGTATACCCCAGCATATATATTTATCATCAAGATATGCATCATTGGCTTTGTATGCAAGTGGCCTTCTAAAGAGCAGCCATAAATACATGCAAAGTGGCTATGTTTCCATCAACATACTGAATCAAGGATTCTAACCCTGGCTCAGGCATTAGCAAGATACATTACCCTAACTAGAACTAATGTTACTAAACTCTGAACTAATAACTACTAAAAACTAATTACTAAGAACTAAGTTAACTAATAACTAAGATATATAACCCTAGTAAGAACTTCTGTTCTAGTTAAGATTATATAGTAGGCACTCAGACATTGATTCAATGAGTTAATTTCTTTTGTGTGTGTGTGTTTTTTAAGTTTATTTATTTATTTATATATATATATATATTTTACATTCTATGATGTTGAGGAGCAGTTCGGGGGAGGGGGAGAGGGGAAAGAAGGAAATAGGGAAGGAGAAGGAGGAAGGAGGAGGGCAGGGTTGAGGCCTGTGGAACCCCCCTCATTCCTGCATGGGAGACTGGGGGCTTTCAGCAATGGTTTGGTCATTGATGGGCTAGGTGCAGATGTCAGAAGGGTGTGGCTGAAGCCTTGGCCCTCCTTCCCCCGCACCAGCCCAACTCGGGAGCCCGGGGCACTTCCTGCCGTGGCTCGCGGCTCAGTGGTCATCACTGGGCTGGTTGCAGATGTTGGTGGGCATGGCTGAGGCCTTTGGCCCCCCCACCTTTGGGACTGGTTGCGGGTGGGGGGGGCATGGCTGAGGCCCCCTGTCTTTCCCCCTCCCTGGCTTGGTAGTCCAGGGGACTTCCAGTCCTTCCAGGTTTTATAGATCTTCTTTGGTGATGTGAGACCTTTACTAGTTAATATCAAACTTTGTTTCTGCTCTGTGGGTATTTTGTTTTTCTTCCAGTTCTGTGTTGGATTATTTGTTGTTCCTTCCACTTAAACTCTGCAGTGGAACTAATTTGTTGTCCTTTGCTTATTTCTAAAATGGGAGAACTTCCTGTGGGGACCAGTACTTGAGCTCTGTGGTTGTGCTAAATTGCTGCTTTGCTGCTGATTATCTGGGGAAGGCTTTTTGAGCAGCTCAGGTTTTAATGGTTGACTCTATAGGTACTTTTGGGTCTCCTGAGATCTGGTACATCCAGGTTGTGTAGAAACTTTGGTCTGGGCCTGAGTCTTTTCAGCAAACTGCACCCCTGCAGTTCTATATTTCTGACCAGTCTCCACTGAGTGGTCCTACACTGATTGGGGGCAGATCAGCTGTCCATGCTGTGCCCCAGTGTTCTCCCAGTGGACTTGTCTCCCCCACTGCCCTCACTCCAAACACTTCCCATGGGACGGGCCATGTGCCAGTCCCTTGCGATGACTCACTGGCCTCTGAGTGGCTCCTTTTTTCAGTTGTTGTGGCTCCTCACTCCTATGTGGATTCACAGGAACCCTATTAGTAGTCTTACTGTCCTGGGGGCCACCAAGGCCGTCTTCTCCCCTGCCACCTCCAAGCAACTTCATCTGAAGGGCACAGCTGTGGCTTTTGCCAGCTCCTGCTCCTTGAAGGGCCAGCCTTGAAGCAGCTGGGGCTCAAAATGGTTGGAGCAGTCCTTTCTTTCTCTCATCATGGCTTCTACCACCTTCATACACTCTGTAAGTCTCTCCTCTTCTTCCCCTGTGCTCTAGCAGCTCAAAGTTGGCTGTTGTTGCTTTTTAATAGTTGTAAATTGGTTGATTTGTGGGAGAGAGTGAGGCTGGGGACTGTCTATTCTGCCATCTTGACCAGAAGCTGCCACTATTGTGTTTTTGACTAAGGTAGTTTGAGTTGGGTTTCAGGCAGTTGCAACCAAGAGTCTTCACCAAACTGACAAGACAAGGAGCTGTAGACAGTTCCCAGCTGGATGTAATGAAAAGCATCAATCTTCATCAATACTGCCTGCTATATGTCATAATGAAATTCACAAATTGCAAAATTTGGGTCACACTCATACTTCCTGATTTCCTTGGGATACCAGTGTTCATTGACGAGAAGGGTCAGCACGGCATTAAATATCAGCATGTGCAGGTGCTTTGACTAAAACTCTACAGTGTAATCGTAGTCAAAACCATAGATTTCAATGTCAGACAAGTTCATTTCATTGTTTGAGAGAAAATGGCATCTGGATTCAACAAGTTGCTCATAATTGAAGGAACCAGTTCTTCAGTGCTTCTCTTCGCCTCCAGATAGCATTCCCACAGGTAGTGCTTCATGTCCCGGCAGTCCGGGTGCTGTGCACAAGGGCTGAGTGGGGCCTGCGGCTGCCCCCGGGCTGTAGTCCTGTAGCCTCCCCAAAGGGCTGTTGCTGCCACCCTTCCCCTGACCCCTCAGGCCACCACCACCACCAATGCCACTGTCATGCTTGGGCTAATGTGGGAATCCTGCTAATGACTCCAAGTTTTTAGCTCTTAATCCTGTTTGTGATGCCAATTGTGGAGCTAGGGCTGGGTCTGAAGCTAACAGACCCCTCATACCCATTCACAGACTGGGTCATAAACCCTTCATACGCCAGGCTGGGTCACCAGACCCCTCACACACCAGGCTGGATCACCAGACCCCTCACACGCCAAGCTGGGTTACCAGACCCCTCACACACAGGTCTATGAGCTAGATAACTGGCAAACAGATCCTTGGAAACTGTAGGTTGGAAAGCATGGCTGCATGCCTGGCGGGCCCCCGAGGCCACAAACGCCAGCCAAATCACGGCGCCGCACAGGTGCACCAACTCTGCTAGCACAGAACCTATTCACAGTAAATGTTCAGCAAGATTCTGAACATCTGAGGGGCCCTGACCATTTTCCTGTATTTTCCAAACAGCCACTGTGGTCACACCTGCTGCTGTTGCACCGGTAGTGGCGCCAAGTGGCCCTTGCTCTGCCTGTGCTCAGCTCAGCAGACGGCAGGCACCCTGCATTGGAGCACGTGGCAGCTCGGCCCAGTCTTGAGTCTGTGCCTCAATGAATTAATTTCTTAAAATGCTCAGTAACTCAGTTAACTCTTCGATCAATTTGGAATAATAACTTCCTTTCTCTCAATAATGGAAAGTTTTTGTGAGATCAGATGAAATAAAATGTAATAGTTCTTCCATATTTATAAATATAGTACAAGTTTAAATAAATAAATAAATAAAAAGACAGGCCTGGCGGATTAGCTCAGTTGGTTAAAGCTCAGTGTTGTAACACCAAGGTGGGTCAAGGGTCCGGATCCCCATACCGGCCACCTGCAAAAAAAAAAAAGTTACGTTATTCATTAAAAAAAAAAATCCCAGTGCTCTATGATAATCCTGAAATCCTTAATTAGTATTTTATGACCAGTGATATAAAATAAAATTCACCTTATTAATTCAGCTCTGGCCCTCACCACCTGGTATCAGCTTTACAGATCTATCTGTAGTTTTTTACCCACTCTAGTCCAACCATCCTAACTATAACTGACAGAAAAATCTTGCTCAAGGATTATTTCCATCAAGTCAAATCCTAGTTAGAGTGGTTGTTGTCGACCCATTCTATCAATTCTGAATTGATAAACTATTTTTAAAAATTATAGTTGTTGTAATCCAGCCAAGCCAATTTCCTTTCTACACCTAGATTTTTAAAAAATTTCTCTGCTTTGAGGTTATTAGTACATAAACGTTAAGGGATTACTCCAAGGAAAAGGTTGTTAAGCTAGTGAGTGAGGTTTGAGACCGGAGATAGCACTCACCTTAACCAGTTACTTGCTCCTTTATGGAAGAGCAGAGACACAATTTAGTTCCACCTCCAATTTAGCCCGGATTATACATACTTGTCTATATCTTGTAACTTGAAGCTTTTCTGTTCAGTTTTTGCATCTCTTCTGAACTACTTCCACACAGTTTGTGGATCTGGGATCAAGTGGAGAAAATGAAATGAGTAAGGTTGGCAGAAACTTTGCCTTTATTGTCCACTTTCTCCCCTGGACTTTTTTGGAGAATCAGTGGTTCCAGTTCCCACTAAATTTAGTCAGATTTTAATTCTAATTAAACTGGTGTAATCCGACTGTAATTCATTTTAGTTTTTAAACAAATACATTAAAAACACTTGGGAGATACGTCTTAATTATATCCTCTCTCTAAAATATCTCCTCTTTTCTTCTCCATTGGATTCCTCTCCACTACCTACAAACATGTTCAGGATCCCTTCTCTTTAAAAAAAAATCTTCTCCTGATTCTCCTCTTCCTATTTAAATTCCATTCTTCTTTTTTTTTTTTTTTTAACTTTCTCTCTCCTGCCAAATTCTCAAATGAGTGCTCAGAATAGCTACTGTCTTGATTGCCCATCAACTATTCATTTCTAATCCCTAAACCTGGATTCAATATTCTACTGAATTGTATTTTTAAAAGTTAGCAGTTACCTTCTAATCACCACATGCAGTGGACACTCTCCGTCTTTATTTATGTTGAATTCTTTGCAGAATGGCCTACCTACTCTCTCTTCAATTAATACCTTGCCCATTCGTGTGTCTCAGTTTTTGCATTTTCCCCCAGCAACTGGACTGTTACCCTTTTCTTTTCCTCTCTGCCTATTTAAAGCCTTCCCATCTGGCAGGAAACATCTGGAGTCTTCCTTCTTTATGGAATTGTCCCCACCCAATCCAATCTATAATGACTGTCCTATCTGGGTCATTCTCACTCAGCCATGATCATCAGAATCACCTAAGAAATTTTTTAAAGCAAATTTGAGGCACAAACTCTACCCCAGGCCTACGGGTTTAAAATCTCTTGGGGTAAAGCTTAGGCTGGTCTGTTTTTTAAAAACTCATCAGAGGCGTATATACATCTGGTTGAGAACTATTGCCATAATTCAATATTTTCTGTACATTTGCCACGTAGGGACTGGGCACTGAATAAATATTGGTTGATTACTATCCTAGTTCATCTTCTTTATTATGATTCTTTCACTTATACTTCTTGATAGTGTATAGGATTGTATGATAAGCTGTTGGTAGACAGCTAATGTACAAAGTTTTTTAAGGTCCATATGTTGGGAAAATAGGATAATTTAGTCAGGCTCCCTTGGCTCAGGTCTGGTTGGGGATCGAGCAGCACATTCTTAATTTTTTGTAAACAAGTTGTGTGGGTGGAGTTTGCACGCATGTGCACCAATGTATCTTTTTTTGTTGCTATCGTGTGTTCTTTAGTTTGTGAAGCAGAGCTGGCTGGCAGAGCTTGCGTCTAAAAGTAGAGCATGTTTACTCTGCTGGCAACTGCTTAGTTTGTCTTTGGACTTTGCTGGTAGCAGTTGAATTTTTGAGTTTCTCTGTGGACTTCTTGGCTCATAGTGTTGTGTGTGCTGAATATAAGACTATTCCTACTTCAGCCAAGGCTTCAAGGAACTTTTTGCCGGTTACCTAGCTCATAGACCTGCATGTGAAGGGTTTGTGAATGGGCTCGAGGGGTCTGTGAGCTCCAGACCCTAGCCCTAACTCTACACCATATTAGACTTAAATCTATATAGAAATATCAGATAATATGGTGTCATATGTAATTATTGTCTACATTGAGATGTTCCTAATCTTTATACTTATTAATGTAATTTTCGCTTTAATTTTAAATTGCATGACTAATTGCTCTCAAGTACAGGAAGTGTAGAGGTTTCCCCTTATACCAGATTTTCAGTAATCTGGTGAGTATGAACTCAGAAGTAACAGGGCATTGTCTTTTCATCACTTGTAGTAATGTATCCAAACTAAAACCATTTATATATCCTTATAATAGTTTTATTAGTTGAGGAGCTTAGTAAACTGTGTTGTAAAGTTGTCATAAAGCATCAGTGATGTAATCAAAATGATTGATGGTGTGCTATGCATCCTCATTATTTTTAAAACCTATGACCAGTTTTAGTTCTCTGTTTAATGTATTCAGTTCCAAGTCATGTCCAACTATAGAGAATTTTTAAAAGTTAGCACTTACCTTCTAATCACCACTTGCAGTGTACCTTCTACCTTCCTTTCATATGCAAAATGAATACACTCCTTCCTCATGGGTGCCATATAAATGTATTATCCAATCCATGTATCAAACTCAAAATATTGGCAATAAAAAATACACCAGTTATTTTCTTGGGCTCATTTTGAATGAATTGTGGTTTGCTTTTGTTTTTGTCTTTGTCTTATATTAAGGATGTTTACTTTATCAAGGGAGGAACTGAGTTAGGATACCCTTGGCATCCTTCTTGTTGTATAATATGAAATAGTCAAAGGTGTGGCTTTTTAATGTATCCACCTCTTAAGACTTTCTGAGATTTACCTACTCAGGTTCTTTCATCCATTGATATTTAAATCTTCTTCCCATACTGACAGAATTCCTATGTGGTTCATTTTAATTCTATTTCTAATAGTTTTTTCTCAAGGTGGGGCTTAATATTTCAAAGAGTGCCAAGGCTCAGGCCACTTATTACACTTGCACCTAGGTGAATTGTTTCTTGTTGTTAATAGATAGCATTTGATTTTTTTTGTTATGAATTTGAGCCACTTTATAGAAAGCAAGGTTTCCGATAAATATGAAATCGCAGAATGTACAATATTTTCCCAATCTTCATCAATATGCATTCTTAATTTTTATGGCTGTTTGAATTCCTAGTTTAAGTTAAAAGTGTATATCATATAATATCAGAGGAGCATAGGTGGCACAGAGTAAATACATTTTACAACAGGATAAATATATTGAAAACGTTGTAGATTTAGTTCTCTATTAAAAGATATTTTTGCTTGACTTCATTTTTGTGTGTGTATTCTATAATATTTTATTTTTAAAAATCTAAAACATGCAAATTAATCCCTGTTAAATCTGGGTTTTGCACACATGAGTGTTTTAATATTATCATATTTATTTTTGTTTATCTACTATCTTCTTTAAAACTCTTCAGTGTAAATTAAAATACAAAGGTAGAAAATCTTTTAAAACAAGTGCATACATTAATGCATTATTATAAGATAAACCCCTACCATCCATGCCAAAAAACTGAACTTTATCAGATACTCCAGAAGCTCCTCCAGTGTCTCAAACCCATCTCAACTCTCTCCTTCCCTGCAAAATTATCAACTTATCTAACTTTTGTAATAATAACTTCTTAGCATTTCTTTATAATTTTGTCTCCCAAATGAGCATCACAAAGCATTTAAGTTTAGTCCAGTCCATTAAAAAAAAATCTACTTACAACTATAGATTTCCCCGTTTCTATTTTTTCCTTACAGTTTTATCTTCTGTTGAAGAATACAAGGTATTTGATTGTAGAGGGTTTTTTCCTCTTTTTTCTTTTAAAGTATTTAATTGACATATAAAGATTGTATATATCCAAGGTGTACAATGTAATGATTTAATATATATATACATTGTGTAATGATTTTCAAAGTCAAATTAATTAATTTGTCCCTCATCACTTGTGCTGTACATTAGACCCCAGAAGTTGGTTCATCTTATGACTGAAAATTTATACTCTTTGTTCAACATCTCCCCATTTCTTGACTGCATTTCTTATGACTATTTCAGTGTATTACATAATCCATACACTTGTATTTTTAATAGCCATATAATATTCCATATATTTCTAAATCATTTTTTGCTCATACATTCACTGTATTGTTGGATTGTCTTAAATTTTTTACTGAAATAAAATCCCTATTATGAATATTTTTGTAAAATTTTTTTCTTGTGGACATATTCTGCAAAGTGGAAATACCAGGTCAAGAGCTATGAAAGTAATTATTCAGAAATGCAAAATAGATAATATCACTTCCTTCTTAAAACCAATCACTGGCTTCCTAGAATAAAATCTAAGTTTTTTGCAGTACTGTACTTGGTCTCGCTCCAGCTTTCCCTCTGGCCTCATCTGGTACTACTCTCCTGCTCACTCTGCTCCAGTCTCACAGAACTCCTATCTGTTCCTTAAACATGTCAAGTTCTTCCTCAGATCAGGATTGCTGCTCTTGCTCAGCTTTTCATATGACTTATTCATCTTTCAGGTCTCAGTCAAAAATCACCACCTGAAAAAAGCCTTCCCTTACCCTCCACCTCACCCTCACTTTACTCTGTCACGTCCCCCTGTTACCATGACCTGCCATTACCTTGCTCAGTTTTATTTGCATTTTGATTGTTTGTCTCCTCTGCCACTCTAAAGTAAGCACCTTGAGGGCAGGGACCTTGTCTGATGTTCTTCACTATATCTTTGGCACATGGAAGTGTACCTGGAATACAGATGCTCAGCAAATATGTGTTGAATAAATGAAGAACAAATTTGATAACTTGTTATATATTGCCAAAGTTATAGCTTTCGATTTGCTCCTGAATGAGCTAAATTGGTAATGTATTTGCTCATTTAGTTTACTCAGACAATAAATATTTGTTTCAGCCTTCTGAACCTCAAAAATCTCTAGTAAATATAGATTATTACATATGTAATAAATGTTTATAAAAAAATTAAAAACACAGAACAGTATAAAGTAAAATGAAAGAGAAAGTCCTTCCTGCCCTCCAAGTCCCACTCCCTGGAAGTAGCCACTGTTAAGTACCATATTAACCCAGTAATTCTCAAACTTTATTAGGCACAAGATTCACATGGGTTGATTATTATGCGGATTCTCACTTGGTATCACCAGAGATTGTGATTAAGTAGACCTAGTTTGGAGTTTAGGAACATGTATTTTTCACATGCACTCAGATGATTTTGATACAAATGGTCAGGTGATGATGCATTGAAAAATATTTATTTTGTTTTATTTATTTATTTTTAATTTATCGATATACAGTGTAGTTGATTTTCATGTCTCTTACCAATTCCCCCTTTCCCCTCGTCTCTCTCCCCCGCATCAACATCATATCTGTTCGCTTAACAAGTTCAAGGAATTATTGTGATTGTTGTGTCTTCTTCCCCTGCCTTTATTTGTTTGTGTATTTATTTATTTATTCACTTTTGTTAGCTCCCACATACAAGTGAGAACATGCAATATTTCTCTTTCTGTGCCTGGATTATTCCACTTAATATAATTTTCTCTAAGTCCTCTCTAAGTTGCAGCAAACGGAAGTATTCCATTCTTTTTTATAGCAGACTGGTATTCCATTGTGTATATACACCACATTTGCCTTATATACTCATCTGATGATGGGCATTTAGGCTGCTTCCAACTCTTAGCTATTGTAAATAGTGCTAGAATAAACATGGGAGTGCAGGTATCCCTTCAACATGATGATTTCCATTCCTCTGGGTATAAACCTAGCAGTGGAATAGCTGGGTCACATGGTAGACCTATCTGTGGTTGTTTGAGGAACCTCCATACCATTTTCCATAAAGGCTGCACTATTTTGCAGTCCCACCAACAGTGTTGGAGGGTTCCTTTTTCTCTGCATCCTTGTCAGCATTTATTATTCTCAGTCTTTTGGATCTTAGCCATCCTAACTGGAGTGAGATGGTATCTCAAAGTGGTTTTGATTTGCCTTTCCCGAATGCTGAGTGATGTTGAGCATTTTTTCATGTGAATATTTTTAAAAAATTCATCAATGTATATAATTTTACATGTGTAGTTTATATTTTAAATAAATCTTGCTGTATATACTGTTCTGAAACTTCCTTTGTAAAATGTATTTGGGACCTCTTTTCATGACAGTCTTTATGAATCTATTTCTGTTTTAATATCTGGCTATTATTCTACTGTACATGTGGATAAGAGGGAAATGTGTAAACGAACATATTTATAGATGGATAATTGGGTTGCTTCCATTTTATCATTTGCTCTTATCAACGATGTAGAATATATACATTTTCTACAGTTACGTGACTATTTCTTTAAGATAACTTTCTAAAAGTAGAATTACTAAGCTAAAAGATAAGCACATTTACAATTTTGGTAAAGTTGAGGGATTTTTAAAATGTGATTTTGATGTTATTTTGATGTTTTTGATGTTACACACCAATTATGTTTCACACAGTATTTGAAGTAAGCATAGCATATCATCATCTTTTTTTATTATTAATCCACACCCTGCCATTCCCTCTCTCATTCCTGTGGGTTTCCAGATCTCTAATCAAATTCTTGACCTTGACATACTGCCTGGTTCTAACTTAAAGCTGGTGTATTGGTGTATAAACCTTGCCTCAGGACTTGCTCAAGACCCCTGTTCTAAATTCATAGCCCAATTTTTCTGTAAATTCCCGAGGCTAGCTGTTTCCATGCCTATCCTTGTACTCATCAGATCTGTAAATCCACGCCCTAGTCTAGGTCCCCACAATCCGGTTCCACCCACATCTTTGTCACCTACCCTAACACACACGGGACAAACAATATGAACAATATGTAATTAAATGCTAATTGTGTGGTATAGGCTCTAAGCAGAGAGTAGAAGAAAGTCAATGAAAACTAGAGTGGTCAGGGAAGATTTCCTGGTGCTAAATTCTTTTAATGCTTTTTATGTTCCATTTACGAACAGTGGTGAAGTTCAATTTAGAAAGGGAATAAGGGTCAAGAGGAGTGACTTCAGCTAGGCCCTGAAAGATGACTTGGCTCTAAATAGGCAGACAGCATAAAAGAAAGCAAACAAGGCAAGAAAAACCAGAAGCAGGTTATTTTTACATGGCTGCTTTGATGTGGCCATTTTGATGCCGGCTAGGAAAGCCCAGATAAAATGTAAAAATCACCATTTCTTTTTTAACTAAAGTAATGTGTGCAGCCAGACCCGCATGACTTGTGTTCCATCCCTAATGCTCACTCAAAATACAGTGGACTTCCATTTCCTTCTTTAGTTACTTTTGTATTTCTTGACCTTTAAGTTAGTACATATTATTATAACAAAGGTTTTTTTCACAAAAGTATGGGATAATGAATGTAGACTGGTTCACAGGAGGGAGATTGAAGATACATATCTGGTGAGAAATGTATAGGTTGAAAGTAACTGGAAAAATCTTTAGGTAGGATATAATCATGGCAGGCCTTGAAAGCCATGAAGAGATGTTCACCCTTGATAGGGGAATCACTAGGGAACTCTGAGAACAGGCATGACATGAAGTCATAGAGCAGCAGTATGATGTGATGGAAGGATCACATGCTTTGAAGTGTGACTGACCTGGTTTCCAAAACTAGTTTTGTTGCTTCTTATGTGTGTGGCCTTGGGCAAGTCACTGACTTTTCTGAGTCTCAATTTTCTCGTCTATAAAATGGGAAGAACACCTATATCATAGAGTTTTTGTAATGATTAAATAAAGTGAGGTAATTGCTATAAAGTACTTGGCCAAAAGTAGGCCCTTGATAAACAGCTGATATAATTATTTAAGGAATATTGGTATAGAAGCATTGTGCCAAATTGATTGGAGGGAGGAAAGTTTTGCATCAAGGCAATCAGAGTGGAGACTCATGAAAAATCCAGGCATAAAGTTATTCCAGTTTGAATTAGTGGAGTAGCAGGAAATAAGAGAAAGGACAGACAGACTTAAGAGATATCAAGAATGGAAATTAGGCTGGTCCGATGGTAGCAGGTCATCAGAAATTATTAACATTACTATCACTAAAGTTGGTATACGACCCCCACTGCTAAATTCGACTGGCTTAAAAAAGATGAATGGAAACTGATTGCATATGAAACGTGGAGGATAAAGAAGAGTGATATATACAATCCTCTGATTCGTAAAAATTGAGAAGATTGTCATTATCAGAAGCTGGAATTTTTCTGGTGTATAGTTACACAAAGCAGAAAGTACCCTATATTTGCATCACTATAAAACATAGTTTGGGAAGCAAGAACCAGGCAAGATGGAAGTCAGAGAGTGTGTTGATAACTGACCATTTACAGAAAGATATTAAAGATACAACGTCACATGACAAGATAATGTTGGGAAACTATCACTCTGGTTTTCTAACAACAAGGGGTGGTAACACGAAAATTTTACAACTACGTTTAATACCTGTAAAAATCAATTACCTACCAATAGCAAAAGTTAAAGTATATCTTTACCTAAAACCTCTTTCAGAGTTCAAAATCATAGAGTATAGAGCAAAAATCAAATTATTTGAAGCTATTTTTCACTTTGTATTTTATCCTGATAGAAAGCCCAAGTCAGCCACTCTGGATTTACTATTATAGTAAACATTTATTGTTGCCATCTCCATAATACCTTCTTTCTCCCCGGCAGTACCTTGAATTTCTCAATCATATGGTTTGGGTAGGATTGACTCTTCCTCCAAGGGTAGGCCCTGCTTAGTCGATTGATATATTTCATTCTCCCCACCCAGCCCCTTCCCTCCCATAGATGGAAACATGCCTCACTCCAGGCCAATAAGGTACAAAGAATCACAATTCTCAGAGTGGTTTGAGTTGTTGGGGAAGCAAATGTTCTCTTTTCTGCTAGAAAATAGACCTGGAAAAAAGTAGCTCCAAAGTTGTTGGCAACCATCTTGTGACCAGAAGTAGATATATTACAAGTCAGCTTTTAGGAGTATTTTTTGAAATCTCCTATCAAGCTTCATTTTACCATTTAAGCCTGTACTAGGAGAGATAGTGCTAAAGATGTAAAGCAGCTTGAGTGAGTAATTCCAGTTTATTTTCTAACCTTTTGATGAGAGGAATTTGTGATACATTTCAAAATATAAAAAAAGGAAGGTATATCTGTTCCCCAATGTTCATCGCAGCACTCTTTACAATAGCCAAGAGTTGGAACCAGCCCAAATGTCCATCATCAGATGAGTGGATACGGAAAATGTGGTACATGTACACAATGGAATACTACTCAGCTATAAAAACGAATGAAATACTGCCATTTGCAACAACATGGATGGACCTTGAGAGAATTATATGAAGTGAAACAAGTCAGGCACAGAAAGAGAAATACCACATTTTCTCACTTATTGGTGGGAGCTAAAAATTAATATATAATTCACACACACACACACACACACACACACACACACACACACACACACACACACACACACACACACACACACACACACGGGGGGGGGGGAGAAGATATAACTACCACAATTACTTGAAGTTGATACACAAGCAAACAGAAAGGACATTGTTGGGGGCGGGAGGTTTTGGTGATGGGCAACAATAATCAGCCACAATGTATATCGACATAATAAAATTAAAAAAAAAAAAAAATGTAAAAAAAGGGCCGGCCCCGTCGCGCACTCGGGGGAGTGCCACGCTTGGGAGCGAAGCGGTGCTCCCACCGCGGGTTCGCACGGTGCGGACGACACCACACCACGGGTTGCAGTTCCCCTTACCGGTCACACACACACAAAAAATGTGGTATTTAAGTTTTCATTTTGAAATCAGCTCACTCAGTTTTCTATAAAATCCCAACTACAATCTAAGGACAAGATGCTATTTGAAACAAGTCATTGAGTAAATATATGTCCTTACTCTATTGAACTGGAGGATTTGGGAAATTTTTGTGAAAAAGTGATTTTTCTGAGAGTGTAGAAGTGTTTACTTGTAAATCATATTAGTATGCAGAGCATGTAGCAGGAGTGGCCCCAAGCCTTGAGGCATTTGTTGGAGTTTCCTCTGAAGGGCTAGCCAGTTCTAATGGCTAAAAGGGTAGGAGCTAAGAAAATGGATGAAGACTATCTGTAGAAAAGAAAAGAAACACAAACCACCAGCTGGTCTCAGAGAACCCATGAAGTGTTAGTTTATGATTTTAAAATGGCATGGGGTGACAGTCAGATCAGTTCAAAAAGAAGATGGAGCAGAGTTACAACCAATGCTGGAACGACATACAACATAGTTATCAGTAACTGTCCAGGAATTAAATGAACTACAAAAAAAGACTTTTGAGGAACAATCAAGAAATTCGTACACATACTGAGTATTAGATATATTAAGGAATTATCATTAATTTTATTAGGTATATTAATGATATTGTGGTTCTGTTTTTTAAAAATGCCCTTATTTGTTAAAGATACAAAAACAAAAACAAAAAAACAAGCCAATAATAACAAACAAAATTAAACAAAACAAAACCAAAACTGTATGGAGACATACTGAAGTGGAGAGATCATGACTCTTTTGAATCTTTAATAAAGATGGAATTTTTAGTCCTTACAACTGAAGGATGGTACAAGAATGTCACAGGTCATGGATAATGAAAGATTTGAAAATTGCAAGTATTTTACAAATGTGTACCAGAGATTGCTAGTGCTCATCAGCCTTGTGTGGTTTAGTGTGGCCATATGACTGAGTTCCGGTCAATGGAATGTTAGTGGAATTGATGTTTGCCCTTTCACGTGACCAAACCTCCCATGCATTTTTCTCATTTTCTTTCCTCATCTCTCAGGTGATGGACAGGACTCCTAGAAAAGGGTGGAGCCGAAATGTGGAAGGAGTCTGGACTCGTGAATGACTGTGTGGAGCCAAGCCTTCCCCTACTGCCTTTCTTCCCATTGAGCTGCAATGCACTATTGGATGAGTAAGAAGCAAATCTTTATTGGTTTATGCCACTAACATCTTGGGAATATTTATTACAGAAACTAGTTTATCATGACTATACACAAGCCACCACTAAAGTTTTAGATTTTTAAATGATAGCTGAAAGTGGTGGTTTGATTGTGACTAAAATAATTCTCACAAGTCAGGTTTCCTAGGAAGCAGATCTTGAAATGAGGATTGGCATGTAGGAAGGGGCTTTGGAATCAACACCTGTGGAAAAGTAAAAGCAGCAGGATTAGGCAGAAGGAGAAGTTGAACTGTGATGGAGTGATGACAAAGACCTCTGCCAAATCCATGGGTATTCTTTCAAAGTTGTTTCAGGTTGAGATGAGGGGGCATCTCATCTCTGCACATGGACCAGTTTTTGGATAGGGGTACTTCTGGGGGAGGGGAGTGGATCTTGGATGAGATGGGCAATTGCTGAAGAGGAACTCAGTTGTGAACCCTCAGTAGTCAACACTCACACAACTAGGGAAATGAGTGCGTTGCTTTTAAAAGTGGATCTGGGCAGTGCAACACAAATCCAGTTCAGGACTATTACCAAAACTGGTTTGTGAATGATGATATGCTTTTGATGAATAAGCCAAAGAGCTATTTATTATTCATGAAAGAAGACTGTCCACTGGGGCCAATGGATAAATGAAGTGTGTACTACATGCCAAGGAGTTTGAGAAAATAATTAATATCAAGACACCAGAAGATGGTAGATGGAAGAAGCAAGAGAATCTTCCCTGAGGTTCTGAGGGAGAGACCTGGCTAAGGATAACTGTATGAAATAAAACACAGCTTCCAAGTGTTGTCCTACAATGACTTTCTGATTATCTGTTTGATGATGGTAATCAAGTTTCACTGAAAACCAGTTGAAGGCTGATAAAAAGTCGCATGATCAAAACAGGTTCACTGAGGTTTTAAAAACTTGATTTTTACTAATGCATTTTTAAAGAAGGCAATCTTTCTCTTAATGAATCATTATTATTTGCTGCAGGACAGTATCTTGAAAGGATAGAAAAATTGCCCAAATATAAACTCCATTTGGAGTTTAAGTCTAATGTTTTAAAATTACATTCTGCACTCTGCTTCACAGAGACTGAATGAGTAATGGGTAGATTGATGCAGGGCAACATTGCTTCAGGGGTAACAAAAGAACTTCAGCGATGAATTTCCTACCTTTTTTCCTTGGAGTTATTAACATATCAAAAAAGTAAAAAGAGTAATATGATGAACTCTGCACTCCTACAACTCCTTATTAATAACTAATAGTTAACAAATAAAGACAAATATTTCATTCATATCAATCCAATGATCTTATTTACTTACAAATATTCTAGATTTTTCCAATTAATTTTTAAGAGTTCCTTATGCATTAAAAAAAATTTTTTTAGAATTATTTTGTTTTTTATAAAAGATGATTGCTTTGAATTATACTCAAACATAATATCATGATTGCCTTTCTAATTTACATAATGACATTTATATAACCTTTCTTAACTCTTAAGACAAATAGTGAAAAAAAACCCTGAAAACCAAAAACAAAAAAACAACTTGCCCAGGAAGGGAAAGCCCCCTGAGAATTCAGAGCTACAAAAGTAAATCCTCAAGCCAACTCCATGGGTGCTCAGTTGATCTAGTTCGTGTTTTTATTGGAGTGCTGACTTCAAAGGAAACTTCCTGAAACCTCACAAATACTGACCTCTTTCAGAAGCTGGTAAAATGAAGCAAAACAAAGTTTCCAACAGCACAGTTGTAATGAACTGTACTTGAGAACAGACAGTTAGAAGTCTTCTGTTAGAAGTAACTATACCTTATATTGTAACCTAGTAAGGTGTCCTGAATCACCCCACTTGAGAATTTCAGCTTTGCTTTTTCTAAATTTACTGTTCTAGAGAAAAATCATTATTTTCTTTTTTTTGTTTGTTTTTGCGACTGGTAAGGGGATCGTAACCCTTGGCTTGGTGTCGCCTGCACCGTGCTCAGCCAGTGAGCGCACTGGCCATCCCTATATAGGATCTGAACCCGCGGCCTCGGTGCTCCCTGCGCCGCTGCGCTCCCAGCGCCACACTCTCCTGAGTGAGCCACAGGGCCGGCCCAAAAATCATTATTTTCAATGGACATTCCATGAGAACAGAAATCACAGGTCTCACCTGTGAAATAAGGCATCTCAATACATAGAGATGTGTGCGTGTGTATGAAAATGTTAATGAATATAGACTGCAAAAGAAGTGATTTAGAGTACACTGTGGAAATACAAGACCAATCTTTTGTTATTGCATAATACAGAATATATATTACTCAGTGAACCTACTGCCAAAGAATTCTTTCCAAACTGTTTTTGGAATTGAGGTCCCTGATAAGTAAATATCTGCAAAATTCTCTTCAGAGAACAATGCACTTATTAATTCAAAAAGTCTTTACTGAATGCCTGCTTGTGCTGGGCATTACTGTAAGTGTGTGGATACATCAGTGCACAAAACAGTGATTCCTGTCCTATGGACCTTACATCCTACTGGGGGAGAGAGAAAGGAAATAAAAACATAATAAACAAGTAACTATGTTATAGGGCATGTCAGAGAGTGATACAGTTATGGGAAAAAAGAAGAGATAGAGGACTTGTGATCAAGATGGCAGAATAGATGGTCCCCAGTATCACCCTCTCCCACAAATCAACCAATTTACAACTCTTAAAAGCAATGACAGCCAAGCTGGGGCCACTAGAGCTCAGGGGAAGAGGAAGAGAGACCTACAGAGTTCATGAAGGTGGGAGAAGCCACGATGAGAGAAAGAAAGGATTGCTTCCACCATTTGGAGCCCTGGCCACTTATATAAGGCTAGCCCTGGAGAGCGCATGAGCAAGAGCTGGCAGAAACTGCTGCTGGTCCTTCATATGGAGTTGCTTAGAGGCTGCAGGGGAGAAGAGGGTCTTGGTGGCCCCCAGGCCAGCAAGGCCACTAACAGGGACCCACATAGGAGTGAAGAGCCACAGACAACAGAAAAAAGGAGCCACTCAGAGGCCGGTGAGTCATTGTGCCCCCATGGGAAGCATTTGCAGTGCAGGTGATGGGGGAGAAAGGCCACTAGGAGAACATTAAGGCACAGCAAGGACAGCTGATCTGCCCTCCAATCAGTGCAGGCCCACTCAGTGGAGACAGGTCAGGAATATAGAACTGCAGGGGGTGCAGTTTGCTGAAAAGACTCAGGCCCAAACCAGAGTTTCTACACAACCCAGGTGTACTGGACCTCACAACACCCAGAAATACATACAAGGTGAACAATTAAAACCTGAGCTGCACAAAAAGCCTTTGTCAGAGAATCAGCAGCAAAGCAGCAATTTAGTTCAACTACAGGGCTCAAGTGCTTGTTCCCACAGGAAATCCCCCCATTTTAGAAGTAAACAAAGAACAACAAATTAGTTCCATTGCACAGTTTAAGTGGTGGGAATAGTGAATAATCCAACACAGAACTGAAAGAAAAAACAAAATACCCACAGATCAGAGACAAAGTTCTGATATTAACCAGTAAAGATCTAACACCACCAAACAACACTTAAAAAACCTAGAAGGACTGGAAGCCCCTCAGGCTCCTGAGCTGGGGTGGTGGGGGGCTGAGGGCCTCAGCCACCACCCCTGACATCCACACCAGCCCAGCGACAACCACCAGGCTGCCCCTGGAAGTGCCCCAGCTCCCTTGCCAGAATGAGTGGGGTGCCATGGGCCTCAACCATGCCCTCCCTTCCTCCCACCTTATCCACCTCTCCCCTTCCCCTCTCCCCTCCCCCCAACCACTCTGCAACAACATTTTAGAATGTAAAAATAATAATAATAACTAATTAATTAATTAATTTTAAAAAACCAAGAAGAGATAGATCAGAATGAAGAAGATTGAGAATGTTGGGGTGCAGGAAGTCTACAGTATTCAATGGGGTAGTGAGGGCAAGGCTCATTGAGAAAGGGATTTTTGAACAAAGACCAGCGGGAAATGAAAGAGTTTAGCTCTCTGACTATCTCTGACTATCTGGGCAAAGAGCATTGCAGCTTGAGGGAGCAGACACACAAAGTCCTGTCTGGCTGGTTTGAAGAACAGCCTGGGTAGGCAGAAGGAAAAGTCAAGCTGTGATGCATGCCTAGTGACAGCTGGGGCCAACTCTGTGGGAAGCTGGAGCTAAATGGCTCCTCAGAGTTGTTTGGAGTGAGGCCAAAATGGCCAGGCCTTTATACTCCCACAGAGATCTGTTGTTAGATATGGGCCACCCTGGAATGGGTATAACCTTGAGCAAGGTGGCTCTCTGCAGGTAAAGAGGAAGAGAACTGTGGGATGTTTACTGAAATCACTCCCAGCAGCCTTCATTGAGGGGAGAGCTGAGAGGTACATCTCAGTGTCAATCCCTGTGGTCTCCCCTTTTCCGCGATCATCTGTGGTCCAAGATGGCTACTCTAACTTCAGCATTGACACTCCTAGCTGCAGGAAGGGGAAAGAAGGAAAAGGGACTATCCTGGTAGTTGCACACACTACTTCTGTTCACAGACTATCACTAGAATCTAGTCACATTGCCATATCTAGCTTTAAGGACAGCTAGGTTATACAGCCTTTATTCTTGGTGGTCTGGGACCAGAAAACAAACAAAAAGGATACTGAGTACAACTAGCAATCTCTGCTGCTATCATACTCCACATCTGTGTAGGGAAGAGAAGGGGGATTCACTACATAGAAGAGTAAATGAAATGCAGTCCTTTTCAAAGGACTTGCTTGCTTGAAACTTTGTTATAAAAAAGCCAGTAGAGTTCAATTACACTCCATCACATCTCCAATTTTCCGCCATCTGAGGCTTGACTCATGGTCTAAGCACCTTCAAAGTCAGCTTTCACTCATCTTCCCTTCCTTCTTCTGGTTCACTAGGTTGAAGGTCACTAGAAGGGAAGGCAGGGGTTGCCTTGTGAATCTGGTCTCTCTCTGGCTCTTTCTGGTCCTATTTTCTGTGCCTGGACTCTGCCAAACTGATGGCCTCTGCCTTACAGAGGGTGAGTGAAGTTTTCTCCAGGTACTTCTCAGAGAGAGTTACCTTGATTCCTTCTGGTGCTAAGGACCTCTTTCAGCCTCCACGTCCAACATCCTCTCTGGAAGGATATTACCTCCTTTAGATGGGGGCTACCTGGATAGTCCTATAGCTTCTGCTTTGATTTCTGTCCTCCAGACACCTTCAATATTCTATTTTCTGCATATAACTGCACATACTTACAACTTTTGCACTCACAGGTAGGCAGATCTCAAAGGAAGGTAAAGAATGGGTTAAGCCACACATACCTCAATTCTTCTTTCAAATTCACCTATTAGGTTCCTCTCTCCTCTGCGGGAAGCAGTGAATGAGGAGGAAAAAGGAGAACTGAAGTATTACTCTAATGGTGGTCCCACAGCGTGGAAACATCAGGTGGAGGGGAAAAAAATGTTTTAACATTCTACATGTAACTATTTACTATACATTTCCACTTAAATGTCATACATGCATATTAAACTTAAAATCTATCATACTGGTCTCATCATTTTTTAATACATTCCAACCTCAGAATTTGTGTTTCCATCTGAATTTTCTATGTTATCATCTACCTAATCACTTGGAAGAATTTTAGGAATCATTTTGGATCCTTTTTGACCTCCCAAACATCCCAATCACCATGATATTTTACTTCCTAATTTTACTTCTCTTGCATAATGTTTTTGCTATTTTACTGCCTTAGTTGAGGCTTTCACCACCCCTTATATGGATTGTTACAACAACTTTCTAATAAATATCTCTATCTTCCAGTTTACCAACCTCAAATCCATCTTGTCTTACTGTATCTAGAGTAAGCTTTTGAAAATTCAGATCTCATCAAGCAGGATACTCTTGCTTAAAACCCTTCAGGGGCTCCCCATTGTGCTATGAATTTTATCAAAGAATGGCCCTTACATCACCCCTGACCAGAATTATTTGGATGGCATATTAAATATACAAATTCCTAGGCCCTACCACAGACGTAATGAATCAGAATCTCTGGGGATGAGACCCTGGAGTCTGCATTTTTAACTTGTTTTTTTAGAAAGGGATTTTTATGCACAAAAATTTTTATGAATGCTTACTCATAAGATAAAGCCTAAACTCCTTTTTAGTGTGTGTAAGACCCTTGGCTTCTATTAACACTTTAACTTTTCATCCTACCATTACCTTTACTATTTCTGTTATAGGAAAAATTTGTTTCCAAATGAACCATTTTATACTTTTTTTGTCTTTGAATGTGCTGTTTCCCTAGCTTGGAGCATTTTTCTCCCCCAATTCTCTTCCATCTGATGAAAACCTATTTATCCTTCAAAACTTTATTAGAATTTCACATGTATATGAAAGGACAGATGTACAAGGACAGCTGGAAATCTGAGTTTACTATTATTGCCTCTGGCCTTTTTAATGAGGATATCCTGTAGAAATGGTGGCTCTTCAGCACAGAGAAGAACACATACACCTGGACCAGGAATTGGAGGAGCTGAAGGAAGGTCTAGAGCAATTGCAGGCCCAGCTGCTGTTTTGCACCCATGAGGCGAGTAGGCAGATAGCAACAACGTATGTGTGCTCTACCAAATGGCTGGTGCTTTTCTACCATGTTGGGAAAATAGAATAGTTCAGTCAGGGCCCTTGCCTCGGGTCCCATTGGGTGTGGTTTAGCACATCCATTGTAAGCAAAATGTGCGTGCGCGTGCGCGTGTGCGTGTGCGTGTGTGTGTGTGTGTGTGTGTGTGTGTGTGTGTGTAGTTAGTGAGCATGAGCATGCGGGCCAATGTATCTTTTTAGTTTTGTTGCTATTCATGTGTTCTAGAGAGAGAGAGAGAGAGACAGAGAGAGAGAGAGACAGAGAGAGAGAGAGAGACAGAGAGAGAGAGAGACAGAGAGAGTTTTAGTGAAGCAGGCGGGCAGGCGTCGGCCATGCTTTTCCAAACCTATGCCTTCTAAGGACCTTTTGGCCGGTTACCTAGCTCATAGACCTGTGTGAAGGGGTCTGGTGACCCAGCCTGGCATATGAAGGGTTTGTGACCCAGTCTGTGAATGGGCTTGAGGGGTCTGGGAGCTCCAGACCCAGCCCTAGCTTAACAATTGGCCCACTTGGTGCAGGATTACCGGCAGGTAAAAGAGCCTGACAATTAGCATGGTTGCCTAGCTGGAGCCAGATATCCCACCCTCCAAATCTTTCAAGAATCTTCCTTGTGGCCCTCTCTAACTGGAAGCATACAAAAAAGTGAATTCTGGGGAATGTCATTTCATCTAGCCAAGTCGACACATTACAAAGTTATCAAACACTGAATCATCTAGTTTAGGCAGGGTGGTCAGATCTCACTGATGAGATAACACTTGCACGGCAACTACAATGAAGGATTGGGCTAAGAGAAAAAATGAGAGATGACCAGGATAGCCAAAGGTCTAGAGGCCATAATATCAGGATGGAGGACTCTGGAGAAGGGTCAAATACCCAATCCTTAGAGAGGGCACAATACAGCTGAGTCTCAAGAATAGTTGGAACTAAGGACCCTGAAACCATCATGGCTTTCTCTCAGCCATTTTGCTTCTCTTTGTGTCAACTTCATCCTCTCTCACTTCAGACTGGCATTCTCCACCTGGTGGAAATGTGGTCACTGACAGCATTCAAGTTTTACATCTTATACATTCAGCCATCAGAGAGAAGCTATCTTTACATTCTTTGTGATAGTTACTCACTTCCCTAACCTGGATTAGTTGCCATCCTTGCACCAATTATGTAGTGCCAAAGGATGGGGTATGGTATTAATTATCTGTGTCTGTAAAACAAATTGCCCCCAAACTTAGCAGCTTTAAACAACGATAAATATTATCTCACATAGTTTCTGTGCAAAATTAATTTAAGGATAGTTTAGCCGGTAGTTCTGTCGTGGGTGTGTGTGGGAGGGTATCTCAGATGAAGTTGCAATCAAGATGTCAGCTGGAGCTACAATTATCTGAAGGCTTAACTAGGCTGGAGGATCCATTTCTGAGGGTACTCACTCACAATCCTGCTAAGTTAATTATGGTTGCTGGCAGGGGGCCTCAGTTCCATGCCAGGTGGACATTTCCGTAAGGCTGCTTGAGCGTTCTCACAACATAGCATCTGGCTTCCCCTAGACTGATCCAAAGGAGCAAGGTGGAAGCTGTAATAACTTCTGTGTCCAAGACATGGATGTCATGCTATGTTTCTTAATATCCTAATAAGTACACAGGACAGTTCCATTCAGTGTGGGAGGGACTACGCAAGTGTGTGAATAACAGGAGGTGAGAATCATTGGGGGTAATTTTGGAGGTTGAATACCAAGGCACTGCAATCCACACAGCTTGCATTAATTTCCTAGTCCTTGTGGCCAGAGTGGAGGTGGAATATTAGATCATGTGAGAACATACATCTTCCTTTGGTGAAGAAAAGAGGCACTACTAAATCGATGGAGAAGGTAAGGGAGAAATGTCTAGAAAAATTGTGGGAAGAGTTCTGGGGAAAAACAGATGTCATGTCTATTTCTAGCCAGAATGTTAGTAACTCCCTTGTTCCTTCCTTGACTGAACCTCCATGATACATCTTGGTGCATTACATCTTAATTTACAAATATTTCTCTTACATTATATTGTGAGATCTCTTCTTTCATCTTTCAGTCCACATCACCAAGTATATTGTCTGGTATAAAGTAGACAATCAAAAAAGTGTGAACTGAACTGAACTAAGACCCTAGAGGATATGAGCAAATTTCTTTAAATAATTAAAAATATGGTTAGGGTGAACACAAAATTAACATCAAATCTCAGATTTGAAGGCATTTTCTGACACTTGAAAGACCTGCCCTTTAGATGAAATGAGTTAAAAACTTATGAAATTTGTATCTTTGAGGAGAAGAACAGGCTAAAATATAGATAATGTATATGTTAAACATTAAGTAAATAAAAATTTATTGAATAAATGAATATTAGGGCTTTTATTTTTTGGTGCAAGGAACAGAAGCCCAACTCAAATCAGCTTAAAAATAAAAAGGGTGAATTTATTGGAAAATTACTGGGGTGATTAATGAAATCCAGAGACGCAAGCACATCACAAACAGAATCACCAACTGAAACACAAAAGGAAACCCCCAAATTTTCCTTTTGACCCCTCTTTCTGCTCCTCTGCCCACATCTGCTTCACTTTCTCACTGCAGACTATCTCTCTTGTTTGCTGTTCACACCAGCAGGAACAGTTCCCAAGTTAGCATTTATAATCTAACCACCTACAGAGATGATCTGTTTCTTAGTTCCAGTTTTAAAATTCCTGAGGAAGGGACCAAAAGACCCACTTAAGGTCAGGTGCCCATCTTCAGACTGATTAATCATGACTTGGGGCAATATCATACTATAGGAATATTGCAAATCCTGCTGCAATCATACAGATTGGGCAATGGGGTGAGGCAATTCCAGGAAAAAATAGTTCCTGGGTAAACAAAATATTAGGTGTATGTTCAATGAAGATTTACATAAGTTAAGGGATGATATATTCATAATAAAACATGAAGGTTGTTCAAGGTCCAACAACAGTCTCTGGAGTTCGACACAGGAAATCATAAAGAATTGTCGTTGTCACCGTAAGAAATGATTGGTTGGACTCTTGGTCTCAGACAGGGTGGTATTTCTTGTGTTCTAATTATTTGGTTACAACATTATTCTGGCCAAGGTGAAAGCACTTTCTTTATTGCTACATCTAATGAAAAGAGTTTAATTAAGATTTTAATTTCCTTTGCTGACATGTTAGGGAAGTTTTCAGAAGAGATAAACTATGAGTTACAGCTTCAACTACACTTCTTATCTATAAAGGAGAATTCAGATGGTTTTATAATACCTACCTCCTTCTAAGATCTTGTTGGCAACAATAGTACATTTGCTAATAACTGACTTCAGCATGTGGGAATTTAATGCTATGCTTAAACCCAAATGTTTTCTGATGGTACCTACTGTTTTTTTTTTTTTTTTTATGTGCTTTGGCAAAAAAGAAAATTCTCTCTAAAAGATGTAAAGACTGTCATTGCAAATGTTTTTATGGTAAAATAGAAAACAGAAAAACTATTAAGTGTGAAAGTATGGGATAATATGTTCCTGACCTAGTTTTCAAAAGGAAGAAAGAAATTATGGTCAGAGTGAAATTATCTCTGTAAATGTTACTATCAAGTAAATGGCTTCTAATCAACAGGAATACTGTGTGTGGCGGGGGCGTGGAGGAGACTGGGAAGAATGAAGACTATTCTTAGATCCCCTCAAATCCAAATATTGCATTTTATTGTTTCTAACATACCACTCTGCTTTCTAGATAGGACCACTGAAGTCAGTTTTACTGACAGGGAAACAGGGAAACATGATCTCACCGACATCAGTGTTCTCTGACCATTTGTGTCTTTGTGTGGGTTGAGGGAAGAGAAAACATATACCAGCCTCCTCCACCTCCTCTTGTTCATTTTTCTCCCTAGGTTTCCATGTTTCCTGGATGCAGGCCTTTTCATATTTCTGGTACTATGCTTTATGCCATTAGCCCTTTCCATCAAGATCTAGCCTTCATCTGAGGTCTTGTCATTCATTCATTTTCTACGTTGAGGTTCAAATTTTGATGTAATGAACTTTTCAACCAACCTCATCAATGCCAATGTTTACTACCTATTACAGTTATGGTTTTGTTTCTTTTCAATAATCAATGGTCAACTCATAAAGGTGAGTTCTATGAATTTTGGCAGATTTTAATTTTTTTCTATTTTCTCTTTCATTTTAGCAATTTTTATTATCAAAAAGTCATGCATTCTGTAAAATTTGTGTGTTCTCTCCAGTTGTGAATATAATTTTAAAAAAATGAATGATAGACAAAGTAAATATGCTCTAAGCTTCTGGATAATTGCTCCATCCAGGGTCTGTAGTCTATTAGCACCACACTCTCCCGAGTGAGCCACGGGCCGGCCCTAGGGTCTGTAGTCTAGATGAGAAAATTATAAAGCTTTTTTAGTCATATAGAGGGGCAGATGGCCCAAGGGGAGGTAGTACCATTAAAATTCCATGAGATTCTGGGCCGACCCTGTGGCGCACTCGGGAGAGTGCGGCTCTGGGAGCGCAGCGGCGCACCCGCCGCGGGTTCGGATCCTGTATAGGAATGGCCAGTGTGCTCACTGGCTGAGTGCGGTTCAGCCGGTCACAAAAAAGACAAAAAAAAAAAAAAAAAAAAAAAAAAAAATTCCATGAGATTCTGCACAAAGAGGGGGAGACAGAGTCCTAAACAAAATAGAATCCACTTGTTTGGACCTGCCCAGTATTAGTCATTTGTCAGCCTGATTATATAGTAATCAGAAGCTTAGCAGTAAGAAATTATATAGTGCTAAGAAATCCTTCAAATGGATGTGTCCTAAATGTATGGCTTTCGTTGTGTCATTATTTTTCTAGCATTTCTGTTGTGGTTTAAATTAATACTTTATGGTGTTCTATGTTTCTTTTTCAAACCTTTTCCCCCTAATTCCTCCAAAACACTTTTTGAGTTAGGAGTTTTTACACAGAACAAAGTAAGTTCTAATAAAAGTTTGTTAAATGAACGAATATCAATGGGACAGCATAACAGACTCTTTTATCCAAGGGTTCTTAACTTTTTGTGTATTTGAACCCCTTTGGCAGTCTAATAAAGCCTATAGGCCCTTCTCAGAATAATGTTTTTAATGCATAAAATTGAATACGTAAGATTACAAGGGAAATGAAAAATATTGAAGAAATTATCAAAATATGTTTGAAAATGAAGATATAGTAATACATAAACTTCATCAGCAGTCCATTAAATAAAATGATCTATTATCATGTCCAAAGACTATCATAATTTTTAATTAGCAATGAATATAATAATATTTTGTGACATTTGCAACAACTGTAATGTGATATGAAAATATCTGACATTTCTATTTGTGACAATGTCTGCGCGAAAGTTGCTATCTCTTGATATTGCCATCATCTGCTCCATGACCCTGGGCCTATGCCCTTTCCTACCTGGGTCCGAAAGCAACCCTACTTGTGCCCATACCAGACACACTCACACACACGATTCTCCCTCGCCCCCCCACAACAGTACCCTCTCACAACAGCCAACTCCCTCTTTGAATAGAAGTTCTATTTGAAAATGGAGTTCTTTGAATAGGTCAATGTAACATAGAAAATGCATATTCCACAGACTGGGGGTTGGGAAATATCAAGGCAAAAGTGTTATATCCACATTCTTCACAGGATTCTTTACAGATTCAATGATATGAGGCAGTGTATTAGTCCATTTCTGTTGCTTATAACAAAATACCTGGAACTGGGTAATTTTTAAGAAAACAAAATTTATTACTTACAGTTTTGGGGCTGGGAAGTCCAAAGTCCAGGGAACACATCTGGTGAGGGTCTTGGTGGTGGCGACAGTGACCCAGGTGTCTCACATAGTAGAAATGGTGGGGCAGAGAGAGTTCCTCGTGCACTCTCCTTTTAAGCCCTCAGAACCACGCCCCTGACCACCATTGTTAATCCATTCACTATGGCATGATCTTACAATCAAATCACCTCTTCAAGGCCCCATCTTTCAACTACCATAATAGGATTTCCTGCCCTCAACAGTTACAGTGGAGATTTAAGCTTCAATGAGGTTGGGGCAGGGGGCAGACATCCAATCTACAGCAGGCAGAAATTTTGCATGAAATTTACCTCGATAAAGATTGCCATGCAAAATGAATCAAAACAAGGCCAGTAGTAAAGTGTCCATCGTTTCATTTCTGGTAACTCTAATTATTCACAAGATAATGAAATCCAAATGTATAATTTCAGTCTCAAGATAAGATAGATGCTCTAGTATAATAGATGTTTGCAACACTATTAATATGTTGGTTGGAACTGAAGAAGAAAGTCAGATCTGGTTGTGATTTATCAATAATTGGCAAAGAAACTTTCTATAACATTTTTTTCTTAGCAATATTTTAGAAATCAATAAAGCATTTGTTCAATATATATATACTGGATGACAGAATGGATTTGATGGGCATCGTGATATTGCTGGAAGCTGTGATGGTACAATCTGTACTTTCCCTTAGTGTTACAGGGTGGTAGGGAAAAAGAAAGGACTTTTTCACTCTTCCAGGAATCTATGTCAGAAAATTTAACATTATTCATAGGTTAGATTTCCCAAGGTATTTTCTTCTGAAAGAGTAATCTACAAGGGAGAATCAGTGTCATTCGTTTTGGATTCAGTTCTTATAGTAACATCTTTAAAACAGAGAAATAAACTTTTTGCTAAGTGGGATTATTGAAGAATTTGAATAATAACATATCACACTTACCAGTGACATTAGCCTAGTGAAAACACCAGTTGTGTCAATACATGTAATAATATTCAATACGAGTTATGGTATTGCCTTAAAATATTACTTCAAAATGTTTTGAATTTGAAACTCTGATTTCTATATCCCTTTTTCACTGATTGATACCTGTACTGGTGAATTCTTCTATCCTGTGTTTGCATGCATTCTCTCTCACTTCAGTTGGGTGGGGGAGTTATTTTTCTGTATACATTGTTTCTCTAGAAGATTGCATTGGTTATTAAAGGGTGTTGGTCATGACACTGAAGAAGCAGGTAAATTTTTTTTTTGGCAAAATAAAAAATAATCATCAATTAACAGAAAGCATATGATTATAGGATACATTGCATCAAGCAAGTTTGCTATATTTTTATAATAGAGTGGTCAGCATATAGGAATACTGGCTTTCCACATGCACTATGCATTAGTTTTTTGGGGCCATAAAGAAGTGTCAACAAAGTGAGTTTCGTAAAGCAACAGAAATGTATTTTCTCAGAGTCTAAGGGCTGGAAGTCTGAAATCCTCATGTGATCAGGGTATGTCTTTAAAACCTGTAGGGGAATCCTTCTTTGCCTCTTTCTAGCTTCTGGGGGTTTGCTGGCAGCCTGTGACATTGCTTGGCTTGGAGCTCCATCACAACAATCCTTTGTTTCCACCTGGAGTTCTCCCTGTGTGTCTTCACATCATCTTCCCTCTATGCACATCTCAAGAAGCAGGTAAAATTCTGACAGTAAAAGCAATGGTGCTTTAGGAAGTATCACTAGTGAGTAACTGCTCTGAATAAGCCTTCACAGAGGTTCGTCTTCATTGGCTGCTATTTTGGATTCACACTATCAGCAGGAACCAGAAGTATGATTCTTTCTTGACCCTCAATTTTAGCAGAAAATGTACATTGTAAAAGCATATGGATGGGAGAAATAGGATTAGAAAATATCAGAAATAGCAAATATAAACAACATGCTCGACTAAAGGTAGTTTCCTATTTTTAAATATGCCTGAGTCATTATTTTACTACTACAATAAAATCACACTCTTAAACATTTTTTGGCTTAGAGAAGATACAAATGGTATTTTATGTTGTGCAGGTATTCCTCAGCACTCAACATAAAACACGGTGTATAAGAAGTTATACTCGCTTTACATTAAGCCAGATGACTTGCCTACTGGACAAATTTTTAAAGAATAAGATAAACTATATTTCTCCTTCTTGGAATGAAGCAAATTAAACTTTGCTATTAAACATGATGATTATCTTTAAACATTGAGCACGTTTTCTAATATTTTATTTTTGTTGTCAACTGAATTTGTATTAAAGATAATATTTTCTTACAGTGTAACTTATGTTTATGAATCTCAGAAAATCAAAAATCTTTGAAATGATAAAAGTGAATAAATACTTTCTTTGTTCTTTTATTTAAAAAAAATTCCTTTGGATTTGCTTTACTTTTCTTGGGCTTATCTAAAGGTAATACGAACACTCAAGCACTAAAGAGAGTTATAAATATGTCCACATTCAGAGTTCCAATCAAAAGAAAAACATTTCTGAAAAAGGTTAAAATATTCTAAATTTCCTTACTAAGAAGAAAAATTTCATGTATTTCAAATTCAGTTAATTAGCCATTACAAAGCCTTGGGAAGCTAAATAGGTCTTGTGAATCTATCTATCTGTCAAACATTTGGTATACTGATAGGCTCTTTTCTTATTGGTTACATCAGCAATTCAAATTTGTGAGTGCCACTAAAGTGTTAATACTGTCATATCATTGTTTGGTTTTTGGTGGCTGGCTGGTACAGGATCCAAACCCTTGACCTTGGTGTTACAAGGTGGCACTCTGACCAACTCAGTTGGCCAGCCCCAGTATTGTCATTTCAAGTTAATGTACAAGGTGGAGTTAAAGGGTTTGAGGTAGAAAGAGATGGCTCTATTTCAGGGGAATCGATGCTCTCAGATGGTTAACTTGGCAAAAAATAGATTCTGGATAGCTGTCACACAAGGTTAAAATGATATGTTTATAAGATTGTATAGCAAAATTGTTGTCATGAATCTTCCCAACTCTCTTTCTGATATAAAAAATATACCCAGGAACCAGGAGACTAAATTGTAGAATAGAAAGAGTATGGACTTTAAAGATAGTCAGATTTGGATTTGAATCCAAAGTCTGTCCCTCTTCTCCTGTATCTTGGTAAGTTATGTTTGTGAGTCAATTTTTCTCCATCTTTAAAATAGAGAATTATCGTCTTTTGTAAATTAAATAAGAAAATGTATGTAAAATGCCTGTAGAGTAACAGTATATCAATTATGCTACGAACATTAAGATTTTCCTAACTTTTAAAGACCTGAATTAAAGTAACTTTAGATATACGGCAATAAAGCAAAGTCCTTTATGTACATTATCACAGTCAAGAAAATAAAGAAATTTGGTTGAGTGTATAAGCAATTAAGCTGGGGTCTCTAAGTAACTTAAATTTTCTTCTTTAATAATAATACAATATAAATAAAAACAATAATGGCATAATAATGATAATAGACATTTACAGAGCACTTAAGGTCATGCATTTTGTTGTCTGTATTATCTCATTCAATTTTAACAACAATATCATGAGATAAATACTATTATTGTCCCCATTTTAGGAAGGTTCAGTCAGTGTTGCTCAATTAGTAAGAGACAAGGCTGAGACTCAAACTCAGATCCACTTGACTTCAAGTCGTGCACCTAAACTAAGGTCTGGCAGTGAAAACAGAGAGGAGGGAATGAATGAAGAGATATTAAGAGTTAACATAAATTAGACTTCACAGCTGTTTGGATGGAGGTCTACAGGAGAGAGTGGAGTCCAGGCAAGTAAGCCCATCCCTAGTGGTGCCCTCCTAGGTAGAACAGTTTAGTTGCAAGTAACAGGGACCTTTATAAGTTAACTTAATCCCTCCAAATAATTTATCGTAAGCCTCCAGGGGTGACCCAGAGAACCCACAGCCAGGAATGCAGCTGCTGTAGGAAGATGGTACATATTTTCTCTCTCTTCTCTGAACATCTGCTTCACTTGTCTCTGGGAAGAAGGGCTTCCTTGGCTTCCAACCCACACGGAACAAATCATGGCTGGCCCACAGCTCCCAGATTTACATACTTCAAGGTCAGCTACGTAGAAACATTTTTTTTTTCCTCTCCTAGTTCCAAATTCCCAGTGCAGAGAATTAAGCTGACCCTGTTGGAGTCAGGTGCCCCCAGCCCAAGCAACTGTTGTCAGGGATGCAGCGTTGTATAACACAAACTTGGCTTCTGGGAAGCGATCCAAGGTGAGGGAGCAATCCCTAGAGAAGAGGGTCTAGGCAGACAACCCTATGTGTGGCCACCACAGTGCCATTCACTAAGAACAAATGCCCAGAGTCGTAGGCAGTGGTGGTATCAAGGGCCTTCACTGTGGAAATGTTTGTCCTAGTTATGGGGAAAAGTTTGGGGGTATTAATGGTGACTTGGAAATAGTTTCATATTTCAAGACTTCCAGTCATCCTTTGGTATAGAGCCCAATGTCTGTTCCTGGGTGTCAATAGTGTCACCTCTTCATATCATCAAAGATAGATACTATCATGCATTTTACTCTCAAATCTCACTTGACTCTAGAAGGTTTTAAGTTGAGATAATAGGTTGCTGTCAGGGAATGGGTTGTTCTTGCCAAAACATTAGTTTTTTTGAAACCTTGATTGGTGTGGCAGCTGTGAAAACTTGCCCTTTTATAGTTGTAAACGTTTTTTACTTTCTAAGGGTTGAGACTTTCTAAGGGTTGAGACTTTCTAAGGGTTGAGACTGTTGGACAGATAGTTTCTTTCTTTTGTGAAAAGCTGCACTGAAAGCAAATTAAATTCTTTGCCTTTGTTCTTGGGAAAAAACTTAATGCAGAGGAATAATTCAAGAACAAATGCAACCAGCAGAACAGCTTTATTTAGTAAAATAAACTGGGTACACCTTTTAGGAAGCCCATCTCTCCACCACTGATATTTCCCCTAGAAATGGGACGTCCCTCCCATTCTGACCCTTTTCCATCCTCCTATTCCCCTGCAAGGGGAATATGGACAGAGCTTAAATGAGCAAATTGGGGTGACTAAGGTGAGGCCCCTTGAAGTATGGGATGGAGCTGGATGGAGGAAGAATTGTCTAGGGCCGTCCTATGCTGGGCACCACAAATGTTATGGGGCTGTCCTCTGAGTAGTAGTTCTTAAACCTTTGTGTACAGCAGAATTACCAGAAGGGCTTCTTTAAAATATGATTTGCCTGGGCCTTGCCACCAGAGATTCTCATACAATGGAATCTGGAATAGTGTCCAAAAATCAGTATTTTAATAAGTCTTCCAGGACTACACTTTAGAAAATACTTCTTTTGAAATTTTAATTTTTTTCAATTTGAATTTAGTAGCCCAATGCTTATTTATTTTTTCTTATTCTTATGGAGCTGGTGTATATGGATGTGTGTTCTTGTCCAAGAATTTTCCCTCTTGTTATCAGCAGCAGAGCCCTTGAAAACTGCAGGAAATATACTTAGGACTGACATTTTAACTTTTTGTTGGGAGAGAGCCCTGGGGGAGAATTGATGCAGCATAGCTTGTTGTAGGTAGCACTGATGTCGTAGTGTGAAGACTGGATGGAGTAGGATCTAGGAAATGTCTTTTGGAGACTATGGCATAAGAACAGTGCCCCCTTGAAGAGAGTGGCTCATTGAGGGAAGAAGTCAGTCACATGGCAGAAGATGAGGGCTCGGGAGATGGGCATTAGGCTGGGGTAAAGGGAAAATCTCTTCTCTCTTTTGAACTTGACAGTTTTTCTAAGTCATGGACATATTTGCATGATTCTTGGAGGTAAAAGTGAGCTGGCCTCTAATCAGGGCAGTGCTCTTGAGGTTGGACCCCCATGGTCTCTAGTCGCACCTTCTAATGGCAGGTGTAAAAACTTGCTGGGTTGTTTTTTTCCTCTCATTCTACCTAAACTTGAGGAATTACATAGAGGCAACTGGTGTCCTGTCTTCTTGAGGCCAGAGTGGTGGCAGGGCATGGCTCATCACTGCCAGCGGAGTGTCGATGTCAAGAGGCCATTATTACTGAGGTGGCAGCACGGTGGGAAGACAAAGAGGCCCAATACAAAGATGTATTCCTGAGCACAGTTGAGATGGTATTGGAGAAACTTAGAGGTGGCTGGTGGACACTTTGAAGAGAGCCAGTTTCTAGCAGTTAAGCTGAAGTGGCTTATACCTTTGTAAAATGGCCTGAACTTATTTAGTAGTCACAGGCTGGGGTCAGGAACTTTTGGGTCACATTCATCATCTTTGTGAATGTTTCTTGGCATTTTTATGCTCTGACTACATTATGATAGGGAAAACACTTTTTAATTTAATTTTATTTTTTTATGCTGGTTCCATGCAGAACTCTGAACAGGAGAATTCAGACCTGCACTTCCTGAAGGTACAGCTTGACACTACAGTAGCATTTCTAGTATGGAACAGGAACTGTTCCAATGACACACTTTGCTGTGGGAAATAGTACGGTTAGAAATTTGTTCCCAGAGGTAGAGATGCTACAAAAAGCGTAGGAAGGTAGTTGGCCTGTCAGGAAAAGGGGAATTGTAACCGTAACATGGTGGTTGATGAGAAAGATAAAATGAGCAAGGGGAAATTGAAGTCTGAGTAATAGGTTCAAAATTTCATTATTACCCAGGCCTTAATGAAACAGTTTGTAGTTAATCAAAAGGGAATTAAAAGCTGAGGTCCTGGAAAGCCCCGAATATTTTAAGAGATGGGGTATTTTGGGAAAATCATAGGACCACAGAAATGGAAACTTCTGTGGTTATTTAAGCTGGAAAAACATATGTTTATGAAGCCCAGGAGATGTAGAGATAAAATCTGACCATAAATTGGGGCTCCCCCTGAGATTTACTGGCTTAATCTTAGAAGAGGCACCCAAGCTCCACATCTCTGTGACAAGCAGCCTGGGGCATGGTCCTAAAGGGGTAACTTTGTTTCTCGTGCTTGGGTAAATAAATTTGTAACCCCAGGATAAGACAGAAACAATGAACCGATAAACGAAAAACCTATGGTTTAATATTCTTATGTTAAGTTTAAGAACAAGTTTAGTAAATAGGCTTGTAATCAAGTCACTTTTGTATATTGTTTGTGTTTTAGGTTTAAGAAGATTTGAGCTTTTGAATTTAAAGATGTGGCTTATTAGATTTATAACATTGCTTATGAGAAAGATTTTGTTTGTCATTTTATACTGACTTTTCAGATGATTGAAAATATTTGTCATTGTAATTTAGGAGTCTAGAAGAATCTGATTAATGAAATGTATAAATATGTAAATAGTTCTGAGAGTCTGAGTTGTCAAATGTAAGAGATATTTGAGCATTAATCAAAGTACAATTGATTTTTCTTATTTGATATGAAATTATTAAGAAAAGTATATTTTAAAGTTACATTTTATTAAATTGCATATTAATTAAATATTATTGTAAACATGCTTTTCTGTACACAAAAGCACCCATCAGATAATAAAAACTCACTTGAACCTTGTATGTTAGAATCTTACTGCCTAAGTGCAAATCCTGGCACCACTACTCACTTGTGACTTTGAGTGAGTTACTCAATCTCTTTGTTCCTCTTTCTCTGGTGTAATATGGGGGTAAAAGTAGTACTATCTTATGGAATTGTTATGAGACTTAAACGAGCTAATGCAAGTAAAGCACTTAGAACAGTGTTTGGCATCTACTAGATGCTCAACAAATTAATATTATTATTCTACTATGACTTTTAAAATTAAAAAATACTCAGTGTCCAATAAGAACATAGCCACAAATCTCTGCTGGGGCACTGGAAGTAGTTCTGGTTAAGGGACCCAGAGGTGGAGGGGCTACAGGTGACTTTGATTTGCAGCCCTTGAAACTTCACCTGATTCTTTTCCTCAGCAGTTACCTGGCTCTTGAAACTCAACATATTAACTTTTTTAATTTGAATTATTTAAAATCATCGTGAACCACACCTCATTAACTCAGAACTTTAAATCGCAGCCTTCCTAAAAGAAGAGCAGAGATGTATGGCTGTGCATGGGCATTTGTACATCGTCATGATGGGGTTTCCATAGCAAAACTGCAAAACATATGAATGAAAAACTATTTGACTTTACAGGTAAGGATAAGGATTGCTGCTATGTTCACTGGATGGCAACAATTTGGTTAAAGCATGTGATTGCTACAGTCGGTTGTATGGAGAAGCCAAGCATGGAAACTCATTGTGTTTATGCCAAAGTGGGCCTCTGTTTTTTTTTTTTGTTTTTTGTTTTTTGATTTTTTTTCTTAATTTTATTTTGTCGATACACAATGTGGTTGATTATTGTGGCCCATTACCGAAACCTCCCTCCCTCCTCTCTCTCCCCCCTCCCTCCCATCAATGTCTTTTCTGTTTGCTTGTCGTATCAACTTCAAGGAATTGTGGTTGTTATATCTTCTTCCCCCCCCGCCCCCGGTTTGTGTGTGTGTGTGTGTGTGTGTGTGTGTGTGTGTGTGTGTGTGTGTGTGAATTTATTTATTTATTTTTAGCTCCCACCAATAAGTGAGAACATGTGGTATTTCTCTTTCTGTGCCTGACTCGTTTCACTTAATATAATTCTCTCGAGGTCCATCTATGTTGTTGCAAATGGCAGTATTTCATTCGTTTTTATAGCTGAGTAGTATTCCATTGTGTAGATGTACCACATTTTCCGTATCCACTCATCTGATGATGGACATTTGGGATGGTTCCAACTCTTGGCTATTGTAAAGAGTGCTGCGATGAACATTGGGGAACAGGTATACCTTCGACTTGATGATTTCCATTCCTCTGGGTATATTCCCAGCAGTGGGATAGCTGGGTCATATGGCAGATCTATCTGCAATTGTTTGAGGAACCTCCATACCATTTTCCATAGAGGCTGCACCATTTTGCAGTCCCACCAACAATGTATGAGAGTTCCTTTTTCTCCGCAACCTCGCCAGCATTTATCGTTCAGAGTCTTTTGGATTTTAGCCATCCTAACTGGGGTGAGATGGTATCTCAGTGTGGTTTTGATTTGCATTTCCCGGATGCTGAGTGATGTTGAGCATTTTTTCATATGTCTGTTGGCCATTTGTATAGCTTCCTTAGAGAAATGCCTACTTAGCTCTTTTGCCCATTTTTTAATTGGGTTGCTTGTTTTTTTCTTGTAAAGTTGTTTGAGTTCCTTGTATATTCTGGATATTAATCCTTTGTCAGATGTATATTTTGCAAATATTTTCTCCCACTCTGTTGGTTGTCTTTTAACTCTGTTAATTGTTTCTTTTGCTGTGCAGAAGCTCTTTAGTTGGATATAATCCCATTTGTTTATTTTTCCTGTGGTTGCCCGTGCTTTTGGAGTCGTATTCATGAAGTCTGTGCCCAGTCCTATTTCCTGAAGTGTCTCTCCTATGTTTTCTTTAAGAAGTTTTATTGTTTCAGGGTTTATATTTAATTATTTAATCCATTTTGAGTTAACTTTAGTGTATGGTGAGAGGTATGGGTCTAGTTTCATTCTCCTGCATATTGATATCCAGTTCTCCCAGCACCATTTGCTAAAGCATGGAAACTCATTGTGTTTATGCCAAAGTGGGCCTCTGTTTTGATTTAGTAAGTGACTTGGGCAAGTTGTATTCAGGGCTCATCCTCTTCCTGTATAAGAGGAGTAGAGGGAGTGAGCGGAGAGGAACTTGAGCAATAAAGAACCACATCCTACATTCTGCCCACACTAGAACATCTTTGTGCTAACAAAGAGTGGAACTGCATGCAGGAGGAGGGACACAGTTTATTATCAGATATTAAATAGCAAATTCAACTTGCTGTTTGTGCAATGGCAAATACAACACCACGACTCAAGTTGAAATCTTATTAAGCCTGAAAAAGCTGAGGGTGTAGTTAGCATAAATTCATGGTTAAAAGACCCATGGAATTTGGGAATCACCAACTCTGTAAATTGTTTCTTCTTATTTTAAGTGAGTGGTCCATCTGTTACTACAAAATCATTGAATTATATGACACTGCACCCCTTTTAAGTCCCCTACCTCCTTCAAAAACTTCTAGACAAGACCCATTTGGTTTTGCTTTTCTTAAGACTCCCAGGGAAGAGATTTTATGACTTCCCTTGTTCGTGCTTCCATAGCTGTCAGCCCACATCACCAGGAAATCTTTCCTTGTGTCTCTTAGGAAACCCCCTTAAAATTAATGAGTAACTAAATCTTGCTTCTGAGTGGGAGGGAGAGATAGTGGGATATGAGTTTGCCAAACCAAAGGTGAATGGAGCCTCAGTTCATTATTTGACATCTGAGCTTCCAGAAGTGGCGAGACAACTTCTACAGGTGAATCACAGATGGAAAGGAGATGTGATTGGTTCCTGGCCTATTTATTTTAGGCAGATTGAAATGGAACTGTGCCAGAGACTACTACTGTAAAACACAACAGAACCTCAGCTTACTTCTTTTTATTTATTTATTGATGGCTGGCTGGTGAGGGGATCTGAACCCTTAGACATTGGTGTTATAAGGCTGCACTCTAACCAATTGAGCTAACCAGCCAACCCTCTTAGCTCACTTCTGAAATCTTTGGGAATTTGGAGACAGTCATGTATATGTATATAGTATCCATTATTTAAAAAAATTCATTGTAAGCAAAAAGATATTAAGGCATATTCCCTTATTTTGAAGGATACATATATACACTTTTTTTTTTTCAATTTTAATAATCATAAAATTCTAACATATGGTTCAAAATAGAATGGTTTATTAAAAAGTCAGTTTTCTGAGTTAGGGTGAGGGGGCTGATGGGACTGTTTTAGAAATGGCTGAGGTCTAGTGACATTGTATGTCATGATCATTAAAGGCTAGGAAAATCTAATGTATTTCCAGATGGAAGCTACTCAAAGAAAGAAAAAAAAAAAAAAAAAAGGGCCAGATATAGAGATTGAGAGCGCCGAATCCTAACCACTAGACCACCAGGGAAGCTCAGATATAGAGATTGAAAGAGAAGTTAAATTCAGATTAGATGCTGCCTGGTAACTTAGTTAGTGGCAAAGAAGTGTTAAGCAGCTATTTAAACACAGGAGAGATCTAATAGAATTATTGCAGCTTCTAAGCTGGTGCTTGGGAATGAAGGAATGGACCAGATCAGGAAAATTTGGGGCCAGAAATCTGTGCTAGTAAAGAACCCTAGAACAAGGCAGACAGATTGGGGATTTGAGCAACATTAGTCCAAGCAGTGTCTGGGATCGAAAAAGATAGGTAAGTTCCAAGTATGATCAGCATAGCTCCGATTCAAGCCCAAGGTACAGTTTTCTGTCCTAGCAGAAGCAGCAAAAACAAGCCAAAAGTTCCAAGTGGCAGAAAATCAGCATAGATCCAGACAAGCAGGAGCAGGGCCACCACTGGTCTTCAAGTCTTCGGGGTTCATATCAGGAGTTGAGGGCTGGTGAATGGATTGTAGGCTGGGTGTCAGCCCCATCACCTGGGGCCCCCAGGCGTGACACAACCTGCATAAATGCACACCGTGGCTCTGAAGAGTCAGTGCAGATTCAGAGTTCCTGGGGTAAGGTCCTGGAGTCTGTATTTTTTTCCTTAAAGTTAAAAAATTTTTTTTGGCAAAAGCACATTTTGAAATCAAAATCAAATAAAGATTTACATGAAAGAAAAAGTGAAGCCCACCCTCCTCTTTTAACCCCACTCTCGACTCTCCTTACAAATTTTCTTTGTGCAATTAAAATGTGTCCATATTACCTATATTAATGTCTCATGTGGGCTAAGAGTTATGAAGTAATATTCACACAAAAAAAGTCTGCCTAATTGGAACTCAGGCTTTTGGCTGTGGTGATGAAGAAAATGAGTTAAAAGAGATATAGAACTTGAAGGAGCCTGAGATGTTGGTGCCAGTCAGGGTCCTGGCAGGAAGCAGATGTCATACTTGAGCCTGGGTCTCCAAGAAGAGCTTAATTAAGGGACTATTTATTAGAGGGAGGGAAGGGCTTAAAGAAGCTAACAATAGATGCTGAAGTGGCCTGGGGCTAAAAACCCAATGGGAATCCAGAAGCAGAGGGACCTGGTGATACTTTCCATCTTGGTCAACCTCACAAACCACAGAGCAGGGTGGAGACGGGGACTGGACAGGCAATTGGAGGATACGCAGCACAACGTGTTCCTGAAAGTGTATGTCTCAGAAGCAGGAGAAGGGATGGAAAAAACACCAGAGCCCTGTATACAAAGCAAAGGAGGGGCGAGGGTATTTAGAAAAAGCAGAGAGCGTTGCGTTCTGTTGCTGCTGTTGCTGCTGGTGTGTGTGTGTGTGTGTGTGTGTGTGTGTGTGAGAGAGAGAGAGAGAGAGACAGAGAGAGACAGAGAGACAGAGAGAAAGATGGACAAAAGACATCTTTGAAAAATTTCCTACAGATTATAAACTGAATGTTCTTTAATGGTCTACAAGACTCCGGTGAAGATTGTGCCTCCTTTTCAAATACTCTGGGTTGTTGAAATGCTGTTTTTTTTCTTCTCTTCAAATATACACACAGATTTTTTTTAATGGCATATTTTTAGATGCAGAGAAAAAAAGACTAGAAGGAAATATACCAAAATGTTAACAGATTTAATCTCTGGAAAGTAGAATTATAGACAATTTTTATTTATTTGTGCTTATAGTATCTTCCAAGCTTTTAATCATGAACATGCATTATCTTGCAGTACCAGGTTTGGTCCTGGGACTTTTCTTTTCTTTATTTACACTCCCCATAGGTGATTGCATCCATTCTCAGTGATTTAAATATCATCTATATGCTGAAAATGCCTACATTTATATTTCTAGCCTAGATTTCTCTCCTGAACTATACTTCTGTGATGAATTGTTTCCCCTGACATCACCCCTTGGCTTTCTAACATCAATCTGAAAGTCAATGTGGCTAAGACAGAGGTCTTGATTTTCTCTCTCTCCGTCTAATCACTTGACCTCTTCTTCCCCAGGACTGGTGGTTTAAAAACATATTTTTCCTAGTTAATTCACATGGTACAAAATTTAAAAGGTACAAAAGGTTAACTATTATAAAATATGTACCTGTTCTATTCCAAATTTTGTTTGCTTATTCCTGTCCTGAGTTCTCCTTCCCCAAAACATTTCCTGTGTTTATCTTCTTTGTGAATACACATATATGTAAACATACATCCTTTTCTTTTTACATAAACATTAGCATGTTTATCCACTGCTCAGCGTCTTGCACTTTTCCTTTAATGACCTATCTTAGAGATATTTCTATACTAGTGTAACAGCGCTACTTATTCTTTTTTAATGCCTGAAGAGCATTTCATTATGTGGATAGGGATAACTTTTTAAAAAACAAGACCCTATCTTGAAGCTAGACTATTTACATTCCAATTATATATAAATAATAAAAAGTTGTAATAGAAATTGTACTGTACCAGGCTCACTATTATTATATGGATTTTTTGATCCATCAATATATTACAGGTGTTCTTCCATATTAGTATGCACAGAGCTACCACTTTCTTTTTAATCACAGCCTTCATATTCTATGGTATGGATGTGCCCTAATTCACCCAACTGCTTCTTGTTTATGAACACCCAGGTTCTCTCCAGTGTTTTGCTTTCATGAGCAATGCTGTGATGAACATGTCCCTCCAATTCCCTATGGCAATGTTCACCATACTGTGTTTTTCTCCAGGACAAGCAGCTGGTCTGCATTTCTGAGGCTCCCTTCCAGGTAAATAGGACCTTGTGATCAAGTTTGAACAAAGGAATGTGAGTCAAAGTGATGTTTGTCACTTCTAGATCTGGTCCATAAAAGTGTCCCCCACCATCCTCCATGTATTCTCTCGTTTCCTATCTTCCAACTTAACAGAGGGGATTCTAAGAACCTAGAGAAAGGTGGAATCACAACACAGATCTCTGAATAACTTTGTGAGCAGAGCCTCCCTACTGACTTGTGTTGGTGATATCAGCACAAAACACACATTTATTGTATTGAGCCACTGAGATTTTTGAGATTATTTTTTATTTCAGATAGACTGTCTTAAATACTACACACCCATACACATTTCTACAATTATTTTTGTAGGGTGGATTCTAAGAATTGGAATCACCGGGCCTAAATGGCCTAAACATTTTAAATTTGACACTTCTTACCAATTTGTTCTCCAAAAGGTGTACTTCAGCTTACTCGCCCTCCAATAGTACATAAAAATGGTCAAGGAGAATGAAAACGTCTCTTGCATTTATTTTATAAGTAGGTTTTTATAAAAAATAGTGAAAAAAATTAAAGTAAAATTTGAAAAAATTTAAGCTATTGAATTGCAATAACATTAACAGTTTAAATGATAAACATAAAAATTGCTGTTGGTTTCCAATGTTGGTGGGGGTGAGGGGTATGTATGTTTTGTTAAAATCTCTCCAGGTGATTCTGATGCCAGGTTTGGAAACCACTAGCCTGGTGGGTTGTAGATTGTAAGTGGTTAAATGCTATAAGTTTAATGCTGCCCCTCCCAAAGTGTCATGGCATTCATATATACCAACGGAAGAATATTTTCTAGGTAGGACTCAATCTAGAAGTTGTGCTTCTATTCTTCTTGCCTCTAGCAGGCTTCAGAATTCATCCAGTCATCACAGCACAGACAGGACAGTGAGGCGGTAGCAGAGATCCCTCAATGCGCTGAGAGCTGTAGGGTTGAACAATCAGAGAAGCAATTCCAAGATGACAGCACCTCGGTAGCAGACATTTTGCAGAAATTTCCTGGTGAAAAGCGAAGTTTCCTTAGAAATTAATTGGTGAAGACTTTGTATGAATTTGTTCAAAATTCAGATTAAAAAAGAAAAACAGCAAAACAACTCAAAACAAGAATTGAGTATTCTCTACAATTGACATTGACCACTACAGTTGAAGAAAGCAAGTTTCTTTGGAGATGAAAAAAATCAGCAGAAACTACTCAATAAATAAAGGAAAAGAGAACTAGGCCAGAGCAGACACCATTTTTTACCCAATGTCTGTCAAAAGGATTTATAAAATCCCAGTGAGAAAAGATTAGAAGTTAAAATTGGAATCCTAATATACATACATTTTTGTTGTTGCTTAAATTGACTGTATTACAAACTGGATGTGGGTCTTATTTCCTTGTGAGGGCTGAATTCTCAAATAATAATTCTCAAATAATTCTCTGAATTTTCAAATAATATGGAAGTTAATTCTTGTAGATATGATTGCAGCGAGCAGGATCACATGCAATCCTAACTGACAGTTGTGGGTATGATTTTGGTGCTCAGAGTGGGCATTCTAAATTAACCACACATCTTCCAAAAAGGTTGCCATTCTAGATCAACCACACACCTTCCAAAAAGGTACAACTAAATATCAGCTCTGAGCTCTGCTAAATGTATCAATTTATTTATTTTTTTTATAAATAAGGCATATTCCTGTCTGAGGGCATTACATTTTCTGTATGCTGTTAGCTTTGGGGAGGTCTGGTGGCAGTGTTAACTACCAGTGATAAGCAGGTTGAGATTCAACAACATGAAATTAATTTGTTAGTGGTGGGCTCTGGGATTCCCAGAAAGAGCTGTATGAAGAGGAAAAAGCCAGGGGGTTATGATCATTGAAGAACAGTCAGAAAGGGTGATTTTGACATTATGCTGAGGTTCCTTAGTCTCCCGGATTAACAACAGTATTGAAGTTGGAGGCTGTGGAAGGAGGTAATTAGACAGCCCCGGCTGTAAATGTTAGAGGACTGCAGGGACAGGAATCCTGCTGCAGTATATGTCTTATTGTTTATTTATTTTTGTATCATTTCATTCATTCATTTATTCAACAAATACTTAAAACCTACTATGTGCTGGCTATTGTGCCATGGAGGATATAGTGGTGAACAAAGCAAACCTGGTCCTTGCTCTCATGGAGCTTACAGTTTCATAGGTTTGTCCAGGAACAACCATCAAATTATTTAAGGGCTGGAATGGCACATGGGCATTAGCAGTCAGAACAAACACCAGCCATTTTACCATACTGAGGCGTACAATTAAATATCAGCTCTGAGCTCTGCTAAATGTATTAATTGGTTTTATTATAAATAAATGTTTGTTTTTCTGTAAATATTGGTGTGGTACTTTCTGGAAGACTGGGAGAACAAGAAGGTTTTGATTTTCAACCCTGAAAAGCTGCATATAACTGTACAGACACTGCAGAAGATAAACATGCATTCTACCTTCCTTTTTTATTATAAAACTGTGATTTCTGCAGGTAATCCATTTTCCTCCACACTGCTGTGTGCATCATGAATCCAGTTATGGTGATTTTGCTTCCGTTGCTATTGATTTGTTTATATATGGGTATGTGATATAGTTCTGGCTACTGAGACTTCAGGGGACACAGGCTAGGAGGCTTTTGAGCCAGGTTTTCTTCTTAAAAAGAGACACGGGAAGAACTGCTGTAATTGTTTATATATGGCAGCTGTCTTGTGACCATGAGGGAGCTAGCCTGAAGACAAAGTCCACCCTGTGGAGGATGGCAGAGCAGAAAGCTGGGAAGTACCTGCGTCCTTGATGAGTTGCTGAGTCATTGACCGCAGGAGCCCTGGAGCTGCCTGTCTATGGACTTCTTGTGAGACAATAGATGTCTGTGTTTAAGACAGTCCAATCAAGCTTTCTGTTAAATGCGGTTGAAGGCCTACTACCGGATACTTTCTCCAGAAGAGTCACTACAAATCACCTGATGGCAGTGACTTGACAGTAAATGCACAGTTCTAAGAAGGAAATAAAAGTTTAAAACCCATCACAGAATTGTAAACTGTTGAGAAAAGTAGTCCCAGTGTTTGCTAGGGAAAGCTTTAAGAGGTTTCCATAACTTTTGGGAATTCCAAAGAAAACTATGTGTGAGTGTGTTTTTGTGTGTGTGGTATATTCATGATTTTAAACCTAATGGAAAGCTCTTTGCACTTTTGCTTTATTTAAAAATGAATGCTTCTGGAGAAGGGGACTGGAGCCCCCTCCCACAACCAGGCACACCACACCAGCACCTCAGGGCCCAACTGGGGACCCAAGGCATGGAAAAGGGGACTGGACCTCTCTCCCACAACCAGTCACACCATGCCAGCACCTCAGGGCCTGCCCAGGGACCCAGGGCATGGAGAAGGGGACCGGACCTCTCTCTCACAATCAGGCACACTGCTCCAGAGCCTCGGGGCCTGCCCAGGGACCTGGGGTATGGAAAAGGGGACCAGACACACCTCCCATAACAAGGCATACCGCCAGTGCCAAGGAGCATATCAAAAACAGCACCTCCATGTGGGTGGCCCACCACAGCTTCCACAATAACCATGGCTGCTGCGAAAGTGACTAGACACCACAACCACCCCCCCAACCACTGGAGTGCATTCACACAAGGAGAGTCACCAGCAGAGACCAAAGAAAAGAAGATGTCTCTTTCCACAAAGCCCATTTCAGAGTGATGGAAGAAGCATCTGCTCTATGATAATATTGGGGGACCCGATCACATCTCTCAGCATTGGACAGATCATCTAGGCAACAAGTTAACAGAGTAACCATTATTCTTTCAGAAGGAGAGAAGAAATCTAGGGTAATTAGAGGGGGAGGGGGAGGGAATGGGGGAAGGGGAGATATTGGACAGGGGCATAAGGATAATTATGATTTGTAACAATATATATGCTAGTAATATTGATTTGATCAACATATCTCAATGTTCAACCCCCAAAATATGTATAATCGATTTTGATTCAATAAATAAATTAAAAATAAAAAATGAATGTTTCAAAGCCACTGCAGTCATTACTTCTTAGAAAAGGGTACTAGATGCAGGAATAAAGATTGCTAACACTTAATAAGTGCTTTCTAGGTCCTGGGCACATGCTAAGTGCTTTACATACATTGTCTTAATTGTTCTTCAAAACTACCCTATGAAATAAGTATTGTTATCTTTCCCATTTTACTGAAAAAGACAGTATGGCTGAGAGTTTAAATAACTTGACCAAAGTCACAAGTAAGTGGTAAAAACTGAGGCCTGAGTCCCAGGTCTGTGTGACTCTAAACCCATGCACTTAAGCCTTACGCTGGACAGGACATATTGGCCACTTCCCAAAATCTTCCTTTGGTAGTTTTCCTTCAAAGGCATAGCAACAACGTCTGAAGTTTCTCTTGTTAGTTATGCAAATAGCAAAGCTGGTTACACAATAAAGGAGAGAAGACCAATTCTGGCACTAATTTTAGGGCAAACCACAGATGTCTTTGATGTTTTCATTGTACATGAGAACAGAGTCAGTGATCCGACAGCTGCTGGCAGCCCTCATCAAATATTCAGAATATTAAGGCAGCTTTATCTCAGCACCTAATTACAGCTGGCACAGGGAAATCTATTTTGCAAAGGAGGAGATGTCAAACGGTATAAATGCAATATATAACCAAATATGATTGCTTCATTCTATTTTTTCAGATCTGTTCAATTATACAGCACTTTTTTGCAAAGTGTTATTAAACAATGGTCCTCTCAACCTATGTAACCAAAACTTTGTTTTAGATATTATAGGAACAGCTCAACTGTTTTATTGCCTTATACTGCAATTTATTTTCTTCTTTTTCTTCAGATGTAAAATATACCCAGCACTTAATTCCAAAATCAAATGTAATTACAACATTCTTGTCTAGTCCAGCTTTTTACACCCACATAACCAATGTGAATAGGACCATAATTTAAAGTCTTTTTATCATTAAAATGGTTTCATATTTGTAATAACTGAGAAATGGGCTTATAATACTGATACAGGGGCAAACAACTAATAGCTGGATTTCAACAACCAGTAATCACAGCTGGATGAGGCTCTGCCATTACAACCTCACATGGCTGCGACGTGGGGTTGAAACAGGATATGCTGGGCAGATTTCCTTCAGTGAAGGACTTGTTGCCCAGCTGTGGGACAGCACACCAGCTGTTTGCTTTTCAGGGTCTGTGTCAGTCATACAGAGCTGCCTCCTGATGTCATGGTCCTCCAAGGGCAGTCCACATCTAGTGACTGAGTGGGACGGGGGCACAAAGGCCCACACATTGCAGCCTGCTATGGCACATTTTGAGGGCAATCTTCTTCCGGAGCTTTCCCTCTGCTTCCTCTTCCTGTCATTGTTGATTTCTCATGAACATCTTATACCCAGATTCCATCTGCACATCTCTTGGCATCTGCTTCTGGAAAACTCAACTTGTATCACCGTATAAAGTAATTCACTTATAAAGCAGTTCTACCTTTTTAGGGGAATGATCTTTCAGCCGTCATTTGAGAGTTGAATATATATTAAATTAAAGTCCAAAGTAGACTTTCAGCACTAAATTGCCACACTAAAATTTATCAATTAATTATACACCAGAACGTTTTTTTTTTCTCAACACACTGACATACACTTCTAAAACAATGTTTTCTTTAATTTTTATTTTTTAATCTTTCTTGGCTTCAGTGCAGCATCTGGCACTGTAAGCCCCTCTCTCTTTGAACTCATTCCCTGTTCCATTTCAAAGACAAATTATACTCTGTTTTTCTTTCTACTTTTCTGGTTGCTCCTTTAAAATCTCTACTTGGTGCCTGCCTTATGACGGTGTACCCCCAGTTCTGTCATTGGCCTTTGCTCTTCTGCCTTGACTGCCTTTTCACAGATGACCTCATCACAAGGCTTCAGCCTCTGCTTATATGCCGGTTATGCTGTTTTTGAGTTTACAGTTCAGACCTTGCAGCTGACCTCCAGAGCCATATAGTTTCTCAAAACAAGAACATCCCAAATGGAATGTTTTATGTCCACATCTTTTCCTCCAGAACACCCCAAAATGAAAATGACCAACAGTGGCAACCTGTTCATCCTCCAGTAGTCCTGTATCCATGCATGGCACCACTACTCATCCTGTGGTCTTAGCCCGAAATCTGGGAAAAATCCTAGATTTCTTCCTCTCGCTAATGCTCCATATCCAAGCAGTCCCAAGACCTTAGATTCTCCCTTCTAAACAGCATGAGTCATCTCACCTCTTTCTTTGTACCGACTTTTATCCCTTCTTCCATGGGGGGTTTGCAGTCTTCAGTATCATCCTATCACCCTCCTCCTTAAACTCATCCTTTTCTACCATCTGATCGTGTTGTGTCACTGCTTAAATCTTTCCATGATGGCCAGCTTAGCATGCAATGCCCTTACCCATATGGACCTTGTCTATCTGGTCTCATTGTCAGTCATTGTTGCGTGTCTACCCTGTGCCCTGGCATAAATACATCAGGAAGAACCACGCTCCAGTGCCTTAGCAAGATGTGGTTCCCTTTGCCCCTCTCCAGGGTGATCCTTGCTCTTCCTCCTCATTCTCTCTTCAGCCAGCTCTTACTCATCCTTCAAAACTCAGCTCCTGCCGAGACCACTTTTGGAAAGCTCTTCCCAAACATCACTCCACTTCCCTGGCACCTAAACACATATCTATCAAGGCATTTACCCTGTTGTGAAGGGACTTATTCTCTCAAACTGATCTCCAAAGTTCCGTAAGAACTCTTATTGAAGTTTACACCAGAATATACAGCATGAGGCCTGTCGAATTGTAAGCCTCATAAAGTGTTTGTGAAATGAATGAAAATAAACTTTTACAAAAATGTAATTACTTTTCCATGAACCATTATAATGGTAGATTACTAAAATGCACATGGACATATTGACATTTTGCCATGTAGATCCTTTGCAAAAAACTTTTTATCAATATTACGTATTATAATAGAAAAGGTTTGATATTATATATAACACACATGTACACATGCATTAACCATATTTACATTGGCTTTTACTTAAAAAGTTATATGCAAAATATAAAATAATTTATGTTACATATAATATAAAATTATTGTCATGTAATTCTATAACATAGCAACATATTATAAACATGTAATAAAAAACATAAAATATTTTAATAAATTATATAATATAAATTTATATATGACAGAAATTATTTTATAATTAAATAATATTTATTATATATTTTAGTATAAATTTCTATAGCTATATAAATTATAGGTGTTATAAAAGTATTAATACATAAATTATAGATATATAAAACTATATGTAATATAAACTTTTAAATATAATTTTTAAAAGAAGCTAGGGTAGATGTTGCTAATGAGGACTTTTGAGCAGCTGTAGTGTTTTTCGTGGAGCAGCTGACACAGTTTCTGCATCTTCAGACTGATTGTCAACATATGGGTAAATAACGATCTGCTGACTTTGAAAAATTAGTTATAATCCATTTCGCATAATGCATGCAAAGCACAGCAGGCAATGGCCCATAATTGAAGGATTAGTTGTGGGCCTTAGGGTGGTTTTTAAAATTCACAGGCGGATAGAATGTTACACTCCATATGGACCCAGAATATTCTCTTCAGGGAGTTCCCAGTACTCTCCTTCCTTCTGCAGAAAACTATACGCGCAGGGGAGAGAGAACTTCCCGCTCCATCCGTGCAGCAGCGGGAGATCTTCCCCGGTGATAAGGTAGGCAGGAGGCTGAAAGCGCCGTATGAGAATTTGAATCTGGCCTGAATAGATTTGTAAAACCACTTAGGTCATTTCTAATTTTCCTGCTATCCAGTGCACGCTGCAGCTTTTTCTTGTCTCGTTCCCGAACCTTGCATCCTGCTGAAATCGCCCTGTGTGCACCTCTCCTTTCAGATTTCAGCAGCCTACCAGTGTGGAACAGGAGGCTGCCCACGTGACTGTTAGTGCTTGCACTTCTTGACTGTTTTTCTTTCTTTACTCCCACCTGTCTACCTCGACCTCTACCATTTCCTGCATACTACTCGGATGTCTGCGCCTGCTTTTTATCTCCAGTTCCTGCTCTCCTCTCCTGTTTGTCTTGTTCTCCTAGGACCCTTTCTGAATCTCTCAAGAGGAGCCTTTTCAACCCTAACCCTGCTGGTCTAACCCTAATCAGCACAGGCCCGTTGGGAAGAAGGAGAGAACTCTGGCTGCCCTCATCCACATGGTGTGCTCTGCTCCTGGGTGGGGGTGCGGGTGCTTTTATGAACAATTCTCACTAGTAGGAAATGCCTGAACAAAGCAGTGATTTGTAAGGCCTGAAGTCACACACTGGGGCTCATAGCAACTTGCTTCTACTAGCAACACGAGGATTAGAAACACTTCTTTGCCAAGTAGCTTTGAATTAGCTAGAAGTGGGACAATAATGAGTCTGGGTTCACTTTGCTGGGGGTCACCAGGATTTACAGTATTTGTTAATTGTCAAACCCTTTGTTTAAGGGGCAAAGTACATATACATGCATACACAAAAAAGGTTCCTAGGTTATTTATTAGGCTTTATGCTATTATTAGTACAAATGTTTGAGTTTGCAAATAAAGCTTATAAACCACCTCTCAGATATCTTTGCAAAATGAAGCAAAAACATGGTTCAAAGAATCAAAAATAGCCAATATCTACAGTGATTTATGGCTGACTCAGAAATGAATTTGATGTTTTTTTAAAAAAGAATAATTTGCTAAAGTTTAAATTAACTTGCTTTTTCTAAAAACTTAGAGTTAAGCAATGGAAACAAATGGTGAGAGGTATGTTGGGTGTGTGTAAGGTGTGGGAGTGGGGTCCAGACTGAGAATGACATTTCTTGTAGAAAATCTACAAAATGGGCCAAGCACACGTGGATTGTGTGACTTCATTTATTTGGAGAAGGAACACTGAGCAACCCACTGATCTCAGATGTCTTCCCCCAGGAGAAATGATCTCTCTCTTCTTGGAATGGCTGTACACTGAAAGTCTGTTCCACCCTTTGGCACTTATCTTAGTCTATGCTGTAATAGTACCTCTTTTAGAAAAGTGTTTATCTCTTCATTATAACAATTATCTTTTTATGTGTCCGAGTTACCTGGGATGTCCATTCACTCTGGATTGCCTGGGACAGTTTTGATTTACGTGTGTTGCTGGGGTTGATTATTAATAGTGCTCCCCTTTCACACTCAAAAGTGTCCTGGTTTGGATGATAACTTCTAAGGTAACTCTAGTCCTGCCCCAAGTAAACTGAAAGCTCCTGTGTCAGTCAAGATCCTAGCAAGAAACAGCATTCTCTGCGGGGATTTTGGAGAGACTTTAATGAACAGACTGTATACAGAAGTTTGGGCAGAGTTAAGGGGTTCAAAAAAGGATGTTGATGCACCAGGCCTGAAAAGGCAAAGGCTGGAAATGATGTTTTGGGGGCCCAGTTGAGAGGTAGAGCCTTAGAAGAGAGGCCACTGTAGAGAAGCCCTAGTCTTGGAAGGACTCAAACACTGAAGAACTGACTAAGCAAGAGTAGAAATGCTTTACCACTCTGTCCTTCCATCCATTGATCTCCTTCAACTGGCTAAACACAAATGCAAACCAGAAGGCAAAGGAGCCCTGGCTGGTAAAGTTGGGAGGTTTTAGTTTCCCTGGGAGAAAGGGCAGGGAAAGGCGGAGAATGGATTGAGAGTCAGGAAGTCGTGGGTTGTAGGAAGGTAGCAAACAGAGAATATAGCTCCCTAAGGGGAGTCTCATTTGTCAATTAAAAGACAAATGTCTCAAGTCACCTGCATGCAAAATGCTGCAAGAAAGGCACAAAGCAGGACTTGTCAGCTGTTCAAGGAATTTACTCTCTACTGTGGGGAACAAGAAATAGACATAAGCAAGTTAAACTAAAAGACTGGAGGTAAATAACAGTTCAGTACAACAATATAACAGAGTTTCTTAGCAGTATATGGTGACTGTCAGATTAACAATATGAACTATAGATGCTAAAGGAGTTCAAAGGATGAAAGATCACAATGGGCTGGAGCAATTTGAAAAAGGATTTATGGAAGAGGAGAGGTTTTCAGCAGCACTGAAATAAGAGCCAGCTTACCTGGGTAACAGAGGTAGGTCTTCTTTGGAGGAATGCCTTAACAAGGAGCACAGGCATTAGTCTGAAACACATCTTCCTCTGGTAGAAGGGTTGGGGACCCCTCTGAGATTTTCAAAAAGTTAAAAAATGTCCCAGACAATTCATTACCATGGAAGGATCTAAAGGGAGTTAAGTGAGTGGTAAGAGGCATGAGTTGTGAATGGCCATTCATTCATTCCTTCAATAAGCATTTATTGAGTGGTGGCATGAGTCAGGCACTGTTCTGGGATCTGCTGATGCCAAGTAAAATGGTTCTTTCCCTTGAGGAAAGGGAATGGAAACGTTAGCCAAGGAAGCAAGTGACTGTTTTGCTCTGTTCTGTAGAGGTATAGACAGATGATATGCAAGCACACAGGAGATCATCAAAGTGAGGCTCAGGCAGAGCATTAAGGAAGACTTCCTGGAGGAGGTAACACAATCTGAGTTCTGAAGTGTGAGCAGGGGCTTTACGGTTGTGTTTCCACTTCTTTATGTCTATCCTGCTGCATTATAAAAAAGGAGGTAAGATGGTTGGCTTAAGAAACACACAGAAGAATAAAAAGAAAATTAGATAAAACATGCGGTAAGCTGATTTGCCCTTTATGTACATTGTTGCATTTGATTTTAGAACAGCTTTATAATGTTGCAGTTTTATTTTCATTTTACAAATGAGGAAGCTGAGACTCAGTGGTTGAAGTACCTGTCCCAGAACACACAGTCTTGCCAGGCAGTGACAGCAGAACAGAACCAGGCTGGTTTGACTCTAGAGTCAATGTGATTTTTCAGCTGTGCGCCCTGGTACAAGTGATGTGTTCGTGGCTTACCTCCCCTGCTCTGTGTAAAGCCTGTGCCCTGAAGGTGCTTCAAAGGATAGGTAGTAAAAGATAGCTGTGAGTTTCGAAGGAATGAAGAGTGAGGGAAGGGAACTGGGAAAGGCCTTCCAGGAGGAAGAACCAGTGTGTTCAAAGGAAGAGGGTGCTCTTCATTTGAAGAACAGCATGTGTGTTGGAAGGAGAGTAATTAGCTCATTATTATGGGGAGCATTAAGAGAGTGGTGAGAAATGGAACTAGACAAAGCAAGGCACAAATCCGAAGGGCTTTGTGTATTCCTTCACTTGAAGGTGGTGAAAGCTACAGAAAGAGTTTAAGCAGAGAGTGGCATGACCAACTGAGAATTTTAAAAACCTCACTGGGATAGCAATGTGACAAGTCTGGGTCAGGACAAGACTGGAGGCAGGGAGGCTGGTTAGGGGGCTTGTTGCAGTCATAGGAATGAGAAGGAAGCAGTTAGAATTTGGGAGCTATTATGGAGAAACATTAGACAGAACTGGGCACCTGGATTGGGGGGTACAGGTAACAAATTCTCACTTGGGCAGCGAGCTAGGTGATGCCATTCATGAGACAGGGAATGCTGGAGAGGAACCAGTTTGGGGGTTGGGAGGTGATGAGTTCAGCTGATGAAGGACATGGGTAACTAATAAAGAAAATGAGCGTAGCTTTTTAACCCTCCTGTCAGTCTAGTTGCTTAAATTTTGGGGGTCTTAGAAAAAATATGACAGCCCCAGAGAAGATACAGGTTGTCAATAAAAGTTAAATGCATTTATTTATTTTGGTAAGACTTATTATTTTTATTGCAAAAGTAACATACATGCAGAAAATTTTGAAAACAGACAAAGCAAAAAAATTGTTGTTACCCAAACTCAGTCTTACAATGACTTGTAACATCTTGGTGTTTACATTTTCTAAGGTTTTTTTCTAACCACATATATGTATATGTATATTTCTTCTAAAAATTTGGGTAATGTTCTCATGAATACATATATCATACACATCTTTCAATAACATTAAAAAATCTATAAGATCATGTTGGAGACTGCATGGTATTCCATTTATAAATGCACTGTATTCTATTGAACTATGTTCCTGTTGTAGACATTTAGGTTGTTTCCAATTTTTTACTATTATAAACAACACTGAAATAAGGTAATTAAATTTAAATTTGCTAGTTAACTTTTGACTTTTTCATAGTACTATTTAGATTATAAAATCAAGTTTGGGCATACTTTGTTTTTATAAAATGGTTCTACAAAGCACAGATTCTTTCTAAAGTGCTCCGAAAGAAATATATTACAGTCTCTTTGATTCTCAGATATGAGAAAAAACTAATATAAATGTATATTGGAGGACAATAATTATAAAGGAAATTGGTATGGCTATTAAAAATAAAGTATGGAAACTATCTGTGAGTTGAGTAACTCTATTTTCAGTGAGGACAGAGACCACATTTCCTAATGGGATTCCTTTGCTTTAATGACTTTTTCAATGTCTCCCCAAGGAGCATAAAAAATGTTATCAGCTCTTCAAAATGATGTAGGAATTGATCAACCTTGTGAATAATTGCAATTGTAGTTAAATTTCACTTCCTTTTGATTGTGTTCGATGGCTCTTCTGCATACATCTTCTAAAATTTTTCCTTAATTTAGAAGCACCCCTTAGGGGTAGGACACATTTTATAGACTGTCTTTTTTTGACTGATCATGCCCTCTTCCTCAGAGTTCTAACTGACTACACTCTGTGCTTGGTGTCTACTCTCTGCTTTTGACAAGCCTCTAGTAGTCAAACATCTGAAATTCCTCTTTCCCAAAGAGAATGCTGCAGACTACTTGGAAGAGGTGACAAGGTGTTTCTGGCTTGTCTGGACAATGTCAGACTCTTGATAGCAGCAGGAAAGGGATATAGGATGTGGTAATAAAGGGTTGGTCTCTGTCCAGACAGTAGAAAGCATGGATTCCCCAAAAGTGTTTGGAAAATCACCAGTAGCTGTGAATTCCAAGACATTTCACGAGTCTCAACACCACCCCCCACCCTTTTTTTTTTTGGCAAATATCTTCTATTCCAAAATAAAATGAATAGAAAGTATAACCTAGCCTCACATATAATTTTAAAAGATGATGGCTTAAGTGAAACATAAAGGAGAAATTAAAGGAATTTGTAATAAACATGCATTATATAGTCAGATTCTTGCACTTACATATAGAATTATTGTGAATGTGACAGTTACAAATGTGAACTGATACCGGAATGTTCTATCAATGACCCAAATACCACAAGTGGCATCACCTTGGTAAAGTAATTTTCCAAAATGATGGACCACTCTGGGTTAGGTTATGAGTGAGACACCACCCAATTTTCCTTGCATTTATATGGTAGTTGCATTCCTAGAAAATTCAGTGCATTTAAAACCATTCAAAAATACTTTGTGTTTCATGTGTAAATTAGTTAGGTTATAGGCTCAGATCATTGTAAACAGGTTTTTCACCTGCATGAATGACATTCAGAGCTCATCTCTGACATGAGACAGTTCTTTGTTTGCATGGCCGACCCACATATTGGACATCTCTAATCCCAGGACCCTGGCCAATTGTACCCAATTTATTGCTAGAGACAAAAACACCCACACAGAATTACAAAATGTTCCCTTAGGGGTATATTTCTCCCACCCTCACGCCAATCACTACTTTAGCAGAGGCTTTTTTTGACCTAGAAAGATTAGCCTCTGATGTAGAGAGAATTAGATCAACCTGAGTTATCTCCTGATTTTTTAAAAATTTAAAAATTGTGCTAAAATAGACATAAAATAAAATTTAGCATTTTAACCATTTTTAAGTTTACACTTCAGTGGCACTGAACATTCATGTCTGTCTCCAGAACATTTTCATCTTTCCTTCCTGTTTTTTTTAAGAAGTCATGTAGTCTGTTTTATTTCTCATTTTTTGAGGTCTTCTCAGTAGCACCTACCTTGGGCATTCGTGTGTTTCTTGATTCTAATTAGGCCAGGTTTGTGACTCAACTTTTTGTCTCTGGTCAAGTGGCTGTGCTCTGACCTCTGCTTTGCTGACCACATCGCTGTCCCCAGCCATGTGGTAATCATGGGTCACACACCACTCTGGCATACCCCACCCTCCATAGCTCTGCTGTGTCCCAGGCTGTGTAACCTGGTGACTTGTTGTCAGTCTCCATTCCTGAAAATTCACTTTTCCCTTGGTACAACATTTCATATTCATTTGATTATTTTAGACCTTCTCATATTCAACCTTACCTTCCTGTTTTGATTGTGCCTGTCTATCAGATATCATATATTGCCAGGCTGCATATTTGTTAGAAAAGGCAGCTTCGGATGAGTGGAATGCCAGTTCTGTCATGTACTGGCTGGATGACCAAGTGCAAGAGCCGTCAGCGATCGGAGGCTTGATTTCCTCTTTTGAAAAATGAAAGGTCTGGTCACTAGATAATCTCCAGCTTTAAAAATTTATAAATTAATTTCTTTTTTTTTTTTTTTGTCGTTTTTTCGTGACCAGCACTCAGCCAGTGAGTGCACCGGTCAGTCCTATATAGGATCCGAACCCGCGGCTGGAGCGTCGCCGCGCTCCCAGCGCAGCACTCTACCAAGTGCGCCACGGGTTCGGCCCTAAATTAATTTCTATAAAAGATAATATCTATCTACCTCATAAGACTTTCGGAAGTGTCAAATGTAAGTGACAATCATAGAAGTATAAGAATTGTAACTGAGGCCACCAGAGGTGGGAAAGGGAGTGGGGGGATAAGCAAGAAACTGGTAAAGGGCCACAAAATATGATTACATTATGTAATGTTGAATATACAAATTATCCTGATTTGAGCATAATATATTGCACACAGGTATTGATATTCAATGCTGTATCCCATAGACATGTACAATTAATTACGTTTCAATAAAAGAAAAAGTATATTATTATATAGTGCTTACTGTTTATAAACGATGCTTAATACATGCTTTTCTAATGTCAAAATATACAATGAAACACACTATTAATTGGTATTCTAAAAACATAAGGCTGGATAATACAACCTGCAAACCCAAGTATGGTTTGCTTTGATTGGTAGGGAACTGGTGCTCAATCAACGTTTGTTAAATGAATGTATATGTTATGCAGAACCTTGACTTTGGGTATTTAGGAAATAGTAACTCTCAGATATTTAGACTAAGCTTGGAAGTCTACATAGAAGTCCTGGAGCATCAGCAGATATGTGAGTCTGATTTATGCCTGCTGTTGTGAGAACACAGCTTGTCTTTATTGGCCTGTAGGAACATTATCCTAAAAATCAGCCCAACAGTGATATTTTTCTATGAGGAGAGAGGCTACTACCCAAAGGAGCTGTGATAGGAGACCTGAGGGGTCAGCTCATATCAGATGTTCTGCTCCCATTTACAGAGCCCTTGAAATGTTTCAGGCTGATTGTTAGAAGTCCTGGTCCTAGCCAGTGCTGTGCTGGGCCACATTGAGAAGGGAAGGATGTGCACTGTACACCGTATGACTGTGTGCATGGTTTTATGTATTTTTAAAATGGTTATTGGCTTTAATAAAAATATTATCAATGAATTTGCTTCCATTAAAGCCAGGAAAGTAAATTTATAATACATTCTGGTTTTGGTATAAATGAAATATTTAAACTTAAAATAATCTGAGTTTTCATATATCTACTTTTCAATTTTTTAAACTAATGTTCTAGAAAAGTCATATGCATATAAAATATTATTACATAGCCTTCATTATAATTAAACATTAAAAAATCATAAAAAACATGGATATAGGGGTAAACAGTTTTCCTTTAGCCTTAGCCTCCAACATGCTTGGCATGCGACTATTAGATCTTGTTTTTATTTAAAATTTTGTTACTTTTTCATCATGGATTCTTTGCATTAGTTTAAATTTTTTTAAATATTGCATTAATATATTATTTATCTTGATGACTGCATTTTTGTGCCTTCTTACATTTTGAGCCTGATGTGAGGATTTCACTTGCCTTAACCTAGCCCCTGGCCCTGGTCCCAACCCTCCATCTCAATAAACTGTGACACAAAAACTGTGAGTGAAAGCTGTGCTCACTGTGCTAAAGGGGACATTCAAATTCAACTAACTACTCCACAGTCCAAGTGAGACAAGGACACAACATGTCATGGGGCAGGGGGCAGCAGGAACATGAGCTTTAGGGTTAGATAGATCTGTCTTGCCTCCTTAGCAGTGTGAGTAATTGCTTAACCAGTCTGATCCTGGTTTTTTTTTTTTTTGAAAAAGGATACATTATTTTTTAGTGAGAGTTAAGTGAGATAGCTTACATAAAGTAACTGTCCTTGGCGAATGTTAACTTGTCTTTTTCCCTATTTTAGAGACAGTAAACTGTCTCACAAACATTGAGTTGCCCAAAGTTGTGTTCCCAGAAGAGTCAGCGTCAAGATTTGAACCCAGGTGCAGTGAGTCTAAAGTCCTGCGCTCTTCTCACTAAATTACACTAATTAACTCTAGCTGCAGCAGTGATGTATCTTTCTAGGGGTGTAATTAATTCCCAGTTATACTGCCCAAGAGAACTTGGTTTAGCAGCTTGGGAACAGAGGTGAAGTGTATAGCCCTTCAAGCCCACCCAAACACAAACAGCAACACAGATGTAAGTTCCATCTCCTATTTCTGATTCCCTAAGTATTTATGAGCAAGGAATGGGATTCCTAGAAGATTTGAAGGGAGGAAAGGAACTTGATTAATGTGCTTTTTGATATATAAGACATTTTGTAATTAGGAATTGGATATGTTTATTAATGGTATACATTTGGCAAATTCCTTGTGGCAATTTAGAACTTGTCTCATTTTAGAGGCTGATTCTGTGAAATAAATGGAAATTTACTTAGTGATAGCTGAAAGCTTTGCATCTTTTCTAGGGGTCATTAGTTGTGCTTAACAATAAAACCGTGCATGTATATATGCGGGACGTCCTTATAATAAAAAATACCTTATAATAAGCAACCTACATGTCCAACAATAGAAGGATGGTTATATAAATTATGGCATACCATAGAATATTATGCTGCTCTTAAAAATGGTGTTTTCAGTGACTATGGGAAAAAGGCTCATGAAAAAAACTAAGACATAAAACCGTATAATATGAACCTGACTATGTAAAATTTTTAAAATGTATATTTACATGTGTAGAGAAAATAAGTAAAGATATCAAAATGTTAACAGTGGTTTGTTGTGACAGGATTATGTTTTTTTTAATGTTTAAATATTCTTTCATAGGTTTTTCCAAAATGTCTGTAATGAGCACGTATTTTCTATAGTTAAAAATATACTTCATGGCTTTTTTATGGTGAACTTTAAGTGGTATCCAAAATAGACCTGCCCAATTTTATTTTGAAGCAAATAAATTTAGCAATTATAATAATCCCAGTGTATATTTAGATGGTAATACAACCTTTAAGTATGGGAAATTTTGAGTTGCCTAGTCCCCATTGAACTGTAGTTCATAATGCTAAAGAAGAACTTCACTTCTGGTGTCACAATGTTGCCACAGTTTTTACTGATTTGTTTTTATATGCTTTCACCTCAGGAATATAAAAGTTAGGAGCAAAAATATATAATGAAATGCTGTACGTCAGGAGAAAAATTGGTTTACCACACACCCGGAATACATCTCTCATTCGCAGTAGCAGTAAATAGAACAAAAGCTTTGGTTTGTTCCCAGCTATGATACTAAAGATGGCATTTGATACATAACAACGCATATTTCTTTCCTAATCTTTTTCCCAATGCCCCTATTCTTGTGACTGTTTCCCACTCCTTCTGCTGAGATGTCTGTATCTTTCCTTATCCTCTAACACTAACCTGTCTCCTTATTGCTAGGAAGAGACCAGATGTGAGCATAACTGTTTCACATCACCTCTTTCCTGCAAATGGCTTCCCCCATGTAGATGACTACTGCAGAAACAGCCATGTTCTTAGATCTCTGCTGCTCTCATATTGGTTGATTGGTCTGGTGGGTGGAGACTCTGCACCAACTAGGTGAAGGACTTCTGAACTTTTCCTCTGGTGGAGGAAATGTTAGATGAAAATATTGGAAATGGTTGCTCTTGGTTGTTGTAGGTTGAATTGTGTCCTCAAAAAAGATATGTTGAAGTGCTAACCCCCAGTAAGGCAGAATGTGACCTTACTTGGAAATAGGGTCTTTACAGATGTAATCAAGTTAAAATGAGGTCATTAAGATGGGCTGCAATTAACTTGATTGGTGTCCTTACAAAAAGGGGAAATTTGGACCTAGGGACAGACATGCACAGAAGGAAGATCACGTGAAGACACACAGAGAGAAGATGACCACATGACTAGTGATGCATCTGCAAGCCAAGGAAGGCCAAGGATTGCCGGCAAACACCAAAAGCTATGTAAGATGAGAAAGACTTCTCCCTTAGAGCTGTCAGAGAGACCACGGCCCTGCCAACAGCTTCATTTTGGACTTCTAGCTTCTAGATTTGTGAGACAATAAATTCCTGTTGTTTTAAGCCACCCAGTTTTTGGTATGTTGTTATGGCATCCCTAGAAAATAATGCAGCGATGTTTTCCATCATGTGGCAAGAACTAGTGAGAGTGCATAGTTTCTGGCAGAGAGTAGAGTTGCGGAAGAGTCACAGTGGGTCTCAATAGCTTTTGAACCCTTTCTGAGACTTAATTGCATGGTTGTCCTTTCCATGTATTGGTTATTCAGTCTTTCCTTGGATTCCATAAACTAATCACTCTTTTTTGGGAGGGAGGGGGGAGGTGTCTATGTTAATTGAGTTAGGTTTCTGGCACTTGCAATGAGAGTAACTAATGAGTAATCCTGAGTGCCCAAGGAGCCGAGGAATGTGAAGTTTTCTAACACGGATGACATCAAACTTCGTTACGTGTTGTAGTACCTGAAGGTTGAGGTTCTCCTTTTCTAATACCATTAAAATGATATATTTCATTCCCTCACATCAAATAGGAAAAAATTTACTCGAAGAGAATATGACTTTATTATATGGATATAGGCAAGTGTCACCACATCTGAACTTTTTCATTTATTTGCTACTTGTTCGTTTATATTGTCTTCTTACTTCCTTTTTTTTTTTTAATTTTATTTTGTCGATATACATTGTGGTTGATTATTGTTGCCCCTTACCAAAACCTCCCTCTCTCCTCCCTCTTCTCCCTCCCACCAACAATGTCCTTTCTGTTTGCTTGTTGTATCAACTTCAAGTAATTGTGGTTGTTATATCTTCTCCCTCCCCCCCCCGGTTTTTTTTGTGTGTGTGTGAATTTATATATTAATTTTTAGCTCCCACCAATAAGTGAGAACATGTGGTATTTCTCTTTCTGTGCCTGACTCATTTCACTTAATATAATTCTCTCAAGGTCCATCCATGTTGTTGCAAATGGTAGTATTTCATTCGTTTTTATAGCTGAGTAGTATTCCATTGTGTAGATATACCACATTTTCCGTATCCACTCATCTGATGATGGACATTTGGGCTGGTTCCAACTCTTGGCTATTGTAAAGAGTGCTGCGATGAACATTGGGGAACAGGTATACCTTTGACTTGATGATTTCCATTCCTCTGGGTATATTCCCAGCAGTGGGATAGCTGGGTCATATGGCAGATCTATCTGCAATTGTTTGAGGAACCTCCATACCATTTTCTATAGAGGCTGCACCATTTTGCAGTCCCACCAACAATGTATGAGAGTTCCTTTTTCTCTGCAACCTTACCAGCATTTATCGTTCAGAGTCTTTTGGATTTTAGCCATCCTAACTGGAGTGAGATGGTATCTCAGTGTGGTTTTGATTTGCATTTCCTGGATGCTGAGTGATGTTGAGCATTTTTTCATATGTCTGTTGGCCATTTGTATATCTTCCTTAGAGAAATGCCTACTTAGCTCTTTTGCCCATTTTTTAATTGCATTGCTTGTTTTTTTCTTGTAAAGTTGTTTGAGTTCCTTATATATTCTGGATATTAATCCTTTGTCAGATGTATATTTTGCAAATATTTTCTCCCATTCTGTTGGTTGTCTTTTAACTCTGTTAATTGTTTCTTTTGCTGTGCAGAAGCTCTTTAGTTTGATATAATCCCATTTGTTTATTTTTCCTTTGGTTGCCCGTGTTTTGGGGGTCGTATTCATGAAGTCTGTGTCCAGTCCTATTTCCTTAAGTGTTTCTCCTATGTTTTCTTTAAGAAGTTTTATTGTTTCAGGGTGTATATTTAAATCCTTAATCCATTTTGAGTTGATTTTAGTATATAGTGAGAGGTATGGGTCTAGTTTCATTCTCCTGCATATGGATATCCAGTTATCCGAGAACCATTTGCTGAAGAGGCAGTCCCTTCCCCAGTGAATAGGCTTGGTACCTTTGTCAAAGATCAGATGGCAGTAAGTGTGTGGGTTGATTTCTGAATTCTCTATTCTATTCCATTGATCAGTGTGTCTGTTTTTATGCCAGTACCATACTGTTTTGGTTATTATAGCTTGGTAGTATAGCTTAAAGTCAGGTAGTGTTATGCCTCCAGCTTTATTTTTTTTTGCTCAGTGTTGCTTTGGCTATGCATGGTCTTTCATTATTCCATATAAATGTCTGGATAGTTCTTTCCATTTCTGAGAAAAATGTCTTTGGAATTTTGATGGGGATTGCATTGAATTTGTATATCACTTTGGGTAGTATGGACATTTTCACTATGTTGATTCTTCCAATCCAAGAGCATGGGATATCTTTCCATCTTCTTGTATCCTCTCTAATTTCTCTCAGCAGTGGTTTGTAGTTCTCATGATAGAGATTTTTCACATCCTTGGTTAACTTAATTCATAAGTATTTTATTTCTTTGGTGGCTATTGTAAATGGGCAGGCTTTCTTGATTTCTCGTTCTGCATGTTCACTATTGGAGAAAAGAAATGCTACTGATTTTTGTGTGTTGATTTTGTATCCTGCTACTGTGCTGAAATCATTTATCAATTCCAGCAGTTTTTTTGTAGAGGTTTTAGGCTGTTCAATATATAGGATCATGTCATCTGCAAACAGGGACAGTTTGACTTCATCTTTTCCAATCTGGATGCCCTTTATTTCCTTCTCTTCTCTGATTGCTCTGGCTAGTACTTCCAACACTATGTTGAATAGGAGTGGTGAGAGTGGGCATCCTTGTCTCGTTCCTGTTCTTAAAGGAAAAGCTTTCAGCTTTTGCCCATTCAGGATGATATTGGCAGTGGGTTTGTCATATATGGCTTTAATTATGTTGAGATACTTTCCCTCTATACCTAACTTATAGAGGGTCTTGGTCATGAATGAGTGCTGAATTTTATCAAATGCTTTTTCAGCCTCTATAGAGATGATCATATGGTCCTTGTGGTTGACTTTATTAATATGGTGTATCACATTTATTGATTTGCGTATGTTGACCAACCTTGCATCCCTGGGATGAATCCCACTTGATCGTGGTGAATAATTTTTCGTATGTGTTGCTGTATTCTGTTTGCCAGTATTTTAGTGAGGATTTTTGCACCTATATTCATCAAGGATATCGGCCTGTAGTTTTCTTTTTTGGTTATATCTTTACCTGGTTTTGGTATCAGGATGATATATGCTTCGTAGAATGAGTTTGGGAGATTTGTGTCTTTTTCAATCTTTTGGAATAGTTTGTAAAGAATCGGTGTCAATTCCCGTTTGAATGTTTGGTAAAATTCTGCTGTGAATCCATCTGGTCCTGGGCTTTTCTTTGTTGGGAGCCGTCTGATAACAGCTTCAATCTCCTTTACTGTTATTGGTCTGTTCAAATTTTCTACATCTTCATGGTTCAGTTTTGGGAGCTTGTGTGTGTCCAGAAATTTATCCATTTCCTCCAGATTTTCAAATTTGTTGGCATATAGTTGTTTATAGTAGTGTCGAATGATTCCTTTTATTTCAGATGAATCAGTTGTAATATCCCCTTTTTCATTTCTAATTTTTGTTATTTGAATCTTCTCTTTTCTATTTTTTGTTAGCCATGCTAATGGTTTGTCAATTTTATTTATCTTTTCAAAAAACCAACTTTTTGATTCATTGATCATGTGAATTGTTTTTTTGGGTTTCAATTTCATTCAGTTCTGCTCTGATCTTAATGATTTCTTTCCATCTGCTAACTTTAGGTTTGGATTGTTCTTGTTTTTCTAGTTCTTTAGGGTGAAGTGTTAGGTTGTTCACTTGCCATCTTTCCATTCTTCTGAGGTGAGCATTTAATGCAATAAATTTCCCCCTTAGTACTGCTTTTGCAGTATCCCACAGGCTTTGGTATGATGTATCATTATTTTCATTAGTTTCAATAAATGTTTTGATTTCTTGCTTGATTTCTTCTTGGACCCATATGTCATTAAGTAGAATGCTGTTTAATTTCCATGTGTTTGTATAGTTTCCAGAGTTTCGTTTGTTATTAATTTCTAGTTTTAATCCATTGTGGTCTGAGAAAATACATGGGATAATTCCAATTTTTTTGAATTTATTGAGACTTGATTTGTGACCTAATATGTGATCTGTCCTGGAGAATGATCCATGTGCTGATGAGAAGAATGAATATTCTGAGGTTGTTGGATGGAATGTTCTGTAGATATCTGCCAATTCCAATTGGTCTAGAGTATTGTTTAGATCTTGTGTTTCTCTACTGATTCTTTGCCTAGATGATCTGTCTAATATTGACAGTGGGGTGTTCAGGTCCCCTGCTATTATGGTATTAGTGTCTATTTCCTTCTTTAGGTCTAATAGAGTTTGTTTTATAAAACTGGCTGCTCCAACATTGGGTGTGTACATATTTATGATTGTTATGTCTTCTTGATGGATCAGTCCTTTTATCATTAAGTAGTGTCCCTCATTGTCTCTTTTTATGGTTTTTAGTTTAAAGTCTATTTTGTCAGATATAAGAATAGCTACTCCAGCTCGTTTTCTTTTCTGTTTTCATGGTAAATCTTTTTCCATTCTTTTACTCTTAGTCTATGTGAATCTTTATGGGTGAGGTGGGTCTCTTGTAGGCAGCATATAGTTGGGTCCTCCTTTTTAATCCAGTCAGCCAGTCTGTGTCTTTTGATTGGGGAATTTAAGCCTTTTACATTAAGAGTTGTTATTGAAAGGTGTTGATTTATTCCTAGCATTTTATTGGTTGTTTGGTTGTCTTAGATGTCTTTTGTTCCTTGCTTTCTGATTTACTGTTTGTTTCTGTGTTTGTTGGTTCCTTAGGTTGTAGATAGCATTTTTGTTTGTTTGTTTTCTCTTCATGAATGCCATTTTTATTATACTAGTGGGTTTTGATTTTTCTTGTGTTTTTATGGCAGTGGTAGTTATTTTTCAGGAACCAAACCCAGTACTCCCTTGAGGATTACTTGTAAGGGTGGTCATGTGGTAGTGAACTCCCACAGTTTTTGTTTGTCTGAGAAATATACTATTTGCCCTTCATTTCGGAAGGATAGCCTTGCAGGGTAGAGTATTCTTGCTGGCAATCTTTGTCTTTTAGTATTTTGAAAATATCATCCCATTCCTTTGTAGCTTTTAGGGTTTGTGATGAAAAGTCTGATGATAGCCTAATTGGGGCTTCCTTATAAGTGATTTGATGCTTCTCTCTTGCAGCTTTTAAGATTCTTTCTTTGTTTCTGAGTTTTGCCAATTTGACTATAACATGTCTTGGAGAAGGCCTTTTTGGGTTGAATACATTTGGAGATCATTGAGCTTCCTGGATCTGAAGATCTGTGATTTTTCCTAAACCTGGGAAGTTTTCTGCCACTATTTTTTTGAATATGTTTTCAATGCAATCTCTGTTTTCCTCCCCTTCTGGAATACCCATGACTCGGATATTTGAGCGCTTGAGGTTGTCTGATATCTCTCTCAGATTTTCTTCCATGTCTTTGATTCTTTTTTCTTTTTTTTTTTGTCTGCTTGTGTTATTTCAAACAGCCCATCTTCAAGTTCAGGGGTTCTCTTTTCAACTTCGACAAGCCTGCTGGTTAAACTCTCCGTTGTGTTTTTTATTTCGCTGAATAACTTCTTCAGTTCGGCAAGTTCTGCTACATTTTTTTTAGGACATTGATTTCCTTGTACATGTCCTCTTTCAGGTCCTGTATACTTTCCCTCGTTTCATCATGATGTCTAGCTGAGTTTTCTTGTATCTCATTCAGTTTCCTTAGAATTATCCCTCGAAATTCCTTGTCAGTCATTTCAAGGGCTTCTTGTTGTATAGGATCTAGAGTTTGAGATTTATTATCTTTTGGTGGTGTACTTTCTTGATTTTGTATTTCTGGTATCTTTTATTTGATGTTTATTCATTGTGGCAGGGGGTTTCACAGTCCACCAGTTTGAGACTATTGACTAACTAAGATGTTGCTGTGATTGCCAATTTGGTATGGCTACCTCCGTGACTGCTCCGTTGGCCTCTAGTGCCTTGTGTGTGTGGTTGCCTCGGGTCTTGGGCCTCTCCGGGGAGCCACCTCTCTGGTCAGCTTGGACTCTGCTGGGCTGCTGGCTCACGGGGTGGTCCCACAGGGTGTTTGGTATCTGCTGAACTTCCACTTCCCATGCAGGACTTCTCCCTGTTCCGTGCGCTCTGGCCCGGGCTGCTGGATCACGCAGTGGCGGCCCCACAGGGTGTGTGGTTTCTGTCGAGTCTCCGCCTCCCTAGCCGGACGTCTCCCCACTCTGTGCGCACTGGGCTGGTCTGGGACGTGTCTTCTGCAACCCTCGTCTATCAGCTGGGCCTTCAAGACCCTGCTCGGCACCACCTTGCCCAGGAAGTCTACCAGGTTTCTGCTAGGCACAGATGACCGGTTGCTCTGGGTGCCTTTGTAGCACTGTGTAGATCTTTCTCGGGACTTATCACCTTCCTCCTGGTATCGCGGTTATTTGTGTACTTGTCTTATCTCCCACACCAGAGCGTGAGCTCCTCGGGGGAGGAGCCCGTGGCACACGGTTCACCTTTGAATCCCCCCAGCGCGGACCGACTCCAGTGCCAGCCCGCAGTTAGCTCTCCGGCAGGTTCAAGCGAACTCGGGAACTCTCCGACCACACTATTCCTAACCAGAAATCGTTTAGGCGTTTTTCCGAACTGGTGGCCGCTGAGATGGTATCTGCCTCCCAGGAACAGGAAGTTTACCAGGGGCCAGAGCCCAGGGTGCGGTGGAGTGACAGTCAGCCCAGCCCGTACTTCCTTGCCCTCCTGGCACTGGCCGGGATGCCCCATGCCACCTGCCCCACCAGAGAACCGCGGAGGGAGTGGGAGGGGAGGCCGGCCCACAGGCCCCGGGAAGCCCCGCGCTTGGGCAAGCAAGTGGGAAGGCTTAGTGAGGAGCCGAGCTGGGTGAGGAGGACAGGCTTGGCTGAGCTGGGCCGGAGCCGCCACCACCTGAGAAAATGGAGGCAGCCCCAAGGCCGGTGAGTGGCCTGGTGGGGCAGGTGGAAGCTGGGCGTGAGTCTGCCCCCTGAGCAGGGCTGGGCCGGGGGTCACTCATGGGGCTGTGCTTGGCCGGGTGGCTCCCTCTTTGCCTCTGTGTCGTCGCCGTCCCCGTCCTCAGCCGCCGCTGCCTCGGGCTGCTCACTTGGTCCCGCGGCGCGGCTTAGGCGCTCCCAGGAATCTTCTTTTATGCCGGCCTGAAACCTTGAATCCTGAATAGGGCAGCTGGCCACCTTCAGTGCGCCCCCGGCCTCCGGGATCCTGGCAGTGTCAACAGCAGCCCGGCGCCGTGTTTCCTGGGTGGCTCTGGCCCGTGCTCCCACCGGCCGAGGGTTCCGGCGCTCAGATCCCAGCTGCCTGCGCCTGCTCGGGCTCCCAGGGACTGAACCTTATTTTCAATCACAGTTGCTAAAACTTAAGAAAAAACTATGGGAGAAATAAATTTTTGTTCAACGACTGAACACATGTTATGTGCAAGGCATTGAGCTAGGTGCTAGGTAACAACTGTGAACAAGACTAAGTCCCTGTCTTCAAGGAATCTATAATCTAGTGGAGGAAAGAAAGAGGTAAACAGGGAATTGGAACACCGTGGCTTAGTGCTCTGATTAAAGTGCTATGTAAAACTGTGAGAGGGCCCCCTAAGCAATGTGGAGGGAAAAGGAAATTTCTCATCTAAACTGAGACCTACAGGTACATAGATAGATTTAGCCGGGTGCAAGGATGTGGGTGTAGGGAGTGGAGACAGCAGACATTCTAGAGTGAGACAAAAACATGTCCAAAAGGCCTAAAGGCAAGAGAGAACCTAGCCTTTCAAGTAACCCAGAGCAACTAGATTATAGCATGCAGGGGATGAGATTGCCGTGATAAACTGAGGATAGACTAAGAGATGTCTTTCATGCCCCCAAAAAGTTTGAGGCATGACTGAGGGCAGGGGGAGTAGGTTTTGAGCAGGAGGATAAGAAAGACCAGAGCTGAGCCTTCGAAACTCCAGTGCCTTTGAAGATGCTTAGAATTTCCATTTGGAAGCTCATGATGTAATATAGGTTTGGCATTGTGGTGGGCCTCCTCAACCGAGGTGGTGGCACTAGAAATGGGAGGGAGTGGACTGATTCAAGAGAAATTAATAGATAGCGTTGATCAGGTTTGGTCATGGATGGATGTGAGGGAGAGAAAGCCAGAAATGAAATTTGGGTGTGTCTGGCTTAGGCGCTTTGCTGGATGGAGGGGCTGGTCACTGTTGCAGTGGGTATAGGAAGGGGAGAGGTTTGGGAAAGAGGGGAGAGGACAAGGTTGTTGCTGAATGTGAAGGGCCTGCGGGACAGGAATGGAGATGTCCATGAGGGAGTTGTTGGAGGGGCCAGTGGAGGGTCTGCCAATTTGAGAGTTGACTGAATGCAATTAGTAACTTAAACTATGGCTGAGATCACTTGGGGTGGATGGATGAGCTTACCAGGGAGAATATATTATGAAGAAAGTCAAAGAATGAGGGCAAATCTCTGAGATATTCCAGTATTTAAAAGACCATTCTCGGGCCGAGCCTGTGGCGCACTCGGGAGAGTGCGGTGCTGGGAGCGCAGCGACGCTCCCGCCGCGAGTTCGGATCCTATATAGGAATGGCCGGTGCACTCACTGGCTGAGTGCCGGTCACAAAAAAGACAAAAAAATAAAATAAGAAAATAAATTAAAAAAAAAATAAAAGACCATTCTCGGTAGCTCCCAAGTAAACAGCCTAGTCTCTGGAACTCTACGTAAATACACGGGTCCCCATGGAGAGTGGCATCCTTTCTGGATTGTCACACACCTTGTGAATGAAGCATGTATAACAACAATGGAAAATCTACAAATGAGAAAAAAAAAAAAAACCCAAAAAATCTTTCTCAGTGCCTCACCCCTTAAGTCCTGATTCCATCCCCCCACTTTTTTTTCATATTCATCGGGGTTTCTCCAATGAGCTGGTAATCAATGCTGAGTCATTCCAGAGAGCTGAGGGTGCCCAGGATTCACCTTTGGCTTTGTTTCAGCCCAAAGGTGAGAACTGGTGTCATGCTTGAGGCAAACACATGCTGAGACTTGTTGGAGGCAACCACTGACATTTTAGGTTGAGGAAGAGCCTCAGAGACTGCTGATCAAGGGCTCAAAGTATATGAAAGCTATGTAGAACAGATATTAATATTTAACATCCCTGCTAGCAGTCTGAGAACTTTTCTCATTTCAGCCCCCCTCATACTATTATTTCCTGGGCTTGTTTTTAAAAGCAGATCCCAAACTTAGTTTTGAGGAAGGACAGAATTAAAATTCAGCAGATAGTTGTTCGTGCTGTGTAAATAAATTCCTCCTTAGAAAGTAAAGTAATCCTTTTCCTCTGGGACTACAGAACTACTTATAATTACTGTTGTCCTCCCATCAAGAGCTCAGTCTTTGCGGCACCTTTACTTTCCTGGAGGAGGAAGTTAGTAGCTTTTGTCTAAATGTATGTCACATACATTGATTTTTTACTGCAAAATCTGAATGTTGTGGGATATACAAGTGAATGTTTTTTGATGTGTGATCTCCCTAAAGTGAATGTAAAAATGCTATGATCTTGAATTGAAGAATAGAAGATGTGGTGAAACTAGCAAAGCCAGCATCACCATATTGTCATTCAATGATTGGCTCAAAGCAACTGAGGTTTCTCATTATTTTGTGTCCTTGCTCTTTTCTTACAGTATTAGGACTCCCAATTCTCTTATGTTGGGGACCTGTTTTAATCAAGAATAGCATTTTTTTTTTTTTTACATATTTTTCTTCTGAACAATATAGGCAGCTCCCTATTTTGTCTTGGTCTATTAATCTGACACTACTTTATACAGATAAATAAGCACACACTCTCACTCTCTTTTCTTTTTGGCCTCATTTATCAGATTTTGTTGGAACCCTTTCCACAAATAGCTGATGTAACTCTGTTAACTTTGACCCTCCTGAACATGTGGAAATGCCATCTTTGAGGCCAACAGGCTTCTGGCCACTATGTGCTTTTAGAAACTGAGTCATAACTCACTCAGTGATAGTGTTTATTCCCATGGGAATAATGTAATAATTACAGATTATATTCTCTGGTCAGGGATATTTGGCCAAATACCCAACAATAACATCAAAGAAAAGACATACCAATATAAGTTTCTAACAATGTGAAAAAAAAAGTAAAACTGTTTTTTAGCTTCTATAAAATGTACCTGCTGTATTGTTACTGTGATTACACCATGGACCCTAATGATTGATAAAATGTACTCACAGTACGTGAAAATGTTACTGCAATATGGTGTAAACTTGCTCTAAAGCTAATATACTGGTGATAATAAACATTAAAAATTTAACTAACAACAATTTTGCTTCTTTCTCAGAATTTAGAAAAGCTTTTGGTAGCATTTTAGAAGGCTCAGATTTCTTTAAAATATCTATCTAGGGAAATTTGAACTAATTTCTCTTTTATTTCCCTCTTATAAAAAATTCCATTAGCAAGAAAATGCATTCAAAACTATTCCATTGATCTTATAACTGTGTTTTATAAAAATATCCTTGAGCTTTTTCTTTTTGTCCTATAGGCTAAAACTGCTGCAGGGGGTGGGGGGTGTCTGAATGGCACATAAGAATGAAGGGAACTGGGAAGATTGGGGACAGCCAAGCTTGGAGAGGGACCCCTTGTCTGTCTTTCTAGTAGCACAGCAGACATATAGGGGAAAGGGTTTGGTTCCATCCTTTTTTTCCTGTGTTTCCAGGAACACATTCTAAAAGTGAAGACTGCCAGGAACTTATTTAAAACTATAATGGAAGTTAAACAATGATCATAAAATGCTCATTTCATGACAAGATCACAGTTTGGCACTCTTCCTATCCAAAAACCAAACAATTCCTGCAAAACAAACCCCCACCCCAAATTTGGTCACACCCCATCCTTACATTTCCCCCAGCACCTTCTGGTCATATCAGTTCAATGTCATGCTGAGGACATAAACACCTGGTCACAAACAAGGTACAGGGGACCAGTTCAATTTACCTGCTGCAACCATACTGAGATTCTTTTTCCATGGACATTTTATCAAGTCATAGGAGTGTTTAACTTTCTCTCCTCTCTCATCACTTCTCCTATCCTCTTGTCTATTTTCCTTGTATCTCCTAACCCAATGCTGGGGAGAAATTTGACCCTTATAATGACTACAATATATCGAGTATTTAACATGTGCCAGGCATGAAGTTAAGTATATCATATGTATTATTGCATTTAATCCCCACATGAGTTAGAGATTCTTAGTCTCGCTTTTACAGTTAAGGGAGCTAGGCTCAGCAAGATTCATTAACTTGCCCCAGATCACACAGCTGGTGAGTGGCGAGGCTGAGATTCTAACGAAAGACCATTTCAGGTAAAGCTCATGTTCATAATACCTGTGCAGTATGATCTTCCTGTTTGGACATTGTCCTTGTCTGTGTGCCTTAGTGTTATGAGGCACCTCTGGCTCCTGAGATGTCTCTTCCTCCTGTGGCAACTTATGTTGGGAACTAGTCTAATAGTCTTTTCTGCATTCAACTCAATACTCACCCAACCAATTTTATCAAATGCCTCTTTGTGCAAGAAAGTCCACTTTGCAACCAGGGTTCTCTAGGGAAACCAAAGCTTACTTAGAAACAATGTTCTCATCTGGATTGCTGTGAAAGAATCTTAAAAAGCCCTTGTCACTTCCACTTCTATTCTTGGATGGGTTTTGGCCTCTAGATGGCTCAGACATTCTTCTTCATTTAGACTCTCTGAGGGAGTGGCTCATTCTAGCACAGCACAGCCTCATTCTGCCCATAGGAGGCCTCCCTCCTGGCTCTCTCCCCCACAAGGCTGGCATAAGGGTGGACAGCTGCAGGCACACTCTGCATAGGGGCATGTGTGTCCCCAGACAGGATGCACTCACATCCTCTGTGGAAAACCTAATGGCTGCTTTCTGGCTTTAGTCACATTCTTTAGTGAACCTTTTGGGTATGACTAAGATATTCTGTACCCTGAAATTGGGAGTGGTTTTGAAAAGTGACCTCAACTATTAGACCCCAAAGATCTAAGCTTCCATGCTCATTTACATTTGTATGTAGCCAAGAAGTCTTTCTCAATGCCTGTTTTTCCCTCCTTCTATGTGTAAATGCTATGTATCCTGTTAGTATTTAGAGTGGCTTAAATTTCAAGTACCATTCATTAGGGATGTTGACCACTAAACGCATATGTGCTTCTGTCTACATATTCAGATAGGAGTGAAAGGGAGGCAAAAGATGTCAAAGTCACAGCTCGTTTTTCTTCAATTCCTTGCATCAGACTCTGTTCTGATTCCCTTTTCAGATCCTATTTCTCCTTGTTTTCCAGTTTACAATAGAACTATCTCAGAATCAAGAGCTAACCCTTAAGTACTGCTTGGGTGAGAGTACTCTTAATACATAATCGATAATAACGGGACCTAGCATCGAGTTGTAGGGGAATCTCGGACATAAGATGTGGACAAATATATTTATTGTTGCCATGTGGAGAGTACACCATGCTCACCCACGGATAGGTGGGAAAGCTACTGATATGAGATCATTTCCCCAAAATGGCTCTTCATAATCACATCTAGGTAGCTATCTATAACTTCCACCATTAGTTACTTTTTTTTTTTTTTTTAAGTCAGTTTTTCCCATGCTGGTGTTTGAGGAAATGCTGACAAGCATATCATAAAAAGTCCTCAGTGCTCAGATAAATTCGGGAGATGTTGGGGTTAATCTAAGTTAAGTAGTTTTCTTAGCTGCAGGCTGCCCAGAACCTTTAGCATGCGAATGTGCATTATTTTTTTATTTTTATTTTTATTTATTTTTTTTTTTTTAATTTTTTTAAATTTTATTTTGTCGATATACATTGTAGCTGATTAATGCTCCCCATCACCAAAGCCTCCCTCCCTTCTCCCTCCCCCCCTCCCCCCCAACCATGTCCTTTCTGTTTGTTTGTTGTATCAACTTCAAATAATTGTGGTTGTTATATCTTCTTACCCCCCCCCGTTTGTGTGTGTATGTGTGTATGTGTGTGTGTGAATTTATATATTAATTTTTAGCTCCCACCAATAAGTGAGAACATGTGGTATTTCTCTTTCTGTGCCTGACTTGTTTCACTTAATATAATTCTCTCGAGGTCCATCCATGTTGTTGCAAATGGCAGTATTTCATTCGTTTTTATAGCTGAGTAGTATTCCATTGTGTAGATGTACCACATTTTCCGTATCCACTCATCTGATGATGGGCATTTGGGCTGGTTCCAACTCTTGGCTATTGTAAAGAGTGCTGCGATGAACATTGGGGAACAGGTATACCTTCGACTTGATGATTTCCATTCCTCTGGGTATATTCCCAACAGTGGGATGGCTGGGTCGTATGGTAGATCTATTTGCAATTGTTTAAGGAACCTCCATACCATTTTCCATAGAGGCTGCACCATTTTGCAGTCCCACCAACAATGTATGAGAGTTCCTTTTTCTCCGCAGCCTCGCCAGCATTTATCGTTCAGAGTCTTTTGGATTTTAGCCATCCTAACTGGGGTTAGATGGTATCTCAATGTGGTTTTGATTTGCATTTCCCGGATGCTGAGTGATGCTGAGCATTTTTTCATATGTCTGTTGGCCATTTGGATATCTTCCTTAGAGAAATGCCTACTTAGCTCTTTTGCCCATTTTTTAATTGGGTTGCTTGTTTTCTTCTTGTAAAGTTGTTTGAGTTCCTTATATATTCTGGATATTAATCCTTTGTCAGATGTATATTTTGCAAATATTTTCTCCCACTCTGTTGGTTGTCTTTTAACTCTTTTAATTGTTTCTTTTGCTGTGCAGAAGCTTTTTAGTTTGATATAATCCCATTTGTTTATTTTTCCTTTGGTTGCCCGTGCTTTTGGGGTCGTATTCATGAAGTCTGTGCCCAGTCCTATTTCCTGAAGTGTTTCCCCTATGTTTTCTTTAAGAAGTTTTATTGTCTCAGGGTGTATATTTAAATCCTTAATCCATTTTGAGTTGATTTTAGTATATGGTGAGAGGTATGGATCTAGTTTCATTCTCCTGCATAACGATATCCAGTTATCCCAGCACCACTTGCTGAAGAGGCAGTCCCTTCCCCAGTGAATAGGCTTGGTGCCTTTGTCAAAGATCAGATGGCAGTAAGTGTGAGGGTTGATTTCTGGATTCTCTATTCTATTCCATTGGTCAGTGTGTCTGTTTTTATGCCAGTACCATACTGTTTTGGTTATTATAGCTTTGTAGTATAGCTTAAAGTCAGGTAGTGTTATGCCTCCAGCTTTATTTTTTTTGCTGAGCATTGCTTTGGCTATTCGTGGTCTTTTATTGTTCCATATAAATGTCTGAATAGTTTTTTCCATTTCTGAGAAAAATGTCTTTGGAATTTTGATGGGGATTGCATTGAATTTGTATATCACTTTGGGTAGTATGGACATTTTCACTATGTTGATTCTTCCAATCCAAGAGCATGGGATATCTTTCCATCTTCTTGTATCCTCTCTAATTTCTCTCAGCAGTGGTTTGTAGTTCTCATTATAGAGATTTTTCACCTCCTTGGTTAACTCAATTCCTAAGTATTTTATTTTTTTGGTGGCTATTGTAAATGGGCAGGCTTTCTTGATTTCTCCTTCTGCATGTTCACTATTGGAGAAAAGAAATGCTACTGATTTTTGTGTGTTGATTTTGTATCCTGCTACTGTGCTGAAATCATTTATCAATTCCAACAGTTTTTTTGTAGAGGTTTTAGGCTGTTCGATATATAGGATCATGTCATCTGCAAACAGGGACAGTTTGACTTCATCTTTTCCAATCTGGATGCCCTTTATTTCCTTCTCTTCTCTGATTGCTCTGGCTAGTACTTCCAACACTATGTTGAATAGGAGTGGTGAGAGTGGGCATCCTTGTCTAGTGCCTGTTCTTAAAGGAAAAGCTTTCAGCTTTTCCCCATTCAGGATGATATTGGCAGTGGGTTTGGCATATATGGCTTTAATTATATTGAGATACTTTCCCTCTATACCTAACTTATAGAGGGTCTTTGTCATGAATGAGTGCTGAACTTTATCAAATGCTTTTTCAGCATCTATAGAGATGATCATATGGTCCTTGTGTTTGAGTTTATTAATATGGTGTATCACATTTATTGATTTGCGTATGTTGAACCAACCTTGCATCCCTGGGATGAATCCCACTTGATCGTGATGAATAATTTTTCATATGTGTTGCTGTATTCTGTTTGCTAATATTTTAGTGAGGATTTTTGCATCTATATTCATCAAGGATATCGGCCTGTAATTTTCTTTTTTGGTTATATCTTTACCTGGTTTTGGTATCAGGATGATGTTTGCTTCATAGAATGAGTTTGGGAGATTTGCGTCCGTTTCAATCTTTTGGAATAGTTTGTAAAGAATCGGTGTCAATTCCTCTTTGAATGTTTGGTAAAATTCTGCTGTGAATCCATCTGGTCCTGGGCTTTTCTTTGTTGGGAGCCTTCTGATAACAGCTTCAATCTCCTTTATTGTTATTGGTCTGTTCAAATTTTCTACGTCTTCACGGTTCAGTTTTGGGAGCTTGTGTGTGTCCAGAAATTTATCCATTTCCTCCAGATTTTCAAATTTGTTGGCGTATAGTTGTTTATAGTAGTCTCGAATGATTCCTTGTATTTCAGATGAATCAGTTGTAATATCGCCTTTTTCATTTCTAATTTTTGTTATTTGAGTCTTCTCTCTTCTTTTTTTTGTTAGCCATGCTAATGGTTTGTCAATTTTATTTATCTTTTCAAAAAACCAACTTTTTGATTCGTTGATCTTTTGAATTGTTTTTTGGTTTTCAATTTCATTCAGTTCTGCTCTGATCTTAATGATTTCTTTCCGTCTGCTAACTTTAGGATTGGATTGTTCTTGTTTTTCTAGTTCTTTAAGGTGAAGTGTTAGGTTGTTCACTTGCCATCTTTCCATTCTTCTGAAGTGAGCATTTAATGCAATAAATTTTCCCCTCAATACTGCTTTTGCAGTATCCCACAGGTTTTGGTATGATGTATCATTGTTTTCATTAGTTTCAATAAACTTTTTGATTTCCTGCTTGATTTCTTCTTGGACCCATATGTCATTAAGTAGAATGCTGTTTAATTTCCATGTGTTTGTATAGTTTCCAGAGTTTCGTTTGTTATTAATTTCTAGTTTTAATCCATTGTGGTCTGAGAAGATACATGGGATAATTCCAATTTTTTTGAATTTATTGAGACTTGATTTGTGACCTAATATGTGATCTATCCTGGAGAATGATCCATGTGCTGATGAGAAGAATGAATATTCTGAGGTTGTTGGGTGGAATGTTCTGTAGATATCTGCCAATTCCAATTGGTCTAGAGTCTTGTTTAGATCTTGTGTTTCTCTACTGATTCTTTGCCTAGATGATCTGTCTAATATTGACAGTGGAGTGTTCAGGTCCCCTGCTATTATGGTATTAGTGTCTATTTCCTTCTTTAGGTCTAATAGAGTTTCTTTTATAAATCTGGCTGCTCCAACATTGGGTGCGTACATATTTATGATTGTTATGTCTTCTTGATGGATCAGTCCTTTTATCATTAAGTAGTGTCCCTCATTGTCTCTTTTTATGGTTTTTAGTTTAAAGTCTATTTTGTCAGATATAAGAATAGCCACTCCAGCTCGTTTTTCTTTTCTGTTTGCATGGTAAATCTTTTTCCATCCTTTTACTCTTAGTCTGTGTGAATCTTTATGGGTGAGGTGGGTCTCTTGTAGGCAGCATATAGTTGGGTCCTGCTTTTTGATCCAGTCAGCCAGTCTGTGTCTTTTAATTGGGGAATTTAAGCCTTTAACATTAAGAGTTGTTATTGAAAGGTGTTGATTTATTCTTAGCATTTTATTGGTTGTTTGGTTGTCTTAGGTGTCTTTTGTTCCTTGCTTTCTGATTTACTGTTTGGTTTCTTTGTTTGTTGGTTCCTTAGGTTGTAGATAGTGTTTTTGTTAGCTTGTTTTCTCTTCATGAATGCCATTTTTATTGTACTAGCGGGTTTAGATTTTTCTTAGGTTTTTATGGCAGTGGTAGTTATTTTTCAGGAACCAAACCCAGTACTCCCTTGAGGATTTCTTGTAAGGGTGGTCTTGTGGTAGTGAACTCCCGCAGTTTTTGTTTGTCTGAGAAATATACTATTTGCCCCTCATTTCGGAAGGATAGCCTTGCAGGGTAGAGTATTCTTGGCTGGCAATCTTTGTCTTTTAGTATTTTGAAAATATCATCCCATTCCTTTCTAGCTTTTAGGGTTTGTGATGAAAAGTCTGATGTTAACCTGATTGGGGCTCCCTTATAGGTGATTTGACGCTTCTCTCTTGCAGCTTTTAAGATTCTCTCTTTGTCTCTGAGTTTTGCCAATTTGACTATGACATGTCTTGGAGAAGGCCTTTTTGGGTTGAATACGTTTGGAGATCGTTGAGCTTCCTGGATCTGAAGATCTGTGATTTTTCCTATACCTGGGAAGTTTTCTGCCACTATTTTGTTGAATATGTTTTCAATGGAATCTCCATTTTCCTCCCCTTCTGGAATACCCATGACTCGGATATTTGAGCGCTTGAGGTTGTCTGATATCTCTCTCAGATTTTCTTCCATGTCCTTGATTCTTTTTTCTTTCTTTTTGTCTGCTTGTGTTATTTCAAACAGCCCATCTTCAAGTTCAGAGGTTCTCTCTTCAACTTCGACAAGCCTGCTGGTTAAACTCTCCGTTGTGTTTTTTATTTCGCTGAATAACTTCTTCAGTTCAGCAAGTTCTGCTACATTTTTTTTCAGGACATTGATTTCCTTGTATATTTCCTCTTTCAGATCCTGTATACTTTTCCTCATTTCATCATGATGTCTAGCTGAGTTTTCTTGTATCTCATTCAGTTTCCTTAGAATTATCACTCGAAATTCCTTATCAGTTATTTCAAGGGCTTCTTGTTCTATAGGATCTAGAGTATGAGATTTATTAACTTTTGGTGGTGTACTTTCTTGATTTTTTGTATTTCTGGTGTCTTTTTTTTGGTGTTTATTCATTGTGGCAGGGGGTTTCACAGTCCACCGGTTTAAGACTAATGACTAACTAGGATGTTGCTGTGGTTGCCAATTTGGTATGGCTCCCGCCGTGACTGCTCAGTTGGCCTCTAGTGTCTTGTGTGTGTGGTTGCCTCGGGTCTTGGGCTTCTCCGGGGATCCACCTTTCTGGTCAGCTTGTACTCTGCTGGGCTGGTGGATCACGTACCACAGGGTGTGTGATCTCTGTTGAGCTTTCACTTTCTGTACAGGACTTCTCCCCGTTCAGTGTGCTCTGGCCCAGGCTGTTAGATCGTGCAGTGGCGACCCCACCGGGTGTGTGGTTTCTGTCGAGTCTCCGCCTCCCTGGCCGCACGTCTCCCCCCTCTGTGCACACTGTGCTGGGTTGGGGCGTGTCTTCTGCACCCCTCGTCTATCAGCTGGGCCTTCAAGACCCTGCTCAGCACCGCCTCGCCCAGGAAGTCTACCAGGTTTCTGCTAGGCACAGATGACCAGTCTCTCTGGGTGCCTTTGTAGCACTGTGTAGATCTTTCTCGGGTCTTGTTCACCTTTGTATCCCCCCGGTATAAACCGAGTCTAGTGCCCGCCTGCAGCCTGCTCTCCGGCAGGTTCAAGCAGACCTGGGAACTCTCCTACCACACTATTCCCAACCAGAAATTCGTTAGTCTTTTTTCCAAACTGGTGGTCGCAGAGATGGTATCTGCCTCCCAGTAACAGGAAGTTTACCGGGGCCGGAGTCCAGGGTGTGGTGGGGTGACAGTCGGCCCGCCCGTACTTCCTAGCCCTCCCAAAACTGGTCGGGACGCCCCACACCCCCAGCCCTGCCAGAGAACCGTGGAGGGAGTGGGAGAGGAGGTCGGCCCGCAGGGTCCGGAAAGCCCCGCGCCAGGCCAAGCAAATGGGCTCAGTGATGGCCGAGCAGGGCGGAGCTGCCCGCACCTGGGAAAATGGAGGCAGCACCGGGGCAATGAGTGGCCTGGTGGTGCAGGCGGGGAGCCGCGTGGGCATCCACCCCCCGAACAGAGCTTTGCCAGGGATCACTCACAGTGCTGTGCCAGGTCGGGCGCTCGCTCTGTCTCTGGTTTGTTGCCTTCCGTGTTCTCGGCGCTGCCGCCTCGGGCTGTTCAGTCGCGGCGCCGCTCGGGCGCTCCCAGGAGTCTTCTTTAATGCCGGCCTGAAACCTCGAATCCTGGATAGGGCAGCTGGCCTCCTTCAGTGCGGCCCCAGCCTCCGGGATCCTGGCTGCATCCACAGCAGCCCTGGCGCCGTGTTCCCTGTTTCAAGACTCGCTTTTGCAGCTAAGAATCAGATCTTTTCCTGCTCCACACTTCAAAGCTGTTGCCTGTAAATGAGGCAGCCTCTCCTGCCGGGGGCAAAGTGGCGTTGAGCCCCCACGACCGGCCAGCAGCAGCAGTCCTCCCTTAAGAGATGGCCAGAGAAAGGTCCACAAGTTTCCCGGCTGCCTGAGGCCCAGTGGCCACCTTTTCCACCTCAGCTACTCCGCGCCAGCCGCCGCAGCCGCCGCCGCAGCCGCCGCCATCTTGAAACTCCCCGAATGTGCATTATAACAGTTCACAGAGGAGTTCATCATGAACAGCATTTCCTAGTTATTTGACCTGGAACCTATTTTTTCATGGCAAGCCTATTAATAGCCCCTAGAACAATTCCAACAATCATACTGTGGCAAACAATTCAAGGTCTTTGTCAAAAACTTTGAATGTTCTTGTCAAAAGTAAATGTATTATCCAGGAAAGGGAATTCAATTGACTACCATTATCCAAGAATAAGTTGGCTGAAATTAACTAGCTAATTTCACTTGGCAAGGCCTGGGAACAGCTTCCTCTGTCTTGAGTTTGAATCCCTGTTCTGTCATTACTTTGTGACCTATGGCTAATTTTTGACACCACCGATCTACTTTCTTCTCTTATAATTTATAATCCCCACCTTACAGGGTTCTGGTGGGCATTAGAGATGATGTTTGTGAGGATTCAGGATAGCCACCCTCCCACCCCCAAAACACTGTAAGAAGCTTTGCCTATCTCAGACATTCTCTGGCTTAAAAGGAGGAAAGATTTTCCTTCCTAACCTAAACTGAACTTAATCCTGAACTTAATCCTTAAATCTTCTCATAGCTTTTTCACTTCTGAAAAATGTGACCTTAATCAAACATAACTGCTAAAATTGGGCAGAGTGAGAGTGGGATGACAGAGAATGAAAAGGAAACGTGCTAAAGGATATTGTATATTAAAATTTCCTGGGCAATTTTAAAGAGGTCGTAGTCGTGTGGAGGTAAAACCTTCATTCTGTGACTAGGATTTTGCAGAGATCTTTTCAGTCGGCAGTGAAGGCAAAGTGCTCACGGAAGTCCCATGCTCCCCTCCCTCCTGACCGCCTTGGAAGGCATGATGAAGTACCTTGGAGCTCTGCTCTGCGATGCAGAACAGACCCTGTAGACTTCCAAGTAAACTTTGAAAATTAAGTTCTTTAAGATGATCCGAGTGTTATGCCTTATGTTTAATCAGCTCTTTAGAGTTTCTAAGTCACTTTGACATATCATCCAAAATTGGTTGAAAAAAAGAACTTTTTTTTTAGAGCAGTTTACAGAAAAATTGACCAGAAAATACAGAGGGTTCTTATATTCCCATCTTCTCCCCTTCCCACAGCGTCTCCTGCTATTAACATCTCACATTAGTGTGGTATGTTACTACAATTGATAAACTAATATTGATACTTCATTATTAAGTAAAGTCCATGCTTTACATTAGGGTCCACTATTTGCATCATACATTTCTATGGGCTTTGGCAGGTGTAAAATATCATGTATCCACCATTACAGTATCATATGGAATAGTTTCATTGCCCTAAAAATACCCTGTGCTCCATCTATTCAGCCCTGAACCCCTGGCAACCACTGATCTTTGTACTGTCTTTACAATTTGCCTTTTCCAGAATGTCATGCAGTTAGTCAAATTGATTTTAATCTTCATGACAACCCTGTAGTTAGGCAAGTTTTATTATCCTCCTCATAGAGGAGATAAATTCTGTGAGCTAAAGTGACTTATCTTCACTACACAGAGGTCCCACAGATTGAGGGTGCTCAAGCCTGGAACAGACCCTGCTAACAGCACAAACATCTGCCAGTCTCAGAAAGGGGCTGACTGTAGAGGACACAGACTTTAGCTTGTAGGAGCCCTCTCGGCCCAGGCACTTTCATTTCTAATGGTGGGTAGTAGGAGGAAGATTGCATATCTTCAAAGGAAACTAGATGTATGACATTGGTTAGATGAGACTCAAAGGTTATTTCAGAGATGATGGGTTTAGTGCCCCATAATTAAGAAGGAAGGCCAGTCCGTGCCAGTGTGACTCAGATAGCTGGCCTACTGAGTCATCTTATTTGTCCTCTCTGCTGCTATTTATGGGCTTCCCAGTTGCTGATATTTGTTGGTTAAATGCTCACACGATCAGTCTTGCCTAAAGCAGTGTCGCTTATGGGGTGTTGAAAATAAATAGGGTGACAGGTGTTGTGGGAGAGTCATGTATAAGAATATTTAGTAGCTGATTCTTTTTAAAAGCTCTCTATGCTTAAAATATAAGTATTCTGGAAAAAAAAAAAAAAAAAAAAAAAAAAAAGCCAAGACCCTTTTTGTAGAGAGCTGCAGAATGCTAAGGCTTTCCGGGATTGCTGGCTTCAGCAGAGGTGCAGGTCAGCATTACTGAAGTTGTTGCTGAGGACAGCTCAGGAAAGGAGAATGAGAAGTGGAGACAAGGAGGAAAAGGCTGAAATGCAGTTGCTTAGGCAACTTAGGTTCTGTTTATCATTAGAAAGAGATAACAACAACAGCACCACCTTCATAAACCATGTTAGCCCGAGTCCTGGTAGGAGACAGATTGCTCACTCAAAAGGAGTGATTGAAGAAAGATTAATGAAGGGGTTATTTACAAAGGTGTGGGCAGGGTTAAGGGAGACATCTTGGAATGAGCAACTGCAGGGAGCCATTACCACCCTCAGGCCTAAACAGCAAAGGAAGGGGCAGCTACTAGGATCTAGAGAGAGCTGTACTCTAGCAGAGGCTGCCTGACCTAACTGGATCTCTTGGTAGAGGAAAACAGGCACTGCCAACCCATAGGGAGGGGTCTAGGGAGTAAATAACTCACCCTCTCTTTTCTCTCATCTCCTTATCTCCTGCTGATGCCTTCACTGGCCAACCCCCCCAAATAAGACAGAGACCGTGGGAACCCATATGATGCAATCCATGAAGGTCAGCATGGGCCATGGGTCAGCAAGGCAGGCAAGGGTGGAGAGTGGCTCTGGAGGGCCACACACTAGACATCTTCAGCTATAGGGAAGTTGTTAACACTCTAGGGTTGGACAGTGCCAGATGATTTTGTTGAAATCTTTCTTAAGTCTATATTAATATTAAAGGTATCATTAATTAAATGATTAAAATATTAAGATGAAGTATATTGAGTATGTAGTTTCAACTTTATACATACCTTGGTCCCTGAAAATTCCAAAGTGCCTTTTTAGAAGGGTGTGTCTCCCCCTAGACCTCTATTGAAAATCACTCCTAAGAGGCAAGGCAAGGGTAGATGGTGTTAAAGTTGAGTGTATATGGAAAGCTTAGTTAAAAAGTCCCATTGAATAGTTGAAATAATAAAGAGAAGGTCCCAGTTTGCACCTAGATTTAACATTTTCTCAGTTCTCAGCTAGAGTTAGCTTAAGTTTATCCATTAATTCATCTAACAAACATGTCCTGTGCTCCTGCTTTGTGCCTGTGTAAAGATCTACAATAACCTGCCTCTTTCTAATAACCCAGGCCCTGCCTGGCCCTCAGCCCCCACTGGCAGGACTGATGATAGGTGGTCAGAGGACATTTGAGCAAACATCTGAAAGAAGTGAGGAAGGAGCCAGTGGTGAAGATCTGGGGGAAGAGCTGAGGGAACATCTTGCTTAAAGGCCCTCAGGTGTGTTGAAGACAGAAGAGGAGGCAAAAGCACTAGGAGAAGCCGCTGAAGTGGCAGGCAGAGGCCTGTTCGCTGAGGGCCTTTTGGGCCATGGTAAGAAATTTGGATTTTATTCTGAGGTTGATGGATTGTAATTAGAAGGTTCTGAGCAGGGGATGCCAGGATTTATCTTTTTGAAAGTTTGCTGTGGCTACTATGTGGAGAATTGATTCCACAGGAGTGGCCTAGCAAGGGGCTGGCGGTGGTCTGCAGAGGAGCTGAGAAGTGATTGGGCGTGCAGACGCTGTGTATTGGATACTCACGGTCTCCTTTTTTCATCAAGAATGATTTCATTTTCTAAAGGAAGATTTTCTTTCATGGAGGAAGTTCAGGGAGCTTATACCAGCTAAAAAGCGTCTAATTGCTTTTGTCTAACGTAGTCTGTCTCAAATTCATTCAGGAGATTTCTTTAAAAGGCAGATTCCCCAATCTCTTACTGGGAATAGTATGAGTCTCCAAGGCCATTATCTCTTAAGTATTTAACAGCATCCCCTAGTGGTGACAATTTGAATTTGCAGATGTGACAAATTTAATGTACTGTACTTTGGTTTCTTCATATGTATTTTTTATATGCAAAGTAACAGTCTTTCATGTCTGTATAGAGCTAGTTTTAGGGGAATAGCCAAACAGGGTGGAAACTCATCCTTCTCCAGTGATTCTATGGAGAGAACTCTCAGAAGTATTAAGATAAAAAATAATCCAAACTTTGTAAGTAGTATCTAATTGATTCTTAAATGTTAGAAAGTAATAACTTTGAACTCACCGCCCAGATTATTATTAGAGTGCTATAAGATTAGAATAATTACAACTGTGGAGGTAAAATAGAAAAATAAGGGCCTTTCCAAAAGTCATAAAAAGCCTACGCTGATGTAGGCAGCAGAGCTATGAAAAAAATAGCTGTACAATCCCCAGGGGTGTGTATCTCTTTTAACCATTGCTCTAACTAGACTAGAGGAAGGTCTTGTTTAGAATTATATTAATTTGTCATTTTGGGTTGTAAATTTCTCCTCTAGAGCTCCAACCCAGACTAGACCACAGTGTCACCGCCATCTCTATCTTTGACTCGTGATTTAGACACCTTCTTCCCCTGGACTTTCCAGAGAGTAGAGCAGAGGGCAGCCCAGGGTGCGAGAGCCCTGTCCATGTGAGGAGAAAATATTCCAAAGGGGAGTCTACATAGGAGTACTGTTTCTACACTCAGGTTGGCTGGAAGAATCTTCCAGCTTCCTAGTTATTTGTTGGTTTGCTTGTTTCTGTTTAATTGTCCTCAGATTCCCCTGGATAATTCACCCTGCATTTCCAACCCATGTTTTCTCTCATTCGACACAGGCTCATATTTCAAGTAGAAGATCATCTAGTACACATTTCATACACACTAGACGAGGAAAGTGAGGTGTGAGTAGAATGGCTGTCTAAGGTTACGTAAAGGACGAGCTGTCCTGCTGGAGCTGGAGCCCAGGACCACTTGTGGGGGCCTGATAGTACTCACAGGCCAATGGACTTTTTGTGACCACCCAGCTCCTCAACATCTGCTTGTCCCTCCCTCCCTCCGTCCCTAAAAACACCCCCATGCACGCCTGCATGCACACACACACACACACACACACACACACACATACACATTCAGTCCCTCTTTGTTTTCTTCTTTCTGTAAACCCTTCTCCCCCTCCCATCTTGGCAAGCTGGCCAAAATATGAAAAATTAGACAAATCAGATCTTTAAAAAACAATTTATTTGAAAAGAAACTCAATTGAAACCTCAGCTGTACAACTGTCACCAACTAAATGATGCAGTGTTTACTTGTGTTACCTCATCTTGGTTTATTTTTGTGGGTTAAGCCTTTGACAGGAAAAAAAAAAAAGGTTTATTTGTTACAATCCAAAGGAGAAAGAACTTGAAGGAGGAGCTAGAAAACAAAAGGAAAGGTGAGCCGAAAGATCTCATCACTATTTTAGGGAACACGAAATACAAATCTGGACATGCCCACATGTACTTTTCCATTTAGAAACAAGCCTGAGAAACAAGTGGTGTGTTTATTTTTTCCTGAATACTCGCTTGCCCTTGCTTGGTGGTGCCCTGAAGTAAACGTTAGCCTGCCCTCTAGTGGTGACTGAAAACATGTACTTGTGTTGTGCGGCCCTGTGTAGAGCTTCAGTGATCCAGGGATAAGCGCTTGAAAACCTCACTGTCAGAAGGAATGCTTCAGCCATTTTTCCGTAAATGCAGTAGGTGGAGACACACACTGAAAAACTGAGACATAGTCAACCTGGTTTGCATTTGGCTCTTAGAAGATTGCTAGCCACTCAGAGTTATTGAAACCAAGTTTAACCATCATTTATGATGATTCATAGTTCTTGCTTGTTTTTAAGTCTTGAAAAACATAAGCACATACAGCTTCTAAATTTGTTGGCTCTCTACTCCATTTATTATATCAAATACCTAACATGTGCAGAGATTTGGGGTGGGGTGAGGGTGCAAAGGTTAGTGAGACACAGATCCTGTCCTTAAAACCACCCTCTGATTGGAGGAAAAGATATATTTGGGTATAATTACAATATACGGCAGTGGTATAAACAGAGAGTATACACACACATACAGAGCAACTGTGTTAGGTATGTCTACATTTAAAAAATATTTATCAAAGTTATATCTTTTTACATAAGAGGAAAGGGAAGTTCAAAAATATGAAGCCTAGTTCAGATAGCAAAGAAATGGCAAAATTGGAATTTGAATTCAAGTTTTCTGATTCTACCTTTACTTCGTTAACTTCAGCAGGCCTCTACTGAGAGTCTACCATGTACCAGGCACTGTGCTACATGCTGGAGGTGCAAAGATAGATGTTGTTACTGGCCTCAGAGTTATAGTCTTGTAGGGGACTGGGCTGTGAAGAAATAATTAAATATATTACAATACATGCAACAATGGAAGTATGTGCAAATTGCCTTCTGAGCAAAGTAGCAAAGGTTGTTTATTGTACGTAAGTTGTCATGCTTTCCATCATGTGACCCTGTTAATTGACCATGACTGAATTGATCAGGAACCTGTAACTTGGTCAAAGGCAACCGTCTTAGGTTTACCATGGGCTCTGGAGAGATCTAATACCAGAATTCTGCCCAGTAGGGGAGGTGACTTGCTGACCCAACCAGTGATCTCTCATAGGCATTTTCCAGTGTGAGAAACTAAAATAGAAGTGGAAGTAACAGATGAACCAGTAAGAACCAGAAGCAGAAAGAGCTGGAGAAAGAGAGAAGTGAATTGAGTGTGGCACAGTCACAGGAGGGACTCACATCTCAGACGTTCCAGGGCTCCATGAAGCTGGACTGTGTAGCTGTGTGGACTGATGTCTGTGCTTCCTTACTGCCTCATGTGCCTTTATAATCACCCACATCACCTTAGGTCACCCAAGACTGTCTCTGATCTTTGTGACAGAAAAGTTTAGCTCCTGCAGTCCTGGAATCATGCAGAGGAGAAAGTGAGGAAGTGTGGCTGGAAGGGTGGGCTCAGCAAAGGCTCTCCCGGGAGGTGATGCCCAAGCAGAGTTGTGAGGTACAACTAGGAGTTGGTTGGGAAGATGAAAGTGTGGAAGCTGCTCCAAGAATTCGGTGTCATTCCAGTGCTGAACACGACCAGTGGCAAACTTTAATTTCGGGTTCTGCTTCCAGTGTAATGATGCCAGAAATTCTCTCTTCAGGAACACTGGCTTTGAGAGAAGGGAGCGGGAAATGGAATTTTCCCTGTCATGGAAGCTCTGAGTCCTGAAGCTTGGGGGCTCTAACTGTATGGTGTGGCTTTAAGTACTGGCACATTCTATCAACTGGGATATCTATACCTTTAGGAGTATGTGGTATTGGGCCAGGGGATAGTGCAAAACTATGGCATATATACAATAAATCTTCTTGGGATGACATTATTACAGACAATTTGGGGGGAGAAAAGTTTTAAATTTTTATAGTCTTTAAAAGTTTTGTCATATATGAATCAGTGTAAGCCTGCTTTTCTATGTTGGCTTACTGCTTATTTTTTATTTTTATTTTTGCACTCATTTGCATAAAAACCAGGGAACTCTAGGATATAGCATGAAATTGCACTCAAAGAAACATGGACTTTTCCTCTCAGTGGTGATATAGATGTTATTTCTACATGAAAATAAACCTTTGCCTTTTTGTAACTGTGTTATTTCACTTAGCATAATGTCCTCAAGGTTCATCCATGTTGTAACATGTAACAAGGTTTTCTTCTTTTTAAGACTGAATAATATTGCATTGTATTTATTTATCACATTTTGTTTATCCATTATCTATTGATAGACATTTGAGTTGCTTCCACCTCTTAGCTATTGTAAATAGTGCTGCTGTGAACATGGGTGTACAAATATCTTTGAGATTTTTTTTTTAATTCTTTTGGATGTATACTCAGAAGTGGGATTGCTGGATCATATGGCAGTTCTACTTTTAATGTTTTAAGGAACCTCCACACTGTTTCCTATAGTGACTGCACCATTGTACGTTCCCACCAACAGTGCACAAGGGTTCCAATTTCTCCACATACTTGATAACACTTGTTATTTTCTGTTTTTTGATAGTAGCCATTCTAATGGCTACTCATTGTGGTTTTGATTTGTATTTCTCTAATGATTAGTGATGTTAAGCATCTTCAAATGTTTGTTGGTCATCTATATATCATCTCTGGAGATATGTCTACTCAAGTCCTCTGCCCATTTTTAAATTCAGTTATTCTTTTTTTGTTGTTGTTGAACTATGGAGGCATATTTTTAAACACCACCACCCATCTTGCAGGTTGTTGTGAGAACTGAAAAATTCAGGCATGCAGATCACATCTGTCACACGGTTGGCACTCAAAAATATTCCTTGTCCTCTCAGGGTTATTATGTTAAATAATGTTATGCTGATAATATATGTAAAGCTGCTTTAAAATTATAAAGTGCAATGCAAATGTGAGTTAATGCTACAAATCTGTGTGCAAAATATTTTAATATTTTCTCAGGCTTTCCACATTTAAATGTATAAATCGTTTCCTCTTTAGACTTTGTTCTTTTTTTTTTTTTAGCTATAATCCCTTTTTTTCCATTTTATTTCAAGTTTTATATATATAAAAAAAGCAGCCACAATAGAATGAGTAAAGAAGTAGAGGCAATAACTAATTTCACGAAAGCAAAGTTGGAGTAAGATCTATTTAAAAATAAAATGAAATGTGAAGAAAGCTGCAAGGGATTACACTAGTAAAAAATCCTAGGAGAACCAGAACTGCTGTTTCTTCAGAGGACGTGAGTGATGTTGAAAGATTAATAACGTTTGGATAACATTAATTACTGTGATGTTATAAACTCTGGTATTCCAGTTGCCATAACAACCTGCTATATGTTGGTTTTCTAATGACATTTTGAACAAGTGCTGAAGCGAACTGCTTCACTTCAGAACTTTGATTGCTGTCACTCAGTGACTTTTAAATTGAATTGTTTTGTTCTTAAAGAGTCAGAACGTGTCACTGTCTTCAAAAAGATTCTCAAAATTATGGGGAGGAAATGATACACATTCCTACACAATTATAGAGCACTCAAGAATAAAATATATTTTGTTTTTAATACAAAATTAGTAGATTTTTTTTTCCATAGGGGAAAGAACAGAAACAGAAGGAAAGGGGAAAGATTATGCTTCATGCTTCTCAGAAGACGTTGTTCCCTTAGGGAATTATCGACAATAAAATTCTTCCTAGAAGAGCTTATGTTTATTGGTTATGTTTCTCTTCTCTCTCTCCTCTCTTTTTCTTTTCACCTTCCTCTTTCTTCCTTCTGATGAATTCTTGGGAGCTGTGATTGTGATCAAGGTGGATGCAGCATCTTGAAGCAAGTGAGATGAGGTCATGGCCACATGGCGTTCTGATCTCCCTTCCCTCGGCTGACCAGGCCACTCCCTTCTTTCAGGCACTGCCCAGTGGATAGAATAAAAGAAAAGTTACTTTCCACTGGCTTATATTATATTGGATTTTAATATTCCCAAGAGGCTACGTTAAATACATATTGTGCCACTGACAAGAAGCAGAGTGTGATTGTCATACACATGCTTCTAAATTCTCGCTCAACCCATAGCCTGCTCTGCTCCTGCTGCCCGTAGGGCACCCTCCCCCTGACCCACCCATAAACACGAGTCATTGATTGAATCAGATGTGAGCACCACAACCACTCGTTCATACACAAGTGAATTGGATAATCAGATTCTCTCTCTGTCTTTTCTTCTTCTCTTTCTCTCTCTATACACTGAGCTACAGTGAAAGCTACTCATATGCATTGGTGTTTCAAGCAGAAACACTGGTGGTGTTCTGTAGCCAAACTCTGAGCTACAGGACTCTGAAGGAAGGATGCACCTGCTGTCTTCCTTGCCCCCACTGCAGTCCCCACAGTTGTTCAGTCTGCACAGCACATCTCAGGCAATAGAGATGGCACCATTCCATGGAAAGCACGTTCTGTGCTCTATTAACCCAATGTAATGCCCTCTTAAGTAAGCTCACATCTGTCCCTTAGCCAGGTGTGTCGTCAGCACCCTTTCAGCCTTCTTCTCTCCCCTTTTCTCTATTCTTAGAACTCTCTCCACCCCATCCAGATATTCAAGGGCTTTGATTCTGTGCTCCCAAATCTCCCACTGTAGCCAACTCCTCAGATTTCCCAGGGACCAGCAAAGTGAGCTAATCAATCCAGTCCAGGCTTTTGTTGACCCAGAACCACTGCAGGACCAGGGTCATGGCTCAGAAAGCAGCTGGCAGGGTAAGAGTCTATTTATATGATGACAACAGCTGGAATTAACAGAGGTTATATGCATTCAACTCATTCCTCACCCTAGGTGAAGCAGGTATGCTTACCCCTTCCCTTCAAGGCGTCTCTGGATGCTCCTCCTAACTTGATTTCACTGGGACATATGTGAATGGGTAAGGAACTGTTTTCTTGTTTCCCACCACTGGAGTCACTCTCCACCTTTCTCACCCTGCTTCTGCCTGGGGACACTCACCTGTATGGTTTTCATCAATGGATTCCCTTGCCCTCTGACCTCCAGTTGGGTTCTGCCAATTAGGAATCCTTGTTGGGAGATAAGAAGTAGGGAGGGGGAGAGGGAGGCTAGTTATGCCTCTGGTTTTTCCCTGCAGGACTGCCTTACACTCACTCTGCATGATTCTCTTCTCCAAGTTCCAGTAACTGATCCCTCTCCATGTCTTTTCCAGCTGAGGTGTTGTAATTGAACCCAGTGGTACTGTACTATCCTTTATTAAATCCTTACACACTGCCCATACCCACTTCGTAAAAAATCCCTTTTAAACCCTCCTCTAACTATTCTGTGACTGGGCCATCAATTTGCTGCTGGGATCCTGATATAAGAGTCCCTAAATGGTGTGGTCTACCCTTTCTCCCCTTCCTGCCTAGGATGGCCTCGGGCTCCATATTGCCTTCCCCACACCAAAGATGGCCTACCCTAAACCACACCCACAGAGCCCCAAGATTCTCCCTTCATGCCCGACCTAAAAAGAGAAGTGGTAAGAGTAAGACTGACTGAGGAGTGGGGATAACGAAAGACAAGGCTCAGTGTGGCTGCTGCTGACCTTGTAGCTTTTAGGCAGACAGAGGTCAGAGTTAAGGAAGGCTGCTCTGAACCTCAGCTGGCAGGACCTCAGTCAGAAAGGGAGTAGGTGGAGCACAGAAAAACCTAAGAACAGGGGAGCTCCAGAGCAGGTCAAGAGCCAAGGCTGGGCAGGAACAAAATTCAGAACAGTGTGGGGAAGGCCAGAGGCTCCTGCCTGGGTCTGAGTGAGCCAGAAGAAGCTCTGGTTGTCAGGAAGCTCTGGTTGACAGAGAATGGCACAAGGGGGCCAGTGAATCAAATGGGAAGCAAAGCAATGACCACATAGATCGACCATAGCAGATAGGAATTTAAATCACAGACTATCAGAGTTGGAAGGAGATTTAGAGATTATATATTTAAATCACTTCACTTTTAGGTGACGATTATTGAACTGTAGACACAGGGGTGGTAAGTGACAGAATAAGGAAAAACATCCAGAACTTCTCACTTTTAGACCAATGATTTCCCCACAAAACTCATTACTCAAGGAGGACATGTCAATGCTATTAAATTTTTTTAATCAGAAAAGATTTGGATGAAAACAAGATGTTATGACTTTGATATTTTGATGCTAAGTGAAATAAGCCAATCACAAAAAGACAAATGCTCTATGATTCCACTTATAGGAGGAATCAAAAGTAGTCAAATTCATAGAAACAGAAAGTAGAGTGGTGGTTAACAGGGACTGGAAAAAGAGGAAATGCGGAGATTTTTAAAAATGGATATAGAGTTTCAGTTTTGTGAGATGAAAATGTTCTGGAGATCTGTTTCACTACAGTGTGAATATACTTAGCACTATTGAACAATACACTTAAAAATGGATAAGATAGTAAGTTTTATTTTATGTGTTGTTTTTTGCCCCAATTTAAAAATGCTTCCAAGTTGACACTACTTTTAAAAGATGGAGCCGATTCATCTCCTCCTGAATGCAGACTGAACTTAGTAATTTGCTTCCAATGAGTACCGTGGCCAAAGTAACAAGGTGTGACTTCCACAACGAGGTCATAAAAGGCATTGCTGCTTTTGCCTTATTCTATTTTGGTTTTTTGGGGAGGAGTGGATCCTCCAGCCCCAGCCAAGCCTTCAGATGACTATAGCCCTGGCTGATATCTTGATTGCAGCCTCATGAGAGACGCTGAGCCAGAAACCATTGAGCTAAGCTGACTTACAGAAACTGAGTGTAATAAATGTTTACTGCTGTTTTAAGCCAGTAAGTTTTTGGGTAATTCATCATGCAGTCATCAACCACTAATATGATAAGTATTTTCTCTTCATCTGAAGATCTCTGATGTGTTAGGAGGGCTCCTTACGCTTTTTTGTTGATTTGTGATTTTGATGATATGTCTGTGGTCTATTCTGAACACTGGCTCCAGGTAAGAATCAGGTGATTGCCTTATGTGAATTACCTCCAGCCCCAGCCTTGTGAACTATATGTGAGAACTGCTGTCCTGTAATTGGAGGGCTGCTGAATTTCTTTGAGTTCCTTTGTCCTCTCGCTTCTTATGGCATCAAGAAATATGAATGACATGGAATATTCTCATTGAAAGTTCAATCACATACGAACCAGTGAGTTTAGATACCAGAGGTCACATCCCAATATCATGCTATATTCAAAGAAAGTTTTCATTCACCTTTGTGAAAAAAGTGAAAGGCCATAATAGTAATACATCTGGGAAACATCCAAAAGGCCAACAAGAAAGAAAAACTCAACATCATCTCGAGTGGAAAACGTGGGGATCCGTCCAAGAGGGTCACTTGGGAATAGTTTTCCCCTGTCAGACTACCTACATTTTATCCTTCCCTCTTAAGTGTAGGAATTAAGTTATAAATTCTTGAAGGTAAGGCAACTCCACGAATCCTGGTGCTCAGGCTGCCTGGGGATGCATTGCCTCTTAGAAGATGGAAAATGCCTATAGATATAATCTTTAACTGTTTAAAAATGTTCTTTTTAAATGAATGAACTTGCTTCTGTGATCACATTTGTGAACTTGTTAAAAAGGAGCTTCTCCAGATTTTAAATTTGTAGTGAAGGCATTTTTTAAAAGAATAAAGCTTTAAATATCTTAAACAAAAAGAAAGAAATTGAAGCTCTTACAATTTTAGTTTATTTACCAAGGTCATATATCAAGAATGAGGGAGTCTAAGGCTACAAGCCCAGATTTTTCTGTTCCTAAAACCTATGCTTACTTTCTACACCACCAGGGAATTAATACCTTCTTTCTAGGGGTGAGGAAGCTGATTCTGGCAGAGGTTAAGTAAGATGTCTGTGGTTATAATGCTGGTTATTACCAGAATTCAGGTCATAAGTCTTAGTCCAGTACTCTTTTACATGACATCATGTTTCTTTCTGAAACAAAAAATTTTCTTTGGCAGCTGGCCAGTATGGGGATCTGAACCCCTGACCTTGGTATTATATCACTGTACTCTAAGCAGCTGAGCTTACTAGGCAGTCCCTTTCCCGTTTAGATAATGTATTTTATAAAGCTCTTGAAATATAAATTTGAATAAGGTAATCACGTAGAAAATATCTGAGCATTGAGGAAATATGTGAGGTATGTAAAATTGAATCAGATGCCTAGGTTTTTAGTTGAGGATCTCAAATTTTAAATGAGATGGTGTTTTAAAAACTTTCTTTCATGAAACCATTAAACTATTGAGAAGATAACTGTGTAGAAGAGCAAAAATACACAATAATGCCTCATTTTTGTTTACTGTGTCATGTTTTTAGCATACTGTCACACACAGAAGTCCAGGTAGCCTCTACCCTGTAGCCACTTGGTCATTCTGTCTTAGTTGTTAATGAAACATCGTCACTTGTCTGAAGTAAGCATTAACAATTTGCAGCCAACATGCTGAAGGTGACTGGAAAGACAATTGAGTGAGCCACTCCAGGCCCTTGGCAGCAACCTGCAAAACAGATGGCTTATGCTGGTCTCCCTCCAGCCTCTAGCACCTCTCTCACGTGGGTCTCACAGGGACCAGGGCTCCCCCGTCATCCTCGGACATACTCACCACCCCTAAGCTCTTCTCCCAAATAATTCTTCTGTCCCTTCAATCAAAACTCTCTTTCCCTTACTCTGAAAATAGGTAATCATGCATTTTTCTTTCTCTTTCTCTTTTTTTTTTTTTTTTTTTTAGGAAAAGTGTAGTTTATTTCCAGTTGATGAAGGAGTCTTCCTTTTTACAGAAGAATGCCAGTTAAAAAATATAGAAGGAAAGACTGAATTATAAAATGTCCATTTTGCACCCAATAATGACAAATTGGGTGCTAAAAGCATTAAGTGAAAGGTTGTTGGTGAACAGCATATTTTCAGTGTCAAAGTAACACTCCATGGATTTTCAGTGTCAAAATAACACCCCAAAGGGAAAACCATGCCTTTATAGTGGAGATATCTGGCCATCACACTTTAACCAAGAGATCAAGTTTCTTGCCTTAATAGTGGAAACAGATGCTATATATTACTGATGTGATGCAATATGAGGTGCACAGTGTCACTCATGAAGTGTTCTTGCTAAAACACTTCACCTGACTCTAATCAACTCTTTAGATTGAACTTCCAGTTTACAAGAAGTTCAGGGGACAGAAAACAGATTAAACACCAACAGAAAGAGACAATCAGGTAAATCTAGAATGTGACTCAATCTGTAAAACAACTAACATAATTTCTTCTAAAAATAATAATTTAACGACTAGGTCACTAAAAAAAAGGCTGAAACTGCTCTGAAAAAAAAAAAAAAAACCAAAAAAACTAAAACGACTTAATCAAATATAACTTTAACTGGCTCTTGGTTAAAAAAAAAATCCCACAAAAGTATCATTAAGACAATTGGGAAAATTTGAATATGGACTAGGATTAGCTATTATCAGGGAATTATTATTAGTTTTCTTATGTGTGTGCCAATTACCAATTTATTGCCACAGCTCCAATTCGCCCTTCAGTCCTGTTCTGTAGTAACAGACTGGACTCTTCAAACATTTCTCCTTTATGGTGAGTACAATGTTAAACTTTGTCGATAAAGGGCACAGGAGGGATGTTACTGGAGGAAAGGGGCGTCTCTTCCTGATTTCAGAATGCTGTGTTTTGCTTTTTTTGCTCCAGCTATCCAGTTTGTCAGTGGTGCATGTGTGTCTGGGGACATCTGGTGGCACACTGCCTCAGTTGCATGCCCAGAGTGCACAGTGAGCCAACCAGACCCAGTGACTTCTTTGAAGTGACTCCTAACAATGACATTGTTTCACACCTTGTGCCTGCAGAGGCATTTTGACTTTCTCTGCATGCCTGCGCTTGTTTCCTGTTTGCAAACAAGTGACCGCAGGCTAGGTCTGGCATGGGAAACCCAGCGGACTTCTACACCCTCCATCGGCTGCCACCATACTTTCTCCAGCGAGGTCTGAACCCAGCTGTGTTTGAACAGTTTTTCCAATTGGTCCTTTCTTGGTACTTTCCCTCAGCTCTAGTGTACTCATTAGAGTTCTCTTTATCTCCTTATAGTTGACTGCCTACTGTATCTGAATAATTCTTTATATTAAACTTACCCTTTTAAGTAATCATGTAGTTTCTGTCTCCTGATTGGACCCAGACAGGTACACTATGATGCTGGTATTGTGGTCATCTAGGAGAAGGTTCTTATTTTTAGGAGATTCATGCTGAAATATTTAGGAGTAAAGGGTCATGCTGTCTACAACTCATTTCCAGTGACTCAGCACTATATATACATGCATATTGATTTGTCTATAGGCATGCATGTGTGTATGTGTATGTATGTGTAGGAGTAAGAATAAGGCAAATATGGTGGCATTCAAAACATTAGCAATTACTGAATCTAGCAAGAGAGCATATGTGTGTTTGTAGTACCCTTTCCTCCAACTTTTCTATATAGTTAAAATTTTTTATAATTCAAAGCTGAGGAGAATCCTCTCCTTCTTCAGTATCCTTGCCTAGTGCAAAGAGGGTAAATTTCTGATTATGTTATTAAAAGAACCCACTTCTGGTAGGAGTGGTTGAAAGACTTAGCTGAGTTTCAGCTGAGTTTTGTGACTCTGGCTGTGCCCCAGAATAGCCTGGGAGACTTTTAAAATTACAGATGCCCAGGACCCACACAAAATTTTGTGAATCAGTCTCTAGGACCTGGTTATTTCAAGGGGAATTAGAATTCTAAAGGAGAAGCTTATTCACCATTAGGGTGAGGATGGGGGTGGGGGGATACTTTGCAAATTACCTTTGTTTGTTCCTAATGAAATATTCTGATATGCTTTCTTAAGGGGGCATGCCAGAATTTGAGGAAAGGGTTGTAGTTAGAAAAATTTCCTTCACATGCAGCTGGCACATCCCCTAAGTTGAAATCCATTGATCCAGATGACTCTCTAATTGGTAGTGTATGTGACTGAGAATTTGAGCAGAACTGCTCATTGCCTGCTCTGCTGATTGTCCCATCCCATTCTGTCCCCAGCAGAAATATCCAGTGTCCCAGCATTAGTCAGTCCCAACCTCATTTTGCAGCAAATATGCACAGGGAAGCCTAGCTCAGTGTGATCCCACCGATCAGGAAGATACAGACTGGTACCTGCTATCAAGTTGATACTTCTCACACCCACCTTTCATTAGTCCAACACTTTCCACCATCAAAATTACAAAAATTCAACATCGTCCTTCGTCATTCATTCATTCATTCATTCATCTGTGCATTCATACATTCATTCACTATTATAGTGAATACCTTGGATCCTTCTTACTAGTTTTCATAACCTTGCTGCTAATGGCTGATATTTGTTTCATTTCTTAGAGGATTTCTCTTGAGCGCCTGGAGCTGAGAGGCAAGAATGCATGTGAGTTTACATCCCTCTGGGTGGCCAGGGTCTGACAGGGGAGGGAGTATGAAGCTCAGCTCCCTTGCCTCTGGGTGACAGGCTAGAGCTCCACGCAGGATTAGGCTGCAGCTGGGACTTCGCTGCTCCCTCACTCCCTTCCCACTTCCAAGTTAAATCATTTGCATGCCTGCCCTTGCCCTGGGGTCTGCTTTAGGGAACTCGACCTAAGACAAATATTTACTGAGTACCTGCTAAGTGCCAAGCCCCATTCTAGGTGCTGAGGATACATCCCCTGTCCTCAAAGAGCTTTCATTCTAGGAGGAACAGACAGACATACAAATGACAGATGCATGGCTCCGATGATAATAAATGCTACTGTGAATTATAAAGCAGGTTGTGGAGGATAAAGTGATCGCAGTGATAGTGAGGTGCTGTTTGAAACAGCGTGCTCAGGGAAGGACTTTGAATAGGTGGCATTTGAGCAGAGATCCTGAATGGAGTGAGGGAGTGAGGCTTTTGGGTATTTGAGGCAGGAACATTCCTAGGAGCAGGAACAGGTTATGTAAAGATCCTGAGACAGGAATGTGTTCAGTGTGTTTGAGTAGAGCTTGGAGTCCCGTACAGCTAGAGCAGGTGTAGAGGGGGAGAGTGAGGGGAGGTGAGGTTAGGGGCCAGGAGCGAGGAGCTAGCATCAGACCCTGCAGGGTTCATTGTAATGACTTTGGCTTTTACTCTGCATGGGATGGGAACCCATTGCACGTTTTGAGCTGAGAAGTATGGTAATTTGATTTCATTTCAAAAGGGTCATTCTGAATAGACTGTAAGGGACAGAGGAAGAAGCAGGGAGATAAATTAGAAAACTGCTGGGCAAGAATCCAGTGAGAAATATGTGTGCTTAGGACCTGGGAGGAAGTGCCTAGGTTGAAGAGAAGTGATCAGATCTGGATACATATTTTAAAGGTAGACCTGAGGGCTGGAGGTAGGGGTAAAATAAATAAATATCAATTTTGGCTCTACGGTTTTTGTTTTGAGCAACTGGGAGAATGGGCCATTTACTGAAAAATGTAAAATGTATAAAGTTGAACAACAAGCTGATTTGTTCACTTTATCCCTATGATTTAAACCCATACATTTATTTAAAAATACTAGCTTTCAAGAGATGATGCACAAATCTAAAGTTAGAAAATGTAAAAAATTGATATAATTATATAAACATCTCAAATTTTTACATGGGAGTAAAACTTGCAAGATAAATAAAAATTTAAATTACTTTAAACCTACTTGACAAAGGATTTATATACTTATATAAATACATCTTGCAAATCAATGAAAAGAAAAGTATTTTCAAAAGAAAAAGGAGGAAAAGACATGGGAATTTGCATATGTATATAGTAAAAGATGTAAAACTTATGATCAGATAAATACAAAACAAGAATGGGATAAGTTTTTACCTTGAAGATTAAAAAAAATGATTATACATAGTATTGGTGAAATTTCAAAGATTAAATATTCCAAAATTCATCTTTAAAAATGCACAATATGTTTGCAGCAACGAGATAATACGTGTCAATATTCATATTCTTTTGACTCATTTATTTCACTTCTAGGAATTTAAGGAAAAAAATCTATGATATGCCAAAAAATGAGTCCCTCCAAAGAATGGAAGTTTAACTAGTCCATAAAAAAATCATAATTTGTAAAAAAAAAAACAATCAAATATTACATAGACTATGATCTATATATTAATAGAAGATGTGGAAAACACTTAAAATGTTAACAGCAGTATGATGAAGTTGGAGGATTATAGATCATTTTTATTTGTTTTTTTGAACTTTTTGGTATCTTCAGCACTTTTATTTATAATGAATATTTATTTTCTTTAATCAGAAAATGTCCTCTAATATATGTTCTTAGAAAATATTCTTCCTTCCTTCTCTCTCTCTCCTTGTATCCAGCTCAACCCCTCATCTATCCTAGGGTGAAGATCTGACTTTACTGATCCTTTCACTCAGTCTCATGAAACTCTTTACTGATGTAAACCAACATCTGATATATTCAACTCTTCCACACACTCTTTTTGACACCTGGTGTGGATGATGCAAGTATCCACTATGGAAGCTAAAAAGGCTAGTGGCACTCTCCCAGCTTCCCTTGAATCCAGGGTGTGGGCGCATGTTGGAGGTTCCACCAGCCAGATGCATCTGCACCAAACTTGGCATTGGAAGCTAGAGATGCATGAAGCAGAGACCACAAGGAACCCATTTTCGTGGAGCTAGTATTGGCAGCAGTGAATGCAGTTTATAGAGGCAGCATCAGTGGTTCCAGGGGCAGGTGGGATTTGTGGAGATTGTCCCTGGTGGTGTCTAAGGAGATTCCAGGAGTGGTGTCTGGCATGTTTGGTGTTGGCAGAGAGAGCCAAGTAAAATGTCCAACAGTTCAGGCACTAATGTCTTCCTAGGACCCATTCAGTGCAGTGAGACTGAGCACTTTGTTTCTGGTTGTATGGCTTCCAAAGCCAGGTTCTCCAGCCCTGCCAGAGATTATGTGAGCCACCAGTGATCTTTTAATAAAGTCCTTTTCTATACAAATTAGCCAGAGTTGATTAATGTGTATGGTAACTAAAAACTCTGTTGGATACCCTTGGTTCCCAGTTTTTGATACCATCTTCCTCAGAACCTCATCATTGACCTTCGTTAGAAAATGGTTCTAAGTGAGTTGAGAAGAAATTGAGATGGGAGGTGCAGGTCTGAAGCTTGTCTGAAACACTATGGATTTATCTATAAGCTAGTACTCCCCATTAGTGTTAATGTTAAAACTCAAACCAAAAGAGCTAAAGCTAGAGAAAAGATAGTATGAAGGGGAATTTAGAAATCTGACCAGCAATAAAAAGATGGACAGGTTGGCATTTAGCGGCTGGGTTCATAATCAAGGTCTAAGAGAGATGTGTTCATGCGTGCAATAAACTGTAAAGGCGGGATAGGCTCATTCTACTGACTAACAATAAAGATCAGTAGCATTTGTTTTGTTATCCTCTGACATTTTAAGCAATAAATTCCCTTTGAAACCCTCAAATGAAACTATGTTGTTTGGGGGCAGAGGCCAGGGGAACAAATTTCGAGAATATACTGTCTTGCGGTGAAGGAGAGAAACCTAGGTAGAAAAGCAGATGGAACTGGGGTGCACCCTGGTGGGTGGACGGGGAACTAGCCTTATGATCAAAAGCGTAGTCTGCGGTGCACATTTGAGGAAGGTCTTAACATCATAACTTTGTCTGCCCTTCAGCCAATCACAGGCATGTTCCCCTGACAGGCTTTTTCATTGTTCAGATCTGTTCCAGCTGCAGGAACTCAAACTCAGACCTTCCTCTCTTTTTCCATAACACAATCTCCTAGTCTTGCATAGATTTCCTGAACCTTTCTTTATCATGATAATGACTTTGAGTCGCCTGATGCCTCTCTTTTCTCCTCTCTATTATGCTTTGGCATTCACTTGCTTCCCTTACCAAAACTTGTCTGGAAGGTTTCTTGTTTTGGAGCTGCTTTAAATCTGCAGTTTTCTATGGCCTGGTCACCCGTGCTGAATCTCAGCCTTGAGTTATTCCTATTGTCTGCTTTCAGTTAATATTGCCACACCGGTAATAGTTATCAGAAATGGTATGTTAGAAAACATGCTAACCGTGTCCATTTTATCTGTTTCGCTCTTCTCTTTCAGACTTTTTTCTACGTGTATACTAACAAACACAGGTAGCATTCTTAGTTTCTGTTTTTGATTTTTTTTTTTTACAAAATGGGTTCATACTGTACATATTGCTCTATTTTTCCCCCTTAAGAGCATCTCCTGGGCATCTTTGCATGTCATTACATGTATACTACTTTATTCTTTCTTAAGCAGCTGAATATTATTTCATTTTATAAATGTATGTACTTTAATTTGTTTTCCCAATTTCATATGTAAGTTGCTTCCAATTTTTTGCTACTTCAAACAATACTGTAATAAATAACCTTGTGCATATATCTTTTTGCACCTGTGTTTTTCTGTAGGATAATTTCCCAGTAGTGGAATTGCTAGTTTAAAGGATTGTACGTTTTAAATGCTGATAGACACTTCCAAACTGCTCTCCAAAAAAAGTTATACCAATTTATACTGACACCAAATTTGTGTGAGAGTGTGGCTCTGTTCTAACTAAATACTAGACTTACCAGGGCTCTCAATACACCTTGTGATTCCTAGTGTTTATTTTTCATTTGTTCTCTATTTTATTGCCTAAGTACCACTGCCAGGCCCTTTATACTGCTGAGTCCTGATTTAATCCTGCCCTTCTGATTCCAGGAACTAACCTCACCTTCTCCTCTGCCATCTTCAATGTGATGACATTTCATTCTCTTTCTTGTTACCTCATGATCTCAAGATTGCTGCAGCAGCTCCACACATTATACCTGCATTAAGGAAAAAAGAGGAAAGGATAGTACCAGCTATATTTATCCCTTTTATCAGGAAAGTAAAGCTTTCTTAAAAGCCCCTGGGTAAACTTCCCCTCACATCTTTTTGGCCATAACTGGGTCCCATCGCCATTTCTAGGTGCAAAAGGAGATTGGGATAGTTAGTATCTGGCAAAGTAGAACAAGATCGTTATGAATATATGTTCCAATATTGATTTATTGTTTGATCATAGGCATGTTGCCACCCAGAATAAATTAAAGGTTCTGTTAGTATGGAAGAAGGGAAGATTGGATATTGAGTAGTGAACCACAGTATTTGCCAACAATATATATTTGCTCAGTATACATTTGTTAAATGCTTGGTGTAAGATTGCTGCAACCTACCACCACACTCTCAGATGTGTGTAAACTCCTGATTTATAAATTAATTATGCGAAGTTACAATTTGTTTCTTAGTTACAAATGCTGGATATCTGCATCCGGAATTGTACTTACGTCCTGATGAGGGCCACAGAGTACACATACCATGGTTGAGTGAAACTGTGTTCTCATTTGGATTCAAATTGGTTTTGTCATCTCTTAGGGGCAGATGTTATGCATCAAACAAATGACAGATTGCAGCTTTAATTTAAACAGTAAGTAAGATTTAGTTTATAATATGCTTATATTTATTGGAGGAAAAAATCCAATGATGTCACCCAAGTACTTTCTGGATTAGAGTGAAAAAATTTTTTTAAATGATAAAGCAAGCAGAAGACAGCTGGTAGAGGTTCCATGGAGGCATGGTGAAGGTAGGAGTGACAGGTGCTGATTTGGATTTGGAATGAACAGCACTAGTGATAGTGACAGGACTAAAGTAGTGGAGGCAGCTGAGGATAAAGGTGAAAGAAGAAATCGTCATGATAAGTGGTGTGGGGACAAGGACAAAGGGAGAAGGAAAAGGTCAGATGGGTAATGGTCCAGGTAGAGAGCAGCTCCCTTGTTCCCCGGGTGCTTCTCCACAACTAGAATCTGGTTGGTTAGTTGATTTCTGTAACCTGGTTGAGTCCTATCTCATGAACAGGTAGTCACATTTGAGTTTGAGAGCAAGTCATAAAGGAGATTCATAACACCGAGAGTTGCATTCTCTCACTTTAAACAGCCTTGCCCTATCATTTCTTTTCTTCCTTCTTTATTGAGGCTAAAACTCATCTAGTAGAGTGCACAAGTGCTTTAATCCTAAGTGCATGTCTGGTGAATTTTCACAAATGCATACAACCTTGGGAGCTGCTGCCCAGATTAAGATATGGTACGTTTCTTCCGATACTAGAGTCACAAAAATGTTCAGCAGGATTAAGGTTGCTAACCAATGAATTTTTTTAAAAAAACCATCACTTTTATCATTATTACAGAACTCACAAACCTGAAGGCCTACAGAGGTTAGGTGGTCAAAGTAAATGAGCGAAATGGATGAGGTGGAAATTGTTACAATTAATGGGAAGTGATGTTTAGCTTCTAATTTTTTGCTGTTATAAATACTTTTAATGAACAACTTTGTAACACAGGTTATTTTTCCTATTTTAGGATATTTCCTTGGGATAGATTTCAAGAGGCAGACTTATTAGTTAAAAAAAGAAAAATTGTTTTTAAAGCTTTTAATATACATTGCCAAATTTGTTTACCAAAAAGTGACTGTGGTGGCCATGGGAATATGCCTCACAGCCCTCCAAACAGAGAACTTATTTGACCAAAGACCTGTTCAAGGCCACACTTCCCACAGGCTGCTCCCAGCCAGTGAGCTAGCATGGCAGGGACAGAGAGACACAAGCCTCCTCCCACTAGTGCCTTTGGCTGGAGGACGTCCCAGAGCCTTGTTGAGCCTTTGTTAGGCTGCCAGAGGCAGTCTAGGATCCTAACACTCAATCTTCCCTTCTTCACTTGAGGTCTGACTGCACTGTGGTCTAATGGCTCTCTCAGCCTTCCTAGGCTCCTACTCCATGTTCTCTCAAATGAACTTCTCTCCTCATAATGTTCTTATCTGTTTAGTCCAGTCTTAGCATTTGTTTCTCTAAGGACCCAGACAAATGCCATTATATGAATATTTGCTTCTACTTACTGCCCCAAGTAATCTATGAGAGTATTTGACTTCATCAGCATTTGATAGCTTAAAAATCTTCCCTACTTTGAAAAACGAAGAGAAGCATCTCTCTTTTAATTTGCATTTTTTAGTAGTAAAATTTTACATTTTGTCCAGCCATTGGATATTCTTATCCGTAAATTGTCCCAGAGGAGTCCATGGAAACACAGCACTCACCTTGAAAAAGACATCTTTTGGGAAGTGTGGTCTCCTTTGGCTTTTCCCTGTTGTAGTTGCGGGTAGTCAGCAGTCAGCAGGTTTCCTCAGGGAGGTGCAACCAGCTGCTACACGTGTAGAGGAATGACACACAACTGTGGCATGAACTCCAGGCTGAGTGACACTAAAATGGCCTCGTCAGTTCCTTTGTTAAGTATGAAGAGGCTACCATGTGTTCCAGCTATTTCTGCAGGAAATAGAGGAGACTAGCATTTATAGGGCACCTACTATGTGCTAGGTGCCTCCCTTCTCTCATTTAATATTTAATTTCAATATTTTACTGATGAGCAAATATGTTCAGAGACTTGACCCAGTTGCACTTAAGGATGAAAATCAGACAGTTAAGTTTGAAGTTGCCCATGTCCTTTTATTAAGTCAAATCCCTGAGGCTTCTCTGACCTCAAGCACTTTGTGTCACTCTTATGGTTTTTCTACACTCTGCATTATATTGTGTAGCTATTTGCTTACCTACATTATAACTTTATCTTTCACTCAGTAAAATAGTAATGAGTGATGCTGATGATGGCTCAGCCTGATTTTCTGGAATGTGTGTCAGCCTGAAGTCCACAGCTTCATCAGACACCCAGGCTCTTCTTCAAAGTGGAGAAATGTAGCATTTGTTTATCAACTTTGTCTAAAGATATCTCTTGAGATGAAATTTAAGAAGAATCCTCTGCTTCCAAAAAAATGACCAACCAGTGAGCAAGAAAGCAAAAACAAACCTCTGAAAAATCCTTATACATAAGATGACTGTTTTTATGGAAGTAAAATATTGTACTATTTGACTGCAAAACCAAAGGATTTGGGGGGCAAAGGAATCAAGTTCTCCTTTGTAGAACCTGGATTATTTTCAGGGTCATGGAAAGACACAGTTAATTGGCCTTGGCTCTTCCCAATTCGGATATCTAAGTGTTCCAAGTCTCTGTTCCTGGCGTTGGTATCGTGTGATGAGTTAATGAGAAGAAAATATTACTGCATTCTCAGTTTTCACGTCTCTAATAAAGCCCATATTTTAAAGCAGTTATGGAACTTTGCAGAGAATCCAGGTTTAAAGTCAAATTGAATACATAAAAAACGAAGCCAGACAGCAAAGTTTAGTTACCTGAGAAACAACTACTAAATTTATTTCTTCAGTCAAGAAGGTAAGATAAATATTTCAAAAAACTCACTATGCATTGGCTTTCAATTTTACTTTAGGTCTTACTAAATAACACCTTCAGCAAGAAATGTACATGTATAAATTTAAAGCTATCCTGATCAGAATGCACTATAATAACTTCACTATGTGAAAAATTTGTCTTTTTGCTACTGTAATGAAGCTTATCTTTCTTTCAGCTTCAGTAGAGTGATTTAGGGTGTAGGGCATTTGCTGTTTTACTCTTTCTGGAGTCCAGGTAATCAGAGTCAGAGATGGTAGAGACTAGAAGCTACAGCAGCCTCAAGATGTATGACTCTCCTATACACAAGAGTTGTCACTCAGCAGCAGCTGCTGGAGCTTGGGGACAGGTGGCCAGTGGAACGCTTCGCCTCACCGTCACCCCTTCTTGAGATTTTCCTTCGCTTCTCCTTCCCTTTCTCCTTCCTGAGGTGTTGTTTCTGGGATAGTTCTCTCTTTGCTTCTCTCTTACTCTGCCCAACAACTTACCTAAACCATCACCAGGGGCCCCATCTCAGCGCTATCTTCAGCCTCTATTTCTTTGGGAGTTCTAAACCTCATTGGTTCTCATTGTCACAGCTTTTGTAACAAAATACTGGGGGATAAGGATAAAAGAAATCTGGTGTCCTTTCGAAACTAGGTGAATCTTACTTTCTCCTCCAAATAAAAAATTGTGTATCATTGATGATGTTATGTGACTTTGTGATAGCAAGGAGTAAAAATAAATATAAAAAGTTGTAAATCTTAGAGACCCCTACTCTGCTACTGGACCAGGTTCTGTTCTTCGTATTTGACTAAGTTCCTTCTCTCCAAATCACATGGGTGGCATTTTCCTCCTTGGGGATTTTTCAAAAAGCAAAAGCAATCATCTCAATCACTTGTCATTCAACCAGGATGAGATCTGAGGATGGTTGTTACGAGAGTCACACCAGCTGGGCCAAGCAAATGTAGCTGGCATGCTGCACAAGCGCGACGTGTGGATTGTGATCATCACACAACTTGTTTCTCCCGTCCTACTGCTTCTTTAAACTTTCTTCAGTGGGGAATAATCCTCCCCTAATCTTGGTTGAAGCTACTCAACCTATGTAGAAATACTCACTCTTAGGTAATAGATAACCCTAGAGTTACTTTAAGTCGTAACCAGAGATTTGCTTTACTATTGGCACGCCCAGGTTAGTGTTAGCCAAACTCCAAACCTGCCTGATGTTTTTTCTGCCTTCTTTCCCACATCGGCCTGTTTACTGTGAAAGCCTCATTGGGGAAGGGATGTGGCCCTCCAACTCTCCACCCTCTCCCTGGTCCCGGTCCTCACTTCCTGTCCTGGGTGGCAGAAGCTCAGGAAGGGCAGGAAGACATGGGAATAGCAAAGGCCTTCCTCGGCTGGGGGCTCCTTGTGCTCTAGGCCCAGCCGCTCATCGATGATCCCTGCTGAGTCTTTTCTCTCCCCTGTGGTGTCTCAGAGGTGCCCTGCTGGGCATCTCTATCCTCCCGTTCTCTTTACACAGGAAGAACCGTCTTTCTTTCAGGTGACTTTCTGTGACCCTTTCCTTAGACTCTGGACACGGAGTGCTAAGTCTTTAGCCTCTTCTTGAGGCCTCTTCACACCTCTGAGTGGCCCCATTGGAAAAAAAATCCTATGCTGGTTCTTCTCCACCTGCCTACATTTAGTTTTTGGGGAGCAATCACTCATCCAAAGCTAGACAGACTCCGGGAGATCAAGCTCACCCCATGGCCAAAGGCCTTTCCAAGGACCACCACTGAAGCAGCTGTTAGTCACCCCTTCTCTGCCGTCTAAATTTCCCTAGGGGAAGGGGATCTGGTGTCAGACCCTAGTATAGTCCATATTAGCTTTATCAAATTAGGCACCAGTCCGAGTCAGCAAAGACATTCCAGAGCTCTCTGAGAGGTTCTCTCGAAGCCTTTCTCCCTTTACTTGGGGTGGGAGGTAATCGCCCTCACCCCTCCCCTGAAAGAGGAGCCGAGACTCACAGCAAGAACACTTCTCTCTTCAAAGAAATCTTTTTACCAAACTCTCTTCAATCCCTTTCTCTGTTCCTCTTCTCTATCTGTAATTTCATTGATGTTTCTTGTATTAGTCAGGGTTTTCTAGAAAAACAGAACACACACACCCCTATATACATATATATACATATATATGTTTACTGATTTAAATGTTAATCTCATCTAAAAAATACTTCTGCAGAAACATCTCTAATAATGCTTGATCAAATGTCTGGGTACCATTGCTTATCCAAGCTGACACATAAAATTAACCATCAAGGTCTAATGAAGTTCCCCTTCATTCTCTATTTGGGGGTGAGGAAACTTGACCTTACCTGATATTCTGATATCTGTCATATTAGTGCTTCAGTAGAAATGGAGGCACAGAAAGCCCCGTTCTAACATCCCATTGCACAAAATAACATTCCAGTTGTTGTTGGCTATGCAGACCCACAAGTTACCACCAAGTTCCAGGCTCTTCTTGGCACTACTGCAGAGCATTATTGAATGTCTGGATTTTGGCCTTTGGACTCAGTTTGGAGTAAGGCCTGGGAGGGAAAATCAAAAGTGCCCCCTGAATTACCATCTGAACCTCCAGCCAATTTCTTTTATAGTTTCTTTAGAATTGAAAGGTTGTTATCCAAAATGGCCAGAGGTCATTTCTTTATCAGTCAATCCAAGAGTGTGATACCCTTGCTTCTCCAGTCACCAACAAGCAAGGAGAAGGGTGAGAAATCAGCTTAACTGGACTTTATCTGAATTTGGCTACTGTCAGTGAAACACAGGTGGGAGCCAGTGAAGATGGGAGAGAAGAGGGAGTTTAGATTACACTATTATTCAAAGCACAGAAGGGGCCCAGAGGACTACTACATTTCAGTTCCCTCTCACTAATGACATCCTCCTGGAATCTCTGAGTCTGGAGAACTAGGAACCTGGGTAAAGGGCAGGCTGGCTCTTAACTGGCAAATGCCAAGTTTGTATATGTGTTTATTAATTATCCAAAGGGACCTAGTGACCTATTACCGTGGGTGAGGGCATAAACACCCTGCCCATTTCCTTCTCATTACTATTACTAGCTGTTATAAACTGAATTGTGTTCCCCCCAAATGGCCCCCCCAATTTCTATGTTGAAACCCTAATCCTTAGTACCTCAGAATGTGACTGTATTTGGAGACAGAGTCTTTAAATAAGTGATTAAGTTAAAATGAGGCCATTAGGGTGGGTTCTAAACCAATCTGACTGTTGTCTTCATAAGAAGAGATGATTTGGACACACTGAGAAACACCAGGCATGAGCGTGCACAGGGGAAAGACCATGTGAAGAGGCAGTGAGAAGGTGGCCATCCACAAGCCACGGACAGAGGCCTCAGAGGAAACCAAGCCTGCTGACACCTTGATCTTGGGCTTCTTGCCTCCAGAACATGAGAAAATACATTTATGTTGTTTAGCCCACCCATCTGAGGTATTTTGTTATGGCAGCCATAGCAAAGTAATACACTAGCAGTCAGAACCCTCAGAAAACTCTGCAAGGAATAAATGATGAGGCTAGGCTCTCTTCTTCAGAGGCCAGAGAAAAGAGAAGCTATGGTCAGTGCTGGGGTTTGAATGTCTCCTCCAAAACTCATGTTGAAATTTAATTGCCAGTGTCATGGTATTAGGAGGTGGGACCTGTAAGAGATGATTAGGTTACAAGGACTCTGCCCTCATGAGTGGATTAATGTCATTATCACAGGAGTGGGTTATAGCGGGAGTAGGCTCTTGACAAAAGAATGAGTTTGGCTGGATGTCCTCTCTCTCTTTTTCTCTCACACATGCACACATCTGCACACACATGCAGGCATGATTCCTTGCCATGTGATCCCTTCTGTCATGCAGAAAGAAGGCTCTTGTCATATGCTGGCACTGTGTTCTTGGATTTCCCAGCCTCTGAAACTATGAGAAATAAATGTCTTTTCTTTATCGATTATCCAGTCACTGGTATAGCAACACAAAACAGACTAAGATAGTCAGGAACAATGGTTAGAAGTAATAGGAGGGGGAGTAGGTAGGCCAATTTCAAGGGCTGATAGAAAAAACAAAAAGGAATGAACTCCATTGTAGAGTTAAACTGGAAGGGGGCAAATCCACGCATATATAGTCAATTAATCTTTGACAAGGGTGCCAAGAATACACAATGGGGAAAGGATAGTATCTTAATAAATGAATGAATGAATGATTAATAAATGATGTTGCAGGGCTGAGCCCGTGGCTCACTCGGGAGAGTGTGGCACTGGGAGTGCCGAGGCCGCGGGTTCGGATCCCATATAGGGATGGCCGGTTTGCTCACTGGGTGAGCGTGGTGCTGACAACACCAAGTCAAGGGATAAGATCCCCTTACCGGTCATCTTTAAAAAAATAAATAAATAAAAAAAAAAATAAATAAATGATGTTGCAGAAACTGGATATCCACATACAAAAGAATGAAATTAAACCCTTATCTTAGACTTTACACAAAAATCAACTCAAAATAGATTAAAGATTTAAATGTAAGACTTGAAACTTTAAAACTCTTAGAAGAAAATAAAGGAAACAAGCTCCTTGACATCAGTTTTAGCAATGATTTTGTAGACATGATAGCAAAAGCACAAGCAACAAAAGCAAAAATAAAAATCAAACTAAAAACTTTTGAGTAGCAAAAGAAACAATCAACAAAATGAAAAGTGAGTCTACAGAATCAGAGAAAATATTTGCAAACTATATATATTAGGCTTCTCCAGGATATATAAATGTAGATAGATAGAGGAGAGGGGATTTATTAGAGGAATTGGCTCATGACGTTAAAGAGGCTGAGAAGTCCCACAATGGGCTGTTTGTAAGCTGGGGAAACAGGGAGGCCAGTAGCATGTCTCAGTATAAGTCTGGAGGCCTCAGAACCAGGGAAGCCAATGGTGTAACTCTCAGTCTGAGGCTGGAGACTTGAGGATGGGGTGGGAGAATATTGGTGCAAGTCCTGAAGTTCAAAGGCTGAAGAACCAGGAGTTCTGATGCCCAAGGGCAGCAGAAGAAGGGTGTCCCAGCTTCAGGAGAAAGAGAGGGTGAATTCTCGTTTCCTTTGCCTTTTTATTCTATTTGGGCTCCCAGCTGATTGGATGGTGCCCACCCACATTGAGGGCAGTTCATCCCTTCTCAGTCCACTGACTCACATGCCAGTCTCCTCAGGAAACACCCTCACAGACACACCCAGAAATAATACTTTACCCAGCTACTTAGATATCCCTTACTCCAGTCAGGTTGACACCTAAAATAACCATCATCCCATATATCTGAAAAAAGATTAATATAAAAAAATGTAAGAAACTTACACAACTCAATAGTAAAAAAACAAATACACAATTAAAAATGGGCAGAAGACCTCAATAGACATTTTTCTAGAGAAGAGATACAAATGGCCAACAGGTTATATGAAAAGGTGCTCAACATCACTAATCATTAGGGAAATGCAAATTAAAACCTCAATGAGATATCACCTCACATCTATTAGAATGGCTATAATCAAAAAGACGAGATAAAAAGTATTGGCGAGGATGTGGAGAAAACGGAACTCTTGTAGAGTGTTGGTGGGAATGTCAACTGGAACAGTCATTATGGAAAACAGTATGCAGGTTCCTTAAAAAACTAAAAATAGAACTACCAAATGACCCTGCCATCCCACTTCTGCCTATATATCTGAAGAAAATAAAATCAGTATCTCGAAGAGACACCTGCTCTTCTATGTTCATTGCAGCATTATTCACAGTATCCAAGACATGGAAACGATGTGTCTGTCAAAAGACAAATGGGTAAAGAAATTATGATATATATGATGTATCTACACACAATGGCATATTATTCAGCCTTAACAAAGAAGGAAATCCTACCATTTGAGACAATGTAGATGAACTTGGAGGACATTATGCTCAGTGAAATAAGCCAAACACAGAAAGACAAATATTGCGTGATATCACTTATATGCAGAATCTAAAAAAGTCACACTTGGAGTAACAGAGAGTAGATTGATGGTTGCCAGGGGCTGGGGGGTGTGGAAAATGGGGAGATGTCAGTCGAAGAGTAAAAAATATCAAGTGAGAGATGAATAAGCTCCAAAGATCTAATGTACAATGTAGTAACTATAGTTAATAATTATTGTATACTTGAAATTTGCTAAGAGAGTAGATATTAAGGTACTCAACACACACACACACACAATGGTAACTATGTCAGATAATGGACATGTTAATTAGCTTGATTGTGGGAATCATTACATAAGTATACATTATACTTATATCAAAATGCCACATTGTACACCTTAAATATATACAAGTTTTTGTCAATCATACCTCAATAAAAGCCCTAAAAAAACCCCACAAGTCAATCAATCAAACAAAAAAATTGGAAGGGGGCAAATGGCCATCACAGCTGTTCTGCTCTGAAACTCCTGCTTTTAACTTTCTCTCACTGGTCACAGTCCTGTCCCTCAAAAGAGGCTGGAAAACGCTGACCTCATTTTTCCACAGTGACCACTAACAGTAGCTTGGACGTGGCAAAGACCTTCTCTTTTCCTTCCTGGGAGGGTGTGAAGGTGTGAGGAAGGGGAGCCTTAGATCCTGCTGCAGGGAGGTGAGATGAGCTTCCTATATTTCACATAGGAACCTGAAATACATTTTTCTTTCAAAATTTTATCATCAATTGTGTCCTAGTTCTAATTTATTAATTGTTAGCATAGAACCCTGTTCCAGGTACATTATGATTAAGTAATTGCGTGGGCTGATCTGAGGTTCTAACTACTTTGATGTTATTTTGGGGGAAAGCACTTGAAATTCCATACAGATGGCTCATCACTACATATGTGTACACATTCTAAGTTGGGGTAGCCTGTATTTATATTTACTCTATAAATGTGGTAGAGCATAAAACATAGGAACGTAATAACTCAATATCATATGAAACTAAAGGAAAAAATGAAATGCAATCATTGAGACAATTCTTAGCAGCAACATGATGTGTCAGTGAATTTCTGTTTAAGCTAGAAGCTCTTTGTTCAAGCAAAATCTTATATGAATCCAGTGATACAAAACAGATAAAAGCAATGCCAGTCTGGCTGAAGGAGAGATGGTTGGAGCCTGTTTGTGCTCAGTCCTCTCTACCTGCATGACGGCCACCAAGTAGAGCTCCATGGAACCTCTGAGTCTTTGGAACACAGTTTGAAACTGCTGTGATACACCATTCTCTATATTGGGCTGCTAAGCAAATCCAACAGTCATGCTCAAACTTATCCAGGTGCAAGAATACAGGATGGTATAGGAGCACAGTGGGCACCATACAGAAACAGTAATGTTTTAAATGTATCATAACTAATCAGTGAATTTTGCTAAATTAGATGCCATGGTTGTGGTCCTTGGCCTCTTTGTCTTCAGATTCATTTATTGCTCTTCCCTACTCTATTTTGTTATTCAGGAGTCTGGTCCCTACAGCTGTGGTTCCTCATTTTCCTATAACAGCTGGTTCCTGCTGAGTTTGGCCAATGGGAGGCCACGGCAGGAGATTGCAGGCTGAATTGGGGGGAGAAGGCAGGGTATTTCTTCTCCTCTCCCCCTCCCCTTAACCCTCCCATAAATCTACCCACTTAATTCCCCTAGACCAGTCTGCCATGGGTCTAGCCTCCACTAATAGCAGGTACCAAAATCTAAGAAACGTTTAGAAGAGAAAATTGTAAAACTGAGAAAATTCTGTCCATTCACTTAGGACTTTTCCCCCTGTGAATTGGGAAGGGAGAAAAGCCATTTTTCTATTTTTAGCAGTGGAATACCCATCTCCTAAAGAGGCATAGTTTGAAAACCAAGGCATCTCTTGACAATTTTAATATTTTGCCTTTAAGAGCCTTTGGGTAAGACAAGACTGTGTTGATGATCATTTCAATTAGGATTTGGGGCTATTTTGAGCTCCTCTCTTTAGCAGCAGTGGTCTGGAGAGGGTCCCCAGGAATAAGTGGTCCTAAGTACCCTCCAGCATCCAGCATTTCCCTGCTCAGCAAATACAGCCTCATGGTGAGTCCCTGAAGTGTTTATAGTTTTAGGATATTCTACATGTTGTTTTTCCCTAGTTTATATATGGAATCTGTGTTTTTGATCTCTTGATTCAAATTTGAATCAGATTTGGTCTCTTGATTCTGGAAAGGGTAGAGACTAAAATGCCAGCTCACTTATGGTAAAGTCTCAAGATGCTGAGAGCCTTTAGGGGGAAGGTAGGAAGAGACTAGCCTTCCTGGGCCAGCAAGAGCAAGTGAAAGGGGAAGCTTGCAGCTACCAGATGAGGAAGTTTTCTCTTCTTTCATATAGAGCACGTATTCTGCATGTTACTCATGAGGTTGACTGGAAAGGCCACATGCTAGTTGCCTTAATTTCCAGATGGATATCACGGCATCAATAAAATCTTCTAAGATTCTGTGAAATAGACTTCTCTTTGTCTTCTTAGTTAACCCAGGACTTCAAAGGCTCATATCTACTGAGCAGGCAATCCTGGCCTTGGTAATAGGAGTTTCTGTAAATTTTCAGAAGACCTAGTCTTGGGACTAGACTTCATCTTATTTATATTTTAAGTAGTGAGAATTAGAGGAAATATTATCTTAATTTTGGTGAGAAAGGCCTCACCTGCTGGTGTCAATTGGCTGGTGTCAATCTCGCCTGCCCAGTATTGCACTAATTTAGATAGGAAAACCTTTCAGTCTGTAGCCCAGTCCCTGAACCAAGGGCAGCCAAGGTGCGGGCTCAGCATGGAACCTTCTCTCCACCAGTACCAGCACGTGGAGTCTGGAATGACCTTGCTGGCCTTGCCATGAGGCATGCCCACCTGACTGCAGCCTCTGTGCTTACCCCTGCCACCTGTCCCTAGGCATGGCTAGGATTCTGTTCTGGTTCCTAGTTGTCACCCTAATTCTCTGTTGAAACCAGAGCCCTGCACTGTGATCAGCTTTTTGTTCAGGGCTAGACTCGTAAACCCTTACCTATGCTCTCTCCCCAGCTGGATGAGGCCCTGCTTCGACCAGATGAACACCTCTCCTTCTCATTCCCAAAGCAACATGCTGCTGTATACCTAGAAATCAGGGCACACCTGTTTTCCTGAGATTGCTACTGCAAGTTCCAACCCACAAATAATATTCTATGGGTATCAGTTCTCCCTTGGAAATTGTAATGTGTCACCCTTCTGGGGGCACATCCTATAACCAGAACAGTTCCCTCTTAGCCCCAGTCTCAGTCAATTATGTTCCAGAATGAGATTAGGTTCTCAGCATAAATTCCTAAACTAATGCCATTTCATTTCTGATAACCAAGTTTTGATATCCTGGTAGTCAGAGAAAAATGCAAAATCCAGCTTGATTTGTGCTGGTATAAATTTATGTATCTGTGAATAGTCTATATGTATGTATTTCCTAAATGGAAATACCTTTGTTTTTTGTGATAAGACAAAATTATTGTAAAAACACAGAGAATGTGAAAGTTCCCGCTATCATAAACCAGCCTCTGATTAATAATGTTAACAGTTTATATTGATATAATTCTCCCAGAGCTTTTTAATGGAAGTATAAATGTAAACACACACACATACACACATACATTTAAAACAGAAATTGGATTATACTGTTCTGGTAACCCGCTTTTCATTTTAACTTTAAGATTTATTGTTGGACGTCATCCTGCCCTCATTTTAAGCCTGGACTCCCTTTGGCTCAACTTCAGAGTAGTCTATGATTTAAGTACAAAAGAATAATTCTTCCTCTTTTTATAGTCTTTTGGTGGGATACGTTTGTTAAATTATTTATAGTGATAGGTTCTACAGAAATAGATGTTTTTTATTGAGACCATCAAAACCCTCAGTGCTTTAATGATTCTGCTGATTAAGTGGAAAACACACGAAGGCATGTCAACCGGTCAAGCAAAAGAAAATGCTGTCTCTCCCTAATGTAAATGGATTACATAGAGGCCTGATGTCCCACTGCATCAAGTTATGGTGTTTCATGCTCTGAAGACCAGGTAGGTATTACTTTGCACGGTTCTTGTAGAATGTTGAACTTTTTAAGACGAAGAACCAAATTTTAAAACTGTCATAAATCTGAGTTTGGCTTTCAGAAGGCAAGAATGCTATTTTTAGTGTGTCTGGATTGCAGTCTTTCCCTTTGGTAGTTGATGATGACTGCACAGTAAGAATGAAAAATGAAACTTCTGGAGATTGGATAGCAAAGGAGATTGAAAATAACACCCAGACAGTGGAGGCTTTGGGTCACTAATTTGAATTCAGCTCAAATCAGTGATGACTACAAATTGTTCTGTCTGATGGCAGTGAGGCTTGCAGGAAATGCACTCTGCATCCTTTTTTGTGTTAATTAAGTCTATATGCTTGTCAGAGCCAGGTTAGGTGTTTTTAGATTGTAATCCCCTAGAGGGCAGGGACCATATCTGCATAATGCATTTTTTACCCCCTTAGATGAGTGTTGATTAGATGATTTTGATTAGGCAGATGAAAGAGTGCTCTTTCTGAGGTGTGAAACTGTGACTACCAGGCATTCCTGTGAAATATGAGAGTAACCTCACTTTCAGTTTGTTCTGGGTGGCCTTGGAAATAGTTTAGTCTCACATGGTGACAAATAGTCTCCTTTTATAGTCCTGTCAGCAAACGCTGCAACTCATCCCTGAAATGTACAGACAGCTTCAACACATCTTCTCTTCTTTTCTGATTTGCACACATCTATTGGGGTCCAGCTCAATACCCACCTTTCCCATTGTTTTCCTTAATGACTTCAGCCTACCTTGATTGTAACATGTTATTATGAATTTCACTTATTTTGCCTGTATTCAGTGTTATCTTCTACTGACATTTGTGTTTTCGTGAACATGTTCTGTCTCCTTATGTACAGGCAAACTTTTTGAGGCTCAAGATAATGTCTTTTTGTAACCTCCTCACCTACTAATACAATATTTGCAATAATAGGTGCTAATATTTATGGGTGTTATTAATAATATTTTTGAAAAATTGAACAAAAGTCTTGCTTAAAAGTTTGCATGGTCTTTTATGTTAACTGCTATTATGTGAGTTAGGCTTTTTTTTGGACTCTTTTAATACCATGTTACTAGTGCCACAGAGGTGGTGCCCATGTAGTTATGCTCATTGTCTACTGCACAACTCTGGAGGCCCTATTCACACAGATGGTGGCTATGGCGAGTGCCTCAGATGGCTCTGAAAAATGGAGGTCAAAGAATAATAGCACTAGCGCTCAAAGATAAAGTATATGTTAGTAACTGCAATAGGCTAGGCAGGGAAAAATAAGTCACTAAGGTGCGAATCATAACACACTTGTTTTTGAGCCAAATACAAATATGACAGGGACACCATTTTTCAGTATGAGTGCTTCCACCTCTTCCACTCTGCACTGCACATCCCAAAGGGATCTTTTTTTTTCCCCTCGAAAGCTCAGTTTATTCCCATCCTCAGCCCTCTAAATACTGTTTGACTTTTGTCAACTGAGCTCTGGGGTTTTTGTGAGGCAGAATCTAGAGGCTATACTGAGACAGACAGGACTAGGGAGGACAAGGGAAGGAGAAACAACCCAGAACACTGATTGCTGGGCTTGGTGGGGAGGTTGAGAGAGGAAGAGGCTCCACAGCAGGGTGGGCTGGGAGAGAACTTAGAGGAGTGGAAAGGGGGTTTCAGGAGGTGCTGCAGAGAGCAGGAATTGGATTCTCTCTAAAGCTTGTGTGCAAGATAGGCTAGGTTCTACTGCTTGCAAGTAGCAAACAACTCCTATATCTCTGTGGCTTAGTACAATAAAAATTCATTTCTTGCTCAAAGTCTGATGTAGGTCCCGGTGACTTTCCAATGCAGGTGTCCTCTGTGTAGTGACTTGGTGGCCTCAGCTCCTTTAATCTTATGACTACACTGCCCTAAGAATGGTAGGGGAGGACAGGATATGGAAACCTCGCAAGCATTCTTCCAAGCTTAGCCAGGAAGTGACTTCTGCTTGCAGCCTCTTGCCTGCACCCGCCTCATGGCTTGCCTGACTGCAGGGGGCTGGGAAGCATAGGCTTCCATGAGCCTGGAAGGCCAGAACTGTGTATAGTGGAGCTCTGCAAATGCCAATCACAGGCTCTTCAGAGCAGACAGAAAGACTGGAATTGCTTTTGCTTTTGCAGGCTGGACAGTGTCTCATACAGGTGATACCTCTCTGAGGCTGGGCTACAAAGGGTCCTGGAATTTATTTGGCTTATATGGAAAAAAGGAAAAAGGCAACTGTATGTAATAAATCTTCCTCAGGAGTTTCTGAAAAACACAATAAAGTAGTTGTTATCTTGTTAAGTATTATAAGAGCTTTTGAAATTTTTTGCCTCCTTGCTCTCTCTTTCTTTTTTCTTTCAGTGAGAAAATATTCACAAATGCTATTATTCCCATGACTTATTCAGAGGAAGTTTTAAATTTGGTTTTATTTCCTTTGCTTCCTTGATATTCACTTTATTAGGTATCTTAAGATGGAGAAAAGGTTACAAATTCCCCTTAGTATCATTAAAAAGAAACCTGTATAGATGACATAAATGTGGTGGTCATTCATAATTCCTTTGAGCTTTATGACTCTTCCAAGAAAATAAAAAGTCTATATTGCAAATCCGTAGGAGAAACAAAGCTGGCAGAATGTGTCTAATATGATTTCTTAGCAAGTGTATTTTCAGTAGAGGACAAAAGAATAGAGAAGAACATTTTTTTTTTTGAAAAATAGAATAAATTAGAAAACAATTTCAGGCCTTTCTTCAACTTTCTCAATAGGAACAATGATATTTTAGGAGAAATCATGTGATTATTTGTGTCCTGACAACATTTCAACATTTTCAACAGGTGGCAAATATCACTAACAAAAAGAGAAAATCACAACCCCTGGTTGGTGTAAATAAGTGGGAGAGAAGGCACGATTGAATACTTCAGTATGCAATTACATTTTCTGCATAATTAGTCATAAATTGAGCATCCAAACATAGATGCATGTGTAATTAATTATGACTTATTTAAAAGCACCCGGGTTGTGACACTTTGTTCTTCATTTTCTGCAAATCAAATTACCAAAGTTTTCATTTCATTTCAAAATAATTTTCCCTGCATTTAAAAAAAAAATTCTACCAAGATATAGGTTGGGTTGATTACAACACAAATAACTGATGCAGTGAGGTAAGTACCTGTTGGGGAAGGGTAGGCAGGCACGGTACCAGAAGGCATAAGATTGCAGAGAGTTAGCAGGACTCCTCCTGAAGGTGGAGGAGGAAGTTGAGGCAGGGATGGCTGGGCTAAGAAATGGAAGATTTTTCATGGTGTTTTTTTGGTTCAGTTGTCTTAACCGAGGAGAGGGATCACATCAAGAGAAATAATAAAGATAAAGAAAGTCTAACGATTAAGTGATTAAGGATCTGGAGATGAAGCTAACTTTGCCATCTTTTGAAACATGTTCAGTTGAAATATTCTGTCAACTAATGAATATCTTATTTTTAGCAGATTTAAATAGTGTGGATTCCAGATTGCATTTCTTTTCTAACAGAGTTCATCCACTGTCTGAGGAAAGCTGAGATATATTGCCTGGACATGCATGTTGTGCACATTACTGCCTTTTCTCAAATGCTTTGTGATGACACCTTGATAACGTTGTCAATTGCAAGGGCTTTTAATCGTTGGCGCTGCCTTTTCTGGTATAAACAGTCTTGAAAGCTGAGCTATATATACCTTATGTTGACTCCAGGCCAGTTCTTAACCTTTCCCATTAAGTGTCCCTAATATTGTGGGCATTAAATTGGTATCTCTGGAAGTCTGGAACCATATTGTAACCTTGTTCCTTCAGAAAATGAAAAAATTCTTTATGTCAGAAATTTAAATTCTATAAATATTTGTATTAGTCCGTTTTCTGTTGTTATAACAGAATACCTGAGACTGGGTAATTTATAAAGAACAGAGGTTTATTTGGCTTATGATTCTGGGACAGCAGCAGCTAGTGTAGGCCTCAGGTTGCTTCTACTCATGATGGAAAGTGGCAGGCAGCTGGTGGGTACGTGCAGATCACATGGCGAGAGGAAGCAAGAGACAGACAGGGGAGGTGCCAGGGTCTTTTAAACAACAAGCTCTCATGGGAACTAATAGAGCGAGAACTCACTCACTACCTCCACCTCCAGGGAGAGCATTAATCCGTTCATGAGGGATCCACCCCCATGACTCAAACAGCTCCCAACACTGCCACACTGGGAATGAGATTTCCACATGAGTTCTGGGAGGACAATACATGCAAATTCATGTCTGTTTTAACATAAAAAATTTAATTCATAAACTGTGAGAAAAAAGTAAAAGCGATTTCCACATAACTCATTGCTTAATGAGTAAGATTTTTTACAATGAATCTCTCAACTGTGGCAAATCCAGGTGAGTTGTAGAGACCTAGCACAGCACATCCGTTTTTGTGTCCTGGCAATTTCTCTTACTATTTCAAGAACTCAGACTCATAAATATCTGGATATCCGAAGACTTTTCAGTTTTATGAGCTATGTCAATGCTGCCGAAGAGGAGGTTCAGGCATTTTCATGCAACTGTTGGCGAAATTTCAGTAATTATATCTTCTCTCTGAGAGGTGGTCAAGTTACTGCTGTAATATGGCTGGCTGAAAGTATCTGCCCCATTTTTACTGGCTCATTGAATACAGCAAGAAGATTAAGAGGTAGATATTTTGGATCAAGGCATTCTTAGGGAGCGCAATGTCTACTGTTTTAGTCAGATCGTGCAATGGTTTTGATGCATTCTGGTTTTGATGTATGATGCTCCCCAATGTTGTTGTCACATATTTGATGCTATTTGTACATGTCCATGCATTCCCCCCAGTCAACAACAGGCTCAGTTAAAAAAAAAAAAAAGGAAACAACTCCTTATCTAGCTGGAAGTTTCTTCACCAGGTAGAATGGTATGAACATCATTATGCACTTTGAAAATCAGTACAGGCCTTCATCATTATAAATACAGAAAACAATAAAAAAAAAAATTACAGGGCAAATTCCTTTATCTCCATGTGTTCTTTGAACTGTAAGGCAAAAAGAACTGGCTTAACCTTAATTCCTCAGTCAGTTAATTATCTGAATGCTTAATTACCCCAGGTTCATTTAGCCATTTCTTTAGCATAAGATTCTCCAATACTTTCTCCTATGATGGGCTTAACTGGAATAGGGGCAACGTGTCCACCTCTACTTTGGTTCAGAGGAAATTTCCCGAATGATTCAGTTCTGTTCTCTTGCCATTGAGGTCTGGGGGCAATTTGTCTCTTCTCATCCCCAACCATGATCCTGGTGTCCAAGTGTCCCACCTTCAATTCCAGAGGACAAAGGACTTCAAGGTGCCCACTGCACTTGGAGGATGGTCCTAATTACTGGGTCAGCTCACCTTGAGGACCCTTCCACTCCTCTCACCAGGCTTCAAGACAGAAAGTCCTTTTTATCTTTCCCACTTTGAGGACTTCTGGGAGTCCTCCTTCTTTTCCAATCTAAATACATCCTCTGCATATTCCTCTCCCTTCCTACCCCTTCTTCCATCTAGTCTTTAAATGGAAAGGGTTTATGCATAGGTTTTTTATTTTTAGTCCCATCCTCAGACTAGCCCCATCTTTATCAGCACAGTGCTCTAACCAACTGAGCTAACCAGCCAGCCCAGACTAGCCCCATCTTTGATTTTTGTTTCTCTTCCCCTTTTGGCTAGAAGAGGGAAAAAAAAAATGTCCTTGAGTATTGTCGAGAAGACAGAGGAGAATACAGAACCTACATACAGATTAAGATTCCAAGATATAATTCTGCGAAAGTACAGAGTTTCATCAAATTTTCTCCTGTTTATTTCAAGGTGATCTTGAAGGAAGCCTCAAGCAATTCTTTGTTTAAAAATGCCTTCAATTTTCTCACTGTTAGGCCACCCTTTTCCTCATCTGTAGCCTCTCTCAGTTACCCTGGGACTTGGCTGAACAAAGTTTGGAAACCTCTGCAGAAGGTCTTCAGAGCCTCTTGGAACTCTGAAAAACTAGTCCTTGGTTCTTTCTCTGGGATAGGAATAATGCTGCTCCTTCTTGCCCTCAGTTGATTTTCTGGAAAGAATGGCTATGAAGCTTCTCCATATGCGACAGTGTACCAGTTTCACCAGATTTATTCTGAAAATCTAGGCCACCTCTCTTTGAATCAGAGGTCCTATATTGCAAGGGGCATTTAAAATTGCTAAAGGGGAGGAAAGTTTTTCAGGAGAAGAATAACAGGAGGAAGGCTTTGAGTTATAGTTTAGCCCAAGAGTACTGCCCCCAAACTGCTTTCAAGCCTCCTCACGGGATGCAGCCCACCCCTGGACTTCTGCATCTCCAATGCTAGGACCGTGGTTGTCTGGATCTGGACAAGGGAGAGTTGGCACCAACGTTTCCCTTTAATAAGAGTCCTTCACACCCTGTTGATTCAAATCAAAGTGGTCCACATCAGTTTTCACATCTCACTGATTATTTTGTATATGGTGCTGCACGTTCATTTAGGCTCAAAATTGCATCCATATATTTCCTGCTTTTCCTGATTTCTTTTGCTTCATTTGCTCTTCTGAAATATTTCCAATTATTTGGGCATCCAATTGTTCGTGAAGTGATAGCTCAGTTTGTGCCAAAAAGGCATTTTTAGGAAAAAAGATTTATCATTATCATTATCATGTTATATGTTGATTTCAAAAAGACATGACCATTTCAGCCCATTGAGATGTTAAATGATTTCCTCCTTTCCAAACATTGAAATAATCCTTCTTTAAAATCTTTTAGTATTTCTTCTTTTTTCTTTTAGTGGTTGATGAGGTCTTAGCTGATGAAACAAGAAAATTTTGAAACAAGAGAATTTTTTATCAGATTAGCCTGTACCTGGGGAGCTTGAGTGGAGCAATTACACCAGGGATAACTAAACCTTTAGTTCATAGACCAAGTGATTTGATTCAACTGGCGTAGTAAGTACTCTTTGATGATGGTGGTATCAATCAGAATTGAGGATGCCATTCTGGGCTTAGGGTCTGGAGACAAATCTTTTTCAGCCTCCTGTTGCAGTCTTCTGACATTGTGCATTTCCTTATATAGTAAATGGAGCAGCATGAAAATAACCCACACTCCCTCATTGTCTTCAAGGAAACTGGTCAGGTTCACCCTAGTTGATATGTAGGATCCATGTTATTGCATTATTTTCAGATCAATTGATGATGGACATGGGGGGGGGACCCAAGTTATAGCATTGACCTCAAAATGTCTAGCAAAGCTTGGATCTGGCAGTGCTCAGGGCCACTGCTAGTATATAGCATGCCTTTGTGCAAATTATACTACTGCAAAAATACTACTTCTCTGGGCAGATGAATTATAAAAGACAGTCCTTCTATAAGATAAATGCAGCCTAGGCTGGATTTTAACCCCTTCAAATTCCCTCCATCAGGTATCTTTGTGCAGTGTTCAAATGTACCCTTGATGGGGGTCTTGTTAATACTCCTGATAAGAATTTTGCAAGAATCCCAAGATGCCACAAGCAGATTGGAGGGCAGAGGACAGATGAATTCTAAGGAGGGTAGAAAGGGTAATAACAAACTCTTCCTGGTAACAGTACTGGGTGCTGACAGGGTGGAAGGAAGTCGAAAGTGGGAGGGGGTTGTGAACAATGGAAATGGGCAAAGAGCTTTTTCCTCCTTCTATAAAACTTGTTTGGAATACAGTTTTGGAGCCTGAAAGGAAACATCCATTCCTTGTTTTCCATGTCTGTCCCATCAGCATTCCCCAGGCTTAAAGGATCATGGCTATTGAACACAATTACATTATTTTTTATATTAGACACTATTTATGCTTAAAACAATAGATTCAGGCAAGTAAAAATCTAAATGAGATTCGAGAATTCTTTTCTCTCTCTCTGTTCCTTTACCTGTAGTACTTGACCTCTTTAATTTCTTCTTTCTAAATTCTCTCTACTCTTCATACCCAACTCAGGTCTTATCATCTCCTAAATCTTCCTTTGATTACTCCAGTTCTAGACAGACTTCTCACTTCTCTGAATTTCAGTTACACTTTGGTCTATACCACATATTTATTGTTTTCAAATAGTTTTATGTATTTAAATATTTTCCGTCCACAGGGTTGTCAGCTTCCTGAGGGCAAGGACTGCACATCTTCACTGTTACATTTCCATAGTGTCTTGCAAACACAAAGTTCTTACTAAAGCTTTAAGCTCCAGGTTTGACTAGAGCTGGAGTTGAAAACCTGAATATATAATTCCTAATTACCCAGGATAATTGGGAAAGTGATATATTGTGGAAAATAAAGCCAACATACATGCAACACTAAAAATCTTCCAATTGTTTCCACTTGCAAATCCATGAAGCCTTCAATCAGAGCTTCTGATCTGCAGCAAACTTGACCTGTCTGTGTATCATAACATCCTCCTGCCAGCAGTCTAAGTGGAGTGATAATGAGTAGTGTAAGAATGAAAAGGAAGGCAGCAGGAAGGTGAAGGAGAAAACATTAGAGGTCTGGATAATTCACCCAGGAGGGAGCTATCAAATGACAAGACTGATGTACCTATGAGCATTTCAACAGGTGTATGCTAAAAATTTGGTTGTGTAGAACTTTAGGGAATGATTCATTTTGGACAGATAAGCTTTCTACATGGTTGGGGGATTAGCTTTTTAAGTGTAAAACTTGTTTATTTTAATTACTTGCGGTATGAATATTTAAAAATGTGTTATAGACTTTTAGTAGACATATTTTGGAGTGTCCACCTAGCTCACTAATAACTTGTCTTCCTTTGGGGAAAATTACTTTGCATAAAAAATTGCTCCAAACCTTCAAGATTTAAAATAAATGTTTATTATCTCTCAGTTTCTGTGAATCAGGAATCCAGGTCTGGTATGGCTTAGATGGATATCTCTGGCTCAAGGTCTCTCATAAGGTTGCTGTCAAGCTGTGGGCTGGTGCTGATGCTTCATCTGAAGGGTCCACTGAGGTGGGAGTGAAGATCCACTGCCAAGCTTGCTCATGTGGCTGTTGACAGGTCTTGATCTCTTGTCACATGGGCCTTTGCACCAGGCTATCTCATGACAAGGTGCAGGGGCCTCCAAAGCAAGTGATTCAAGAGAGTGCATGTGCCTCAGGTAAAAGCACAGTCTTTTAATAATAATCTTAAAAGTGACATCTCATCACTCTCTTCTGTTTTATTCACTAGAAGTGAGTTCATAAATCCAGCCCACACCCAAGGGGTACGGGAGGGAGTGTTACGCAAGAGTGTGAAAATGAGGAGACAGGAGTCATCTTAGAGTCTGTACCAAGGCCCTTGGAAGCCATGTTTATTTTGCTGGCCTGTTGGCTTGTTGATTGGAACAGGGGTGAAGAAAATTCTCTGTCTTGGGAGTTTGAGGGAAACCTGGAGAGAGTTAGCCAGTCTCTGTGTATGTCTAGTCCTGAAATATAAAACTTTGGGAAATGGAGGGTTTACATCTTGTACCCTCCTTGTTGCCTGGGGAGAGAGAAAGCTAATCTTTGGAGAGAATGAGGTAGTGAAGCAGAGAAAACATAGGGCAGTGTGTTCTCTGGATTCCCACCTGCTCTTGTGCCTTTGTGTTTCATGACACCTCTGTAGCCTTTTTATAAATATTTCCCCGACTCCCCCATTCTCAGCTTAGCTCGTGCTGGCTCAGGTACTTACACACAGAGTCCTCTGCCATCTTAAATAGCATATCCCGACTGTGACTGTTAAGAAGGTGGGAAATCCTATTATGGTAATTGAAAGGTGGGGCCTTGAACGTGATTGGATTCTCAGGACCATGCCCTAACGAATAGATTAATAATGGTGGCTATGGGCATGGTTCTGAGGGCTTTAAAAGGACAGCACACGAGAGCCTTTCTCTCTGCTCCACCATTCTGCCACGTGAGACCCCTGGGTCATTGTCGCCACCAACAAGGCCTTCACCAGATATGTTCCTTTGACTTTGGACTTCCCAGATGCCGAAACTATAAGCCATAAATTCTGTTTTCTTATAAATTACCCAGTTCCAGGTATTTTGTTATAAGCAACATATATAGATCAATACAGTTTATCCTCTTACATGCTTGTGATTGTGCAGGAAAGAGAATGCCCCAGATATTCACTGCCCCTCAGCCTGGACCCCAGGTTGAAGCATGGAGAGCAGACACAAACCCAACCTTAATCCTGGAGCAAAGCCATCCAACTCTCACCCCGAAACCGAGCCCCTCAGCTGACCTTTGCCCCACAAATAAGAAGAAAGACATGCCACCAACTTTTGGAATAGTTTGTTACACAACATTATTGCAGCAATAGCTGTCTAATACACTGAATTCAGAGGGGCAGGGCAAAATAACAGAGTATTGTGGTAGACAGAATATGGTCCACCAAAGATGTACGTGTCCTAATCCCTGGAACCTGTGAATATGTTACCTTACATTGCAAAAGGGACTTTGTAGATGTGATTAAAGATCTTGAGATGTGGAGATTATCCTAGATTATCAGGAGGAGCCTGATATAATCACAAGGTTCCTTATCCTAGGGAAGCAGGAGGCCAGAGTAAGAGAAGGAGATGTGACAGTGGGAGCAGAGGTTGGAGTAATGTGGCCATGAGCCAAGACGTGTGGGAAGCCTCTAGAAGACGTAAAAGGAGAGCTTCTAGAAGGAAAGCAGCATTGCTGACACCTTGATTTTAGCCCCATAAGAGCCATTTCAGATTTCTGACTTCCAGGACTGTGGGATAATAAATTTGCATTGTTTTAACTCACTAAGTTGTGGTGATTTGTTACAGCAACAATAGAAGACTAATACTAGTGTATTAAGAGTAAATGGATAATTACTATTTTTCTCCCTGCTACTGGAAAACATTTGTATTTAGAATGATATGTTGTGAAATCATCCTACTAATGTATTTAGAAAGTATCCTTTCCTGAAGTCAATCACCTCAGTATTCCCATTTACTTTTCATTTACTATGATTAAAAAATCAAGATAGTAGCATTATTTTTTAAGTAGATTATGAAATATCATCCCAAGGGAGTATATACAGATAATACACAATAAATTTTTTAAAATTTGTATTAACAGGGTATGGATGGGTGTGTGTGTGTGTAAAGCTTTTTCAAGTTAATGAAATATTAAAAATATAAAGTATTTTATAAAAAATACAGATGTATTGCTTTTAAGTAATATAAGTAGCAAAATCACATTAATAGAGAGATACTAGAGGTTCCTAGCTCTTGATGCTTTAAAAATATATCTGCCTATACCCCCTCTGTAGAGATTTGGGTCCAGAAAGGGCAAGAGGATTTAGGGGTTGAGGAACCTGTATTTTTTTAAATCTATTATTTATAATCTTCAAACATACATTAAAATATAGACTAGTTTCTCACCCTTGTGAGATTACATTGTATCACCTAGATTTAACAATGATTATCAATCTGCTATATTTACTTTATGCATTTTAAACACTTTTTATCATAAAAATTTCAAACATAAAAAAGCAGAATATAGTACAATGAACCCCTCTGTCCCATTGCCTAGTTTCAACAGTCATCAACTCATCCAAGCTTGTTTCACCAGTGTTATCCCTCTCTCTCCACCCCCAGGGATTATTTAAAAGCAAACCCCAGACATAGTTTTTTAAACAAATACTTTAGTCTGCATTATGAATGATAATGGAGTCTTAAAAAACATAACCACTGTGATAGCATCACACCTAATAAAACTAACTATAATTTTTAATATGTTCACAGAACCAGTTCAAATTTTGGATAATATGTATTTTTAATAAACCCCAGAGGAGATTTCTTGCTCTTCCATGGTTGTGAATCATTGCTTTAAGCACTATTTTATACTATGATATTATGGAGGTACAAGGGAAGTTTTTGGAGGTTTGAAGATGCTCTGACTCAGTTTGTACTTTGAACTGTTTCATATATGCATATTGAATGTTTGCTGATATTTAATTGATCAATTATTTATTATATGCTTACCATATCTAATGTGACAGTAGAGAAAAGCTGAGAGGCGTGATTCTGACCACTAGGAGATTACAGGTGAAACAAAGCAAAGAGAATTGAAGAGGAACAGGGAATAGCTCGAGATGTGTAGGTGACTGTGGGAACACCTTGGGTGGTGGGGACCAGGAGTCAGAATATACGCAACTGCCAGAGGTGAGGAGCAGCTCTGCATCCTGGATAGGTAAGTTCAGCAAGTGGGATCTAGAAGACAGGTCAATCAGGTCATGGGTTAGGAATTCAGCCTGTAAGGAGGCAGGGTTGAGAAATTCCAATGGAAATGAGAAATATGGCAAAGGCTAGTGTTTTAGTCTGTTTCTGTTGCACATAACAGAACTGGGTAATTTGTAAAGGAACAATATTTATTCCTTACAGTTTCAGAGGTTGAGAAGTCCAAAGTCTGGGGAATACATCTGGTGAGGGCCTTGGTGGGTGATGACTCTTCACAGCGATTGTAGTGGATTGAATTATGTCCCCCCAAAACCCCGTGAAGCTTGAATTGTGTCCCCCAAGTTTTATATATTAGAAACCTAGCCCCCACTGTGACTGTTAAGAGGGTGGGAAATCCTATTATGGTAGTTGAAACATGGAGCCTTGAAGGAAGTGGTGATTAGATTGTAGGACCATGTAGTAGTGAATGGATTAAAAATGGTGGTCAGGGTCGTGGTTCTGAGGGCTTTAAAAGACGAGGAGAACCTGTCTTTCTCTATCTCTTGCTCTCTCTGCTTCCACCATCTTGCAATGTGAGACCCCTGGGTCACTGTTGCCACTACCTGATGGACTTTGGACTTCCTAACCTCAGAAACTGTAAACAATACATTTTGTTTTCTTATAAATTACCCAGTTCCATATATTTTGTTATAAGCAACAAAAACAGACTAATACAGCAATGCAGGCAATCACATGGCAAAATGGCTGAACAAGAGAGAGTTAACCTCCTCACTTACTCTCCTTTTAAAGCCATCAGAACCATGCCCATTATTCCACGAATGGATCAATCCATTCACAAGGGTGCAGTCCTTGTAATCTAATCACCTCTCCAGGGCTGCACCTTTCACTTATCATAATAGGATTTCCCACCCTTTTAACACTGTCACAGTGGGGGTTAGGTTTCTAATACATGGACCTTTGGGTGACACATTCACCCATATTGGCTAGCAAGGAGCAGTGGCTCCAGCATCACGACCCCCCAAGAGCAGTGGGAGAGCTTGGCATTGTGTGCATATTCACATTAAATAGAGAGATACTATGTACATGAATTACCTAGGCTAGATGTACATCTCCTGCTGAGGCAGGAAGTGATCTCAGAGTGGGCCAGAAGCAGACTGGAGGCAGCAGTATGGGGCTGAGGAAAAGTTTCTTCATTCTGGTCATTACAGAATCAATTGCAGGTGCATCTCCTATTTGCAAGGTATTTCTGACTTGCTCTCTGGATGATTCTGCTTTTTGGGGGATGGGGAGCACAGAAAGTAGCCACCATGGAGAGCACATGCTTTGCCTGTTCTCCCTCAGGCCCCACCCCTTACGTATGAGAAGTGCACCATGGGAAAATAAAGGGTGGGGCAGGGGCACCCATGGGCAGGGCTTCCTTTGCTATGTCACAGTTTCTGGACAAGCTCCTGGCTACTGAATCTAGGTCTTGGGGATCACCAGAGAGGCAGGATCAGAACCTAGAACATCTAAATCCAAGACCTCATGGGACCCCAGTCCACTCCTTTCTGAATATAATATTGAAGTAATACTGATCAAATATGCCACTGGGATGAATAATGAAAAGCTAATAATTGTTTTCTGTCCCTTTTAAAGAAACACATCACACTCAGACACCCATTTACAGATATTTTCAGTTAAAATGTCACATAATATTTGTTATATCAGCAGGAGAATGGAAACCGAGTTGGCAGTGAAGCATTGCAGTGACAACTGTTACCTTGGAAACCGGAGTAAGCAATCATAATTACAATTAGCAAGACTCCCACAAAGTCTACATAAATATTCTTGTACCAGAGATGACTGCCACACACGGTAGACAGCAGAGTAAACTGTGGGATTGTTGTTTCTTTCTCTTTGACATGTCCTTGTAGACATTAAGTTTCTGTTAAGAGATATTGCAGCTTCTTTGAATTTAGGTGAATATATTGCTTTATGTGCTGGTTTTGGAGCTTGTAATGTAATGACATTTGACATGCAGCAGATTACACGGACGCTTCAACTGACCCTTAGGTGTAGTACAACCAGTCTTGAATGGACTTATAAACAAGGCCTGATCTCAGAAGAAAATAAGGCAATTGTAAATAATAAATGTTGCTGTAGCACGGTTACAGGGGTGCTTCAGGGAAAAGAGTTGTGACACAGAAGCAATGGTTAAAATGTGTGATTTAATCATTCGCAGCTACTTGACTCTTGGTTTCTCCTTTACTGGCATGGAAGTGTTCCCTTTGACTCAGACTTCACCGTCAAATTGAAAGAAATCAGAGGAAGAGTGAGTGATAGATTTGTTCTCACTTGGACACACCAGAAGTGTCCTCTCCTCCGTGAATCCTGTCCTGAACAAGGGAGAAAAGGCAGTTAAGTCGGGAGTGTGCACACGTATGTCTTTCTATACACTTGTGGGAACACAGCCTTGAAGGTAAATGTATCTTCATAGAAAAACCATTGTTATATTCAGGGGCACAGGGCATGCCAAAAACTCCTTTCTTCTGCACACAGTGGAGTTTTCTGTTCGGCTTGACTGAACAAGTTGGCTGCCTGGGGCTTTCTAGATAAACACATGTTGTGAGTGGTTGCCATGATGTGAGGGGCAACAAGGGGAAGGAATGTTGACGTGCTTCCTTTGCGAGCAGAGATCTTGACCTGAGCTTCAGAGAAATCTTCTTAAATGAGTACAAGAAAGTGACCTTGGCATAGACACTAAAATAATTGGAAGCACTTTTATTTCAGGCAGCAGCATCTGTATGCAGAGTATGGGGGAAGGATGATGGAGGAAGGGACAGCGGACGCCCAGCAAACTACCCTCCCCTCTCTAGATAAAACACGGAGTTCTGCACACCTGCTTCCCACAGGAGCCCTGTGATCTGGATGATTCTGCTCTGTGGGAGGGATGGCATCTGCTGCAACAAAAGGCAGCCGTGGTGCTTTGCCTGTTCTTCCTCAGGTCCTCAACCCTCATCCCTCCAGGCTGCCTGCCTCAGAGAATAAAAGGTGACTGGCATTGTGTGGCGTCCCTATCAGTCACTACCATGTTACAAACCAGACAAGTGAAATGCGTTAGGTTACCAGCATCACAATTTAATCCAAGGTAGGGAAAGAAACTAGTTTCAGTTCAAATGAAAACTTTGTCCACTACTTTCTGCTGCAACTGGGGGTGTAATTGCTTATTTGAAGTCTAACATCATGCTAGATCCTCTAGGAGAGACGAAAGGATGATGTCAGGCCATCCTCCTTTAAAAAACACTTACGATCTAGCCTCTTGCAGTCTCTTGTTGATGGCGGGCAGTGGCTGCTGAGCGGGACGCTGATAACAGCTGCCTGCAGGGGGAAAGTATACCCTGCCTTCCCCTTTCTGCTCACCGCTAGTGCCAGAGGTTACCAGCACGTCTGTGGCACCGCCCAATCGAGTTTGGCAACGAATACATCCAGCAGACCAAGCCCCTCACCCTGCAGTGCACCGTCAACCTATACCGTCTTACCAATTATACTTTCAGTACAAAGGAGCCTCTCAATGGGAAGGACAGCTCTGTTGCAGCCAGATTTCCGTGCACGAGGGAGGAATTTGATATAATGGAATGAGGACTGAATGCAGCTGACTGCCGCAGCTGGGAACAACTTTCTTCACATTACCCGGTGGTGAACTTAACCCAGGAGAAGACGAAGTCGAAGGACTAAAATGCTTAACGACAGACATACTGGGTCATCAAGATGGAGTCAGTCCTGCAAGACTGGGTCATTGATGACTGCATTGGTAACTGGTGGAGACCAAATTTTGAGCCTCCTCAGTATATTCTTGTACATATTACAAAACCTAAGGAACATAAGAAATTGTTTCTGGTTCTACTTCAAGAGAAAGCCTTGTTTGAAGTCCCTAAAAAGTACAAGCTGGTGGCTGCACCACTGTTTGAATTGTATGACAATGCACTAGGGCATAGACCCCTCATTTCTTCTCTCTCCACTGTTGAACAGGTTCTATTTTATATACAACTGAGTTCCTGCACAGTGGAGAAGTAAAAGAAGCCGTCTCTGTGAGCACAGCTATACACAGTATAGAAGAATAAATGTGGTAGAAAAGTGTTTTGGTTTTATCTCTTTCCTGATCCCTAAATTGCTGCCTACTTTCTATTGTTTGAATAGTAAAGTTAATATGAAGCACAAGATAGCGATGTAAACAAATGTGAGAATGTTTATTTACTCATACTTGTTTTGTACAACATTAAAGAAAATGGACTTCTATTTGTATTTTTTAAAAAATTTCTCATTAAATTTTAAAAATTCTTAAAAAACAAAAAACAACCAAAAAATCTTATGATCTAGTTGGGGAGAAGTGATTAGGACAATCAAAGAATTAATAAAGCATATGGTACCTACTGTTGCCAAGCGTCACCTTAAGAGTTCACTGGTCTATGTGAATGAGACCCCAAATGTTATCTCTGGGCTTTGACTGCGCTCCAAAGCTTGACTTCCTGTTGGAAATCTAGACAATTCACCAGTTCTGAATCTGACCCCAGCAAGCTTGATTCTCTCTACAGCTCTTCTATCTTGACTTTTTAAATGATTTCCTTTTCCCTTTCTCCTCCTCTTTCTTTCCCATACCCCCTTTATTAACATAAGACTACAGTAATTAACTATAGAGTCTCCAAATGCTCTCTATAATAGTATGTTACCATGACCAGTGCTTAAATAATGGCCCCAAGGTAATATAAGATACTGAATAACCTGGAAAATAACACTAGACTGCCAATAATTGAGAATCTATTATGTCCCTCATCTTTATCACTTTTAAAACTTATGTTTATTAGAGAAATACAATCGTGTGGTAAAAAAAAAAAATCACATAGAACAGAAGAATTTATGATGAAAAGCAGCAGTCTTTCAACTTCCTTTTCTCCATCCCAGTCCCATTCTCCAGAGAAAACCTCTTTCATGTTCAGGCCTTCTAATGTTTACCTCCGTACTGCTAAATAATGTACTTCCATTTCTTTCTTTTTTTTTTTAAACTTTAGACAATATATGTTGACTCTCAGTCATGAAAGACAAGGACTTAACTCACTTATATTACACCCAACTCTCCACCCTTGTAGTATTTGATCTTTACATTGTTATTTTATTAGATTGCATTATGATATTAGGCATCATATTTATACCTCTCTATTTCTCATTTTATCTACTTTATTGCATATTTCTATAGCACTTCTCCCTGCCAACTCCCACCTCATCTCAGCCATGTCTTAACTTTTACATTGTCAAGAGGGTGCTGAAACATCTGTCCTGAAACTATAGAAATTTTTGCTATAGAATGAAAACCAGAAACAGCATTTATATTATTATGACTATGTGAGTAGTGCTCACTGCAAAGCCAAGTTGTACGTCGAGATTGCATTTCCTTCTTTATGAGCCTAATGAAATGTCCTCTGGGACACTCAAGGTACAATGGTTGTAGCTTCAAGGTCAAAGGGTTTCTCTTCCTTTACTTTGCAACAATTGCTGAAAGTCATAGAATGCTTCAAGATTGAACCAGGAATTTCTCAAACATCTTTTGATTGTTGTTTCTGTCGCCTATTCCCCGGGGTTCTAATGGATTCATATTGCTCCTTTGTATTTAATAGTAAAGGACTAAGTAGCTGATATGAATTTCCTTTGTGCTATAGGAGAAGGCCTTCTGCTTGATCACCATGTATGGACAGGTTGGGGGTGCATCACTGGCAGGCTTAGCTCTGGGGTGAACGTGCTGGGAGCTTCTCCTCAGGTCAGAACGAGGAAGATATCTCTGGGTAAAAAGTCCAACACAGAGCCTTTGCTTCATCCAATGAATAGTTTGTTCAATTTCCTTGGAGGAACTCTCGAGAATTTTCAGGGGGATAAATGCTGTGCTGCCTGTAAGAAGTGGAAGGGAAGGGGAGATGGTCCTCCCTGACATAACTGTATTATGTACAGACATTCAAAGAATCCTCCTTGATAGCTCAACACTTTAACTTTCCCCTCTGTCTTACAGGCCTGCTTTCAGCTTGGAGACTTGCTGGGCCTAATCTGGGCAGATCAGATTCCACCTTCTCTGCAACCCCCTCAACTGGAGGTTTTGGGTTGTGGTTCCATGTCTCTGTTTCATCTATCAGCAGGCTCTCGTCCACTTTACATCTTCCAGAAATCTGTTGAAATCACTCACCCATCAGTGCAATAGACTGAATGTTTGTGTCCCCCCAAATTTCATATGTTGAAATCCTAAGCCCCAACATGATGGTATTAGGAGATGAAGCCTTTGGGAAGTACATACGTCATGAGGGCGGAGCCCTCATGAATGGGATTGGTGCCCTTATAAAAATGATCCCAGAGAGCTCTCTTGCTCTCTTTCTGCCATGTGAGGATACAACAAGAAGCTGGCAATTTGCAACCTATATCAGACCCAAGCATGCTGGCACCCTGAGCTCGAACTTTAAGCCTCCAAAACTGTGAGAAATTTCTGTTGTTTATGAGTCACTCAGTATACAGTACTTTATTGTAGCAGCCCAAACTAAGACAACTGATTACCCACTTTCTTGTTTTTTTCCAGGGTTCTGAAAACGAATGGGTAGAAAACTCACCCTCTTGAACACGTCATACATCTGTTCATGTTTGAAGACCATTTTTGTCCCTTTACCTCTAAAACATTTGAGTCTTTGTATTAGTTTTCTATTGCTGCTACAACAAATTACCACAAAGTTGGTGGCTTAAAACAACATAAATTTATTCTCTGTTCTGGAGGCGAAAAGTTGGAAATGAGTTTCATGGTGTTAAAGTTAAGGTGTAAAATCAAGGTCTGGCTTTTTCTGGAGGCTCCAGGAGAGAATCTGTGTGGGCCTCTTCCGGTTTCTGGTGGCTGCCTGCATTCCTTGGCCCATGGCCGCATCATTTCAACCTCTTTCTTCCCTTGTCACATCTTCTTTCTCTTCTGTAGACAGAATCTCCCTCTGCCTTCCTCTTATAAAGCACTTGCGGTTACATTTCGGTTCTGCCCAGGTAATCCAGGATAATCTCCTGGTCTCAAGATCCTTAACTTAATCACATCTACAAAGTACCTTTTGCTGTTAAAAGAAACATTCTCAGTGTCTAGAGATAAGGACCTGGATATGTTTGGGGGCCATTTTTCATGCTACAACAGTCTTCCTTGATTTCTCTCTTTCTGTTTCCACACACATCCAAGCAGCAACCAAGTCCCATGGATTGATTAGTGGTTCTCAACCTTGAATGCATATTAGAATCACCTGGAGAGCTTTAACGTCTACTTCAGTCCTGGCTCAATTCGAGACTAAGAGAATTAGAATTTCTGGGAAGTTAGATCTGGCCATTATTTTAAAAAACTCTTTGTTTTGATAAAATTTTAAACTTACAGAAAAGTTGTAAGAAAAGGACAAATAACTCACACACACCCTTGAGTCACCAATTGTCTACATTTTGCATCATATAGTCTGTCATTCTCTCTCACTTTTTTTTTCTGAACCTTTTGAGAGTAACTGCTATACCCCTAAATGTTCTTCAGTATGTATTTCCTAAGAATAGAAACATTCTCTTTTATAACCACACTACGTTACCAAAATCAGGAATTTAACATGTTTGCTTTCCCACCAGGGATGTAAGTCATGATATCAGGATTGCAGTCCCTGCTTTTTTATTTCCATTTGCCTTGAAAATCTTTGCCTATTTCTTCACTTTCAGCCTTTCTGAATTACTTAGTATTAAGTATGCTTCTGGTATAGAGCATATAGTCAGGTCTTGTTTGTGAGCAATATAGAAAATGTTTTAGCAGATAAGTTAAGTCTATATATTTATTAACAAAGCTGATGTGTTGGTCTTAACTCTGCTGTATTATTTTGTTACTATTATGTTTGTTATGCTACATTTACTGTGTTTCTTTACATAATTTGTTTTCTTTTTGATTTTTTAATTATTTTGGTATTTAGAATGATTTATATTTTCATTTTAGAGGTTATCCTTGATTTTAGACCTTTAAAAAATGCCCTTAGTCATACCCATTAGGATGGCTACTATCACAAAAATGTAAAATAATAAGTGTTGATGGCAATGTGGAAAATTTGGAGCCTTTTGCATTGTTGGTGGGATTGTGAAATTGTGCAACTGCTGTGGAAAATAGTATAGTGGTTCCTCAAAAAATTGAAAATAGGACTATCATATGATTCAGCAATCCCACTTCTGGATATATATCCAAAATAATTGAAAGCAGGGTCTCAAAGACCTATTTATACACTCACATTGAGAGCAGCACTATTTAAAATAGCCAAGAGGTAGAAGCAACCCAAATGTTCATTGATAATGAATGGATAAACAAAATGTGGTATATTTTTATACAGTGGAATATTATGCATCCTTAAAAAGGAATGAAATTCTGTTACATGATACAACATGGACAAACCTTAAGGACATTATGCTAAGTGAAATAGGCCAGTCACAAAAAGACAAATACTATAAGTTTCCACTTATATGAGGCATCTAAAGTAGTCAAATTCATAGATATAAAAAGTAGAATGGTGATTACCAGGGGCTACAGGGAAAGAGGAGTTGTTGTTTAATGGTGTATTAGTCCGTTTTTGTTGCTTATAACAAAATACATGAAACTGGGTGATTTATAAAGAAAATGAAATTTATTGCTTACAGTTTATTGCTTATTGAGGCTGTGAAGTCCAAAGTCCATCTGGTGATGGTGACAGTGACCCAGGAGTCTCACATTGCAAGATGGTGGAAGCAGAGAGGGCAGAGAGAGCAGAGACAGACTCTTATCTTTTAAACCCCTCAGAACCAGCCCTTGACCATCATTTTTAATCCATTTTCTACTGCACGGTCCTACAATCCAATCACCTCTTCAAGGCCCCACCTTTCAATTACCATAATAGGATTTCCCACCCTCTTAACAGTCATAGTGGGGGCTAAGTTTCTAGTACATAAATTTGGGGGACACAATTCCAGCTTCAGGGAGTTTTGGGGGGACATAATTCAATCCACTACAGATGGACATAGAATTTCAGTTCTGCAAGACGAAAAGGTTCTGGAGATCTGTTTCACAACAATGTGAATATACTTAACACTACTAAACTGTACACTCAAAAATGGTTAAGATGGTAAATTTTATGATGTGTTTTTTGTCAAAATAAAAAAATGTCCTTAGCCTTCTGTTCTTTAACTTTTTCTATCCAGTTTCCTTTTTAGTGTAAGCTTTAAACAGTATCTTTTGACTCCCACCTATTATATATACAATCAATGAGCTTATGCATTAGTAGTTTTTAAGATATCTCCAGATGATCACATTATAAAGCTAGAACTGAGAATCACTGGGAAGCTCCCCCAACCCCACATCCTTTCTCTTCTAGTCTTCCATCATGATTCTATTGCAACTTTGATCACTCCTCACATTTTGTAAACTCCCCTATCTGGCTTTTTCCAGACTGTCTATTCAGTCCTCTCTAAATATGATACCCAGAGTGATCTTGCAAAAAGTCCATATTTGTGTCACTTTCTCCACTCTTAAAAAGTCATCAATGGTTCTCTTTGATTGCTTTGAACTCAGAATACAAGAATTGATTTCAGTCCCAGCTGGATCAGTTACCAGTTTTGTGACCTTTTTAAAGCAATTTAAGGGGTTAACACAGTTGCTGGATCATAGCAGGTTCAATAAACATCCTTTCATCCTTCCTTCATCAAGCTCTGGTATCCATTGTTTCTGTCTGCCTGCCCACTCCTTCCACCCACCTTCATGGCTCCTGCATTAATTCTCACAATCATCTTGGGGTTTTAAAATCAGACCTACCCATTAAGACCAAATTCAAGTACCACTCTTGCCTAAACACATCAGCCAGAAATGACTCTGCTTTCTTCCCAGCACCCATGATATTCCCTAACACATGGAAACTTTTTTTTGCTTACAAGGGACTTTTATTGATGGTACATGACAAGGTAGGGCTCCCTAAGCTCCTCCCCTTCTTCAGGGGGTCTGGGATGGAAACTGTGCCAAGGAGGGGACATTCTCAGTATATTGGGGGACTGAATTGGGACAGGGACTCCCCAGCAGCTGAGGGCCTCTCTCTTCCTCTTGTGCTCTTGCTGGGGCTGGTGGTCCTGGGGGCTCTTACTCCTTGGAAGACATGTGGACCATAAGGTCCACCACCCTGTTGCTGTAGCCATATTCGTTGTCATACCAGGAAATGAGCTTGACAAAGTGATCATTGAAGGCAATGCCAGCCCCTGAGTTGAAGTTGAAGGAGTGTGCATCACTGCTGAAGTTGGTGGAGACAACCTGGTCCTCAGTGTAGCCCAGGATGCCCTTCAGGGGGCCCTCCAATGCCTTCTTCACCACCTTCTTGATGTCTTCATATCTGGCAGCTTTCTCCAGATGGCAGGTCAGATCCACGACTGACAGTTTGGCAGTGGGGACACGGAAGGCCATGCCAGTGATCTTCCCATTCAGCTGAGGGATGACTTTGCCCATAGCCTCGGCAACACCAGTAGATGCAGGGATGATGTTCTGGAGAGCCCCACGGCCATTGCTCCACAGTTTCCTGGAGGGGCCATCCACTGTCTTCTGGGTGGCAATGATGGCATGGACTGTGGTCATGAGTCCTTCCATAATACCAAAGTTGTCATGGTTAACCTTGGCCAGGGAGGCTAAGCAGTTGGTGGTGCAGGAGGCATTGCTGATGATTGTGTGTGTGTTTTCCTATGTCTTATGGTTCACACTCATCATGAACATGGGGGAGTCAGCAGAAGGGGCAGAGATGATGAGCCCTTTGGCTCCACCCTTCAAGTGAGCCCCCACCTTCTTCAGAGTCGTGAAGACACCAGTGGACTCTACAGCATACTCAGCACCGACATCACCCCATTTGATGTTGGCGGGATCTCACTCCTGGAAGATGGTGATGGCCTTCCCGTTGATGACAAGCTTCCCATTCTCTGCCTTGACAGTGCCATGGAACTTTCCATGAGTGGAATCACACTGGAACATGTAGACCATGTAGTTGAGGTCAATGAAGGGGCCGTTGATGGTGACAATATGCACTTTGCCAGAGTTAAAAGCAGCCCTGGTGACCAGGCACCCAATATGGCCAAATCTGTTTACTCCGACCTTCACCATCATGTCTCGTGGATGCGGCTGGCACTGTGCGAGAGGACGCAGCTGTCTGCAATGGGGAGGAGCAGAGAGCCCATGGAAACTTTTAGTTGCTATTTACTTGTGTTCTTCCTTTTTACAAAAGTGTAAATAAATTTAATTAAATGCAAACATAAACCTGAGGACAGGTGAAGAAGGGAGCAGACTGAGCACTATCAGAGAATTGAGGAATCACATTATTTGCTTTGAAAACATGTAGCCTTGCTTCAGCACTACAGTCCATATCACTCATCCCCCTTCTGTGATTTGGTAAGTTACACATTGCACAAAGCTATCATACTGAAAGCTTCTTGAAAGCAGGAATTGTGTCTTAAGTATCTCTGCACATGTTGCAACATTGTTGGAAAGCAATAAATACAAGGGGCCTTCAAAAAGTTCATGGAAAGATTAGTGTTATCTTTTAATTCCATTTTTCCATGAACCTTTGGAAGTACCTTTGTATTTCTTGTGTAATAGGACCTATCTATCTAATAATAGCGGACACTTATTGAATATTATCTACTTGGCCGTGTTCTAAGTGCTTTACATAAATCCTCATAGTAAGCATGTGAAGTAGATCCTATTATTAGCTTCATTTTAATACTATTAGGATCTGAAACTGAGGTTCAGAGAAATGAAGTAACTAGCCCAAGTCTGCACAGCAAGCCTGTGGCAGAGGCTGGCTGGGTATGAATCTGAACAGTATGTGTTCAGAATCCACACCATACGGCTACCACTTCTCATCAATGAACTAACAAAATATGGTCACTTAATTATATGCCTGCAAATTGTAATTGTTCATATTTTGTTCCCAGATGTAGACCATATTGATATTTTCTGTTCCACTGAATTTCTAGGCAAATGAATGTCAATAATCCCCTCAGTGTCATCCAGGTGGACTCTTGTGCCTTTAGGGCTCAGCACTTCTGCATTTTAAACTCGACCTTGCCACCTACTTGACGTGTGGTCTTAAACAAGTCACTTAACCTTTCTTGTTTCTCATCTCCACCTTCTGTCATTGGGCATTTACATATGATTTGTTGCCATAGTAATAGAAAATAATACTGACCTATCTCTCAGGAGTGAGTGTCATGGGGATTAACTAATTTACAGCTGTGAAGAGATTTCAACATATGAACTGCTAAACAACAGTGAGATTGTAAAGAGAATTTAAAAGACCATCAGCTTGTGGAGCGTGCCCATTTGATGCCCGTCATTATATGTTTAACTGTTAGTATTACTACTCATAATAAACTTTTATGAGGTACTTTAGGTGGTTGAAGTGTTTTTATGAGAGCTAATTAGTTGTTCCAACCAGCTCTACGAGGTAGGTCAGTATTTTTATCATCCCTGTTTTGGAAATTACATTAAATCAGTGCATGCATCATTTAAAAAAAATCTTAAACTTCTTGGTATTTGGAAGCATTTTGTGATTGGAGACAATTCTCATACAGCTATTGCACCTAACACAAAGCTCCAGTGTTAGGGCGATGGGAGAGTGAATTAAGCTTTCGGTTCTCAACATACTATATTGGCAGGTCTTTTAATTTTTAATTGTTTTGACGTCTACACACTGTCAGGCAATTCTTGTTTTAGGCTCTTTTGTATATTAGTCAAGGAGCACAGAAAAATTGAGCCAACTCTAGATAATTCAAATAGAAGAAATTTGATTTTTTTTTTTTTTTTGGTTGGCTGGCCAATATGGGGATTCAATCAAAGAGAAGAAATTTGATACAAGAAATTGGTTACACATATTTTCATTGGTCTATAAGAGCAAATGGGAGGATTAGGTGCTGGCGGAGAGAGCAGTTAAAAAGAGGATGTCATACCCAGAAATTTGTCACTTCAAGAATCAGTCTCACTTCCAAGGATGAGGGAGCACGAGGGAGGAAGTCACGTTACCAGAGTCCAGGAGCACCACTTGCTGCGGGGCTGGAACCATGGAGAGAAGCCCGACTGCAGGAATTCAAGTCACAGCAGGGCGGCAGCCACCTCCAGAGATGCTGCCAGAGCAAGGAAGAAGAAAATCTTTTCCCCTCTCCTACCCTCTCATCTTGCACTAACAGGAAGTCAGAGGCGAGGGAGCCTGGGAAATATGGGTTGTAGGTTTCTAGCTGCAGGTTCAGACAGCAGAAAGGAGGGTGAATGCAGGACTGAGAGATACTGATTAGTAACTGGCCCCTCTTGTAATTTCACTAATTTTTTCCTGGAGTCTCAGGATGATTCAAAACTTGCTCCTAGTCCTTAACACCAGCAAGTGTAGGCCCGCTATTCAAGCTCAGGCTTGTCAACTCCAAGTGTAATGTATGCCCCAGGCACCACACCTGATCTCTCTTGGTCCTAATGTGCTCACCTTCCCAGTGGGACTCCAGTGGCCGGTGGTGAGAATGTTCATCTCTGCCTACCTTCAAGGGTGGGATGAAGATGAGATTAAATCATGTACATAAAATCACATGGTTGTTGCTAATGCAATTTACAAATGCAAGGTGGTATTGTTATTTGTAAATAATTTTTACTAGGTTTTACAAAAGTATTTATAGGGATAAATCCAGCATTAAGTTGAGATTTACCTTCCCTTAGAATGAAGTTGGAGCCCCTTCTATTAAGACGTGGCTGGAAATTGAGCATGTGTGGGGTCATCTTTCAGTCGGTGGTTGCTGTTCTTGTGGCATTCTCATGGGGCTTTACAAAATAGGTTGAAGCATTATGGCAGCTTCTAATTTATCCTGACAGGCTTTAAAAATGTTGCCAGGTTTTGGTCATGCAACCCTTATTTTAAATGAGAACTTGCTACGTTATTATTAATAATCTCATGTATAAAAAGGGAAAGTGAGATAACACATGTTCACTAACTAGTTGGTTAGAAACAAATAGTGGTCATCCGGTATCGTGACTCCCACTCTGTGAGTGGGCATGGTGGTGTTTTAGAAGTAACCTTCCTGGCTGGGTAAACAGAGGCAATTAACTTATCTCTCTGACTTCAGCTAATTATTAGTAAAATAGGAGTACTTGTCCCACCTTTCTGTTGTAAATCTGAGGATCAGTTGTGATAGTGTGTGTTAAAGTGTTCGATAAAATTTAAAGTGCTCTACCAATGTCAAGGACTACCACTAAGTTGCTTTGATGCTTCCTAGACTGTATAAAAAAATAGCTGCTGGAAACATTGAGAAATCCTTACGAGGAAACAACTCTGTTCCATCCCATCATCAGTCACTCCCCAGTGTCATGAACTGTACTCAATGTTTATATTCACCCTTCCCCATCAGAGACAATGAAATCACTCTCAGGGCCTGTTGTTTTCTCAAGTAACAGCCTTATCATTTGTATTGCTCTGAGAAAGGCGATGTTGGAATCACTCACCCCAAACCCCTGCTTTTCATCAATCTCTTTTTGGCTGCAGAACCCCATGGAGGGAGACAATATCCAAATTGCTTTCAGTCCAATAGCTCACCCTAGATAATAACAAAAACCATGACAGCAAATCTAAACCAAAAATACTAGATGTTGGTGACTCGAGCGTTGGCAGGTAAGCAGTGTTTGCAGGGATCCTTATACCATGTTGAAGAGTTTGTTTAAGATGCCGAGCTATAGTTGTCATCTCTGGGAGATTTTCTTTCCTTGGAAGTGATCCAACATTTCCTTCTCTGAAGGCTAGAGACTGTGATCCTCCCTTTGATTGAGCTGGGCTGGCAGGAACTCGAGCTCGGCTACCGCTCCCTTCCCGTGTGGCCCCAGGCATGGAGGCTACTCAGGGTCAGAGGCACATTTTTGATGAGGTCAGGCTGAATATCCCTCTTTTGGACAGCACCCAGAGTTCAGAGTCTATTCTCTTGCCCAGACAGATATCCTGGCCAGCTGATCTCGATACATTTCCTTCTCTAGAAGCCCGAATGTGAACTGGAAGAGGGACCCACAGAACCATGTGCTTCCTGATTTCCTGGTCACCCCCTTTCACATCAATGAACATTACATAGGAAGCATTATTATATAACAGTGATCAAGTATGCATGTGTATCAAGTAGAACAAGTGATGAACAATAATGGCCCCATTAAATTCTGCTCTCAATAATTCATGGCCTGGGAAGGAGCTGTAGGAGAGACCAGTTTGACTTCAATTTCTCAACACCACAGATACTTCAAAAACAATTTTGTGGGTAAATAATATAAGTCTCCAAAATTAGTGTGCTTACCAAAAGGCAATTATACCCAAAAGAAACATTTCTGTTTGAATTTAATTGATTTAAAATTAACGTACCCTTTTTTTTTTTGATGGCTCCATTCTTGTTTACTGGGAAAACATTTGCAGCAAAACACATACGGTATGTGTACCTGGGTATCGATATTCTCACTGGTAAATACTCTCCACCAAAGTGCCTACATATATATTTGCCTTAGGGACCGGAACCACTCTGAAGGAACTGTTCGAGTCTCCCAAGGAAAGGTTATCTTTACTTGACAAGAATGATGCTAATTTTTAAAATCACCTTTCAGAACAGACCTAAGGCTGTTCCTTGGCAGAAAATATTCTGTTAGGAAAGTGTTACTGTTTAGTTGTATTGTGGGTCCCCCTTCTCTTTCCTTGATTTTAGGGAAGATGGAGAGAAAGGGAAGACAGAGTGGACTTGTTGTTTAACAAAGACTCTTTATCTAGGAACAGATTTGTATTGTTGTTGTAATCCCTTTGGTGCTTTCTCATCTGCAGGAAGGAAAATACTCTTCAGGGAATTCATATCCTGCAGAGGATTCTAAAACATGGGTGATGGAGGTACCTGATCACTTTAGATAAAGGCTCTAATTTACCTTACAGGTTCTATTCCTCCTACAGCTTAAATACAAACATATATATGCATATTCTTTTTACAAATGTGATTCTTGTTCATTGTGGAAAATAAAAGTAAAAAGAAAAAAGAAAATAAGTATCAGCCTTAATCTAACCACCTAGAGGTAATTTTTAAAACATTTCTTCTATCTATAACTTACAATGTAATATTTTAGTAAAAATAGGCTCATATAGGCTATCATTTATATAATATTTTACTCATTTTTATTTGCCTATTGTATAAAATCTATATTTTCATGTTCTATATTCTACATTATTATATTAATATCTTTATAGCATTTTATCATGTGAAGTACCAGTCCCTATTGTTATGAGTACTTCCAATTTTTCTAAATTTTAATGTTATGGCAAATGTTCTGGAAGCTGCAGTTTGGTATTTCTTTAGGATAAATGACTAGAAATAAAATGTCTGAGTTAAGGGATATGCAAAATTTTTAGGCTTTTGATATGTATTATTAAGTTTACGTTCATAAGGGTTGTACCAATTTTATTTTATTTTATTACCAGAAGTGTAAGAGAAAGTAACCATTTCCTCATATATTTACCAACACTGGGCATTTTAAAATATCTTCAACCCTGTGGGAAAAATAGGGTGAGGTATGACCACTCAAAACTTATGCAACACTAGCAAGAACACTAACAAAAACACAATTGGTACCTGTTGTGGGATGAATTGTGTCTCTCCAAATTTATATGTTGAAGCCCTAACCCCTAATGTGACTGTATTTAGAGACAGGACATTTAAGGAGGTAATTAAGGTTAAATGAAGTCATAAGGGTGGGGTCTGAGGCCTTAATCCAATAGAACTAGTGTCCTTATAAAAAAACAAAGAGACATTCTCTCCACTCATACACAGAGAAAAGATCAGGTGAGTATGCAGAGAGAAGGAAGCCGTTTGCAAGCCAGAAATCAAACCTATGGGCACCTTGATCTTGGACTTCCAGCCACCAGAGCTGTGAGGAAACAAATTTCTGCTGTTTAAGCAACCCAGCCGTAGTATTTTGTTCTGGCAGCCCAAGCAGAATTAATGCAGTACTTTTGGAGACTCTTGGTAAAATCCAGGCAATTTAGCATGTCCAGAGGCTGTATCACGGGATATTAAAAAAACAAAACAAAACACAAAAACTATAGAGTGGAAATGCTGATTTGGGGGTGATGGAGTTTGGATGTGTTGTCCCCTCCAAAACTCATGTGGAAATTTCATCCCCAATGTGGCAGTGTTGGAAACTTATTGAGTCATGGGGGCGGATCCCTCATGAATGGATTAATGCTCTCCTTGAGGGAGGGGGGATTAATGAGTGAATTCTCGCTTTATTAGTTCCCACGAGAGCTTGTTGCTTAAAATGACCCTGGCTCCTCCTCTCTCTCTCTCTTGTTTCCTCTCACCATGTGATCTGCTTGTACCCGCCGGCTGCCTCCCACTTTCCGCCACGAGTAGAAGCAGCCTGAGGCCCATGCCAGATGCAGCTGTCCCAGAATCATAAGCCAAATAAACCTCTTTCCTTATAAATTACCCAGTCTCAGGTATTTCTGTTATAGCAACACAAAACGGACTAAAACATGGGGCATCAAGATAATGCAGATGGAAGTTGAGCTCTGAACTAGTGGGGCTGCTATTAAGGTGGGCATGGGAAAAAACACATCCCACCACAAGCTGAGAGCCATACAGGTACTAATTTTATTCATTAGTTTTTAACAGAGCTAAAAGGACTCCTTCCTGCACAGCAGCTGAGCTGAGGGCTTTTTCTTTTATTTCCTCCTGATATTCTGGCCCCCCTTATCCAGAAAAAACATGTACAAACTAACACAGCTTCCATAGTTTACAAATATGATTCCCTATATACCAATCATGTATAAGCTAATTGGTGTTTTAGAAACATTTTATAGCAGAGCTGATTGTAACCCACTCTGTGACCTCAGTTTCCCAACTGTAATTTAAGGAGATTGAAACAGAATAGTTAGTTTTTAATTTGTGTATTGAGTAATACCTAAGGCTGGATCCTCCCCTCTCCCCGTGGTGGAGGTGGGGCTGTGTGATGGGGTCCACTGTAGTATAAATGTCACTGGGGTCTGGTGCCTCCCCCTTTCTTGCTTTAATAAAACAATCCTGGTTTTTACTTGTTACATATCATTTTATTTTGAGAAAAGTTCTGTTATGAAGTGAATGTCTGTGTCCCTCCCAAATTCAAATTTTGAAATTCTAACCCCCAATGTGATGACATTAGGAGGTGAGGCTTTTGGGACATACCTGGGTCATGAGCGTGGATCCCTCTTGAATGGGATTAGTGGCTTTATGAAAGGGACCCCAGAAAACTCTCTAGTTCTCTCTCTGCTACATACAAGTCTGCAACAGGGAAAAGGGCCCTCACCAGAACCAAACCATGCTATCACCCTGATCTCAAAACTTCCAGCATCCAGAACTGTGAAAAGTGAATTTCTGTTGTTTGTAAGCCACCCAATCTGTGGTACTTTGTTATAGCAGCCTGAGCTGACTAAGACAAGGTCCTTCATCTTAAAAGGTTTAAAAACTTTAGGACAGGATGATATCCAGTTCCATTCCATTGTAATTCTGTGATCTCTGAAACTGGCTTGCTGCCTGTGTGGGAATTGGCATTCTTTATCTTTAACACACATATTCTTATCTATTCTACACATTTGCTCCTTGATGTGGTAAGGATGTGTATTGTCACTCCATTTTATATACATAGAGTCATCACAGACTTCCCAAGGTCACACACAACTAGCTTCATCTAGAACTTAAACCCAGGTCTTCTGACTCCACAGCTTATCATTTTCCCACTTCTCCTGTGACAGGGATCTGAGAGTTTCATTCTTAGATGCCATAAGGAAAATAAGGAAAAGAGTAGTAATCCCAATATTTAAAAAAGCCCAATAAAAAAGTATAATAAGTTACATGAGTTTATATTTTTCAAATGTTAATTCTATAAGATTATTTTTCTATTTACTTGTCTTTCCTGTTTATCTTAATAAGAGTTATGTTCTTTGGACATAAGTTCTAAAATAGCCATTATTATGAATCTAGTGAGCATAAATAGAAGCCATCACCTTAGGAGCTGTAGCTAAACACAAACTCTATTGACCAGCATACCCCGATTACAAGCAAGGAATCTAAGGGAAAAGTCTCTTAAACTTTGAATTTGCAAACTTACACTTAGGGACTGGCAAATGTTATCTCCTCTCAGAATGCTGATCACCTTCCCTTTTTCTAGTCTTTATATCCTTTTTATATTCAGTAACAAATTATGCTTTCTTCTCTTTGGTTCAATCATCTTTTATTTTGTGAAATATAAAAGTTATGGATGATCAAAGGCTCCACCTTACTACACTCATTTAAACAGACTTCTGATTTCTACCTTCACCCCATACAAATTGACTGGAAAAGCCTCCATGTCCTCCATCAGTCTTCCAATTTGGATTTCAGTCTGTTTACTGCTGAAGAAAGTCTGTCTTTGACCTAAAACCTCAGGCTGCACTGGTTGCTACCTGAATGAAGTTCTTATGTACTGCTTACCTGTTTTTGGATATAATAAGTCGTACTTCAGGGCCCCTAGTAATGCTTAGCTGCAGGAATGACTGCTGTTCTTTTATTTAACCTCTGTTGAGCAGACACGGCCCATTGAAAATAGCGTGGTCTCTGTCTTTTTCTTTGTCTCTCTCTGTCCTTATCGCTGTCTTTCTGTCTCTATTTCTCTCACCTCTTTGACAATCACATTCCCCATCTTCACTACAAGGAATCTCAAAGAAGAAACCAGAAGCCAACTCTGATGTGACATTTCTCTGGAGCAGTTGATAGGTAGCATGGTGTGTGTCCCAGAGATGAACGTATTTTTCCCTTTCAAGGATTCAGGATAAGAAATAATCAAAGGCATTCCTCCACTAAGCTGAGGAAGCAATAGCCTGGAGCCAAATATATCTTCTGATTTTATAGATGCACAAACCCACAAAAGCTTAATGAAAAGGAACTTGAGAGGAGAAGATTATCAAATTGCTTTTACGCTCCCTGCTTGATTACTTTTAGGTACTGAGTACATGTGCCAATCTGTGTGACTGATTTAATGATTTCCCTTTATGCCATTGTTAATCATAATAATTATAATAACTTACATTTGGGTAGTGCTTTACCATTTTTAAAGCACTTTTATATCTATTATCTTATTAGATCTTCATAACAAACTTGGGAAGATACACTTACCAGAAGAATGGTCCTCTTGCTAGGAAGGTCATCTTGGAGCATGCAGCTCCAAGAACAGATACATGAGGATGGGTGAAGGAGGAAGGGGACACCGAGCCAGCCAGGTCAGCAACATCCTGGGTGGGAGTAACTCGTCTCCACTCAATTTAGTAAAGTATCCCTTCAGTCCTTCTGAATCACTTTGCTGAACAAAGGTCACATCCTACAATCCAGTCCCAGCTCTGCCATATTCCGTCCTTCCTTCCTTCCTTCCCTCCTTCCTTCCTTCCTTCCTTCCTCTCTTTCTTTTAATACATATCCATTCAAGTAATACTCATGAGTTAGGTACTGATAGTATCATCCTCATTCTGAAGACACAAAATCTCAGAGAGACTAAGTAACTTACTTAAGTTCTTGCAGAAATGCGTGATTCTGCCACATCTCTGACCCAATGGGCCAGAGTGGGAGCTCCCTTATCTCACCCACCAAGATTATTCTCTGCACTGTTTTTTATTACTCGTCATAAGTATCCTCAGCCAGTGTTCCAGATCTGGCAGGTTTTAATTCTCTAGGAATTTATAGCTCAGTTCCTCCCGAGTTCTTCATGTAAGGCTGATGGTGATTGGAGCAACTAACTCCATTATTTTTCTTTCTTGTATCCAGGAGTAATGTAGCCCCAGATCTTCACGTGACCTGTAATTATTAGCCATGGAACACCAAAACTCTGCTTAGTCCTCATCGCTGCTATATGTAGAGCCGTACATACCCCTTATACGGTCATATGACATAGACAGGGCAACTACTATTATTTCTTATTTGTAGATGAGAAAGCTATGTGAAGAGGTTACATAACTTGTTCACGGAGCCAGACTTTGGTGGAACTGGGAACAGTCTTCAGATCCTCTAGCTCCCAAATTAGCTATCTTTCCTTTACTATTTTATATAGTAGAATACAATTTGGTGCCCTTTCCTCCCTCCCATCCCCTTTCAAAAAGTTTTTGGAAACAGGTAAAGTTTCAGTAAAAATTATTTTCTAAAAATTGCTTATTATTTTGCCATGTTCTAAACCCACATCAGCAGCACTTCAAGATCATTGAGAGTTAGTGGGAAAGTGTGTTTATTACTGGACCTTCTTCCCAGTCCATAATCCCCTTCTCTAAGAACTGTCTCCCCATGCACAGGGGGAATCCTGATAGCTATGCACACGACTTTCCCCTCTGATCACGGCTGCTTAGAAAACAGGGGAAGTTTGGAATTGACATGATTCAGTTTTATGGGCCATTTGGCCTGAGGACAATTAAACTCTGGAGCAGTGGCCACCACGTTTGGCTATATAAACATTAAACAGACTAGAGAGAGAAGAAAAAGGCAGGGACAAAGCAAACAGAGATGTGAGGGACCTTGTGGTGCCGGAGGACCAGTAGTAGGTGGGCAGCCGGAGCAGCTGCCTGGCTTCTGAACTGCTTTTTAGTTCCCAGCTCAGATACACTGCAGTACAGCCCCCGATGTAATTCCTGCCCTTGGGTTGTATGAGACACTCCAGGATTCTTTCTGAAAAATTCTTGTTTTGCTTATGTTAAGGAGAGTTTCTGATACTTGTCATCCAAAGAGCTTTAACACGGATGCTCTGCAAACGACTTTCTTGAATTTTCGCTCTGAGAATTTCCCTCATTGGCTCGGTGTGGGAAATATCCTGCCCCAGCTTGCTACAGCTGCACACACCCTCAGCGGCACACATCCGCGGGTGTATGTGTCCCCATGTGAGCCCGTCCTGAGCCCCCGTCCAGCCATGTGGCCACACCTCTTCTTCGCCCTGAAGCTCGCATGAAGAGGACAGCATCCAGCCTGACAGCGGAGACTTCGATCTCATTGCACACCTCTCAGCTGATGCTCTGCATGCCTGTTTCCTTCTCTCGCAGTCGCCCTGTCACTCATTGTTTGCTAATGACTAGTTGGCAGGCATAGAAAAGTGGCAACCAGCCTGGCCTTCAGTCAGGAAAGAAGCATGTTTTCTAGAGAATGAGAACATTATTTGATAAGCACGTTCCAGCACTGAATATTTCTCTTTCAAAGTCCTGCTGGGCTCCTTCTGCCTCCAAGTGTCTGTGCTTTCTTTTGTCACTTCCTCCCTCCGCCTTCCCAGATGGAGACCGGCAGGGCCACTTTATTTGGGGAGGGTGTTCCTCAAAGCCAGGTGTAGGCTCTAGGGGAGACTCTATATAATCTCTGGGAAGCAAAATATTAGAGTAGTTATAATCATAAGAAAATAATAGACTGCTCTTTGGAAACCTTTGACACCTTCTCAGATTTTTTAAGGGAAAGTCAGTAATTAGTGAGAAATACCAGGTTCTCTCTGATATCCACTCAAAAAGAAGTCTCCTAAACTTGTAGAATGAACTTACCATTGTCTTGGACTTAATACTTGTTCCTGATAGGGACTGTGCTTTTGACACCATTTCTTTCATTACCTTCTTGCTCAGAAGGGAATGGTCCAGCACCTAACTCCTCCAGAGCTCCTGAAAGAGGTACAGCTATGACCAGCCTCCAAGGGCAGACCATATCCTGGCCATGGGGACAACAATATTGCAGACTTTGACAATAATGCAGATTATTCATTTATTATTATCAAGCAGTGTTCAAAAACCTGTCAAAATGCTGCTCAGGTCTGCAAGGTCCTCTAAGTGCTTCTCAGCCAGAAGAGGGCGTTGCATCCCTGATTTTTTTTTTTTCTTTTCTTTTCTTTTTTTTTCCTTTTCCCTCCTTTTAGACTAAGCAAAAGCTCTAGGAGAGCAAATGACTTTTAGAACCACAGTTTTCTTTGTGTAAATAACAACACAACAACAAAAATTTCATCTGCTAAAGACAAATAGTTGAAAGAAATATTAGGAAATGCAAACCAGGCAGCTAATGTAGAACACGTCTCAGAGTCAGGGGTCCAATGGCTTTTGGTGACCGTATTTCTTATGCTTCTTGCTCAGGTTCAAAATGAAGTGACAAAAAATACAGCACAGGCCTCTTGCTAGTAAGGAGTGGTGGGTAATATATTTGTTTGTACTATGGGATTGCAGTTCTACTAGAAGGAACACTTGACATTTTGATGAGTGCCTCCAGGGAGAAAAGGTACTAACTTCAGAACTTAGTTTTAATTATACTAAGGAGATTACATTATTCAAAAGCATCCCACTGGTAAGGTGCAACATTTCCTGAAACAGTTTAGTGGAAAATGCCACATTAATCAGTTCAATATTTCACTCAGAAGGCTTAATGATGGGAGAAGTTTAAAGTACCGTAGCACGATAATGCAGAAGGAAAGGGGAAAAAAAAGTTCACTTAGAGAAAAAAGGCTGAAATAGCTGTTGGTCCCTCTTGTGTCTTTCCCCATTAAAAACTGGCTGGCTGTGCTAGCAACCTAGCAGGGATTGACACGTGGGACCCCACCATTCCTGCAATAGAAGAAACTGGAAAGGCAACAAACAATGCGAAAGAGGAAGCATGTTATGTCCTAGCCAGGTCTTCTGCCAGCTGTTCTAACCCACCCAGGCAGTTTACCTCTGCTTCTCCCTTGTTTGGTTGATGTTGGTGGTACAGAGCTGCTCTCCTCCTCCCCATATTCAGACACACAAAAGATCTTTGTTGATGTTTGGTATTTGATTGTAAAGGGAGATGGGCAAAATGTGATTCTTGAGCGTCCTGTCTTCTTTCCATTCTTTCCCCCAACTCATAGCCTAATGACCATCTCCAGTCCACAAAATTCGAACAAGAGTCTGGCCTGAAGGTCAGAAAGGTTTGTACTGACAAGACAGGCTTTTACCTGAAAGGTGGCCAACACACACGGGCGTATTGAGATGCTGAAAGACTGAGTGACCATGGAGTTTGGAAATTCAATCCACGTCTTATTGTTTGTAAATGTAAAGAGCAGCCTTATGGTTAGGGAAATTAGAGAAATGATTGAACAGACAGTGGTTGCTGGACAACTGTCTTCATGAGGCAGTGGTCCAGCAACTCCTTGCACACAGGTGGGGGCCATAGTGGCTTCATGGCTGAAGCCAGTGAGGGGCACAATTTGGGGAACAGGAAAAATCACTGCTTGTTTCTATGTTGTTAACACTTTTAATCCAATTGTTAGGTTAATTTCTCTTTAGCTCTCATAATAGAGATGCCAAAGTGACTTGGATTAAAAACTAAAAATCAATTCTAAAACAGCATAGCTAAATTGTCTAGAATCTACGTCATGTGACATTTTGCTGCCCTGTTTTCTTTTTTCTGTTTCTTAGTAAATGTTATAACAGATTTTTACTACATGTGTGCCGTGGGCTCCCTCCTGCTTTGTGCATCAGAATCATGTTTGTTTTTACCTTCAGAGCTCTCTGTTTTTTTCCATGACACTTTTCTTCCTCCAAGTCACTTTGTTTCTTTACCAAAAGTAGGTCTCTGTGTAGCTTTGTTCTCTGTGTATTTCCTTCTACCTACGTCCTTCTAGGCAACTTTTCTCCTTTGAAGGAGCCTAATCTCAGTGTTCTCTGTGGCACTGGCTTACTTTTCCTAATACAGAAATTCCCAGCCTTTTTGTAGTAGTGTTATTCTATTCTTACCCTATTCTTATTTTGCTTCTGAGACCCTATCAGAATGACTTAAAATACATTTATTGAAAAAAATCACAGTGAATCTGAATTTTGTTTTAAGATGTGTACAGCAGCCTGTGAGACTTTAACAACATCCCAGAAAAACCAATACATATGATTTCACCATTGAAATGGCTATTTTGATGTCACGATGCCGAGGCCGACACACAACACACATGCCTGAAGGAGTGTTCTGTCTCCTAGCCAGGGCTTCGGCCACTGTCTCGATTGTCTTGGAAAGTTGTAGTCGGATGCCACTATTCACGTTGCTTTATATACTATCACACAAAGTCTTTTGCAAGGGTTTGGGCTAATTCTTCAAATTAGGTTGAATGAATTGACTTCCAGTAAGCCCTGGGGCCTGGACCTAACAGGAGCAGGGGTGCTGAAACCCATGGCGTTATCATCTATTTTCTTGTCTTGGTTGTTGTTTTCTAGTTTTAGGATTCCAGGTGCCATTTCACCCTTCAAATGTGGTGGACTCTATCTTTGGATTTTTACCAAATGAGTTTTCTAACCCTCATAAACATATGCCAGTCTTAACAAAAAGGGTGGAAGTATGGAACACAGTATTGTAAGAAAAGAGTATTCTAAATGTTGAGTCACCTAGGAATTGCCAGATATAGAGTATCAGGCTATTGTCCAAATGATCTGAAGCATGGAGTGTTCATTAACTATTATAAAAATCTTAATTTCACTGCACGTACAGCATAAAGTCGTTTTTGTGGGTATAAATTACTTGATTTTCCATTTGACACAAAGATTCTAGTGAGAGAAAAAGGTAAAGGACACCTCACCCATCCATTCCTTGTGCAGAGGAGGCCTGGGTTTTAATTCTGTGATTATTCCTCCCAAGTCCCTGTTCCACAATTACCTTTTATGACTTTTATGAATTGCTGCTGGCTTTGACATGAACTGGTGCTGGCTCTGGCCTGACCACCTCCTGTGCTGAGAATCTCTTCTCTTATTTTTTCATCTCTTATGATGTAGTTTTACTATCACCATAATAATAATCATTTACTCACGTTTTTATCTGCCTCATATTGGGCAGTGCCCATTTATTCTTAAAAATTGAAGCAATTTTCTTATGACTTTGAGCTTCAAAAATTTCTATTCCACTCGCCCTCTGTGCATAAATCCTGCCTGGTTCCATGTGTTGTCCTTCTATCTTTTCTTCAAAACTCCAACTTATTGATTGTATTGTTTGGTTTTATTAGAACCTGTATGTCGCAAATAATCTCATCCTGGTCCTGAACAACTATTTTTTACATGATGATTGTTTCACGAAAATAAAGAATATTTGAAGTTGCATTTCTTTTTATAAATTCTGTCAATTCGAAGTTCAGAAAATGCTACACTTACAACTGCCCTTTAGTGTTCTTTTATCATTGCAATGCCACTGAATGGCTGCATTACTTTATTATTATTATTTTTTTATTTTATTTTTAAAATTTTATTTTGTCGATATACATTGTGGCTGATTATTGTTCCCCATCACCAAAGCCTCCCTCCCTTCTCCCTCCCCCCCTCCCCCCCAACAATGTCCTATCTGTTTGCTTGTCGTATCAACTTCAAGTAATTGTGGTTGTTATATCTTCTTCCACCCCCCCGGTTTTGTGTGTGTGTGTGTGTGTGTGTGTGTGTGTGTGTGTGTGTGTGTGTGAATTTATATATTAATTTTTAGCTCCCACCAATAAGTGAGAACATGTGGTATTTCTCTTTCTGTGCCTGACTTGTTTCACTTAATATAATTCTCTCGAGGTCCATCCATGTTGTTGCAAATGGCAGTATTTCATTCGTTTTTATAGCTGAGTAGTATTCCATTGTGTAGATGTACCACATTTTCTGTATCCACTCATCTGATGATGGACATTTGGGCTGGTTCCAACTCTTGGCTATTGTAAAGAGTGCTGCGATGAACATTGGGGAACAGGTATACCTTCGACTTGATGATTTCCATTCCTCTGGGTATATTCCCAACAGTGGGATAGCTGGGTTGTATGGTAGATCTATCTGCAATTGTTTGAGGAACCTCCATACCATTTTCCATAGAGGCTGCACCATTTTGCAGTCCCACCAACAATGTATGAGAGTTCCTTTTTCTCCACAACCTCGCCAGCATTTATCGTTCAGAGTCTTTTGGATTTTAGCCATCCTAACTGGGGTTAGATGGTATCTCAGTGTGGTTTTGATTTGCATTTCCCGGATGCTGAGTGATGCTGAGCATTTTTTCATATGTCTGTTGGCCATTTGTATATCTTCCTTAGAGAAATGCCTACTTAGCTCTTTTGCCCATTTTTTAATTGGGTTGCTTGTTTTCTTCTTGTAAAGTTGTTTGAGTTCCTTATATATTCTGGATATTAATCCTTTGTATATTTTGCAAATATTTTCTCCCACTCTGTTGGTTGTCTTTTAACTCTGTTAATTGTTTCTTTTGCTGTGCAGAAGCTTTTTAGTTTGATATAACCCCATTTGTTTATTTTTCCTTTGGTTGCTCGTGCTTTTGGGGTGGTATTCATGAAGTTTGTGTCCAGTCCTATTTCCTGAAGTGTTTCTCCTATGTTTTCTTTAAGAAGTTTTATTGTTTCAGGGTGTATATTTAAATCCTTCATCCATTTTGAGTTGATTTTAGTATACGGTGAGAGGTATGGATCTAGTTTCATTCTCCTGCATATGGATATCCAGTTCTCCCAGCACCATTTGCTGAAGAGGCAGTCCCTTCCCCAGTGAATAGGCTTGGTGCCTTTGTCAAAGATCAGATGGCAGTAAGTGTGTGGGTTGATTTCTGGATTCTCTATTCTATTCCATTGGTCAGTGTGTCTGTTTTTATGCCAGTACCATACTGTTTTGGTTATTATAGCTTTGTAGTATAGCTTAAAGTCAGGTAGTGTTATGCCTCCAGCTTTATTTTTTTGCTCAGCATTGCTTTGGCTATGCGTGGTCTTTTATTGTTTCATATAAATGACTGGATAGTTTTTTCCATTTCTGAGAAAAATGTCTTTGGAATTTTGATGGGGATTGTATTGAATTTGTATATCACTTTGGGTAGTATGGACATTTTCACTATGTTGATTCTTCCAATCCAAGAGCATGGGATATCTTTCCATCTTCTTGTATCCTCTCTAATTTCTCTCAGCAGTGGTTTGTAGTTCTCATTATAGAGATTTTTCACCTCCTTGGTTAACTCAATTCCTAAGTATTTTATTTTTTTGGTGGCTATTGTAAATGGGCAGGCTTTCTTGATTTCTCGTTCTGCATGTTCACTATTGGAGAAAAGAAATGCTACTGATTTTTGGGTGTTGATTTTGTATCCTGCTACTGTGCTGAAATCATTTATCAATTCCAGCAGTTTTTTTGTAGAGGTTTTAGGCTGTTCGATATATAGGAACATGTCATCTGCAAACAGGGACAGCTTGACTTCATCTTTTCCAATCTGGATGCCCTTTATTTCCTTCTCTTCTCTGATTGCTCTGGCTAGTACTTCCAACACTATGTTGAACAGGAGTGGTGAGAGTGGGCATCCTTGTCTAGTTCCTGTTCTTAAAGGAAAAGCTTTCAGCTTTTGCCCATTCAGGATGATATTGGCAGTGGGTTTGTCATATATGGCTTTAATTATGTTGAGATACTTTCCCTCTATACCTAACTTATAGAGGGTCTTTGTCATGAATGAGTGCTGAACTTTATCAAATGCTTTTTCAGCATCTATAGAGATGATCATATGGTCCTTGTGTTTGAGTTTATTAATATGGTGTATCACATTTATTGATTTGCATATGTTGAACCAACCTTGCATCCCTGGGATGAATCCCACTTGATCGTGATGAATAATTTTTCGTATGTGTTGCTGTATTCTGTTTGCTAGTATTTTAGTGAGGATTTTTGCATCAATATTCATCAAGGATATCGGCCTGTAATTTTCTTTTTTGGTTATATCTTTACCTGGTTTTGGTATCAGGATGATGTTTGCTTCATAGAATGAGTTTGGGAGATTTGCGTCCATTTCAATCTTTTGGAATAGTTTGTAAAGAATCGGTGTCAATTCCTCTTTGAATGTTTGGTAAAATTCTGCTGTGAATCCATCTGGTCCTGGGCTTTTCTTTGTTGGGAGCCTTCTGATAACAGCTTCAATCTCCTTTATTGTTATTGGTCTGTTCAAATTTTCTATGTCTTCATGGTTCAGTTTTGGGAGCTTGTGTGTGTCCAGAAATGTATCCATTTCCTCCAGATTTTCAAATTTGTTGGCGTATAGTTGTTTATAGTAGTCTCGAATGATTCCTTGTACTTCAGATGAATCAGTTGTAATATCGCCTTTTTCATTTCTAATTTTTGTTATTTGAGTCTTCTCTCTTCTTTTTTTTTGTTAGCCATGCTAATGGTTTGTCAATTTTATTTATCTTTTCAAAAAACCAACTTTTTGATTCGTTGATCTTTTGAATTGTTTTTTGGTTTTCCATTTCATTCAGTTCTTCTCTGATCTTAATGATTTCTTTCCGTCTGCTAACTTTAGGTTTGGATTGTTCTTGTTTTTCTAGTTCTTTAAGGTGAAGTGTTAGGTTGTTCACTTGCCATCTTTCCATTCTTCTGAAGTGAGCATTTAATGCAATAAATTTCCCCCTCAATACTGCTTTTGCAGTATCCCACAGGTTTTGGTATGATGTATCATTGTTTTCATTAGTTTCAATAAATTTTTTGATTTCCTGCTTGATTTCTTCTTGGACCCATATGTCATTAAGTAGAATGCTGTTTAATTTCCATGTGTTTGTATAGTTTCCAGAGTTTCGTTTGTTATTAATTTCTAGTTTTAATCCATTGTGGTCTGAGAAGATACACGGGATAATTCCAATTTTTTTGAATTTATTGAGACTTGATTTGTGACCTAATATGTGATCTCTCCTGGAGAATGACCCATGTGCTGATGAGTAGAATGAATATTCTGAGGTTGTTGAGTGGAATGTTCTGTATATATCTGCCAATTCCAATTGGTCTAGAGTCTTGTTTAGATCTTGTGTTTCTCTACTGATTCTTTGCCTAGATGATCTGTCTAATATTGACAGTGGGGTGTTCAGGTCCCCTGCTATTATGGTATTAGTGTCTATTTCCTTCTTTAGGTCTAATAGAGTTTGTTTTATAAATCTGGCTGCTCCAACGTTGGGTGCGTACATATTTATGATTGTTATGTCTTCTTGATGGGTCAGTCCTTTTATCATTAAGTAGTGTCCCTCATTGTCTCTTTTTATGGTTTTTAGTTTAAAGTCTATTTTGTCAGATATAAGAATAGCTACTCCAGCTCGTTTTTCTTTTCTGTTTGCATGGTAAATCTTTTTCCATCCTTTCACTCTTAGTCTGTGTGAATCTTTATGGGTGAGGTGGGTCTCTAGTAGGCAGCATATAGTTGGGTCCTGCTTTTTGATCCAGTCAGCCAGTCTGTGTCTTTTGATTGGGGAATTTAAGCCTTTTACATTAAGAGTTGTTATTGAAAGGTGTTGATTTATTCCTAGCATTTTATTGGTTGTTTGGTTGTCTTAGGTGTCTTTTGTTCCTTGCTTTCTGATTTACTGTTTGGTTTCTGTGTTTGTTGGTTCCTTAGGTTGTAGATAGCGTTTTTGTTTGCTTGTTTTCTCTTCATGAATGCCGTTTTTATTATACTACTGGGTATTGATTTTTCTTGGGTTTTTATGGCAGTGGTAGTTATTTTTCAGGAACCAAACCCAGTATTCCCTTGAGGATTTCTTGTAAGGGTGGTAGTGTGGTAGTGAACTCCCGCAGTTTTTGTTTGTCTGAGAAATATACTATTTGCCCTTCATTTCAGAAAGATAGCCTTGCAGGGTAGAGTATTCTTGGCTGGTAATCTTTGTCTTTTAGTATTTTGAAAATATCATCCCATTCCTTTCTAGCTTTTAGGGTTTGTGATGAAAAGTCTGATGTTAGCCTGATTGGGGCTCCCTTATAGGTGATTTGATGCTTCTCTCTTGCAGCTTTTAAGATTCTCTCTTTGTCTCTGAGTTTTGCCAATTTGACTATGACATGTCTTGGAGAAGGCCTTTTTGGGTTGAATACGTTTGGAGATCGTTGAGCTTCCTGGATCTGAAGATCTGTGACTTTTCCTATACCTGGGAAGTTTTCTGCCACTATTTTGTTGAATATGTTTTCAATGGAATCTCCATTTTCCTCCCCTTCTGGAATACCCATGACTCGGATATTTGAGCGCTTAAGGTTGTCTGATATCTCTCTCAGATTTTCTTCAATGTCCTTGATTCTTTTTTCTTTCTTTTTGTCTGCTTGTGTTATTTCAAACAGCCCATCTTCAAGTTCAGAGGTTCTCTCTTCAACTTCGACAAGCCTGCTGGTTAAACTCTCCGTTGTGTTTTTTATTTCGCAGAATAACTTCTTCAGTTCAGGAAGTTCTGCTACATTGTTTTTCAGGACATTGATTTCTTTGTACATTTCCTCTTTCAGATCCTGTATACTTTTCCTCATTTCATCATGATGTCTAGCTGTGTTTTCTTGTATCTCATTCAGTTTCCTTAGAATTATCACTCGAAATTCCTTGTCAGTCATTTCAAGAGCTTTTTGTTCTATAGGATCTAGAGTTTGAGATTTATTAACTTTTGGTGGTGTACTTTCTTGATTTTTTGTATTTCTGGTATCTTTTTTTTGGTGTTTATTCATTGTGGTCGGGGGTTTCACAGTCCACCGGTTTGAGACTAATGAATAACTAGGATGTTGCTGTGGTTGCCAATTTGGTATGGCTACCTCTGTGGCTGCTCAGTTGGCCTCTAGTGCCTTGTGTGTGTGGTTGCCTCGGGTCTTGGGCTTCTCTGGGGAGCCACCTTTCTGGTCAGCTTGGACTCTGCTGGGCTGGTGGATCACGTACCACAGGGTGTGTGATCTCTGTTGAGCTTTCACTTCCTGTGCAGGACTTCTCCTTGTTCCATGTGCTCTGGCCCAGGCTGTTGGATCGTGCAGTGGCGACCCCACAGGGTGTGTGGTTTCTGTCGAGTCTCCGTCTCCCTGGCCGCATGTCTCCCCACTCTGTGAGCACTGTGCTGGGCTGGGGTGTGTCTTCTGCAACCCTCGTCTATCAGCTGGGCCTTCAAGACCCTGCTCGGCACCACCTCGCCCAGGAAGTCTACCAGGTTTCTGCTATGCACTGACGACCGGTCGCTCTGGGTGCCTTTGTAGCACTGTGTAGATCTTTCTCGGGACTTGTTCACCTTTGTATCCCCCTGGTATAAACTGAGTCTAGCGCCCGCCTGCAGCCAGCTCTCTGGCAGGTTCAAGCGGACCTGGGAACTCTCCTACCACACTATTCCCAACCAGAAATTGGTTAGGCTTTTTTCTGAACTGGTGGCTGCAGAGATGGTATCTGCCTCCCAGTAACAGGAAATTTACCGGGGGCCGGAGTCCAGGGTGTGGTGGAGTGACAGTCGGCCCGCCCATACTTCCTTGTCCTCCCGACACTGGCCGGGACGCCCCACGTCACCAACCCACCAGAGAACCGCGGAGGGAGTGGGAGGGGAGGCCGGCCCGCAGGCTCCAGAAAGCCCCGCGCCGGGCCAAGCAAGTGGGAAGGCTCAGTGACAGCTGAGCCGGGCGGAGCTGCCAGCACCTGGGAAAATGGAGGCAGTCCCAGGGCGGTGAGTGGCCTGGTGATGCAGGCGGGAGCCGGGTGGGCATCAGCCCCCCAAACAGGGCTGGTCCAGGGGTCACTCACAGGGCTGTGCCAGGTCGGGCACTCACTCTCTGACTCTGGTTTGTCGCCTTCCCCGTTCTCGGCCGCTGCCGCCTCGGGCTGTTCAGTCACAGCGCTGCTCAGGCACTCCCAGGAATCTTCTTTAATGCTGGCCTGAAACCTCGAATCCTGAATAGGGCAGCTGGCCGCCTTCAGCGCGGCCCCGGCCTCCGGGATCCTGTCTGCATCCACAGCAGCCCTGGCACCGTGTTCCCTGTTTCGAGACTCGCTTTTGCAGCTAAGAAACAGTTCTTTTCCTGCTCCACACTTCAAAGCTGTTGCCTGTAAATGAGGCAGCCTCTCTTGCTGGGGGCAAAGTGGCGGTCACCCCCCACGACCGGCCACCAGCAGCTGCGGTCCTCCCTTAAGAGATGGCGAGAGGAAGGTCCGCAAGTTTCCTGGCTGCCTGAGGCCCAGTGGCCGCCTTTTCCACCTCAGTTACTCCGCGCCAACCACCGCAGCCACCGCCATCTTGAAACAGCCCTCTGGCTGCATTACTTTAAAAAAAACATTTCAGAGATTACAAAATGAGCAAGCAATAGAGCTGTGGTTCTCAACCTCATCATACTTCAGAATCACCTGGAAACATTTTAAAACTCAGTTACCCAATCCACACTCCTGGAGAGTCTGATTCATATTGGTTTGGGGCTTAAACAACTTTTTAGAATAACTCTAAGAACCACTGCTGAGAAATAAATATGGCACTGACAATGCTGAAGTTTGAACACATATTAATAATGAGCAGCACACTTTGTAAATGATTCACTCTGCTTTCTTTGACTGGTCTTCTAAGCTTTAGTTTGCCAAATGTGGTTTGCTTCATGGGACATCTTAATATTGTATTTTCCAAAGCATAAATTAAAAAAATATTTATTTAAAATAAGAAAAACATTACGTTGAAACAAAGAAGTATTCATCAATGCCCTTACTTTAAAATGTAAAATTTTTATCAGTCACCTTTTACTTTTTGACAGCAATTTCAACAAGAGGCTACATTTTAAGAATCGGTTCTTTTCAATTTGGAGTGTCTAATAAAATGAAAAAAATACATGCATGTTATGACCAAGCAATTGCATTTCTAGGACTCATTCTTGCAGAAATACTAATACATATATGAGGATATGATGATTTTCACAGGAGCATCAAGTGTGGTGGAGAAGACAAAACCAAACAATGACAACAAAACCAAAATGACTACCATGGGGCCAATAATTAAATAAAAATTGGAATCCTATGCAATGGAGGAGTATGTAGTTTGTAAATATGAGTTATGTGTTCTGCCTTGGGAAGGTGATCATGATAGATTTTGAGTAAAAAAGGTGGGGGAGGTGGCCTGTAAACAGTATGGTCCCTCCCTTTACCTTTTTGTGTAAGAAGAGAACATTCTCTGTGTGTGTGTGTGTGTGTGTGTGTGTGTGTGTGTTTAGGTAAAGGTATACAAAAGTGTGGAATAATAAGGAACTTTCCACATAGCTAACTGGGTTTCTTTTTGCAGGTAAAGGAGAAGGGTAAGGAGCAGATTTCTTTTACTGTATTACTGCATCATTTCACAATTTTTCTTCAACAAGCATACATCACCCACGTAATTAAAAAGCAAAAAGACACGATGAACAAACAACCAAAAGTAGAAATGGCAATCCTCGGGCCTTACAGTCAGGATGGGTTTTCCCAGCCAGTCCCCAGAGGGGCAGAATACACCCTAGGGTACAGTGACCGGGCAGGTCCCACTGGCCGCTTTCTTCCCCCCACCCATTTCCTCCCACTTTTCCAGACCAAGCTTGTCAGCCTTCCCAATTGCCAGCCTGGCAGCCTAAGCAGCAGTTCTGCCTCGGGTGGCCTCCTGTGAGTGTGGCCCTGAGCTGAGTCTGCACAATGCACCGGGAGGGGTGCAGGGGTTGGGCTTGGCTGAGTTTGGCCCTCTGGGGCCAGGGGTGGAGATTTCAGAAATTAAACTGCAGGTCACACCTCCAGGCTGGGTTGGCCTTGCTGTTGCCCTCATTGATGAAGGTGCCATATGCAAGTTCTCCCAGAATACTAACAGAAAGAAGAGATTGGCTCTATCTGTTTTAGGTCTTCTATTTAATCCCCATTGTATTCTACTGCCTGATTCCCCAGTGTAATAGCCAGCCTTTATGGAGTGCTCACTATGTGCCAGGCACTCTAAGTAGTTTACATGTATTATCTCAATTAATTCTCACAACAACCTGTGTGGTAGGTGCTATTATAACCCCATTTTATAGACCAGAAAACTGAGGTACAGAAAGATTAAGTACTTTGCACAAAGTAATGCAAATAGTAAGTAGCAAAACCAGGACTTGAATCCAGTTGCTCATTACTCTGCTCCATCCTCCTGTCCAAACCTTTCTTAGCCCTGCCCATCTCCAATACTTTGAATGAGAAAGCAGTTTTAAAGACAAAAATGAAACACCATTTATAAATGCATGGCTCCTACCTTTAGGAGAGAAAAATCTTAGAATTTAAGATTAATAAGATAATGATTTTAAAAATAAGATTTTGATGGATGCAATCTATGGAAATATATCCAGGCACATTTATTTTCCTGAATTATAAGTTCTCATTGCCCTTTGCTTTGATAATATTTTCCTGATGTTCTACTGAAAAGTGCCTCTCAAAATTTGCAAGCATAATTTACCATGTTTAAGAGAGGCAACATAGCATAATGCTGAAAACATGGACTTGAGCCAGATTTTCTGAATTTGAATCTTGGCTTTAGCACTTATTTACTATGCAGTTTTAGTCAAATTACTTAACTTCTCTGTGCCTTAGTTTCCTCATCTGTAAAAGAGAAGTACTTATCTCTTAGAGTTGTATGACAATTAAATGAGTGATATTGTTAGGTACTTAGAACAGTGTCTGGCACATGGAAAGTGCTATTAAAATATATGTTAAATAACTAAAATATTTAAGAGTAAAGTACAGCATGACCAAACTGTGTGGAATCTAACCCATTGATTTTTTTTAAAGGGGAGAAAAGAATAAAGAAACCCCTATTTCTTGAACTTCTCCTCTGGCAGCTAGCAATAGCTAGTACCAAATACAGCCTTTAGAATTTCCAGGTAAGTAAAAATCTCCTAATTCAAGCAGATGATCATGATTCTCAAGAAATAGGTTCTGAGTCCACAGAGAGCTGGGCTTAATAAGGTATGGGAAACAGGCCCCAAAGACAGCATGCTCTTAGCAAGGTACTCGGGCTTCTGGGGCTTGGGGCTTGGGGACTTCGGAATGTGATGCTCGCTCAGAGTTGCTAATGTGGCTATTAGCCTTGAGACTTTCTGCTTTCACACCACACACATCCTGTTTTTCTATTTCAAACTTCTACTCATCTCTTCCAAATTTCATACTTTAGACCTGACCCTGTGTTTCTGTTGTGTTTCACATTCTCAGAGTTGGCAGTACGGTTTTAGTGTCTTTAGGGCATTAAAATCTATATTTCACTGTAACAAACAGGAGAAAATCTCAAGATTTCTAGCTAGAATTCTTTTCAGCCCTTCCCCTCTTGATGTTTGCAGTTTCATTTTGCTCTAATTGTCCCCAGTGGTGCAAATAGGCAGGAACTCAGCCTTCGCTAGTGGATGTGGAGCCGCTACCACCCTTCCCTGCACAGAAAATGAAATGAATCCTGGAGGCAAAGATTAGCCCCTTTTTACACTGGGCAGAGTTGGGGGAGAAGTTATAATGCCTAAATTTTACCTTTCTCTATTGATTATTACTACCATCATTGCCTCTGCTCTTATTAGTAAGAGGCTCCTTGGGAGGAAACAAAGAGCAATGACTACATGAAAACAATGAAGCCGCGCATACAGTTTGCAAAACCCTTTGGGATCTCTCAAAGTAAAAAGGAGCTGTAAAATGTAAAACTGCATCATTAAGAATAATACTTTTATGATCCTAATGAAGCAAGTACGAGGAAGTTGCTTGACTCTCTGAGCTTTCACTGGACTCCCTTCAACAGCTAGGCTGTGGTACCCTTTCTCTTCTTTCTCTTTATTGCTCATCTTGTATTCTATAGCACGTCCCTCTGCAATTGCTGTAAGCAAATCATTTAACCCATAGGAATAGTCCTGGGAAGGTGATGTCAGTGCAAACATATCTGTGGCTGTAAAGACTAGCCATGCACAAACACCCAAAGGACAGAAATATGAGGTTCTATTATCAATAGCAAATACTGCTACTAATTGATAACAACAATATACATGCACAGCCCAAAGCATGTAGGGAGCTGAATTTCAGATCGCTAAGCAAAATGAATCAGACCAGGAGAAACTGGAGAGCTGGAGTTCTGAGCCTTGCCTACACAGCAGGACCACATACCAACAACACTGATTTCGTCTCCTGTGTGGTATTGTGACAAATTCTAGTAAGGGTGTTGACAGGTGGTTTATGATCCTAGGTTTGATTAAGTGCTTAAAAAAGGTTTTATACTCACTTGGTAAGATTATTTGGTATATTAATTAAATGACAGTGAGTAATACAGAGAAAGCAGGTCTTTGAGATAACGGCTGCAGAGCATAAAGTATAGATGTTTCTCCCTCACCTTCATGTCCATTGAAGGCTCCTTAGTGATATGCCCTCTAAAATTCAGTGGAACAAAGCAGCAACCTTTGGGATGTCCAGAGGGAGGAAATGTGGTTTAGTAGTTCAGTCCAGAGCATGGCTGAGTCTGAATTCGGCTTCATTATTTACTGGTGTCAAACTGGAGAAAGTTATGTTACTTCCTCGTTTCGCAGCTTCCTTTCTGTAAAATACCTATGTAATAATTATATGTGAGAATTACATGAATAATATTTGTAAAAATCTAGAACAGTGCCTGGCATATAGAAGCATTCAGTAAATATTACCTACGTTTTATGCCCATCTTGGATATACTGAGAGATGTTTTGAAGTCTTCAAATTGGACACAACCTATTTACCAGCTTAGAGATATGATATAAAACTACGTCTGTATTTAGGATTCCAGTTAAATGTCCTGAGCCACGTCACCGATCACAATGTCCAACTTCCCTGGTTCACTCTTTCTTGATAATCTTTAGGAGCCTTGGTGTTCAAAGGGTCTGTCTTGCAGCTAGGGCCAGAGCTCAGACTTGTCTCCTAGGGGTGAGGGCATATTATAAATGCCACTGGAAACTTGTTTCTGCTTATGTTAATGCAAAACCTAGGTCAAAAGGCTCTGACTCATGAGATTCCTGAGGTGTCAGTGTGGCAATGTTTGAAGAATGTGGCTGATGCCTTGATACCCAGGTTGGTTCTTCAAGGTTTGAGGAAAGATTGTCCTCCACCTCTTATTCATGACTTGCCAGAGGAATTTCACATCAAAGTTGAGCAGACAATCTAACTTGACAGATTAAAAAAAAAATTCATCCACACAGTCACTTCCCCAACCACTATTCCTTTGACCACCTGACTTCAAACAGGGAATGTCCCCCGACTCAGCCTCTTTCTATTCCTCATGCTGGTTTTATTTTGGTAGGTTGGGGGTCTCATCCTGTATGCACTGAATGTTTGTGTCCCCCACCCCCCAAATTCACATTGAAATCTTAATCCCCAACATGAATGTATAAAGAGGTGGGGTCTTTGGGGAGGTGATTTGGTCATGAGGGAGGGGTCCTCAGGGATGGGATTAGTGCCCTTATAAAGCAGGCACCAAAGAGCTGCCTTGTCCCTTCTGTCATGTGAGGACACAGCTAGAAAGTGCTGTGTATGAACCAGAAATTGGGCTCTCACCAGACACTGAATCTGCTGGTACCTTCCCAACCTCTAGACCCAAGAGTAATAAATTTCTATTGTTTATAAGCTACCCAGTTTATGGTATTTCATTATAGTAGCCAAAAACAATCCCACAAAAACCCAAACAACAACAACCACACACACCCAGAGAAAACAAACAAACAAAAAATTAAGATACATCTCTCTACTTTAAGAAAGTCCATAGTCTCATACAAATTTACCCTTTTCTCCCTAGTTCTGAATGTCAACAGTTTCTTTATCAGGTAAAAGTGAAGTTCTGCCTTAACAGACACTCTACTACACTCTTATGTTTAAGTCTTTGCTCTGCTTGATAATTGTTTTTATGAATTATCGGTGATGAGGGAATGTTCTGGGAGCTGCCAACACAGTGTCAAGTAGGATGACTAAATAGCACATATGATTTCCTTGTGACCTTTATTTGATTATGCATTTGAACAACTTTACTGTCTCAAGAGAAGGTAAAGAGGAAAAATATTTTTCAGGAAGAGGAAACATCTTCATCTACTACAAATATTTTGAACACTACTATAGTATTCTGAGTTTATTTTAAGATAATTGGAATATTTTGAATGTTCCTTGGTATAGGAAAATTCACATGGAGAAGATATACATTATTCAGTCTTCCTTGGACAATTCACTTTTTACAAAAGCCCAAAGCCATTTAAGTGATGTCTTAGTATTTCAGTTAGCTATTGCTACATAATGAACCACCCTGAAACTTAGTGCCTTTAAACAACAATTGTTTTATTATCTTTCATGACTCTACAGGTCGACTAGGTTCAGTTGGGAGGTTCTTCTGCTCCACATGATGTCAGCTGGGACTGCTGTCATCTAGGAGCTCAACTGGACTGTGATGTACAAGATCCTTCTTCACATGACTAGCAGTTGGTGCTGGCAGTAGGCTGGGAGCTCAGCTGGGGCTGTCCACCAGAATGCCTTTGTTCTCCTCCATGTGGCACATGGGTTCCAAAAGGGACCTCATAACATAGCACATGGGTTCCAAGAGGGAGTGTAACAAGTGAACAGCCCCAATATGCAAGCCTACAATGCAAGTGGGAACTACACAAGAGTATGAATACTAGAGGCTTTATTTATTGTGGTTCACCAAAGTAGCAGTTGTCCACACCCACAAACTCTTCTGGATTCTGAGAGCAAATTGGCAGTCTTAGAATTTTGGAGCTAGAAGGGACCTTATAGACTTATAGTTCAGCTTCTTTGTTTTGCAAACGAGGAGACACAGACTCAGAAAGTGACTTACTTGCCCAAAGTGGCGACTCAATCCTGGGATATTCATTGTAAAAATTTTGAGCCACGCTCTGTGCAGGCACCATCCCTACCTTGAGCAGGTCCAGCCTCTGCCTTCACAGAGCTCTCAGTCTAGAGGGCAGGCCTGCAGTTCAGCTCTCCCAATGGCGCACTTTAACCGTGGCACTGCCCTGTCTTCCAATTGTTAATGAAGTGTGCAATGACTATATTAAAGGTAGTTTCAAGTTCTAATTTATGACACAGTAGTTATATTTTAATGTACCCTTTATGGTACATTGGAGTCCCTCAATAATCAGTGTGCACTCCTTTAATTCTGTCTGGTTTATAGTACTTGGAGAAAATTTTATTATTTTAAACTATTACAAGGATTTATAGTTACTTGAATCTTTGCTTTTGTGAAATTTTTTTTTTCATGTCTACTATTTACATGAAGCCAAGTCCTTTGTCAGGAATACAACCTCTAATTATGACATTGTTCCTATGGGAAAATGTAATTTGGTTTTCAGTGATCCACTTTATGACATGGTCTCCAGGAATGTGCTGTTCTGCAATAAAAGGCAAGTACAGACTGCATTCTCTGTAACTTCTTGCCAATTGTCTGGCACGGTAGGACCAGTGCGTATAAAGTAGTTCTAATCTTTTTGTTGACATGTGAAACCTAAGTTAGGAAATAATGACAGATTTCCTTGATATTGAGTGGGGGATGGATAAAGAGCAAAATAGGAAATGAGAAGGTTCTGTGTTTCTCTCCACACATTCCATAAGTCATCAAGTCCTGTCTGTTGGTTAATGTCTCTCACTTTGGTTCTTCCTTCCCAGGAATAAAACGGTGTTTACAAAAATGAGTGGCCAGTGCAGTGAGGGGGGCACATGCATGTGCTGCTGGATGCAAGGCAGGCTCTGGCTGGTCCTGAAAGGCTTCCTGGCAGAAGTGATGCTTCAGCTGGCACCTGGGGTGAGGAAGAGAGTTAGCCAGGTGAAGAGGTGTCTAGGATCTTCCAGGAAGAGGAAACAGGATATGCAAGTGGCTGGAGGAAGAGAGAACACTATCATTGAGGAGTCAAAATAAGCCCAGTCTGATTGGAGTGGGAAGTATGTGCGTGTTGGGGAGGAGTTGAGGGGAGTGGAGAGCAGGAGAAGGGGATGGCAAGGCCTGAAGCTGGAGGTACATGCAGAGCCCAGGTCACAAAGTTTCATACTCGTATATGCCCTTCCAAGGAGTTTGGGCTTCACTCTCTAGGAAATGGGAAGGTATTGAAGGGGACGGGGACTTGATCAGGTTTCTACTTTGAGAACAATCCCTCCAGCTATTGTTTGGAGGATGACCTGGAGGGGAGCAAAACTGGAGACAGTCATCCTACAGAGCGATATGGAGACCTGGCTAGCAGAGGGCAGGGGTGGGGGTGGGGGTGGAGACAAGAGGGTGGATGTAAGAGATATTCCGACTGCAGAACCAATAGGACCATTGAGCTATTTATGAAACTTCCAAGTCAAGAGGCCAGAAGAGCAATAGGTATTGGGGTCTGGAGCTCACTAGGGCAAACTCCAGGAGCGCCCTTTCTCAGGGCCCAGTCCTGCCTCCTCTGGGAGGGGTGTTCTCAATTGTCTGCTCAGGGGTAATGTGCAGTGACTTCCATTTAACATGTGTTTGCAGAGGACAGATATTAACTGAAGTAGAATGTCTTTACTGTAAAGCTTCCTAACAAAGGGCTACAACACAGGGGTCAGACCCGGCCAGCTGTTCTCCTCCTCAAATGTGCTTTAATCTTCTTGACCCTGACTTTTCTGGGCTACTGTTCCATTTCCCTTCCTGATCCCCTTTACCACTTGGCCCAAAACATAGCCTAGATCATGCCTCATGATTAAGAAGAAATACTCCACTGAAAAGTAAAGGATCTTAGAAGAAATTAATATACGGACCCTTCTTCCGCCTTAACTTCAGATACGAGATAGGAATCTTTCTGAAGTCCAGAGACCAAGGTCTCCCACTGGATCTCAGCTCCTAGTCTGCAGTCTTTTTGCAGGGGCCTAGTACCTCCTCTCCATAAGACAGCACTTTAGGATATCATCTTTACTGGAGCCCAGGCCACAGCATACAAGCTCCCAAAAGAGAGGGTCAAGGAAGACCCATGTTCCTCGCCATGCCTGATCTCCACTAGCCCTTCTCCCTCCATTAATACAATCTGCTGGGATAAATTCTACCCACAAAAGCTTATTTTGACTCCTCAAAATAATAATATTTAGTACAGCCAGATCTTTCCTGGGAATTAGTTTCTAAAGTCAGTGTGTAAGGCAAAATCTATGCAAGAAATTAACCTTGAAAACCACTTGGAGGAGAGCCACATTGCAGACAGATGCACCTTTCTCAGTAAACCCGCTGACCCTTCAAGTTTCAACTAGACCATCATTTTCTTAGCAGAACACTAGATGAAGTAGCTGTTCTGGGAAAGCTTATTTTAACTTCAGAATTCCATTTGCTGCGGTGAGATGCTCATACAGTTTAAAGGCATGGGGACTGGAAACCGTGGAGTGAACAGCAGAATCTCAGTTTAGTCCTTACCCACTCCTTGGGCAGAAGTGACCACACTTACAACTAACTTTTAAACTCTCTCACTTCTGTCCTTTCTCCCTCCCTCCCTTTATAGATATCTATAGGTAGAGTCCTATGTATTTCATGCAAGCCTGATGGGATGGCCTCAGTGTTATTATGCAAAGCAGTTTTGCTTCTCATTGTCAAGAACTTTATAATTCCAGTAATAGTAGATTTAGATTTACCTTTGTAGGACCAAATAGCTCATTAAAGTGATGTTTTTTCTTTCTCAAAAACAAATAAAGCAATATGCTTTCCAAGGTAAATTCAAACCTGAGTCTGTAGAGAAACAGAAAATCTATGGGCAGCTTTGAATTATAACCCGTTTATCCACTCCAGCTTTTGGCCATGGAGAGGTAGCAGAGACTAGCTCTTACTCCATCTAGAGCACCTGGTTACAGACCCCCCTCTCCTAACCTTCAAACCATAGATCAGGACCCCTGAGCCACTCTTGACCACCAATCTTTAGTGCTCTTTCTCCGTCTCAATTATTGTACCATAGGTGTCTTCTTTACTTTCAGCTAACATTAACTAAGTGTGCCAGGCACTGTTTAAAGAATTATAGATATATGAACACTCCTCAAAACAAGTTTATAAGGTAGGTACTATCATTTCTCCCATTTTACAGATGAGAAAACTGAGGAATAGAGAGGTTAAGGAACTGGCCCAAGGTCACATGGCTGGTCAATGACAGAGGCAGGATTCAGACCCAGAAGGTATGATGCCAAATTTAATCACTGGGTCATTCTGCCTCCCATTCATCCTTATGCTTGGACTCTGTTTCTGTGGTCTTTTTCTATGGGTGTGCCTTCTCTCTCACTTTGTTTATGCCTTCCTTCAGCATCATAATATATATGTTTCCACAGCACTGACGATTGTGCCTTGCATCAAATGGGAACTCAGTGAATATTTGTTGGATGATAAAATGACAAAAATCAAAATACACATCATTACAAATTATATGATCCTCTGGAGGTGTTTTGGGCTTACTAAAAGATCTCCTATTGTTTCTCATGAGCATAGTAATAACAGTCTACAAAACACTTGGATATGATTTGATTTGCAGGACACCCCATGATGTGGGTGGAGCAGATATTATGCCCATTTTACAGTTGGGAAAACTGAAACACACACAAAGAGACGGACTTGCCTCCATCACATACAATAGTGGGCTGGACCCAGAATCCAGGCTCCCGACTGCTAGTTCCATAAAATTTCACTGCAGATTTTTCTCAAGTCTGGCTCAGTCTAATGTAGGTCACAGTCTGGCTCTGGGTTTATCCAGTAGTGAAACCAGGATGTTTCATTGTGAATAGATACACATGGTAGGATTGGAAGGACTGGGGTGGAGTGGGACACATACTGCTCACACAGTGGACCCTCAGTCTGAGAAGAGGACAATGGCCTCATGATGACCATGGAAACAGGTTTAAATTAATGCCATATTCAGTGATATCTTCGTCCATTGTTGAAAATCAAGTGGTGGAAAAAAGGTAAATACCAGAAAATATAGGAAATCATTTTAAAGGAAGAAAAGAATATGAAAGAGTCAGTTATGGGGAGGCTTCCAGAATACAAATCAGAGAATTTTTTATTTTGGAGGGAAAAGGTAAAAAGACGAAATATTTGTTCTAACTGGAGTGAAAATTCAAATCAAAACCAGAATTTGAGGTGGCAGGACTTGTTGGGAGACTCCTTTTGTTTATAATGTAGGTCCCCCCCTTTATGAAGCAGATGCTTGTACAAGCATTCCCAGCGTTGTCAATAATACTGTAACATTTGCCTTCCATCCCTTTGTTGCTCAGGGAACATGTTGGGTTTCGGCACATTTAGCTTTGCCATTTACTTCACAAATTGCAGCTGTGTAGTGCTACAACTAAGTCAATTTTACTGAGAATAAAAATGGAAGAAAAACATTCTCCTAACAACCTTTCTAGTAATCACAGGCCTGAAATACTTTGGAAAGCGTGTGTGTGTGTGTGTGTGTGTGTGTGTGTTTTCCAAACAACTTGGTGTCACTACAGTGATGCTTCAATAAGAATCTTCCTGTGAATTTAATTCAAAAGGGAAAGCTTTGTTGTTATTAAACACAATGGCAGTTTGTACATCTCCACATCATTATGTTGCTTCTCATTATGGTAATTCATTTGCTTCTGCTTTGTATGGATATCAAATAAAAATCACTCCCGCTCCTGGCAAGTGCTTGCCATTATGGAGATACTCTGGGAGCCAGCTAAGCAGTGCTGGTATCATAGCAAACACAATTAGCAAAATGGCATCCAGAGTGGCTTTATGGAGCTGCCCTGTGGTGAGTCTCCACGTTTTCTATTTAGCAGGGCTGTAGGTTACTAGGCTTTGCCATGTGCCTTCTCTATTTTCATCTTTGTACCATTTTCTGTTTAAATGAAACAGCGTGAGGACTTCATGTGTATTTTCTTGTCTCTCTCTGATGGGCTCTTGCTCAGCACTCAGCGCACTCAGGCAGCCCTGGCTGATTTTGCCCTCCTAGAAGCCCACATTTCTGTAAAGAAGAGTCAATGACAGCATCACCAAATGTCCACTCTGATATCGTTGTGTTTTTTGCCTTTTTTATTCCTCTCTATTGTCATTTGTCAACAATTAGAAAGTATTATGTTTTGTATGAGGTTAAAAAAAAACCCACTCTAAACATCATTATTATTTACCTCTACATTAAAAATAAAACCATTTTGCACTCTCCTGAAGTGGAGGAATTTGAGGTGGGGCTGTAGTTGAGGCCCCAGAAGGTTTAGGTATCTCAGTCAAAGATGGGTTAGCCTGGATGGGATTAACAGCTCCAGCAGCCTCTTTGAAATAAAAGACATAGATTTGGTTATTGGCTAACACAGGAATAAAAAGAGGGTCTGGATTTAGTTGGAGTGGTTCTTTTATGTGGAGGTACAGGGTTGTGCCTGTGTCTGCTGTTGTTGCTGGCTCACTTCCATTGTTCTGGAAGCCTCTCCGATGCCTACTGGCAGAAGCGATAGCCCTGCGTCCAGGCCACTGTGGCTGCCTTGCTGATTGTCTCCCCGACAGGCTTTCTAAATTCTGCTCCCTCCTCTTCCTCCTTCTTTTCTCTGCTTCCTTTCTGATAAGAGAATCTGTAGCCATGTGCCCTGGGAATGATTCCATCTTAGCTGCAACAGGTGACTCATCATTTGTCTAAGTTAATCACGGAATCAAACTGCCTCCTCTAAGCGATCAGTTTAGGTGTGGGCTTGAGCTGTAATTCTGGCCAATGAGACCTGAGGGAAAGTTTGCTGGGGCGCTTCTGGAACAATTTTCCTTTCAGTAAAAGAAAGAAATGTTCAGAGAAACTGTTTTTTATTTTTTTTTTTCTGCTACTGTGCGAGGAAGTGATGCCTGGAGCAGTGGCAGCAATCTTGTACCAATTAGAGTCAAACATGAGGATTATAGTCAATGTGCTGAGAATGGCCCAGTGGAAAGATAGAAATAATCTAGATTTTCAATCTGTTGAATCACTGACTGAGCCCACCCTGAAATCTCTCTGGCTCTGGACTTCTCTTGGGTAAGATAATAAATGTCTTATCATTTAAACCAGACTTAGATTTTCCTCTATTTGTAGCCCAAAGCACCACAACTGATACACTACTGCTCTACTTTATACCTTTAGAAATGATCTTAATGGAGGGGTCTATAATTATCAATTTTTTAAAGCCTAACTCCTTGATTAGATAGTAGATTCTTAAGGGTAGGTCTTATTCATTTTGTAATCCCTGGTCCCTAGCACAGAGCCTGCTATGTGCAGGTGCTCAGCAAATTGTTTTTAGTTAAATGCTGTCTGTGAGGATTGCTCTTGTCATGTGATCCAGACTCACTGGCTGAGCCTCTTCATGTTTTAGCCCAGACCTATCAAAAAAGGAGGAAAAGTAAGCTGAAAGTGCTTTCTCACCTAAACACAGAGGCCAGATGTGATCTTCCTTCTGTGATATCTTGGAAAGTGGTCAGTGTTTCCCCGGATGAGCTACATGCAGGAACATTGGCTTTTGCACCTTCTTCGGAAAAGACATTCCTAAAAAATTTTTCATAAATATAAGTTTTATAAATTTATTTTAGCTATGTTTTAGTCTATATTTAAAGGAATCTGTTTTTTTCCTATGAAAAACAAAAAGAAAAGAAAATAAAAAAGGAAATCTTAATAATGTGCATATGTATGTGCATATGTATGTCCATATGTATGTTAGTTAATATTTACACAGAACTCAAATATTTCAAGTTACTGCCTTTTGGGGGGTGGGGCTTGTATTTACTTTTAGGGAGGAAGGAATGACAAGTAGATGAGCTACGATGAAACTGATTTCTTTCAAAGTTTGTAGATTATGTCACAGGATGTGTGCATATTCAGTTCAATCCTCTAAGCTTTTATAACTATGGTATGAACCAACTTTTAGGTTAGTGATGCATTTTTTTTAATCAAGAGAGTGTTGAGAATTGTGGTTGTTTGCAAGCATCTAAGCACAACTCACCTAGAGTAAAGGGAAGAAGTGAGATGGTGGTGACCTACAGACCAGGGCTTTTGAGTGTCCTACTGTTCTGCGTCAGTGTCATCAGCTGGCTTGGCGACCAAGGGAAGCCCTTGTCCTGTCTTCTCCCATCTCTTGGGATTTCCTTAAAAATTAAAAAAGAAAATTATGTTATTCTTTTATTACTTAAAAAAATCGATTATACATTTTTGTCTTTATCAACCCCTTGGGATTTAACTTTTCTTTCCACAGTAGCCTGGGCCCCTTTTGTTTCCCATCTCACCCCTGTGCTGAAATGAGTGCAGGTTGCTCCCCATGGCTGAGCTGGAGCGTCTGAGTCTGTGCTCCTGCTCTCGCCCTTCCCCATGAGCTCTTCTTCTCCTCCACATTTCTTCTCCTCACCTCCATCTCTCAGGATTTCTCTGGTTCTATCTCCTCCAACATGCACTTAAACTCCTCTGGTGGTGTGCCTAGTACCTTGTACCTGTTCCTCTGAAAGGCAGGTGAAGCTTGCTTCCGTCCTCTGAGTACATCTGGAGCATCGCCCTGGAGGATCCATGGGCGATGGTGGTGGCAGGGCCGGTCCTTCCCTGGCTCTGCCGCTTCCCCTGTGCTCTCTTCCCTAGTGCTTGAGTGTAGGGATGGGGATGCTGCTGCAACACGGATCCCTCCATTGCTCAGGGCCACCATGCTGTGCTGTTCATGCTTTGCATAAAGGCCTGGGATGAGGGGAGTGAGTGGGGGCTAAAATCTAGCCCATAAGCTGCTCCCCAAGCTGTGAGTGATGGCCTTATTCATCCAATAAAGACACCTTTTTTGTTGGCTCAACTATGCATGAAAAAGCAAGGTGCCTTTTCCAGTTTGCACCAAAGCTCTGGAATGGCCAGTGGAGGCTCTGCCACTCCTGCTGTGAACCAGAGACCTGGCCAAGGAGTGCACGAGAGGGGCTGATATCCTCCACCCCTGTCTTCACTGGAGGCTCTGCCATGGCTTTCCAGACTAACACAATTCAGACTGTGATAGAGGCATAGAATGTCCTTTCCGGAAGGGCCATATGGATGATTTCAGAAGCCCAGCACAGTGTGGGAGGAGAGAGGTGGTAACAATCTGTCCTTTCATACCATACAATGGAAGAACCCATAGACTTAGGCTTCTGGATGCTCTGTCTCTGCCTGAACTCTTATTTTCTCTCCATACAGCCCCCTCTTTGGAATTCCCCAGGCCAGTGTCCCAAGCCCCTTCTGGGCAATTTTACCCCCCTCCACACAGCAGGAGAACTTTCAGACCTATTGCCTCAGATACCTCTTGAGTCTCACACAATTGAGAGCCCAGGATTTGGTTGGATGCAAATGGCATCTCTTCTTTATTTGGTAATCATCAACTGCACAGGGTTAGGGTGTTTGTTCCTGTCCCCTGAACTGAGTGTGCTCCAGTTCCAGTTTAGTTTTCCCATGAGCAAGAACTTCCCCATTAGTTTTTGTAAGAATCCAGTCCAACTTGCCAAAATAAACATTGATTTTTTTGATGTCCATGCAGTCTCATATGAAGAAAGCATGTTTCTTGTTAGCTTGACTTTGACCTTTTTCATTTCAAAACCATAACACCTGGCATTATTGTGCTGAGGAACATTTGACATTTTCATGATTTATTTAACAAGCGTCACCATACTATAAATGGCTTTCTTTTTCCCATCCAATGGTACTAGTTCTGATTATGTTTTTTATTATTTCAAATCTCCTCCTACCTCCAATAGAAAGCCGATGTGGGTTCTAGTTTGCAAGTCATACTGGCGTTGACTTTGCCTTTGACCATTGTTTGTAAATGAAAATGAAAAGTTGGACTGACCTAGAAGGGAGCCTATTTATCCTTGACATTTCCCTATCTTTGCTGGTAGAAAAACCTTTGAAACATGCCATTCATTTTCAAGGGAGAGGAGGCTGGTCAGGGAAGCACTGAGAATGACTTAGGATCTTACCTGCAGAGGGACACAAATGATCTCATAGCCCCTTAGTCCCTTTTTCCTCCCATCATAATCCTCTCCACTTCTTTCCCTTTTATTTCTCTTTCCTCTCTACCCTGCTCTCAGTCTTTTTCCTTTCCCTTCTCTTTTCTCTCAGTTTCACCAGAACTTCCCAGAGGCCAAGTGAAGAGCTGGATATAGAGCTTGTAAATGGTTCTTGAATGTTCTGAAAGTGGCAATTGGGAATGGGAGGATGGAGAGTAGGGAAGCTTCTGGCAGCACCTAGAAGGGATATGCTCTTACATTCTTTGGCACTCTGCCTGGGACCAGCCAGCCTTTATACATCAGGAGTGCAGATAAGCCAAGCATAGGTAACCAGGAACTGCCTATATGGTAGAATGTAGTTGATGCTGACAATGGGGCACTACTTTTGTTTTTCCTTTCCCATACCTTTCCCTCTTCCAGTCTCATCACTCACTAAATCCAGTTGATTATACCTCCTAAAATTATCACTTTCCCTCTTAATGCCCTTAATTCTTCAAAACAAGTCAGCTATCTTAATTTGAGTTCCTTGGAAAAGAAGAACATGAGAGAAGGACTTGAGTGAAGGAATAGTTGCCAGGAACAGTAGCAAGGGAGTAGGGGAGTGAGAGAGAGGGGGATGAAATGCCAATATGAGTGTGTGTTATTGAGATTGCCATGGTGGGCAATGGAGCCCTATCCCTGGAACTGTCCACCTGCAGAATGGCTGGTTGAGGTATTTGTCCACCAGCTCCTGTCTCCTACTGGTTGAAGATTGTCTCCAGTGATGTTAACCCCAGGCACACACGAGTTGCAAGGCTGAACAGGCTCCTGAGGCATTGGAGAAGGCCCTCAAGTGGAAAGAGGAAAGATGCACAGCGCCTTGAGGTGAGATGCTGCTCAGGCGAGGCAAATCTGAGCTCCCACAGCGACTGTCCACCACAGCAGGAACTGTCCACCACAGCGAGAACTGTCCATGACAGTGGGACTGTCAACCACAGTGGGAACTGTCCATCACAGCCGGAACTGTCCACCACAGCGGGAACTGTCCACCACAGTGGGAACTCTCCACCACAGCGGGAACTGTCCATCACAGGGGACTGTCCACCACACTGGGGACTCTCCACCACAGCAGGAACTGTCCACCACAGTGGGAACTGTTCATTACAGCAGAAATTGTCCACCAGGACCTTCCTCTGGCCATCTCTTAAGGGAGGACTGCTGCTGCTGGCCGGTCGTGGGGGCTCAACGCCACTTTGCCCCCGGCAGGAGAGGCTGCCTCATTTACAGGCAACAGCTTTGAAGTGTGGAGCAGGAAAAGAACTGATTCTTAGCTGCAAAAGCGAGTCTTGAAACAGGGAACACGGCGCCAGGGCTGCTGTGGATGCAGCCAGGATCCCGGAGGCTGGGGCCGCACTGAAGGCGGCCAGCTGCCCTATTCAGGATTCGAGGTTTCAGGCCGGCATTAAAGAAGATTCCTGGGAGTGCCCGAGCGGCGCCGCGACGGAACAGCCCGAGGCGGCAGCGCCGAGAACATGGAAGGCAACAAACCAGAGACAGAGCGAGCGCCCGACCTGGCACAGCACTGTGAGTGATCCCTGGCAAAGCTCTGTTCGGGGGGTGGATGCCCACGCGGCTCCCGCCTGCACCACCAGGCCACTCACTGCCCCGGTGCTGCCTCCATTTTCCCAGGTGCGGGCAGCTCCGCCCTGCTCGGCCATCACTGAGCCCATTTGCTTGGCCTGGCGCGGGGCTTTCCGGACCCTGCGGGCCGGCCTCCTCTCCCACTCCCTCCCCGGTTCTCTGGCGGGGCTGGGGGTGTGGGGCGTCCCGACCAGTGTTGGGAGGGCTAGGAAGTACGGGCGGGCCGACTGTCACTCCACCACACCCTGGACTCCGGCCCCAGTAAACTTCCTGTTACTGGGAGGCAGATACCATCTCTGCGACCACCAGTTTGGAAAAAAGCCTAACGAATTTCTGGTTGGGAATAGTGTGGCAGGAGAGTTCCCAGGTCCGCTTGAACCTGCCGGAGAGCAGGCTGCAGGCGGGCACTAGACTCGGTTTATACTGGGGGGATACAAAGGTGAACAAGACCCGAGAAAGATCTACACAGTGCTACAAAGGCACCCAGAGAGACCGGTCGTCTGTGCCTAGCAGAAACCTGGTAGACTTCCTGGGCGAGGCGGTGCTGAGCAGGGTCTTGAAGGCCCAGCTGATAGACGAGGGGTGCAGAAGACACACCCCAGCCCAGCACAGTGTGCACAGAGCGGGGAGACGTGCGGCCAGGGAGGCGGAGACTCGACAGAAACCACACACCCGGTGGGGTCGCCACTGCACGATCTAACAGCCTGGGCCAGAGCACATGGAACGGGGAGAAGTCCTGTACAGAAAGTGAAAGCTCAACAGAGATCACACACCCTGTGGTACGTGATCCGCCAGCCCAGCAGAGTACAAGCTGACCAGAAAGGTGGTGCCCGGAGAAGCCCAAGACCCGAGGCAACCACACACACAAGACACTAGAGGCCAACTGAGCAGTCACGGCGGGAGCCATACCAAATTGGCAACCACAGCAACATCCTAGTTAGTCATTAGTCTCAAACCGGTGGACTGTGAAACCCCCTGCCACAATGAATAAACACCAAAAAAAAGACACCAGAAATACAAAAAATCAAGAAAGTACACCACCAAAAGTTAATAAATCTCATACTCTAGATCCTATAGAACAAGAAGCCCTTGAAATAACTGACAAGGAATTTCGAGTGATAATTCTAAGGAAACTGAATGAGATACAAGAAAACACAGCTAGACATCATGATGAAATGAGGAAAAGTATACAGGATCTGAAAGAGGAAATATACAAGGAAATCAATGTCCTGAAAAAAAATGTAGCAGAACTTGCTGAACTGAAGAAGTTATTCAGCGAAATAAAAAACACAATGGAGAGTTTAACCAGCAGGCTTGTCGAAGTTGAAGAGAGAACCTCTGAACTTGAAGATGGGCTGTTTGAAATAACACAAGCAGACAAAAAGAAAGAAAAAAGAATCAAGGACATGGAAGAAAATCTGAGAGAGATATCAGACAACCTCAAGCACTCAAATATCCGAGTCATGGGTATTCCAGAAGGGGAGGAAAATGGAGATTCCATTGAAAACATATTCCACAAAATAGTGGCAGAAAACTTCCCAGGTATAGGAAAAATCACTGATCTTCAGATCCAGGAAGCTCAGCGATCTCCAAACGTATTCAACCCAAAAAGGCCTTCTCCAAGACATGTCATAGTCAAATTGGCAAAACTCAGAGACAAAGAGAGAATCTTAAAAGCTGCAAGAGAGAAGCGTCAAATCACCTATAAGGGAGCCCCAATCAGGTTAACATCAGACTTTTCATCACAAACCCTAAAAGCTAGAAAGGAATGGGATGATATTTTCAAAATACTAAAAGACAAAGATTGCCAGCCAAGAATACTCTACCCTGCAAGGCTATCCTTCCGAAATGAGGGGCAAATAGTATATTTCTCAGACAAACAAAAACTGCGGGAGTTCACTACCACAAGACCACCCTTACAAGAAATCCTCAAGGGAGTACTGGGTTTGGTTCCTGAAAAATAACTACCACTGCCATAAAAACCTAAGAAAAATCTAAACCCGCTAGTACAATAAAAATGGCATTCATGAAGAGAAAACAAGCTGACAAAAACACTATCTACAACCTAAGGAACCAACAAACAAAGAAACCAAACAGTAAATCAGAAAGCAAGGAACAAAAGACACCTAAGACAACCAAACAACCAATAAAATGCTAGGAATAAATCAACACCTTTCAATAACAACTCTTAATGTTAAAGGCTTAAATTCCCCAATTAAAAGACACAGACTGGCTGACTGGATCAAAAAGCAGGACCCAACTATATGCTGCCTACAAGAGACCCACCTCACCCATAAAGATTCACACAGACTAAGAGTGAAAGGATGGAAAAAGATTTACCATGCAAACAGAAAAGAAAAACGAGCTGGAATAGCTATTCTTATATCTGACAAAATAGACTTTAAACTAAAAACCATAAAAAGAGACAATGAGGGACACTACTTAATGATAAAAGGACTGATCCATCAAGAAGACATAACAATCATAAATATGTACGCACCCAATGTTGGAGCAGCCAGATTTATAAAACAAACTCTATTAGACCTAAAGAAGGAAATAGACACTAATACCATAATAGCAGGGGACCTGAACACTCCACTGTCAATATTAGACAGATCATCTAGGCAAAGAATCAGTAGAGAAACACAAGATCTAAACAAGACTCTAGACCAATTGGAATTGGCAGATATCTACAGAACATTCCACCCAACAACCTCAGAATATTCATTCTTCTCAGCAGCACATGGATCATTCTCCAGGATAGATCACATATTAGGTCACAAATCAAGTCTCAATAAATTCAAAAAAATTGGAATTATCCCATGTATCTTCTCAGACCACAATGGATTAAAACTAGAAATTAATAACAAACAAAACTCTGGAAACTATACAAACACATGGAAATTAAACAGCATTCTACTTAATGACATATGGGTCCAAGAAGAAATCAAGCAGGAAATCAAAAAGTTTATTGAAACTAATGAAAACAATGATACATCATACCAAAACCTGTGGGATACTGCAAAAGCAGTATTGAGGGGAAAATTTATTGCATTAAATGCTCACTTCAGAAGAATGGAAAGATGGCAAGTGAACAACCTAACACTTCACCTTAAAGAACTAGAAAAACAAGAACAATCCAATCCTAAAGTTAGCAGACGGAAAGAAATCATTAAGATCAGAGCAGAACTGAATGAAATTGAAAACCAAAAAACAATTCAAAAGATCAACGAATCAAAAAGTTGGTTTTTTGAAAAGATAAATAAAATTGACAAACCATTAGCATGGCTAACAAAAAAAAGAAGAGAGAAGACTCAAATAACAAAAATTAGAAATGAAAAAGGCGATATTACAACTGATTCATCTGAAATACAAGGAATCATTCGAGACTACTATAAACAACTATACGCCAACAAATTTGAAAATCTGGAGGAAATGGATAAATTTCTGGACACACACAAGCTCCCAAAACTGAACCGTGAAGACGTAGAAAATTTGAACAGACCAATAACAATAAAGGAGATTGAAGCTGTTATCAGAAGGCTCCCAACAAAGAAAAGCCCAGGACCAGATGGATTCACAGCAGAATTTTACCAAACATTCAAAGAGGAATTGACACCGATTCTTTACAAACTATTCCAAAAGATTGAAACGGACGCAAATCTCCCAAACTCATTCTATGAAGCAAACATCATCCTGATACCAAAACCAGGTAAAGATATAACCAAAAAAGAAAACTACAGGCCGATATCCTTGATGAATATAGATGCAAAAATCCTCACTAAAATACTAGCAAACAGAATACAGCAACACATTATTCATCACGATCAAGTGGGATTCATCCCAGGGATGCAAGGTTGGTTCAACATACGCAAATCGATAAATGTGATACACCATATTAATAAACTCAAACACAAGGACCATATAATCATCTCTATAGATGCTGAAAAAGCATTTGATAAAGTTCAGCACTCATTCATGACAAAGACCCTCTATAAGTTAGGTATAGAGGGAAAGTATCTCAACATAATTAAAGCCATATATGCCAAACCCACTGCCAATATCATCCTGAATGGGGAAAAGCTGAAAGCTTTTCCTTTAAGAACAGGCACTAGACAAGGATGCCCACTCTCACCACTCCTATTCAACATAGTGTTGGAAGTACTAGCCAGAGCAATCAGAGAAGAGAAGGAAATAAAGGGCATCCAGATTGGAAAAGATGAAGTCAAACTGTCCCTGTTTGCAGATGACATGATCCTATATATCGAACAGCCTAAAACCTCTACAAAAAAACTCTTGGAATTGATAAATGATTTCAGCACAGTAGCAGGATACAAAATCAACACACAAAAATCAGTAGCATTTCTTTTCTCCAATAGTGAACATGCAGAAGGAGAAATCAAGAAAGCCTGCCCATTTACAATAGCCACCAAAAAAATAAAATACTTAGGAATTGAGTTAACCAAGGAGGTGAAAAATCTCTATAATGAGAACTACAAACGACTGCTGAGAGAAATTAGAGAGGATACAAGAAGATGGAAAGATATCCCATGCTCTTGGATTGGAAGAATCAACATAGTGAAAATGTCCATACTACCCAAAGTGATATACAAATTCAATGCAATCCCCATCAAAATTCCTAAGACATTTTTCTCAGAAATGGAAAAAACTATTCAGACATTTATATGGAACAATAAAAGACCACGAATAGCCAAAGCAATGCTCAGCAAAAAAAATAAAGCTGGAGGCATAACACTACCTGACTTTAAGCTATACTACAAAGCTATAATAACCAAAACAGTATGGTACTGACATAAAAACAGACACACTGACCAATGGAATAGAATAGAGAATCCAGAAATCAACCCACACACTTACTGCCATCTGATCTTTGACAAAGGCACCAAGCCTATTCACTGGGGAAGGGACTGCCTCTTCAGCAAGTGGTGCTGGGATAACTGGACATCGATATGCAGGAGAATGAAACTAGATCCATACCTCTCAGCGTATACTAAAATCAACTCAAAATGGATTAAGGATTTAAATATACACCCTGAGACAATAAAACTTCTTAAAGAAAACATAGGAGAAACACTTCAGGAAATAGGACTGGACACAGACTTCATGAATACGACCCCAAAAGCACGGGCAACCAAAGGAAAAATAAACAAATGGGATTATATCAAACTAAAAAGCCTCTGCACAGCAAAAGAAACAATTAAAAGAGTTAAAAGACAACCAACAGAGTGGGAGAAAATATTTGCAAAATATACATCTGACAAAGGATTAATATCCAGAATATATAAGGAACTCAAACAACTTTACAAGAAGAAAACAAGCAACCCAATTAAAAAATGGGCAAAAGAGCTAAGTAGGCATTTCTCTAAGGAAGATATCCAAATGGCCAACAGACATATGAAAAAATGCTCAACATCACTCAGCATCCGGGAAATGCAAATCAAAACCACATTGAGATACCATCTAACCCCAGTTAGGATGGCTAAAATCCAAAAGACTATGAACGATAAATGCTGGCGAGGCTGCGGAGAAAAAGGAACTCTCATACATTGTTGGTGGGACTGCAAAATGGTGCAGCCTCTATGGAAAATGGTATGGAGGTTCCTTAAACTATTGCAAATAGATCTACCTTACGACCCAGCCATCCCACTGTTGGGAATATACCCAGAGGAATGGAAATCATCAAGTCGAAGGTATACCTGTTCCCCAATGTTCATCGCAGCACTCTTTACAATAGCCAAGAGTTGGAACCAGCCCAAATGCCCATCATCAGATGAGTGGATACGGAAAATGTGGTACATCTACACAATGGAATACTACTCAGCTATAAAAACGAATGAAATACTGCCATTTGCAACAACATGGATGGACCTTGAGAGAATTATATTAAGTGAAACAAGTCAGGCACAGAAAGAGAAATACCACATGTTCTCACTTATTGGAGGGAGCTAAAAATTAATATATAAATTCACACACACACATACACACACACACACACAAACCGGGGGGGGGGGGGAGAAGATATAACAACCACAATTATTTGAAGTTGATACAACAAACAAACAGAAAGGACATTGTTGGGGGGGAGGGGGGGAGGGAGAAGGGAGGGAGGTTTTGGTGATGGGGAGCAATAATCAGCTACAATGTATATCGACATAATAAAATTAAAAAAAAAAAAAAAAAAAAAAAAAGAAATTGTCCACCACAGTGAGACTGTCCATCACAGGGGACTGCCCACCACAGGGGACTGTCCACCACACTGGGGACTCTCCACCACAGCAGGAACTGTCCACCACAGCGGGAACTGTCCATCACAGTGAGACTGTCCATCACAGGGGACTGCCCACCACAGGGGACTGTCCCCTACAGTGGGAACTGTCCACTACAGTGGGAACTCTCCACCATAGCAGAAACTGTTTATCACAGCCGGACCTGTCCAGCACAGTGGGAACTGTCCACCCCAGCTGTGCCCCAGATCAAAAATGGGCCAAGGGAATGTGGCACGGAGCATCAATGGTGTCTGCTCTACAACCATCAAAATAAAAACAATGAGTCCTGAGGGAGGAGGGAGGGAGGTGTCGGTAACGGGCCACAATAATCAACCACATTGTATATTGACAAAATAAAATTAAATTTAAAAAACAAAAACAAAAACAATGAGTCTTAAAGTTTGTCCTCAACCCTGGCCTAAAATATATCCTTTCTAACTATGAGGTGACAAAGAAAATGTATGCTTTGTTAATGTTTGCTCTCAGTCTGCCCTTGTACTTTTCTGGAAGTTTTCTAATCCATTCCTTACTGTCCAACCATAGTTGATTTCCAAATCCAATATGAAGATTTAAAGTAATTAAAGAATAAAAATATTATGAAATAAACTTTAGAATTTGTACCTGTACATTTTACTTACTTTTTTTTTTTTTTGGTCCTTTTTCTTTTTTTGTGACCAGTAAGGGGATCGCAACCCTTGGCGTGGTGTTGCCCGCACCGCGGTCAGCCAGTGAGCGTACTGGCCATCCCTATATAGGATCCGAACCCGCAGGGGGAGCGCCGCTGAGCTCCCAAGCGCTGCACTCTCCCGAGTGCACCACGGGGCTGGCCCACATTTTACTTTCTATGAGCCTACTTTATGTACTATTTTAAAGAAGGAAATAAAATAAAGCAGCAACATTTCAAAAAGGAGTTAATTTAAAAACACGTAAATACAGTTACTGTGTAATGAGAGAGGCTGACATTTGCTGGTGTACGAGGAGCGGGACGGGGGACTCAGCTGTCTTGGGAAGGTGAGGACGTGGTGAAGGAGCTGCAGGTGAGAAGTGAGTGCTGAAACTCCTCTGAACCACAGGCCTTGATGTCTGAGTCCACCTTCTATCGTGAGGCCAAAGGGACTTATTATATGGATGGTGTTGCAGAAGGATAAGGGCTGAGGTGGACAGCTGGGGTCGGCTGACTGAAAGAGACAAAAAAGAAGGGGAGAGAGAGAATTGAAGATAGTTTTTTCTCTTTTATTTGAAGATTTTATTTAAAATCCCTTCTATTCTTGATAGCCCCACATGCAGTTCTTCACAGTGTTTTGAGGTTTCAAGCTCTTTGGTATCAGAGGCGGGGGTTTCCCTCACTGTGAGGAAGGACGTGTCTAGCAGAGGCTGCCAAACACGAGGAGCGGTGGCCGGAGGTGGCTGCGGCTCAGGGCTCCGGGGTACTGATTCAGAGTGAAAGCTGTTTCTTTTTTGGAACCTTTTTTTTTTTTGGTAAATTGTATAAATCGGTATGTATTTTTATAAAACAGTCTTCTGAAAAAATATTTTAACAGGAATTAAAATTTTCGTGCACACAGGGATTTTACCTGTCACATCCATAATGTCCTATGGCCACTGCATCTCTGGATCACTGCCTCTGACCTTTCCCCTTCATGTGTAGTATGTCTCACATGTGTTTTACAGAGATTTTCTAAGAAGAATATTGGATCACGGTCCATCTGTGATAGTTAATTTTATGTGTCAACTTGACTGGATCACGGGATGTCCAGACATCTGGTTAAACATTATTTCTGGGTGTGTCTGCGAAGGTGTTTCTGGAAGAACTTAGCACTTGATTGGGTAGACTGAGTAAAGCAGATTGCCCTCCCCAGTGTGCGTGGGCATCATCCAATCTGTTGAGGGCCTGAATAGAACAGAAAGGTGGATGAAGGGGGGATTCACGTTCTCTCTTTGCCCGACTGCTTGAACAGAACATCGATCCCCTCCCCTTGGCACTCCTGGTGCTCAGGCTCTCATGCCTTTAAACTACACCATGGGCTTTCACTGGAGTACCCTGACTAATACAACATCCTTGCTTAAAATCCGTCAAGTTCTCACGGTTGCTCTTTAGATGAATTCCAAACTCCTTAGCATGAAATAAAATTATTAAGAGTATGAAGGCAGAAAACTTGTCTATCTTCTCATACCTATAATCCATCAGCCATAACTAGACATTTGGTTCCAGCCTGACTGCATGGGAGACTGGAAAATGCTATCTTCTGGCATGCCCAGGAAAAAGAATGGAACTTGGGGACTATCTAGCATTGTGTCTGCCACAGAGTAAATTAAGAATGAACAGGCCAGACTTTGGGAAATGCACTGCCTGTATTGTAGTAGCCCCGTCTATGCCATGGAGGTTGATTTTCAACCTGTGACTGGGTGTGAATGATTCCCTGAAGGTCCTGGCTGTTCCTACTCTCTCGGTCACGCTTGGGGAAGAAAGAAGGGTCTTGAATTTGGGGGAGGAAAGTATCATTTTCCCTATCTGGGCCAGAGAATTAGGAGCCCACGTCTGTGGGGTAAAGTGGTCTAGAGATTCTCATCAATGTGGTGGAAAGAGTACAAGATGAGTCGGTCCCATCATTACATGAGAGTCACCTGAGAACAAGACAGGGACTCTGAAGTTGGCTTTAGACTTCATGAGCTCTAAGAGTGACAACAGCAATAAAAGAGTAACTCATTCTTAGCAGTGAGTTCTATAAATGTTAAGCTTTCACTATATTTTTGGATAACACCACTGACTGGTCTTGACTGTGCCTTTGAGACAATCAGAGAGAAAACAGAGTATGTGCTCGGAGCACATCTGCAGAGTGAGCCGCCTGGAGGAGCAAGTTCTGAGATGGCACAGTGAGACGTGAAAGTTCTGGTGTTCCAGGGTTTGGAGAGCAGAGTGGCAAAGGCGACAAGCAAACACTGGGACTGATTTGTAAAACATGTAAGAATGGTCCAAAAATTTCCAGAAACTACTTGGGTTGGGGAAAACCTACAGAAAGTTTTGACTTCCTTTCATTGTGGACACTTGGGAACCTAATGTCACTGTGGTTAGGATAAGAAAAGAAATATGACCTTATTTTGTAACTTAGTTGGTGATGAGAGACATTTAAGTTACAAATATAATGAATGTTGGAAGAGTACTTCCAGCCTGTGCTGACATGCATCAGCCCTGACTTTTCTCCTCCGATAATAGAAATTATACTTAGCAAAAGAGATTGAAAAGCACTTTGCAAGAAAAGCACTTTGCAAAAAAAGTTAGATAATGTTATTCATCATTGTTAATGATAAATAGTAACCACAACAATAACAACGACAGCAAACTTACCTTGATAATAACAAACACTGTAAACTTATTTGTTCTTGATATCTTCTGGATACCTGCTTCTCTTATTTTCATCTTTGTTTTGCTTTTAAAATGATCCAACTCATTTTAATGTCAATTTTAGTTGCTGCATTCATCAACTTGGAAAGCCCGTAGCCTTGGACAGAAATGTCATTCGATAAGTTTGATATATCCAGCTCTGCATCAGTAATCTATTTGCAAAATTGTCCAATTTGAAAGTGACACATTTGATTCAGTTGACTTTCCTTTTTCTAGCATGGTAAAATTTGAAGGAATTCAAGAGGTGCTGGGCACTAGTCACCAAGGAGAAAGGACACTAAATGGATGTGTGAAATACTCGAGAGAATTGTGTGTCATTAGTAGTTGAACTGAATGAAGAGCCCTGTGAAGTTGAACTTGCTCAAACAAAAGGCAATGACATCTGGAGGGGAATAGACTCTTTTTAGGCTTTCAATGTTCACTAGTCGATTTAGATTTTTCAACATTTGAACATCATTTATTCCAATTATTTAAGTAGTGTCTAGTCACTGTAGAAAATTTGAAAGTATGGCTAAAAATTCTGCTACCAGAGAGAACTATTATTTACATTTTGGTATAATTCCTTCCATTCATTTTGCAGTGTGTGTATAAATTATTATTGTTGTTATTATTTTCATAAAAAGAAAATAATTTGTACATAAAATGAAAATTCTTATGTTAAGAAGCCTGATGGCTGGTTGGGCCCCCCACAGTAAATCTGTGACCTAACTTTTGCTGGACATGCATTGAATCTTTGTGGTGTAAATCATTACATTCTACACTTAAGTGAGATCACTTTTCTTATATAAAAGTGAGATCTCTTTTTCTATATAAGTGAGATCTCTTTTCCTATATAAGTGAGATCTTTTTTCCTATATAAGTCAGATCTCTTTTCTTATATAAGCTAATTCCAATAATGGGAGCACCTAGTAATAATCACTGTTCAGAAATTTGGGGGGGGGGAATCCATGAAAGTCAATGTGAACATGTGACTAGAACATATTACTGAAAGTCTCATAGAACAGTAATTAGGGACATAGAAGTCAGATCCTGCCACTGTCCAGCTATGTGACCTTGGGAAAGTTGCTGCATGTCTTTGAGCTTCAGTTTCTTCATCTGCACCACTGGGAAAATGATTTGTACTTCATGGGGTTATCATGAGGGTTAAATGAGGTAAGTACATAATATAATTTCTGGCATTAAGAAATGCACTTAGTCAATCATAGCAACTACTCTTAAAGACAGAGAATAAGTGGGGTGACTTCCTCACACCTTGCTACTGGATTACTTAAGAATTAGAACTGCCTGGAAAGTGTGGCAATTTGAATGTGCTGCAAACTCTGCTACAACAGTGTTTTAAAACGGCAGTCGGGCCAATGTCAACATGAGAAGAGTCCTAAGCTCTTAATAAGTAAACATGAAGCACTTGAACATAAACACCCTGAATTCATAACCTACTAGATGATCGAGGAAGCTCAGCCACTTTCAAAGTATGTTTTATCTTTTAGCATGAGAAAGTTTTATTTCTCAATTTCAGTCTTAAGCAGTAAGAAGACATTTTGAGGGTATACTATAATGGGAATGTATAGCATTTGTTTATGTTGCAGATTATGGGAAGACAAAAGACGTGTCTCTTAGATACTACATGAGCTTTTGGAAATTTTGAAACTCAGCCAGTGTTATTTCCCGGATGAAAGCCCACTCCACCAGTGCAGAGGTGGGCTGCAGAATTCTGAAGACTTTTTACCTCTGTGCCTTTGTACATGCTCTTTGCCTGGATACAACCTGTGTCACTACCACTTTCTCCTCAAAAATCTGGCTAATTCCTGTTTATCCTTCATGTGGCTTCTCTGGCTCCCAAACCTTGGCTTAGGAGCTTCTCCTACGTGTCTTCACAACATTTTATTCTTTAGTTAATGTTACCTATTTCACATTTATGGAGGCTAAATGGTGGGAATGTTGCTGAACAGTATAAACTGTTTATACATTTATACTATAAACATTTAGTATAAAAGCGCTTGTAGCTAAAAGGATTCTCCTCTCTGCGAAGCCCCAGATGCTGTTCGTATTTTAGTAAAATATAACTTCTGCAGCTCAGAAATGCGTAAGATCGAAATGTTCCAGGCAGTTTCATCAAGCCTATTTCTACTCCTTAAGAAGTTGACTTTTGGATCTGACAGCAGTACAGGTTCTGGATGGTCTGTATAATTTGAGTAAGTCATGCACGTCATATAACAACCTAAAAAGTATTTGAAAATGTTTTTTTATGGACTTTGCTTAGAAACCCTTTGGCCAGACCAGGGCTGATGATTTGGATTTCTCTTACTCTGCTGCTGATGGATTAAATGACGCTTACCTACTTCAGTTGAGGGGAGGTGGGGTGTTTCCACGGTGCCCTGGAGTGAAATTGCCTGTTTGTATATATACTTTCTTTTGGGTCTGTACGTGCCTGAAGCCAAGGGCCACACCCTGCTCTCTTGTATCCATTGAGCCCAATACAATACCTGTCACATGGTAGGGGCCCATAATTATTTGCTGAGTGAAAGAATGAAGGATTCATCAGTTAGGGCCTGGATGGTCCTTTAAACCCAAGCCAAAATTATTAGAAACTGAGATCTAGCATCCTCTTCTTTAAGATTAGGGAGAGCTCAGCCTTCAGGACATTATCATTGCTCAATCACTTCTCCAGGGAGGAGAGGATGCCAGACTGACCTGCCCAGAAAAGAGATCCAAAAATCTCCTTCTCATGCTGCAGAGAAAAACAAAACAAAACTTTGTCCCATATTGAAACCACACTTTGGGCTTAAGATGGTACATAAAATGTCTTTTTTTTCCCTAGAGAAAGAATGCTTACTTTTAATCAGATTTTGAAAATTGTCTCCAACCCCTAAGAGGATAAGAATCATTGCTCCAGAGACTTCTTTAAAATGGATCAGAGGAATCCATCCTGTTTGATATTGTCACCAGGTAAAAGGCACTGATGATGCCCCTGTGGGAATGGTTTATTTTCCTCTGTGCATCAGTGCCACTTCTGTGCCTGGTGATGTTGGCTTTGCCAAGAGAGGGCTGGTGAGTTCAATGAAATCGATGGCTTCCTTACTGTCCTACCCCACCTATGCCCTTTTGTCAACTTCCCTACCCCAAATTGAGAACTAAGATTCTGGTTTTAAATGTAGAAGCTTTGTGTTTTAGCAACTTGCCTAGCCTTTCTAAGGCTTGCTTTCTTCACATCTAACTATATTGTTTCTCACCTTATAGTACAATGTTCTTAGCTGAGAATGTTGTTCATGCATTCATTTATTCATTCAACACATATTTATGGAGGGCCTATTATGTACTAGATGCTGTTCTAGAGGCAAACAGGACAGACTGGTCTCTATTCTCATGGAGCAAATATTCCAGGGGAAGGAGTCAGATAATGAACAAATAGAAAAACAGGATAGTATCAGATGGTGATGAGTGGTATATAAAGAATTCAAATAGAAATGCTGCCACAGAAAGTGATTCGGTTGTTAGTTTAGATGGGGTTGTCATGGGATACCTTTTTGAGGGGGTGACATTTAGGATCTGAAGATCAGTGCATGGGAAATAGCTAGTACCATGGTCCCAAAGCAGGAAGGAGCTTTGTGTGTCTGAGGCATGCCAGTGTGGCTGATGGGATCCAGAGGTGGACAGGTATGGCTTTGCAAGTCATGGTATGGAGTCTGGAATGGGTTTTAGGTACAGTGGGAGGCCTTTAAAAACAAGGGGGTGATGTGATCTAAAGTATGTTGTAAAAGATCACTCCAGCTGTTGCGTGGAGAATGAGTTGTAAAAAGCTAAGAATAAAAGCTGGGAAACTAATTAGGAGGCTACCCTAGAAGTTCAAGCTGTAGACAGTGGTGGCTTGGACTAAGGTGTAGGGATGGAGAGAAGTGATTGTACGCATATGTGCAAAGCACTCGGTCTGAGTGCACCATGCCTGATGCACAGTAAGCATTCAAGAAAATGTAGCTATTAATATTATTATCACCCCATCATTACTACTATTGGCTTATAAAATGAAACTGGACCAATTAATGGGTCAACATAATGTGGTTTCAAGAATATTACTGAGTGTAGAGCAAATTAGGTAGGGTGAGCCAACTGTTATTTGTATGTGGAGATTTAACTACTGTTACTTTTCAGGCTTTGTCTTGGATGCAGTGTTTTCAATATTTATCTCTTTGCGTATTGAGAAGAAATTTATCATTTACTTCTTTCAGGACACACTGTTTAGTCATTTTGCAGTGAAAGAATCCTGATTATCTACAAATGACAGATGTGAAACAGTGAATTCTAAGCTGTGTGGAAGATGTAATATATTATGTTGCTCTGGAATTTATTATGAGCAAAGAGTTGGAAAAAATTAGGGAGTTAACATCCAGGAAGAAAGCAAAACTAAAAAATGACACAGATAGATTAATATATTTATGGATACATGTCATGCAGTTGGATGCCAGAAAAGCCAAATGAAGAAGTAACGTTCTGAAAACAATTCACAATTACCAAGACCACTAAGCTCTGAGTTAGAGAAATATGAAGACTAGTGACAATCATACACATATAGTTGCTGTGGAGTTATTTAAAGTTATGAGAGAGACAAAGAGAGAGAGAGAGAGAGAGAGGGAGAGAGAGGGAGATGTTATTTTCCTTTCCAAAAGTGTGTCTCTGGTTCTACACTTTAACAAATGCACATATCTTTTGTCTCCCCTTATCAAGCAAGCTCGTACTTACAAGCTAAATTATTCTGAGACACAGAAGTCTTAAGTGAAAGACAGCCATCTCTGCAATCCTTTAATGTCATGCTGATCTCTTCAAATGTTAGAATTCACTGGAGTGAGGTTGGCTTTTCAGCTAAGTGAACCCATCACTTTAGAGTAATCCCTGTAATGAGCAAAAATATAGCCAGACATTCTAAGAAAACACTAGGTTCCAAATGATAATATTCTACTAGGCCAGAAAGAGTTTCTTTCCAAAATGTAGACACCAGTATTCTCCAAACAGTGTGGCTTCTAGATATACTGAAGCAGTTTTCAGGTTTACTAAGTAGCCACAGTGGGACAATAATTTCGGCAGTGAATTTTTTCTACCTTAAAAATTCCTCTCTTTTCTCTCTCTTCCTCCTCCTCCTCCTCCTTTTTTTTTTTTTTTTTTTTTTTTGGAAAATTCAGATGGTAAAAATAAAACCGTCTGCCTGTAGGAAGGTGGAGGACTAGAGGTGCCCAGGGCATGTTCCTCCCACAAAAAGGACTGGAACAACTAACAGAAGCTAAATACTGCTGGGAAGCATCAGCGGGAGAGTGTGGGAGTATAACAGGAGACTGGTGAGATCACTGTGGAGAACGAAAACCCAGGAGGGTTACGTGGAGAAGAGAGAGGGGCGCACAGCATCAGGCACAACATCTCTGCCACCAGGATCAACAGGAAGAATTTCCCTGGCAGTGAAAAGGTAGACAGAGGACCTACACCAACCTCCATCCTTACCACATAGACCCACAGATCCTTCGGCAGGACAAGTCCAGAGCCAAGTGTGGACAGTGCCCTACAAAACTGGAACCCTAGAACATTAGTATGAACATTGCATTCCCTATTCCCCATCCTCAGGACCCAGATCAGAGCCATCTTGAAACCTGAACTGTTACAGGAGCACTCCCCACCTGGGGCCAGTAGCCAAGGTGCTTCTCCAGCCTCAAGGCTCTGCCCTCAACCCAGCACATTCATGGAAAAGCCTGCAATATCCTGATCCTGGTAGCTGGAAGCCTGGGCTTATAGTAGCTATGACTCTGTTCTGCAGCCTGGGAAACCCTACCTGTGCTGAACTGACAGCCCCATGTCCCTGGCCAGAAATCAAATAGGCAGACCTCAGGTGAACCACACCTAATTTCTCTCCCACCTCCAGCCCCACCAGCTGACTGAGTGGTACATGCCTGAGCCCCCAAGTTGGAAAACAGTTCATGGGTCTCTACCATAATGAATATAGCCTCACTCCAGGGGAAATAAAGTGCATCTGCCCCTTTCAGAGAGATGGCCTGGGAGGTCCACCATGAACAGTCCCACCTAGCACCTTTGTCTACAGACCCAGAGGCAAACGCACTGGCCCCTTCACTGGAGGACTACCTAGCAGCCTGTACTCTATGCTTGTCCCACCACTGTATCTTGGAAGTAGATAACTTGTTTTGAATTCACAAATGGAACTTTGAATTTTGGACTTTTGAATTCAAACAAATTAAGACTTTGGGGATGAAATGAATGTATTTGTATGTGAAAAGGGCATGAGTTTTGGGGGCCCAGGGGCAGAATGTAGTGGATTGAATTATATTCCCCCCAAACTCACTGAAACTTGAATCATGTCCCCAAGTTTTATGTGTTAGAAACTTGGCCCCCACTGTGACTGTTAAGAGGGTGGAAAATCCCATTATGGTAATTGAAAGGTGGGGCCTTGAAGAGGTGATCATAAGACCATGCTGTAGTGAATGGATTAAAAGTGGTGGTCAGGGGCATGGTTCTGAGGGCTTTAAAAGAAGAGAGAGTAGAGTCTCTCTGTTCTCCCTCTGTTCTGCTCTGCTCTCTCTGTGCCACAATTTTCACAATGTCACTGAAGTAACCACCAAAGAAAGTCTTCACCAGATGTTTTCTCTGGACTTTGGACTTCCTAACCTCTGAAACTGTAAGAAATAAATTTTGTTTCCTTTATAAAATACCCAGTTCTGTGTATTTTGTTATAAGCAACAGAAATGGACTAATACACAGCCCTCCTCACAGCCCACAGGTGGCCTGACTGGGTGCTCTGAAATGTGCCAGCCCAGTGGCAATACCTAGTGCCCAGAGGTGACTGGACCAGGTGATACACAGAGGGCAATACACAGTGCCCACAGGTGGTAAGACACAGAGGGTACCACTCACCAATCAAAAGTGGAGGAATAGGTGCTCAACTGTGGGCTTGCACAGCAACAGTGCCCAACTCCTGAGAAGCAGCTCAGTAGCAATGCCTTTGGCAGTCCAGCTCCTGAACCACAAAGGAAAGCACAAACTCACAGCTGCTGCTGTTGCCACCTGCAACCCCAGAGCACTACTACCACAGCCACCATTCTCCCTATACAGCAGTTGGTCCTGCTTCTCAACAAAGCCAAGCCTAGGCACCAGCAGCTCCACCTCATCCAGATCCAGGAGTTCCTGCATTTTACCAGGCAGGAGGAAAGAAGGAGAAGCAAGGACCCAGGAGAAAACTCTGCCCACAGGAAAGAGGAAAGGGAAACCATGCCCAGGGCTGTCCATTCAAGCAACTACCCCACCAGATGATCAGACATCAAGATAGGGATACTAGAAATATGAAGAAAAAAGAAAACATAACACCATAAAAGGAATACAATAATTCCCAAGTACCAGACCCCAAATAGCAAGAAAGTTTTGAAATGACTGAAAAGGAATTTTGAACAACAATCCTAAGGAAACTCAATGAGATACAAGAAGACTCAGATAGATGACACAACAAATTGAGAAAAAAAATTCAGGATATGAAAAGAACTTTATAAAGAGATAAACACCTTAAAAAACACAGCGTATCTCATAGAACTGAAGGATTCTTACAATGAAATAAAAAATATAACCAAGATCTTAAGCAGCAGGCTAGAGCAAGCAAAAGAAAGAATTTCCAATCTCAAAGACAGTCTTTCTGAAATAACCCAGGCAGACCAAATTAAAAAAAAAAAAAAAAAAAAGGAAAAGAAATTTTTTAAAAATGAAGAAAACATATGAGAGCTCTCAGACAACCTTGACACACAAACACCCAAATCATGGGTGTTCCAGAAGATAGGAAAATGGAAAAGGCGTTGAAAACCCATCCATCAAATAATAGTGGAAAATTTCCAAAGTATTGGGGGAGATATGGACTTTCTGATCCAAGAAGCTCAAAGATTCCCAAACAGATTCAATCCAAAAAGGTCATCTCTGAGGCACATTGTAGTAAAACTGAAAAGTCAAAGACAAAGAGAGAATACTAAAAGCAGCAAGAGAAAAGTGTCAAGTCATCTATAAGGGAGCAGATTTCTCAGCAGAAACCTTAAAGGCAGAAGAGAATGGGATGATATATTCAAAGTACTAAAACAAAAAACAGCCAGCCAAGAATATTCTACCCAGCAAGGGTATCCTTCAGGAATGAAGGAGAAATGGTATATTTACCAGACAAACAAAAACTGTGGGAGTTCACCACCACACAACAAGCCCTATAAGAAATCCTCAAGGGAGTCCCACATTTGGAAACCAAAAGATGATAGTCATCACCATGAATATGTGAGATAGAACAAAACGCACTGGCAGAACAGATGTGCAATCAGGAAAGAGAAAGAAACTATATTTTACCACTTCAGAAAACCAACAAACACTAAGACAAACAATAGAATGGAAAGAAAGGAACAAATGATGTTTAAAACAACCATACAAAAGTCAATAAAATGCCAGGAGTAAGACAATATCTTTTAATAACAGCTGTAAATATAAATGTAATGAATTCCCCAATCAAAAGACATAGACTGGCTGAATGGGTTAAAATACAAGACCCAACTATATGCTCTCTACAAGAAACTCACCTCACCTGTAAAGACTCACACAGACTAATAGTGAAGGGATGGAAATGATATACCATGCAAATGGAAACAAAAAATGAGCAGAAGTAGCGATTCTTATTTCAGATAAAATAGACTTCAAACCCAAAACTATAAAAACAAAGAAAGTCATTATATAATGATAAAGGGAGTAAATCATATCATAAATATATATGCACCCAACATTGGAAAACCCAAATATATTTAAAAAATACTATAAGACCTAAAGAGACAGACCCCCCCCCAATAAAATAATAGTTGGGGACCTCAACACCCCACCTACACTGGAAAGATCATCTGGGCAACAAATCAACAGAAAAACACAGGATTTAAACTGTACTTTAGACCAACTGGACTTCATGGACATCTAAAGAGCATTTCATCCAACAACTACAGAATATACATTCTTTTCATCAGCACATGGGACATTCTCCAGGATAGAGCACATGTTAGGTTGCAAATCAAGTCTCAGTAAATTTTAAAAAGTGAAATAATTTCAAGTTTTTTTCAGGTCACAATGGATTAAAACTAAAAATCAAAACCAAGTGAAACACTGAAAACTATACAAACACATGGAAATTAAACAGCATGCTCCTGAATGACCTATGCGCCCAAGAAGAAATTATACAGGAAATCAAAAAATTTCTCAAAACTAGTGAAAATAGAGACACATCATACCAAAACCTATGGGATACTGCAGAAGCAGTACTAAGAGGGAATTTTTTTGCAATAAATGCCTACATTAAAAGAATAGAAAGACTCCAAATAAACAACCTAATGCTACACCTCAAAGAACAAGAAAAACAAGAACAATCTAACCTTAAAATGAATAGACAGAAAAAAATAATTAAGATCAGAACAGAACAAAATGAAATAGAAACCCCAAAATGATAAAAAAGATCAATGAAACAAAAGTTGGTTTTTTGAGAAGATAAACAAAATAGACAAACCATTAGCCAGTCTAACTAAAAAAAGAAGAGATGATCCAAATAACAAAAATCAGAAATGAAAAAAGAGACATTACAACTGATACCACAGAAATACAAAGTATCATTAGAGACTATTATAAACAACTATACACCAACAAATTTGAAAATCTGGAAGAAATGGGTAAATTTCTGGACACACACAAACTACCAAGACTGAACCAAGAGGACACAGAAAACGTCAATGGACCAACAACAAGCAACAAGATTGAAGCAGTAATCAGCAGTCTCCCAACAAAGAAAAGCCCAGAACAAGATGGATTCACTGTTGAATTCTACCAAACCTTTAAAGAGGAATTAATACCAATTTTGTTCAAACTATTCCAAAAAATTGAATCAAAGGCCATTGTCCTAAATTGTCCAAATCTTTAAAGAGGAATTAATACCTATTTTGTTCAAACTATTCCAAAAAATTGAATCAAAGGCCATTGTCCTCTCATTCTATGAGGCCAGCATCACCCTGATACTAAGTTTCAGATTCCCATTTCTTCTCAGGACCCCAACATTAGCATAAGGAGCCTGTAATGCTGCACCTAGATGATTAAAATCTGAGCCTGATGTTGGCTTAGAGGGTCCTCCGGTTGCAGCAGATAAACACTTAAAAAGTGCTGACATGGAGGCCTTCTGGCTTTCACAGCATGCCCTATTTTGGTAATTGACTTCTTGAGTCTGTCATTCTCTTTCTTTAAGGCTTCCAAGGCAGGCTACAAATCCCACCCAATTCCACAATCCTTACAGTTAACCATTGCTCCCACACCTTTCAAGTGTAGGGCTTTATCACCAAATGCTTTCCCTTCCACCTGGACCTTATCTGAATACACAGCAAGTGAGACTTCATAATTGGGATGTTACAGTATGCTATGGCTTATAATTACCCCACTGACCACCAGCATTGGGTCCTTGTGGCCATATGCCTGTGAGTGATCTAGTTCAAGAATTTCATCCTAAAGGACTGCTTTCTGGGGCTACTTCCAGTACCAATGTTTTGTGTTCCCTCAAAAGCAGTACTTGAAAAAGAGCCTGAGTTCAGGTAATTTATCTGGGAGGTGATACCAGAAGCAAATGTGAGCAAGACAGAGAAGGAGGACAAGCCAATATCAGGATGCCTTTATTAAGGTTGATGCTGTAACTAATGGGATTGGACTCCACCAGGACATCTGAGAAACATGTAGAATTCCCCCTAGAATCGTCAGTCTGCAGGACAGGAGGCTGGAGCACTTGTCCACTTGCTCCCATCTCTCACTGACTGAGGATTGCTCCTGGGGGCTTCAACTCCCTGCACATCCAGGCTGCAAATGCACGTGCAAAGACTAAGAAGTGCCTCTCAGTGTTGGAGAAAGCCCTGAGGCAGAAAACAAAAAGCCACATAGCCTGTTTTTCACGTAAGATGCTAAGATGAGCTCACATGGGAATGTCTACCACAACCGTGGCTGAAATCAGAGATGTGCAACACCAAAATCGTCTGCTACAAGAGTGTTGGAGCAGCATGTTAGATGGAAGCAGGATCATTGGCTATGTCATTGTGCCACTACATGAGTCTTGGCATGCCTGGATTGCCAACGCCTGAACTTCTTGTTCAATGAGATAATAAATTTCTTATTCATTTAAGCCACCATTAGTGGATTTTTCTATTCCTTAAAATTAATTCTAACTGATACTAGATAATACTAATATCAATGAAAACACTGTGGAACATTATTTGAGAAATCCTGCTTTAGATGAAAAATTAGTGAACATAGTTTTCCCTATATCTTAATAAATTTTTTCCACATTTTTACCCTCCTCATGAAGGTTCTTGATTCTGATTCTGCCATCACTTTTAAGCATGGTACATTTACAATTTATTCTTTGAGAGATTTGGTATCTAATATAACATAAGGGATGTGTACCTTAGAATAGGAGATGAGTAAATTGTGAGATTAGGGTTGGACTACTTGAGATCAATTAGGGATTTGAACTGATTGAGAAAGTCCTTATTTGCAGGCTCTGTCATGGCGAGTAAATGCAAAGGGGGAGGGAAGGGGAGGGATCTACAAGGGGATTCCAATGTGGAAATGCTGTATAATGGCTTCCCCATAAAAAAGGTGGAGAGAGAAATTTTAGATAGAATGTAATATTTTTAATTTGCTAAGCCTATCATTTTACTGATGAAAAGGAAATTCAGACATCAACTTTTTTAAGATTGGACTAAATATTGCTTATATTTGTAGAGATTTATTTGTTTAAATTTTATTTTATTTTGTCAATGTACGATGTGGTTGATTATTGTGGCCCATTACCGAAACTTCCCTCCCTCCTCCCTCTCCTCCCTCCCTCCCAACAACTTCATATCTATTTGCTTGTTGTATCGACTTCAAGGAATTGTAATTGTTGTGTCTTCTTCCCTCCCCCCAGTTTATTTGTGTGTTTATTTATTTATTTTTAGCTCCCACAAATAAGTGGGAACATATGATATTTTCCTTTCTGTGCCTGACTCATTTCACTTAATATAATTCTCTCTAGGTCCATTCATTTTGTTGCAAATGGCAGTATTTCACTCTTTTTTATAGCCAAGTAGAATTCCATTGTGTAGATATACCACAGTTTCCTTACCCACTCATCTGTTGATGGACATGTGGTCTGGTTCCAACTCTTAGCTATTGTAAAGAGTGCTGCAATGAACATTAGAGAACAGGTATACCTTCAACGTGATGATTTCCATTCTTCTGGGTATATTCCCAGGAGTGAGATAGCTGGGTCATATGGTAGATCTATCTGCAATTGTTTGAGGAACCTCCATACCATTTTCCATAGAGGCTGCACCATTTTGCAGTCCCACCAACAATGTATGAGAGTTCCTTTTTCTCCACAACCTCGCCAGGATTTATCATTCACAGTCTTTTGGATATTAGCCATCCTAACTGGGGTGAGATGTTATCTCAGTGTGGTTTTGATTTGCATTTCCAAATGCTGAGTGATGTTGAGCATTTTTTCATGTGTCTGTTGGCCATTTGTATATCTTTTTTTGAGAAATGCCTATTTAGCTCTTTTGCCCATTTTTAAATTGGGTACTTGTTTTTTCCTGTAAAGTTGTTTGAGTTCCTTATATATTCTGGATATTAATCCTTTGTCAGATGTATATTTTGCAAATATTTTTCCCCCCCTGTTGGTTGTCTTTTCACTCTGTTAATTGTTTTTTTTGCAGTGTAGAAGCTTTTTAATTTGATATAATCTCATTTGTTTATTTTTCCCTTGGTTGTCCGTGCTTTCGGGGTCGTATTCATAAAGTCTGTGCCCAGTCCTACTTCCTGAAGTGTTCTCCTATGTTTTCTTTAAGAAGTTTTATTGTTTCAGGTTATATATTTAATTCTTAAATCCATTTTGAGGTGATTTTAGTATATGGTGAGAGGTATTGCTGATGACATGATCCTATATATCGAACAGCCTAAAGCCTCTACAAAAAAACTCTTGGAGTTGATAAATGATTTCAGCAAAGTTGCAGGATACAAAATAAACACACAAAAATCAGTAGCATTTCTATTCTCCAATAGTGAACATGAAGAAAGAGAAATCAAGAAAGCTAGCCCATTTACAATACCCACCAAAAAAATCAAATACATAGGAATAGAGTTAACCAAGGATGTGAAAAATCTCTATGATGAGAACTACAAACCACTGCTGAGAGAAATTAAAGAGGACACAAGAAGATGGAAAGATATCCCATGCTCTTGTATTGAAAGAATCAACATTGTGAAACTGTCTATACTACCCAAAGTGATCTACAAATTAAATGCAATCCCCATCAAAATTCCAAAGACGTTTTTCTCAGAAATGGAAAAAACTATCCAGACATTTATATGGAATAACAAAAGACCATGCATAGCCAAAGCAATTCTCAGCAAAAAAAAAAAAAAAAAAGAAGCTGGAGGTATAACACAACCTGGCTTTAAACTATGCTACAAAGCTATAGTAACCAAAACAGCATTGCACTGGCATAAAAACAGACACACTGATCAATGGAATAGAATAGAGAATCCAGTAATCAACCCCCACACCTACAGCCATCTGATCTTTGACAAAGGCACCAAGCCTATACACTGGGGAAGAGACTTCCTCTTCAGCAAATGGTGCTGGGATAACTGGATATCCATATGCAGGAGAATGAAACTAGACCCATACCTCTCACCATGTAGAGATTTATCTAGGCCTGATCCAGTAGAGGTGGTCTTGATGAATTGTTTTTAATTTCCAATTTTTTAAATTTCTGAGATTATCAGAAATTGCAATCATGGTCATTATTCCATGCTAAATTCAGAGGGCACCATTTCTTTTTGCTGTTATCTGAAAATATATTTCTCTACATGCATGAGTCTACAATGGATTACTATTTGTAGAGGGAAAGGCATTGACACTTATTTACTGCTACCATATGTTGCAAGATGCCAGGAAAAGAGATGGGTTAAGTTAAGTCAGCATCCTTCCCCTAAAAAGAACAAGTTTGAGGATGAAAGAGAAAAGGGTGGTTGGGCCTCATGTTTGGCATTCCTCCCTGTCTGATTTTTCTTGATATTGTTATTTGGTTGCTGTATTAGTCAGGGTTCTCCAGAGAGACATAATCAATAGGATACATTATAATTATATGAGAGAGATTTATTTGTGGAATTAGCTCAAGCAATTGTGAAGAAAAGTCTCACAATAGGCCGTCTATAAACTGGATGCCGGTAGTGTGGCTCCGTCCAAGTCCAAAGGCCTCAAAACCAGGGAAGCTGATGGTTTCCTTGGTGTAAGACCTGGAACCCAGAAGCTGAAGAGTCTCGAGCTCTGATGTCCGTGGACAGGAGAGAAGAGTGTATCCCAGCTCCAGCAGATCAAGAGATTCATCTTTTTACTCTGTCTTTTGTTCTCTCTGGACCCCCCAGCAGATTAGATGGTTCCCACCCTCACTGAGGGTGGGTCTTTCCCAGCCAGTCCTCTCAGACTCTCATACTAATCTCTGCTGGAAACACCCTCACAGACACACCTAAAAAGATAGCTTTACCAGGTTTCTCAGCATTCCTTCAGTTAACCAAATTGAAACCTAGAATTAACCTTCACAGTTGCTTTCTGTTTAATTGATCAACTTATTTGTTACTTAATAACTATGGAATGCACATAATGTTAAGCTTCTAAATTTTATGGAGAAATGTTTACATTACACAGTGGATTTCTGTTCCTAACACTCAGTCTCCAAGGATGAGACAAGTATATTTATGTAATTTTTTATTTTTGAGGATGGTCGTTTTTACATAAAGGCATCCTAGGACGTTGAAGATCTGATGAGCATATAGCAAAGAATTTTTGTTGTTGCCTGGCGGAACTAATTAAATACATGGACAGACAAACAAGTCAAATCAGAATGCTCCTCTAATTCATCCAAGAAATCTCAAGAGAGATCTGTCTCTATTGACACCTTACTTGCTGTAAACCACCCTGGCTCTTCCAGCTCTAGGAAATAATAATCTATAGTAATACACACTTTTCATGTATTGTTCCCAGACTGGTGATCCAAAATTAATTTATTTTCTACTAGGGAAAGAATTAATACTCCCATATCTAAAAATACCTTAAACTTTGTATAAAGTGGATCCATTCTATGGCATAAAAAGAATTTAAGGAAATGTGAGATAACGGCATTTGAGGTTCAGCCTGTGCAAGGCAAGATGCCCGCTGTATTGCCTTGCAGAGAGACTGATCTGGGCAGGTACGTGCACATTTGTTTTCATATGGAAGGGGAAATGGGGGTTGACATGAAGATATAAAAGGCCATCTAGGTGGTTCCTTCTTGCATTTGTTTTTGGGGGATAAGGTGGGTAAAAATTGTTTTCAGAATCAAGAAGCTCCAGGTTTCAGTGTGATCCATTGAGGTCTTTATAGTAGAAGATGAGTCTACATTTATGGAGATGCTGTAGTGGAATTTCTGCTGGCTTGCCTGTTTTAAACCAACTATTTAACCTCTCAGTGCCTCAGTTTCCTTAAGTGTATAATGGGGACAATAATAGGAACCTCCTTCATGGGTGGTCATAAATGAATTAATACATGTAGAACATTTAGAATACCACCTGGTTCATAATAAGCATTCAGTGTTAACTGTCTCCATCATCAGCAGCATCATCACCATCACCAATTTTATCTTACGGGTAGCCTTCTGGGTGTGAGAATAAGTTAAGCTTTAATACCCATGACTCCATTAACTTGTATGCCAATAAACTAAAGGAGTTCAGGTGGCCTAAAGTAATAAAGGTATCCAATAGCTGGCTTTTATAATTATTCACTAATATATATATATATACATATGTACATATATATATATGTACATATGTATATATATATATTTTTTTTCTGAGAGAAGATGCTATGTGTTGAATTGTGTTCCCACAAAAGATATGCTGAAGTCCTAGCCACCTGTACCTTGGAATGTGATCTTATTTGGAAATATGGTGGTTGCAGATGTAATCAGTTAGGCTGAGGTCATATTAGAGTAGGGTGGGGCCCCTAATCTAATGTGACTGGTGTCCTTCCAAGTAGAGGGAAATTTGGACACAGGAATGCACACAGGCAAGATGATGTGAAGACACATGGGAGAAGTCAGCCATGTGATGATGGTGGCAGATACTGGAGTGATGTATCTCCAAGCCAAGGAATGCTAAGGATTGCTGGCAAACACCGGAAGCTAAAGAAGCATGGAAAGACTCTCTCCTACAGGTTTCAGAGGAAGCAAGACCCTGCCCATATCTTGATTTCAGATTTCTAGCTTCCAAAACTGTGAGACAATAAATTTCTGTTAAGACACCCATGTTGTGGCACTTTGTTATACCAGTCCTAGGAAACTAATACAGAGCGGATGGAAAAATACCATTGTGGGGGATAACATAGCACTTAGACTTAACCAGTCAGGTCATAGGAAGCTTAGGATGCTGTTTAAATGCTGAAAGCTGTTGCTTTATATTTTTTCTGACTGTTTTGACAAAATTCTACCAATCTGATTTTTTGCTCTCATTCTAACCTATCTCCAAGATATGCTTTTTATGGGAAGGCTTTCCTAACTATTGTATAAGTGGTAAGCTTATGGATCTATGTTCTTTTCTATCATACATGTGAACAAATCTCAAATTTTGTCATTCATTCATCCATTCATTCATCTTTTCTTGCATCAGGGCAGAGTGGCAAAGCAACAGGCAACCTTATTTAGATTGCCCAGAGTCACAACCACTACTCTTCCTATGGCTCTTTAGAAAGGAGGGGATGCACCTGGTCTTTTGTGCTGATTTCCTCACCATGATTCTTCCCTCTTCTCCCTCACCCAACATCAATACCATTTGATTGTTTTCAGAGCAAAAGCAGCCTCTTTTTGTGCTGCAGACATCAATTAGATCCTCCTCCTCATATATTTATACCATTTAAAATTTCCTATTTCCCAAAACAGCTGTTGGACACATATTATTAGCCAGAACTAGTCCAATCTTTCCTACGTGATCCTCTCAGATCCAGGGTGGCTAGGCCAAGATATACTTGTTTTCAAATACTTTTCTTTGCTGATGACCTGGAAAATCCTTCTGGAATTACCAATAAGACCTATTTTCATTGTGCACAAATGACCATACAAATTTAAAATCTCATAGATGCTTGACCTGTAATAGAAGAAAGATTCAAAGTTTATAAAAGTATCTTTAACTCATTAGCTGATTTTCTCTCGATTCATGTTTACAACCCCTCAGGTTCCATACGATGATGAAGTTGTTCAAATCAGCAGGCTGATTTTTTGGTAGTTTTTATGACCATTCCCCAAAACACATTCTTCAAAAAATTTGTAGTAAGCATTACATCTTTCATCAGTAAAAATGAGGAGTCGCTTGTCCTCCTGATTCTATTGTGCTATTTTCTTATGTATATGAAACACAAATGTAGCTTTAAAAATACATAGTATGCTTTTTCAGAGGTCTCGACCAAGGGCATGAACAAGGGCACAGCGCCTATGTATCAAGAAGGATCTTGCTTTCTGTATTTTTAAAAGAAATCTGTTAGAGTAGATTTAGTTCCTTCTGGTCCTTGATTAAATCTTGATTAAAATCAGTGCTGCAGTTGTAGAATGGGAAGCAGTCCTCTCCTTACTTTCCCTGCTCTAGGTAACATCACTTGATTGCTTGAGACAGTTAAAGGTGCTTTGGTAGTAAAAGGACAGCAAGATTAATGGGCAGTGATTTCCATAGTAACAGCAAAGCACTCTGGGAAATAGAGCCACTTGGGAGCTGGAGTTACACATGACAGGATTTTGGCTCCCATGGCAACAACAGAGTGTGGGGTGGGGATGAACACACTAGGAAACTTAGCAAAGGTCCGTTTAGTGGAGACAATGGATAATCAGAGTTGTCGATCTATTTTAAAATTTGAAGTTAAAATAAATCAAATTTGAGACCACAAGCTGATGCAAAACATTTAAAATATACTGTATATCCACTGAAAATTTCTGAAGCATAAGCACAAATAGTTTAAGAACTATCCAATTGTGACAACTTGTTAGTTTAAAAAAATCCAATTACCACAATTTTTGTCCCAGAGTAGTTGCAGAAAATTACACAATTAGAGCAATTTTTCTCAGCTGCTCCACTACCGAGAACGAAAGTAATTATACAAAAATAGTGTAAAATACTTTTCACAACTGCAAGTTAGAGTTTTGCTTTCTTCAGAAGAAATTCTGCTTTTTTCTGTAGATAGCCATCTCAACAAAAAGTTGAAGAGAACCAGCCGTACAAAGAGAGAGCAATAGCTAAAAAGAAGACTCAAGAACAAAGCAAAAGGTGAGTGAAATTTTAAATGACTCGACAGAAAAGAATTCAGAAAGACTTCAGAACCCCTTTCAATTACAATGAGTAAAAGAAGTTTAACACAAAATCATATTCCTTCTTCTTTAACATGGGAATTAAAGTTTTTGAAGGTCTCCTTTGCCCTACGTGAAATTATAACGTATTCAGGGAGCTCACCATTCTTATAGGAATAGATATTCTCTTCCGTTCAAGTCTTTTGAGTCAGGTCTACACAGCCAGTGAAACAGAATATAGAAATTATCTAATGAATTGGGGATAGATTAATTAGTAACGAAGTCTATTAAGGTAATTCTGTATGTTTGTATCTGCTCTTTACTAAGAACACTTATTTTTGGAAGTATTTACTGAGATTTTACTGCACATGCACTATGGATTTGGAAAACAGATATTAGTGATTCAACTCAGTTCCTTCCCTGGATTGTCTGTTTTCTAACTGCACTTGAACCTAGTATGACCAGGATGCCTACATGTTATTTAGGCATGTGAAGGATCTGGCCACAGTGTCTCAGAGAACAGAGATGTTTATTTGTTAAGCATCATCTCAATGTCCACATTCTACATCTTGGAAAGTAGGTTTATTATAAAGAACATCTATGGGATTGGTTGCTGGCACCAGCACCCATAATCTGGAAGCTGTCTTCCTACCCTATCATTTACATAGTTAACATTATTGTGCTGTGATTCTCATTGCCTGTTGTAGTTGATTGATCTAAGAATGGGCCTGTAAGTTTGGCTTGACTTGTAAAAGTCATTACACAGGATTTTTGGATTTGGGACTCAGAGAGCTGAGTCAGGTTGTCACCTGACTAAAGCCATAAGATGTAAAACTTGAGTTATTAGCAACCATGTTTTTTTTTGTTTGTTTGTTTGTTTTGTCATATGGATAAAACTTCAAAAGAAAAGAATAAAGGAACCAGAAAGCAGTAGAGACGGGAAGTTGATTTAGATGCTCGACCTGAGTCTACTTGTTTCTGAAGCCCAGCAGAATCTGTATTTTCTGTAGCTTGATTGTATTCTCCCAGTAGGTTCCTCCCTCCACCCTTTTTAGCTCAAGCTCACTCAAGCTGACATTCTACTTCTTGTAACTGAGAGTTCTTAACTAATGTAACAGCCTTTCCCCAAATCTTCTAAAAATATGATAAAAGAAAGAAAGTGTAACAACCGCTTAGAAAACACACTGTGGGAAATAAAACAGGGACAGAAAAAGTAAATGCCAAGTTTTGCTTTCCTTGTAATTCAATGGTTTACGAGGAAAGAAAGGAAACTCAGAAGGTATTATAACCAGGAAGTTATCAGAGAAAACAAGACCAGCTGGAATAAAAATTCAGTAAAAATCAGAAGGTAGCATCTTTTCTACCCACTTGCAGAGGGTGGCAAGAGTCTGTAATGAAATTCTAATGTAGGCTACTTACTCTATGTTGCCTATTGTAGAACATGCTGTGTAGGCACTTTCAGGTTGCATGGAATATTGACACATTCAGGCAACTAGTCCAACATCCAGATAATAGCAGTCTTCAAAAGAGAGAACAGCAAAAATGGAGGGGAAGCTGATTCAACATTATTCCTCTGAACTGAAGGACTTGAGTTTTCAGATTGAATGGATTCACTGGGAAGCCAGCACAATAGATGAAAATAAATCTTCATCAAGATGTATTACTAGGAAATTCAAAACACTGAGGACAAGGAGAGAATCTAAATATCTCCAGAGAGGATGAAAAGAAACAGGTCATATAAAACATATTAGGCATCAAATTTCTTCTGATGTCTCAATAGGAACCCTGTTGGGATAATGCCTTCAAAATTATTTCCAATTTAGAATTTTATATTTAGCCCAAATGCCAATCAAATAGAATTGTGGAATAAATACATTTCAGATGTGGAAGATCTCAAAGACGTTATTCCCATACATATTTTCTAAGGAAACTATTGAGGAAGGTAAGCCAAGGAAGTAAAAGAGGGCAGTAAACCAAGAAAGAGAAATACCTGGGGGCAGAGAGTGAGAAGGCAGAGGATCTGCAGGACTTGGAGGAATCCCAAGATGACAGCTGTGTGCCAGATTTAGAGGGCCACAAGTCCCTGTTGAAGCTTATGTAAAACAGTTTTATAGTCTCACAAGGCTATAAACAAGGTTTTGGCCAGGGCTGGGTTCTTTTCTAGAGCTCACGGTCCTGTGTAATTGTTGGTAGATTTTAGCTTCTTATAATTGTAGGACTGAAGTCCTGTTTTCTTGCTGACTTGTCACCTGGGACCACTCTCAGCTTCTAGAGACCACCTTCAGTCCTTACCATATGCCTCTTACACCATGGCAGCTTCTTCAAGATGTGCAGGGGAATCTCTCATATTTCTAAGATGGAGTCCTGTATAATGTAACCTAGTCAATGGAGTGACTATCCAATAGACTTATCCATATTCTATTGGCTAGAAGCAAGTCACAGATTCTGTCCACCCTCAAGGAGAGGGGATTATACAAGAGAATAACTCATGAGAGCCATGTTAGGATGTATCTACCACAAGAACTGTTAATTTAACTGAGGAAATATACAATGATGATGGTACAGTACTGGGATAGAGTGGTAAGGCAATAAAGAAGTATTTTCTCACAAAATCATCATATTCATTTATGTCCAGTGTTCTCCTAATCAACGCATTGGCCAGAGCCTCCAGATGGCTACAATGCAGGAAAAAAATTTGCCCAAATATGAGGAATTAACTCATATATACACATGCCCTGTAACTGAACATTATGTTTGTGAGTATCACCATGTTGTTGGGTATAGCAGTAACTCATCCTTTTATGTTAATGTATACTGTTTCATTGCAGGAATATACACATCTATCCATACTACTGTTGATGAATGCTTAGTTTGTTTGTAGTTTTTGACTCTTATGAAAACTAATACTCTGAACATCTCTATGGATACGTTCTTGTACACCTACATAATTTCTTTTCCAATAATAAGGTATCTACAAAAAATCTATAATATGCATAATGCTTAATGGTAAAATATTGAAGGATTTTTTCATTTGAGATCAGGAATTAGATAAGGATTATGATAGCATCACTATTTTTCAACACTTTACTAGAAATTCTAGTCAATATAAGAGACTAGAAAAAGATGTAAAAGGTATAAGAATCAAAGAGGAAAAAATAAAATTGTCACTATTTACATAATTATGTAGACTACATAATTAGTTTTTAGAAAAAAAAGTTACAGGCAAACTATTACAATTAATAGGTGACTTTATTAAGGCCAATATATAAAAGTCAGTTATATTTATGGTGACAACAAGCAATTAACAATTTTAATTAAAATTAATTATTCAACTTATAATAAAATAAAAATATCAAATTTTAGTCAAATAAAATATACATAAAGACTTCTACACAAAAACTACAAAATATACTGAGATAAGACCTAAACAAATTCAGAGATATATCATGTTTGTGGGTTTGATGATTCAATGCCATTAAGATGTTAGTTCTCATCATACTGACTTATGGATTCAGTACAAACCCTACGCAAATCTCAGAAGGTTCTTTTTTAAGGAACTTGACAAGCTCATCCTAAAATTTATATGAAAAGTACACTGCAGACACAAGGAAGATGGCTGCAGCCACTGTTGCTGCTCCTGCCGCCACAAGGTAACCTTGCTGCTGCCAAGGACACTACAGACATGCAGGAGGCAGTTGCAGCTGCCAGCACCTCTCCTACCCCCACAAGGTATCCCTGCTGCTGCTGTGGACACTGCAGATGTGAGGAAGGCAGTTGCATCCACCGGCACTGCTGCCATCCCCACGAGGTATCCCTGTTGCCACAAAGGACCCCACAGATGCCAGGGAGGCAGTTTCAGCCACTGCTGCCACTGCCATGAGGAAACCTCACTGCTGCTGCAGCAATGGTAGGTGTGTGTGTGCTGCCACTGTGGATACTTCAGCCAAGCAGGTGGCTGCTGCAACCACCACTGCTACAGTTACTACTGACAATGGTGCCTCCCAGCAGCCACTATCATCATGTGAGTAACCCGCTGCTGTTGGAGCCACAGCTGCCACGTGGGCAGCCAACCAAAGCCACCTCCACAACAACTGCTGCCACAAGTATGGCCTGATACCACAGCAGCAGCCACAGATGTCATGGAACTGTGCAGGTGGACCACTGACCACTTAATTGCACTGACACAAGGAGGGTCACCAGTGGAGTCCAGGGAAGGAGAATAATAGAAGAAGCAACTGCTCTACCAGACAACTAGACATCAGCATAGATATACTAGAAATATGAGAAAACAAGAATAAACGTGCCCACCAAAGGAATACAATAACTTTCAAAGGAATACAATAACTCTCAAGTACCAGACCCCATAGAGAAGGAAACCTGTGAAATGACTGAAAAGGAATTCAAGTAAAAATCTTAAGGAAACTCAATGAGATATAGGAAGATGCAGTTACATGACACAATGTACTCAGCAAAACAGTCCAAGATATGAAGGAGGAAATTCACAAAGAGATTAATACTTTAAAAAAGAATGTAGCAGAACTCCTAGAACTGAAGGAGTCATTCAATGAAATAAAAAGCACAGTTAAGAGCTTAAGCAGAAGGCTAGAGCAAGCAGAAGAAAGAATTTATGATCTTGAAGAAAGTCTCTTTGAAATAACTCAGGCAGACCAAAAAAAAAAGCAAAAAGAATTTTAAAAAATGAAGAAAATCTAACAGAGATAGCAGATAACCTTAAGTGCACAAACATCCAAATCATAGATATTCCTAAAGGGGAGGAGAAAGGAAAAAGCATAAAGAACATATTCAACAAAACAATAGTGGAAAACTACCTAGGTATAGGGAGAGATATGGACCTTCAGATTCAGGAGGCCCAAAGATCACCAAAAAGATTCAATCAAAAAAGATACTCTCTGAAGCACATTATTGTCAAACTGGCAAAACTCAAAAAGAGACAGTCCTAAAAACAGCAAGAGAAAAGTGTCAAGTCACCTATAAGGAAGTATTTGTCTGACTAACAATATATTTCTCAACAGAAACTCTACTGGCCAGAAGAGAATGGGAAGATATATTCAAAATACTAAAAGAAAAAAAACCCCTGCCAGCCATGAATACTATAACCAACAAAGCTATCCTTCAGAAGTGAAAGAGAAATAGTGTATTTCCCAGACAAACAAAAACTATGTGAGTTCACCACCACACGATTAGCCTTACAAGAAATCCTCAAGGGTGGCCTGCATCTGGTTTCCAAAAAATGGTAATCGCTACTATGAATATTCACGAAAGAACAAAACCCACAGGTATAACAAAAATTCAAATGAAAGAGAATCTGTATCTTAACACCTCCCCAAACCAACGAACACCAAAGACAAATAGTAAAAGAGAAAGAATGAAACAAAAGATATTTAAGACACCCAAATAAAAATCAATAAAAGGCCAGAAGTAAGACAATATCTTTCAGTAACAACCTAAATGTAAATGGATTAAATTCCCACTCAAAAGACGTAGACTAGATGCTTGGATTAAAGAGCTAGACTCAACTATATGCTCTCTACAAGAGACTCACCGCACCTGTACAGACACACACAGACTAAGAGTGAAGGGATGGAAAAATATATACCATGCAAATGGAAATAAAAAACAAGCAGGAGTAGCTTTTCTTATATTGGATAAGATAGACTTTAAACCAAAAAATATAAAAAGAGACAAAGAGGGCCACTATATAATGATAAAAGGATCTAGCCAGCAAGAACATGTAACAATCATAAATATATGTACACTGAATATTGGAACACCAAGCTATACATAGCAAATGCTATTAAACCTAAGGAAAGATATAAGCCCAAATATGATAATAGTTGGGGACCTGAACACCCTCTCTCAGTGTTAAACAGATATCTAGGCTATAAATCAACAGAGAAACACAGGATTTAAACCACACTTTATACCAATTGAGCTTTATAGATATATACAGAGCATTTTATACAACAACCAGATAATATACATTCTTCTTATCAGCTTATGGAGAATTCTCCAGGATAGACCATGTATTAGGTGACAAATCAAGCCTCAATAAATTTTTAAAAATTTAAATCATTTCAAGTACCTTCTCAGACCACAATGGGTTAAAACTAAAAATGAATAACAAGTGGAACTCCAGAAACTAAACAAACACTTGGAAATTAAAGAACAGGCTCTTGAACAACCTGTGGGTGCAAGAAGAAATTAAGCGGGAAATCAAAAAATTTCTCAAAACTAATGAAAATAAAGACACATCATAACCAAACCTCTGGGACACTGCAAAAGCAGTACTAAGAGGGAAGTTTATTGCAATAAATGCTTACATCAAAAGAATAGAAAGATTTCAAATAAACAATCTAATGCTACACTTCAAAGAACTAGGAAACCAAGAGCAATCCAATCCCAAAATTAGTAGATGGAAAGAAATAATTAAGATCAGAGCAGAACTAAATGAAATAGAAACCCCAAAATGATACAAAAGATCAATGAAACAAGAGTTGGTTTTTTAAAAGATGAACAAAATAGACAAACCGTTAGCTAGTCTAACTAAAAAAAGAATAGAGAAGACCCAAATAACAAAAACTCAGAAATAAAAAAGGAGATATTACAACCAATACTACAGAAATACAAAGAATCACTAGAGACTATTATAAACAATTATATGCCAACAAATTTGAAAACCTTGAGGAAACAGATAAATTTCTGGACACATACAAACTACCAAGACTCAGCCAAAAAGACATAGAAAACCTCAATGGACCAATAATGAGCAATTGGATTGAAAAAGTAATCAGCAGTTTCCCAAAAAAGACTAGATGGCTTCACAATGGAATTTACCAAAACTTTAAAGAGGAATTAATACCAATTCTCTTCAAACTATTCCAAAAAATTGAAATAGAGACCATTCTACCAAACTCTTTCTATGAGGCCAGCATCACCTTGATACCCAAACCAGACAAAGACACAACAAAAAAAGAAAAGTATAGGACAATATCTTTGATGAACATAGATGCAAAAATCCTCAACAAAATATTAGCAAATAGAATACAGCAACACATCAAAAAAATATATACACCATGATTAAATGGGATTCATCCCAGGGATGCAAGGATGGTTCAACACACAAGTCAATGAATGTGATACACTATATTAACAAAATCAATCAAGGACAAAACCATTTGATTATCTCAATAGACACAGAAAAAACATTTGTCAATCTCAACATCTCTTCATGATAAAGACTCTCAGAAAATTACTTATAGAAGGTAAGTATCTCAACACAGTAAGTGCTGTATACGACAAATCTACTGCTGGTATCATACAGTATCATCCTTAAGTATATGACAAATCTACTGCCGGTATCATACAGTGTCATCCTTTAAGAACAGGAACAAGACAAGGATGCCCTCTTTTACCACTCCTTTTTAACATAGTATTGGAAGTACTCACTAGAGAAATCAGGCAAGAAAAAAAAAAAAATAAAATAAAGGGCATCCAGATGGGAAAAGATGAAGTTAATTTGTCCCTGTTTACAGATGACATGATCCTATATATAGAAAAACCTAAAGCCTCTACCAAAAAACCTTTAGAGCTGATAAACAATTTCAGTTAAGTTGCAGGATACAAAATGAATATTCCAAAATCAGTAGCATTTTTATACTTCAACAATGAACAAGCAGAAAAAGAAATCAAGAAGACCAGCCCATTTATAATAGTCACCAAAAAAATAAAATACCTAGGAATCAACTTAACCAACGAGGTGAAAGATCTCTACAATGAGAACTACAAATCACTGCTGCAAGATATTAAAGAGGACACAAAAAGATGGAAAGATATTCCATGCTCTTGGACTGGAAGAATTAACAATGTGAAAATGTCCATACAACCCAAGGTGATCTACAGATTCAATGAAATTTTTATCAAAATACCAATGACATTCTTCACAGAAATAGAACAAACAATCCTATCATCCATATGGAACAACAAATGACCCTAAATATCCAAAGTAATCTTGAGCAAAAAATATATATAAATAAATAAAGCCAGAGGCATAACACTACCTGACTTCAAATTATACTACAAAGCTATAGTAATCAAAACAGCATGGTACTGGCATAAAAGCAGACACTCGGAACTATGGATCAAAATAGAGGACCCAGAAGTCAGCCCACATGCTTACAGCCAACTGATCTTCAACAAAGGCACCAAGAACAGTCACTGAGGAAAAGACTGCCTCTTCAATAAATGTTGCTAGAAAAACTGGACATCCATACGTAGAAGAATGAAACTAGACCCATACGTCTTGCCAGATATCCATATACCACAAATCAACTCAAAATGGATTTAAGACTTAAATATAAGACCTGAAATTATATAAAACTCCTGGATGAAAACACAGGGAAAACACTTGAGGAAGTAAGAACAAAGACTTTATGAAAATGACCTCCAAAGCACAGGGAACAAAAGGAAAAATAATCAAATGGGATTATATCAAACTAAAAAGCTTCTGTACCACAAAATAAACAATTAACAGCAAAAAGACAACCTATAGAGTGGGAGAAAATATTTGCAAACTATGCATCTAAGGATTAATATCTAGAATGTACAAGGAACTCAAACATCTTAACAGTAAAAACATAAATAAAATAACCTGATTAAAAAATGGGCAAAAAAGCCAAATAGGCATTTTTCAAAGGAAGATATACAAATGGTGAACAGATACATGAAAAAATGTTCAATGTCACTCAGTATCAGGTCAATGCAAATCAAAACCACATTAAGATATCACCTCACTCTAGTATTAGTAATAGAATACTGGCTATTATCAAAAAGAGAGAGTAAGAAACACTGGCGAGGATGCAGAGAAAGGGGAATCCTCACATACTGTTGGTGGAACTGTAAACTGCTGCAGCCATTATGGAAAACTGTATGGCGGTTCCTCAGACAACTACAGATAGAACTGTCATACGATCTAGCAATTCCACTGCTGGGTATATGCCTAAAGGAATGGAAGTCATCATGTTGAAGGGATACTTGCACCTCCATGTTTATTGCAGCTCTATTTAGAACAGACAAGAGTTGGAACAAACCTAAATATCCATCATCAGACTACTAGATAAGGAAAATGTGATACATATACACAATGCAATATCACTCTGCCATGAGAGAGAATGAAATACTGCTATTTACAGCAACATGGATAAACTTGAAATAAGCCAGTCACAGAAAGAGAAATATTGCATGTCCTCACTCATAAGTGGGAGTTAAAAAATAAACAAATAAATAAAAAAAGAGAGAAAGATACAACAATCACAATAATATGTTGAACTTTTAAAAGAAGGGAATAGAACTGAAGTTACCAGAGGTGGGAAAGGGGAAGGGGGCGGGGGGTAAGAGAGGATTTGGTAAAGGGCCACAGAAAACGATTACATTGTATAATGTTGAATGTACTAATTATCCTGATGTGAGCATCACATATTGCACCCAGGTATTGATATTCAACTCTGTACCCTACAGATACGTACAATCAACTATAATAAAAAAATTATATGAAAATTCAAGGGGTCAGGAATAGCAAAGACATATTTGATAAAGAATAAAGTTAAAGGACATGTACTACCAGATTTGAAGACGTTAATGAACTACGGTAATTAAAGACTGTGGTAATGGCACAATAATGGACAAATCAACCAATAGAAAAAAATATAAAGTGCAAAAATAGACCGACACGTATATGGCCACTTGATTAAGACAAAGGTGCTGCTGTAATCCAGTGGGAGAAAAGAAAGTCTTTGCAATAAAGGATGTTGAGAAAACTGAATGTTCATATAGGGGAAAAATGAAAATTGACACCTACCTCACAGTATGCACAAAAATTAATTTGAGGTGGATTATAGATTTGAAAGTGAAAGCTTAAACAATTAAACTTTTAGAAGAAAACATGCAACAATGTCTTTGTAGTCTTAAGGAACAGACAAAGATTTCTTAGGATGAAATGTAATATTCATGAAAGAAAAAAAATTGATAAACTGGACTTGATTAAAATTAAGAACTACTGCTCATCAAGAGGCATTATTAGGAACACGAAAATGTAAGTCACAGAAGAAGAGACAATCATTGCAATACATATATACAACAAAGGACTCATTTCTGGAATGTAAAAAAGAGATCCTAAAATAAAAGAGCAAAAGTCAGAAAATCCGATAGGGAAATGGGAAGACAGTCAACAGGCACTTCTTAAAGGAGATACTTTATTGGCTAACGAGCATATTAAAAAGGTGCTTTTACATCATTACAAACTGAAAAGGTATGTAACATAATTACAAATTGAAATTATGACGCCACTACGTATTTGTCAGGAGTACTAAAACAAAACAAGCAAGCAAACTCAACAAAAATATGTACATAGGCCCATTATTTTGAATTAAATTTACAAATTGAAGACTTGTTTGTATCCATTAAATAGATAATCCATAGATCTAATCAACATTCTTTATCTATTGGAATATCGACCATACTCTATTACACAAACAGTCCTCTCAAAAATAGACTCACTTTTCAGCTACAAATACAAATTCCACTTCAGTCATATTTTTGGCTTAGAGTGTCAAAAGAGTGGGGATATGTATTTGGGTTGATTTGTGCCTAAAGTTTTTTACTATAGGTCTGATATCTGGAATCTAACTCAGAATTGGCATAAAAAAATAAGTGTAAAGACATAGATTGATCAGACAAAGTGAACTTCGATGTAGACTAAAGGAAGTTAATTTTAAACATTTACTTCTAAGGGTGTTATGGTGATATATTAAGTGGCCATGTGACTTCTGGTCAAATACAACAAGAAATCACCAAGGGTTTGAGGATTCTGGACAAATGGTCAAATACATTGAAATTTTCTGTTAATGATTTGATTATGAAAAGAGCTGAACTAAAAAACATAAGGATAAAAAAGTAACAAAAAATAATAGAATATAGAATGGCTCTGATACTGACTAATGAGGTTTTCTTGGAGGTTGAGAAACCTTCCCTATATCTTTGAAAAAGGGTTGGCAGAAGCAGTCTGAAAGAATGTCTGGCTCAGGGCTCACTTGAGAGAGTGTGGTGATGATAACACCAAGGCCACGGTTCGGATCCCTACGTAAGGATGGCTGGTTAGCTCACTTGGGAGAGCGTAGTGCTGACAACACCAACTCAAGGGTTAAGATCCCCTTGCCGGTCATCTTTAAAAAAAAAAAAGCAGCAGCAGTCTAAAAGAGATGGAGGAATTAATGTTATTTTACCCAGCATGCTTCCTCTTTTCTTAATTTTCCTTAATGTATTTTGCATGGCTATTTTTTGCTTCCTTAGTGTATTCCTATTTTGAAATGTTATATTTATTTTGCCTTTTTTATTTAAATAATATTCTGCCTCAGTTTGAACATTGACAGGGAAATAACAGGGGCAAAGTTTACCCACTGCATTTAATGCCTAGTTCCTCTTTCTCCTTCCAACCTTTGTACATTCTCTTCTTACCTGTGATTCCCATTGTTACCACACTGTCGTTCACTTTTCCCCCATAGAAACCTTTGTGATCATGGTATCTCCCCTGCCAGGTAAGTATCCCCCATAGAAACCTTTGTGCAGGAAAAGATTTGATAAATTTACTTACTGAAGGACAAAACTTGCTTTTGATAATGCTTTATGTATGCATCACATAAATTGCATTCAGTTATTAATAAGAAACATATAAATAAGGTGGCTTCAGCATATGAGGGTTTACTTTTTTTATGTAATAAGCGGTCTGGAAGCTGATTGTTGATGACTTCGGTATAGTAGCTCAAGGTATCTGGTGAACATGACCTTTCCTTGTGGTCCTAAGATGACTGTTCATGCTCCTACCATTATACCTGTGTTCCATGCAGGAGAAAGCAGAAAGGTTGGAAAGGGAAAAGGTCAGCTAAGTCAACCCACCTTAGAATGCTTTTCCAGAAGCCCTTCCTGGTGACTCATGCTACATGGGTTGGAACTGGGTCACATGACCATACATGACTGTAAAGTAGGCTGGTTTCCGAATCTTTTGCCTGGGCACATTGCCATTCAGAATAAAATTGGGGTTATGTTAGTATAAAGGTAAGGAAGAATGAATATTGGGTAGTCAGTCAGCTGCCCCTGACACACATATTTTTTCTTGTTTGCTAATAGGGGACCAAGCTCAAGGTCAAATGAATGCATCTCTAGCCATAGAATTTTAGGCATTTGCCAGGGAGTAGAAAGCATTGTTTGTGAGTGGTACTTTTACTGGGATCTCTAAATTCTCATCACGTAGGCAATGAATTTCTTATAAACTGTTACTTTCCAGAAGACTAAGGTTGTGCCACTGGAATGGTTCCAAGGAATACAGGGACTACTACGGAAAGTGCTGTCCTCTCCAGGTACTTCTGGGGCTCCCCAGGGAAGCTGTCATATTCCTACAGATGAGCTCTGGCTGTTTCATGATGCAGTCTAGGTGGGCTGCAACTCCACAATTTCAGGGGTTTCAGTTCAGCAGAGTGCTTCTTCAGGGCTACATCCACCTCTCCCTTTGGATGGCATCATTGCTGCCATCTGGATACCACAAAGCTGGAAATCTCCGTATATGTGAAAATGGATCATAACTGCTATGCCTCAATCTTGAAGATTCTTACTGCTCTATTTGCAAATCGAGGAGGAAAATGCTTTCTATGTGCTATGCTCAGCTGTAGGAAGTCCCATATCAAGACTTCTTGAGCTTCCCAAAATTAGAGAGATTATTATAGTTCTTCAAACTTTTATACATAGCCCCTTTCTGCCAAAGTGAATCAAGCCTTCGGGTGGGTCATGTCTAGACAAGTTCCAATATCAGCCGTTGTACTTTTTAGAAGAACCACTCACCATCGGCAATCAGGATCTATTGCTGGTTCTAACTTCTCTCTTCTTCCCTAGAAGTAGATTCTCTCAGGAGGTCTCTTTTTTCTGATTTCCATTGGACCAACCCCAACATGTCCTTATAAAAGTCTGATCTGCAATGGTGGGCTTGGGTGGAGTCTTTTCTTTAGTGGAGGCTTGTTAAGATTCTATAAATCAGAAGACGTAAAAGGACATGCCTACTATATTTAAAACATTAAAAAAAATCACTCAAAGTCTAAATATAAATAATTTTGCTTCAGAACTGTCTTAGTCTGAGCTTCTATAACAAAATACAGATGCTTCTTGATTTGCCATGGGGTTATGTTTCCAAAAAATTCACCGTATGTTGAAAATGTCAAAAATGCATTCAGTACCTCTAACCTGCAGAACATCATAGCTTAGCCTAGCCTACTTTAAATGTGCTCAGAACACTTACATTAGCCTATGCCTGGGCAAAAACATCTAACACAAAGTCTATTTTATAATAAAGTGTTGAATATCTCATGTAATTTATTGAATATTGTATAGAAAGTGAAAACAGCATGGTTGTATGGGTACTGGAAGTACACATTTCTGCTGAATGTGTATCACTTTTGCACCATCATGAAGTCAAAAAATTCTCAATTGGACCATTGTAAATTGGGGACCCTTTGTACCTGAGACTGGATAATTTATAAAAAACAGAAATTTATTTCTCATCATTCTAGAGGCTGGGAAGTCCAAGATCAAGGCACTGGCAGATTTGGTGTCCAATGAAGTCTCACTCTTTTCTTCATAGATGGTACCTTCATACCTAGTCCTCACATTATGGAAGAGCAAACAAACTCTGGCCTTTATAAGGGCACTGTATTAGTCTGTTTCTGTTGCTTATAACAGAATACCTGAAATTGGGTAATTTATGAAGAACAGATGTTTGCTTGGCATGGGCCTCAGGCTGCTTCTACTCATGGTGGAAAGCAGCAGGCAGCTGGTGGGTACAAGCAGATCACATGGCGAGAGGAAGCAAGAGAGAAAGAGGAGGTGCCAGGGTTCTTTTAAACAACCGGCTCTCTTGGGAACTAACAGAGCAAGAACTCACTCACTAGTCCCCCCCCCAGGGTATTAATCTATTCATGAGGGATCTGCCCACATGACCCAAACTGCTCCCCACATTGCCAAGTTGGGGACCAGATTTTGACATGAGCTTTGGGGGACAACATATCCAAACTCTATCAGGCACTAATTCCATTTATGAGGGCTCTGCCCTCACAATCTAATCACCTCTCAAAGGCCCCTACCTCTTAATACCATCACCTTGGGAGTTAGGATTTCAACATGTAAATTTGGGGGGACACAAATATTCAGATCATAGCAAGAACATACCATGTTTACAATAGGATTTAACCTCTGATTAATTGACTTCTGGCCATAAGACATACATCGTTAGCAGGACTAGGCCCTGGGAAGAAATAATCCACCTTGGTTGCTCCAAGTGGATAGGTGTGTGTTGGTGGTGATGGATAAATCCACTTAGTATAACCTGTTGCCCACCAATGGTTCTGAATAGTTTACAGAATGAACAATAGGAGACAAATAACAATAATTAGAGGAATAGAATAGGCAGATCAAGAACCAAAATATTGCCTCTATTACTGATAGAAATCATATGGGAAGATGTGACTTTATGTCTATTAGACAGGACTGATAGGTAGGTTTATTCACCCAATGACCACCGTGTTGGGCTGGGGCTGGTCAAGCTGAGGTAAGCATAACTGGTTTTCCTTCCAAACAGATAAACCTGGTAAATCATTGCACCTCTGTAGGGTTGGTGTGAACAGCCAGGTGTGTGTTTAGGGAAAACCCTTCCTTGTGGAACCTGGGAGTGGGCAATGGCTTTTCCTTCTAACACTCATCTGCTGGTTTGCTGCAGATTGGATGTCCCCCCAACCTCATTGAAGCTTAATTCTTACTGTAACTGTTGAGGGTGGGAAATCTTGTTATAGTAATTGAAAGGTGGGGCCTTGAAGAGGTGATTAGATTGTAGGACCATGCCATAGTGAACGGATTAAAAATGGGGGTCAGGGGCATGATTCTGGGGCTTTGAAAGGAGAGTGAATGAGGAACACTCTTTCTGCTCTGCCATTTTCTGCCATGTGAGACTCCCCGGTCACTGTTGCCATCACCAAGGCCCTCACCAAATGTGTTCCTTGGACTTTGGACTTCCCAGCCATCAAAACTGTAAGCAATAAATTTGTTTTTCTTTATAAATTACCCAGTTCCAAGTATTTTATTATAAGCAACAGAAATGGACTAATACATGGTTTAAAGCTGATGGGGTAATTATTATACCATCCTCTTTCCAGTTTTATATTCACATGCTTGATTTTTCTACATCATTTGCAATTTCTTAGATTTAGTTCCCTCTTTAGAGCCTGAGCACTTCATTCTCATGCTCCCTTCATAATCATGAAATGCTCAGTTGTGTTGTAAGTGTGGCTTTGATGCCAATAGACACCATCTTTGCCTCCAAACATTTCCTCCTCTGTGACTCTGAGGAGAAAACCTCCCATTCAGAATGGAGCTCTGTAGTGGAGCACATAGTGAAGTGGATTAGCAAGAACCTGTGGGGGCCCTAAGTAACTGCACTTCACTTCAAAGACCATTTGCCCACCGAGCCCTGCATTCACTCATGGCCTTGCATCTAAAGATTATGCTCCCCTGGAATATTCTGAAGTGGCTACTGAAGAATCTTGTGAAGTCAAGACACAAAGCCATTCTGTTCTCAGAAATGCCTACATTTATACCACTGAGAGTCTCGCACTTACATATTATATCTCCCTCTGTCTATCCTGCTGATTTCAATCTGGCGGTACGGCCACATGTCTTTGTACTCTGCACCGCACATGTGCATATGGAGCATGCTAAATATAAAGGCTGTTTGGCAGGATCCTTTTTTCTCTTCCTTTGTTTCTGAAAACGTAGTGAAGAAAATGTGTAATGTGTGCCTTCTCCAAAATGAGAGAGACTTTGAGGAAGTGGAATTATCTTGACAACATGCCACACATTTTACATATTATTTAGGCATGTGGCAGCAGTGGCAGCAGTGACTGTCCACTGCTTTGTCTGGTCAGTTGGGGCTGCTGAGCTGGCTTGTACCCTCTCTTCAATGGAGGTCAGGTAGATTCCTGCATTGCCCAATCATTTGACTGAGTTTCCAGGGACAGTTTTCAGATCCTGCCAGACCCTCCCTCCACTCTTAGGTCAGTGTATGCTGCAGTAACAGACACAGCTCTCAGTGGCAAACACAATGTATCTTTACTTCCTGTTCATGCTGCATGTCGATTGTCAATTGGCAGGGGCTCTGCTCATCACAGTCACCCAGGCCCAGGCTGACAGAGGCGTTGTCTTCATATGTATGTCCACCATCAATGCAGGTGTGGGGCAAGGATGCGACGAGCTACCCTTTGGCTGTGAGGCTTTCTCTGGAAGTGACACACATCACTTCTGCTCTCTCTTTATTGGACAAAATACATCCCATGCTATGCCTAACTTCATAGAAGAGCAGGGAAGTATATCCTGTCATGTACCTGAAAGGCAGAGAGCTAGATGGATTTTGTTACTGGCACTAATGACGACTGCATCTCCTGCAAGAAATAAGAGTGGACAGTTGTGCATACTATTGTTAAGGTGCTCAGATTGTTTCTACATACACCAGTGGTGCTGTTGAGGGAAGAGAGCAAGACATCACAAGGTTAAAGCTATTCCATAAAGGCATCTCACAGAGCAGCACTGCTGTGAAACAGTGCTTCGATTTTTGAAGACATGTCATATCTAAAAGAAACTTGGACTGGGGATAGTAAGGTAAAGGATACAAGAGCACCCAGACGCATGCTCTACTTTCAGTGTCTGGAACCAGGCCAAGGTCACACATGCACAGGGTAGTGTTCAGAATGGAACACATAAAAACCAGTGGAATGCTGCTTGAGCCTTTCAGGAGCTGCCAGCTTCCTGCTTTTTCTGCTGGGCTTCTGCATCCCTGTGGGCTCTGCTCCTGCCAGTTGAGTCTGTTCTGACTCCTTTCACTGGTGGTGGGGACCTCAGCAAAGCTGTGATTGCAGGGAGTGTGGTTTGTTAGATCTTAAGGACTGGAGAAAGTCCCAGAGCCACTTAACAGGTGAAGAATCATGACTATGTCTGTGCCAACTCGAGGGCCTAACATCTCTGGACTGATTGCACTGAGTGCAGGAAAAACCCGAAGGAGGACTGCAGATTTGGAGGGCAGTTGAGAGGGCTCTGCCTAGAAACACTGATCATAGCTGGCAGGGGGCCGTGGAAGAGAGGCAGCGGCATGTTGCTTCTCACCGCCCGCCCCAGACAGATGACCCCTGTGTCGATGGGAGAGAGCTAAAGAGAAGAGCAGTGGGGCTCTCTGGAGAAACCGCGAGAGGTAACAAGACTGATTTGACTGTCCACGGCCGCTCGGCGCAACGTGAAGCTCAGCAATTTCTAGCAGGATTCTGCTAATGAATGTGGAACGGAGGAACTGGCAGCTCCATTTCCTCTGGTATTAACATTTTTTACTTTATTTTAATGAGGAAAATGAGATTCTTCTCAGTTTCTTATCACCGAACCCGGTTTGGGAGGGTATGACATTTAACAACAGTGCTTTGGAAAATATTAAGCATTGTACAAATACGAGGAATTGTTGCTGTTATTATGCTGATGAAGCGCACACGCAGCTCTGAATCAGCCTTAATACTGAGCGGATATTTAAGGGATTAGGAGTGACTCTGTAACTACTTAGTGACTCAGGATGGCCTTCGTGGAAAGGGCCAACTAATCTGGCCATATTAAATCCATTTTTAGAAGCTAAATACCCAAATTCCAAGTCAATAAACCATAAACGCAGACATAGATCATAAAATTTGATCATCTCTCATCAGATACAACACTCTCATGAGTTATAAAATGTCAGGTGATTACTTTTAGGCTGTAACTTGATTATCTTCTGGGTAAAAAGAGGAAATGGCTTTGGGTCCCACATTTCTTAAAGTGTAGATGCAGCCAAAATGAATTGGGGAAGCGGGGAGGGCTGCAGTTATATGGTGGACTTGGTGATGAATTCATAAAATTCAGGAGAAAATGATGTAGGTATATTTAAATCAGACCCCAAATGCTTTGAGAAACTACACTTAAGCCTTAGTAATTTGGATGAATTGGGGGTTAAGGTCAGTATGAACTAGTGAAAATTTGAATTATAGACTGTTTTAAAAGATATCCATTTGTGTAGTTTTTCAAGTATGGAGAAAAACTAATGGATTGGAGAGTGGGGCCAAATAGGGTCTATCCAAGCCTGATTGCTGCAAGAATGAATCAATGCATCTGTTAGATATTAGGGCTGATAATCAAATTCACATTAAGCGGTAAATACTGATAATAGATTAATGTATTAACAATCCTTAAACCCAATGAATGAATTCTGCTTTGGACTCTAGACACTGGAATAAGCAGGTGAATACCTTCACTCTGGATAGGTGATTGTTTACTCTGCTCATCTGGGTGTAAGCTCTCTCCAAAAATAATAGCAACAGTAAAAACTATTACCAGTTATTAAGAATCTGTAGGTCAAATGTGTCAAATGTGTAATGAACTGACACTTTATTTTATATGACCATTACAGTACCTACCTCAAGTAGTTATTATCTTTTATTTTTTAATTTTTAGTTACATTATTTTTTTGGAAGCGGGCCAGTATGGGGACCCGAACACTTGACCTTGGTGTTATAATACTATTGTAGTGGACTGAGTGTCCCCCCAAACTCATTGAAGCTTGAATTGTATCCCCTACAAGTTTTATATATTAGAAACTTGGTCCACACTGTGACTTTTGGGAGGGTGGGAAATCCTATTATGGTAATTGAAGTGTGGTGTTTTGAAGAGATGATTAGATTGTAGGACTGTGCTGTAGTGAATGGATTGATAATGGTGGTCGAGGGTGTTGTTCTGAGGGATTTAAAAAGAAGAGCACATGATAGGTTAGTCTCTCTCTGCTCTGCCATTTTCTGCCATGTGAGACTCCAGGGTCACTGTTGCCACCACCAAGACCCTCACCACATATATTAGCAGTAAATTTTGCTTTCTTTGTAAATTACCCAGCTCCGTGTATTTTGTTATAAGCAACAGAAACAGACTAAGACAACTATTATCTTTCTTTTAAAGCAGGGAAATTAATGCTGAGGAAAGTCAAGTACTTGCCCAAGTTCACATAGTGAGTAAGTGGGGGTTTTAAAGAACCCAGTCAGTCTGATTCCACATCAGTGTTCTTCCCATGTCAGTACTCTGCCTATAGTCTCTATAATTGGAACTTAATAAATGCCGTTCTAATGAGCATGTCTTTAGCCTGTTCCATTTAAGATCCCAAGTGGAATCCTAAATATTCCGATTTCATGATAATCATTATCATCAGCATCCATCTATTGAGCACTTATTACAATAAGCAAGGCACTAAATTATTCTAAAACAAACAGCTGTTCATGAAGACTTAATAACTCACTGAGGTCCTGGAAATCTGGATTTCATGTAATTTCTTCCTCCTGTATGAATACTATGCATTCAGTTTTTATTACTTTTCATATGGATAAATTCAGAAACCAGAAACAAATTCTTTTTGAAACCACGTTCAGATAATGTGGTTACTGTAGGCATACACCATGGTCCTTGCTTTTAAAGTGTCTGCAGTTCACTTGTAGACATAGCATTTGTGTTTATAAATAAAAAACAATGTAAACATAAATGCCATATCCAGTAGGGTTGCAAACAATAAACATCACCAGAGGTCAGGGAAGGAAGAGCTTAATGGACCGTAGCAGCTGGAGAGGGTTTCACGGTGGAAATGTTACTTGAGCTGGGTCTGCAAGATGGGAAGACCTTAAATAAATGTGGAAGAAGGAGAGAGATGAGAACTCACGCATGACAGAGGACAATGAATAGTCCTCTTCCCAATATCTACATTCACTGGACAATTTCTTATACTCATTTAATTTTGGTTTCAGACCTGGCAATAAAAGGCTCTTATATGATGACCTTCTGTGTCAAATTGCTTTTTTTTTTTGGCAGCTGGCAGGTACAGGGATCTGAACCCTTGACCTTGGTGTTTTAATATTGTGCTCCAACAAACTGAGCTAACCGGCCAGCCTTCAAATTACTTTTGATGTTAAACACGTAAACTTTGGTATATTTAATTTATAAAAAGGAGGTAGCATTTTCTCAGACTTGAAACTCACGATTGTGGGAGACTCGAGGTTTAATGCTATAGCCAGCTGGATTAGAGGACTGAATAGAATTCTCACTAATAAGTTAGCAATAGCATATTAATATAAAGAGAATCAAAGATCAATCCTTAAGTTGAAACTTACCAGAATGTAGCATTATACTTTATGATCAATTTTCTAGCTATCTAACTATCTGGAATATTAATCAAAATGTTGGCACTTTCTTTTAAAAGAATTGTGTGTATTCTCCACTTTGCTGTGTCTGTGGGGCCCTGGCCTGGAATGAATGTATTAATAGTGGATCCACCAGATTTTTTCCCTCTGTTTTAAAGGAAACATTATTCTTCTATTGGGCAGAATAATGCACGTTACCATGTTTTTCTGGGAGTATTAAGACCTATTATTTGAGTCCAGCATTTCTGAATATTTACTCTGTGGAACATTAATCTCAAAGCATGCTTCACACTAAATGGGTTCCATGCTTAATTATGTTTGAGAAATGTCCTTTACTTGGAAATTTGCAATACACAGTAGCATAGGCACAGGTCTTGGTAAGTCCTGTTGCAGAAAAACCTTCTAAAACTTTGCTTAACTCTGTATTCCCTAAAGTTATTTGATCACAAGCATTGCCTATGCCCCCTGCCCTCCACAGAAGACATCCATTACACTCAAATTCACTAGGAATTTTGATGGAGAAAATGTAATATAAGAAATTGATTAACAGGTGTTACAGTACTAAAAATGATGAAAGAGAACACTGATGTGTTCAGAAATAATAATTGCAGGAAGGGAAATGTTTGGAGTATCAGAACCTAGGAACTTCGAGGAGGGGCCACGCAGAGTTAGGACAACATCTCTGAGGAAAGGCATCACCCAACTGCTGCTCTAGCTCAGGACTTCTAAGGCAAAGCTGCCTGGCTGCCACTGACCTCAGGGGCTGAGAGAAGGGGGTGATCTGGAGTCGGGGTTCAGATCCAGGTGGTGGCTCTGCCTGGCTGCTGCTGGTACCACTGAGCTAGGTGTGAGAAGGCTGGTTCTGGAAGTGTGGGAAAAAGCTAATCATGGAAAACTGCTGCTAGAACCAATCTCTGCTGCCTGTGGGAAGGGTCACAGATTGAGCAACACTGCCAGCCAGCAGGCAAACAGGAATGAGCAAGCCTTCTCCCGCCTCCGGCCGTCCGACTTCTCTCTAGCACCCCCTATTGGCAAACTCCAACATGGTGCTAGGACAAAGGACGAATGTGGCCTGCAGGGTCCTGGTCCCAGTACAGAAATGTGGGTGTGAAGCTCAAATAATAATAGTAACAATAATAACAACAATCACAGCTTAATTATTGTCACAGCCATCCGTTTAGCTACTCAGCATCCATAAACATCCTTGTACACGTATTTGAACTCCTGTAGAGCAACAATAACAACGCTATGCTTTTGTCCAACAAGATGCAGATATCCTTCCTATGAATAAAGATGTTCCCACTCTGTCTCCCAAAAGGAGTGCCATGAAGTCCTGAAATTGTATCCATCTCTGGGGGATGTTAATTCTTCCTCAAATTCAGTCAGGGACCCATCTGAATGTTCTGTAACTAAAGACTAAATTACAAAGGTATTCACTACCCAAACTATTTATATAAAGTAACAGAGAGAAAGAATTAGAAAGGGAAAAATAAGTTAGTTTAGAAACACTCAAAAATTTGTTAGGAAACATTATATTTTTAACTACAACTGTTTAACTTTCCTCTGTGTTGACATAGACATCAAGCTTGTAGATGCTATTTGAGCCCAGTTACTCATAGGATGGAGTAAAGGGGAGAGCTGCCAATTCATCAGTGAATTTAAGCTGTGTAGGTAACCAGTATACAAAGTTTATTTAGGCAGCAAAGCTTTCCCCCATCCTAATCACAGTTGTTTCAGATGGAAATAACCCATTGTTGAGTAAATGCACTTAACATCTGGTTTCTGCCTCAATACTTCACAGTCCTAAGCTTTCTCATTAGTGATTGGTCCTGAGTTCCAAGCTGAGGATTTCCACTGGTAGCATTATTGATATGGAAAATCCTAGCAACAGACTTTGCTACATGGAGGCTGTTGCACTTGTGCTAAAGGACTGTAACGAATAACTTGATGCACCAATCTGGGTGTCATAATGTAAAGTTTGAAACACTGGCAGAAGCAGCACCTTTTAAAAAAAGTGTGACCTTCCCAAACACACTCTAGGTTCCCATAGCATTTAAACTTTCTTTGGGGGAATAACAGATGCCTCAATGTGTTTAGCTGGAGGGCCAGCAACCAAGGGAATAAGGAGAGAAGGTATCATGAGATCATAGAACTTGGTTCTACCCCATGCAGAGAGTAATTTGCATTTTAATGAACCTTACCTGAAAGTGTGCCTCTACCTTTAAAAATGGATCTCAGTGATTGTCCCATTAATATGCCATCTCACTCAGCCCACACAATAAATAGCACACTGCTCTCTGTACAGGCAGTTTCAAGTGTCTTTGGGACCTGGAAAGTGTATTTTGGGGGCAGAAGTAAAGTTTTAGCTGCAGCCAGGTTATCATACCAGTTTTCTGTTGGGGACTCTAGGTTCTAAACAATAATGGTTTTTAGGCCTTTTGGATAAGAGTGTAAGTGTGGTGTATAAAACAAAACAAAACAAAACAAACAAAAATAGGTTAGTAGAGTCTCTAACACAAACACTTAATCCAAAAAGCTTCTCTTAATATTGGCCCCCATAACACATAAAATGAGGTTTCAGGAAAGGAGGCAAGAGGACATAGGTCTTTGAACACAAAGATCATGTGTACGTTGGATCTTGATGTAGTGCTTTGCTCATTGGTTGGCTTAGAATTTTTGGAGCTGGATTTTCAATTCCCTTCCTCTGACTTGGGAAATCCTAGTCTAAGCTTAGAGGATGCGTGTCTTGAGGAAGCTCTCTCCCTCTGCTATAACCTCAGGTCAGATGACCTTCCCTGGCTCAGGCCAACACCCACTGAGGACCCAACTGGAGTGACCACTGCACGCGGTAGCTCATTTCCATCTGGGGTGCTGTGCAGAGCCCAAAGTAACCTGTGTCGTAACTCCCTGCTTAATTCATACAGAGTTGGGTGGATGCTTGCTTAATAAACAGCCATCATAGCATGTATTTTAGCCTCTAGTCTCAGGATTCCATTTCTATAGCTTTAGACTCTAGTCCCAGAATTGTGTCAGATCTAACAACCCTTGTGCAAAATCTAGAATGAAATTAAAATTGAGTTAGGGATGGAGCGTTTACCCCTGTGTCCACCACATAGTAGGTGATCAATCAGTGTTGCTACTATCAGGGGCACAGACTAGCCACGGTAAAATGGGCAGAGCTTCTCAGTGGCTGGATAATCTGGAATAATCAGAACGATTCTGATGGCCCTCCTGGATTATCAGGCCCTCAGAGGCCCCGCCCTCATTGGATCCCATTTAACAACTCTGGTCCAAATTCTCGTAGGACTTCTAAGGCATTACCTGAAGCTCGGTGACACACTAGCTTCTCACCACAGTTCATGGCTGGTGAGAAGGTGGGCCTGGGTATGGTTCTTTGAGCATCTAGAGTTGTTCTGAAATTCTATATTATAGCTTCCTTTCAACTTTTCTACCACAGGCTGTCCGTGATGGGTTCTTATCAACCACTGAGCCTGAGTTTCTCAGATACTTCAGCAAAGTGTTTTTGGTCCTCTTTCATACTTCTTGGGTTCTTGGAGATTTCAGACTGGCTGAATAAATTGGAGAGAGAATGAATGAGTAAGTTGCTTATTTTGAAACTGTAATTTCTCATTTTGAGAATTATTTTGGACTTCATTCTCCAATCATAAATCCCTTTGCCCAGGACTTTGGCATGTTTTGTTGAAAAAAAAATTATTAAAAGAAATGACATACACACCTATCCATTCAGCTGATAATCTGTTTTTATGTGCATTTGTCTTTTTTCGTGGCTGTTGAATGAACAATGTATTGGACACTCACTGTGTGCCTCACCCTGCACTGGGCTGAAATATAGACATGAACAGGACAAAGTCCCTGCCCTCATTGCGGGAGATGGACAATAAGCTGCCATACATAGTGGTGGGTTATATGAACTACATCAACAGGGTGAGGCGATAGAGAGTGACTGTTGAGGATGGGCACCTCTTCTGATACGGTGACAGGAAAGACTCTTTTGAGGAGGGGAAACCTGAGGGGAGTTCTGGAGCCTGAGAAAGGGCTAGCCATGTGAAGATCAGGGAGATGAATGCTTCCGCCAGAGGGAAGCAAATGCAGAGTCTGGAGGTGGAGAGCATGCTCCTCCCACCCGACAGGCTCCACACTCCTCCAAAAAGCTCTTCCATGAGTCCATGTGAAAAGAATGGATGGCAGAAGGCAGGGAAATATCCTCTGGTCACCTGCAAATGACTGCGGATGTAATTGGTGTTTCTTACTGATTAATGTACGTCAAGTGCTCTCTATACAGGCTGGGGACTGGATGATTTTCCTGAAATTTCCCCCCATAGTCAAATTTTTCAAGAACTAAAAATAACAAATTGGCAATCTACACACATGTGTTCTTTTGTAGCATCCAAGGACACTACCAGAGCACGATGGATAGTATTATGAGCTGCCTCAGTGCTTTGAAGGGTTGTGTTAAAAAAATGAAGCAAGTTTCATCATGGTGAAATGCTTAGCTGAGGGAGCAGTATTTCCAGTGTGACTAACATGTTACATTTTTCTGTTTTTCAGTTCGGTTTTGCCTTCCATGCACAGATAAGTACAAATGACATACCTTCTTAGAAAGAACAAGGACCTCTGTTGGTTTGTTGCTGCCGTATATGAGGAAGGGGTGGAGAGGAAGGTGGACTGACAGCCATTTTCTCAATCTTGCACAGAGGCTAGTATAGGAATGGATATTTATGGGATGTTATGCGGCTGATGGAAAGAGATTAAGAGCTTGTCCTGCAACAGCCAACTTCCCTGTGGCTCCCACCCCCAGCCCATGAGGTCTAAAAAGCATAGACAAAAAGGCCAGATCAACGCATGATCTATATTACTTTAAGGTGTTCAACCAAAACCTGGAGTGGAGAGCTAGGCTGGGCTACATGGCACCTTCTTAATTGCTTCTCATTGCACTTTATTTCTATTCAGCCTGGATAAGACTGTACTTTTTCTAGTTTATTAGCTAAGGCTGGAAGAGGGCTTTTGTGGCTTAGAATACCAGAGTTAGGCTGAATAGTCTCCTTGGGGCTTTATTCTCTAGTTCCAAACCCAAACCTTTGTAATTTTTACTCTTTTGGTGAAAAAGGTCCAAGCAATAGAGAGAGAGAAAGCACACCTGTATTTAAGGGCCTGGTGTAGAGCTAGTCTAGTTAGGAAGTCCACGCTTCTTCCAGAGGACAGCTCCTGAGGCAGTAGAGCTGGTCCATCTCACAAGTCCAGCAGATGCAGATTTCTCAATATCCTAATGCAGTTTGAACTTCAGTGCGCTTTAGTTGCTTGAACCCCTTCTAAGTAAATATTCACTTTCATATCTAATTTTGAATTCATGATTTTTAGATTCTTTTTTTAAGAAGTGTTTGCCAAATTGAGTAAGATTTGAGTCCCACAAAGCTGAAGCCTGCTTCTGCTCCAGTGTGGCTGCTCCACGAAGTCACTGAAGCCAAGTCCTTTGTAGCACTCAAAGGAGGAGTGAGCTATGGGTATGAAATTAAAATATTTGGAATGGCAGGACCAGGAGTCCAGGCAATTTAACTGCAGGGTCCTTTAAAAAGTATAACATAGAGAAGGATGAATAGTTGCAGAAATAGTGTAGAGAACTTCTGTGTGTCTTTCACCCAGATTCCCCAATTGTTAACATTCTACACATTTGCTGTCTTATTCATTGTTCTCTCTCTTGACACACACACACTGACACTCACATTCTTCTTTTTTTCCCCTTGCGAGTGGGTAGCAGGTAAATGATGCATTACCCCTAAACACTTCAGTGTGCACTTACTAAACAAAAGACATCCTCGAATAAAGCTGCTGTAATGTTCCCATCAAAATTAGGAGATTGATATTGATTTTATACCAACATGTAATTCAGACATTCCGTAAACATTTTACCCATTTTCCCAATAACATTCTTTACAGGCTGAGAATCCAAACCAGAGTCACTGTATTCAGTCGTCATTTCTTGTGGTTTATTTCAACTCGAGACAGTTCTTCAGTCTTTCCTTGCCCTTCGAGGCCTTGATATTTTTGAACTACCCACACCAGTTACTTTGAAGGATGCTGGTAAATTTGGGTTTGTTTGGTGTTTTCTCAGGATTAGATTAACATGATGAATTTTTTCCAGGAATACCACAGAAACAGCAGGATGAACATGTGTTGATTTGTTCTATTGCTGGTGAGGTTAACTTTTTTTGCTTGGTTGAGATGTTATCTGCTAGATCTTTCTGATATAAAATTAACTAGTAAGTGTTTGTGGGGTGCTTTAAGACGGTGCAAATATCCTATTTCTCATTAAATTTTCACTCACTAGTTTAAGCATTCATTGATAATTCCTGCCTAAATCAATTATTACTATGCTGGTTACCAAATAACAATTTTCTAATTCCGTAATTCCTTCTACATTTGTTAGTTGACAATCTCTTTTCTTTACCCCATTTGCTTATGTATGGATGGATGTGTTTATATTTGTATGGGTCCATGCATTCCTATTTTATTCAATATTTTATAATACAGTATTATCATTATTTATCTTAATGCTCAACTTTTCCCAGATTTGGTCAGTGAGAGCCCATTCAGTTTGACTCCTACATCCTTTCAGCATGTACCTGTCATTCCTTGAGAACTTCCATACACTCTGCACAAAGTGTTCCAGGCTTATCTTGTACTTTCCTCATCCCAGTCCTGGAATCAGCCATTTTTCCAAGGGCCCCTGTTTTGTTTTGTTTTTTCCCCTAAGTGGAAAATGGTATTTAAAACCCAATATCTGGGGTCTAGTTGTGCTTATTGCTACTGGGGTGTTGCTTCTAGGACCTCTGAACAGAGAGCTAGAAGGTAGATATATGTACATACATGCACATACACATCTATAGTTATTTCTATAGTTTTCTATCCCTATATATTAAAACCATTAGTTTATACAGATATATCCAATTGCAATCCAACATCACATGATTTATCCTGGCTTTTTTCTTTCATATTTGAAGATAGTGAGCATCTTGTCTCTCATTATCCTCCATATGCTGATTTGCTCTGTCCCTTGTATGCGATTACCCTCCAGATTACATATGCCATCTCCTCACGAGGGAGGAGACTCATGGGTGTGGCCGACTCATGCCTGTCTACACCAGCTGAGAATATCCACCTCCCACCATATAGCTACCGAGAGTTCTCCCGCTCCAGGGGTACTTAGGCCAAGAGCTACCCCTCTCCTGGCCCTGGCTGTCCCCTGATCTAGAGTTCCCCACCGGCCCAGCATATGACTCACACCAACCCCAACTGCCCGAAGAGCTACCCCAGCCCTGGCTGCACGCAGGTCAGGAGTTCCCTGTAGCTCCAGTGGTGCGTCCACCAAGACCTGAGATTTCTCCTGCCTATATATACCCAACATGTACTGGTTGAGAATTCCCTATGGTCTTGGTGGCCAACTGGTCAGGAGTAACCCTTCAGCCCAGCAGTGTGCCAATTCATGCTGCCTGGGCACTGGCAGAGGTTTAAAAACTGAAACTGATCTCTAAGTCAGGAGAATCTGCCCAAGATGTTGTTACAGGATCCTTTGTTGATCAGGGAAGAAAGATTCAACAGATTATGGTTGAAGGTAATTATGACAGAACTGCAGTCATTTTAGGTTTAACTCCTGTGTTGGTTGTGCGCCCCTTGTTCTCAGATCTATTGCCTGCTGTATATCATAGGCAACTGCATATCTCAGGCTGTCTCACCAGCCGGCTTCCAGCTAGGGATGACTAAAGAGAGGCAAGGACAAGAGGCTGGAAAGCAAGTGGAAGAAGCCAGAGTAATGTCCTTTTCCCTTCTGGTCTAGGATGGTGTCACCGTCTGTGGCTATTTCTCCTCTATGACTAGTTTCGGTGTGACACATCTGCCATGGTTCTGGATTCTGCTGTTGACTATGCTCCTGGCTTCCAACAATACCACCATGTCCCTTCATCCTTGAAGGCCCAAGAGTTGTAGTGGCTTCCTACCATTATTTCTAATTTCTCCATTTTACCCATGTAACCAATTCCCTGAATTAAATTCCCTCTGCTTAAAACACCTACAGTGTTTAATGTTTTCCTAACTTGACCCTGAAAATGGTCCAACAAGTTACTCTCCTTAATAAATTTGTTACATGAGCTTGAAGCTGTTATAGCCAACTTTCTCATTTAGAGAAAATCTGTCTGAGAATAAAACCAACATAAAGGATATGGAGCCAAAAGATAAAGAAATGGATCCTGGAGACTTTGAGTAAGCCCTTGATCAGCCATTACCTGAAGCCAGGATAACCCTTGGACTTTTCATTTACTCAAGCCAGTAAAACTACTTTTGTTTTAGTCCTAATTGTTACGTCTGTGTTTTGGTATCTTAACTGTAAAATTAATTACAAATTATAGGCCATTAACTTGTTGATCCATGAAGGTGACTCAATTACCATTTGAAAGTAGTATTTCTTAATAGGGCATATTTCATTGGTGTGATTTACTTAATTATGTTCTTAAAAGGGGAGATTTTCTTACAGCCTCTTCCTTTTTTTGGTCTTTCTGTCTTTTAGAGTGTGATTCCCCTTTTCTTTTCTGAGCTGCCACATTCTGACAGGGTCCTATATATCCACTGCATCAGTGGAAGGGACAAAATAAAAAATTTATGTCATCCACATGACAGACCTGAAAAACTAGCCTCTCATTTAAATATTGCAAAAAATTGAGTTATATGCTACATAAGTGACAGGAGAATGGGGCTCTTAATCTATGTGAAAGGAAATTGGATTCAAGTTGTTTTATCTCTTGCAGATGTTCAACATTATTTTTGTCAGCTAGTAGTTAAGTTGAAGAGAGACATCTTTCTCAGAATAGAAACATGAAATAATAATGTCCTCCAGCATCATCTCATCATGTTAAGCCATGAGATGGATGATATCCTGATGTGAAAAGATGCAAATGATACTGAGTTTTGAAGTATTTGTTGGGAGTGAAAGAGAGGCTGAAGTTTTGTTCTACAATATACTGTTTCTGCCTGAAACATATAAAGAATCCCAGAGACTCTCTGTTGAAAAAAATGGTTTCTAGGCCACAGTTTCCTATGAGATTTATTTTGAGTAAGAATCCAGTAAGGATTTGGGTTTAAAATGTCTCTGCATAAAGCTGACACTAGCATGGGGTAGGACCCAATGTGCTTGGAGACCACAACTCAGGGTTGTTGCTTAGACTTGCTCTGATCTGACACATGGCACGAGGGATATAAGGCTTCCTAGGAAGGCTGGTCATGGGTATGCTGAGGCTTCTGGCCTTCTCCACCCTCTCCAGCAAGTCCACTGGCTCCTTTCACCTGACATAGGCCTATTTATCACCCTCTGTGGCTCTTAGTTGCCTTATCTGAATTATTACATAAATCCTCTGTACAAACTCAGCTCTACCCTAAGTTAATCCAGGCAAGTCAGGAATGTTTCTTAGTAGCCTCAGACCCTTGGGATCTGTGTGATTGAGTGTGTTGCTTGAGATATGCTAGCTGGTGGGCTGGAGCGACATTACAGAGCACGCCTGAGCTCCTTAATGGTGGCTTCCCCTAAAGAGTGTCTCAGTTTCTCTTTCTGGCCCTGTACTGCATAAACTGGGATTAGAATCCCAGGCATCCCAATCAACTTGGCTGGGGCCCGTTGTCCCAGGGGAGAGTGGTGGATTCTGCTCCCTCTACCAGCCTCCGTAGATATTTTCAGAGGACCAGGCATAGACCTGGGTCGATTTCCTCAGGCCTCGGGCTGCTTGCCCAGCCTCCCCTTGCTGCCTGGCTTTTCTCCACCTTCCTGTGTTGTTGCATGTCAGTATGCCACACATCTGATCAACGACAGTCCTGACACATGTCCCAGGACCTGGTGTCCTCCCTGACTGCACACAAGCATTAGAACATAATTAACACATGAACGTATTAGATCACTTTCATCTTAACTCCTAACTCTTCATTAACAGCATTTTTAAATGTTACTGTGGCTTGATTTGGAATGCATATATTATAAATGGAATTTCATTGTAATATTAATAATAATTTCACTTATATTATGTAAATATCTTGTGCTAAGAACTTTATATTCATTATTTAATTCAAACCTGAACAACCTCCTGAAGAAGATATTTTATCAGCTTTCAGATGAGGAAAGAGTCTCTTAGAGGTGGATTTCCCTCAGATCACATAGGATTGGGATTCTAATACATGTCTGCTTGTTGTTAACATTTGTGCTTTTAACCATGATATTATCTGGACTCACATATACACTGGGCATGTGATGTACAACTTTTTATAATAATTCATAGCATGAAGGCGATCTCACTGTTGGTTAAAATGACTATGACGGGTTTCTACCTTGTTTCTAGGAAAAAATAAGGAAGGAAGTGGGAATGGGAAGGAAAAATGATGACTTCGTTTAAATTTTATTGTGCAAAGGTGTTTGTAAAGACCAAAAAAATGCAGCAAGACTGTCTCCCGCATTATTAAGGGCGTGTGTGTGCACACACTCATGCCATGGGTTTATACATAACACATGGTTCTGAGGGCTTATATGCTGAGCACTTTACATACATTATTTTCTGTTGTAGATCAGGTTTCCCAAAATGCTGATCAGAACCCGAGGCAAGAAATAAAGCACTGAGCACTTACTTCGAGGTACAAATCCAGGGCAGCAAAAGTAAAGGACAGCGAGACAAGAGGAGGCATAAACTGGCTCTGGAGTGAGCAGAGAGACAGGGCGGGCCACGCCACAGGAACATTGCAGCACTGTGTGGGGCTTTTCTAGAAAGACTCTGTAGACAAACCATGCCTCAGCGTAGTTGACTGGAGGATGGAACTTATTTCCCTGTGTCCTTTCTGTCTCCTTTTTTCTACTTCTGTGCTTACGGCTAATTCCCTTGTGCTTCTGAAGCTGCCAGATTGTGAGATCCCAGGCCTTGGGGTGTGGGGTTTCATGCAAATCTGAAAGCGGCAGCACAACTGAGCAACTCTGGGCATGGGTCTGGTTTGCTTAGTTGTGCAGAAGTAGCCCAGGGGAGGCTTTCCAAGGGCAAGTAACTGGTTGGTCTCTAGTGAAGCACCTGACTTGAGAGGCTACCAGGCAGAGGGTATCTAAGAGCTGCAAAACATTTGTGGCTGATGTATCTACTTATGATGCACAACAACCCTGAGAGGGACTATTATGTTTCTCACTTTGCAGCTGAGGAAACAGGCTAATTTGCCCAAGAACTCATGGCAATGAGCAGCTAAGACAGAGTCTGAATTCAGATTAGTTTGCTTTTAAATTCTATGCTCTGTCTAGTGTGCTATGTAGATTCTCCTGTACTTTTTCATTTAAACAAACAAAGAAGTCAGTGAAAGTAATACATGATTTTTGTAGAAAATATAAAGAACAAAGTGATTATCCATAATCTATAGAACCAGAAATAATCATTCAAAAATCTTTTTAGCATATACTTTTAGTTTTTCTGTAATATTTTTAAATAGTTAAGATGACAATGCAAATACTATAGCATATTATGCTCTTGTCATTGATCAATATATCAAAAGTATTATCCTATGTAAATATAAACTTCTATGGTTCCATAGAAGTATGTGAATAGAGTTGTATTAGTCCATTTTTGTTGATTATAACAAAATACATTGTGCTAGGTAATTTATAAGAAAATGAAATTTATTCCTTACAGTTTCAGAGGCTGGAAGTCCAAAGTACAGGGAACACAGCTGGTAAAGACTTTCTTTGGTGGTGACTTCAGTGAAGGCAGGGTATCACATTGCAAAATGGAGGAGCAGAGAGAGAGATTAACTTCCTCATTCACTCTCCTTTTAAAGCCCTCCAAACCATGTCCCTAACCATGATTTTTAATCCATTCACCACGGCATGGTCCTACCATCTAATCACCTCTTTAAGGCCCCACTTTTCAATTACCATAATAGGATTTCCTACCATGCCAACAGTCACAGTGAGGCCCAAGTTTCTAATACATAAAACTTGGGGGACACAATTCAAGTTGCAATGAGTTTGGGGGGGACATTCAACCCAAGGCAAGAGTGTAATATACTTTGGAAACAGCAGGTCTATGATGCATTTCTCCTTTGCTGGGGAGGGGATGTGCTCCTAGGTAAGAAAGATGGCCAGTGAACTGCTCTACTCTTGCGAAGACACTAAGTACAGACCTCCTGACAAACTAAATGGTTTTTGCTAGTGGGGAGTCCTTATCCATGGAATGCTTTTAGCAGAATGTACTTTGGTGTTTAGGATTTCTAGGTAAACAAACCCAGAATCTACAGATTTATAGGGTATGGTTGTCTGGAAAATGTCATGTAAATTATGTAAATGTCTGAGTATAAAATTGAGATGTTTCAGATGTTTTCTGAACTAAGTAGCTCCTTCTGGGTAAGTAAGGTAGCTGAATACCATTCTTAGAGACCTAAAGAACAGAGCATCTCAGATGCAGGAAGAAAAAGATCCAGGCATGTGTCTCTCTAGGGTTTCTAGACCTCTCCCTGCTGTACCTGTCCTCTTCATTACGTACATCCCTAAAAGTATTAGTAAAGCTTGATACTGGGTGAGAACTCTGACGATCTGTGTGTCTTACTTGACAATCTGATCTTTGTCTTGTCTTGTGCTATCTCAGTTCATAATCATTTCCTAACTGATGACATTTTAATTGGATAATAATATTTGGTAATTTTAAATACAACTGTGATCCATGACTCTGACTAAATCATCGTCTACATTTTATGTTCTTTCTTTTGAATGATTCTAAGGGAAGGACTTACTGTTTTATACTCTTTAGAGCTGCAAGATGGAAACCTCTGCAAGATTCTATTGCCTTATTTTCTGACCTTGCTACTGCAAGGAGAAAAAGAGGGATCAAGGAAAAAAGAGGAAAAAAGGGAGGAAGAAGTGAGAGCAGAAGAAAAATCCTTTCACCATTACTATCACCAGACCCTTCTGCAAGCCTGGGATCTTTTTTCTCTCACTCAGGACATTGTTCCCTTTTGCAACTCTTCTATTCCTAGTTCTTGACCCCAAAACCCCATTCCTGCTCTAGACCTCTGGCCTTCTGGAAGGCTCAATCCTAAAGGCTTCTTCCTGTAATGAGTGACTCCTCCCCCAGCTACTGGGGACACCTCAAGCAGCTTGGGAGGCACATTCCTGGCATTCCAAATTGGAACTGGTGGTTTTGTAGCACGTCCAGGGTTCTCAACTTGTGGCTCATAAAGAGAATTTGGGGTGGGGGGAGTGTCAGTGAATTTGGAGGGGAAAATTATATCATTATATTTTGTTATCTCTAACCAAAATGTATCATTTCTTTCAATTATAAATGTAAGAAAAAAAAATTCCAATAGTTTTAGCAGTGTTCGTGACTCTGTCACCAATAGAAATCAATTTCTTCCATGTATATTACAGTTGCTGCAAATATCTTGAAATGTCATTTACACTCATTGCTACTTAGAAATTACGATAGTTATTAAACCTGCTGATAGATTTATTTGTGTTAACGTGTAAATGTGTTATTTAATGTGTTACTAAAGAAGCACATCTATCACTGTATCACAAATCTGTTTCAAGAAAATATTTTGATAACTGTATTTCATAATATTGGTTTTCTTTCTTATCCTATTTTTAAAAATTTTGTTGATATAAATGCATTATTATGAAAAGGGGCTTATAGCTTCACAGATTGTTAAGGGTGTCCACAGCACAAAAAGGGTCAAGAACTCCTAGAAGTAGAATGTGGTCCAGCGCTTCATGAGCATGCATTACATGATATGTTAAATAGCCATTTGAGAGTTGGCCTGGCTCCTGCCTTCCACAGATTAACATAATCGTGTCACTAGATGCATCAATAAGCTGTGTACAGGCAAGCACTGACACAGGCTGCTGTATGGGCGTAAACAACATGCTATAGAGTCCAAGGGACGGGAGAATTAATCACAGCTGGATGAATCTGAGATGACTCATAAGAGGGGGTAACATTTGAGGTGGCCCAGCCCAGCTTGAAGCAGTTGAGAAGGTGGACCATGTTGCTTACACATCTACAGGAGAAGTCCATTGTCACTCCTCCAAGCTCTACTCCTCTGTTAAGATGTTTTTCCTATCCTTTAGTAAGGATGGTAGCTTGTTCCTGTTGACCTAAGGGAAACTGAGGCCAAATATATAAAGCACAGGATTTATTGACCAATATGATGATTGCAAACAGGGAAACACAGAGGTCAGGTTGCCTTGGAAATGTGCTCTAAAGGGGTCCAGCAGAGCTTAGCATTTTATAATCGCAAGGAAGGGGGAGAATCAAAGGAAAAAGAAGAGGACAGCCCCTTAATCATTATATCAGTTTCTCTATTGGCTAGTACACATACAGATTTTGGATTGTTACTAGGTTACATTCTACATGTAGGAATCTAGAGTAAGGATTACAAGAAACATTCTCAGTTATTTTATTACTTCTTCTGGTGTCTTTATGTCTGGAAACTGTTTTATGATAATATTTTCTAGGACATGGGACATGACTACTGACTTATTCCAGATTTCTCAAGGCACTACAAATTTAGCTGACCTGGTCAGAGCAGATTTTTAAGTTGTCATTCCCTTATCTAGTCACAGTTTTCTGTTGGGGAGGAGCAGTATCTGACATAGCAGAGCACTAGTCTAGGGATCAGCTGGTCTGAGTTCTTACCTTTGCCCTGGCTAAGCTGAAGTGTTAGACACGATGATCTTCATCCCTATCCACCTTGCCTTCTAGGAATTTTTGAAGGTTGGATGGGAAATGCCATTCAATAAGTCAAAAGCTTTACTTCTAGTGAGAAAGTTACAATGTCTCGTCCCCCGTCTCCCATTCCAATGCATCAATGAAGTAGAAAATCCTCCCTCCTCTCTGCCGACCTTTCAAAGCTTTCTAAAGTATACTTCTAGGAAGTACAAACTTGTCACAGGAAAAGTCCACCAATCCAATTTCTTACAAGCTGAAGAAAACTCAGAGGTAGAAGGTGAAGAGGGAGACCTGGGGAATGCTTCAGACTGTGATACCCAATATTAAGCAAGAAGAGGCCCCTAATGTCTGCAGAGGGGTCTCGTGTGGTTGTCGTCTAAGTCTGCTGCAGGGTTACAGCTCCCACTCCTCTGCTCTCGGCTGTCGTGGCTGAGCTGGACTGTGGGCAGACAGGGAGCAATGTCTATACACATAAATTTCTCAGTGTCATTCTTTCATTCCACACTTTTTTATTCATAAAGAAGAGAGGCTAAAACTTTGAGTGAGGATTTAATTGTATATGTTGCTGAGATCTATTAGGGATGGGGAGGGAACACTAAAACTCACAGTCACCAAAGTAATTCTCTTTACTGCCTTCATTCTGCTCCTATGTTCTGCATCTTGACTCTTAGGTTATTTACTCCAAAATACAGTTCTCAGCATTGTCCTCTTTAGAAACCTTCAATGAATACTCTAAACTCCAGGTTGAGGGAAGATCTCAGAGGTGTGGTAAAGAAGAGAATAATGTTTATCAGAAGTTTCTGTGGGCCTAATAAGGGGAGAAAGTGCCCAAAGGCACAGGAAATAAAGATTTAATGTATGTGGCTTACATTTTCCAGCAAAAATCAAACATGATTTTTTAGCAATGACCAGCAAACCATTTAAGATGACTGATGATCAGAATGGAGCCCTATGGATAGACTCTGCCTAACAACAGTAACAGTAATAATATGATTATAGAATAGAGTGAAGAGGAAAGAAACAATTTTTGAAAGGCTGATGTAAAAACTACCACAATAAGAGTCACTTATAACTAGAGAAAGGATGCAGATAAATTTTTCTATAGAGTCTCAAAGAGGTTGCCCATAACAAAAATTGCAGAGAAAAAATATTTCAAAGAAGAAATAGAAAGGTTCGGAGAAAAATAAGAAGGCAATAGAAAAAGATGGGAAATGAACTAATAGAAATGGAAGGGGAAAACAATACAGAAAGAATAAAGGTGACTGATAACACAGTTATATACATAGTGGCAGGTTTGACAACATCATCCAAAATGAAATGAAAAAAAAAAAGACATAAAAAGATTATAGACAAAGTACTGGGTATGGAAGAAAAGTAAAGGAAATCAAACATAAACTAATTGACATTTCTGCGAAAGAGAACAGAACAGATGGAACAGAAATGATTTCAATGATAAAAAAGACAACAGTTTCTTGCAATAGAAACCTGAATCAGCACATTGAAGGGTAACAGCATGATCTGGTAAAGACTGACAGAACACAATCAACACCAAGCCATATCCTTAAAAAAGTTACTGAATACAAGATAAAGAAGGATTTGTATGGATATGAAGAAAGAAATTAAATCACAAAGAAGGGGAAAAATCTGTCTCACTTCAGACTTTTTCACAGCAACATTCAATGCCAAACAACGGTGAAGAAACACCATCAAAGTTCTGAAGAAAACGAAGTGTTATTAAATTTATTAACCATGCAAGTTCAAGTCTAAAGATAAGGCAAAAGATAATCTCAATAATGCAAGTACTTAGGCAATAGAGTATATAGGAGTCCTTGCAAAAATTAATCCAACAAATCAGGAGATTATTCAAAATAAATATAACCAGTTTACTGAATGATTAAACTTGATATATCCAGGTATAAAATCTTTCTTCACATTCTCCAACACTGTCTTAACTGTCCCAGTTAAACCTTCCTTTCCTGTTCTTTTACCAGTATTGTGGCCTTATCCCATCACTTTCCCAATAATTTCAAGTATCCAAACTCCAGTGACGCTTCTTCTACCTCCTATTTGATTTAATTCTCCTTTTCTTTTCCTCCACTCCACTCCAAATCTGGCGCCCATGGAAAAGGATCTTCTTCCTCCTTTCCTCTGCCTTCCCTTGTGCTCTCTTTCTTCTGAGCTTTTTTCTCCTCTGGTATGTTGTGGTGAGAAGAAGAGATGGGAGAAATGAGGCAAACGTCACCTAGGTGGTGCCTTGGGTGTTTTTAGGTTGCTAATGCCTTCTATTCGCCCTGTGTGACAGAGGTCCAGATGCTGGCACTGTCAGGAAGTGTATGTGTGGATTCACTGGGGGTCCCTCAGGGACCTTCTCTTGTCCAGAGTGATGCTCTGATGAGACCTCTTCTGACTCTGGCTCCATTCCTACCTCTGGTTGTCTACTCCACAGCCTCTGGCTGCTGGGATCCTACTGCCTGGCAGCCTGTCCCTTAGACAGGATCATGCCATGGCTCAAACTGGCTACTTTGTGGACACTTGACCCTGTGGGAGACTAGAATATGCTTCCTCCAAATATGCAGGATTTTGGAGCTAAAAGAAATTAAGGAGCAGAAAGGGAAGGAAGAGTTCTCTCTGTCCTCCGTCTTTCTCACCTAAAGACGGGATATAAATTCTCCTTTGCTGGAGACAACTCTCACCAGCTTGGAGATGGCACCAGAACAACCTACAAACAAACCTTACTCCTTTAGTTTCTTCCCATACATTTACCTTCCCATACTTTCCTGCCTTTGTAAGACTAAAACTACTTTCCTTTGTCCTGTTGTTTCTCCACAAATTTATCGCTCTTTGTTGAACATGCTGTACAAGCCAGTGTTCTATGATACTGCCTGGAGTTTCCTTTCATTGAGATTTCTTTCACGTGTTGTGCACTGCACGTGTTAATAAACTTGTTTTTCTTTCTTATTCATCTGTCTTTTGTTACAGGGGTCTGTCCCAACTGTAAACTTATGAGGGTTGAGGAGAAATTATATTTCCTCCCCAACAACCCCGAGGAAACTCATGCATCCTGCAGCTTTCATCTCTGGACTACAGTTGCTCCACCACCACCTCTACTCCCTGCCTGGCTTTCTTTTTCCAGATCTCTTTTTCTCAACTTCAGTTAGACCCAGGGCAGGAGATCTGCAAATGTGCAGCAGAAGTAGATGCCCAAAGGGGGACGAGAGGCTTTGTCTCAGATGTTATTAGGCACCACAGATTTCTACCTGCGATTCTTACTTTGGCCCCTCATTTGGCGTGTGTGTGTGTGTGTGTGTGTGTGTGTGTGTGTGTGTCTGGGTGTGAGTGTTGAGGAGCAAGGGCACAGCACGATCCTCCTAGCTGATTTCACAATCTTTTGAGTTCTTTGTCTTCTGCACATACAGGCTGGAGTGGGAGATGATAGCAGAGCAGGAACTGCCATCTCTGCTGTAAGTTCTGAGGGAGGGGTGTGTCTGGGTTCTTTGGTTCTCTAGAATGTGGGAGTACAAATTGGAGGCTTTCTCTCCAACTCAGGAGACAGCAGGAGAAATCCCACTGAGCACTTGCTTCATGAGCTCAGGAATGAGTGAAGAGGCTGTGGTAAGGGACATGGGGTGAACCCGAATTTATTTTAACAGGTTGCTAATGGTCAGAATTAGAGTTATAGAATAAAAAGTAAGGGTTTTAAATCTTGAGAACATAAAAATAATGGCTGACCAATGGTGGGAATTGGAGGGAAGAAATGTGGAAGAATTCAGAAGTGTCAATTTTTTCGTTTTTCATTACAAGAAGTCAATAGGTAATTGTTCAAAAGTAAATTGTGTGATTAAAAGTTATGATTTCAGTTCATCAGTATTTTCTCCCCTCTTAATTCTGCTGCTTTGAACCTTAGAGTAGTGGTTTCTAACTAGAGGCGATTTTGCCCCACCTTCCCCAGGGGACATTTGGCCATGTCTGGAGACATCCTGGCATCACACTGAGGGAGAAAGGTGTTTCTACTGGTGTCTAGTGGGTACAGGTCAGGGAAAAGCTAAAAATCCTATAAAGGGATTAACAGCCCACCAAAGTGGTGTGAAAATCACTTTATATTGAAAACATCTGAATAGTCAGCAGCCGCAGAAACATTATCTAAAGGTAAGCAAAGCCTTCTGAAAATACAGGTGCCATTGACCCCTCTCTGAGGGTTTCCTGTTTGTGACAAGACTTACCCTTTGCACTGGGAAGTGTGAACTCGGTTGTCCATTATCATCGAAAAGCCCAATAAAACCTCCATACTTTCCCATGGAAGTCTACTGCCTCCCCACCCCTTTTGGTTAAGTTGGTATATACACTTTACCTCTGGCTATTCAGCGAGTTACTCATTACTGGGTGCTCCTCTGGACATGCGTAAGTGCACCTAAACTTTTCTCCTGTTAATCTGTTTGTGATTTGCAGGTTCCCAATCATGCGATCATTCAAATATAAGTGGTTAGAGGAAAAATTTTTCTCCAAGATCTACAATGCACAGAAGAGCCACCCCCCGCTGAATAAAGGCATGTTTTAAATATTAAAATTATTGGGGAGAAAATTTTTTCTGAAGTGCAGCAGTTTACAAATATTACCATACTTTTTTTTTGGTTCTTGATGAAGTGAAGTAAAATAAAACTGAACACTTAAAAAATATATAGCTCTTATACCATGATCCTGGTTTTGTAGAATTATCTCTATTTCTTTTATCTATACATGTACATACAGAGATGTTTGGAGTGTTGTTCACAGAGTGATAAATGATGGATATTTGTAGATAGTTCAATTCAGAGTGATTTTACCCCCTCTTTTTTCCTTTGCTTTTCCCTCCAAGATTATTTTTTATAATGATGACATTTACAAAAGCAATGATTTTGCTCTTCTTTCCTACAGGAAAAGCAACAGCAGCAACAACAAAACCTTTTCAATGGATCTCCACGTGGCTCAGGAGAAAATTCCAACTTATCTCCTCTGCCCTCCTGTCCACACAAAAATATAAACGGTACAAATATCAGCAACAGGCCAACAGTACATGTGTTTGCATGGCTGAAGAATGTCCCGGGGGCTACCAGCAGTTACTATTCTGTGCTGAAAGGGGCAGATCAGTTCGATTTTAACCTCTTTATTTTTGTTCTCTTCCATTTTCAAGCGTAAAAGCACACTCTAAAAGATAACGCCTCTGAATATTCCTTAATAGCACTTCTCTTCCCCAGTTACAAACCATTCAGGTGAGGGTCTGTTTGCGTCCAGGGACTTGTCTCATTTTCTGCTTCCTTTCGCTGGCACCGATCTGTCCTTTGCGCGTGCCGAGGAGCCCCGCGGTGGGCAGGAGGGAGGCAAGAGGCCTCTCTGGCACAGTCGCTGCCCTCTTTCACAGGGGAACAAAGCTCTTTCATCTCTGCACCTCTGATTTGCACCAAAGTTGCAAAATTATATTAGGCCTACAAAATTTCTCTGAATAATTTCCTCCAAGTGCATGAAACAATGGCCTTTTGAAAACACTTTTGAAAGCACTACAAAAATAAGTAAATCTCTTTCTTTATGGGCACCAAAGCAAAGCATATGCACTCTGTTTGGAGAATGCAAATGCCTCGAGCTGCAGCATTTCTTTCACCAGCTCTCAGCAAGTGGCCATTTAGGCTTAATTGCTCCTCACAGCGTAGTCCAATTAAGAACGGGCATCAGCAGGGTAAGGGCTATTTGTTAATCCATAAAAGGTATGAGAGACAATCCTTGTTTTGCCTGCGGTTTTTATTCACATGTTTGGGTGAAAATCTAAACAGCTGGAACCTCGGCAAGTGATATGTGTGTGTATTTAATCTGTTGGTTATGGGCAAGACGAGTGTATGAATGTATTTCACAAAAACCAAAAACTTTTTCTTCCAACACAAAGGAGAACTTTGTCAAGATGTTGCTGAAACCTACCAACCCACGATGTTTGAAATTGCAGTGGGGGCAGAGCTAGCTTAGAGGAGAAAACCTCTGAACCCTGGCTTTAGTCCCTGGGAGAGCAATTTCCTCATTAAAGTGCAAAATTCTATCAGAACACATCATTGTGGGCTGTCTTTTATCATTCTTTTTTAATAGAGTTTTGATGTTGTGAGAATTTGTTTTCTGTGCATCATTTTGGTGTAGTAGCGGGACAACGGCCATTCTAAGCTGGCGGCAGGATAAACTGACAAGGAGCGAGCAGGTGGGCTTTAGCTGTGTCCCTTGTGGTACAACGAAAATAGGCAAACATAGGAAAAAAATATTATGTGGCTGTTAAATATTTTCAGTTAGCTCAAAGGTTTCCATGCTTGCTTCTACATGTATCTGACGAGTGCCAGCCATGCTTAGGGGCTGCCTGCTGGTTTCTTACAAGCCTAGAGGGTTTGCTTTTCAGAGAAAGGGAAGGTCAAAAAGACACAGCCCAGTGACCTACCTGTTCAGGCTACTCATGAAATCCCAGCAAGATATGCTGTCTAGAAAAGTCAGACTCAAGTAGCAGTGGGAATTTGGGAAGGTAGAAAGAATCTTATTCATAGCCACAGATACCTTTGTCTTCCCAGAGCAGAGTGAGATTGGACGCCAAGTGTCTTTCATGATTTACTTGTTTGTTGGGCTTTGAAGACTGGCAGAGCCATCAATCCATTTTTTACTTTCTTCTTCCCCAATTTCTCCTTTCCTAACCCCCAATTCACTAGCGGATTTGCTCCATTCATAACATGTCTGGCTTCCTTGACATTCCCTATGTAAGTGTACAGAATGGTAGAAAAGCCTGAATAATTATTCACGCATTCAGGCTGTTCAGAAAGTCCCTCGCTGCCCTGACCCCCATCTTCCTCTTTGTTTTTGTTTCACCTATTGTCATTTGTTAACCAGCACAACTCTGAGTGAAAACCTTTGCTGATTCCACGACTATACCCCATCCAATTAACAATCCTCTTCCGGAAAACACATGCACACACCTATCCATCCGCCCGTATCCTCGCTGGCTGCTGGCTTCAGGTAATGATATTTACTCAGCTCATTGAAATGTCACACTTAGGACTGAGCCCTATAAATTATTATTGTGCTCGTGTTATATTGTAAAGATAAAGGTCAGATCAGAGCTTAGATTTATTCACACCCATGATGCATTTCTGAGAGTTAGTGGAAAAATAAACTCTTGGGTCTTTCAGTTAAAAGTACACACAAGTGCAAGTGGGCTTTTTTTTTTTTTCCTCAATAAAGGAAAAGAAATAACCATAGAACCAGTAGTTCTTGAAACAAATCTTATCTAAGGCCTAGAAATACTATCTTTCTTCCTGCACATTTTCTGACAGTCCTTTAGAAATGACTGGACAAGATAGAAGGTCAGGAACAAGTGCAGGAACACTAAGGGAACTGCTGAGGATTGCTCATCACATAGTGTGACTGAATAGGTACCAAGATGGCCCTCTGATTTCCCACAGAAAGTTCTTCGGAGGCTGGAAAGCTTGTCATTTGAGCTAAGCACCTTTGTGCACAGGTAGTCACAAAGCAGATTTCCAAAAGCAGAATTGCATGCCAGTCCTAGACCCTGCTAGTCCTAAAGCCAAGGAGGCAGTCAGTGTGGAGGGAATGATAAAAAACGATATCAGGCATGAGAGGCGGTCCTCGGGGGGGACACGGAGGCAGTGCTGGGCAGCCTGGAGTGCGCGTGGCTGGTGCCTTTGCCACACCAGCCCTCTGAATAAATCATGGGCTGAGTGCTGTTAGCTGTCAGGGCAACAGCTCTCTCCAGCACTTAATAAAAAGTCCCAGACCATCTACAACAAATGATTTTTCTTCCATAAAATTTGGCTTTTGAGCTTTGAAAGAATCTACCAGGCTCACCCCCATTTTTCTCACTCACTTATCATCCTTTCAAGGATTATCTCCACATGGAAAGTGATGTTTGAAGGGTTTAGTCTTCCGAACTAGTGGACCAAGAACTGCTGGATAATCTTTTACGTGCCTCTCTCATTTCTGTGATTCATCCTACTACTTCCTCTTTTTCTTTTTCTAACTTCTCAATTGAATCTCAGTGCCTTTACTTTAACATTCTCCTTTTTCTGTGTTTTCTACATGTGGTTTTTTATTCTTTATTCATTCATTCATAATAATTACCACTATAAGCTCTAAGTGTTTCCTATGTGGTTGGCACTGTACTGGACATGGTAAGGAAGAGATAGTTGGTATTTTGATATTATTTGAGGCATTTGCTAATCCTTGTCATTTTAGTAAGAAAAAGAAAAAAAATGTGATCATGTTTTAAAAACCCTATAAAATTACACAAATTGGGGGAATAAATGCATATGCAGATCTACCCTGTGTTATTATACCCATAAGAGAATGTTTCCTTACTCTCTTTCATATTTATTTTAACGTTTCTTTCTCACCCTTCACAACATTTACAGAAAAAAATTGGAGAAAAATGTCTTACCTATCTAAGCCTCACCATTATTTTGTCTTTGGTTCTATATTTTTTAAAAAATGACAACATTATTTTTGAAAATAGTAATTGCTGCTGCTAGCAGGTTTCTCTGAATGGAACATACTTCATTTTAAGGGGAAACAGAATCAAGAAATAGGAAGTACAGACAACTTGCCAGTGACAGAAATGAAGAGTAGGGGAGCTGAACTTGACTCTGACCATGCTGCTTAGTTTCAAACCAGAAACTAGAGTATAGGAAGCATTAAATGTAAGTCATTTGCAAATCATTTTTCATTCATTCCTCCAACAAGCCTTTTTTTGGGGGCTACATTTTCAGGCACTATTCTAGGCACTTGGGATGTAGGAATGAACAAAACAAACCAAGATTCATGCTCTTGTGCCTATTGGATTCTAGTGGGAGAGATAAACAATAAATCATAAGTCTAATAAATGAGCTAATTATCCAGCTTATTAGAAGATAAGTGCTTGGGATAATGAGAGAAAGAACAGCAAAATATAGGGGATGAGATATGTGGGCATGTTGCAATTTTAAAGTGAGTGTTGCAAGGTTGGCCTCATTGAAGAAATGAGATTGGACAGACTCCTCTCTTATCTAGATCCCACAAATGCTCACAAAAATAATAGGAGGGTTGGGCCTTCATCAGCTTTGCTGTGGATTGTTTCCACATGATACGGGAGGAGCCCCTGTTTCATAAAATGAGCTATTGGAAGAAGAGACAAGACTACAGTTTTTCTCTCTTTCCTCCTGGTGTAGGGAAAATAGTGCAGAGAAGAATTATGCAGGTAAAGACAGATCAGAGACTTCAGAATATACTGTGAATGGTGTGTTCTCTATTTCTTAGTACAACTTAGATATAGCTCTTTTGGTTGATGCCTCTTTTCTAGGCCACTAGGTGGTATCCATACAAAATCGTAGTTTTCATTTAGAGAAGCCTGTGCAAAGGTTATGTTGCAGAGTTTCTACAAGAGTTTTTGTTCAGTCCACTTGAGGTTTTGACTTTGGGTCTGTGTGTGTGTATGTGGATAGAACTGGTCTTTTCTTGTTAGTAAAAGATGCTATCTATGTGCAAAGAATTGCACAGCTTTTATTTTATTTTACACAGATAATTTATAATCACTGCCTCATTCACATTTTTGGTTATATTAATAATTTCAGTTGTCAATGATTATGTTAATAATTTTCAGTTATGTTAGTAATGTCATTTTCCAAACTGAAGCAATGATTCTACAATATGCATTTTTTTGTGTGTGATATATAGTATAAGGCTCTTAAAATTGTTTGGTCGTTCATAGCATTTCTAATGGAGATTGACTATTTAATTCCCTTCTTTGAAGGAATTTGGAGTCTGATAAGTAATATGTCAGAAATGATTATGGAAAAGCAAACCATGAATGTGTCCCAGAAGAATAAGTATATCTTTGGGAAATGAAAAGAATCTCCTGAATTTTCATCCTGTCATACGTTAAATTGAGAGGCATTTAGAGGAGATCACACCATCACACCCAATGTAGTGCCCAAGTGTGATGTTTTAAAACAGATACCCCCTTTCATCTGAATGTGGAGACAAGAGAAGCTACAGTTTTCCAATAAACTTTTCGTATGGTTTGGCTTAGTGGGTAGGAGCAGAACTTGCATAGAATTTGGAATAGGCTGGTGGTAACTTTTTTAGAATATTAATATATCTTCTAGGGATCAGGCTGTGGGACAAAAGCACCTATTGGAGGGAAATGTAGACCCACACTTTTGCTGAGAGGGAGCTAAGTGCAAAGGCCATGAGTGTGGAAGGGTGAGCAGATACTCTTCTTGCCTGAGGAAAAGGGAAAGCCTGGAGCTAAAAGGTGTGAGCTCATCTCAAGTTTTCCAAGCATTAAATGTGAAGAAGTGATCAGAAGCTGCAAAGTGGAGAAGCAGGAATTGCATAGGCCCAATTCTTTCCCTGCAACACACAAAGCACTGTCTTTACCGAGTTTTTATCTGCGCTTTCCAGATTATCCAGCTGGCCTATCTCTGCCTGCGCATTGGGTTCTGACCTCTGAGTGGGAACCCTCACCCTCTCTCCCTCACCCACCGTGCAGCTCTGTCCGGGCACTTAACCCACGAGGTCTCTCCTCATCCGGAAAGTGAAGACAACACTGTTTTGTCTCTCACAAGAGAGCGTGTGAGAGTTCTGCGCATCTCAGCAGAGAGGGATTAACGAACACCTAATTCTAGTCTTGTGATAACACATGTAGAAAAAAAAATAAAGACTCTAGAAGATTATGCCATTTACACAGAAAAGTTTTAAAAATTACATGGATTGAAGTCCAAATATTCAGCAGTCCTGCTTTATCCATGAGGAATACGTTCTAAAGCCCCCAGTGGGTACCTGAAACCAGAGATAGCACTGAACCTTATATATACTATGTTTTTTTCCTACACCTATATACCTGTGTTAAACTTTCACCTTTTCACTTAAAGGAAGTACTTTACGGCTTCTCTTTGACATATCTGGATTGCCAGCATCACTACTCTTGCACTTTGGGGCCATTGTTAAGTAAAATAAGGGTTACTTGAACACAGGCACTCCAATACCGCAAAGGCTGATCTGATAGCAGAAGGGTGCTAAGTGCACATGCACTAAGTGTATATGCAGCGAGCACACACAGTCTGCCCTCCAGATCTGCTGGCTCCTCAGCCTTGGTTTCAGCCAACTGTGGATAGAAAATGTTCAGGAAAAAGTAAACAATAACTACAGCAATAAAAAATAATACAAATCACAATGTAGTACAGCAACTATTGATGTAACATTTACATTGTGCTAGGTATTACAGGCATACCTCAAGGATATGAGGGGCCCTGGCAAAGTTTGTGGAAAGATTTGTATTATCTTTTAATTCCATTTTTCTATGAACTTTTTGAAGTACCCTCATATTGTGGATTTGGTTCCAGACCATCGCAATAAAGTGAACATTGTAATAAAGCAAGTCACAGAAAATTTTAGTTTCCCAGTGCATGTAAAGGTTATGGATGTTTACACTATACTGTAGTCTGTTAGGTGTGAGAATAGCATTATGTCTAAAAAATTTACATATTTTAATTACAAAACACTTTGTTGCTAAAAAGTGCTAACAATCATCTGAGCCTTCAGCAAGTCATAGTCTTTTTGTTGGTGGAGGATCCTGCCTCAGTGTTGATGGCAGGTGACTGATCAGGGTGCTGGTTGCTAAAGGCTGCGGTGGCTGTGGGAATCTCTTAAAATAAGACAATGAAGTTTGCTGCACTGGTTGATGTCCCTTCATGAAAGATTTCTCTGAAGCATGAAATGCTGTTTGATACCATTTTACCCGCAGTAGAACTTCTTTCAAAATTGTCGTCATTCCTCCCAAATCCTGTTGCTGCTTTATCAACTGTTATTATTAGAGTATGTAATATTCTAAATCCTTTGTTGTTATGTCAGCAATGTTCACAGCATCTACACCAAGAGTAGAGTCCATCTCAAGAAACCACTTTCTTGGCTCATCCATAAGAAGCAACTCCTCCCATCTCACTTTCTTATCATTTGTGTGTTCACGGGAGTAGCACTTGAATTTCCTTCAAGAACTTTTCTTTTGCTTCACAACTTGGCTGACTGGCACAGAGGCCTAGCTTTCAGCCTGTCTCGGCTTTCAACGTGCCTTCCTCACTAGGCTTAATCTTTTCTAGCTTTTGATTTAAAGTGAGAGATGTGTGACTCTTCCTTTCCCTTGAACAATTAGAGGCCACTGTAGGGTTATTAACTGGCCTAATTTCAATATTGCTGTGTCTTAGGGAATAGGGAAGTGTGAGGAGGGGTTGAGAGACGAAGGGACGGCCAGTCACTGGAGCAGTCAGAACACACAACATTTATTGTCTAAGTTTGCCTTCGTATATGGGTGTGATTTGCAGCATCCCAAAACAATTACAATAGTAACATTAAAGATCAGTGATCACAGATCACCCTAACAGGTATAATAATAATGTAAAAGTTTGAAATAGTGCGAGAATTACCAAAATGTGACATAGAAACACGAAGAGGGAACACGCTGTTGGAGAAATGGCGCTGATAGACTTGCTCAATAAGGGGTTGTCACAACCTCCAATTTGTAAAAGGCTCAGTATCTGCAAAGTACAATAAAACAAAGCACAGTAAAATGAGGTATGCCTGTGTAAGTAATCTAGAGATGATTTAAAGTATACAGGGGGATTGCATAGGTTATATGCAAATACTATGCCATTTTATATAAGGGACTTGAGCATCTGAGGATTTTAGTATCTGTGGGACGTCCTGGAACCAATCCCCATGGGTACAGAGGGACAATGGTACAGCCTGTATACACTGGACGAAGCAGTGATTCACCTCCTGAGCTGGACGGAGCAGGACAATGTGAGATTTCATCACGCTACTCAGATGGTACAAAATTTAAAACAGTGTGAATTGTTTCTGGAATTTTCCATTCAATATTTTTGGACAGTGGTTGACCTTGAGTACCTAAAATTGTGGAAAGTAAAACTGTGGATAAGGGAGGACTACTATAATATGTCTTTTATTTTTGCTGCTCCCATCTGAGGTATAGCTTTTGTACTCTAAAGAAAATGTTTGATTATAATCATTAAACGGCCAGAAACAATCTCAAAATCTTTTCATTTTCTGATGGATATGTTACTGTGAATGATAAAAGCTTAGAGAAAGTTATGGATTACAACATATTTTTGGCTAGAACGAATATTGATGTAAAGTTTTCATTCTGACTTTCAAAATTTAAGTCTGTGTCATTTGTAGCCAGGCATATAATAAAGAACTTGGTGATGATGCAAACAGCAGATATGTTTGTGTATTTTCATTTTTACAATGTTTTCTCTTTGGGCAGGGCTGAAACGATCTGGTTAGCTCTTAATCCTTTTTTTTTTTTTTTTCCTTGAAAGGAATTATATTGCAGTCAATGTAGATTATCTAAGGGCTCATAATCAAAGAAATAGATTATTAAGTCCCTTTGATCCACTATTTTCCCTGACTCTTTAGATTTAGAAAGATTTTGCTGCTTATTAGCACCTTTACCAGAGATAGGCAGAGATAATGGAAGAGAAGGAAGCAAAGACTTCCTATGTCAGTCAATGAGGGATAAGGCTCTTCCATGAGGGAAGAGTGGCAATGTATTGAATAAAGGGAGGCCTGTGGATTTTCCCTAAAATAGGTTTCCTGGCAGGTAATTGAGACTTGCTCACATGCAGGGTCTCTGTGCCTCTAGCTTCTCATGGTGAGAAGATGAGGACTGAGTGAATCAAGTCTGTACAGCAGCCTGACTTCCAAGATCGTTCCCAACGATGACTACCTTCTGGTATTCATGCTTGGTGTAATTTCTTCTCCCAGAGAGACTTGATTCTAATCAATAAAGTACTGCAAAAGTGATGGATGTCATTTTCATGATGAGGCGTCAAAGACTGTGACTTCCAGATGGGCAGAATCTCTCCAATGTCCTCTCTTCTTGCGTGATTTGATGGAGCAAGCTATCACGCTGGAAAGGGACTGAATGTGGTCTCTGGCCAACAACCAGAGAGGAACTGAAACTCTCATTTCAGCAACCCGTGAAGAACTGAATCCAGCCAACAACCGCATGAACTTGAAAGTGGATCCTCCCCTAGTCAAGCCTTGAGATGACTTCCCAGCCAAGGCCTTGACTGCAGCCTGTGAGAAGACCTAAAGCACAGGACCCAGTTAAGTCATGTCCAGATTCCTAACCCACAAAAGCTGAAATAATAAGTGTGTGCTATTTTAAGTTGCTAAGGTTTGAGGTAATTTGTTATGCAGCAATAGATAACTAACACAGTCCATTACGATACTTTGAAACTATTCTGATCACTTGGCAAAAAGTAAAAGAAGCTGATAAACTCATTTATACTGAACTGTTTGGGAGCTCAATATGTAACCACTGTCAGAGTACTGCGCCCTCAGAGTGAAGGCAATGCTAACACAAGAGAGTGCATGAATAATGGCAGAATTGTAGAATCTAGGGAAATATGGGGAAAATGTCCTTTCCCAGAATGTAGAAACTTTCTATTTTCCCTCAAAATGATAACATATGCAATCACCTCTATAGCATATGTATGTCAGGCTTTGCTACCTTAAGTCTACCTTGAAACCTAGTTCTATTTTGATTATGTTTTAAAAGTAGGACTGGGAAAAAGACAGTGATCCCAAGACATCTTTTTGTAGGGAGAAAGGGAGACCATAATGAGCTTAAAAAGCAGTTATTCCTGGGGATGGGGAGAGACTTGTCATGGGAGAATCTACTGGTAATGAGAAGTTATTAATCACTGTGGTCTTTCTCTTTTCCAGGCAGATGCAGTAAACTTGGGTTCTGGGAGACACAGCAAAGGCAACCTAAGCCCTTTTCTAGGATTATTGGGAAGCAGAAATAGATATGAGACATTTGGGCTATAAAGGAAGACGTAGGAGTTTAAAATTCCAAGAGAAAACCATTTGAGCTATGAATAAGCTTTTTATTAGTCCATTTCTATTGCTTATAACAGAATACCTGAGATTGGGTAATTTATAAAATAAATAAAATTTATTTCTTACAGTTTTGGAGGCTGGAAAGTCCAAGATCCAGGGAGCACATCTGGTAATGGCCTTTTTCTTGGTGGTGACTCTCTACAGTGATGCAGGATGTCACATGGCAAATGGGCCGAGCAACAGAGAGCTAGCCTGTTTACTCACTCTCCTTATAAAGCCATCATAACCACACCCATGCCCACCCATTAAACCATCAGTGGATTAATCCATTCACAAGGGTACAGTCCTTCCAATCTAATCACCTCCTAAATGCCCCACCTTTCAATTACTATTATTGGATTTCCCACCCTCTCAACACTATTACAATGGAGATCAAGTCTCCAACACACGATCCTTTGGGGGACACATTCAACCTACAGCAAGCTTGGAGATTTTAATATCAACACGAAGAAAGAAAGAGCCAGGAGGCAAATGGAAAAAAAAACCCACACAGAGGTCTCCCCCACTGAATAGCAAAGGATCTCCATAGCCTAGTTCACAAGAAGCCAGGAAGGGTCTTGGATGAAATACAAGAGTGTGCTTTCTCCAGACCAAAGATAGAACCAAATGAGATAAAATAATGACTAAAAACTGGAACATTCTTGAGAAAGATTCCTAATTCAATTTAATTTATGTAGATTCTAAATTATATTCAAAGTTGGGGATTTTATTTAACTATGACTTTCTTTTTTAAAAAATTAATGTTTTAAATAATTTTTTTTAAGAATAGAAAATATTTTCATATTCCAAAATATACAAATTCTTCTTTCTACTCTTATCCCAAGCCACTCAGAGATACCTCCCCAGAGACAACCAAAACTAAGTTTCATGTGTATCATTCTAGAGATATAATAAATACATACAAATAAATATGTGAATATAATATTTTAAATGCCTTTTAAAACTTCATGTGGTGGTTTCCTGTATATACCACTATTATGTACCTTGTTTGTTTTTTCAACCATATATCTTAGCAATATATCTTTGTGGGATTCCATATTTTTCCTAACCATTTATCCACTGATACATACCCAATCATTTTGCTCTTATAAACAGTTCTGCAATTAGAATTATTGCATATAATCATTTTGCACAGATGTGAGTATATTTGTGAAATAAATTGCTGGAGGCAATATGCTAGACCAAAGGGTATATGCATGTATTCTTTTGACAGATTCTGCTAAATTATACTCTGTAGAGATGGTACCAATTTATACTCCAACCAACAATGTATGGGAATTCCTACATTTTACACTCTCACCAATGTGTATTAAGCTATTTGATCTTTATCTGACTAATAAGTGAGAAATGATCTCAGTGTAGTTTTAATTTGTATTTCTTCTATTATAAGGTTGTTTTCATGTGTTTAAAAGCCATATGTGTGTTTTTTTCTTCTGTGACTAGATTATTCATATCTTTTGCCCTTTTATCTATTCAGTTGTCAACTTTTATCTATTGATTTGTAGAAATTCTTTACATATTAGGAAAAATTACTTGTAGCCTACAAATAGTTTTTTCTAGTTTGTTGCTTGTCATTTAATTTTGCTTGTTGTATTTTATGTCATGCAAAAAATTTAATTATTATAGTTGAATCAAACAATCTTTTCTTCTAGGCATCTGGATTTTGTCATGCTTCCAAGAGTCTGCCCCATTTTTAAGAGATAAAAAAATTCTCCCATATTTTCTTCTAGTACTTTTACAGTTTTTTTAACACTTAAATATTTGATCCATGTGGAATTTATCCTTAATTTTGAGATGTAGATCTAATATGTTTTTTTTTGTTTTTCCAGATGTCTACTCATTTGCCCCAGCATCATTTATTGAATGACTCATTTCTTCCCCACAGAGTTGAAATGCCATCCTTATCCACTCCCAAATTTTTATTTAGGTATATTTCTGGACATTCTGTTTTGTTCTATTGAATTTGCTGTCTATTCACTCCTTAAATTTATGTTTAATGGAACTAATAATTTTTTAAAATTTCCATATTTTTGTTTACTTTTCCATTTGAACTTTAACACCACCTTTTGTAGCATGCAAAAACCACCCCATTAGTAATTTTACAGAGATGTGCATTATATTTATAGGATACCTTAGGAAGAATTGATATCACTATGATGTGGAATCTTCCTTCCCAAGAACATGGTCTGTGTTTTTATTTTTCAAGTTTTCTTTTGTACTCCTCAGGAGCACATGAAGTATTTTTATATACATGTCTTGTTTGTTGCTATTCTAATGAGGTCTTTTTTTCTTTCATTTCTCCTAATTTATATAGTTTATAAAGGCTATTTATTTTTCTACATTAGTTTTGTACCTCTTGACAGTTCTCCTTTTTTCAAATGATTTTTTAGTTGTTTCTAACGGATTTTCCAAGTAAAGAATTATATATAGTAGTCCCTTGGTATCTATGGGGAATTGGTTCCAAGACCTCTGGTGGATACCAAAATATGTGAATGCTCAAGGCCCTGATATAAAATAGTGTAGTATTTGCATATAGCCTATGCACATCCTCCTTTATATTTAAAGTCATCTCTAGATTACTTGTAATACCTAATACAATATAAATGCTACGTAAATAGTTATTATACTGTATTATTTACAAAATAATAACAAGGGAAAAAGTCTGTACATGTTCAGTACATATGCATCTAAAAAAATGTTTTCAACCTATGGTTGGCTGAATCCCCAGATGTAGGACCCATGGATATGGAGGGCTAACTGTAATTGTAACAATAATACTTTTTCCTCTTTTTATTTTTTCCCAATTTTTAGATATCTAAGCCTTTCTTTTGTCTAGCTATGTTCATTAATTTCCACAATCAATATTAATTAATAGTTTTGATGGTGGAAAAACGCTGTATTCCTGACAATTGCTAGTGGAAATATCCTTGGGTTTCCAATTAAGGATGATGCTGGCTTTTGGATTAATAGTGCTAAAACATGATCATATGTATGATGGATGTTGAAATTTGTTCCATGCTTTGTTTGAGCATCTGTGCAGATAAGCACTTGTTTTATTCTTAGATTTATTAATATGACACATTGTATTAATAGTATTAATATTTGTGGTAAACTGAATCATGTCTTTCAGAGATATCCTCATCCTAATCCCTGGAACCTGTGAATGTTACCTTATATGCGGCTTTGCAGATGTGATTAAATTAAGGATCTAGAGACAGGTAGGTTATCCTGGATAATCTGGGTGTGCCCCGGTGTAATTACAAAAGTCCTTATAAAAAGCAGGCAGAGGAAGGTTCGGAAGAAGATGAAGGCAATGTGACCACTTAAGCGAGATGCTATGCTGCTGGCTTTGAAAATGGAGAAAGGGACCTTGAGCCAAGGAATGCAAAGAATGCAGTTCCAGAAGCTAGAAAAAGTAAGAGCTTCTAGGGGGAGTGCAGTTTTTCTACATTGATTTCAGCCCAGTGAAACCGATTTCAGACTTCTGGCTTCCCAAACTGTAAGAGAAAATATGTGTGTTGTTTTAAGCTGCCATGTTGTGGCAGTTTGTGACAGCAGCACAGGAAACTAATACAATATAAATAATTCAATTACTGATCCTACCTTACATTCCTAGAATAAACCCTATTTGTGTATGATGTTTTATTCTTTTTATGTGCAGCTGGATTTTGCGTTGAAAATTGACAGTGTTATCCTATGCTGTTTAAGCAAATTAGTCATGCCTATTGAACACTTATGTCCTTATGAGAGTTGGTATTATTTTGTGGTTGTGAGGATAGTTTTTGGAGCCAGAAAGTCTATTCTACCACATACCAGCTGTGAGTTTTAGTCTCTAAAGTCTAAAAGTCTTTAAATTTCTCTGCCTCAGTTTCCTAATCTGTAAGATGAAATAATAATAAAACCTTCCCTCTAGAGTTGCTGTCAAGATTAAGTGAGAAAATACATGTAAAGAATTCAGAACAGTGCCTGGTATGTAATAAACGCTACGTGAGTGTTTGCTATCATTACTGTTATGCTGCTATTTTAACATGATGCTCAGGCATCACTACAGTCCCGGTGGCAGAACATATACCTCTTAGGAAACTGGCATTCTCAGGAATATCAGCCACACAGCGTATTTGACAGGGTCTTCCATTTTCACAGAAGGAGAGATCTGGCTTGGAGTCTTTTCTCTCCTCCTGCCTGCTGGTCCCCTTCATAGTGATTTTTTCACTTATCTATTGCTATGAAACAAAGCACCCAAAAGTTGATGGTGTAAAACAACAACGATTTATTATTTTTCATAATTCTGTGGGTTGACTGGGCTCAAGTGGGTGATTTTCTGCTGGTAAAGGCTGAGGTCACTCATGCAGCTGCATTTTGCTGGGAGATCAGCTGAGGTTGAATGCCCAAGGTGGCCTCTTGTTCTCCAGGTCCTCTCTGCATGTGGCCCCCTCACCCTTCAACAGTGCAGCCTGAGCTTTTGTGGCTTCCAAGACAGCAAAGCAGGAGCTATCAGGCTTCTTAATGATTCAATGTGGGTCTGAAACAGTGTCATTTCCAACACATTGTATTGGTCAGATCAAGTTGTAAGGCTAGCTCAGATTCAAGGGAAGAAGAGATAGGTTCTGCCTCTTGACAGGAGGTGCTTACAGAGATAGGAGGAATTATCCATGGCAATATCGGAGACTATATACCACAGTGGCTCATCCCATAGTGTCTTGCTTATAGGATCCTTTTGAGGGATACCAACCAACTTAGTTTATTCCTACTGGTATAACAACATACTTTAGACTGTATTTATAAACAACAGAAATTTATTTCTTACAGTTCTGGAGGCTGGGAGCCCAAGATCAAGGCACCAGCAGATTTGGCGTCTGGTGAGGTCTCATTCCTATAGGTGGCACCTTCTATGTGCTCTCATGTGGCAGAAGAGCAAAAGGGACAAACAGGCTACCTAAGCCATTTTATAAGGGCATTAATCCTATTATTTAGGAGGTGACCTAATCACCTCCTAAAGGCCCCACCTCTTAATACTGTTGCATTGGGTTAAGTTTCAACATATGAATTTTGGGGGGACACACACACACAAACCATACCACCAATAAAATGGCCCAAGCCCGGGCATCTTCCACAGTATCCCCACCACCCAGGGCAAACTCATGTTTCTTTGCCATGCTGAGCCATGGGAATGCTGTCATTTATTTTTTGGCCTTTTAAAAAATATATATATATTCCGGCAGCTTCAGGTGTTCTGCAGCGCAGCATTTCAGATGGAGATGATTAACAGTCTCTGATGTAGAGGAGGGGGTTACTGTTTGGTCAAGCTCAGATTTTCAAATAGTTGAAGTCATTTTCTTTGGATTTCTGTTTTTTCCTTGGCTTTGAGGAGGGGACTCACCCACTTCTCACCCCTCCCCCACAGGTGTGGGATCAATCCAGGCACTCTCCATCTGGAGACAGACTAACTAAAGGTTGGGGGAAATGAGTCACTATGTGATTCTCCATTTATTTCCCAACCCCTCTCCTATCTACCCTGAGTCCCTTAACATATTCAAGCTGAATCCTAAGACGTGAAAGCTGGAATTCACCTTAGAGATAGTGTAGTTCTGTGGTTTCCAAATTTTCTTCATAGACCTTGAGAGACTGTGTTGCCCTCTTCCCCCAACATGAGAGCAGGCAGAGCCAGCCTGGGCAGCAGAGCACCTGGGCCTCTCCTGGGTGTCAGTCTGCAAAGAGTGCTGGATACACGCCTGGAGAGTAAGGACGTGTAGGGAGTTACATGGACCAGACCTCCGCATGATCTGTGGGGTTCGAAGGAATCTGAAGATGAGTCACATGGGGATTGACAACCTCAAGAGGCACACGTGAGGTCAAGCGGAGGGTAAGGAAACTGGCTTCTAGAAGGATGGAATCAGGGAGCTACATATTCTTGTTATCAAACTAGGGTACATGCATTTTTCTTCTCCCTCTTCACACACTTAGTGCTCAGCCTTTCCACTAAATTTTGGACAAGTATTTAAAGGATCTAGATAAGAAGGACCATCTCATTTTTTGCCATGAATTTGTCTGGCTTGGTGCCCTCAGGAACTTGGCCAGCTGGTGGCTGTACCAGAGTGAGGGCCACATGTCCAGACTCCTATTCCACCTTTCCTCACTATGAAATACTTTCCTCTTTGTAAAGAAACCAACAAGATGGTGCTTATCAGTGTACAAAGGACATGCAGTAGGAACATGTCTTCATACTGCCTCATTGTTTTTATTCAAATAAATCAAGAATATAGTTTCTCTTTCTTCCAGTTGTTATGAGACTTGCTGATATAGTGCATGTGGCCCTTTGGATAAAGTCATAATGTAAAACAAAATTGTATTAATAAGATATTACTGATATTAATCAATATGAAATGCAATAGTGTGCTGGGGTGAGGAAGTCAGGAAAGAATATTGTAAACTCCTCTGGGATCTGCAGGACCAGACACTTCCCAATGCTTCTTGCTAAATACTCAGCCTAGAAACAGTCCCCATAAGTGCAGTAAAACAAGCAACTCTAATGTTTGTGTTAGGTTGAAATTATGGCTTGGAAAATTTTAGTACTCTCTTCAATCATGAAAACAGTGAGAGAAGTTAAGTTTCATGTAATTATCCAGTCACAACGTAAGCTCCATCACATTCTCTGTTCTATGTGATAACTGCTTTAAAGGTCAGGGTTCTTTCATTCTCAGTGTATAGACTATGTTCTAATTGAACTTCCTAATGTGTCTGACAGATAGGAAATAGCTCATTTTGACCCTGAATGTCCAGTCTTTTGTTCACATATCCTAATAACATGGGATTATTACTTTTGTATTTTATACAGATATGCAGTAAAGACCCCAGTTCCAAGAAGAGTAATCATAATACTTTGTAGTTATATTTTCCTATTTGGCTATAAGGTGCTCATAGTTGCGAACATTCACTCATTAAACCAAGAGACTATAGATATATTATTTCATTTTGCAAAGTGAGGTGCTGAGTTACATGAGAGTTGAGCGACTTCCCTGAGTTCAAATAAGCTGTGGGTGAAACCGGGAATCAAGCCAGTCCTCCTGATGTGCTGGGCTTTCCAATCTTTCAAAAAGTGTGGAACCCTTTCAAAGTTTAATTCTGACCCTACAGAGCCCAGAACCACACACTTTCTCCATGTGTCATTTTTCTTGTCTATTAACTGGTATTCCTCAGAAACAGTGCCAATTTGCACCATGGGGATGAAAATTATATTCTGGGGGGGAAACCGATAAACTAACTGAAACTAAAGGCAAAGCCAAAGCCAAACCAGACAAAAGAAGCCACCACGCGGTCATTGAGCCCATGTGTCAGCACTGGACTGATAAACACAGCCCTGAAGAACTAAAGAAATAGCACCGCCTCACGACAGCATCCAGTCCCCCAGCCCGTAACCATTCACAGGAAGAGGGAGCTCGATATCCTATCCCATCTTGCAGATTTGTTAAAAATCTCAGGGAAAGGGGATTTAACCACGTTCTCTGTGGCTCCTCCCACTCTTTGATTTCTACCTCTCTTCCTCCTCCTGGTCACCCCCTTTTGTCTCCTTCACGTTCATTTTTCTCTTCCACCGGCCCTCTGTATCCTACGAGTCCCTGGGGTTATGTCCTAGTTCCTTTTCTCATTTTCACTTACACTCTCTCCCTGGCTGATTTTATCTACTTCCCTGCTTCAGTTACCATAAAAATGTTAACAATGCTAAAATCAGATCACCACCCCAGGCCTCTTGTCTTAGCTTCTTCACATGGTGAAGCCTTGGGCCCCTCGAGTTTGACATGTCTCATTCTCACCACATCACTTTATTCTTCACCTCCTCTGCCTACCCTCTGCCCCCACGCCAGACTCTATTACCTATCAAAGTAAAGGGCATCACCATCCACTTGATTTAATCAGCCCCAAATTGGGACCAACCTTAATTATTCTTTCTTCACTTGTCGCATTGCAAAGTTCTGCCAATTTTATCTCCTATATACCTCTCACATCTGACCACCGTGATTATCTCCACTGACATCATCCTAGTCTAAGCTACTGATCTTGCACTTTGCCTGCTCCAGCCATCCCCATACACCCAATGTACATCCACTGCCTCTCACCCAAGGATGCCAAGCCACCAGATAGAAGGGGGTGAACATTCAGTAGATAAGAGTCTGGTCTTTGTTGTGCCATTTACTGGCATGTGAGGTTAGACTGGACATGACCTCCCAAGGTTCACTTGCCTTCTCTGTTGCAGTGGGAATAAATAACAATTTGCCTTCTAGAAGCTGGCAGCTCAGCTCTTGAAGGCCTTCTCAGTTTTAAGATCTGTGATTCTGTGCAAGACCTCAAATATATTGATGTACTGAAATAACAAACAGCCACGCATTGACCAAATCCAAACAGTACACAAAACCAGTGATAGTGGCATTTTGAGGTTGACATTTTTCATGCTTTTTGGCCAGTAAACACTTTTTCATCATTCTGTTTTGGAACGTCCCATCTTATGATTTGTACAAGTGAAAATACACAGGAAAAACTGCATTTCTCAGCCTCCAGTGGAAGCTGGCAGTTGTTTCCTGGCAAGAAACACACATTTTCTGAGATTTAAATTTGCAGAAAAGTTACATGAAGAAAGGAAGGTTATTCTGGCAAGGAGGGCAGAGAGACATTCATCTTCAAAATGAGCACTGGCAGTGACAGTCTAGTGTTAGTATTGTCACAGTCTGCTCAGCAGTTGGAGTGAGAGCCTATGCCAGTGGCAGCCAGAGGGTCCTTCTTGGAGTAGTCTGACGATTTAGTGTGGGCATTATTTATGGCTTCATAGATTCCAATCCCGGTTCCCTGACCTTCCTGGGGACTGTGTAGGCTACCTAGTATTCTCCAATAAATGATGTATTTGTTTAAACAAGCTATGGTGCCTCTGTTGTTTGCAGCCATGAATGATGTGCAGTGTCTCATCCTTCAAGCCTCAGATGGAACATCCTCTTCTCTGGGAAATCTTCCTTGACCCTCAGATTACATTAAATCTCCTTGTTGTGTGCTCTTAGGACAGACAGCACTTTTCTTCTTCCAACATGTATCATATGTGTTTTAAATGACTTGATTGTCTCCCCTGCTGCACTGTAAGCTCTCTGAGGGCTGGGCTATGTCTGTCGTGTTGTTTCCTTTCTCTCTAGCAGCTGGTATATTGTACAGCACATAGTAATCACTTAATAAAGGTTGACTTGCATCAAATTACTAACTCTAAATGACTCATGCAATAGCTAAACACTGATTTTCTCCTTCATTTTTTCCTCATTAGAGACAAAAAACAGCTACTCATAGTCCTCAATTTGTTGCTTAAGAATAAGGTTAAAAGGTAACATGGACCAATGTGGAGAATACTAGAACTTTTTAAAGGCCTGATTCATTCTTAAGCCTTCTTGAGTTCTTAAAGTTGCTTGATTTCTATGAAATTTTCACTTTTACATTTTTTGGGGGGAGGGTGGCTGGCTGGTATAGGGATCCAAACCCATGACTTTAGTGTTATAAGGCTAAACAACTGAGCTAACCGGCCAGCCTGAAATTTCTACTTTTAAACACAAAGATAGGGCTTTTGGTTAGAAACGATAGAAGAGCTGCATGTGCTCTACACACTCTCTTCAAGGCCCCACTAAAATAGCAATAAAAAGTACATACACCCACAGGGACAAAGAGAACAGGAACATGAGCCCCCAGTACACAGAGGAGGATGCCAGGCATGGCAGGAGAAGGGAAGTCAGAGCCTGAATTGTGCAAGGGGGGGCCGGTATTATGGACCAGAGGTGTTCATCATCCAGTCCCACAATAGGGTGGTGTCAGGCACAGTAGAGCGGGAGGGTAAGGTGTTGGCAGTCGTGTGCTGGTGAATGTCTTATAACCAGCTATCTGAAAAAGAAAGAAAGGAAGGAAGGAAGAAAAATAAAGGGAAAGAAAGAAAGGCCTCAGTGTATAGAATTTACTGACTTCTGTGGTGGAAGTACACCCAAAACAGACAATTTTGAGCTACCAATGTGACATCGCTAAATGAGAGATTGAGGGGAAATGTGCACAATTAGCTCTTATGAACTGGTAGGAGCTAGCTCTAGCACATCATTGGGTACAGGGCCAAAAACAGGGAGATAGGTCCAGACTTAGTGTGAAAAGAAGTCAATCCTCACAACCTTTTCCTCATTTCACACAATGAATACACAGCTACGTATCCATCATCTCTCCTCACCACACACACAGAAGCCTAGAAAAACAAAATGGTCTCAGACATGGACCCCAAACCTCTGAAGATGAAAGAAGAGCACCGGAAAGGAACTATTCAAGAACACTGTTCATAAAGTGGGGCAATACTGTTTGAAAGTAGACTTTGATGACTTAAAGATACATATTGTAATTTCTATATCAATCACTAAAAAAATTAATTAGGGAAGAGGTATATAAAATAAGTCAATAGAAAAGATGAAATAGATACTGAAATATAATCAATTCACCTAAAAGAAACCAGAAAATGAGAAATAGAGAAGCAAAGAACAAATGGTAGAAATATAAAACAAATACCAAGATGAAAGACATTAACCCAACTGTTCCAATAATTAAATCAAATATAAATGAATTAAACACCCCAACTAAAATTTTTAAAAAATTAAAAATCCAGTGTCTCAGTGGCACTCACTACATTTTAAGTACTGAATAGTTACACATGGCTAGTGGCCCCCACACCAGACAGTAGAGAAACAGAAATTTCCATCATCACAGAAAATTCTAATGGACAATGCTTAGCAAAGGAGCGACTCACTCAGAATGAACTAGGAGGACGGAGCACCCCAGGATTAGGATTCAGTAACAAGAATATGTGGATGCCAGATAATGCCAATGAACAAAGGCAACTAAATTTTCAGAAAAAACAAAAAGTTGATCAGGAGAGTAAATGCAGTCACAGCATACTTGACTCTGCAGTGAACAATATTTACATGGGCAAAATTGTGTCAAAACTGATACTTGATTTATTCTAAACTAGTGGATAACTATATTGAGAGGCTAGGAGAGAGGAGAGGAGGTGACTGATGGGAGAGAGCTAAATCTCATCTACTGTAACGAGAAAATAACAGGTAACAACCAATGCTGGTAAAAGTGGTATGTACTTATTCTGGGGAATGTGGAGGTGACTAGCATGAAAAGAGACTGAAGGAGTTTTCCTCTGGGGAGTAGGAAGGGAGTGGGATGGGGTAAGGTAGAGGACTGCTGTTTGTCATAAGATTTTGGAGGTATTTGATTTTTAAAAACATTTGCATATATTAGCTGGGTAAGATACAATAAATATACCAGCAATCCAGATCAATTGTTCTCTCTCCCTATAATTTTTGGTTGTGACATCCAATTTGCTAATGGGACCATTGGTAATTTACAGAGCTTCTGTGTTGTAATAAAATCTGTTTAATATACTGTAAAATACATTATAAATAAAGTAAAAATACAAAAATATAAATATATAAAATATAAAGAATGAAGAGACACCTGAAGGTACAAAGAAGGATTTATATATAGACAGAGCATGCTGTGTCCCATGCATACAGAGAGAAAAGAAAGCAGAAAGAGATCCTGGGTGACTCAGGAACCTAAGGTAGGAAACAGAGCACACGTGCTTTATAGAGAGCCTGTGTCTTTCTTCCATGGCATGGCTAGATCCTAAAGGTACAGCCCAGGAAAGACGGATTTACCCCCTGGAGAGAAGGAACTGAGAGTCCAGGGAATAGGAGCTCCAGGCGCTGTGTGGCAGAAGTGGGCTATCCGTCCTTACACACGAGATGCTGAAACAAACAAACAAAAACAGCTCTGGTTAAGAGTCAGACAGACCTTGCTGGGATGGCACTTCTGCCACTGGAGGGTTGTGTGTGTGGAGGTGGGTACTTACTGCAGTGATTCTCAATCTCTTTGTTGAGGGTTCGCTTATAAGTACTGGGATTTGGGGCAACAAATTGAAGAGATTAAAGAGTCAAAATGAAATTGAAAGAGTTGGTAATAATTAAAATATAGTCGGTACCACTATACAATGGAGTTTCCCAGGGTCCATAAAGGCACTACATTTTTTTTGGCACCCAAAGCTTTGTAGTCTTAAGGTGAAAGGTTTCCTCTGAGCAGAATGTTGCTCTTTGAGTGGAAGTGCCCTGGTCATATACACATCTCCATCCATGGAGCCAGGCCTTTCCGTATTGCGGGACATCATCTTCCCTTTGGTCCTGACTTGCTTTTTTGCTGTCCCTCCTACTGAGTCTGATGTGTAGCAGAATTAGTCCCAGTTCTACATCTTGCATCACAACCCACTCAGTAAAATGCTCCATCAGGCAGTTAACAATCTGAATTGTCTGCTCAAATGGCAAGTTGTAGCAAGAGGCAATTTTATCCCTGGATCAAGGGTTGGCAGAGCACCAGGCAAGATTCCATGCTCACAGACACGACTTAACACCCTGGCTGGCAATCACTGGCTTAACCTCTCTGGCAAATGGCATCCCTGAGCCCGGAATGGAGCACGTATAGAATGGTTCTCCACTGTGCTGCTGTCCCTCCCAGCTCCCCGTGGGGTAAGGATTAAGAGTCCTGTTTCACTGAAGAGGAAACTGTTCAGAGAGGTTAAGCCAATTGTTCCAGCTGATGGGAGCAGGACAAAGAAGATTTTTTCCATTCCCACATCCGTGTTCCTGCCTGCCTCCCTGTACACGCTCGTGTTATACACCTCCACTGCTCATGGAGAAATGTCTGAGGCGGTCAGTTTCACTGGGGGGAGGGAGAGCTGCCTCATCACTGCAGCCATCTGAAGCTGGGTAACTGGAAGCAGTTGTTACTGAGAAACAATATGACAAGAAATATATTGGAGCCTCTGAAAGATGAAACCAGCTGTCAACAGTCATACTAGTGGCTAAGTAATACAGGTGCAAACTTCAAGTGGTAAGTCACTGTGACATCGTAAAAGTTATCTTTTTGTTTTATTGTATTTGTCTTTATTAGGGTACTTGAAAGCCTTTGGAAATTAGAACTTGTATTCCCTTTCTTGCCTAATGACATCATTATCCTCTCTGTGGTCTAAATCATGAATGGGGGAATCATTGCAAACTCCCTTCTCTTATTCCATGATTACCTCTCGTTCTTCATTACTCTCATTTAGCCCTTCACCCAGTCCTGTTAACCGGAGTTGCAAAGTATCTTGAAAATGTTTCCGTCCTACTCTACTTATGAGTGTGGGCTTTTGGGTCAGACTGTCTGGGTTGAAACCCGCCTCTGCTCCTGGGATCTGTGAGTCCTTCCCCAGCAGGGTATGGGGGTGCTCCTGGTACCCAAATCACATTGGCATTGAGTATTGTCACACTTAAGCTGCTCCCAGATGGGTGTATTCTCCCCATATACCCCAAAGAGCCTCTTGTTTAGTCTTCAGGTTTTCTTTTCTAGCAAAGTTAAACATTTTCTTGTTTAGTTATCCTATTTACTTCCTTCTCTCTGTTCACATCCACTGCCCATTTTTGAGACTTGGAGTGTTAGTATTTTTCTTATCTTATTGAATATGTCTATATTCATATTTCAAGTTTCTCTTTAAAAGCAATTTATTTAATAATAAATTTTTCATATGTTGTTATTTTTAGAAGCAATAAAATGTGAGAGAAAATAATGAAATAACACTGCCAAAGCAGCGATTTAATATCACCCCTGGGTGGAGTTTCTCCAGAAATTATCTGCAGAAGGTGAGGAAACCTTATCTTTAGGATGTTAATGCTGAATGATATTATCATTACTGTGAATTATTATTGTTCTTAAATAACACTAAAAACAACCAAAGGACAGGAGTTTAGGGAGGAAAGGAGAAAAAAAAATGTTAGCTGGTTTCACTCCTCTCACCTTTTTGCTCCTCTCGATCCTCTTATTTCCCAGAAAATGCCAGATTCGGTGTAATTTTTTTGACACCTCCTTTGTTATCAGTAGTAGATTAAAACTTATACTTCATTATTATTATCATTCAAAATATGTGCCTAGAATGATATGAAAGCACTATGCATCTACTTTTATATTAGTGGTGAAGGGAAATTTCTTAGGCCTCTATCGTATTATTTAATTTCATTAGAAAATCACTAAGGAACAGAGCTATCCTTTGATTTATAGTGAAATTGTTTTTTAACTGTTTGTAGTCCCTCCCATCTGTTTTAAATAGAAAGCGCCAAAAGTTGCACTGCCTTCCCTATTCAAGCCCATTTCTTTAGGGTAAAAAAAATCCCAGTAAACTAAATAGTGGCCCCTGCAAATACTCCTGATGCTTGACGCTCTGATTTTTCCTGTACTGCTTGTCAGTTGCTCGACAGGATTGAAGACGCTTGCTCTTCGAATGTGGGTCTGTGTGTTTTTCTTGAATTTCCTCTTAGGTAAAAGCTAATCTGCATCAATTTCCATTTTCAGCCACTAACTATATCTGTAACTGCAGTGACATTTTTACACAGGGAAAGATGTATGCTGCCCATCTGTCATGTAAGGACATAACGTAGCTAAACCATCTACCCTGTGAGTGATGAAAACACAAAAGGCTGGGTTCGGTTTCTGCTTGGAGAATTGGTGGCAAGAGATACTCATTTGTGTATTATGCTGGAAAGAAAATTAACATTAGGTGAGCCACAATCAACGGATTGCAGAAGCACCTCTGTGAGAGGAAGTGAGTCTGGGTTTGCAGTGCCTTTAGCCTCTGTTTTGAAAGTCTGAGCTCACAAATGTGTTATTGTTTTGTGCCTGACTCAGTGGATCAGGGATACTTTCCCAGGACAACGGGGAGTGTGGTGGAGGTGAGGCCAGGAGGTCTGGACAAGGGTACTGGCCTTGTCATGACCAACTAGGGGACTCTAGGCAAGTCTCCACTTTATCAACATTGGTTTACTCATCTCTAAAAAGACAGAATTGGGCTCAGTTACCATTCCTAACATTCTAATTATGACCATGGCTTTTACTTAGGCTGCACTGAACACAGAGATGACAGAGACCGTTGACTTGTTTATAGGCTAGAATATAGCTATTGGGTGGGCTTTCAGTTGCAGAAGGGTCCAGGCACGAATGTACGAGAGACAGGGAAGGAAGAATATATAAGGATGTGTTAATGGGGATGGAGTGGGTTGGAAAGAGCGACTTCAGAAGCTAGAGGCAAACTTGACCAACTTTATAGATTGGTCCCAGGCTCCTTTGGGCCTGAGAAACAGTGTGTCAGGACTGAGCATCCTCGACAATGTTGACGCTTCTCAGGGTTGTGTCCTAGGCCCTCTTCTTCTCTCACTCTACACACCCCAACCCTGGGCAGTTTCATCCACTCGCTTTTTATCTGATGTATCTCCTGGCACACTTTTCTCTCAAGCAACAACCCTGTGTATTTGGTGATCTCCACTTGGATGGCCGTAGACCCTCAGAGCCATCAGTCTCAGACTGAGCTTGCCGATTCTTCTTTGCCCATGCCACACTGCTGCTCCTTCTCCTGTAGTCATCATCTCAGTAGATGACACCTTGTCCACAGTATCTATCAGGTGAAAAACGGGTGTCCTGCTTGACTTCTCCTTCCCTCAGCAATAACAACCAAATCCTCCTGCACTCCGATGATCACTTAGAACTCTTCAGTCTCAACTACCATTGAGATAAGTCAAACTCCACAGCAGGACTGGCCTCCCCCACCTTCCAGCTTCATCTTTTGCTGCTCCTCCCTCACACTTTCCAGTAGAGCCCGGGTAAGCTTCTTCCAGTTCTACAGTCTAAGCAGGTCACTTTTGCTTCTGAGTTTTATGTATGCTCCTGGTTCTGCTTGGCAGACCTCCCGAACCAGCCTTTGCGTAACTGGTTTTCCTGGATAACTCACACTTCCTCTTCTGTCTTGGTCTAGATCCATGGTTCTCAGTTCGGGTTGATGTTGCTTCCCCAGAAGACATTTGGCCATGTCTGGAGATATTTGGGGTGATCACAACAGGGTTGAAGGTGCTACTAGCATCCAGTGGCTAGAGGCCAGGGATGCTGCCGAACATCCTACAGTGCCTGTCACATCAGAGACCCCTTCAACAAAGAATTATCTGTCCCCAAATATCAATAATGTTGAGACTGAGAGACGCTGGTCCAGATTTTACCTTCTCTGTGAAGCTTGTCCTGACCTCATCAAGCCCCTCCTATGTGGTCTCATGCCCATCTCCTTAGGCTTTTCATTATCCTTCCCCTGTTGTGCTATTTTCTGTTCAATTGTCTGTTTCTTCTTCTAGAACATTAGCTTCCAGAAGCCAGGCCTGTTTCTTGTTTCCCTTTTAATTCCCAGTCCCCAGCACAACTCCTGGTCATAGTGGGCATGCAGTACATATTTGTAAATGAGTAAAAAAAATGAATACACAAAAGTTGCTCTGTAAAAGTCACTACATTTTTTCCAGAAGACATATCATTTGCAATATTGCAACATGCAATTAAAATATGCAAGTTTTTCCCTCTAATCCTCACCCCTGCAGCACTGCTAGGGAAAGCACTCCTACAGAGTTCTCTTGTATATGTGGGCCATAGCAAACTGCCAACCTGCCAGGGGAAATAAAGATTTGAATAGTTATTTTGTTTACTAGTGGCCTCTCTTGCCAGTTAGACTCTGGTCATGGAAATATCCTCACCCACAGTGTGGTGTGTGCTGCAGCATTATTATTATCATTATCATTATTTATATTTCCATGACCTGATTTTTTACATTAAATAATAGTTGAAGCAGTTTAGGTCATGACTTTCTTTCATAGTTGAAAATGCCACATAAGGCATGTTAAGGCAATGTGAGCCAATATGTTTCATTGCCCAGCACCATAATCTATTAAGCCTGGGATATTTTCAGGGAATTGCCTTAAATCCTTTGGTGGTTTAAAGTAGCTTCACAGGGATTAGTGGCTTAGAGGTAATTGTTATTGCTAATATTTTATTTGAAATGTCCTGTTCAGCAAAGGTAATGTGACATTTTGCTCACTGGAAATGCTGTCTTTCTAGGAAAAGGGATGAATCAAAAAGGTCAGTGCCCAGGAGAGGGAGGGAAGGGAGCACGTGAGACAAAGGACAGGGGCCTGATCTCAGGTGACCAGAACATTAGCCGAGTCACAACTGACTTTTGAGTGGTCCTTGGGGAGATGAAGTTTTAATTTCATGTAAATTGTGAGATCCATCTAGACAGTTAACCAGCTCTAAAGAGAAACCTAAGTTTTACTTTTAAAAAGAAAAATAACTGAAGAGAATGAAACACATTGAGGTACTTCTTTGAAGCCTCATCCTGCTTTTCCTCAGGGCCCATCTCTGTTCCTCTGCCAGTGGATCTGAAATATAGAATGCTTGAGAAATCACTTGGGGGAACTTGTTTAAAAACAAAGATTCTTTGAGCCCTACTCCCATATCTCTGATTCTGTAGTTCTGAGATGGTCCCAGAAATCTGAATTTAACCAGAGAGCTCCATGGGATTCTGATACAAGTATGTTTTATGCCCGGAGAAACACTGGATTAGCCAATCTCTTTCTTGCCCATGATATCATGTTTCTCAAATTTCTATCTATGGTCCAAATGCATCTGAGTTCTAGACCCATATATGAAAGTAACACTCAAAATGAGGATCAAAATTTCCTCTTGAATGCCTTAATGATACTTCAAACTCAGCCTGTCCTCTTGTAGGATTACCTACCTCAGCACCCAACCAGTTCTAAATGGTCCCAGCTCCTGTCATAACTTAGCGTTTCTTGTCCGAGACATAGCAATAGCTTTCTAACCAGTCTCTGCAGTCACTCTTCAATCAGCTCTCCTCAGTGAGCCATAGGGACCTTTATAAAATGCATGCTTTAATGTTACACCACTCCCTGCAGAGACTCTCCAGTGACTTCTCATTGCCTTTAAGATTAGACCTAAATCCTTTCTTTGGTTCACAAGGCCCTACTTAGTGGCCACCTGACCACCACTGCAGTCTTGTCTCAAACAACTTTCTCTTTGCTCTTTTTGTTCTCACCACACTGTTCTTTCTTTAGCTTCTTACAAGTGCTATGCTTGCACCCCATACAGTGTGTTCTGCCCTGAACCAGTTTTTTCCTTCAGTCCTCTCCCCTTCCCTTAGTCTAGTGAACACCTCTTTCTCCTTCAAATGACATCTCCAATTTTACCTTCATGATCTTCTAATCTAACTCAAGTCCCTTATGATACACTCTTAAGCATTTATATATTTTCTGTAATGATATGGTTAGCTTTGTGAATGTTGATTAATGCCTGCCTTCTCTAGTCTTGAAGGTCCACAAAGGCAGCAGTTATGTCCTTCTTTGCTTACCATTGTGGCCCCCACAATGTCTCTCACAGTGCTTAGTATGTGGAGGTATTCCATAAATGTGTTTTGAATGAATGTTTGTTGAATGACTGAATGTAAAAGAAAAAAGAATTTTAAAAAATGAAAAAAGTCTATGAGAGATAGCAGACAACCTTAAGTGCATAAACATCCAAATCATCAGTATTCCTGAAGGGGAAGAGATATGAAAAGGCATTGAGAACATTTTCAATGAAATAATAGCAGAAAACTTCCCAGGTATAGGGAGAGACACAGACCATCAGATTCAGGAGGCCCAAAGAACCCCAAGCAGATTCAATCTAAAAAGGTCCTCTCTGAGACACATTATAGTCAAACTGGCAAAACTCAAGGACAAAGAGAGAATCCTAAAAACAGCAAGAGAAAAGCATCAAGTGATCTACGAAAGAGTCCCCATCGACTAACAGCAGACTTCTCAACAGAGGCCAGAAGAGAATGGGATGATACATTCAAAATACTAAAAATAAACTAACAAACAAACAAAACTGCCAGCCAAGAATACTACACCCAGCAAGGCTATACTTCAGAAATGAAGGAGAAATAGTGTACTTCCCAGACAAACAGAAACAATGAAAGGTCACTACCACATGACCAACCCTTCAAGAAATCCTCAAGGGAGTCTTGCATCTGGAATCAAAAAATGATGTTCTTTACCATCAATAAACAAGAAAGAACAAAACCCACTGGTACAACAATAATGCAAATGAGAAAGAGGAAGACACTTACCATCTCAAAAATTAACAAACATCAAAGACAAACAGCAAAAGGGAAAGAAAGAAACAAAAGATATTTAAAGCATCCAAATGAAAATCAAAAATGCCAGAAGTAAGATAATACCTTTCATTAATAACCCTAAATGTAAAAGGATTAAATTCCCCACTCAAAAGACATAGACTGGATGACTGGATTAAAAAGCTAGACCCAATTATATGCTGTCTACAAAAGACTCACCTAACTTGCAAAGACACACACAAAGAGTGAAGGGATGGAAAAAGAAATATCAGGCAGATGGAAATCAAAAACAGGCAGGAGTAGCTATTCTTATATGAGAAAAAGTAGACTTTACACCCAAAACTATAAAAATAGACAAAGAAGGCCACTATATAATGATAAAGAAATCTATCAGCAAGAAGACATAACAATCATGAATTTATATGCACCCAACATTGCACCACCAAGATATATAAAGAAAACACTATTAGACCTAAGGAAAGAGATATGCCAAATTATAATAGTTGAGGGCTTGAACAGCCCTGTCTCAGCATTGGACAGATCATCTAGGCAACAAACCAACTGAGAAACACAGGATTTAAATCACACTTTAGACTGGTTGGACTTGGCAGATATCTATATTGTATTTCATCCAATAACTACATAATATGCATTCTTCTCAGCTGCACATGGAACATTCTCCAGGATACACCACACATTGGGTCACAAATCAAGTCTCAACAAATTTTAAAACACTAAAATCATTTTAAGTATCTTCTCAGACCACAATGAATTAAAACTAGAAATCAAGTGAAATAAACAAGTGAAACTTTGAAACCTATGTAAACACATGGAAATTAAACAGCACACTCCTAAAAGCCATATGGGTCCAAGAAGAAATTAAACAGGAAATCAAAACATTTCTCAAAACTAATGAAAATAAAGAAACTTCATACCAAAAACTTACCACTGCAAAAGCAGTACTAAGAGGGAAGTTTATTGCAATAAATGCTTACATCAAAAGAATAGAAAGAGTTCCAAAAAAAAACAACTTCATGCTACACCTCAAAGAACAAGAAAAACAAGAACAATCCAATCTCAAAATTAGTAGATGGAAAGAAATAATTAAGTTCAGAGCAGAACTAAATGAAGTAGAAACTCCGAAAACAATACACAAGATCAATGAAACAAAAAGATGGTTTTTTGAGAAGATAAACAAAATAGACAAACCATTAGCTAGGCTAACTATAAAAAGAAGAGAGAAGACCCAAATAACAAAAATTAGAAATGAAAAAGGAGACATTATAACTGATACTACAGAAATACAAAGAATCATTAGAGACTACTATAAACAACTATATGCCAACAAATTTGAAAACCTTGAGGAAATGGATAAATTTCTGGACACATACAAACTAATGAGACTGAACCAAAAAGAAATCGAAAACCTAAATAAACATGCAATGTCTTCCAACAAAGAAAAGCCCAGGACTTAATGACTTTACTGCTGAATTCTACCAAACCTTTAAAGAGGAATTAATACCAATTCTCTTCAAACTATTCCGAAAAACTGAAACAGAAGCCATTCTCCCAAACTCGTTCTATAAAGCCAGCATCACCCTGATACCAAAACCAGACAAAGATACAATAAAAAAAGAAAACTACAGGCCAATATCTGTGATGAACGTAGACACAAAAATCCTCAATAAAACAATAGCCAAAACAATACAGAAAAACATCAAAAAAATGTGCACTATGATCAAGTGGGATGCAAGGAAGGTTCAACACATGCAGGTCAATAAATGTGATATACCGCATCAACAAAATTAAGGACAAAAAACATGATTATCTCAATAGATGCAGAAAAATCTTGTGACAAAATTCAGCATCACTTAATGATAAAGACTATCAGCAACTAAGGTATAGAAGAATAGTATCTTGACATAATAAAAGCCATATATGACAAACCTACTGTCACTATCATCCTAAATATGATACTTACAGTATCATCCTGACACTTTCAATATCATCCTTTCAGCGTTTCCAATAAGAATTGGAGCAAGACAAGGATGCCCACTCTCACCACTCCTAACATAGTATCAGAAGTACTAGCCAGAGCAATCAGGCAAGAGAACGAAATAAAGGGCATCCAGATTAGAAAAGACAAAGTCACACTGTCCCTTTTTGCAGATGACATGATCCTATAAATAGAAAAGCCTAAAAACTATACAAAAAACCTCTTGGAGCTGATAAACAATTTCTGTAAAGTTGCAGATTAAAAGTCAACACAAAAAATCAGCAGTGTTTTCATACTCCAACAATGAACTAGCAGAAAACAAATCAAGAAAGCTAGCACATTTATAATAGTCACCAAAAAAAAAAAAAACCAACCCAAAAAACCTAGGAATCAATTTAACCAAGGAGGTGAAAGATCGCTATAAGAAGAACTACAAATCAATGTTGAAAGAAATTAAATAGGACATGAAAAGATGGTTAGACATGTCATGCTCTTGGACTGGAAAAATTAACATTGTGAAAATATCCACACTACCTAAAATGATCTAGAGATTCAGTGTAGTCCCCATCAAAATACCAATGACATTCTTCACAGAAATAGAAAAAAAACAATCCTAACATTCACATGGAACAGCAGACCCCAAATAGCCAAAGTAATCCTGAGTAAAAAAAAAATGAAGCTGGAGGCACAACACTACCTGACTTCAAATTATACTACAAAGCTATCGTAACCAAAACAGCATCTTACTGGCATAAAAACAGACAGTTGGACAAATGGAATAGAATAGAGAACCCAGAAATCAACCCACACACTTACAGCCAACTGATCTGTGACAAAGGCACCAAGAACATATATTGGGTAAACGACAGCCTCTTCAATAAATGGTGCTGGGAAAATTGAACATCCATGTGTAAAGGAATGAAACTAGACCTGTACCTTTCACCAATACCAAAATCAACTCAAAATGGTTTAAAGACTTAAATATAAGACCTGAAACTATAAAACTTCTTAAAGAAAACATTGGGGAAACACTTGAGGAAGTAGGAATGGGCAAAGACTTTGTTAATATGACCCCAAAGCAGAGGCAACAAAAGGAAAAAATAAACAAATGGGATTATATCAGCCTAAAAAGCTTCTGTACAGTAAAAGAAAAAATCAACAGGGTGTAAAGACAACCTACAGAGTGGGAGAAAATATTTGCAAACTGTGCATTCAACAAAGGATTAATATCCAGAATATGCAAGGAACTCAAGCAACTTAACAGTAACAAACCAAATAACCTGATTAAAAAATGTGCAAAGGAACCACATAGGCATTTCTGAAAGGAAGATATACAAATGGAAAAATGCTCAACATCACTCAACATCAGGGAAATGCAAATCAAAACCACACTGAGATATCATCTCATGCCAGTTAGACTGGCTATTATCAAAAAGACAGGGAATAACAAATGCTGCTGAGGATTTGAAGAAGGGGAGCCCTCCTACACTATTGGTGGGACTGTAAATTAGCACGGCCATTGCAGAAAATGGTATGGAGGTTCCTCAAACAACTACAAATATAACTGCCATATGATACAGCAATTCTACTACTGGGTGTATACCCAAAGGAATGGAAATCATCAGGTCAAAGGTACCTGCACTCCCGTGTTTATTGCAGCTCTGTTTGCAATAGCCAAGACTTGGAACCAACCTAAATGTCCATTGTCAGACAAGTGGATTTTCCTTAAAATGTGGTATATTTACACAATAGAATAATAGTCTGCCATAAAAAGAATGAAATACTGCCATATGCAGCAATATGGATAAACTTAGAGAAAATCATGTTAAGTGACATAAGGCAGCCATAGAAAGAAAAATACTGCACGTCCTTACTAATAGGTAGGAACTAAAAAACAAACAAATAAATTTTTTAAAAAAGAAAGATGAAACAATCACAGTAATACATTGAACTTTCAAAAGGATAGAACAGAACTGAGGTTACCAGAGCTGGGAGAGCGGGAGAAGGGGTAAGAGAGGAATTGGTAAATGGCCATGAAAAACGATTACATTGTATAATGCTGAATATACTAATTATCCTGACCTGAGTGTCACATATGGCATTCACGTATTGATATTCGACTCTGTTCCCCACAGATACATACAATCAACTATGTTACAATAAAAAATACATAAAAATAAAAAAATAAAAACTTTGCAATAAAAAAAAGAATAATTTCATTTGAACTTCAGACAGAAATTACAGTAGGCCTAGCAAATACAGACAATGGGGATGTCAGGCAGAGCAAACTGGGTGTAAAGGTCATTAGATACATAATTAAGTCAGATAGGACAACATAATTATAACTTCTAAGCACAATCATTAAATGTACACAAACTTTGTAGCAAAGTATATAATTTTAAGCTTGAGGTAACTTCTCAGTGACAGATGGATGGGACATTTTAAAAATAAGAGTGATCCTGATAAAGAAATACTTAGATTTCACTCAGCATGAAGAATATTTAAAATAATAAATGCCCTTTGTTTTATTATATAGAGTCTGATATTGGGTGTCATTTTGCTAGACCATTTCTCTCAAAACAATATTAATTCAGTTTTTGATAAGGGCTCTAAGGGGCTTGTGCACTCACCCAGAGAATTATTTACCCCAACTTTCACACTTGCCCTGAAAAGTAAGATTGTCTCCAGAAGTCTTGAAGCCACTGGAATCTTCTGGATGTATCATGGCTGAATCCATCTGTTAAATGGATTGGCATGTTAGGTCAGCCAGATTCTATGTGTCACTGGGATCTGTTATTTACTAGTTACGACTCTGTGCTGTTCCCCTCAAAGAAGGCCAGAGAGATTTTCAAATGGAAGTCACAAACTGAAGAGATGAACAAAGGAGAGAAATACAAAAAGACCATCATGGTAAAGGCCAAAGGGAAAGAGGTTGCTAAAAAACAGCAAGTGGAAAGGAAGGCTTAACGTAGAATTCATGTTTGTAAAATTAAAAAACACATGTAATGCTATTATCGCTTCAGAATTCTGGACTCACTTTGAATCGTTATTTTTGATATTGCAGAACTCAACCCAAAAGGAGAAAATAATTCCTTCAACATTCCTTTCCTGCTCCATAGGGAAGAAATGTCCTCACTTCCACAAGTGTCTGAAGGAGCTCCAAGTTTCTGGTTGCTGCCTGATGGAACCATCCCATCTTCAAAGCTGTGCTAAGGCGGTGAGGAAAAAGACTGGTCCTGTCATTCGTGGTTGAGTGTCTGCTATGTGCCTGATGCTTTGCTAGACACTTTTATATAGACTTGAGACTACAAACGGGCAAAACAGAGTTCTTATGCTGAAGGATTGTTCTCTGAAGAATCCGACCGGTCCAGGAGAAAATCCCTAAGGAGACTGACATAGGGGGCTCACCAAAAAATGCACAGCCAGATCAGCAACACAAAAAAAGGCCTACCAGTGAAATCCCTGCTGCGTGCCCTGTGCCTCCAAATAGCTCTTTTGTGCTCCCCTCTTAAATATAAGAACCAACATGGAGCACAAGGTAGTTGAGGACTGTTTGTAATGTGAAAGACAGAGGCCAAAACCACTCGTGAGAAACAGAAGCCACTCATTAAAAGAAGATATTGCATCTATGAAACAAGAATAGCATGATATAGAAAAGAAAAAAACAGAGAACGAAGAAGAGTTCCTGGAAATAAAAAATAAGACAGCAGAAATAAAAGCTTAATAGAAGGTTAAGAGATAAAGTAGAATACATTTCCCAGAAGTATTCAAAAAATATGAGAAAAATTGAAAAGAAATTATAAGAGAATTACAGAATCATTTCAGGATGCCCAAATTCCAATAACAAGAAAGAACAATCAAAATAAAGGGGAAGTTATTTTTCAATTTCAGAAAATTTCTAAGAATTGAAGGACATGATTTTGTCGATCAAAATAACACATCTAGTACCCAGCATAAGACCCACAATAAAGCATGTTCTTGCAAAATTTCAGAACACTGAGGACAAGTGAATAGGTAAAAAAAAACTTTCAAGAAAGAAAAACAATTTATTTACAAAAGACCAAGAATCAGATTGGCATCAGACTTCTTAATAGTTACACCGGAAACTGGAAGAAAATGAAGAAACGCCTTCAAAATTCTGAGAGGAAAAGATTTCAAACCTAAAATTATCTATTCAGACAGACTATTGGTCAAGGATTAAGGTAGTATAAAGACGTTTCTGCTTGTACAATTTTCCCCTCATGCATCAATTTTCTGAGAAGTCACTAGAGAAGATACAACACTAAATGAGAGTAAATCATGCTAGAAAACATGGGATCTAGGAAACAGAAGACTAACATAAGAGAGAGGCAAAGGAAACCTCTATGATTGCCGTGGAGGAAAATTCCAGGGAAAAACTAAGCACTAGGAACAGAGGACAGCAAGTTCGGGCTGGAGCAGGCCAGGAGGTGCTGGCAGAGATGTTTTCAAGACAAAGAAGTTGGTAGACTGCCTACTGTGTTTGAACATTCTGGGAAAGATTTAGATTCTTGGAGAGGGTATGGGGTTGATTTAGTGGTAAACACATTAAAAAAAACTGAGCAAGCATGTACACACAGAGATGATTATTAATATCCTTGAGGTAGAAAGATACGTAAAAAAAGAGATCAAAGCTCAGAAATTTTAGTTATAATAATGTAAATGTTAAAGCCATTCCAACCAATATTATGGTATAGCTCTATAGCAGTGTTGGGAGGGTTGAAGGATGGGAAAGTCACATGGGTGAGTGGGGAGGAATGATGAGAGACCGTGGGAAGCGAATAGACGATGCCTAAAATGGAAAAATCAAGAAGAAATAGTATAAACATGTTTTTTGGTAATGGGATTAGAAATACTGGAAGAGCTATCATAATAATTGTCTTATAGAACTATGTGTGTCTTTAAACTGTGTGTGTGTGTGTGTGTGTGTATCTCTCATGAAAAGTGAGAACTAAATTAAAAATATAAGGCAAGTATTTTGGCAAGCAAATCAATGAAGTGAAAGTGTTTGTTTAATGGAGAAGTGACGCTTGCTCCAAAAAGGCCCAGGTTTGGGCTGGCCAGTTAGCTCAACTGGTTAGAACGCAGCCTTGTAAATCATATTTGTGGCTCAGGGTAGTTTAGTAATTCTACAGTCTTGATCATGGCAGAAACACTTCATCACTAGGGAATGGATGACCAGAGCTTTCATGATAAGGGAGTAATGGATATGTTCATTGCCCAGGACCTCCTTCCTCCATCTAGCAAGAAATAACACTTAAAGCCAGATAGATGTTAAATTCTTTGCAGATTAAAAAAAAGTAATAATAGGCCTATATTGCATTGCAGAGTTACCTTTGGCTAAAATTGTCCTCTTGGCCATTTATCACTTTGTTCCCCAAGCCCTGGACTCAAGTGGGAACCAGATTGAGCCATTTGTAAACTTCATTAATTACAGATATACAACACATCTCTTACCCTCCTTTCTCCAAAAGGCAAACTGTGATTTGTTATCTTTTCTGTGACCTCCACAAAGTAATCTTCCCAGGTAATATTAACATTTAGAATACATAGTCCCTCGAATGACCACCGACCCATTACTTACCCATCCCAAACACCAGATATTAATAACTTTTAAAAGACATCCATGCCTGGCTTCATGAGGTCCCTGTAGAGACTCCAGGGGCACACACTGAAAGTACAAAATACTTTGCTTTTGAGAAGACTTTGTAAGAGCAATTTTTTCAAAGATTGGAGGATCTTGAGTATTTTTGCCATATGGATTTGTGGATATATTGAACTACCGTCATTTTCATTAAGTGCATGGTCCTATATGCCTTATTTGGCCACATTCTTGTGGAAGGTGTTCCCTAATACCCGTGTATCTGACAGAAGAATAAACTGCAGTGACCATGAGGTGCCCACCAAGTGGCTGATGGAGGGAGATATTCTCAGTCTCTTATTCTCCTTACATTCCATGTACCCCAGGCCTTTGTGCATCAGTGGAAAGAAACAAAGTGATGCGTAGAGCTGACTGACTCAAGGTAGAATAGTCAAGTGTGGCCCTGGGCCCTCTGACTTCCATTATCTGTATGTTTCAGGTTCTTTAAAGCTCATTATGGCTGTACTGTGGCTGATGCCATTACAGTCTGGTCCAGGGGAAATGGCAGAACCCAGAGAGTTGTTATCAGGAGACAGCCTTCTCAAAGTTAAAGTAGCACCTCTGACTTTGGCTAAAGAGCCATAGAATTGACTGGGAGCAAAAAGACAGAAGCCTTCTAAATTTTTATGAGAGCCACATTGCCAAAGAAATCCCAAACCTAGCTAACAACAGCTGGTCATTTGTTTTAGATTTTCCCCAGTCCCCAGAAATGGAACCAATAAGAAATACGCTGCTAAAGTGCTATAGCTTCTAAACTGGGTATTCTCCCTCATGCCTATCTTCAGGGTGGTCCCGGAAGATGAGGGTCAAGAGAGCTCCTTTAGCAGATCAGGGGCATCAAGACTCAGTGATCTAGATACTCACTTCACTGGTCAAGCAGGGAGTCCAACATGTGCTGTGAACTAGTGACCACTTGCTTTGTTTTCCAATATCTTTTTTCCTCAAATGTAATTTTTTCTTTCTATTCTTCTTGTTCTTCTCCACTACTTCCTATTGCACGTGTACAGGATGGAGAGTTCTTTCAGCCCATGTTGGAGCCACATCTGGACTGAGAGGATAGACAGTGCATCATCTAGTGATGATGGGAACGAATGTAGTAACCGGATTAGACTTTGGTTTGCCTTCTTTTGGGGAAGGAGAGTGACAATGTCTCAGCTAGACCCAAGCACTTTTAAAAGTGTTTGTATGAGAAGGACTATCTTTATGCATGTTGTATAGCCAAATGTGTACCATAGTAGACATTGTGAGAGTTCTCCAACAATTATTCTCTCCCTTCACCATTATGAATAGTCTTGTGATTTGGGTGAAACACACCCCTCCACCAAATTCAGAAAAGGGCCCTGATTAATCTAAACCAATAAAGACAACCCCATCTCTCTTGCCGCAATGATTGTTTCAGAGATAGCTTTGGGTAGTCCTAAGCCAAATAACCTTTTTTAAAAAACAGTTATGGGGACAACACTGTTTCCTGGGATATAAATGGGGAAGTTTTAGTTGCAGCAGGCAGGAATTTTGTTACCATGCGAGGTAGGTAAATTCAACCATCTCTTTCCTCCATGCTCAGAATTCAAAATCGTCCAGTATAGCATCTGCTCAGCCATGTTCAAAGTCACCAGCCCAGTTTATGGCTGCCTGGGATTGGAAGAGGCAGGATCTGGCCTCTAGATTCCGAGTGGGTGACAGACACCTGCATTTACCAACCCACCAATGTACCACACAATACCAAAGAAACATTTCACAAAAGGGAATCCACGTGGTGTTAGGAAGAGGGAATGTATTCTGGAAGACCAAAAAATGACACGTATCTACAACCCTTTTCCTCCCAACCCAAGACATTGACATTACTGACAAATAAAGAGCGCTTAAAAAGTGCTAGTTGATAAAGGCTTAGAGTTAATCTTAAAAACTGATAAATAATTCACCTAATCTTTCTAATAACCCAGTAAAGTAGAAATTTCAACTCCCGTCTTAAGATAAGAAAACTGAAGCTTATAGAGATAAAAATTATTTTCCCAAGGGCACCCAACTAATAAATGGAGTAGCTGGAATTCGAGCTCTGTTCTGCTTGACTCCAAGCTGATGCCCCTTCTACGATACTGGGAAAGTCCAAGATGTGAGTAGAGCAAATGAGATTGACCTGATGGTTTTAGGGAAAAAATTACCATATTAACTAGCACACAGTAATTGTGAGGGCCTACATAAGAAATTTGGACTAAACATGGAAGAACGGGGTCCTCCTGCCACAGATCATGCGACACATGAAATAAATGGGGGGAAAAATCTAACCAGTTTATTCAATGTTGAAGAGAAGGTAGGTTTCCCTAGCACCTTCTATGAGAAGGTGCTTCCATCTTCCTTTCAAGTTTGCTGCAGGACATGACCCAAGAAGAGATCATACTTTCAATATTCTTCAGGTTCAAGTCTTTAACCACTGCCAGTTTATAAAAAGTGTGGAAACAGAAGGCAAAAGTAGACCCCTATGTTCCTTAGTGTAGATACATGACCAGGTCAGGGAGACCTATTTTGTAATGAGCTCTGAGACCAAAGCTTCTGGAATTCCATGCATATGATGAGGCATGCTATTGGACTAACTGAATTTGAAACTAAGAGGAAAAAACAGAATACTGTGCATTTATTTCTGGAAATATGGGCTTGTGGATTTACACTAGAGTGTGTGGTACCTGGGAATGCCTGTTCCCACCGCAGAAATGTCCTGAGCCTAAAAGTCATATATATATATATTAAAGTTGAGTAGTTTTTTGGTAGAAATGAATTCACAGTTTCAGAGCAGATTCATGGGTTGCATTAATCGTGTTTTGAGTCTCCACAGCCACCCTTAGAGCACAAATGTCAGGGGATAGAATGGTTGGTCATCTACTCTAGCGTGTGGCTCGGTTTACTGAGGGACTGAGAAGCAGAGGGTGAAGTGAGCCCACCAGGAAGCTCAATATCCTTTAGGATTTGGATATATACGAACCTTAGAGCTAACCCAAAACTTCTAATGATATGGTCAAACTCTGGGCAATACCTGGGTCTACCTGGACTGTGAAAATACATTCTCTTGAAAGAAACCAATTAAATTAAAGCTGAGAGGCAATCTCAGAGTCAGAAGCGACGTATAGTCTGTAGGGACAAGAGTCCCTGTCCTTGAAAATAGTCTAGCATCTTTATTACAATATTCTTGTTAACTTTGTAAAAGTTTCTCAAACACTAGTATTTTTTATATCTAAAGTTGAATAAACTGATCTTGCAATATTTTCATAATGCTATTAAAGTAGAATGTTTAGGCTCATGCTTTTAACTACTAACAGTTAATGGAATGTGTGGAAACAGAAGGCAAATGTAGAGCCTTATTTTCTTTAGTTTAGAATAAGGACCTACAAAAAGGGTTTACACACGATCATTTTATCAATTAAAACATCGTGTGACAACACACACACACATTTCTGATTGCATGGACCACTAGTTGAAAGTGTCCTTTTGCTACATCATTCTTATTTAGCTGCCCTTATGATTAGATTTGCTAACAGCAAACATAAGGGTACTTGAAAAAGTTCATGAAAAGATTTGTTTTGTCTTTTATTACATTTTTCTATGAACTTTTTGAAATACCCTTATATCTATACAAATTTTCTCAATTTTAATAGATATTCTTGAAACCAGATTTTAAGGTCCTAAACCATGAATTTTTACAGTGGGTTTTCAGGCTTTGGGGTTGTTGGAGGACATATTTGGAGGGCAATATCACCATATGGCAGTAACTCATGACTGCAGGTCTATAAAGTTTCTTTATCTGACATTTCTAGAAATCTCATTTAGTTTTTTGTAATGCTGTGATGAGGAAACTGAGGCATAGGGAAATTATATCTGTTATGCACTTTCATAGGACTCTCAACTTTTTTCATAACACATAATTATAACTAGATAACTGTGCATAATCAAATGTTCAGTGTCTGTCTCCATTAGAGGGTAAATTCTACAAGTGCAGAGTCTGTGTCTGTATAATACATCTTATATTCTCATTGTTGAGCCCAGCTCCTGATTCTTGAGATGTCATCAATGATTATTCAAGGACACACAGAATCAACAGCTGAAAGGAAGTAGAAGGGTAATTGCGAAAGAAAGTAAGATAAAAGTCCCAAATTAAATGCACTTTTTTTCTCTAAATGGAAATAAGATCATTTAAAAATTGTTTGGGGCCAAACATTATTTTATTTTGTAAAGCAGGCTATAGTTTAACTTGGAATGCTAGAGGTAAATTTAAAAATAGAATTCAATGACATGATAAAATAGTTCTGTACTAAATGCTAGGCCTGGTTGGAATTGGTATTGATTAAAGCATGGACCAGAAAAGCTATTGTTAAAAAAATCATTTTGTTTCAATAAAAACTTGTACACCACTGTTCATTGCAGCATTATTCATAACAGTAAAGAAGTGGAAACTACTCCAATGTCTATCAACTGATGAATGGATAAATAAAATGTGGTATGTCCATACAATGGAATACTATTTGGCCATAAAAGGAATGTAGTTCTGATACACGCTACAACATGAATGACTAGAAGACATCATGCTAAGTAAAAGCCAGATATAAAATACCACATAACATGTGATTCTATTCATATGAAATGTCTAACATAAGCAAATCCATAGAAATGAAAGCAGATTATTAGTTGCCAGGTGCTGGAGAGAAGGGAGGAATGGAGAGTGACTGCTAAAAGGGTATGGGCTTTCTTTTTGGGGTGATGGACATGCTTTAGATTTAATGATGATGGTTGCATAACATTGTGAAGGTATTAAAAGCTAATGAATTGTACACTTTGAAATGGTTGAAACTGTGAATTTTATGTTATGTGAATTTTATCTCAATTAAAAAAATTAAATGGCAAAAAAATATTGTTGTGTATTTGCTATGCATTGTTATTTGGATAAGGAGGAAACCAAGACTGCTTTTGAAACACAGGTTTAAGGACTTTTATTTAACTGGGAAATAATTTTGAATATATTAAAAACAGACTTAAATGAACAATTGTCTATTCAGTCTAGGCTCTGTCTTTATTCATTAATTATCATGATGGCAAATGACAGTATCTATTAAACAGATAGTGGTATCTACTCAACCTCTCCAGGTTAAGACTACAACTTGGCCACTTAACATTTTATTTGACAAGTTAGCTAGATTCTCTGTATCTCAGTTTCCTCATCTAAAACATGAGTATAATACTAGTGCCTACCTTAATGCAATAGTGTATATCAATCCCTGGCTTTACCTTAGGGTGCTGACTTTTATTTTTTAAGATAAGTTCCCAGGTGATTCTGATGTACAGCCAGGATAGGGAACCATTGGTATATAAAAGGCATATAGCACCATGCTTGGTACATGGTAAAAGATAAATAAATGGTAGTTTCATAATGTTCCTAAGGAACTATTTATCAATTATAACATAGTTTTTATAAGATTAAATTATGTCTGATACAGCATAAAAAGAGATGTGGGAGATTGGGGGAAAAGTATGTGGGAGGAAGAAATATTTTTCTACAGAAATTTATATTTGCTCAACAAAGAGAATTATACTTTCTACTGTCAATAGGTAGATTCTTCTATTTTAGTAGAAGCTCTCTGATTTTTGTTTAATAGAATTTCCTTATAAGGCTAATTCACCTAATATTATTGACATACCCTTATTTATTAGCAGTTTGTATATTCTCAAGAACGATTCTGCTTTTGGTGTGCCTCACTGGTGTGAAAGTATCATTTTTTAGATAAGGAGAACACTATTTAAAAACACAAGCACACACAACTTCACTTCAATAATTATGTGCAGATAGAATAAAGTATCCCTGGTTCAATTGGATTCATCATTAATTGTATTGCTAAGACAAAATCTGTTGAACAGAGACTTGGACATCTCACTTACCCTTATGGGGGCTCCTTTTCCTCACCAATAAAACAAAGAGGTTGAACCAAATGGTCTGTAAGTTTCCTTGTATCTCTAGTGTGAGCAAGTGAGTACACAACTGGATCTTGTAATGTAGGTTTGAAGACAGGTTGTTCTGTAGACATCCCAGGCAGCACACAAAAACTCACAAGCTCTCCTCCTGCTCAGTGGGTTGCAGAGAAACCTTCCTTGCTGCAAGGTCCCTGAAGAGAACATCTTCCCACTGGATCTTATTTTTTTTGATGTAACTTTTCTGGTTTTAATGTTCTTTCTTTCATCTTGTTTAGCTTTTGTTTTTATGTCTATTTACCAGCTTAGGGTAAACCAGTAGTTCTTGGTGGGTATGATAATCCCCCCAAAGGATGCTCTGGAAATTTGTGGGGCTTTTCGATCTTTTAGTATAATCAAACCTAAACATTTACATGTGGAAACACATTTTAAAAAATCATACATTACTTTAAAATATTTCTTCTTTATATAAGAAGGTATTATATATTTGTTAAATTATGTACGTAGGTAGGTTACATATCTATGAATTTTAATTTAAGATAGTACAGGGGGCATTATAAAATATTTGTTATAAGTAGAATGCGGTGTGGTTGAGTATCACCATTATAAACATACCCTGAGGCTAACTCGGAATGTGGTGGGGAGGAAGAAAAGTAGGAAAGAGAATGCTTGCATTTGCCACATAATGGTCAGCCGCATAATGTGCTTCAGTCTGTACAGCTACCTCACTTAATTCTTGCCTCATCCATTTAAGGTAGGTAGTATTATTTTTCTCCCTTTCACAGATGAAGATACTGAGGCTTAGAGAGGTTTATTAATTTCATTAATTCATCAAATAGTTTAGAGCCTACCATGAGCATTGTAGGTGTTTGGGTTAGAGCTAGGAACAAAAGAGGCACAATTTCTACCCTCAAGGGGCTTACATTTTGATGAAGGAGAAAGATAATAAAGCAAATCAATCAATAAATATGATCATGTCAGGTTATAATGAGTTTCACAAAGACACCTGAATGAGGTGACTTGATAAAACTTGCCCAAAGTCACATAGCTAGTGAGTGGTGGACATTCCATTTGAACACAGACATCGCTTTTTGGCTGCACTGCTATGACCTAATTGCAAGGTCATCACCTCTTCTAAGGCTGTCTAGAATGATGGCAGAATTAGTGAATGAAAAACTCGGGAGAGCTGCTCAAAGCAACTGTTATTGGATTTTTTTTCTTTTTGCGTTGCTGTCAGATGAAGTTTATTCTCTCTGCCCACATGACACTGGTAATTGCAACAGTTCCTGGTTCTGTACTACACAGTATTTTAGACTGTAATATTACTAACATTTATTAGAATGCATTTCTAAGTAAATAATGTTAAATGCTTTTCCGATTTCTTAAGTGTGATTTTCCAAAACAACCTCAGTTTTTTCCCCTGTGGCAATTATCTGTCATACCCAACTTCTGCTAAATGTATCTCTTCTATGAAATTAGAAAAATGTGTGCTAAAAGCCCATGTAGATAGTCTTAAAAATGAAATAGCATGGGCTTTTGGCCAGACATTTGGATGGGTGATCATAGTCATTCTGTGGACGAATAGTAAGAGGTAGGTAAAGGCTTCTGTTAAAGAAGGGGGATAAACAACCAGTAGTTAAAATAAAGTGACCTAGACTGTGGGAAGAGCTTTGTGATACTAAAAAACTTGGAAAGTTATGTTCTGTTTTCTAGAAAAAAATCAGGGTTAGAGAATCTAGTGACTGCTACTGTTAGATAAAGATTAGAAAGACACAGGTTCTTTTTGTGTCTTAAAGCCTTGTTCAAGTTATGTATCCCCTTAGTAAACACAGTGATTAGTAAATGTTATATTTGGTTGTTCTATTCATGATTTCAACTCTAGAGAGAAAAATACAATGAAATAGAATGGAGAGTGCTTCTCTCTAGGTCCTGGTTATTGGTGCCAAAGAAGTTGTCCCCTGGACTGCACAGCTACAGACCCAGGAGGACTTTTGATGCCATAAGTATTTTCCTAGGAGAAAACAACCTCCAAGAAGTAAAAGCTGCAGGACAAACCTTGTAAACCCCCACTTAAAAGGAGTGACAGTTATCATATCTCCACTTATGCATCATGCAGAGCTCATATAAACTCTTAAGTGAATTGTGTTAACTGAAAACATGATAATATCTAGTCTTTTTCTTTATTCTTTAGATTTTATAGGTGTCTTTCAAGACCCCCTGAAGATACATATACTAACCTTGCATTTCTTATTTTAAATGGCTACAGCAAAGAAACGGTGATTTTATATATGTGTATTTCATAGAAATTTCCCTACTCTTAGTCTTCACTGTGTCTTTTATCTTTATAGATGCTCAACATTTTGACAAAAGCCAATCTAACATTCCTACGTTAAATATATTGCTTTAAGGGCACATTTTTCCCTAACTGTAATTAGCAGTCTTACAATGAACAGCACGATTAATTTCTTAAGCAGCATAAGTTGCATTGATTTCATAAATTTGAGGGTTCACTTTAAATGGTTTCTGTAATAATTTTTTAGTATTCACCACCACGTCTGCACTGGTCAGCTCAGACTCTGGGGAATTCAGTATCTGTCTGTATGTACACTCGGTTCATCTTTTGCAACTATATTGGCCAACTTGCAAATTTCTCTGTGGTATGCCTGGATGGTTACGTAGAGAAAACAGCTACTCTCTGGGGGCTGATGTCTCTTCTCCACCAATCAGAATGCAGTTCATGATTCATTAGGTTTGTTGGCTAGATTATTTAACTTAATTCAATATAAATTATTTAATTCCTAAAGCCTTCCTGGTATTCAATATGAATGAAACAATTATTCCTGGACACAATCATCCAAATAACACCGCACAGTTTTACCAAGCCCCAAGATAGTCATTAAATCCCAGCTATCCACTGCTTTACATAAACTATTCATGCTGAGTTTTTGAGGGTATAATGTTACTGAAATTGTTTGGATTCAATAAGGGACTATATGTTATTCTATATTTAATGAGAGAACATCCCAATTACATAGCAATGTGAGAAATCATAAAATATTTCTAGGTAGCAACTTTGCCCTTGTTTTGATAACTTCCTTTCTTTTGTTATCTATTTTTGTCCATGGGGAAAGGAACGAGTTCATTTTTTCCAAATGCAAGACTGCTGCTGAGAAGCATTCCTTTAGGCTAACCGTCTGTTGACATCATTTCTAGCTCAATGGCTGGAGGAAGTGGCATATATGGCCAGTATATTTTCCCTCTTGAATGTAGTTTCTATGATATGTGTCCTCAAACATAGTGTCCCTTTGTGTTAGACTGGGTTCCTTGGAAACAGACTCTGAGGCAGAAAATTATGTGCTTCCTGTGGGGACTCAAGGAAGTAAGGATTGGTAGGATTGGTAGGAGAAGTTCAAGAGCAATGCCATTGCATCTGAGGCTCAGCCAATCCTATGGGGCACACTGAAGCTGGGGTGACCATCGCAGGTGTCCTGAATTGAGACAAAAATGTTGGGCCTTTGTATCCCTGCATCAGCCAGTCACTTGCTGGGGGCTGATCCCTGGGAGGGGGCATGACCCTGTGGCCAAAGGCAATTTTCATCAAGCTATCAGCAGCAGTGGGAGAAAGGAGCAGCTCAGAGTTAAGGGAAGATCTTGGAGGACCATCTATCCACTGTCCCCACTGTAAGGAAAACCTAGGCGAGGAACACTGTCAGAGACTAGACATGGAGGAACAGCATAATTTCTTTTACACCGTCTTGCTTCTTTTCTCTCAACAAAGCTCAACTTACGTCTGTAAAAATGTATTACCCTTCTTTTTCTGTTCCCTTCTCTCTCTCCATCATTCTAAACAAGGCCAGGAATGCAATAAGGTAGACACAAGAGAATTTTGACCCTGGAGAATAACAAATCGTGTAGTGTGATTCCTATGAGACCAAGCTGGAAACACCAGAGGTAAAGTTACCAAGGCCTGCTTAGGGGCCCGTGAATAAAAGGGTGCTTGGAAAAGGAAAGAAGGAAAGGAGCCAAAAGAAGCTGGTTAGTTTAAGAGAGGACATAGGTCATAAGCAACAGTTGGTTCCTTTTGCTCAGTGCGACTTCCTGAGAGAGCAAGGTGCACTTGGGTCCTCCCAGTGACATTCCTCTACTAGCTGCACTGATCCCTCTCCCCTCTTCAGGAAGGCTCCTTACAGGTCTCAGGTGGAGGCAAAAGATAGTCTTTGATATCGTCTTCCCTCCCCAGCCCACTCCTAGCCTTCCCCTCCCCCCTTATAACTGTCCTGCATGCTTTTGCAGGGTCCCTTCTTTCATCCATTTATTCATGGTCATTCATTTATTCTTTCGTTTATTGAACTCCTATTATGTGCCAGCTCTACCGCAGATATCCGGATTCTAGACTGGTTGCCTGGAACTTCTTCTTTTTTTTTTTTTTTTTAATTTTATTTTGTCGATATACATTGTGGCTGATTATTGTGCCTGGAACTTCTGACACTTGTTTTGCTTCCCATCTTTTCTGTCTGCCTGGCTTCTGACTCAGCTGGCCCCGATCTTTGCTCTCTGTGTCTGTGTTGGATTTGGCTGGTCCTCTTGCTTCTCGTCAGCAACCACTGATCCCTGCTTGACAAGCCTGGCCTGATGTCTTCATCTCCTGAGAAGGCCTGTAAAGTGGGTTCTGAAAACTGCTTTGGCTGTTGCTTATGATCATAGATTCTCTGCTGGCACCTACGAGTGCCACCAGGGCAAGCAAGAGGTAAAAATATCCTGAAATAAGAATGGCTATGGCAAATGCGAAGTGGAAAAGACAGAATGAGGAGGCTGAGGACCACATGAAGAATGTGCAAAGTGGAAACAGCAACAAAACCAGATTAGCAGTTTGTCGTTAATATCAAATGAATCATTTGACTTTGTGAACATAATTGTTTGCCTCTTTTTCCATTCCACTTCTGTCCCAGGGCCTGAACATCATTAAACAATTGTTGTACTTTAGCTTAGAAAACATTTTGATAGTTCTGATTTTATCAGGTCCAATAGTTTTAGGTCAGTTTAGTTGTTTAAGTTTAAAGGGCTTCACTTAGTTGATTTGTTTTGTTTTTTGGTTTTGTTTTGGCTGGGAGGAAGGGCGTGCAAGGGTGGGAGTTGCTCGAGTATGTGTGATCCGGTGAGGGGTGTTCCTCGTCCTGGAGTTCAGGGCAGTTTTTTTTTCAAACATCTTCTCCCAGTGTGTCACTAATTAGAATTCATCTCTTTTTCATAATGTCGCAATATTATTTTTACTCCCCAAAACAAAGAAATAAATTTTAGTAATTTCTTTTCTCTCTTTCACAAACATTCACTAAACACGTGCTATCTACCAGAGTGTACACTATGGACTTTGGGGGATACAAAGATGAAGCAGACCAAAGATTCTACCCTCAGGTGGTCTACACTGCAGAAGGTAAGGAGTAATTTACAGCATAGGTCAAGTCCAACACACTTTTTAAATCTACTGAATATTGTATATCTGGATAATATATATACTATTCACATCCCTCTCCCAATCTTATTTTCTTACTTTTTAAAAAAATGAAACATAATTGACTGTATATATCTGTGGGATACAACATTGAATATCAACACCTGTGTGCAATATGTGATACTCAAATCAGGATAATTTTTGTATTTATCGATACCCAATGCAATCATTTTTTGGGGGGGCCCTTTACCAATTTTTCACTAATCCTCCCTTCTTACCCTCCCCTTTTTCCTCCTCTGGTGGACTCAGTTCCATTCTCTCCTTTAGAAAGTTCAACAAATTATTGTGATTGTTCTTTCTTTTTAAATTTATTTGTTTATTATTTTTAGCTCCAATTTGTGAGTGAGGACATGTGATATTTCTCATTCTGTGTCTGGTTTATTTCACTTATAATTTTCTCTAAATTCATCTACGTTGCTGTGAATGCAGGATTTCATTCTTTTTTCCAGCAGAGTAGTATTCCACTGTGTATATATACCACATTTTCCTTATCTAGTCATCCATTGATGGACAATTAGGTTGGCTCCATATCTGGCCTATTGTAAATAGAGCTGCAATAAACACAGGAGAGCAGGTATCCCTTCAATATGATGATTTCCATTCCTTTGGATATATATCCAACAGTGGAATTGCTGGATCTTATGGTAGATCTGTCTGTAGTTGAGGACCCTCCATACTGTTTTCCATACTGGCTGGCTGCACTAACTTACAGTCCCACCAACAGTGTAGGAGGTTCTCTTTTCTCTGCATCCTCACCAGCATTTGTTATTCTCTGTCTTTTTGATAACAGGCAGTCCAGCTGGTGTGAGATGGTATCTCAGTGTGGTTTTGATTTGCATTTCCCTGATGCTGAGTGATGTTGAGCATTTTTCCATGTGTCTGTTGGCCATTTTAATATCTTCCTTTGAGAAATACCTATTTAGCTCCTTTGCCCATTTTTTAATCAGGTTATTTGTTTTTTTACTGTTAAGTTATTTGAGTTCCTTGTATATTCTGGATATTAATCCCATGTTGGATGCATTTTGTTTTGTTTTGGAAGATCTTTTTATTTCCTTGCTCAACAATGTTGAATTTTAGTTTTATGATTTGGTTTAATGCAAGTTCCTTATTTCGAAGGGAATGAATCAACAGATTGAGTGTATTTCTTCTGAGTGTGATATCTATTTAGATTTTTTAATGTATCAATTTGCCTTATGCCTGCATGAAGGATGGTATTAAAACCACATCTCCCTAAGTGAGCTGCACGCATTAGCTCCTTTAACCCCACAAAGCCATATCATGCAGGCTCTGTTATTTTCAATTTACAGATAAGGAAACAGAGGGAAAAAGAATAACTTGCCCTTTATCACCAGGAAATCTAACTCCAAAGCCTGTGCTCTTATCCATTAAGTTATACCACCTGGCTAGAAACATGCTCTCAAAGATAATTGCAAAATCCAATTATAAATGCCTATTTTTTTCCAATGCCTTCCTGCCACTCCCTCATGTTATAGATACTTTCTTCCATAACCTCTGTTCTGTTTATTCCTGCCAGTAGTCCACAGTTGGTGAGAATTCACTTGCTATGCAGTTTGAACATGGGAACCTGCTTTTCTGTCTCACTTTCTTTATTGACTTTCCATATATTTTCTATTTTCACTTGAAGATATATCTGGAGTCCCTTGACTATCCCTATTAATTTTTTCCCCTTGCCATGGTTTGTTTTTCATTTAAATTTTGTACCAATGTTATTTGAGTTAGTAAAGATAGAACTTTTATGAAAGACTCAATATCAAAATTAAGTTGCATTGCAAGGTATTATGGGTAAAATTGGAAGGAAGGGCATTTAAAAATCTCTGCTGAGGTTCTCTAACTGAGTCTATTCGAGACTAATGCAATAGTGTGTGCTTGATTTATGATGATATATTCTGACGTATAAAATGCTGTTTATAAATAGTTTAATAAAAGGCTATTGCTCCAAATTCCAAATTAGCAGTGAAAGTGATTTCTATCAGAGAAGACATCTGTGGAGGATTTTGTTCTTGATGCTTAATAAAGTGAGTTCTTTTTCTCAATACAATACACACTGTTGACTTGTAGCACAGCTCTGGGGACCTGCTGTTGTATGCAAAGAATAAAAAGATATCTGTGCTCATTGTTTATTTACCATATTTGGGGGTACATATGGCAAAATCAGTTTCCTTACAGTTCCCAGTTCAGTTTTTCTCTTGATCATGTGTTAAAAATCTGTGCATAAGGTTTCTCAGTATCTCAGTTTAACCATGTGAATCTCCAAGGCTCTTTTATTAAATGACATTTCTAGTATTTTAATGAGGGTTTGACATTTCCACATGTTACAATTTTGTTTTATTTTTATATTCATTGAAGTGACTTTCATATTGCCTTTATGTACTGCCGATTTACAATTTCTTTTTTTTTTTTTTTTAAATTTTATTTTGTCGATATACATTGTAGCTGATTATTGCTTCCCATCACCAAAACCTCCCTCCCTTCTCCCTCCCCCCCTCCCCCCCGACAATGTCCTTTCTGTTTCGATTTACAATTTCTAAAGGTGCTTGGAGACACCTTTTCAAAAAGAAGTACATCAGGAAATCATGCAGGATTCTCAGTGTTAGTGTTCAGAGGACTGTATTTTTGAAAAAATGATTTGTAAGGCTTTAAGTGTAGGGTTTTTGTTCTGAACAACATCAACTGCCAGATTTTTTTGAAATGGCAAAGTCCAAACATGATTTAGACCATGGCTTGCAAATTTACACACCTGGAAGGTTCAGTGGGTGACGTTAATGAAAAAGGCAGGCGCAGAATACAGTGGAGGACTGCGGCAGGCACACCCCATCCAGAGCGGACAGCACCAATTTGCCCTTTCTCATGGTCACTATGAGAATATCCAGTGTCACTCGGTTTTTCAGTATTCCAAGGGAGTATGGAAGGATATCTGGATGTTTGAGTAAAATATTCTAATTTTAACTTTGGCTGTTTCTGGTCATGTACTATGATATGTAACTTTGGATGTTCCATGTACTATGTTCATGGTGAATGGCTGATGCTTCCAAATAGTGAAGAGGAGAAGGTATGGTTGGAGATTCTTTCAAATGACCCAGAAAAAGAGAATCTCATTCCGGGTTTTTAAGATACCCACAGTCTAGAGGGAGGTCTAAGACATAACAAACATAATTGAAATGTAAGATGAAGTCAGATACATTCCAAAGGGATGTTCAAATGAAATTCAGAGGAGGGAGAAGTCACATCTGGTTGGTGAGACCGGGAACAGACAGATTCATGGCTACTGAGATGAGCCTTGCCAATGAACGTAGGATTGTGGTAGATGTGGGCAGCAGGATACTCCAGGTGGAAGGCACAGAAGAGCCGAGATGTGGAGGCAGGAAAACACGGGTGTAAGGGGGTGCTCAGCAAGTGGGAAGGAGACAAGTATAAAGTAGGAGAGTCAGTGCCGAGAAGGCAAGAAAGGGAGGTTGAGCATATGTTATGGAGGACACAGTGCAAGGCAGAGGAGTTTATACAATTATTCTGGTAGTCAAAGACAAGCCTTTGATGCTTTCTTACCTGGAGCGTCCTATGCCTAATATCTTCTATAGGTGAAAAGTTAGAGAACAAGATGGGAAAACAGGAGAGAGGGGGCTGTTGATAATTTACTTGAAGTTTGATGTAAGCTCATGTTTGGTTGTATGTTTGGTCCTCTTGATTGCAGATTACTTTTTCATTCTCAGTTAAAACACTCAGGAGCCTCTGGCCCTGCAGGAAGGAGTTCATGCCCAGGTAACTATGCTTGTGGTTCCCCAGCTGAGGTGTCAGCCTGGGGTGCTCAGCCCTGGTGGTCTTTTTGCAGAATTGTGGATTCCCAAGGACCTCTCTTCCTTCTTCCTGGCCATTAGAAGAGCATTCCAAGCAGAGGAAATAGTCGGTGCAATGCCTTGAGGTGGGAGCACATCTAACTGGAACATCTTGAGTGAGGCTGGAGGGAATCAAGCGAGGGACAGAGTTGCCAGATGGGAACAGAGAGGTGGTGGGCACAGATTGTGCAGGATGTGTGAGGCAAGTGTTTGGTATTTGCATTGGGAAGATAGGAAGCCATTGGAGGGCTTGGGGCAAGATAGTGATAGGGAGAATTTTGGAACTAATTGAATTGATTTAATTTTCTTGCCTTGTTTTGCTTATTTTCTAACACTTGCCCTTTTTTTGTGCTGTTTTTGATTTTCTCAACTTTGTCTTCCAGTCTACCTACTGATTTTTAATGTCTGCTGTAACATTTTTAATTTCTAAAAACATTTTCTTATTCTTAGACTTTCGAGTATCCTGTTTTATTTCATGGGTATGCTATCTTCTCTTATTGTCCCAACAGTATTGATTACAGCGTTTGTGAATCTTCCTTTTCTGCCCATTTTCTTCCATTTTCTGCACAGACTATTCTGGCTGCTTTGGGCTTTGTCTTTGACATTAGAGGCTTTCCTCAAATACTGAAAGTCCTTGAATATCTGTACACATTTAAGAATGAGGAAATAAAAAGGTGATCAGAAGCCCTGGTTATGAATGTGGAACTTATGAAGTGGTAGCTTCTCCAGGACAACAGTGTGGAGATCCAGCTATTTTGTTGGAGGCACCGAACTTCCAGCAAATACACTTTTGTTCTCTAGGACTGGTCAGTTTCCCAGAGAGGAGAAATCCTCTAATCTCACACGTGGGGTGTGGAAGAGGAGGAAGTACAGAAGCTGTGTGTAGGCCGGAATTCAGGTTTCTGACATCCTAGTGGGGAGAGACGACTGGGGCAGTATGCATACTTTAATTTAGTTCTGATTTCAATAGGGTGCTTCATTCTGTTACACCTACCCTCCTCCCAAGGCTTATCAGAGAACCTCCAGGGAGATTTATTTGTGCCTGTCTTCTGGTTGGCTGTTATGTCCTCCGGGCCCTGAAGCAGATTCAGAAAGACCTTACTGAGGAGAGAAGGGTCCACAATCGTGGTGACCATCTGAGCCTGAGTTCCTTTGTGGTGCTCTTCCCTAAGTGGAGGCCTGTTTTCTTCGCAGAAATGCACGTCTGCTCTGCAGCTATGCAGGGTCACAGTGCCACATGCCTGTCCTCAGGGCCCGGATCTTTCATGCCGTCTCCATGGCCGCTGTGGCAGGTCTCTGCCAGCTTGTCCAGGCCTTAGGGGTTTATTCTTCCTGTCAGGCTCAAGAGGAGATAGGGGGTCCCTAACCAAACTATCTGGGCCTCAAATATTTCAGCTGAACAAAATGTTAAAAGAAGGCCCAATGTGCAGTCTAGTAAATTATATTATGCCAGTACTATCAATTTCCTGGTTTTGTTCACATACTATAGTTATGCAATATGCTACCATCAGGGGAAGCTGGGTGATGGGATCTCTCTGTACTATTTTTACAAGTCTTGTGAGTAAATAATAAGTACTGAATAAAAATACCCCAACCTTTTAAAGGAAGATGATAATCCACTCAAGGAAAACTTGCATAGGAGGTGGACAAGAACTCCTTTGTGACCCTTAGCTGACCACTCACATCCAGCCTGTGAAAGAAGCTGGAGAGGACAGGAAAGAGGTAAAGATCTAGAAATCAGGGAGAAAATTTCCGTGGAGAGATCAGTGATGTGCGTCTACACATCACCTCCCCTCTCTAGGAAAACTTACTAGCCCTACAGACCATCCAAGTGGTTCTTCCTAAAAAGAGTGTCATTTTTTTCCAAAGACAAATTCTGATTTCCACCCTCAAATCCTGCTTGTAACCCTTCAAGTGTCTGTTTCCAGCATCAACTATTTAAGATCCAATCTCCACCAGACACCCCCAATACATAAGATTTTGGAAGAATCTTTATTTAGTGTTGTCATAGTCAGCTTGGGCTACGGTAACAAAAATACCATAGACTGGGTGGATTAAACAACATTTATTTCTCACAGTACTGGAGACTGGTAAGTCCAAGATAAAAGTGCCAGCAGATTCGATTCCTCATTAGAGTCCTCTTCCTGACTTTCAGATGGCCACCTTCTCACTGTGTCTTCACATGGCTTAGAGAGAGAGAGACAGAGACAGAGACAGAGACAGAGAGAGCACTCAGGTCTCATCATGGGCACCCCACCCTCATGACCTCATATAATCCTCCACATAATATCACATGGGTGTTAGGATTTCAACAAATGAATTTTAGGAGGACACAAACATTCCATTCATAACAAATGAGCATGTGAAGAATGCAAGAGTTTGTTCCTTTTTCCAAGGCTCTCTCAACACTAGAGTTTAGAATATCACTTGCAATACCATAGAGTAAGGTTCATGTTTCTGAGTTATATCTCCAATGGTTTTAATGTACCAAAGATTAAATTGAGTTTCATTGCATATGAGAGCATTGTGGCAAAAATGTTATTGTCACCTGTGGCACCCGTCATATGAGATAGAAAAGACAAGTAATTTGTGCTTCCTTCTATAATAAAACTTACCAAGTTCCTCAGTACGTCACAACTCTGTACCTGGTTTTTAGCACAGAATCTGGCTCTCCTGAATAGCTGCTCAAAAAATACTGGTAGAATAAGTGAAGAATGGTATTAACCTGGTATTCCTTCCACTTCCCATTAAAAAATCCATGTGTCCTGAACCCTGACCAGCTCTTTCATCAACCCCCACTTTCCTACCACCACACACCTTGTGCTGGGACTTTGACAGCAAAAGGTGAGAGATTATACAGAGGGACGCGAGAAGCAGGAGGGAGTTCTCCATAATAATTTGAACATAGAGTGTATTTACACCTTATCGGAGATTAGGTTTGAAGGCAGAATGCAAAGCAAATGTGTCATATAGCACAAATTACCCTGGAAATTCTTCAGGAAGGTAGCACACTGGAGACATCTAAAACACAACCAGTTTTTCTTCCAGGATTGGAACAGCCCACTGCTTTCTTCTGCTCAGCATCAGTTGACGTTGGCTTGAATAGAGGGGCTATGTGGTATGAGAAAGATAGCTTTAAATGCTAACATTATCTCCATGTGGAGATTTGCTGTCTCCATAAAAAGCACCCCAGGACCGAGACTACCTGAAGGATGACAGTCTCTACCCTTTTTTCTTCCCTACCTTTCCTCTGTCTCACCATAGAATACCTGTCTATTGAGTGGAACGGTGGAAGGAAATCTCATTCTCTGTCTCAGTCTCCTCTTCCTTCTTTCCTCCTTTAGATTTTCTTGTTTGACCCAGCATGCACATTTGATTTACCTCATGTTAAAATGCACATATAATGAGATTTCTCTATACCCAGAAGCAGGGGAGGAGAATTGTATCTGGCAAAGTTGCAGGAGCTTTGCTACTTGCACTGCTCAGAGTAAGGCTCACGTAACCAGGGCAGTGCTCCCAGGATGCCCCAAGCAAGTGTAAGCCAGCCAGGTGTGAACCAGAGCTTCACCATGGCCACTCTGGTCAGAGATGGGGACAGCTGGTGTTCAATGGTGGGAAAGGTAGAGATATGTCTGCCTATTTTCATTTCAGGGGATGTCAAGGGACACTGGGTATCACCATGTACCTGGGAGAGGCATGTGTTTGGCACAATGGAAGGAACATGGTTTGGAGAGAAAGAAAACCAAAGGAAGAATCCCAGCCTCATCTCTTTCTGGCTGTGAGATCTTTGGCAAAGTGCTTGCCCAATTGTTATGTGGATAATAGTACATTATAGGGATGTTTTGAGGATTAAATGAGAAAATGTATTATGTAAGGCATTTAACCCAGGGCCTGGGACATGCTAAGCACCCAACCTCCTAACCTAATGCGAGCAAGCCCCTTTCATAATGTGGAGGTAGGGGTGGGAGTATGATTTTAAAAAAACAAACAAAAACCAAACAAATAGAAACTCACCTGTCATTTATATGCCATACAATGAGACATGATTAAAGGATTGGCAAACAGGAGGAATCTGGTATAGAGAGCACTGGACTGTGAGTTGAGAGACCTGGCTTCTAGTTCTGAGTGCGTCTGGCCACGGCCTCTCTTTTTGTTTCCTTGACAGTAAGATGAGAGACTTGGACTGTCTCTAAAATGCCTTCCAGGTTTAAGATATTAACAGTCTGTCGAGTCTCCTCAAAAACTTTCGGTGATTCTCTAATGCATTCCAAATTAAACCCATTTCTTTGGCTGGTTTTAAAGGTTCACCACAAAATAGCACCAGGCTCCCTGGGCCTTTTTTTGTCCTACCCTCCACTTTGAAAACTCAACACTAAAGCAAGATGTCTCTTCCTTGTCCGTGCCTGCATTTTCCCCTTTCCTTTGCTCTGCCTGCAACCTCTGCCCCTCTTCCTCTGTGAATAATCTCCCCCTCTTCGCTGCATGTCCTGTGATACAATTTACTGGAGCTCTTTGTATTTCCTCACGACCTTAGTGCTCTGTTCTTCTGCTGGGCCCCACCCCTGCCCTTGAGGTGTCAGTCAGCAATGGGGGAACAGTGGGGTGACCGGGACAGGAGGTTTCCTGTCACCTTGTAATCACACAACTACCAGTGCAGTGGCCTATCTGGTGTCATATCTGCAGGGACATGTGTGGACTTGGCTGGTAATTGAGGGAAAGACTCTCTAAATGATGATTTTGCAGAGGTGTGAAAGAAAAGTGTCACCATTCACATTCAGGTTCTGGAAACAGTGAGGCATAGATGACATTTCTTTTAAGCAATATGCAAAGTTTCCCCCAGAGGAAAGAGATTAGAAGACAACATTAATTATTCTCAAGACTGTGAGTCCTGATTTTCACTAATTGCTTAAATTTGCCACCTGCCTAATCTGACTGGTGGCATTCCACTGTAGGAATACAGACCTACAGAGAGAAAAACCTTCCCTTCTGAAAAGGCCTGCTGGACCTCTCCAACATGTCTAAAAGCCTCCAGTGTGTGTTGTCAGCACACCCCGACATGGCCAGGGGCTAGGCCAGTCCTAGAAATAACTGTTCCAGAGGCTGAGTCTGTCTCTTCCACCTTTACCTCCGGGTTTTCAAGTCCCTTTTCAGCAGGCTCATTTCCTAGATTACATAGGATTCTCACCATCCAATGCTCTGTGGCCTCACAGATTTTGGGGTGAGGATGGGTAAAATGGGTCAGGTTAAGAAATTATTGGTGAGGAGTGAAAGCTACACTATGCCACACCATTTCCCCACCCTCATAGTTCATATTGTGTTAACTTGCCTTTTCACTCATTTAACTGGTATTTATTTATTTATTAAATTTATTGATTTATTAATATTATTATTTTTTTACATTCTAAGATATTGTAGAGCAGTTGGGGGGAGGGAGAGAGGTGAAGGGAGAAGGAATAGGATGGGAGGAGTAGGAAGGAGGGGGACTTGGTTTAGGCCCGTGGTACTCCCCTCATTCTGGCAGGAGAGACCACGGGGTTCTGGCGGTGGCTTAGCGGTCATCACTGGGCTGGTTGAAGATGTTGGTGGGGGGCGTATGGCTGAGGCCATTGGCCCCCCACCACCCCAGTTCAACTGGTATTTATTAAGCTTCTACATGGATAAAAGGGCCAGTCTGATTAACAAATGTCTGCTGAAGTTTGAGGCAGTGCAAACATAACCTCTCTGAAACATACATAATACATAATCCTCTCAACTTATATTTATTAAGCATGAGACAAACCTGATTTTTGCCCTTACCCAACTTATTGCCTATTGGAGTCTCAGCTACAGTATCTGATGACCACTAACTGGGGGAAATCGGGGAGAAATTAGAAAAGGCAGCTGATGGAGAGTTAGGGCTCTTGAAAGGTGTGATCTCTAAAGAAGATCTAAAGGCCTGAAAAATGAATAGGAACTTTCCATCCCAAAGAGTGAGGAATGAGGGAAGGTGGGGAGTGCTCCAGACAGAGAACAGCCCTGCATGGGGACCTGAAATAATGGCTTTTGGGTAGAGATGTAGATCTGTGGAGGAGTTTGAACTTGAACTTCTGAGCAAAGGGTGAGGTTGTGAGTGAGAAAGCATCAAGATGATATCTGGGTTTTAGAAAGGTAGCTCTGCTCATAACAGGAGAATGGGTGGAGGAGACCAGGAGAGGAGGCAGCTGTCAACTGTGCCCCTGTCCAGGCTGTGCTAGTGTGAAGACAATGAGGGTGACTGGAGGGAGAGTTCAGGAGACTTTGTCATGAGGTCTGAGTTCTAATGCCAGTGTCAGAAACAACTGATGGTGACTTTGCACAGTAATTTGGCCTTCAGTTTTCTCTTCTGTAAAATGATGCTTTCTAAGAACTATTTCTGTGTCATTTTTAAGACCTACTATTAACATGAGCAGCAGACTCTTGTATTTTTAATTTCTTTCTCCGTCTGTCTCACTCTCAGTTTGCTAGGGCTGCCACAACAAAATGCCACAGATTGGGTGGCTTAAACAACAGAAATTTATTTTCCCAGAGTTTTTGCAGCTAAAAGTCTGAGACCAAGGTGCTTGGTTTCTCCCAATCCTCTCTCCTGGGCTTGCAGATGGCACCTTCTCTCTATGTCCGCACAGTCTTCCTTCTGTGTGCACATGTCCCTGGTGTCTCTTTCTGTGACATAATCTCCTCTTCCCATAAGGACACCAGTCAGGCTGGATGAGGGCCACCCTAACAACCTCATTTTAACTTAATCAACATTTTTTTTTTTTTTGGGTGGCTGGCTGTTAGGGGGATCCAAACCCTTGAACTTGGTGTTACGACACTGCACTCTAACCAACCACGCTGGCCCAGCAGCCCCTCTTCCTCACCTCTTAGAGGCCCTGTCTCCAACTATAGCCACATTCTGAGGTGCTGGGGGTTAAGGCTTCCACATATAAATTTTGTGGGAACACAATTTAGCCCATAATGTCACTTTCTTTCTCTTTTTATACCTGCTTTAACATTACACATACTGAAACTAGAGACATCGGGGTTTATTTGGAAGTACAACCTTTTCTACATTTTGATTCTCTTTTCGATGCCCTTTCCTCTGAGTTTGATCCTCATGTCACTTATTGATGTGATTATATGGGTCAGCCATTTGTAGGAAAATCTAGAGCTAGTTTTTCTTCCACAGTAGCCAAAATGTTTTTCCTGTAGCAAAAGAACTTCTAAATTCTGTGTTCTGTGATATTAAGCCTTGCTCCTTCCTTTGTTTGGTTCTAGTCTTTATGCCCCAGTGAGATTCTTACTTCCTGTCTAGGCTTGTTTTCTTTCTTATTGCTTTGGCTGCCCAGAATAACTTCCAAATGAATCTGTATCTCCCTTTCTTCTCCGCCTTTAAAATCATTGCTAAAACCCAGCAGGATCTGCAAAAGCTCATTGCATTAATGTTCTCCCAATGTTTCTTGTCATCAGCCAAACTGGACTTGCTCACACATTTCAATTACAGTCTCTTTAAGGCCAGGATTTCATTTCATTTTCTTGCTTTTGTTCACCGTGTTTTAGCAGCACCCAAGAATAAATGAAATCACACACTGTAGTAATGACAATAGGGCATGTACTCCTCTACCTGCCTACACGGTGAACTGCTCTTTTGACTATTTTGCCAAATCCTAATGACTCACTGGAGGTTTCTTCCTACTGACCTCATTCCTAGCCCAGTGAATTATAAACATCTTTTATTTAGCAAATTCATTTTTATTACTACAGTCAGCTCCTATCACAATAGTTAAAGTTCTGTTTGCAGGTTCATAACTTGGCCATAAAATTTTGCTTCAGGCAGATACTTGGGTCTAATGACTCTTGCCACAAAATGTCATTATTAGAATCTTTTTCTTTTAACACCAAAGGAAGTAAAAATAATGCTTTGACTTTTAAAAAAAAACCCAACTTTTCAAACTCCATTATTTTGTATTAAAGAAATGCTCCTCCTCTACCCCAACAAAAAAGAAATGCCAAACCTCAGCCATCAAGATTTGTAAAAACAAAATAGTATCAAAATTCCTCCTCAACGTTTCTCAATGGTGTTGCTGTTGGCATTTGGGGGAGGCAGTTTTCTTTGTGCAGGCCTGCCCTTTGCAAAGCAGGGCATGCATTTAGCATTCCTGGTGCCCGAGCATCTAGCAAGTGCTGGAGCTGGTGAGATATACCAGCTATGTGTTCAGCCAATGGTAAAATGATAAAATTGGAGAGGTCAATCCTCAGTAATTTTCAGTAGTCCTTTTTCTTATCTGTTGCTTTTTCTGCAAACAAATCTGGAATTATCTGGTTGCCCTTTGGATGCCCACATTACTCCAAGTAGTCTGCTGGCCGAGACTTGCCCTTTTTCTGTGCGTCTTTCAAAATGCATCTGCTTTTCACCCCTGCTCTCAGGGCCCTATTTTCTTTCCAACATGGCAGTTACTTCATCAACCAAACCTTGATAATGGCTCAATTCATCATACTTCCTAGCAGGGGGGACACTCGAAAGCTGTAACAACTGACTTGGCATAGGCACTGACAAATTAGAATGGACACAACTGGGGGCTTTGCATCCTAATGGCTCTTTCTGTGCCTGGTGCTACTCCTTTAGTTGAAGGATCTTGCGGTGTTCAGGGAGAATCTTGGTGGAGGGATTGATGTGTGTTAGGTGATGATGAGAGGGCCCTGGAGGGGCCTCAAGGCAGTTGGCTATTTGTGAATTAGACTAGAAGAGCTTTAATATATTGACCGCTGATACTGCCTTGTGGTGCATCTCTAACTCTTGAGGGTTTTGCATTTTGACGGTAGAGTTCTGGGTTCTTGTTTTTGATGACTTATTTTAAAATAAAAACAAAATTTTAGGTACTATGGCAAGGTAGTGAGGAGTGACTTTTGACCTGTAAAATTCTTAAATCTGTTTACAAAATTATATACTTGTTGATTTCATACTTTTATTTTTTTTGCATTGCACCAGGTCCCCACTTTGTCAATCAAATATTCACAAACATTTTCTTTTTAATAATATCATGAATGAAATTTATTCTGGTTTACAGTATGATATGAGGATAGAATTTGATTTTATTTTAAAAGGCCAGTTCTCACAACACCATTGTCGAAAAATCTGCTTCTACTGATCTCAGTTATAGGCTTGTCTATATAATTTCGTTCTTCTGTCTACTGTGTTTTGTATCACTCCCACAATTTTGATTGTAGTGACTTCATTAACAGATTTTATATTGGAGGAGGCAGAGTTCTCCACTTGCAAATTTTCTCAGCTATTTCTCTGAATAAACTTCTGCGTAGTTTTATCAAATCCTCTCTCTCCTATAAGCCTCCACCCCACCAATCTCATTGCCATTTTTTATTAGAATTGCATAAATGTATATATTAAAGAGGAAAGAATTGACATTTTATTGTCTTTTCACTTAGAAATATTATATATTTATCTTTACATTAAAAATTTTGTTTATATATCTCAGTAAAATTTTATAGTTTTCTTGACGTATGTCCTCTATATTTCTGGATTCCTCGTAAGTATTATTGGGTGGGTTTTTTTTTTTTTTAGTCGCTTTTGTTACTGACATAATTTCCTCCTTGGTACCAACTGACTGGTTACAGTGGGGGTGGGTGTTGGGATCTGTCAAACTTCGTCACCTGTTCTTCTGTGCACTGGCAGGTGCTGACATGTGATCTCCTCAGAATGCTCTCTGGACCTTTTCCTCAAACATGGATTCTGACAGGTGTGCTCAAAGCCTGCACCTGACTATGGTGCTTACAAGTGCATTTTGATATTATGTTGAGCTTGTTTCTGGTGAAGAAAGCTTAAGAAAAAATAAAAATATTTGTCTATTTTGACTAAATATGACCTTTTCTTAAATATTCACAATAGAAGTTCTTGTTAAAAATTACAAAAGGGCTTCGAAGGCATGTTTAATGATAATTTTTTTAAAATGCCAGTTGTTTACCAAAAGGGAGAGTAGCTATAGAGGGATTAGAAGATATATTTTCTTTTGAAATCTATGGTTCCTTAAAGTTCAGGGATAAAAGTGCAATTCCCTGTGCCTTTCCTGTTTCCTTCTAAACAATCAACAAACCTGCTCTGGAAGAAATTCAATTCCCCTGAAGGGGTGAAAGTGCTAAAGAGAGACTCACTCAAATTTAGATACGATTGCTTTGATGAGCTCTCCACCAGGGAATGAAGCCAGGCAGGGATTGAAATAGCTTTAGGGAGCACCGATCAGTGCTCAGTTAATCGTGTTTGCTGGACTCAAGGTAACAAGGAGGAAAGAAAGGGAGAGGTGCCTTTAAAAGACTTCGGATCATACATCATTGTAATTATGTCATTGCATAAATAATCCCAGAACTCAAATAAAAAGATTTAATATCCAATACTCTCTTTTCAGCTGACTGGGGGAGAATGTAGGTGAGGTTCATTACTTTTTTTTCTTGCCAATTAAAACTGTACTTCTATGCTTTGGGTTAAAAAATTATGGAACTAGAAGATTTCTGTACCAGATCACTGGCAAAAACATCAAAGGTGAAACACACCAGTGGCTGCAAGCTTTTACCAATATGCTTTTTTCCATTCATCCTGAGCTAGGAAACAGGCTAGGTGCCTGGGATGCTGATATATTGGGATGCTGCTTGACAGCTGACAGCAGGTGTTGCTTTGACATGGGCATTAGATAGAGTGACCATAATGAACTCTGACCTTAACCCAAGTATATTGTGAGGGAAGTGTTAAGTACCTGGGATAAAGAATTGCCACATTTGAGACATCTGTTCTTTTACTTATTTGCTTTCTGCCTCTGACAAGACTGCAGCCCTCCTTAAAAAAAGCAGCAGCATTTACTTTTTGGCTAAGGCAATTGGTCATTGGCCAATGGCATCAACATCTCCTAAGAACTTGTTAGAAATGCAAAGGATCAGCCCTGCCTCAGATCTACTGAATCTGAAATTCTGCGTGTGGGGCAATCTGTGTTTTAACAAATTCTTCAGGTGATTGCGATGCATTCAAGTTTGAAAATCACTGGCTCAGGGAGTTGTTTCACCTGCTGCTTTGACTCTCACTCGATTTTGGTTTCTGTTTCCTGGTAAGTTACCCATTTTCCCTGGTGTCTAGCCCCTGTGGACTGGCACCACCTTTAGATGGTCAACCTGCCTTTCTCCACAGACTTCTTCAGAGGACTACAGGATTGAATCTTTTCAGATTCACATGTGAAAATACATAGGAACATCTCTATTTGATGCCTGGCCCTCAGAACCCAGGGACACCACCACTTTTGCAAGACCACCATCCATATTTCCAAGACTGACCAAGTTAGCATTGGTAGCTATAAAACCAGGTCAATTCATGACAGAGACAACGTAGCATGGAATCAAACAGTCAAGATTCATGTCCTGGCTTTACCATTTATTAACTATACAGATTTGAGAAGCAACAAATAATAATGTTTACCTCCAAGTATTATAGAGGAGTTAGTGAAATAATCTATCAGAACCATGGTGTGCTGTTGTGCTGTAAAAGGGATGAAGGTGAGTTGAAGTACTGTCCCCTCAGCCCTCAGGGTCCTATCTAGAATGGCTGGAGCTCTGAGCCAGCCACCTCCAGCCAGGCAGCTGCGTGCATCATTTGCACCAGTGTGCCGTGTAGATGTTACCAATTTCTGTGAGGCCATGATGTGACGAGGACGGGAAACACAATCTTACGTAAGCACCCGTACAGCTTGTGGCACCCAATAGGGCCTCAATAGCTGGTGGTAGTTGTTGCATCTTTCAGTATAGATTAGGGCCACCATGAAGAGCAGTGACAAGTATTGCAGGGGCTGCTCTGAGAACCTTAGTGGTCTCCAAGGAAAACCCAAAGCCACCTTTAAGTCTGCAAGAGGAAAGAAGGAACCCAGAGGTGCTCATGAGCTTAGCCATTCCACAAACTTGGGGTCAGCGTCAAAGGCTATATTCATTACCATGCTGTTGCCACCCACAACTGTGGCTCCCTTCCCCTTGGCTTAGTGGTTCCTTAGGGAGCAAGAGTGTCCAAAACACACAGGTCTCCTCCTCTTTTGCTCTGCTATATGGTATCGTAGTGAGCATTCTGGCTTACCCAAGTTTTTCTAGTATTGCTTGTAGATATTGAATCTCCATCATTCATAGTAGCTCTGGCCAGTAAGAAAAAATATATAATTCTTATAAGTTTTATAATTTTTTATTCCTAAATCATCAATGTATTGAGATTTCTGGAATAAGTAAAGACAAAGCACATGATCAGTAGAAAGACCAACATTTGCTTTGGGAACTGATTCTCTTCAGCATGAAGTATATAAATCTCCCCTCAAGTAATGACTGGGAGAACAGGTACACGTATTTTATTATGTTAATTTTTAACTTGCTTTCACAACTAAAATAAGTAGGATCTTTGATTTAATGCCAAAGGGGGGAAAACATTAGATCACCTTGGGAATGTGCATGGAGATTAGGAGATGGGAAATAAATGATGCCAGGAAGTGGGTGGTGTGGTCTTATTTTGTAAGTGGAAAAACCGAGGCTCAGCGTTTTAAGACCCAGGTTTAAGTTCACAAAGCTAATAAAGAGTAAAGCTGTGATTTAAACCTGGTGCTGTCTGACCTGGTTTATCTAACTGAATGCGTGTCTTCATCTCCTCTGTGCTGCCCGCCTGGAGATGGAAGTAGAAGTGGTGCAGATAAGGAGGCCACATTGAGGAGTCAAGTTGGAAACAGGTATTCAAGTTAGAGGGAGTGACTTAAAGACTTAGGTGGCACGCAGGCAATATGTGTGGGGAAGAGAACACGGTTGTGTCCTTGGGGCGGAACATCTGGGTGAGGACATACAGGAAATAGAGGGAATTTGGGAGGGGTGCATATAGCAGTTAAGCTATTCAAGCCCATAATTAGGGATTTTATTAAATTATAAAGAGATCTTGAAGTAGTATAGCAATCTCTTAAATACATTTATGTTTCAGGCTATGGCTTCAATCACTTTATAAATTCTTGTATGTAGAATATTAAATATATGGAAGATATAAATATTGGCTCTATTTCATTTTGCTGCTTTCTCTCATGCATGTAATGGTATAAATTAGGTATCAAAGATCACTTACCTAGGCAAGGAAAGAGAAACAGATGAGAGACAAATAACTCTGGGGATGCCCCTGCCAACCTCTCCCAATTTATCTGAGTTAAATGAGTAGAGAGTAAAAACATATTCGGTAATGTGATTGACTAATAAAAACTAATACATATGGAACATCCAGAGAATCATCTGGACTAGAGTCCCCATCATGGTCTGCAGCTGAAATCAGAGTCCAAGTAACTGTCCTGGGGAAACGAGGCAGGGTCCGGCTGGTAGAGTGGCACAAATGGACTAATGGGCCACTTGACAGGATAATCAATGGATCAACCATGAGCTCATGGGTCTGTCATGACACAAATATGACGCTCTGTAGTTTACCCTCATCACACTCACTCTTGGTTTGAGAGTCACAGAGCAGAAGCAAGATGCCATCGAGACCTTCCAAAGGCAGCGAATAAGAAATCAGAGCAAAATCTTTGCCACCACAGGCTCACCAATGAGCCTCAGCTCTCCTGAAGTCTAAGTTTTCTATTGAGCAAGAAACACAGCCTCAGATGGAATGTCCTAGCACTGTTTTCACACTTGTAATTTATGTTGTAACCTCCACTCCCATCTACTCTGTGTGTTCCAGCAGAGTGGAGTATCATGGTTATCTGGGGACGGTGGGTTTAAAATGTCATTTAGAAAAGAAAAACTGGCTTCAGGAGTGAAACAAACAAGAAACCACAGAAAGCAAGCAACTGAAAGAGCTCCACATTGAGCAGAAGCACGGTCGAGGAAGCAGCCCCAGATTGTATTCTTTCTGAGCTCTGCAGGGTTGCTTAGGAGCTTCTCAGTGGTGTTGCCCTAACCGGGCTCCTATGATGGGACATTGTTATGGCTCCAAGGTGCAAATGCTGCGAAAATCAAACTGTTAGAGATGATAAGGATAGGAGATGCTACTGACGCCCTGCTTGCTTGGCCTCGGCTTCACTTTATCAGCTTTACATGGTGACAGCTTGCTCCTGCCAGCTCCTGCGGCTCTCTGTGGTAGAGCATTCACAAGTTGGTGGCCAGAAGCTAAAACCCTGGAAGCAGGCCTCGCCGAGGCAGAGGAAGGCTGGTGGGTAAATACCCCAATGTCCACCTTAGGTGGGACAACTCTGAAGTGAGTTCTCTACAGCCTCCCAGAGGTTCTTGGTCACTTACACAAGCATACTTCAAAAAGTTCATGGAAAAAATAGAAAGATAATACAAATTTTTTCATGAGCTTTTTGAAGTACATCATATTAACTTGCCGCAGAATCACTGGTCATCTTAGTTTCATCAGAAGCCCTGATGGACAACTCAGTATTTCTGAGTGACAATTGAGGAAATAAATGAATTTTACTAAATAAATATACATTTTTTCAAAACATGGGCACCATGGTGACAGGGGGTGGAGAGGGTAAGAGGAAGTGTATGTGGGAAAGGAAATGGCAAAAATAGGGGACTCTGGTGCTTGAAAAGCCAGAAATTCCTTGATATAATGGCCTAAAATTTCCTTTCCAGCTACACGACTTGCATTATTCAAATGCTTTATGACCTCGTATCCCCTCTAGAATGGTCACATGAACTCCTTTCTCTGAACTTCAGTGGCTTCCACGGTCCTATGGGTCTAGCGTGCGGGCTCCCTGTGTCCTTGGCCTTATACTTTCTGTCCTGAGTTCATTATGCCATGAAAAGCCTGGTCCATCTTTTAAGACCCAAATCAAGTCCAACCTCTCATTTGACATCTTCTCTTTCTCCAGCCTGCTTGATCCTCCTCTCTGCTGAGACATCAGCAGCCTACCAGTATCCATGCCACACAGTTTAAAGCTGGACTTTGCCCTAGTTTGGGGGACTCCCTTTATCACAAGTGCATTGATAGTCTTTTAGAGAGTAAAAAAATGCCCAAAGATCCTTGTCAGGACTTTGGGATGTGAGAAGATATTTGAGCTCTCTGCTGTGTCCTGTGATGGTCTCCAAGAGAGCAGAGCTTCAAGGGCCCGGGTTACCTTTACAAAAAGGCTCTGGACAATAACGAAAAATAGCTACCATTGAGTGAGTGCCTGCCTTGTGCCCACTTACTAGGCACACTTTTCCTGACTTATCTTTACCTAACTTATCTTAATCTTTACAAAATCCTGCGAAGTGAGCATTCATGCCCCCAGTTTACTGATGCAGAAACTGAGGGTCAGGAACTTGCTCAAGGCTACACATTAGTAAGTGGCTGGGACTCAAACACAGGTTACAAACATCAGTAGTTCCGCCAGAGTCTAACCTTTACTATAAAAAGGTCCCAGAGCAATTTCAAGGTAATTTCTCTCTATATAAGTCTATTAAGTTAAACAAATAAAATTCTGAAGCAAAAGTAATGTGGAATTAGTGAAATTTTTTAAAAAGCCAATTGTAACCTGGCTGAGTATAAGCTCTTCTCACTGCTCCAATGAAGTTTTATGTGACAAAGCCTGGGCAGGCTGTGCTGGACAGGGGGACAGGGAGTGTCACAGTAAGGTGGGATGGTGGCAATTTTACATGGGTGGTCCAGAAAGGGCTCAATAAGAGGGTGACATTGGAACAAAGCCCTTTGGAAGAAAGTGAGGGTGGTAGTCATGCTGGTGTCTGGGGAAGAGTGCTCCAGGCAGGGCAATAGCAAGGGCAAAGGCCCTGGGGCAAGACTGTGCCAGGCATATCTGAGGAGTAGCTAGGAGATAGGAGGAGAGAATGGCTGGAATGGAGCCATCGAGTGGAGGTTAATAGGAGGTGAGGTCAGAGGGTAGCAGAGCCTAGATTGTGTCGGGCCTTGTGGTTTTTGTGAAGAACATACGTCCTTCTCTGGAAAACAGAGACCAGGTTGTCTGGACACTTGGAATTTGTTCCTTCTTCCCTTGATGTCATGAAGTACACTGAGGAAACCACTGCCCTTGTCCTCACTTGACCAAGCAGGCTGGTTATCATGTTAGAGTCTGTCTTAGATTGGATCCCCTAGAAACAGATCCTGATAGGGGGATTTGAGTACACATAATTTACTGGGGAGGTAAAGGAGGCACCCCAGGGGAGTGTGGAAGGCAGTCAATTAGGGGTGCATTACCAATCCAGTTACTTCCCAGGGCAATGGAAACCACCCTGGGAGCCAGTGTAGGACAACTCCTCAGAGTTATTTCACCCAAGGGGTGAGGAAGTTGGGGTATGCACCATCCCCTGCTACTACCTGGTCAAGGACTTCTTGTGGGGGGAGGGGGTTGATTCCCCGGCATTTCCAGTCTTCTGCATGTGTGGGCAGAAGGGCTTCGGTGCCAGGGTGTCTGGGAGAATCCTCAAAGCGATGTCAGTGCTGGCAGTCGAAAGCCATTTTCAGGCCCTAAATTGGTAAGGCCGGGCCTGTGGGTGGTCACCAAAAGAGTTGCTGGGCCCTCTCTATTACTTTTGAATCTTATCAATTTGCCACTTACTGAGAGAGAAGAAGCAGGAAGCCGCCCCCTTCTCTACTATTAAAATAAAACTTTAGCTGGAACTCTCAGAGGCAATGAGTGAAAACTTGAGATCCACGTACAGATCACCCGCTTCTACTTCTGTTTTTTAGAAAAAGATAACTAACGTATAAAACATACATCACTTTCAAAAGCCAATTTTTTAAAAGGAAAGAGAGAGACCATCTATTACTAATCGCTCTTGTCAAGGTGAGGATCATTTCTTGAAAAATAGCACAGGGAGATTTTGCAAAGATGCTCGTTAATTTCATCTAGATCTAGGTTTCTAGATGATACAAACCTAGTCTGACAGATGAGCAACCCTGTGATTCCTACTGTCAGGGATACTGACTACAAGGACAGGGAAGGTGAGCATTTCTTCCTGCCATGAACTCTACCCTGCTCACCTCAGTCCAGGATGTTCCTTCTGTAATGAGATACCCAGAAAGAAGGTGAGCAGTAAACCCCCCTCCTTCAGCAGGCCTCATGTGGCAACCCTTGTGCCCAGGGGGACCTATGTGGCCCTTGGAAAAGCTGCGTAGATCTTACATAGGGCGGCTCCTATGTGTGGCAATCAATTGGTGGTATTCTGGTAGCTTGGGATGGTTTGGTATGGCCCACGTGCTAAGAACAGCCTTTATGTTTTTGAACGGTTGGGAAAAAAATCAAGAGAAGAGCAATAATTCAGGATAACTGAAAATTATATGATAGTCAAAATTCAGTATCCATAATGAAGTTTTCTTGGAATCCAGCTCTCCTGCTCATTTGTTTACATGTTGTCCATGGCTGCTTTGGCTCTGCAATGGCAGAGTTGAGTAGTTAAGACAGAGGCCTCATGGACACAAAGCCTAAAATATTTACCACGTGGCCCTTTGCTTCCCTTGCAATAAAGAATGGTTTTGTTGAGGATCTGCACCTCCTGGCTAAATATATAGCACTGAGAGTGAGGTACCAAACAACCACATTTAGGAAAAATCCACTAGTGAGGGTGACTGGCGTGGAACTGAATACAGACCAGATCTTGGTCCTGCAACAGACCTGCACTTATGGCTAATTTGTAAGAGTTTTGTATTTGTCCTGATCCCCAGGGTTCTTATGCTAAGAGGCTTCTCCTGAAGTAAACAAAGACAGAAGGAGGAGGGGGGTCTGAATAGACAGGCACACAGCTAACGGCAGTTTGTAGGACTTACCATGGTCATATTGTCCCATATTCCAGCTTCTCCTAAAGCTGTGACACTGAATATGAGATTATCAGATTTCATCAGTCTTATAACTCATCGCTCAATAATTTTAATTTTGTAAATAAAATCAAAAGCCTGGTGAAGCTAGACTACCCTAGGATATTGAAGAGCTGTGTAGGAGGCCCTCTTAGCAGCAATGAGCACATAGGTATTGGAGTCAGATTCCTAAATTTAAATCCCAGCTCAGCCACTTGCTAGCCATGCAACATTGGGCATGTTATTTAATCCCTTGCTTCCCTACTTTTCCCACTTATAAAATGAAAACAGTAATAGTAACTCCTTCATAGGGGTTCTCTGGGGGGATAGTGACATGTGCCCCCACAGCAACCTAGCATGTTCCTGGCACATAGAAAGAACTCAAAGAATATTAGCTATTGTCATTATTTCAAAACTGGAATTTGGGAAGTTTTAGATGACGTATCATGAGATCTTAGTGCAAATGATATCCATGATGAAGCACTTCACCAGCACTTCCTGACTCCCCCAAGTGACATTTATGTGACCTCAAAAGCTAAGTGTCCCTCCTCCATACTCCCCACACTTGCTGTATTCATATCTCAGTACTTAATACAGCACTCATGAATCTGACCTGGTGAGATGACCTATTCCTCTACTGAATTTTAACTTTTAGGACCAGATTGAATTTTAATAATATTTCATACCTGTGTTCTATCACACAAATTTAAATAGAACAACACTGCTGAATTAATATTGACATCGTAATATATTGCTGCATGTCACAGAAATCAAAGCTTCTAATGTAATTGCTCACCATAATGCCCAGGTATAAAACTCTTGCCAAGAGGGTCAACATTTAACTTGCACAAATACTTACTGAACATCTACTATTACCAAATACTGCAGTAGTGTCTTAACACAATGATGAAAATGGCACAGTCCTCGAACTCAAGAACTCTAGTCTAATGGGCAGTCAATAGAACACAGGGAATATCTGTCGATCAGCTCATCCCCCCTCTCCTGCTATGGACTGGCCAGATCCTGGAAGACTACAGATGTAACACTATAAGGAGTTGGTTAAGTCAGAAGGGCTATCTTGAAAAAGCAGTCTCTTCAGAACCCATAGGAATGGAGTCCAGGAGCTGCTATAACAATATGTCCCCTGATATTAAGGAACTTGATCATTCACAAAATCTTATTTTCCTGGAGCTGTGCTTCTTTCTCAGCAGGTTGGGGCAGGGTGTCTTGGGGCTGGGTGGCAATTGCAGGGATTCTCAGCCTGAGGCATGGGTGCTGGGTGGGAGTTGGCTCTGGGTGTCCTGTCTCAATAATCAGTAAGTAAAGTTTTTGCAGTATTTCTCTTGAGGCCCCTCCTGCCATCTTTACAATGGTGTCCCAGTGTGCTGCTGGGCTGCTTGGCACGGGTGCAGGTGGCTGCATCATGGAGATCTCCGCAAAACGCCTCAAGGGTCCAATGATCCACACAGCCAGGAGTCCAGCTCAGGGCAAGGTAACGTGTGTGCTGTCTGTCTGCAGAAAGTTGTTGATTGTATTAATCACAACATGTTCTAACAATCGCACCAATTTGCTCAATAATTAGAAATCTAAGTTTTAAGAAAAACAATGGGGGGGGCAGAGAAAAGAAGGCAAGCTTGCATATTTTGTTATACACAGCAGTTTATCCTCAAACCACTTATAAATCTGGTTTTATAAGCTGTGCCTCAGTGACAAAGACAACGGTAAAATGTGGAGATCAAGTCAAAGCATGCTGCATAAGGAATTATCATTTGTGTGTGTGAGTGTGTGTGTGTGTAGAAGTGTGCGATCAACAGTGATATTGAAGTGATATTGATCAGAACAAGGAAGAGAAACCAGCCTCTCCTGAAGCAATATTCAGCATTTACAGCAGAGTAAGCTCATACTTCTCAAAGACGAAGATAAAGGCATGTACGGGGCCTGTGTAATTTCTAAGGACTTGGCTTCCGTTTTGAGATGTGCAGCCCACCTGTCTGGAGCTCGAGGTGGCTCAGCTCAAATGTGAAGTCCCAATCATGGGCACCATCATGAGATGCACCCACAGACTGTCACTGTCAGGCATTTGTGGAAATGTGCGTGAGAGGGTAAGAACAGGGGAGGTGAGGGAATTATGGAGAACCTCCAAGAGCAGCTAAAACAAATCCAGGCAAAGCTGTAACTACCATGGATTAGATGAACAACAGTTTACTTAAAATGACACTCTAATATTTAGGGACACATTTCCTGTGCTACAGATGCTATCAAAGTATAAACATAATGCAAGAATAATACTTCAGGGACTCAAAACATCACACAAATTGCTTGATGAAAAGTGGCAAAATAGTCTGTTGTTATTGTCTGCTGCTTGGCAGAGATCTTTTGTTGAACATTAGAATAAAGTGACATGGTTTGTCACTTAGCAAATGGTCCTCTGCTTTCTAAGCCATCCAGCAGATGGTCTAGGTGATGAAGTGCAGCCCCAGCGTGACCATGTTTGCACACAGCCGCTGCCCCACACTGCTGCAATCGTTCAGCGACTGCGGCAGGCGACCTCACCATGTTGTCATTGCTCAGTGTCTCACACTCCGGGTCACATGCATCACAGGCCACACAGCTCTGAAGTTAAATTACCCACCTTCTTAATGTCAGCTCCTTCAATGGCTTTTCCTTCCCATCCTTCATATGCCCCATCGCTCTGCAAGGTTGGTCCCTCAGTGTTCTGGCACTAAATTAAAAGCTCCAGGTCCTGGATTTTTGCAATAAAATCTGAATTTTGTTCTGCAGAGCATACCTCCCCTCTTTCTCTCTAATCCCAAACTAAAAGAACAGAAAATTTGAGAAAGAGACAGAGCTAAGAACCCCCTGGTTTCTCCAAAAGTCAAAAGAAAGGGATCGTGCACCTATGCAAGTTTGCAATTGGCCAGAAATCCCAAGATTCTGCTGGTAGCACTTTGTCTCTTTCCTTTCCTTATGCAGGATGGAAACATGAGGTTTCAAGCAGATGAGAATGGTTACAACTGTCTGGGGTAGGAGTGGCCCTGCCTCTTTGCTATATAGTTTTAAACAGTTGATCCCTTCTAATGTGTAGATATTTTTGTTGACTTATGTTGTTATTTTCCATTAATCTACTAATCATAATTTTTTTCCCCATGGTTAATCCACAAGCTGGTGATCCTGAATATGAGACAAGAGTTGACTACACTACAAAAACCAGAAAAGGTAGTACTTACCTGAGGAAGGGGGAAATCATGACACCCGAAAGGTGAAGCTGCCAATTCCTGTGGGAGTTTGCTCATCTCCTAATGGGGAGAGCTGCACCTGTGCATGCAGAGGCAGAGTGACTGTGTCTGAATGCATGCCTTTCAATGCCAAGTGTCCACCCAGCTTCTGAATAAGCATGTGGAGTTTGTTGCTATTAATAAATATTTAAATTGTACAGAGACATAAATGTAAGGTGTGACTCTGTTATAGTGAATTATTACAGGATGGAGGGTGGAATGCTGAGATAAACATAACCAACACAACACACTTGTTAACAGGACTAGTAACTGAGCTCCATGCAGCTCGTGCTGAGGGGCAAGTGAAGGGGACGGTGAGGAAGGTAGCAAAGGTCTTTTAAAAGTTAAAATTTCCATAAGGATCGGAAGTTTCAAATGCTCTATTGAAAGTTTAATTTCTAGGATGCTACGGCCTACATTTTAATGACTTCTTGATCACGTCAAACAGGAAAACTTTAGAAGTAGTTTGTCAGAGATGGGAGTTAATAGAAAAGATAAACAGGCATTTATATTTTTACTTTATAGGCATAACAGCCATGAATTTTACTCCATGTGTTCAACTGTGTAAGATATAAAACATGCCTTTAGTTTTCTAATTCTGACCCAAGCCCCCAGCCTACTCCTCTGGCGGGAGATTCCATCCCAGTTGGAGCTCCTCCCCTGCTCCCCAGTGGTCGCTTAAGACCCTGTGGGCCCCAGGCAGGGAAGAACATCAGGGAAGGCCTCCTGGTCCTCAGTCCACATGGGCCACCTAAGTGTGCAATAAATAATTGTTGTCTGGCTAATGCATTAATCTTTCAAACCTCATGGTCTCTTAAAGGCAAATGGTTTAGCTGCTTGTGTTAAGTTTGAGCCAAGAATCTTTGTCAAGTTTGGGGTCTATCTGTCTAGAGGAAGTATCCTTCTCAAGACCTGTCTATCTCTCTGGAGCACATGATGGAACTGCATGCGCGTCTGTGTTCCTGATAGAACCTGCAGATTGCCATGCTGGCTTCCTTTTGGTTTGAGGAAATTCCCTCCATTTTCTGTTCTTGAAGCTTTGTGTCAGTTACAACTGCATTCCCTTCAAGTAACAGAAAACCTAACTATAAAATAACAAGAGTACTTGCTTAATGCAACAAGAAGTCGAGGTCATTGGCCAGTGAGGGCTAGTACAATGGATCAACCACACGATCAACATCCCAGGTTCTGTTCATCTTCCTGTTTGCTTTCCTTGTTGCTTTTATCCTCAGGGCCTCAAAATAGCTGCCATACCTCCAGGCATCACATGCAACATTTGGGGAAAAATATAAAGGTTAATAGTTTTGTATCAAGTGCCACCACCCGAATTGGTTTGTTCCAGTAAAGACACTGCATTTTGGATAGCAGCTGCAATTGTGGTCACCACCTGGCTAAGTTTACAGCAATCCACAGTCATTCTCCATGTTTTATCTGACTTCAGGCCAAAGTGTGGGGATCTGCTAGGCATCATCACTTCTGCTTCTTTCAAGTCTTTGTTGGTCATATTAATCTCCGCACTTCCCCCAGGGATGCAGTATTACTTCTGATTTACTATTTTTGTAGTGTCAAGGGCTTAATCTTAGACCTTCACAATATTAGGACCTTTATCTTATAGGTCAGAGAACTAATGTAGAGTTTCTCCTAGTTCACCAATACATCTGTTCTAATTAGATATTTTCTTCTCTTTAAAAATGAATTTAATTATTATTATTATTTGTCTTTACACTCAAAGATGTTGTTGAGGAGCAGTGGGAGGTGCAGGTGGGAGGTGGGTAGGGAAAGGAGGTGGGGGGTGGAGCTGACCCATGGCCAGTACCTTTGCTCCCTGGTTGTGAAGGGTTGGGGGGATGACTAAGGCCCTTGGGTTACCCCCACTCCAGCTTGGGAGCTCAGAGGGCTTCTGGCAGTGTCAGTCATCTCCAGGTGGACGTTGGGGGAGGGGGAGTGTGGCTGAGGCCCTCAGCAACCCCCCCTTGGGGTAATTATATGTTTTGAAACTGGGGAAATAGCTGCACTGTGGGTCCAGGGACCAACTTGGCCCACTGTGAGTCAGAATCAAACTAAGACTCCATCTATCACCTGACCACTGTAAGACCTCACTTCCACGTGGGACACAGTGGCATTTGGGTCCCCACGAAAATCAGATCCAGTATCTAGTAATTCCTGAAAGGTCTGGGTATTGTCTTTTCCTAGTGCATAATCACTCTAGGTAAATGGCAACAAATCTCTCTAGGAAATGCTTGTGGGAAGATTTTTGGTATATTCTCATGGCACTGGTACAGGATCCTTCAAGGGGATCCAGCCTCCCCCGCAAGTCAAGGAGTTCTGGGTCTGTGAACTGAGTTAGTTCTGTAAACTTGGAGTGAGGCTGTGACTCACCAGTGTGGCATCTTAATCAGGTTTTTGGGTGACAGACTTAGATTTTTTTCCCGTTATATAGATCAAGCAATAACTTGGAAGGTAGACCATTTATTTTATTCCTGGGGTCACCGTGGTAGTTGGTCACCTTCAGAGATCTTTATGGGCCCAAACATTTTGATTACTAGTTTATCCCTGCAGCCCTTTATGGTAGACAGACCCACTTTGTCTGTGGGAGTGGCTACTTTGGAATCCTATCATCCCCATGAAGACCAAGGAACCCATCTCGATGATGGCATCCCCTACAGTCATATTTGGCCTGCAGAGAACAGCCACAGAGCTTTTCAGTGAGGTGGGGGCTCCTCCCATTAATTTATTTCTCATTGTTAGTGAGGGAGTGCTTTCTTGGCTTTCTTGTGGAACATAGTTGGGGAGGATATGCATGCTAAATTCAATCCAGCATTCCTCTCTCTCCAAGTGTTGAATCCCTCCTCCACATCATGCTAAGGAATCTCTGGGATCTCAACAGTATCAACTGTAGGGCACTATTGAGCCCACATTTCAGCTAACCAACCAAAGAAGGTGTTGGAACTACTTTCAGCAGCACAAACTTACAAAACACATCTGGAATCTTTAGCAAATTCAGCCTGTTCTAGTGCCATATTCCACCCTCCTGGTCAATCATTCTTATAGTTTGCACCCACACATTTTTCCTGCGTTCCCATGTATGGTTGCAGTTTCTTGCAATTATTTTCGTGTGTGGATTATTTCTTCTGGGCCACAGTGTGTAACAGTCCCCTGAAGCGAGTGGAGATCTGACCCTAGTTAGGGGTCTAATGGTGGGTGTGGTGACGGGGCCTGTGATGGGTTTTGAGGAGAATGAGCATCTTGTTTTAAGTCACCTGTCCCGGGTGAATTTAGCACAGGGTTTTAATCAAAGAAAGGCTAGTCTTTTCAAACATTAGCGGAGCAAGTTACTTTCACTGATAAAGAATACTGAAGAAACTTGGGGTAGTTCTGGAAGAAGAGAAGGAAGTGAAGAAACTACCTGCTATTTAGAGAGCTTAAGGCCTTTAAAAATTCCTGAGCCTGTTCCTGATGGTTGGTTACAAAGAGGGACCCAGTAGTGGGCACCAAGACAAGGGCTTGGTTCCTGGAGTGGGGGCATTGGTCTCAGGAAGTGGGAGGGGCTGAGCCACCAGTGGGGCCCAGGGTTAGAGCCTGGGGATTAGTGGCAAGATGGACTGGTGTCACTGAGCTCTGTGTGTCCTACCCAGACTTCCCATGTTGACTGAGAAGAGACCAACTTGTTTTGCAGCCTGAGGTGGGCTGGTCCTTCTTAATGGAGCAGTCAGGGGACTCCAGCTGAAAGCAGGAGGATTTGTGGGGCCAGGAGCTGGGCAGGGCCGTGGACCCCAGGAGCGTCCGTTCTTGGTTAAAAAAATAATTAATGTGAAAGCCAAGGACGGAAGTGTGACGACCTGGGGAGGGCACAGCCTGGTTGCCAGTTATTAAAGGTCTTTACTGTTACTTTTGGTGCACATTTTACCTTTATCCTTGGAATCAGCCCCAAATTATTAATGACAATAAAGCACTGTACTCTTCATTAAAGGCTAACTTCTCTGTGCCTGTCAGCCTCTGCCCTCCTACATTATAAATAATGGAGAAATGGCCGGTGCAGTAAGAATGAGGGAAAAAAGAAGATCTGGGTAAAGGAAGAGTAAGAAAAAGGAATTTCTTCCAGAGTAAAAATATTCCCAGCAGTTCTGAGCCATGGGGTGAAGTCTGGGGTCCCGTTCTCTAATGCTGCAGCATGGTTACCTTCACTTTCACACTGAGCTGAAGGACAGACTTCTGGCTGGCCAGCAGTGTGGCCCCAGCACCCCAGCGTGGCCTGGGAGGTCTGGCCATCTCCAGCTTTTCTATTCTGGGTCATTTAGTGTGATCAGAGCTTCACTCCCACAGGGTAGCCTCAAATCAGTTCAGTCTCTTTGCTCAGTCCCTTTTCCGAGGGCTGTTGTCCCCTGGCAGTTGTACAATGGGAATGTGAGGGGCGGGAAGGCAGTTGGCTATGTGGTCGGAATTCTGCCATTCTGGGAAAATGCAGGCATGCTTTAGTGTTGGCTGCCCAGACCCCGGTGTACTGTAGCCTACCACGCACGTGCTGCATTGCTTCACGACCATGGATGGAATTCCAAACTTGACAGTTGCGCCATAGCCTATAAAATATTTGCATTGTTTTTCTACATATATGTTATTTACTATACACTCTATAAAATATTTACATGGGAACATTCTTTATTTTCCCCAACAGTTTAATGATGTTTATTTCTCATAGTGGACTAAGGCTGCTGTTTTTCTTTACCCTCTCCACTTGTTCTCTCTTTTCTGAAATTTTTATTTATTTCTTTTTTTAATTTATCAGTATACAATGTAGTTGATTTTTGTGGCCCTTTACCAATTCCTCCCTTTCTCCTTCCCTCTGCCCCTTCCCCCACATCAACATCATATCTGTTCACTTATCTTAACAAGTTCAAGGAATTATTGTGATTACATGGGAGCATTTTTCTGTTGTATTTTGAATATTATTTCTACACCACTGCACACTCACAGAACTGGGAGTCAGGAGGCCTGGGTTCTGGTTCTGGCTTTTGACCATGAGGCTATGTGAGCTTGGGCAAGTCCATTTACTTCTCTGATTTTCTCATGTGTAAAATAAGGAGGTGGGACAATGGAATCTCCCAGATCCCTTTCAGCTGTAACACTGCATAGTTCATCTCTTCTAGACAGGTGCAAGACAGACAGCCATCAATCTGTAGCAATCTCTGAGCACTCTGCCGAAGACACCCTTGTTAGTGTTTCATTGCAGCACATAAAGGAGCACCCCGCCAAACAGAAGAAGAGCATCTCAGTGTGGACACCGGCCAGACCTCCAAATTTCCGCAAGAAAAGGAAGTCAGGAATATAAACAAACACAGAGATGACCAATGCTAAGAATATAGGCTTTGGAAAAGGGCACTTATGGGGGTAAGCCCAGCTTTGCTGCTCACTATTTTGTGTTCTTGGGCAATTTGTTTAAACCTCTGAACCTTAGGGTCTTTATATGCAAAATGAGGAGATTAATACTAAATACTCCCTGGTGTTATTATGAGGATTCATTCCGTTAGTAATGTAAAGTGCATTTTACATTTGATATTGCATATCATAAGGGCTCAGTAAACATTAACTGTTATATTTATTATCAACTTACCAAAAAGTTTCCTATCAAAAGATCACAAATATCCTTCAAATATCTCCTCAAAGATGCCTATCAAATTCTCCTCAAAGAAATCCTTCTGGTTTCCCACATATTTAAAAATGTGTTCCCTTATCTGCCAATTTGTTGTCACACAAAATAGATCATAATTGTGGAGGAAAAGGTAAGAATTTTGTAGAGTAGACTATTAGCTCATATCATTTGAATATAGTTTTATCATTAGCCAGTACATTAACTTGTTTAATTACAAGCTTTGGGAAGATTTGAACCACATAGTGAACAAGGATGTCTTTTAATGTTAGGGTGTCTTGTCCTGGTTTGCCTGGAACAGTCCTAATTTATGCTTGTCCCTGAGTTATTATTTAAAGTGTACTTTTTTGTTCTCAGAAGTTACTCTATTTAAGTTAGTTAAATGTTGGGTTGATGGTTATCTCCACAAAAAAAACTGTCTGAGAACACTGTTTTAGTGAAGAAATCAAATTAGACATATATTATTTCAACTTGATTCATTTTCTGGGGTGTCTAATACTTGTGGATGGATGTGGCCTATACAGGACTTGAAATCTACAAAAATGGCTATTTAAAAGTTTCCACAGGGACAGATGTCTCAAGTATGTCCCAAGTCTTAAAGTCAAGCAGGAACTGTAGTCTGAGGGAAAGGAATATGAAAGCTCTTGATATTATCATTGAGATTCTGATTCTTTGTTTCTTCATTCATTCATTCCCACAGTGCTAAGCAGTGGGGATACAATAATGGGGAACAAGGTAGACACGGTCCATTTCTGCCTTCAAGGGGCTCACATTTTACTGAAGGACACAGAATAGACAAGTTTCATCAGAAACTTTTTCAATAGAAAAAATAATTTAAAATTATGACAAGTTTCATAAAGGAACAAAGAAAGAGCTAAGGTATAAAGTAACGGAAATGTGCCTTTGGAGAGGTTCTCTTGAGGATATGGCATTTAAATTTAAGTGGAAAGGAGCAGAAGAGGGGAGGTGCTACAGGGAGGAAAAACTTCTGAACGCAAAGACCCTGAGTCAGGAAAGAGTTGGGTGGGACTTGGGACTTAAGAGAACATCGGTGTGGCTGGGAGTCACTGAGTATGGTGAGAGTCTGTCATGAAATGAGGTGGGGGAGATGGGCAGAGACCAGATCATGCAGGATGCAGTAGTTTGTGGCAAAGAAGCTAGTTTTATTCCATGTGAAATAGAAAGCCATTAAAGAGTTTTAAGCAGAGAATTGGCATGATCTGGTTTATGCTTAATGTTGATCTGATTTCTGTTCTAATTTACTTTTCTGCTATGTGGAGAGTGAGTTGAGTTGAGTGAGGAGCAAAAGAGGAAGTGGGAGAGACCAGTTGGCAGGTGGTGAAGTGGAGCAGGTGGGAGATGATGGTGGTTTGGACGGGCTTGGTGGTGCTGGAGACAGACAGATTCATGACACATTTTTCAGGGTGACTTGATAGGACTTGCTGATAGATTGGGTGTGCAGAGAAGTGGAGAATAAAAAATGATCCATGGTTTTGGCTCCAGTTGCAGGGCGGATGTATAGGGAAGGTATGCGGAGGTGAAAAGAAAGGTTTGGGACCAGAAATCAAGGTTTCTATTTTTTAAATGTTAAATTTGAGAAATTTCTGAGATATTCAAGTGAAGAACATCAACGAGGCAGTTGGGTATGTAAATACGGGTCTCTGAGAAGTATGAGCTGCAGCTATATATTTGGTACTCATTAGCATATCCGTGGAATTAAGCATTGGGAAAGACGAGATCACTCAGGTGGAGAGCATAGACAGAAGAAGGAAGGAAGGATAGGAATGAGCCTGAGGAATATCAACTTGTGAAACTGAGAGGGGAGGTGGAGACAACAGAGGAGAAAAGAGAAAAAGCCACTGGGGGGAAGAAAACTGAGAGAAACTGGTGTGAAAAAAGCCAAGAGAAGAGAGTGTTTCGTGAAAGAGGGAGTGGTCAGATTGGTTGAGCAGCCAAAGAAGATGAGAAGAGAAGAGAGAAGCATCCATTGGATTTGGTCATGTGAATGGAGATGGCTGGAGACCTGACAAGACAGGTGAATCACTGTGTTTGGTATTTGGAAATGGTATATTGGGACACATTACTCTGCACAGATTTGCTTCCATTCAAAAAGATTAAAAACTCAAATTGCCAATCCACTCTTATGTGTACTCGCAATGGCCTCAGCCCTGAAGCTTGTGTGGACCTCAGCAGCCTCCCGTCGTGGAAGGTCATTGAGACTGGGAAGGACTCGAAGGGGTAGGACAGTTGGTGTCTTTGTAAATCACAGTTTACGTAGCACAGGTTGAACGCACAGTAGGATGTCTGAAACTGTGGATTGACTTAAAAAAACAACAACAAAAAATACAGTGCTGGTCAAGCTCCTTTTTCAGTTGCTTTGTGAGAGGTGATGTAAAGTATAAAGGACACAGTCTTGTGAAGACGTGGTTTTCTCTCAAAAATAATACATTAAAAGATTTAACCCTCTCTATTACTCTGTGGAGAAAGCAGGGATATTACATTCCCATCCCAGTTTTAGAAATTCAGGTTGAAAGACTAAGTGAGTTGGCCAAGACCACACTGCCAGTGTGCGGCAGGGCCGGGAGTTGCCCAGGTCGGCTTGAGCTCAAGGCTCCTGGTCTTCCTGCTCCTCCACAGAAAAGCAGCCCACGATTCACAACCCTCTGCCATATTAGCTCCCAGAGCAACGGTCTGGAGGAAGATCATTCTCTTTATGTTTTTATCCTCTCTTCAGTTCTTTCTTCCTTTTCTTGGGTAAACTTGCATTTCAGTTTTTGTTCATTCCTTGTGCAGTGGCTGGAGAACCAGTGAGGACCCGGGACTTATCCTCTACCAACCCCTTTATCTTGCCTTTTCCATCTGTGAATGGCTCATTGTCGAAGGATGACAGGAACATGGCAAAGGTAAACGGATGACTTACTAGGTTGGAGGGAGCGAGGCAGGTACTGTGCACAGGCAAGGCCACTGTGTAAGAGACTACGAGGGCTGTGCATATATGATTTAATTTTCAACAGGAGTCGTAATATCACCCTCATGTATGGAGCCGAGAAAAATCTTTTCTTAATTCCTCTGAATGATTAGAATCGGGTGGTCATGCACAGTGTGGTCATTATTCCAAAAATGAAACCTAAATAGGCGCATAAACAGTTCACAGTTTTCCCAGCCTCACTTATAGGCCGGGGGAGCCCTGAGCCAAGCCAGATGGGCAGGGGTCCCCAGTGTTGCTGGCAGTGTTACCGTGGGAATGCTGGTGCGCAAACCATTGGGAGAGTAGGATTTCAGAAACTCAGAAGATTGGGGAAGGGGGTGGAGGGATTTCTAGAGACTGCCCAGATGGATTATTTAAAAATATTCCTCCCATAACAGGGCATTCTGTACCTCCCTTGGCCACCCGCCTTCATACTTCCAAGCTGCCCAATGATGACAACAAGAAAGATTTTTATTTTTTATAATAATTCCTCACACTGGTACTTTAATTAAAAGAAAATCTTTCTATGTTCTGTAGCATTTAAAAGCTTCATTGTAATAAATGTTTACGGAAATAAAGCTTTCCTTTGTATGCCTTTGCAGCACACAGAAAACTGGCCACATTTCTACAGCAGTGTGGGATGCAGAAGAGAGAGGGCCTCCTGAATGCACCATGCAAATTTATGAAAAGAGCATGCAAATCAGTATAGTGTTAGTGATTCAAAACAAACAAACAAACGACAGGAAAGAGAGTGATTACTGTGCCTTGTAGAGGATTCCTGACTCTACTCAAAGGATTGTCCAGGTGTGTGTGTGTGTGCATGTGTGTACACACATGTTTTTGTAGGTGGCAGAGAAGTTGTAAAGCATCAATGAGATCTGAATACACTAAGGAAATTAGAACTTCAATTCGTTGCTTTTGTTGTTGTTTTTATTTATTTGTTTATTATTATTTATTGGAACATAATTGATTGTACACATCTGTGGAGTACAGCATTGAATGTCAATACCTGTGTGCAATATATGATGCACAAATTGGGATAATTAGAATATTCAACATTACACAATGTTATCATATTTTGTAGCCCTTTACAAATTTCTCACTAACGCCCCTTCCCCTTCGCCTTTCCCACCTCCAGTGATATCAGTTCTGTTCCCTCCTTTCAAAAGTTCAATGTATTATTGTGATTGTTACAGCTTTCTAACTTCCTTTTTTTAAAGAAATTTATTTGTTTATTTTTTTAGTCCCATTTATGAGCAAGGACATGGGGTATTTCTCTTTCTTATTTGATTTAACATGATTTTCTCTAAGTTCATCCATGTTGCTGTAAATGGCAGAATTTCATTATTTTTTTATGGCAGAGTAGTATTCCATTGTGTATATATATATCACATTTTCCTTATCTAGTCATCTGTTGATGGACATTTAGGTTGGTTCCAACTCATGGCTATTATAAATAGAACTGCAATAAACATAGGAGTGCAGGTACCACATCAACATGATGATTTCCATTCCTTTGGGTATATACTCAGCAGTAGGATTGCTGGATCTTATAGCAGTTGTATCTGTAGTTATTTGGGAAACTCCATACTGTTTTCCATAATGGCTGCACTAAATTACAGTCCTACCAACAGTGTAGAAGTGTTCCCCTTTCTCTGCATCCTCACCAGCATTTGTTATTTTCTGTCTTTTTGATAACAGGCAGTCCAGTTGGCATGAGAAGATAACTCAATGTGGTTTTGATTTGCATTTCCCTGATGCTGAGTGGTGGTGAGCATTTTTTCATGTGTCTGTTGGCCATTTGTATATCTTCATTTGAGAAATGCCTATTCAGCTCATTTGCCCATTTTTAAATAGGGTCACTTGTTTTTTTTACTGTTAAGTTGTTGGAGTTCCTTGTATATTCTGGATATTAATCCCTTGTCAGATATATAGTTTGCAAATATGTTCTCCTATTCTTTGTCTTTTTGATGTTAATTGTTTCTTTGCTGGGTTTTTTTTTTTTTTTTTTTTTAGTTTGATTTATTTATTTGTTTATTTTTTCCTTTGTTGCTGTGTTTTTGGGGTCTTATTCATAAAGTCTTTGCCCAGTCCTACATCCTGAAGTGTTTCCCCTATGTTTTCATTTAGGAGTATTATAGTTTCAGGTCTTTTATTTAAGTCTTTAATCCCTTTTGAGTTAATTTTGGTATATGGTGAGAGGTATGAGTCTAGTTTCACTCTTCTACATATGGATGTCCAGTTTTCCCAGCACCATTTATTGAAGAGGAAGTCTTTTTCCCAGTGTATGTTCTTGGTGCCTTTGTTGAAGATAAGTTGGCTTAAGTGTGGAGATTGATTTCTGGGTTCTCTATTCTGTTCCATTGGTCTGAGTGTCTGTTTTTATGCCACCATCATGCTGTTTTGGTTTCTATAGGTCTGTAATATAATTTGAAGTCAGGAAGTACAATGCCTCTGGCTTTATTTTTTTGCTTAGAATTGCTTGGGCTATTTGAGGTCTTTTGTTGTTCCATATCAATGTGAGAATTGTTTTTTCTATTTCTGTGAAGAATTTCATTGATATTTTGAGGGAATTGCACTGAATTTCTAGATAACTTTGGGTAGTACGGACATTTTCACAATGTTAATTCTTCCAGCCCAAGAACATGGAATATCTTTCCATCTTTTTGTGTCCTCTTTAATTTATTTCAGCCAAGATTTATAGTTTTCATTGTACAGATCTTTTACCACCTTGGTTAAATCGATTCTTAGGTATTTTATTTTTTTGGTGACTATTGTAAATAGGCTAGCTTTCTTGATTTCTTTTTCTGCTAATCTATTGTTGGAGTGCAAAAACACTACTGATTTTTGCACATTGATTTTGTATTCTGAAACTTTACTGAAGTCATTTATCAGCTCTAAGAGTTTTTTGGTAGGGTCTTTAGGTTTTTCTATATGTAGGATTGTCATCTGCAAACAAGGACCATTTGACTTGGTCTTTTTCATTCTGGATGTCCTTTATTTCTTTCTCTTGCCTGATTGCTTTAGCCAGTACTTGCAATACTATGTTAAATAGGAGTGGTGAGAGTAGGCATCCTTGTCTAGTCCCTATTCTTAAAGGAAAAGCTTTCAGCTTTTTCCCATTCAGGATAAAATTGATAGTGGGTTTGTCATGTATGTCTTTTATTCTGTTGAGATATTCCTAGAAGGAAATTTTCTAAGGTCTTTATCAAGAAGGGATATTGAATTCTGTCCAGTACTTTTTCTGTGTCTATTGAGATATGTTTTTTTCTTGATTTTTTGATGTGGTGTATCACATTTATTGACTTGGATATGTTGAACCCTCATTGAATCCCTGGGATGAATCTCACTTGATCATGGTGTATAATTTTTTGGATGTGTTGCTGTATTCTGATTGCTAATATTTTGTTATGTTTTTTGCATCTGTGTTCATCAAAGATATTGGCCTGTAGTTTTCTTCTTTTGGTGTATCTTAGGTTTTGGTATAGGGTGATGCTGGTCTCATAGAATGAGTTTGGGAGAATGGCCTCTGTTTCAATTTTGTGGAATAGTTTGAAGAGAATTGGTATTAATTCCTCTTTAAATGTTTGGGCGAATTCAACAGTAAAACCATCTGGTCCTGGCTTTTCTTTCTTGGGACATTGCTGATTACTGCTTCAATCTCATTGCTCGTTATTGGTCTGTTCAGGTTTTCTGTGTCTTCTTGGCTCAATCTTGGTAGTTTGTGTGTTTCCAGAAATATATCCATTTCCTCCAGGTATTTAAATTTTCTGGCATATGGTTGTTTATAGTAGTCTCTAATGATTCTTTGTGTTTCTGTAGTGTGGGTTGTAATGTCTCCTTTTTCATTTCTGATTTTTGTTAGTTGGGTCTTCTTTCTTTTTTTAGTTAGCCTAGCTAATGATTTGTCTATTTTGTTTACCTTCTTGAGAAACCAACTTTTTGTTTCATTGATCTTTTGTATTGCTTTTTGGGTCTCTGTTTCATTTAGTTCTGCTCTGATATTAATCATTTCTTTCTGTCCACTAATTTTAGGGTTGGATTGTTCTCGTTTTTCTAGTTCTTTAAAAGGTAATGATAGGTTGTTTATTTGAAATCTTTCTATTCTTTTGATGTAAGCATTTAGTGCAGTAAGCTTCCCTCAGTACTGCTTTTGCTGTATCACACGTTTTGGTATGATGTGTCTTTATTTTCATTAGTTTAAAGAAAGTTTTTGATTTCCTGTTTAATTTCTCCTTGGACCCATAGGTCATCCAGGAGTATATTGTTTAATTTCCACATATTTGTATAGTTTCCAGAGTTCTGCTTGTTTGATTTCTAGTTTTAATACACTGTGGTCTGAAAAGATACTTGAAATAATTTTAATTCTTAAAAATTTGTTGAGACTTGATTTGTGACCCAACAGGTGGTCTATCCTAGAGAATGTTCCATGTGCAGAAGAGAAGGATGTATATTCTGTAATTGTTACATGAAATGTTCTGTAGATATCTGCCAAGTTCAATTGGTCTAAAGTATAGTTTAAATTCCATGTTTCTCTATTGATTTGTTGCCTAGATGATCTCTCCAATGATGAGAGAGGTGTGTTCAGGTCCCCAACTAGTATCATATTTGGGTCTAACTCTTTCCTTACGTCTAACAGTGTTTTCTTCATTTTTAAAAGTTCCTTTTTCTCTTTTTTTGTCCACTTGGGTTATTTCAAAAACTGTCTTTGAGATCAGAAATTCTTTCTTCCACTTGCACTAGTCTGCTGCTTACACTCTAAATTGAAGTTTTTATTTCATTGAATGAGTCTTTCAGTTCCAGGAGTTCTGGTACATTCTTCTTTATGGTATTTATCTCCATAAATTTCCTCCTTCATGTCCTGGATTGTTTTTCTCATTTCATTGTGTTGTCCAACTGAGTTTTCTTGTATCTCACTGTTTCTTTAAGATTGTTACTCAGAATTCCCTTTCAGACATTTCAAGGGTTTCCTGTTGTTTGATGTCTGGTATTTGAGAATTATAGTGTTCCTTTTGTGGTTTCATATTTTCTTTTCCTTTTTTCTTTTTCACATTTCTAGTATCCCTACATTGATGCATAGGGGGAGCAGTTGCTTCTTCTATTACTCTGGGGTGACTTTTGAAGAGAGAGACTCCCTCCTGTAGATTTGTTATATATTGCCCATTAGGTGGGGTGTTTTAGTTTCAGTTAAGGGTAGACTCAGTAGTTTCAGTAATTAGGGGTAGACTGAGTTGTTCTGGGTGGCCTCAGTAGTTCTGGGGGTGCCAGCAGCTAGATATGTGGCTGGAGCTGTGCATATGACTGGGCCCTTGTGGGTGAGTGGGGCTGCATGTATGGCCTGGGTTACAGGGGCTGCATGGGTGCCCAGATGGCTGGGCCCAAGTGGGTGGGAGGAGCCAAGTGAGTGGCCAGGCAGTTGGAGCTGCAAGGGAAGCTAGACTGCTGGGCACCTGGGGGTGGGTGGGGCCATATGGGTGACTGGGTAGCTGGGCCCAGACAGGGGGGTGGGTAAGTGGGGCCACACTGGTGGCTGGGTGATAGGGGTCACATGGGTGGCCAGGGCCATGCAAGTGGCTGGAAGGCTGGAGCTGCTGGTCCTGGACAAGCCTCTATTAGCTATGTAATCTTAGATAAATTTGTTTCCTCTCTCGGCCTTAGATCCCTCATTGGTCAATCAGGACTGGGTGAACAGTAAGTGCATCGGAAAAAAAAAAAAAACTCTGAGAAAGGTAGAGTATTTAAAAATACTATCTTGTGCCAGGTGACTCACAGGAGTCATGATGTGGAAAGGAGGGTGCATACTGCCAGTTCTATGCAGGTGTCTTCAGGTTTCTGAGATGGAATGGTTTAAAAATCTGTTATATTTTTCAAATACATTAATGGTGGGATATTAGATTTGCACACAATTGTAGGGTGTTATACTAATTAATTTAATCTTGTTTAATTGTGCCTTCTTGGAGTTACAGGATACTGAACGTAGTATATGAGTTTATGCAAGTAACATGCAAATAAGAATTCAAGTGCTTTAAATAACCCACCAAAACATACCATATCTGAGTTATGGCTATAGTCAGCACCATAACGAGTTCACTTCACAATTGTCAACGTTTATCTAATAATTAAAGGCTCTACCAGGTGATACATGAGTGAATTCTTGCAAGCCTTCTTCATCAAGGACAAATAGGTGCCCTGCAAGCCCAGTGTGTAGTGAATTCTGAGGCAAGCTGCTCCAGAAGTTCCATTGAACAAGTGTTTCCACGTCCCACTCCTAGCTCAGTCTCCCTCAAGTCTGCCCCTGCCCTCTTCCTCCCTCACGAATAAGTAGCTGGCATGTCTGGCAGTTAGACAGGTGCCTACCAAAACGGGGTTGTGATAAACCTGTGGTGTGCTTTCTTCTAGCTTTGTATATAAGCAGCCCAAAGATCCCAACAAGTCTCAGGCCTCTGTGTTTTAATGTGTGCCTGGTGCCAAAAGCTGCACGTTGCAGGCTGACGAGGATCACCTGCTCGTGTTGTTCACTGCCATTCTGCACAATGTGGAGAAGCAGCCTTGGTTTATTCTCCATTCAATGTTATGGGCAGAAGGATCACAGGAGCAGAACGTGGCCTAGGGGACATAGTGGTGTTCCTTGTCTCCAACTGCCTCTATAGCTCCCACAAACTAAGGCTCATAGTCCAGAGCAGCATTGTCCAATAAGAATGCACTTAAAGCCACATATGTAAACCATAGATATATAAATTTTCCAGTAGCCATATTAAAAAAGTAAAAAGAAACAAGTAATATCGATTTTAATAATATTCTTTATTTAACCCAAGACATCCAAAATATTACCATTTCCATTTGTAATTAATGTAAAAATTATCAATGAGATATTCTACATTCTTCCAAACTAAGCCTTCCAAATCTGCTGTGTATTTTACATTCTCAGCACATTTCATTTGGGACTAGCAACATTTGAAGTGCACAATAGGCACACATGGCTAATGCCTATGGGATTGGAGGGCCACGGCCTTCAGCTTCCCTGACAGTGTGTTTACTGTTTACTACAGGAGCCAGAAATGGGAGGTGGGGAGAAGCCTCCTTCCCAAACGCATGCGCCGCCTGTTTGTGTACACTGTTTATCTTTGAAGTAATAGGAATAACCATCTCATCCGGTATGCCTACTTATGTAATTAATTTAAATTTACAGAGCAGTTTATATTTGCAGAGTGCTTTATTGATATAGTTGCCAGTATATTTATCTGCTCGCATGTTATACCTTTCATGTGTGCCTATCTGTTCTAATTACTGCTGTAATTATTGAAATTATTTAAGAACACAACTCATAGTTACCTTCAAAAACATCAACAACCATTTTAATAGCAACTATAAATTCCATCTTTCCTCTCCAAGTTCTGTCTACTTCGCACAGAGATTTTATACCTCCACCCAGTGTTCTCCAAGTTCTTGCTCTGCCTCAGAGTGAAAAATGCATTTAAGACCAATCTAGTAATTGTCTTTTCCCCTTTGTCAGCTTACATTTCGTATGAATGAGATAGAAATTTAATGGCATGTCTTTCAGTAACAACAGCCTCAAAATACACAGCATTCCAATATGAAAAGGATCATTACACAGAATGACCACTGCCATCAAATAATGCTATCTCTAATATCAAATGGCATTTCCTGCTCCTAATCCCAAACTTCTTTCTGACAAACAGCAGAGGTTATGAGCAGAAGGGTGACGAGAGCACAGGCAGGCAGGGGTCCGGCCCCTGAACCCTGGTCACCCAGCTTACATCCATGTTCATGTCCTTGGTCCATGCCCCAGCTTTGTGAGGATGGAAGAACTCTAGACCTGAATAAGCAGTTCCAAGGTGCAAGACACATAGAATTGTGAAGCGGTCGGGAGATTTGAAAGAACATTCCACCTTATCTATTCCCCTCCCCCTCCCCTCCCTCCCTCGCCCCAAATCAATGAGGGGGAAAAATTACAGTGTTCTAATTCATTCCGTGGTTCTCTTGCTCTCAGTGATTGGAAACACCAGCGTGGGGAATGTTATACATCATGTGATGAAATGAGAGCACAGAAATATTCACCAACAGCTATGAAATGCAGCTGGCTCCACGGCAAAACCAGGCGGCTCTTGAATAGAATACAGCAACATCACCCAAGAGACTCAAGACCAACTCCCGCTCCGGAGCAATTTTGTGAGCCCAATATTGGGGATTAGAGACGACGAACATGAGAGATCTCATGTCACAAATCACTGCATACCCAATGCTTCTGCTACCTACTCTGGTCTCCCCTGGGGAAAATCACTAAACCTCTTTCTGTCTCTCTTTAAAATGGGAGCTAAATTAGTAACTTACCACAAAGGAGTGTTTTCTTAATTACTTGAGTACAAATTGCTTGACATTATTGAATGAGAGGTGTCGAGGAGAATGTAAGCTATTACCATGATTATTTTTGTTCTAATATATTTCAGTTCAGAGATACTTCAGGGAATGGTTTCCTAAGTCTCTGATGGCCATTAGTACTAGCAGCATTTCAAAGAATCGGGAGAGGCCAGCATCCTGAGGCTGAGGCTTGATTGATGTGGAGGTGCATTTAGAAGGAAAGAGCAGATTTGGGAGAGGCAGTGAGGGCATGGGTGGTGGCCTTGTGGGGGTGGAGGACCCAGACTGATTCTTGCCAGAACCGCACTCTAATGTCCATTTGTTCCAAGGCATCAATCACAGGCATCGTCGATAAACGTGGATCCACCCAGTGGTGCATTGCTACAGAAGATGAAAGACAAGCTTTCCTCTGTGTTCTCTTTAAGGGCATCTGAAGGAGGCATGTGGGAGGGAACTTTCCAGACAAATAGGAAAACTGCAGTTTCCTTGAAATCCAACCAGAGCCAGGGGCTGGCCCTTCTACTGCCAGTCTTACCCCTGGGCCAACGCCATAGTGAGTGCCACTCATTCAATAGGGTGATGGTTCTGCCTGGGAGGGGTCTGTGAGTCCACATTCTGCCCGGGGGATTTGAACAAACAGTGATTGACCCTGACTTGCTATTTCGTCTTTGAATAATGTTGTGATTGTGTCTTCATTAGGAATGTGGGGTAAAGAGAGAGTGATGCAGTATTGTAATTATGCTAGAAAATTGGGTGGCATTAAAATAAAGCCTTGGAATGCCTTCTGTGGAATTCTTTTGATCAAAACATTTGCTCTCTTGGAGATAATGCTAGAGAATGCTTTTGAATAATTAGACAAGTTCCTAGTCCAGGGGGATAGTAAAGGAGAGGAAGTCTGTTACTCACTGGATCTCTCTGTTATACATAGTGCTGTTTATTCACTTTGCTAAAAAATCTTCCTTATGAAGTCTGTTACTCACTGGATCTATCTGTTATACATAGTGCTGTTTATTCACTTTGCTAAAAAATCTTCCTTATGAATTCCAGTATATTGTTTTGCTATTAATGTCTTAATGATAGTGGCAGAAGAATGTTTAAACCCCATTTAGCTTCTGACTCTCTATGCAGAAAAACTATTTCTCCTCCCATATGCAATTTTCTGTCCATTCATTAATTGTACTGCTGCTTTCCTAAGTTTATTTACTGCCTTCTAAATATGTATCTTAATTTATACTTCAAGTCCCACAGGGAGACTATAAAATGTAAAATCTTATATAATAGCAGTAGCAGCCACAAATATTTTAATATCCAGGGCTGCTTCTGAATCCTAATTTTGCAGATGGCATGAAGTTCGTTTTATAGCAGCTATTGAAAACTAATAAATGCCATCCACATCACTCAGCATTGTCAATAATCCACCAGATTGTGTGTTCAGGGATGCTGAGGAGCAGGCACAGCTCCCAGCCCTACCCTACCCAGCCTCCAGCTGCAGACCCCAGAGCTGCCTTATCAGCTGCCACAATTTCACTGAGGTCAGCAATGAGGCGAGGCTCTCTGAACTTCTAATCTGCCAGTGGAGAGATACTCACAAGAGGGTAATTGCTGCACAGAGCATGCAGGGGAGGGAGATGAGTTCATCCCTCTCCCTGCTTATTGTATTTGCACACCTCAAATGCAAGAGACCAGCAAAGGAAGAGGAGCAAGGAAGGGGCAGGTAGGTCACCACCAGGTTTGGTCAGAAGCCAGATGAGAAGTTTGCATCTCTTATTTTAGGCTTTCTTTTATTCCTTTTTTGGTAAATTATCCTGCCTTAGATTGAGTGACCCCCTAAAACTTGACCCCCACTGTGACAGTGCTAAGAGAGTGGGAAATCCTATTATGATAATTGAAAGGCGAGGTCTTGAAGAGGTGATTAGATTGTAGGACCATGCTATAGTGAATGGATTAAAAATGGTGGTCAGGAATGTGGTTTGGAGGGCTTTAAAAGGAGAGTACATGAGAGGTTAGTCTCTCTCGCTCTCTCTGCACTGCTATTTCTGCAGTGTGATATCCTGCCATCACTGTTGCCACCATCAAGACTTTCTCCCAGATGTGTTCCCTGCACTGTGGACTTCCAGCCTCTGAAACTGTGAGCAATAAATTTTGTTTTCATTATAAATCACACAGTTTCATGTATTTTGTTATAACATAGAAATGGACTAATACAGAAAATTGGCACCAGAGAAGTGGGGTGTTGCTTATAACAAATACTTGAAAATGTGAAAATAGCTTTGGAACTGGGTGTTGAGGAGAGGCTGGAGGAATTTGGAGGAACAGGCTAGGAAAAGCCTAGATGCTGGTGAAAGTTTAGAAGACAAGAAAACAAAGGAGAGTTTGGAATGTTTTAGAGACTAGTTAAATGGTAGTCAGCAGAATGCTGATAGAAATATGGACTGTAAAGATCATTCTAAGGAGGTCTCAGACAGAAATTAGAGGGAGTTTATTGGAAACTGGGGCAAAGATCATCTTTGCTGTGAACTGGCAAGGAACTTGGCTGCATTGTGTCCAATGGACTTATGGAAGTTGGAAATTAAGAGTTGTGAACTAGAGTATTTGGTGGAAGAAATTTCTAAGTACGAAAGCATTAAGGAAGCTGCTTGGCTGCTTGCAACAGCCTATGCTGAGTTATGGTGGCCAAGGCATGATGTAATGCCAAAATTTAAAAGGAAAATAGAGCACAAAGATTTGGAAAATTTGCAGTTGGCCACGTGGTAGAGAAGCAGAGAGCATTTTCAGAAGAAAAATGCAATGGTGCTAAGAAGATTAGTACAAAAGAAAGGGATTATCATGAGAAAGAGAAAAAGACCCTAAAGGCATTGCAGAAGCCTCTGGGGCTAGCCCTCCCATTACAGGCCCAACGGCCTAGGGAGACAGAATGGTCTCGGGGAACAGGCCTGAGGCGCCCTCCACAGGCTCACTTTCCAGGGCCATCTCAGGCAACTGTTCCTCACACCAGCACCCCAGCTGCTTTGGCTGCTTCAGCTGTGGCTTAATTGGCCCCAGGTTTGGCTGGACCTGCAGCTTTGGAAAATACAAGCCAGAGGACTTGACGGTGTCCACATGGTGTTAAGTTTGCAGGCTCACAGAATACCAGGGTTGTGAAGGTTTGGGAGCCTCCAACGCAATTTTAAAGGATGTATGGAAAAACCTGGGGGCCCTGGAAGAGATCTGTCACAGGGATGGAGTCACTGCATAGGCTTTTCACTAAAGCAATGCTGAGTGGAAACGTGGGGTCAGAATTGCAGCAGAGAAACCCCATCAGCGCCATGCCTAGTAGAGTCACGAGAGGGGGACCACCATGGAAATTCTAGAAATCACCAGAATTGTAGAGCTACCAGCATGCAACGCCACCTGCAAAAGCTAAAGCATCACCCAAGACCAGGAAAGCCGTAGAAGTGGAGCTGCCTGAGGACTTAGGGACCCAACCCCCACACCAGTATGCAGAGGAGTCAAGGTACATGATTTGCCATCTTCGAGATTTAATGCTTGCCCTGCTGGGTTTTGGATTTGTTCGGGACCTGTTACCCCTTTCTTTTGGCCTATTTCTCCCTTTTTGAATGAGAATATGTACCCTATGCTTGTCCCACCATTGTATCTTGGAAATAGATAACTCGTTTTGATTTCTCAGATGGGACTTTGGACTTTTGACATTTGACTTGAAACAAGTTAAGACTTTGGGGATGGAGTGAATGTATTTTTATGTGAAAAGGACATGAGTTTTGGGGGGCCAGGGATGGAATGCCTTGTACTGAGTGTCCTCCCAAAATTTGACCCCCACTGTGACAGTGTTAAGAGGGTGGAAAATCCTATTATGATAACTGAAAGGTGGGGTCTTGAAGAGATGATTAGATTGTAGAACTATACTGTAGTGAATAGATTAAAAATGGTACTCATGGGCATGGTTTGGAGGGCTTTAAAAGGAAAATGCATGAGGAGGTTAGTGTCTCTTGCTCTCTCTGCTCCACCATTTCTGCAATGTGATACTATTCCATCACTGTTGCCAACACCAAGACCCTCTCCAGATATGTTCCCTGGATTTTGAAACTCCCAGCGTCAGAAACTGTGAGCAAATAAATTTCATTTTCTTACAAATCACACAGTTTCAGGTATTTTCTTATAAGCAGCAGAAATGGACTAATACATATTTCTTTAAGAAAAACAAAAGATCATGTGATAAGAGAACAGTAAGAGTGTCAGAAACAAATTCAATAAATTTATCATTTATCTTCCTTTTCTTTATTTTGTCAAATAGTTATCAAGTCCCTACTGTGTTTCAGGCACCATGCAAACTATTTCTAACTCTATCTCTATCTCTCTATCTCTATATATTTGTATCTATGTAAATTTATATTTAATTATAAGTTATATAAGGATTCCTAAATGATCCCTGTCCTTAAGGAACTTATAGTCTAGAAAGGGATATTATAATAGCTGCAAGTCTACATAGTAGGAAGTGTTAAATGCCTTAAGAAAGTGAAGGAGGGGAGGGAGAAAATTTCCAGTCTCCAGGAGGATAGGGAAGAAAGTAGAAATCCAGAGAGACCTTATGGGGGAGATGCCAATGGGACTGGTTGTTATGGGCAGAAGGTGGTCAGCTGGCCTTACAGAGTTCTGAGAACTCAATTAATGTCAACCAAAGCAGATGTCAACTGTCTCTTCTTTTTCTCTGCTTCTCAGGGAGCTGGTTGCCCTCTTGTGAAATCTCCTTTCTTTCTTTCTTTCCCCTTTTAAGGTTGCCTTTGCTGTTTCCTTGCACTGGATTTCATCTGGACGCACATTTAAAAGGAGCAAGAGGGTAATCTGCTTTTAGGCAGTCTCAGGAGATGGTCTGCTGAAGGCTGGGCAGAGCAGAGCATCAAGTCAGCTTGATGAGATGCACTAGTTCAAAAGTCCCAGAGCCGCTAGGACGTGGAGGAACAGGTAAATGGTCCAATCAAGTTTTGTCTTCAGATTCATACAAGTCACCTGGATCGTAGTTACAGGAAGCAAAAGCCTGGATGCAGGAGCTCTTTGCTGGGCAGTGCCCCAGCCTTAAATTTTCTGAGTCTCTTACAGACGAAAAGTTGCGCTCATAGATCATAAATTTTCCATTTGTGAAACTGTCTTATGCCCACCCAGAGGCAAACTCAAACTGACCTTTCTTAAGATTTCATCTTTCCGTGGGCCTGCTTGCTCCTTCCTCCCCCCGTCCTTCCTCCCTGCCTCCTGCCTCCTTCCTTCCTTCCTTCAGTTTTTCTTTTTCTCTTTCTTTCTTTCTTCCTTCCTTCCTTCCTTCCTCCCTCCCTCCCTCCCTCCCTCCCTCTCTTCCTTCCTTCCTTCCTTCCTCCCTTCCTTCCTGTCTCTCTCTCTCTTTTTCTCTCTCCTTTCTTCCTTCCTTCTGTCTTTTCTTTTCTTCCTTCCTTTTTCTTTCTCTCTTTTGGCTTTGTACAAAAAGACGTGAAATAGATGAATCAGGGGGGAAAAAATAACCATGCCATTGCCCTTGACAGGAAAGAGAGAATCTTCTCCAATGTCACCAGCATAACTTTCAGCCCAGACAGGGTCTCCCCCCATGAGGGAGCCCCTGATTTCACAGGAGTGTGTCAGGTAATGCCTCGGGCTGTGGTGTGAGAAAACCACCAAGCTGAGCCAGGAGACTTCCATCAAGCCGTGCTCTGGGCTCCTGAGAAAGCTTCGGGCCCTGTATTAAGGCAACAACAGGAGCCAGGTGCTTGGACAAAATGTTTTTTGTGGAAGGAAATATAAAATGTTTAAGTTGGAAGGGACAATAAAGAATGCCTGGTTCAACCACGTCATTGTGCGGATAAGGAAACGGAGGCCCGGAAGGGTTAGATGATTTGCTCCAGGTCCTGGCAATTGGCTGTGAATGTAGGTAGGATGAAAATCCACAAAGTGGTGGGAAATGGCAATCATGAATATTCTCCATCTCTCAAAGTGTTCAAATAGTGCCTCTTTCTGGTTAGCTGAAAAATACTGAACATTTCTTTTCTAGTGGTCAGTGAAACAAATGGCGTCCAAACCAACTGATCTAAGCGTGCTTCACTGCACTCGGTGTAACAGATATGATGATGCCCTTGCTGAGGCCCCGAGCTAGAAGCCCACTCCCAGTCTTCCACCACTGTGGTAGAGAGGGGTCGTAGGGGAGGAACCAGGAGTCTGCAGCACATCAGACACCCAGAGGTCCTTGGGAACACCACATCATCTCGGGTTGTTTTTCAAAAGAAGGCCTTGTTAGAAACCAGTACTGGAAGCTGGAAGCCATGGATGAGAGGAGGGGCCTTAATTCCCAGCCCACCTGGAAAAGGCAGGGGCCTGGGAGGCAGCTGTGGAGGAACTGAGGCATTAGGAGTCCAGATGTGATCTGGAACCACATAATTTCTGCACAGACACATTGCTGTTGGCATCATTATTCCTGGAGGGAGATGAAGCAGTGGGCTTCAAAACTTTCAAAGCAGTGAATTCGAAACTCAGAAGGAGAGAGAATGCTCCAAAGGATTCCAGTGCTGAAGTGATAAGCGGGGTGGCTCATCTACAAGAACACACTAGAAACAAATGATATCTATGCTCCAGGGCTGGCAAAAAGCACTTATTTCTGCCTGGAGGCTGAGTTGTAGATTCAGATATAACCTTGTCCAGACCAAACTGAGAGTGGAAGAACAATCCACTTTTTAAAAAAGGTAGCAAATTTTACTGTATTTAAAATAATCATCCTAAGTAAGTGAAACGTTGATAAATGAGCTCAGTCTGCATATTGCCTTGTAAGAGCAGAGCTGTGTGTAATTACACGATTGCCCTGGGGGCTGTTGCTTTATTCTGAGTAGAAAAGGTGATGCCTTGTGTAATGGCAAGCCAGGCTGTTGTGCGTAAGCAAAAGGAGGAATTTCCTCTTCCCTGGGGCTGCCAGAGAAACTCCCAAAAGAGAAGCAAAGTATTCTTGACTCTAATTGAATGAATCCAGTCTTTACCTTTTGAGATGCTATGTACAGGACTTTCCTTTTATTTGTGCACATAAGCAAAGTTGCTATAAAAGGGTTACTGATATAGTCATATAAGAGACAAAGTAAGATTATTCAAAATCCACTGAAATGATAGAAATCACTGTGAGAGAGAGAGAGTGAAGGTAAGTGGAACTGAGAGAAACAAAAATCCCAAAGAAAAGTAAAAGCAGCCAAGGAAAGAATTGTATCTGTCATCCACCATCACCAGCTGTGCATTTCCCCTTCTTGCACCGGGTTCCTCCATGAAATAAATTATTTTCTCAGTTTCTGCCTTTCTTTGTCCTTCATTGTTCATTAGGCTCTCTCTTAGCCTGTTGGATTTCTCTTTTGAATCTTCCCTCCCAGTGGAAGAATGTTAAAGGCCCACACATCTTTATTGTGTGCTGAGAGTCAAGACCAGGGGCTTTAAACTCAAATCTTTTGGGGAACCGTGAGATTAGAGGTGTGGAAAAACATGATAGAACTCAGTTATTTTATTTTCCTTAGTTATTTTATTCTGAAATGGGTTTCAGCATGACGTCCACTTCTCCTGCTCCAGCCCCTCCCATTTTAAGGTGAGCCTGTTCATTTTATATTCAAATTGAATTATGCACTTTGCTCAAAAGCTTATGAAATGTTTTTAATATAATTATGTGCTGTACAACTGTGGCCGAATCTCCTATACTAAAACCGCTTGGGAATTGGGTGGACCAGGAAAGCAATTGCTTGGTGACATTCTGGGAGTCATTTAGAAGACCCCATTTCAACCGCAGAAAACATTGCTGTTAGAATTGTACCACACAAAAAATAAGACTCACCAACAGGGCCATTTCTTGGTGTTCTCTTGAAATACTATTGCAGACACTTAATCGTCTCTCAAAATTTCTTCTTTCCTTCTTTTATTAATAGACTTCCCCTGAATTTGAGCAGGGCAGATGTTTATCCATAAAAAAGACTATATTTTATAGATTACCCAACTGCTGTACATAGCCATAAGGCTAAATTTTAACCAATGGAAGGTAAGCAGATATCTCTTATCTTACTTTTATGGCTGAGACGTAAATGTGAAGGCAGGAGCTGAGGCAGCCATTTTGGATCAAAAGAATAACCATTAGATGGGATTTGCTCAATATGAGAAAAAAGAAAAACAAGTGCTGTGGTGAAGAATGTTGGCCAGGAGTCAGAATTCCTAAAAGGGTCTGGTCACTTTGCTCACTAACAAGGCATATGGCTTCAACAAAGATAAGTCATTTCTCAAGACTTTTTTATCCTCCTCCTGTAACTGAGTGAGGTCTATCTATCTCACAGGGTTATTGTGGGGACTCAGGGATACCAATCATGTAGGAGCTATTTGAAAAGCATGAGTCATTTTAAAAATGCAGTATGTTATGGTTGAGACAATTATAGGCAAAATAAACTTTATTGAGTAAAAGCAGATATTTTAATGAGGATATCTCATAGGAGAAGCTTCTCAGCTCAGCCTTCTAGAGTCTTGCCTGTTCAAGAGCTATAGAATCAGCCGGAGAAATCATTTATTTCCAAGGCCCTAAATTTGCCCAAATTATTAGTGACCTTCTGGTGATCCTATACGTCTCCTTTCAGAGGAAGATTCTGCTGTCATCAGCAACAGATGGGTTTCCCATTTTGATTAATTGGATGAAGAAAATTATTCTGCCAGGAACTAGACAGATGTATAACAGTCATACCACTCTGTGACAAGTTGATTGTCGTGGTGGATATCTGTGTACCTGTGTGTGTGAGACCCTTAATATTGTAAAGCTTGATGTTAGCTGTCTGTGATTCTGCTCACAGAATGTGCTCTGGTTTCATTTCAGAATGATCCCATTCGAAATGCAAATCAAAACCACATTGAGATACCATCTAACCCCAGTTAGGATGGCTAAAATCCAAAAGACTGTGAACGATAAATGCTGGCGAGGCTGCGGAGAAAAAGGAACTCTCATACATTGTTGGTGGGACTGCAAAATGGTGCAGCCTCTATGGAAAATGGTATGGAGGTTCCTTAAACAATTGCAAATAGATCTACCATACGACCCAGCCATCCCACTGTTGGGAATATACCCAGAGGAATGGAAATCATCAAGTCGAAGGTATACCTGTTCCCCAATGTTCATCGCAGCACTCTTTACAATAGCCAAGAGTTGGAACCAGCCCAAATGCCCATCATCAGATGAGTGGATACGGAAAATGTGGTACATCTACACAATGGAATACTACTCAGCTATAAAAACGAATGAAATACTGCCATTTGCAACAACATGGATGGACCTTGAGAGAATTATATTAAGTGAAACAAGTCAGGCACAGAAAGAGAAATACCACATGTTCTCACTTATTGGAGGGAGCTAAAAATTAATATATAAATTCACACACACACATACACACACACACACAAACCGGGGGGGGGGGAAGAAGATATAACAACCACAATTATTTGAAGTTGATACAACAAGCAAACAGAAAGGACATTGTCAGGGGGGAGGGGGGGAGGGAGAAGGGAGGGAGGTTTTGGTGATGGGGAGCAATAATCAGCTACAATGTATATCGACAAAATAAAATTTAAAAAAAAAAAAAAAAAATTTATTCACTAAAAAAAATAAAAATAAAAAAAAAAAATAAAAAAATGAAATAAAAAAAAAAAAAAAAAAAAAAGAATGATCCCATTCATCATCCTTCACATACCCAACAAGATGCTCACACTACCGATGCTCACAGAAGCCTCTCCCAGGCACAGCACCCAGACATTACCTGGCTTTATGCATACATCTGAATGCAAAATTGAGTATCACCTAATTTTAACCCATTCTTTTCATCATTACCACAGAAGTGTCACAAGGTAGCTTTTGAACCATTCTTCAAGATTTGATGTAAAATTTCTGGAGCGGGAAGGCATTGGAAAAGATTTTACATGGTATTTAACAAGTCCAGGCAAGACCTCTTAAAGTGGGCAATCCCAATGACAAACAGAAAATCACTGCTGAGTTCTTATTCATATTGAATCTGTTACTTACCTTGTTCTTAAACAATCAAATGTATCAAACAGCATTTATATGGGTTGGTCCACCAAGTAACCCTGTTGAGAGTTGCACAGAGATGCATAAACCTAAGGATAAGACCTGACTTACCTTGTTCTTAAACAATCAAATGTATCAAACAGCATTTATATGGGTTGGTCCACCAAGTAACCCTGTTGAGAGTTGCACAGAGATGCATAAACCTAAGGATAAGACCTGGCAAATAACTTTTGCCAGAAGATAAAAGGGAAAAGAAACCAAACTAATATCGTGATTGTCATATACCACTGCATAGCCTCAAAACTAGGCCTAGACTTGTAGAGTCTTATACTGTAATACGGATGATGTTTTTCTGAAATTTGGCACAGAAACAAGATTGCTAAAATACCTCATTACTCTCATTGGACATATGCTGGAAGTGTCATTCTGCTAAAAGCAGAGCATCTGGCAAATTGTTGACTTTTCTTGTTGATAATTTCATAGTTTAGAAGTTAGAGGAAGCAATGGGGAAAATCTCTACTCGATTTCCATTTATGACCAAGAAATAAAAACTTGCTAGTGATGGACAAATGATAGAAACTTTGGCAGAAATTGGCCCTATCATCTTGAAATTGGTAATAGCAAATGAAGATTTAGTAGCCTGAAGATTTAGGGACATTATCTAAAATTTATCAGAAAAGATTTGTGTAAACTTAGAGAAGGAAAGTACATAATCTAATAGTAGATGTATTTTGGGGTATCCACCTCAACAACACCCCATTTTTCTTGGAACTTTGTTCATCAATGACTGTGTCCATCAATGATGAAAGACCAAGAGATCAGCCTACGCCACCCACAACCTCGATCAAGGGTGACTTCTGACCCAAAGACAGCCAATGGCTGGAATGGGTAACTGTAAGTTTCCAGCTGATACGCTCTAGAGCTGAAAGGTCATAGAGAATCAGAAGTGGATTCTGTGACACAGTGAGCCAGTGACAATCCCTGCTGAATTTATAGGGAAGATGAGACGAGGAGTGAGCCAGGAAAGTCTGTTTGTAAAGAGAAGAGTGGAACAGATGGCAAAGGGCAGCGAGGCGTAGGCGCAGGGGGAGGGAGAGAAGGAAAGGGAAGCTAGAATGCAAGGCTCCACATGGATGGGGTCTCTGCATGTTTTGGTAACTGATATAGGTGTCAATGAATATGCATTTATTGGGAAGGAGGAGGAGAGAGATATCTCAGGACCTCAGCTACTAACATTCTCTTCCAAGTTTCAGGCCCTATGAGCAGTCCAGCTGGGCCTTGTTTTAGGCCCACGGTATCTGTGATTGCCAGATGAGGTCTATCAATAATGGACCCATCCTCTTGGTTTTTTTTTTTTTTTTTTTTTTTTTTAATTTAATTGGTCTCTTTAGAATGGGTATTTGTCTTTTGTAACCAAAGAATCTTGAACTTTGATTGGATGTGGCCAGAGACTCCAAAAAAGAATACACAGTCCAGATTTCCATTTTAAGTTCCTACCCCTGAGTCTCAGCTAAGCAAACGCTCCTTGCCTATAGTTCTCCATCATTGTTTTATGGCTGGTGCTTTAAGAAGACTTCTTCCAACAGGGAATCATTTGTAATCTGCTGAGCAAGACATTTTTGGCAGCCAATAGCCTAATTATGATTCCTTTAAATATTTTTTTCCCATGTCCCTTCTAACTGAGGTTCTACTCGTCAGACAGGCATGCATATAATATCATTCTCCCAAGTCTTTGATCAGATACTGTGTTTACTGAACTTGTTTTTTAAGACTTTTTCCATCTCAGATGGAACAATCCAGAAAACCACAACTTCTCCACTGCAAGTCTTCAAAGTGGAAATGAGTCAGCCTGTGTTAGTAACCCCAGAGCTGGGCAACCCAGGATCTCTGGTTCCAGAGCACAAATAGGTATGTCATTCCACATATCACCAAATATTCCACAGCCTCTCCTGGAATGTAGCAAGAGGGTAAGCAAATGTAATTACATTATTTTTATAATCTTTTCACCAAACTCTTAGATTATGTTATTTGGTGATACCAAGTCTGGAGATATTTCTTTAGTGTGAAGAATGTAAAAGTAACTGACCCTTTTCCTGTTATAAATTCTTTCTATAGGCCAAAGATTTGTACTCATTTAGAAAATGCAGACTGAGACATGGGCCTCAGTTTTCATGTCTATAAAACGGGGATATAAGCCTAGTTGATGATTTCTAAGTTTCCTTCATTTCTGATTATTTTACATAAAGTATTGAAATCAAATAAGATTAAATAGCAAATGGAAAATGGAGGGTATACCCTTAGTGGGTATGGTCTACCCAGGTCTGTCAAGATTGGAACCTGATGGATTTAATTCATTTGGGAAGAAAATAGCCTCCTAATCAGAGTAGCTGGTATTTTCTTCATGGGATCTCTTCAAACAGATGAAGGAGTGACAAATTGAGATGTCTAAATCTGGTCTGACAAGTTCAGAGATTTTGAAGTTGGACCAAGCTACACTGGAAAAGCCAACGGGAAAAACATTAACTATTTGTAGTGACCTGCAATTCCTGTTCAGATTCTTATTTCCCTTTCAGAACGTTCCCCCAGTGAGAACTCTGACCTCTTCAAAACCAATCTGGTGGGTGTGGAAAGCAGTTCTCAGTTCTTTTGAATGTACAGATCTGTGCTTTATCACAAGCATTGTACAACTACTATCTGAAAAGAATCTCTTTTTGGTAATATACAGCTGCTGCTTTCACCATATCATCTATTCTTTCAAAAGCCTCATTTCCTCTACAGTGCATAGAAACCAACACTGGAAGAGGTCGTGTCAGCTTGACCCTTCAGTTGTCTGTATGGAAGAGAATTGAGTCTTTCTTCTCTGTGCTCTTTTTCTTCCTCTTTCCTTATTTCCTTCCTTGTTACCTACTCTTTATCACTTTATATTGCCCAGAAATCCTAATATTCTTTTTGTGTGTGTGTGTGACCAGTAAGGGGATTGTAACCCTTGGCTTGGTGTCATCCGCACCGCGCTCAGCCAGTGAGTGCACCGGCCATCTCTATATAGGATCCAAACCCGCGGCCTCGGCGCTCCCAGCGCCACTGCGCTCCCAGTGCTGCACTCTCCCAAGTGAGCCACAGGGTTGGTCCCTAATATTCTTTTTAAAGAGAAATTCAGTCTCTTAAAAAAAGCATTTTAAGGGAGAAATTGAACAAGTAGGGAATTTAAAAATTAAGACTATTTACCAAGTGGAAGTAAAATAAAGTAGGTTGCCATACTCTGGCTGGTCCATTCTCCATAAGATAAGGAAGCTGAGGGACTAAACACAAAGATCTAGGTGTGCTTAGTAGGTTGTTCTTGGTATTGGCTCAATGGAAGAAGGTACATAGATGTTTGCTAGTTGGAACATCCTACAGGCAACTTGCATTCCCACGAAGATACCATAAATATGACATCCAAGCCTTACACCAACTCTCCTCCAACTCAGCTCATTTCAAACGCATGCACTGCATCTTACCAAGTCCCAAAGGCTCTGGATACCAAAAGAACCAAAGGCATGGCAAGAGTGGTCAGCTTGGATTCAAACCCTGGGAGACAACTGGAGCCCTGCACACTTGTGACCAATATAATGAGCCACTGGATGGCACTGTAGGTCCATGCAAATGTGTATGGAAGGACATTTATCTTTCTTTTAAAAAGGCCATTTAGCCTTGACAGGTAATTTGGCACATTTTGAGTTGAAATGTGCCAAACGATTTGGCAAATATTTCACTCACTTCTCAAAATAGGCACACCTGCTGTTCTGGCCTGCAGGGAGATGGAAGAAGGTAGCTTTTCCCCCCAAGCCCCTTGTTATTTTCAGAAATGAAAATAGGATTTTGGTCAAGGATACATAGGCCAACCCCATTTTAAGTGTGGTGCCATGTTTTAAAGAATTAGAAAAAGTTTAGTGTTTCATATAAAACCAATCTCTTCAGTTTAAAGGGAGCATCTTTTCATTCCACCAGTGCTGTCCATCCTGCCAGTAGCTGGCTCATCTGGCTTGTGACTAGATGGAGTGGGATTTGGTTGAAGAGCTATGTCCTCTACTGGTCTCCAACCAAGAACATCTAGAAATATTTGTTTCCAAACTTTCCTGTTCTAAAGAATTTTCTGCCCAATATTTAGCATTTTTAGTAACAAAAAAAGCCAAGCAATGGGAGAAAGTGCCATAAGGAACATCCAAGCTACCTCTCGGCCATCATGAAGCCACTGCTTTGCCATACATGACGGTGACTTTCACATGTGGGCCTTCCCATTCCCATGGGAGACCCTGATGACAGGCTGAGGCATCACTATGACAACTTGCATGCCAGGTCAAGTTCCTGGTGTACTGGCTTTAACTCCACTTTCCATGTTATTTGCTATTCAAAAAAGCATTATCAAAGTTCAAATGAGTAAAAATCAAGTTATAATTGATATAACTTTGAATCTGGTCTAATTTTTTAAATGGTAAACATTTGCAAATCCAACTACTGTAGCTAACATATCTAAAAAATGACTTGGGACCACTTCCCAAGTAGCCAAAACACATACCAGGAACAGATAGGGAACAGCTGGGTTAGAGAGGAGAGATTAAGAATTCCTATTTTCAAGTACTGTCATAACTTATTGATGAGTAAAAGGCACATCTCATTGTGTCAAATCCAGTCCTCTTTTGAAATATAAAAAGGGGGAGCATGATATTACGGAATGGCTCTGGCCTTGAATTCTGAGACTTGGCTTCCAGTCCCAGGTCTACCAATACCAGCTGTGTAAACATTAGGTAAATCATTAAGCCTAACCCGTTTTCCTACCTGAGCATAAAAAAGAAGGCAACTCAGATGAGCAAGTACAGCTACAAAATATTGGAATTTTCTTCAGTTTAGGCAGCTTCAACAGATTTGATATAATCTTCACATATATTAGGGTGATATGTAGCAATAGCAAAATAAGAAGGTCTATTTGTTCAAGTAAAATCTAGACTACTTACCAGTGTTCTTGAACACAATAAACAGAAGTGTAATAAGGAAAAGAAACTCTTGTGGTAGTAAGATATTTTATGAAAAATGTGTATCTGTCTAATGTGTATTTGCTTTTTGCACAAGCTTAAGAGTTTCAGTGAAGATAGTTCATAAATTGTTATTTTGATCTGTAGACGACTATGTTGTACCTGTTCTTCTCTATCATGGCCCTACAGTTTCTTTCTAGGCATAGCCAAATGAAGAACATCATTGAGGCTGTAGGTGCCTTGACAAGAGAAGTTTCTGTGTCAAAAGCCCAATTGGAGCAGGTTGAAGAAGAATTGGGAAATGAGGAAGTGGTGACAGCAGGTACTGACCACTCTAAGGAGGAGTTTGTTATAAGAGGGGGCAAAGAAAAGGATTGTAGCTGGTGCATGGAATCTAGGGAGGGATTTTTTTAAGACTGGGGGCAAACGTTCTAAGATTCACCTCACACAGGAAAAAATTATGGATACACTTGTTCACAAACATATCTAAAGTTCTGACCAAAAGATTAAGATCTTGTTGTAGATCTTGAATTCACTTAGTTGAGAAGCAGAGTTGTCAGAGTTTTCAGCAAGCTGACGGAGAATGGCCCAGGAACATTTCTTTTTCCTGCAAAGTGAGCAGGCTTTTATTTCACTGACCATTTCAGAACCGGGAGATAGTGTCAACTAATCCCCTAATTAAACTGATGGAGGAATCTGAGGCTCAGATAAATCAGGTTTTGATATTTGCTCTCAGAGCAGTGTTAGTTAGATAAGGATTAAGAAAATGTCTTTCAGGCTAGAAGTACCTGGGTTTGAGTTTCAATTCTGCCACCACATATTGGCTAAGTGACCTTTGAGCAAGTCATCCTCAGTTTTCTCATCAGTTAAATGAGGAAATTGTGTGGTATTTCACAAATAAGCATCCTAAGAGGATCTTTTCTTTGAGGGCTATGAAAATAAACTGAGATAAGACAAATAAAGTGCTTAGTATAATGCTGGGTATGTGGTCTCAGTAAACACTAATAAATATTAGCTAATATTATTGCCATATGTATGAGTATTTACATGCATGGAAATGATACAATACAAATTTGCATGCCGAGAAAAAAATTGTTAAATGTTATGTGAATTTCTACAAACGGGATGTAACAAACACTAAAGAAGGCACACAGGCCACATTGTTTAGTCTAAGCCTTGCTAAAGTATATGAACAGCTGTAGTCACCCTCTTCAGAGATTGTTACTCACGACTGACTCAAGCGTGGGTCCCTTCAAAGCGCCTGTTGAGCTCGCCGATGTGGAATCAGCATCTCCTATGTAAAATCTTCAGAGCTGCCTCCCTACTGTCTGGGTGCTGTCTACCTCTTTCTTCTCTCTCTTTTACCCCTGCTTTCCCTTTTGAAGCCAGCCATGAGTTTAAGGAAAGCTGGTTGTGGTTGCAGGCTGCCAGGTGGCTGATGGGAGCTACAGCCAATCCTCTTTCAACAGCTTCAGAGCTGGCTCGATAGGAATGAAATGAGAGAGACATGAATGCAAGGCAGAAGAAAGGAGGGGGAGCAGTCAGGGAAGCCAGCTCTCCCCTCTCCCTCCCCAGCCCCTGGATGTGTGCTGTAAAGATCTACTTGCCTGAAGCTGCCAAGCATGACCCCCGATTCTGTCAGAGCTGTTGGATGGGTGCCTACCTTTCTTGTCACCCTTAGCCCAGGAACTATGAGGTTATCAGCGATTCTGTTTGTAATAGTCAAAGTGGCTTAGAATGTTTGTTCTCTCTCTTGGGGACCAATTTTTTTTTTCTTTTTTTTTACAAATTCCCAGCCACCACTTTACTTAACCTCATTTCCTATGTTGGTTTTCTTCTTTCTGGAGATGAGTAACACAGGCCTGAATTAAAACCAATATAATAGCACCGGTTAATTGGAGTCTGAAAGGATCAGGACACTCGAAGCTTGGCTTGATAAACCCCCACAAGGTTTGGAAATGAGTCTTATGGGAACCAAAAAAATCCAGTTTCCATTGCCTCAGGGATCCACTTACCAACTTTCTATAGTAATTTTTGGGCTAAAACTGAAGGCTTACTTTGAAATAATACGTTTATGCCTCTACTTTACAAATACGATTGAAAGAGTGGATGGAATGCAAAAGAAAAATTTTCTAATCTTTCTAGCTACTGACATAAGCTGTAATATAGTAGGAAAAGGTGAGAAGGTTGTTGGTTGTTGGTCCTGACATACATATTTATGTTTCTTATTTTCTCATTTAAATATATCAAAAAAGTATCATACTATCTATGAGCCTTGCTCTAACGCATCTTCCCTATTTTTTTTTTACCCTTTCTAAAACTTACTTGTCTGAAAAAAAATGTGGTTTTCCACTAAAGAGAAAGTCTTCTAAGCTTCAAGCAGTGAGAAATTTGATAAGGAACTTATTGGAGTCTATCACAACATGAATGGGAACTACCAGTCTGGGCTTCTGGGTAACAGAAAATGGAACTGTTAACCTCTAGTCTATCAGCTGAGTTTGGGCTCAGGATATAATGACACAAAGTCATTACCTTCTGAAGGTCCATGGTCTTTTGGGAAATGAGTGTATAGTGGTTTCAGCTCTCTCCCTAACAGCCCGGAGTCTTCGTCAGACTGGCTGCCTTTACAATTACAGTTAATTTTCACTAGTGCAGCTGAAAAGGGATTGAATGAGATGGGAGAGTGAACGACTTCGCCTGTACTGCCAAAGGTAGTCCCTGAGCAGCTAAAGACTGTTCTTCTCCCAGGCTGATGGAAAACCTGTTTTGGAAATTTAGAGAAAAATGAATGGATGGCATGAAAATGTCTATTCATATGTTTAGTCACAAAGTTTTGCTGTTCACACAGAATAATGTTTTAATAGCAGGTGTCATTTCAAATTATGTTTGATTAAAGTCCCATCTGTGTTCGGACCATAAAAGAGGGAATGGTAAATCAGCTACTCCACTTCTAGTGAGAATCAAGTATCTCCTTTGAAGGGTAACATTCAGTCTGAGTTCTTTCAGATGGTAGATTTATCTTCACAGTCGCTTATTCAGACTATAAGACGTCAATGCTGACTCTTTGGAAGAGCCTCCATTGGAGAGCTTCTAAAATTGACTTTAGTTGGATATTTTAGAGGCATGGTTTGTTCATTTCCTTGTTTACTGTAGGTTGTATTTAAGCCTCAAATAGCAACAATGGTGTAGTTTTAGAATAAAAGGGGCAATTAAACATAAATAGTGGATAGAAATAACCCTAGCCTCTTTTCTTCATGTATTTATAAAAGATGTTCCTTCGCTTTAACCTTATCCTGTGAAACACTGTGAAGGATCACGGACAACTTCTCTTTCCAATTGATGTTTCTAAATTGGTGACATGCAATTACCTTCTCCATATTCACACTGCTGAATAAGCTGAATTTTAAATTATACACTTGTAGCTGGTTGAAATCTTCCCTAAGTATAAAATGGATGTTAAGTATCTTGAAAGTTGATTTTAAGATGTTTAATACTTTGCTTTCCTGACGGGCAAAACTAGTCTTACTAGAAAAATCCTTAAGAAAGGTTTTTGTTCTTCTGACCATTTCCTGATCTTTGGAACAATTCCCTGATTGTATTTCACGTTCTTATTCCAGTGTTATTAGATGAACTCTAACCAATGAGAAATTCTTGCTATGTTCACAATGTAAGGACCAAAGGTTTCGAGTTTGAAAGTAGCCAGGTAGAGTGATGGGGTGCATGGGATGCTATGGTATGGTAATATGCTTGGTGATCTCATTAATTTTTAGGTTATTTGCAAGACAGCCTGATATATTGGGCAAATTACCATATGTCCTGATACACAGGCTTGAGAAATAGCAGAAATTGAGTTATTCAGGTGTCTTGTTTGTTTGTTTTGAAACTGGCCAGTTGTGAAAAATAAAATCATCACTTTGAGTGCTGTCTACAAGTGACATGAGCATCCATATCTTACCCTCAACATGTCCAGCTCAGGTGAAACTGGCTGGAACTTAAGGAAGAGGTGGTGATGTCAGTGAGAGAAGACAGGCTGATCCCAAGGGTACTAGCCAGGGTCCTACAGAGAAAAAGAATCAGTAGGAGATATAAAAATATATAAGAGGAGATTTATTATGGGAATTGGATGACATGATTATGGAGGCTGAGAAGTCCCATGATATGCCATCTGCAAGCTGGAGAAACAAGAAAGCTGGTGCTATAAGTCAGTCTAAATCTGTAGACCTGAGACCTGGTGGGGGAGAAGGGAGACACTGGGGAGGTCCTGGAGTCCTAAGGTCTGAGAAACAGGAGCTTCCATTTCCAGGGGCAGAAGAAAATGGATGTTCCAGCTCAAGAAGAGAGAAAATTTGCCTTTCCTCCACCTTTTTATTCTATTTGGTCCCTCAGTGGATTGGATAATGCTCATCCATATTGGGAGGATGGATCTGCTTTACTCAGTCTACTGATTCAAATACTAGTCTCTTCCAGAACCATCCTCACAAACATACCCCAAAACAATGTTCCACAACTATCTGGGCATCCCTTAGCCCAGTCAAGTTGACAGATAAAATTAACCATCACACCAAGATACTCAAACAGATATGCAGAAGGGAGTCAGTCAGGGCTCAGCAAGCAAGGCTGGAGGAAAGACTTGCATTTGGAAGTTATGAAGATATGAGAAATAGAGAAGCTATAGATTTGGCCAAGTTCATTCATCTAAGAACTAAGAAAGGAAGAAGATCAGATGGCTGACAGTAGAGCCCTGGGGCACAGCAGCATTTTAGAGGAGAGCTAAAGGATGAATGAAGGAAATTGAGAAGGAACAACCATAAGGAGGGCAAAGATTTAAAACAGCATAGTGTCCCTAAAGCAAAAGAAACAGAGTCTCAAGCAGGAAGAGGTAGCCTATAGTGTCCATACTGCAGAGAAGTAAGATGAGGATGGAAACCAGTCCATGAGATATATCAACATTGAGGCCGTTGGTGATTCCAGGTGGCATAGTGGAGAAGAAGCTACACTGCAAAGTGTTAGAAATTACTGGGAGGAGAGGAAGATTGGCTGTGAAGGGAAATAAGAGATAGGGAGGTAATTGGAGTGGTATTTGGGATTAAAAATCCCGTTTCTTACTTATATGTTAAAGAATTGCGAGGCCAGAGATTGTGTTAATACTAACAGGTCCACCTTGTGTAGCAGGAGGGGAGGTTGAATGCATGGGAGGGAGAGTCAGGGACTTGAGGGAGTGAGGTCCTAGAAGTGATAAACCCGTGACCAAGTGGATTGAGGACCCCCAGAGGCAAGAAGGAACACCTACCCCAATGGCCAACTGGGTGGGAGGGAAGAGAAGACAGATATAGATGTAGATACTTTTGTGAGAGAAGGTAGAAGAGTGAGAATCCTACAATGACCCTCCCCCCACCCTTTTTTTTTCTGCAAAAAGAAGTTACGATTTTCAAATGCAGAGAATAAAGGAGAAACTGGAAAGGAAGGAGGTTTTAAAAGAGGTCAAAATCTGCAATAGCCACCAAGGGGAATTGGAGAGGGAACTAACTAGATGGGTGGAGGTGAGAGCTTTAGTGGAGTAATGTGTCTGTGGCTGCATAAGCTAATTTGATTGGGGATGCGGAAGCTAACCAACTTTCCTTTGTTTCTCAGACATAGAATGTACTCCCAACTCAACGTCACAAATGCCCGCTGCTGAACCAAAGAGAGAAGCAGATGAGAGACTATGGAAGGTTCTAGAGCATTTGGGAGGGAAAGAAGCAGCAGGTAAAGAATGAAAAATAGCTCAGATGGTATTCAAGATGCATATCTTCTCCTGGCAAATCATTAGTTTCATGTAGTATTTGAAACACGGCATCATTTTCAGTTGATGTTCTTTGCTACACATTGACTTTCTCTCAAAATAAGAACTGGTCCCATAATCTAAAAAAGCTAAATTGTTACATTACCCCAAATTGCATTATTTTGAAATCCACCCTCCTAATTCCATGTCAGTAGATGTTCACAATAATAAAAAAATCACTTTTACCAGTTTGGTTTTGGTGGCCAAGTAAATGTGGTCATTCAAGGTTCTTCAAAATGGCTTAGCCACTTCGGCAATCATAATACTGAGAGGGTATTTTTACATTTTTTGCTAAATTTGAATTTTTGTTAGACTTTCTGTGTATTTTTAACTGTTAGGTTATTTTTTATAAAAAATGTAATTGTGATGGATTTCTATTTGCTTCACTTGGGAGAAAGAGTGACTCGATGTGAACATCTCCTTCTTTCTAAAGGCCGTTGTCATGTGGCTAATGCTATTCAAATATGCCCTTTGCATGTTCTCTTTCAAATTTAAGGGAGGTCAAAGAATCTTTAAAAACAAAGGCAAATAAAACTATTTTCCTATTTTCTCTTCTCTATTCAGTCTTTGTACTAGAGATGCATTCAGACCTGTGCTGGATGAAGTTTTCTAACTGTTTAAGTTCTCATCCTCAAGATAAAGTAGGGAAAGTGGCATTGAACTAATCCATTCTTGAAAACATATTAACATTATAAGCAGAGCAAAGTGGTACAAAATGTATTCAGCCTCACGGATTTCTCTAGATTGTAACCAGAATAGAAAATGGCAGAATGTATTAATTCCTAAGATAAAATTATAATGAGAACAGAAAATGGTGCGAGCTGAATTAATGTAGTGGCAGGCTTCTGTCTGCAGAGCACGGTGCTCTCTAAATGCCACACTGCAGTGCTTTGTAGTCAGCCTCTCTCTTGTAATCTATATTTTAAAGATGCTCTAAAGATAAAGCGAGACCATATTCTCATCTCCGGGAGCCCTGCCACAGTGCTCTGGATACAGAATAGCCGCAGCGAAGTGGTGAATGGACTTACCCTGCAGGATCAAAGGAGATTTAAGTTAGATAACAGGAAGATTTTTATTATTGTGAACATCTACTGACATGCTTCCTTCACTAGCAGATCACTGTCATCTGTCACTCAACTAAGGAAAACTTAGCTGAAACGGTTGTGGTTATCAAGGAAAAATTTGCTATTTGGAAAACTACTTTACATTTTGCAATATATGAAGAATTTTTTGGTGTTTTCTATGATTGCTGCTTGGGGGTCCAAGTTTTACTCAGGGATAACCACCTTTTTTCTGGGGTGATTTTCAAATGGATACTGCCCAAAGTATTTGCCTAAAACAAGGTGATCTTTCGCAGTGACTTTTATCCATATTATATATATACTTATTCATAGACCCAGTGTGAATTTGGGGAGAGAATTAGTAAATGCTGTAATGTATGTGCAGTGTCATTCAGATGCATATTTTTAGAAGCTTTGTACTGTTCAATGAAGGCAAATGTGTCCCAATAATAAGCAACTGAGACTCACAGCTTCAAACACTTCAAAGGTGACTGTGACTCCAGAAGCCACAGTGGAAAACCTCGAGTGGCTATATTAGAACTTTGAAATGTTTAATAATGCCTGCCTCATGTAGCTTAGCGTCCTCCAAAGCCTGATCTGATTGCAAATTTTTAATCAAGAAATCTGGACTTTGAATCAGAACTGCTTCGCCAATTTGATTGGCAGCAATATTGCTCTTGTTGTGAGTTTTCATGATGCAGGAAATTTGGGTCCAAATTTTTCCCTCTCTACATTAATACTGCTGCACAGGGCATGGCTAGGTTATCCAAACCACGAATTAGAGTTTTTAATATCATCAGAGTAAGGCATTAGCAGTACTGTCTTATCATGGCTGGTTGTGATTTCAGAAGAAATCTGCTTACTGTGATAATAAGCAAGAGTGAATTGTGAATTACCAGAATGTGTTAACACCAAATGATATTGTGACCCAGGCTTAAGCACTTTTTATTTTCTCTTTTCACATATTATTCACCAAGACAGTCCTGTGATGTAACCTCTGTAAGCAAACCTGATGACTTGTGACTGTACTTTTCCTGGGAAAATTCTTGCCCCATCCCATGTCACACACACACACACACACACACACACACACGCAGAGTCAGGCATCTTCATCTTAGAAGTAACTTGGAGGACTTCCAGTCAAGATGGCCAAATAGATGGTCCCCAGCATTACTCTCTTCCACTTATCAACCAATTTACAACTATAAAAAAGCAACAACAGTCAAGCTGGGGCTGCTAGGGCTCAGGGGAAGAGAAGTAGAGACCACAGAGTGCATGAAGGTGGGAGAAGCCATGGTGAGAGAAAGAAAAAACCACTCCAACCGTTTTGAGCCCCAGCCACATCCAGTCTGCAGCTGCTAAGTGCACAGAGCAGGAGCTGGCAAAAAGCCACAGCTGTGCCCTTCAGATGAAGATGAAGTTGCTTGGAGGCAGCAGGGGAGAAGAGGGCCTTGGTGGCCCACAGGCCAGCAATACAACTAATAAGGTTCCCATGGACCCACATAGGACTGAGGAGCCACAACAACTGAAAAAAAGGAGCCACTCAGAGGCTGGTGAGTCATCTCAAGGGACTGGAATATGGCCAGTCCCATTGGAAGTATTTGGAGCATGGGTGGCCAGGGGAAGATGGTCCCTTGGGGGAACACTGGAGCACAGCAAGGACAGCTGATCTGCCCCCCAGGCAGCATAGGACCACTGAGAGGAGACTGGGAAGGAATATAGAATTGCATGGGGTGCAGTTTGAGGAAAAGACTCAGGCCCAGACCAGTGTTTCTACACAACCCAGGTGCACCAGATTTCACTAGAACTGGAAGTATCTATAAAGTAAACTATTAAAACCTGAGCTGCACAAAAAGCCTTCCCTAGGGAATCAGCAGCAAAGCAGCAATTTAGCTCAACCACAGAGCTCAAGTGCTGGTCCTCACAGAAAGTTCCCCCATTTTAGAAGTAAGCAAAGGACAACAAATTAGTTCCAGCACAGAGTTTGAGTGGTGGGAACAGCAAATGTTCCCACACAGAACTGAAAGAAAAACCAAAGTACCTGCAACCAGAGACAAAGTTTGATATTAACTAGTAAAGGTCTCATTTCACCAAAGAATACTTATAACACCTGGAAGGAGCAGAAGTCCCCTGAGCTACCAAACCAGAAACGGGGGAGGGCCAGGGTCCTCAGCCTTCTCCCCGACACCCGCAACCAGTCCTGAGGGTGGGGGCCCAGGGCCTTGGCCACACCCCCCTGACAAGTGCAACCACCCCGATGACAATCACTGAGCCACCAAAGGAAGTGCCCCGGGCTTTCTCTAGCAGGTGGGGGCCTCAGGCCTCGGGCCTCAGTCATGCTACCCCAACACAAGCAACCAGTCCATTGATGTCACTGAGCCACCACAGAAAGCTCCCTGGGCTCTCCTGAGCCGGAGTGGTGTGGGGCCTTGGCCTCAGCCATGCTCCCCTGCCCCCCCCCCACAGCCAGCCTAGCGACAACCACCATGCCACATTAAGAAGGGCCCCGGGTTCCCAAGCTGGTGAGGTGGGAGGCGAGGGCTTTTGCCATACCTCCCTGACATCTGCACCCAGCCTGGCAATGACCAAGCCACTGCTGGAAGTCCCCGGTCTCCCCTGTGGGAACGTGGGGGTTGCCACAGGCCTCAATCCCCACCCCTCCTCCTCCTTCCTCCTTTTTCCATCCCATGTCCTTCCCCTTTCCACTCTCCCCCTCCCTCCCAACTGCTCTGCACCAGCATCATAGAATGTAAAAAAAAAAAAAAAAAAAATTAATAAAATAAAATAAAAAGAAGTACCTTGGAAATGAAGCTGTTTATTTCTTCTCAGCCCTCTGACCTGTCTCTAAAGATTCAACCAACAGCCTCTTTAATCCTTTATTAAAAGGAAGAGAGACTCAGAGAATTCAAACCCGAGATTGCTTTACCACTTTACGATTTGAGAAATCTAAACCTTTAAGTAAATAGTGCTTTTGAACTTGTACTTTGGAAACCCGAGTGAGTCAAGCAGCCTCTCTTTCTGGAGAAATTTAACCTAAAATATATCCCCACTGTTCACATGGCCAGTGCATGTAACATTTGCATTTTCTTTTAAAATTATAATAAACAGAATTAAAACCCCATGATTAAGCATTTAACATAAAATTAAAAGGCCATGTTGTTCATTAGGAAAGTACTATGTACCTAGAATTCAATCAGATTCCAAATAGACTTCTTTCTTTCTACACACAATTGCATGCCATGGATTTGACATTTCTGTCTATCCTCTCTGTCTTTTAGGAACAGATTATAATATTTCATGTATACATGTAGCATTTTTGGAGTGGGATAACAAATTTTGGCAAGTTTAGCATGGGCTGGGCTTTCAGTTCCGTACAGAAATTCCGATTCTCCTTTTCTCCCCTGGGCTTCTTTAGGCTGAACAGAGAATAATATATGATAGGCATGAGGTGACTACAATAAATTTGCCTGCCTGCATGAAGCTTACACTCTAAAAGTGGAGGTAAAATTCAGAAATAGACCTTTGTACATGTAAGGATTTTATATATGACTTAAAAATCTATGATAATTTAACAGCACAGGTTGAATGTTTGGAAAAATAGTTTGATGTAGATCCCAGTCTTTTGCTATGTTCCATTATCTATCCCAGGTAGATTAAAATAAACAGGTACATAGACAACAGGAGCAGACAATTACAAAAGAGGGAACTTAAGGGTCAAAAATGAAAGAAGATGGGCCCTTAAATCCTTTTGATGAGAGCAGGTATTGGTTCAGCCTTTCTGGATATCAGTTTGACATATATCAGGAGCCTTAAAAACACTGTTCATAGGTGAAAAAAGCAAGTTACAAAAAAGTCTTTATAATTTGATCCCATTGTTTTTCTTAGAAAGAAGGAAAGGAAGGAGTGATGGAAGAAAGAAAAGAAGGAAAGGAAGAAGGAGTTGTGTGTGCATGCAGAGACAAATAGTGGTGACTGTTTTTTTCTTTAAGTGTGAGAGGGGTTTGTTTGTCTCTGCAATGAGACTGTATTGCAATAAAAAATGATAATAAAATGATCCTTACAGAGAGGAAGACACTTGCAAAAAATGCTGGTATCCTTTGACCCACTAGTTCCCCATTTAGAAAATCATCCAAAGGAAAAGGCAAAAATGCAGACAAAGATTTATGTACAAATGTGTGGTTAAAAATGAAAGCAACATCAAGAGAATTTTTAAATAAATTCCAGAACATCCAAAAGATAGACTATGATGCAGCTGTTATAAATTATATGTCAGATAGATTTTCAATGACATGGTAAATACATCTGACAAATTTTAAGCAAACAGAATAAAACAAGACAGATACAAAATTGTATAAGAGGAATGATCCCAACCTCAAAAAATGTGGAAAAAGATAGAAAAATAGCACACCAATATGTTAATGGTCATTGCCCCGGGTAAATTAACTATGGAGGATTTTTGTTTTCTTCTTTGTTTTTTGTTATTTATTTTTTAAGAAAAACAGTAACTATGTACTACTTTTATAAGTAGGGATTGGGGATACCGTATCATCTAACCCCTCAAATTAAGTTCTTTCTGCAATACCAGAGTACAACAGTTTTCTTCAGTAAAGAGCTTCACTACCTTGCCTTAAACCAGAAATGATGAAGTATCAGAAAGGGACCATAAAATCTGCATGCCATGGGAAAATTAAATTTCTACCAATAAGTAATAGGCATCAGTATCCTCTATCTACTTTGCCCAATGACACACTAGCCAGCTAATGCTCATTATTTGGAATGACATACTGTACAATTAAACACAAGCAGCCAATAATCCATACTCAGGGGGCCATCCTTTCTAGAAACACAACCTCCAAAAGGTCTGCTTTCCCTAAATGGTATGCTAACTCTCAGCAGCAAGGATTGGTGGCATTGCCATGTGCAGTATCTTGGACAGCTGCATCTCTGGGTGCCTTGAGTAATGGCTAGGTAAACATCTGAGTGCCAATTGCAAAAAGATACTCCTGTGGGTAGTAAAAAATGTTCTCTGTTTGCAAGTTCAGGCTTACCCCTGTGTTTTGGAGATACCTGAATTGGTTTGGCTCATTTCCAATTACAATCTGTTTGTAATCACCCAGGGTCTGTAACATCAAGCAGTGTTATGAGGGAATTAATTCTTTCTATGTGACAGTTGTTAGTGTAATTCATGTCCTTGTTTTTAATTGCTGGATCAAATTACTTTGTAGATTATTTCATATTTCATCCCAAGAGAAAGGAATAGAAAAAAATGCACAGTGCCTGTGGTGACTTATTTGTTTAGTCTACACAGAAAAAAAAAAAAAAAGCAAAATTTAAAAGATTGACTTTTTAAACAAAATGGTTCTTCTCTATCCTTAGAGTATATTTTGGATGATTTTAGATGGAAAGTTAGCCTGAGTACATTCTTTTTGTTTAAACACTCTAGGAACTAAGTTTATTTTTATAACCATTCTGCCAAAATAATGTCCATAAAGGTCACAAAGCAGTATCTTTTAATAAATACCTTGAAAAGGATTTACAATTCAATGTTCTTTTGTTAAAAGAAGCACCTTGAAGATAAGAAATTAATGAGATTTAGAATAATTTATTAAGAAACACCTAATAGAATCTCATGAGATTCAAATGTCAAGATGTTAAAAAAAAAAAAAAACACAAAAGAAATTTAGCAAATGCAAATTATATTGGGGAAAAAAGGCAAAGAATATTTGAGGAATCTTATAAATGTTTATCTTTGTAGCACTACAATTTAATCCCTGTATTTGAATACATACATCCACCTTAGAGTCACCCCCACTGAATGCTTTTCACCCTGATGTTTGAAATCTCAGAAAGAACCAGCAACTATTTTTTAAGTGTCTTATGAGTTGAGAGTTTACTGGCAGGCTGACAGGGAGGTAAAGGCCCAGATAAGACAAGCTCACAAAGTTGAAAAGCTGTAGAGAAAATTCATTGTTCTATTTATTTCCACTTTGTAAAGAGTTGAGTTGAGAGCAAAATGTATTTATAACAACAGTACACTTGAACTGTTGCTGTAACTGTCCAAGCCCAGCCAACATTCATATTACCTCATAAATAGTCATCTTATAAAGTAGACCTGAGTGACAAGCTGAAGAGGAATTATAGATCAGTGATCACTTAAAAGCAAGCAGCAGGGAAATTGATAAATACTGCCTGGCTGCTTGGCAAATAAAAAACACAGTCATCATTAGGGAGGGAGCTAGAATTTGCTGATTGCTGGGAAATTACAGCAATAGACAAATGAACAGACCCACTCACTTAGGACAAAGGTTCAGGTAACAAAGTACTGTCAACATGGAAAGGTCCTTGAAATAGGAGCTGAACCTGCTACCCTGAAAGAATAAGACATGTACAGACACAGTGTTGAAAAGCTGGCAACCCTGAATCAGTTTCCTCAGCCAGAGTGCTGAATGTATTATTGTCATCTATGAAAAGGGAAAAGAGATATCCATAAAAATGGATGTCTTTTCGACCATGGGTCCTATCAAACGATCACAAAGAATTCTTATGGTCACTTACATCTCATTATAAGCCCAGTTCATTCTAGTCTGTGCTAGGGACCAAGATGGTTATATTGGTTTAAAAATTGGTTCTATGGTTCTCTACTGTCAACAGGTTGTTTGTTTGCCTATGTGTTGATCAAAAGAAGCAAGTTACCTGTTACAGGCTAAGTTGATTGATGGCTGTTAGCTTTCTAGCTACACTGGGGCCTCTAAGAAGCAAATTTCCATTGTTGAACAGGTGTAAATGCATCTAAATGAGCCTCTGCAGGAAGACAAGGGGAAGGTCTGGAGTTGCAAGCACTGAATGCGGGGGAGGAGGCCACCTGACCTTTGTGCTGATTTTATTTTGATTAGGACAGAACCATCTGACAGAACCATGCCAACTTTATTCTGATTAGGACAGAACCATCTGAGGACTTAACAGCTGCTCTTTGTAATAATAACTTACCTGTATGCAATGCATTAACATTTACCAGGCTAGCTGACATAGCCAGAACAGCCCTGTGAAATACATGTTATTTTCCCCCTTTACATCAGGAGATGCAGGCTCAGACAGATTTGTGCCCACAGTACCAGGGGTGAAGTCTCACCAGCTACCAACTCAGGTTTTCTGATTCTGGCTTCCAATGTCCTTCCCCCACTTTTAGCTGTTGCTAAAACATTCCCCCCACCCCCACACCATTTTATTCAAAGACCTGTAGAAGAGAGTCAAGAGCAGATACGGTATTCTTTCTATAGCTGACTTTGTCACAGACATTCGCCATTCAAATAAACAACAGAATTAATTAAAAACGATTAACTGGCAACATTAGAAAAAAATACCTGCGTAATTGAGGTAGGACAACTTGCATACTTGATGAAGCAATGTGAACCCACAGTTAGACGAGTTGCCAAGTATCTAAGAGGATACTAAGTTAATACGCCTAGAACAACCATAACAGCATCATAAAGTATAAAATTATCCATAAAATGAAAGTCAGGTAAGAGGTGGCTATCATACATATATTTCAGTTTCTTTTTGCATACTTGCTCCAGAAGAAAAGATTTTATTTCAAATTCAGTTATAATGATGAGCTCTTTCAGGATATTGTCATATGAGTATTTACTATATAAGATTTCTTATAAAGATTGACCATTGTATCAGTTATCTTTTCCTATGTTTTAAACAACCATTCAAAACTTAGTAGTTCATAACAACACCCATTTAATTACCTCACGATTTTGTCAGTTGGCTGTAATTACTCAGGTATTTGAAATGGCTCTCTTGGGTAGGGTCAGCTTGGCTGGGGCTGGATGGTCTAGGATGACCTTATTCATGTGTCTCTTGGTTGGCAGGTTGGCCTATCGGGGTCTCAGTTGGATGGCTTGTCTCAGCTCAGTGTGGTCTCTAATCCTTTAGTAGGCTAGCATAGACTTCTTCTCATGCTGTTCTCAAAGTTCCAAATCACAAGGAAGAGAGAGGAAAAACCCTAATACATAAGTGCTTTCTAGCATGGGCTTGTATTGTGCTTGCTAGGGGCCTGGGGAGCTCTCTTTAGGAGCAAACAACATGCTGAAACCTGAGAGAGTTAGACAGACTGAAGAAGAGTTGGGGCCCAGGTTGGAGGAAAGGGGTTTTAGGGACAAGCCCATAGGAGTCCGAAGAGAGAGTGTCTGATCTATTTCAAGAGCTGACAGACTTTAGCTATGGCTGAAGCAGGAGGAAAGGGGCAAGGAGTCGGAGTTACAAGAGGAGCTGGAGAGGGAGATAAGGGATAGATGAAGGAGAAGATTGAGGCTATTTTTAGGAGCAGTGGGAAACCACTGAAGAAATTTAAATAGGGGAATAACAATCTGAGTAGTGCTGCAGAAAAAACCTCTTAGACTGTAGTTGAAGATTGGATTGATTAGAGGGAGCAAAACTGGAGTAAAAGACTCATTAGAAGGCTGTCATAGCAACTTCTTGTCATAAAGTCTATTTTTGTTAGATATTAGTTTAGTTATTCCAACCTCTTTTTTCCCAATTGGTTATTGTCTTCATAATATATCTTTTTCCATCCTTTTCTTTCTGACCTATCTGTATCTTTATATTTATGGTGTTATCTCAGTTAAACAGCGTATAATTGGGTTTTGGTTTTTTATTGTCTTGACAATATTTATTTTTTAATCAGAGAATTTAATCCATTAACATTTAACTTAACTTAATAATATGTTGGGTTTGAATTTACCATTTTACTTTTTTATCCCATCTGTTCTTTGCTTCTTTTATTCTCCTTTCTTGCCACATTTTGAATTAATCAAGTAGTATCCAGTAGCTTTTATTCTAATTATATATAGTTTATATTTTATCATATTTATTACATTTTATTCTAATTATATATAGTTTTCTTTTCTTTTAATAGCTATCTAGAGATTACAGCATATACTATGATATATTCTTAGTATATATAATAAGCATACTTATTAAAATCCTTTTAAAATTAGTACTTTTCCAACAAGTCAGACAATCCAAGGACTTTATAAAATTTTAACTTATACACATTTTTAATTGCACAAGATAGTTTTATTATTGTTCAGTCAGTGTCATCTAGTTCAACTAGATTTTTACCCCTTCTGTTGGTCTTTATTCTTTCCTGTATTTCTGGGCTTCCATCTGGGATCATGAAGAAATTCCTTTAGTGTTTTCTTTTAGTATAGGTCTGATGATAAATTCTGTCAGTTTTTGTTTGTCTGGATAATATGTTTTTATTTGACCTTCATTTTTCAAGGATATTTTTGTTGGGTATAGAATTCTAGATTGTTTATTTTCTTTTAACACTTGAAAGATGCACTTTCTGCTGGGGAGTCCATTCAAGGTACAAAGAGGAGGAGAAAGAAATGCTCTGGCTTCTCACTTCCTCCTGGTCTCCCATCTTTTGCAGCGTTTCCCCTTGCCTGACCACAGCCAGAAGCCAGCAGGCACAGGAGGCCCGGAAGCAGCCTGCTGGCTCCAGTCTTCTTGCGATGCCCCTCAGAACATAGGGAAGGCAAGGAATGGATCTGAGGGTAAACAGGACACAGACTTGCATAATAACTAACATTTCTCAAGTGTTTAGGTTATACCCAACACCATGTTAATCATATTACATATATCCTCATGATGTATTCATGAGGATAGACTAGGTTATGTTGCAATTTTTAAAAAATCTCTGTGGCTTAATAAACACAAAAGTTTATTTCTCACTGACATTATGTGCTTAAAAGAGGCTGGTGGCAGGCTCTGATTCATGCACAGGGACAGAGGCTGATGACAGGTCTTTAATCTTGGATCTATATCATCTGGAATATGTCACCTTTTGGCTCACCCCGGCAGGGGAGGAGAGCCTGCAGAATTGTTTGTGTCTTCTTCACTTCCCCTCTCAGCCTACTCAGTAGCTTCAGCACATGGCCTCACCTCTGCACAGGTGCTGGGAAACATTGAGGGGTGTGTGGAATACTTGGTGAGTGTTATTGTCTCTGTTACTCATGGCTTAACTCATTTAATATGCAGCTAATAAAGTCTGAACTCTCACTCCATAGGCCATTGGAATTTCTTCTACTGGGTTCTTCCTGCCAAGAGATTTCTGGGAATTTCTCAGTCATGCTCACATGTTAACCAATCTCTCCCAGAGATCCCTTGTGACCTCCTCCAGCCATCCTTTCTCCAGATGGCTACTTCAGACCCGGGAGGAAAGTCAGCTCTTGCCAGTTCATATTTAACTTGTTTTGCACTACATCAACTCTCTCCATTCTATTCTGCTTTATTCCAGGATGGAATTTCCCTTAACCTTACAGAGCAGACATAAGTCCAGACAGTGGTATCTAACAAAATTCTTCAGACAGCTTGGGGATACTAGCAGGGAACTACAACACAGAAAAGGAAAACCTAGATGTCATCCATGCTCTTACTTCCAGGGCTTGCCCTTTAGTGAGTGGTTTCCTTCTTGGACTCTTCAGCCTGCTGTGCCCTGTACAGTAGGCAGCCCACAATGGCAGTGCTGTCCCATGTCCCCTACTCAGGAAGACAGATTTGCTCCTGATATTCAAGAGACGGGAACTACTTCAACTCCTCAGCTTTACAGACCTTTTCTTCAGGGGCAAACTACCCTCACCCTCAGTGTGTGGTCTGGCCCTAGGAGCTCAGACAGGGCAATCACAAAATTTGACAGTAGCTTTCCCAAGGTCTAGATTATACCACCTGAAATAACACCACATGTGGGTTTTCAGTCCAAGGTAGACTGTCATTTCCCATCTGGTTCCTTTTAGATCTTAACTGACATCTTAAGGTAAAGATATTCCTCCTCATCTGTCCTGTCATCATCTGGTATTTGTTCCTGTCCAATGAGATACATTAAGATGGAAACCGTGCGTGTGTGTGCGTGTGTGTGCGTGTGTGTGTGCGTGCATGCGCGCGTGTACATACACACATATATCCTAAGAACAAAGAATAATACACCGGGACTAAGTTTAATAAAATTAAATTTAGCCAAAAAATCTTTTTAAGGGCACAATCTTGCTTAAAAATACACCAGTTTGCATTTATAAACAAAATATGTAACATGTCAGTTTGAGGCCCTTACATATAGGTTAATGGGTGACAATCTTCAAAAATGATGTGTGCACATTTTCTTTTACTTTTGGGTCAGAAAAGGTTCCTTTCCAATTATTTTTCTAAACCAAAGGAAGTCTTTTCCAAAGAGAAATTGATGTCTTTGCCAGTAGAGATAGAAAATTGCTCCCAGTTTTTAAAGATCACCTCACTGGTTTAAAAATAAATGTCTGTTCTACCAGGCATCTTGTCACATTTGGAACTGATGCCTGAGAGGATAAACTTGGATGGAGATATATTTAGTTATTACATAATGAGGAATTTTATGGTTGCAAATAGTTGTTTGTGCTTATGGTTGCAGGCTTAAAAAAAAAAAAAAGAAGAAAATTTTCAGTCATGTAATTGAAAAGTCTAGAGAAGCACAGTCCAATAGAAATATAATGTGAGCCACATATGTAATTTAAAATTTTCTTGAAGCACATTAAATAAGTAAAAATAAAAACCCAGGTGAATTTAATTTGAACCATACATTTATGTAACCTAATATATCCAAACTATATTAAAATGTGTATAATATGTTTATATTTTATGTAAGTACATACTATATTAAAATACATAAAGTGTTTAATAGCTATGTGTGGCTGTGGCTACCAGACTGGGGAGTGTGGGAACAGAGGCATGATTAGACACAGAGATTCAACTGAGGCATTGGGATCCATTTCCTTTGCTGGTTTCTCTGTTCTTCTCTGTTGGCTCCGTTCTCAAAGATGCTCTCTCCTCATAGCAGCACAATGGCCTTTTCAGCTCTAAGCTATACTTTTCCGAGTTCAAATCCCACAGCAAAGGGATTTTCTCTTTCTTCAGCAGTGGGAACAAAAGTCCTGAGCTGTTGGTCTTCTGTCCATTCCTGAAGCAGTTTCTGGAGCAAGGAGAGTAGAATGCAGGCTCACACCACATGATCACCCCTCAAGTCAGTCCCGTCAAGCCACTTATGCTGAGAACAAGAGCAGGGAGAGTTCCTTAGAGAAAAATCAAGTGCTATTTATTACCAGAAGAAGGGTGGTACTGGAATTGAAAAATGCAGATGGTTATGAAGCTCGGGTGTTAATAAGCTTTTTCAGGGATATATGGAGACAAGGTGAGAATAGCAGAGCCCAGAAGGACTTTCATATCCAAGGGATGAGTAGAGAAAGAGGATCCTGGGAAGAGGAAAGAGGAGGAACCATGAGACGAGTGAAAGGAAGGTGGGGAGTCTGTTCACCGACAGAAGCTAAACGAAGAAATTGCTCTGAGAACTCAACAGCATTTAAAGTTGCTAAGAATCAAGCAAGAGAATGACCAAGAAGTGTTCAACAGATTCAGTGAAACATGGGGCTTTACTGACCTTGGCAAGAGCAGCTCTGGTGCAGTGAAGCACAGAAGGTAGATTGCAGCAGGTACAGGGTGGGTCCCGTGGGAGGTAAAGAAATGGGGTCGGAGTGTGAAAACTCTTTCAAGAAGTTTAGGTGTGAAAGGAAGAGAAATCTAAGATGGCAGCCTGGGGAGCTTGTCATGTTGAGGAAGGGTTTATTAAATACATTACATATCATTTATTTAAGGATAAATATTTTTACAGTAAACTGAAATAATATGCAGTATACTGTAGAATTGCTTTTGAAATCTAGCTCAATGACTGACCAACTGTACTATCTATAGCAAGTTCTTGGGTTTCCCTTCCTTGGTTTTCTTTTTCTTTTTTTTATAATACTTATTTATTTATTTATTTATTTATTAGCATTTTCATTGTTACAATCTCTCCCCTTCTCCTCCCCCTCCCTTTCCTCTTTTCCCCTCCCCTCCCCCCTCTAATAACCATAGATTTGTTCTCTCCATCTGATAGATGAACTGTTCCCCTGTTGTTTTGTTGCCTAGATGATCTGTCCAGTACTGAGACAGAAGTGATCAAGTCCTCCCTTATTATCATAAAGCATATGATTCTCTATTACTCTGGAGTATGCTTTATGGAGAGAGGGGACCTCTTCTTTTTTTTTTTTAGTCTCTGCTGGTGCCTTTCCTTGTGTCATTGAAGTTGACAGTCTGGCATGTCATCTGCATGTTGGCCGTGACTGCTCCTATAGAGACTAGCCACTTTTGTGGCAGCCATTGCAGTGGTAGCTATGCAGGGCTACCCAAGTGAAAATGGTGGTTTTGGTGTGCTCTTTACCTGGTTGTGTCCAGCTCCACACCTCAGGACGCTGGTGGGGCACCGGAGCGGCGGTGGCAGCTTGCCAAGTTGCAACTATGTTCAGCTTCCCCTGGCTCCATGCCTCATTCTAAGATGTTATTGTGGAGCAGTTGGTGGGAAGAAGGAAATGGGAAGGGGGAGGGGAAATAGGGTGGGAAGAGTGGGAAGAAGGGGGAACATGATCGAGGCCTGTGGCCCACCCCTCATTCAGGCAGGGGAGACCAGGGGGCTTCCAGCAGCAGCTGCGTCATCACTGGGCTGAATGCAGATGTCAGGGAGGTTTGGCTGAAGCCCTTGCCTCCCGCTGCCTCAGCTCAGGAGCCTGGGGTGCTTCCTGCGGCACCTTGGTTGTTGTCACCGGGCTGGTTGTGGATGTTGCAGGGCTGTGGCTGAGGCCCTTGGCCCTCCCCTTCCCTGGCTTGGGAGCCCAGGGGGCTTCCAGTCCCTCTAGGTTTTATAGGTGTTCTTTGGTGGTGTTAGATCTTTACTAGTTAAAATCAAACTTTGTCTCTTATCTGGGGGTATTTTGTTTTTTCTTTCAGTTTGTGTTGGATTATTTGCTATTCCCACCACTTAAACTCTGCAGAGGAACTAATTTGTTGCCCTTTGATCACTTCTAGAATGGGGGGACTTTCTGTGGGGACCAGCACTTGAGCCCTGTAGTTGAGCTAAGTTGCTTCATTGCTGCTGATTCCCTGAGGAAAGCTTTTTGTGCAGCTCAGGGTTTTAGTTGTTGACCTTGTAAGTACTTCTGGGTCTTGTGAGGTCTGGTCCATCTGGGTTGTGTAGAAACTCTGGTCTGGGCCTGAGTCTTTTCAGCAAACTGCACCCCCTGCAGTTCTGTATTCCTGACCAGTCTACACTGAGTGGTCCTGTGCTGATTGGGGGGTGGATCAGCTGTTCGTTCTGTGTCCCAATGTTTCCCTGGTGGCTCTGTCTCTCCCGCTGTCCACACTCCAAACACTTCCCATAGGTTGGGCTGTGTGCCAGTCCCTTGTGATGACTCACCGGACTCTAAGTGATTCCTTTTTTCAGTTGTTGTGGCTCCTTGCTCCTATGTGGGTCCACGGGAACCTCTAGTGGTCTTGCTGGCCTGGAGGCCAAGGCCCTCTTCTCCCCTGCCACCTCCAAGCAACTTCATCTGAAGGTCAAAGCTGCAGCTTTTGCCAGCTCTCGCTCTGTGTGCTCACCAGGGTCAGCCTTGAAGTGGCTGGGGCTCAAAATGGTGACAGCAGTCCTTTCTTTCACTTATCGTGGCTTCTCCTGCCTTCATGCACTCCGTAGGTCTCTCCTCCTCTTACTCTTAGCTCCAGTAACCCCAGCTTGGCTGTTGTTGCTTTGTAATAGTTATAAATTCATTGATTTGTAGGACAGAATCATGCTGGGGACCATCCCTTCTGCCATCTTGACTGGAAGCTCCTTGGTTTTCTCATTTGTAAAATGGAAGTACTTATGCTGATTTCTCAGGTATGTTGAAAGGATTAAATGAGATAATTAATAAATGTAAAAGTATTTAGCAAATGTAATTATTATTATTATCCCTCTTTCCTAGTCACTGGTGAATGAACCATCCTGTTTTTATTTCTGTGTTTTTGCCTATTGCTTAGAATGTATCCTCCCTTCTACCATCAGCCTGGTGGACTCCTGCTCACCCTGAAAGATATGAACAAGACTCACTTTCTCTCTGTTGCTTATCTAACCCCTGTGCCTTCAAATGCCCTTACCACAGATGAAGCAGGGCTTTGCCATCTTGCTTCTCCACTGTCCTTGAATCTACTTCTGCCTGCTGAGTTGCTTTGCCTGTCTCTGATGTTGATCTATGCTGGTCCCCACTTGAAAGGCCACTTCCTTGTACCGAAGAGGATGTACTATCCTGGATGGCTCAAGTCTTTCTGTCTGTGGTTCTGTAAATTCAGTTTTAGAATAAATAGTTCCTATACAGCCTCCATCATTTGTATTTCTCTTTCTAGCTTTTTCTGTTCCTGTTGGTGACTGCACATTTCTTTGCAATGCTGAAAAGCTGGAGATGCAGCTCTCCATGTGTTGTTGCCTTCACATGACAAATGTCATCTGCTGATTCCTTGGGCAAAATGCTTCCTCCAAAGTGCCACTGTCTGTGAATAATTCCTCCTAAAAACTCTGGCCACAGTGTGGTGTGAGAAGTTTCATGGACAGCAATTATTCGGAAGTCCACTCCTCTGTGGTTGCTTCCTATAATGCAGTCTGAGTCCTTCTGCACCTTCCACTCTCGAGTGGCTTCTGTAGCTGGAGTTAAACTTGATCTGTTCGCTGCCTTCTTAGACTTTAGTTCCTTAACTCTTTCATGCCATCTTGCATGTGATGACAGTGATTCACCTGTGTCACAGGAGGTCTAATAGGCTCAAAGAGGATGCTAACTTTGTGTTTTGATTAACGTTTTTGTGTTTTCCTTCTTTCAATACATTCTGCTTTTTAAATCCATTTAAACTGCAAGAACACAAACCTGGTGTGTTTATACACTCGGACTTTCTACATCCATCCCTTCCACTTGAGACAAAACTAAGTGTGAATTTTTTTTCTGAGTTCCTGTCCCCAGAAGCTGGAGTGCAGATGTGCAGATGGAAGCAGAGGGTTAAATCCTGGTGATTAACAATTCTCACCTTTCAAATGACTGCAGCTCTGGAGTGACTTGCTTGGTAGCTGTAGGTTACAGAAAAAGAAGTTCGATAGAGAATAGGCTTTAGATGTTATTTTTTATTTCAAAATACTGCCAATGAGAAGTAATTGCTTAGAAACTGTTGAGAGAAATGAATAGATGGAACAATGACTAGACAGACATAAAGACAGACAGATAGATAGGTAGATGGAAAGAGAAAGTTTTGGACACATAAGATAGGATGTATTTCTGAGACTAAGTATTAGTTAGATGTGTTTATTTCCTGATGAGGTCTTCTTTATATTCTGGAAATCCAGAAGATTCAGAAAGACTCCTTGCCACTGATGAGGCAGAGTCCAGAATGCACAGCACAGTGTCTAGAACAGGGCAGAACAGAATAGATATTCGTTAAGGGAACCAATGCTCCATTTGGCCTGCTCAAGTTGGAGCCAGCTCCTCTGTGCACTGTCCTTGTCAACAGATTCTCCCAGCCATGGAGGCAAACCACAGCAGGCTGATGGATTTCACCCAAAGTTGTTAATCTGTTAACGATTGGCTGTAAAAGCACGTGTGTGGAAACAAACGGGAAACTAAAAACCAGATTTGCAGTTTCAGCGTAAAGATATAATTGCCATACGTTAGCAAGAAGAAAGGCCCCTCACAGATTGCAAATGTTATTTCAGCACATAAGGAAAATGTACTAGATTTAATGAATTTGCTTTGACCATCAGCAAAATGGAATTTCAGATTTGAAGCACCAAACTTCTGTTGTTGTTGTTATTGTTTTGTTACTGTTGCTCTTTTTTTTTTTTCATTCAATCATTTGAAAAAAAATGTGCTCTTGACAAATTGATCTGGCAGTTGTGCCACTTATTAGGTATGTGACCTTGGGCAGTTCATGTAATTGTGAGTCTTGATTTCTCCATTTGTACGATGGGTGTAAAAATCTATATTTGTTGGATGATTGGATGTGATGATGTGTACAGAACATCTAGTAGAGTGTCTGGAATGCAGAACAGGTGCTTAACAAATAGCAGAATTTGTTGCCACAGCTGCTACTGCTGCTGCTGGGTATTGGGTGGGCTCAAGCCCCCTGTATTAGTCAGGTTTCTCCAGAGGAAAAAAATCCAATTGAATGTGTGTGTGTGTGTGTGTGTGTGTGTGTGGAGAGAGAGAGTGTGTGTGTGTGTGTGTGTGTGTGTGTGTGTGTGTGTGTGTGTGTGTGTGTGTGTGGAGAGAGAGAGGGAGAGATTTATTTAAGTAATTGGCTCATATGATTATGGAGGCTGGCAAATCCAAAATCTGCAGGGTGGGTCAGCAGGCTGGAGACCCAAGGACAAGCCAGTGCTGCAGTTCGAGTCTGAAGGTCATCTGCTACAGAATTGCCTCTTGCTTGGGGGAGATCAGCCTTTTTGTTCTATTCAGGTCTTCAAGTGATTGGATGAGGCCTACACACATTATGGAGAGTAATCTGCTTATTCAAAGTCTTTTGCTTTAAATGTTAATCTCATGCACAAATACCCTCACAGAAATATCCAGAATAATGTTTGACCACAGGTCTAGGCACTGTGACCTGACCGGCTGACACCTTAAATTAACTATCACACCCCTGTTTTGATTATTACCCAACAATGTATCAGATGACAATAGCTTCCTGACAGTTCTCTCTGATTCCATTCCTGTTTCCTTCCAGTACATTTATAAGAAGTAGTGAGAATGATCATTAAAAAAAACCCTGGGTTCCTTCTCTCTCATGCTTATATCCTATCATGAGCTCTCATTGCACTTTGAGTAAATGCCAGTTTCTCATCAGAGCTTTTAAGGCTTTGCATGGCCTGGTCTGCCCTGGCCTCCCTTTTCTGCAATCCTCTGCTGTTGCTTTCCCTGTGCTTCTCAAGGCAGTGCAGTGGAGTAAAGCTGAAATCTTGGTGGCTTACTATGAGAGGTTTATATCTCATTCACTCTGATAGGCAGCTCTGACATGGCTCCCAAAGACCCCTGCCTTCTGGTATTCACATCCTTGTGTAGTCCCTTCCCCTTGAATGTGCACTGGATCAAGTGACTTGCTTCTAACAAACAGAATATGGTAAAAATGATGGGATGTCACTTCCGTGATTCCATTACAAAGGACGGTGACTTCCATTTTGCTAGCACGTTTCCTCTGGTTCTTTGTGTGTGAAGGGCCCACAAGGCAAGGAACTCAGGGCAGGCCCTGGCCAACTAGCATCAATGAACTGGGGCCTGAAGTCCAACAGTCTTTGACTGAATCCTGCCAACAACCATAGTAGTGGGCTTGGAAGCAGATTCTTCCCCAGTCAAGACTTTAGATGAGACCACAGCCTCAGAAGAATCCTTGATTCAAGCCTTATTGACAGACCCTTAAAGACAGGATCAAGCTATGCTGTGCCCAGATTCCTAACTCACCGAAACTGTGATATAGTGAATGTGTGTTGTTTTAAGCCACTAAGTTTGGGGTGATCCGTTACACAGCAATAGATTACGGATCCACTCACATAATACTTGTATACTCAATTGGCAGCTGGGGGTAGGGACTCCCATGCAGTCGTTTAGGAACCTGGACCGATGAAACTCTATCATTTTTATCAAGTGACTTCAAGGTCTCCTTGAGTGTTGACCTCCAGCCAGCAGATGGAGGATAAGAAACAGTGGAGTACTGAGTGTGAGGATGAGTCTGGTCTGGAAGAGACGTATTAAATCCTTTGAACACAACCGAGTCACGTGACCTCACTTATCTGGGTGGTCTGAGTTTATCTGGTGGTCGGGGCAACCAATTCCCAGCCACAAATCAACACTGTGGAAGGAGAGCTGAGGTGGAGAGAGAGTAGGGCTCAGCCATATCCCTCAACCTGCTTTTTCTCAGTTCCATGAGTATGACAAGCTCTGTTTTCCTCGAGAGTCTCTGCTCTTCCTGTTACATGAAATGCTTGTCCCCCATGGTCAGCACCCTCTCATCTTATAAATCTTGGTTTAAATGTCACTTCTTCCCTTTGGGCAGGACTTCCTGAGTCCTCTACATAAATAGCCTCCACCGTCCAATAAATTTTTTTTTATCTCAGACGTTTGCTTGTTTCCTTTGTAACACTTCTCACAAATAGTGATTATCGTATAAGTCAGTCCACTTGTTTTTAACTGTCTCCCCTGTTCAGGTGTAAGCTCCATGAAGGCAGAGACTATAGCAAGCCCCAAATCTTCAGGCGGTAGCTATAGTCTCTGCCTTCAAAGGGTGAGGTGCCACATTTCCTGATAATTAACTGATGCAATCAGATTAAAGTATTCTCTCAGTACTTCTCAGAGAAACACCTTGGCACACCGTTAGGAGTTGGAGGTAGAGCTCAGGCAAACCAAGAGAAGCAGTGTGCTCTGTAGGAAGCAGAGGAGTTTGGAACTCTACTCCTGGGATGGGGAGAGGAGTACAGTAGGTGAAAGGTGAGAGGAAGACCAGTAAGCCAGTGAGGAGCCAAGAAGTTGGCTGTTTCTTGGGAGTGGTACAAACTATGAGAAATTCTCAGGGGCAGGACTGACATGGATGGGAAATTGTTTGCTATGAGCATTGCAGTGTGACTCACAACTTGCCATGACCTATAAAGCATTAGTAGGATCTACCTTAGTACATGTGCTTTACGTGAGGGGAGGGTGTGTGCATGGTATGTGCGTGTGTGTGTGCGTGTGTGTGTGTGTGTGTGTGTGTGTGTGTGTGTGTAGCGTCTTTCTAAAACCAAGAAGGGGCTGCCTTTCATATCTGTACTGACTCACTACAGAATGGAAACAGCAGGTACAGAGGTGGGAGTCCAAAGACAGAGGTCATCCTGAGAATTTAAATCTCTAAGAATTCGCCAAAATTTTTCTCAGAATTTCATACTCCCCATGGGTTATGGAGTTGGTTAAGCTTTTCCACACTGAGTTTTAAGGGCCTCAGGGATGCCAATTGACACATTTTCCACCAAATTTTTGACTCTCTATTGTTGCAGTCTTCAAAACCAGCATGTTGGTGCTTTAGTGTGGAGGGCATTGAGGGCTTTTCCCAGCCCCACTTGAATACTGGTAAGATCACGTAACTAGTTCTGACCAGTAGGATGTGCAGAGAAGTGCTGTATTCCACATTGGGCTCAACACATGAAAAACCTCCCCTGCACTTTTCTCTTCTCCATTTACCAGATAGATATTAATGTCCAGGGTGACCTCAGAAGTCATGCGTTGAAGGTGGAAGAGTCTCTGGGAACCCAGGCTCCTGGATGTCTACATGTTGCAGACGTCTTCAGGTGCAGATCAGAAAATATCTCCATGCTAAATCATAAGAAAATCCTAAATCATAACCATGATTCTTGGTTATTTTGCCTTATGTACTTGGGAGAGGCAGGCAAAAGACACAGTCATATAAAAAATACATAGACTAGTCAAGCTCTTGACAAACAGGGCCCAAGAGCCTTTGGAACTAGAGGGGCTCCTTCACTGTCTTATCCCCAGATAGATCAACTCAATGTAAGCAAACCATCTCCAATGGTCTCTATAAAAACCACTCAGTAGATGAGAGTCTGCTCTGCATGGGTTTACACTCTGAGCTCTGGGAAGATGTTTGAGTCTTCCACTCAAAGCATCCTTTACAGACAGCAATGAAATGAAGAGGTTCTCTCCAGGTGTTACCAGAACTTTGAATTGGAGAAAGGGTGGGGTCAATTGGTAGCCGTTGTCTTTTCCCCTTATGGAGAGGTGTCGAGAGTCTTTGCAAAGGGTAGGAGAGTCAGAAAGATCTGCTCAGTCCCAAAACATTTGGAGATGGGTAGAGAAATGCCACACTACTCCAGGATGGAGTAAGAGTAGGGGCTGTGGGAGCTTCTTCAGTACTGACCCTGGTAAGCCAATGGGTCACCTATGAACCTCAAGGTAAGCAATACAAAATTGGCTTCCTGAGTGTCTTGGGACCCTAAAGGCTTTGTCTTTCTGTAGAAAAATCTTCAGACCTCTAAAGAAGAGACCCTATTTAATTTTTTCTCTTGTAGGGTACACCTTGTAGAGAGATCTATGCCATATCCTCCCTTCGTTAAATAAAACACCTTGGAGGATGCTTGGCAGAATCCTGGTTTGAGAACATCTTTTTGGAAGCCGAAATTGTGATTTAAAGTTAACAGAAAGAAACAGCACTTCTCCAACTTCAGTTCTGGGAAAGCATTTGTCTTCATCACTCTCATCCAGACTAACAGTTTGTGCTTAGAAAAGACAGATGTGTCCTGCAGGTCCTTCCATCCTCACATGATGGAGCCGACAGTGCATCATACCTGGCTTGTGAACAGCAACTAGCAGCTTCCATTTCACAAATATATCCATTCACTCCAAGGAGTTTTTCCTCCAGCTCTGGAAGCAAAATGCCCATTGCAGTGTATTCTCCATGTCTCCAGGCTTTAATATTTCTCGGAGCAGCTTTCCTCAGCATTCCACATTACAAAATCAATCTCTATTTAAGTAAGAGGGGGATATTTATTTCTTAATTTTTTTTAATAATGTATTTTGTGATTTGTTACAGCTCCAGTGTTGTATTATTTATTTATTATGCCTATAGGGTGCATTGCCACTTGGTAATAGAGGAGCTATGGAAACTTGAGACCTAAGCAGAAATGAGTTCAATAATATTGCTGTACACTAGGACTTTATCCAAAGTTAACAAAAGAATGAAAGTGCAAGGCATTGATGACCCCTCTGATGGCAGTTGGGGAGTGTTTGTGAAAGCAATGGTGATGGAGATTTTAAAAGAATGGCCAGCAAGGGGAAGGGACAAATGGATGAGCTGTTGTAAAATTCAGAACTATTTCGTAAGTTTCATAAAACTGGACTTGCTATGTCCTGGATGTGTGTACATGTGTGTGTTTATTTGATGTTTTACTATGAAAAAAAGCTGTCCAAGGACCTGATAGAATGTAAATATATTTTTTCCCATTTTCTTGCAAATCATATAAGGAAGAATGGTGATAAATGTAGCTTTGGGTGGAGACACCCTCATTTTGATCCTAAGGCCTGTTGAGAATTTGCTGAAAAGAAGGGAGATCTTCCCATAGAAAAGGGAGTGGTTTTGTTCTCACCATTTGTTAAACAGCATAAAATGTGGTTCTTGCCTTTAATTCTGTCTCCCAAAATTGAGGTAAATAAGAAGTAACCATACCTGAAAATTCCCTAATACACATACAAATGATGTCATAAAAATTAGGGATGTTTAGATAAAAATCGGGGTTAGATTGACATGTTTAACCCCAGAGCTTTCTACACCTGTAAGACATTACTCAAGCCTTGTTACTAGTGATATGATACTAATTAGTGCCAATGCCCTCCGATAATTCTAAGTTCTTTAACTCTCTCATTAATCCTGTTGTGCATTTCAGGAAAAAGAACTCATATTATGACACCATTTGACATTAAGCAATAAATAAAGGCAACGAAGGACACTTGCCCTTGGTGGAAAGATGCCATCTTAGACAGGCAGCCAGCCAGTCTGTCAACAACATTTACTGAGTGCCTAATGAGAGAAGGTGCCAGAGACAAAGTGGAGACATGGGCTCTGGCCTTCAGGGGCAGCCGGGACAATGATGGAGGCAGAGAAAAGACAGCAGACATGGCAACAGAATGCTGGGGAGGCAGTACCCTGCATCGGTTGAGCACGTTCTGCACCTGCATGTGAAGGGCCTTCTTATCAGCGAGCTCATTGCATACTCAGGCAACCCTGTGAGGGACGTGGCATTAACTTCTCCAAGTCTCAGTTTCTCGGCTGTAAAATGAACTCAAATGAGCGGTCAGCAAAGCCAGTGTGTGGGTGGCTCGTGGCACCACAGCGGAGGCCCGAGGGTGTGAAAACTGACAGATAAGGGGAAGTGAGAAGAGGGATGCTCCAGCTCCAGCTGTGTGAGACCCCTCCCCGTTTCAGGCCCATTAAGAAAATGTAAGTTTTGAAATAAGGGGAAAGCTATGAAATTCTTGTTTTAGAATTGGGCTAAGGAGATTACAAAAGAATCACAATATGCACATTTGGCTTCAGCATATGTTCAGTTCTGTTGTATTTGTATGATTTAGGCTAAGGGAAGCAAATTCATAGCTGGATGCCTGTGCAATGCAAGAGCCTGCCCTGGCACAGCCTGCTGCCTCCCTGTTCTGTTTTCCTCTAAGGTGCGTAGCAGCGCAGCTTGGGGTGCTGCTCTAGCGGGCTGCAAATCGTCATCCACTTCCATGGGGACAGAACCAGCAAAGACAGGGTGGAGCAAACTCACTCCTCCTTGTCCTGTTGTGGGGAAGGCTCTTCCCCCAATACTCTCACTAACCCCATTCTGATGCCCCTTGGAGATAACAGCAGAGTAAGTGGCTTTTGTGAATAGTCGAGTCATAAAGACTATAGTTGTAGTCATATGAAGTGACAGAAACTGGTTGAAATAATAGAAATGCCTCCTCAATAGGCTAGTTGTTCAATCTTCTGTGACAAAAGCACAAATGAAAAGTTTGATTTTTCTCTTTCTCTCTTTTTTGTTCCAGTTACTGATTTGGAGGAGGTAGGAGTTGGGGCAGAATGACAGTGTTCTCTTCAGACAGACTCAGCCTTTGGAAGCCGAGTCATAGCTCACATATAGGAGAAGCAGAGGCCATCAAAACAGGAATGTAACACAGCCATATTTGCCTGCTGGGGGACTTGAATATGGGATGTACTTAGTCTTTATTTCTGAATACTGTGGTTTTTTTTTCTTTAATGGGCAAATAACATTTATTATTATATTTTACGTACTATATTTAATTAGTTAATTTAATAATACATAATAATAATTATTGTATTATATATAATAATAGTTACTAACACATAATTTTTAAAAAAATTAATGCAAATCTGCCCTGCCCTAGGCACTGGGTTAGGTGCTGCAGATACGGTAATAAATATTAAAGGCCTGTTCACAGGATGAGCTCACAGTCTAATGGAAAAAGATGGGACACAAAAACCTTTACCATACATTGTGACAAATGTTACAATGCACTATTATTAAGGCATTAAAGTGCTAATTGGGGGAATCACATACTACTAAGAACTGATACACCTTCAGTGCTCTCTGACTTCTAGCTCCTATAAAAACATTTTTTAAAGTGGTGCCTATCTATTTCCCTCTGTATTATAACTATGTAGCCTGGTACTGATCTCTAGATATGCTATCATTTTGAATGAGCAATTTATAGTCAGTGTTTTAAAAATATCAAAGTTACGAATTCTATTTCTACCTTTGAAGTAGAGCAACTTTTCCCTAGATTTTTAATCAACAAAAACTTGTCTTCAATACCCAGGTAAAATAACATTTTCAAATATACATTGATAAGTATCAAACGTTATCCATTTTCTACTCATTGACTGCATTTAAAGCATGGCCTCCGGATTAGCTAAAATAATTGCTCTTTATTTATAATTGTCTTACGAACTGTGAACAGACATTTTAGAAGAATGCTTTCTGAGTCATTAACCCTTGGTTTGTGGATGAGAATATGACACGAAACAGAATGAAATCTTCCTAAAACCAAGATGTTTTACACAGATTATTTCTTCTTCACTTTATATGGATTATCACTTTATCACTATGCAAAATAATTTTGCATCTGAAAATTGATAATCTAACGTATTATAGTATTTTGTAAGACAACAAAGTCTTCAGTCTTAGAACCAATATCTAGCCTAATTTATTGTTTTTAATGGAGTATAAGGTTCAGAATTACACAACTAGGAAATTTGGCAAGCCATCATGAGAATTAACAGAGTTCCAAATACAGTATTTTCAAATAAATTCCTTCCAAATTAGGGGCATAGGCTTAAATTGCAGCATAATTAGGCCAATCATTCACTTGACAATCACACATGGAACACCTACCATGAGTCGAATGGAACACCAGGTACTGGGGTTTTAGAGAAGACCGTCATCTCGCCCCGTTCTCAGGGGGCTCCATCTCTGGGGAGGAACACTTACATATAAACAAGCACACAGAACACAACGTGATACCGCGGAAAGGAGATGTATGTACGAGGTACCACGGCTGTCCGGAGGAGGTCACATTTCTTAGCAAACATGTATACTGTGACTCTAGGAAGTGGCTTCAGGCAGACATTATTTAAAAAACAGTGAATAACTTCTTGGTTTGGAGACCTGTGTAAAGTTCTATTCCAGTTTACAAGTGTAAGGTCACAGGCCCTGGTTGGTAGCCTCAGGGGCTCTGTATTTGCTGTGGGCTTATGTGTGGAAATGGGACGGGGAAGGTGTGAAGCTGCAGGGGCTGCAGCTGCTCAAAAGCTGAAAGTCTCCTTCCCCCATTTCCGATGCAGGTCTTCCAATGACGGTGAGTGGGGAAACATTCCCAGTTTCACAGGGCATTGGCCTGACTGAATCTCCGAGTCCCCAGAGTTGCCATGGCCATGGTAGGAAGGAAAGGAGAGCCATCTATCAGAATTGTCAGGGGCCAGATAGAAAGGGAATGGGCAGGCACGCTCTACAACACTATCCGAAACTTAAGGTGTGACGTGAATTTTGATCAGACAAATCACCATCTTAATGGATTAGGAAATTTGGCTCATTAAAATAGTGCTATGAATAAAACCAATGTGTACTATTTTGAAGTGCAAAATAGAACCTGAATTAAATCAAACCAGATTAAAAAAAACAAAACAGTGTCAGTAGAGGCAACGATAAGCAAAATGAAAGAAGACAAGAGGTAGCAGAGGATCTTAAGTTTGTTTTGCTGTTTTGCTTTTTATAATGGAAAATTTCAAACATAGTGAGAAATAGAGGGGCTAGTGTAATAAATACTCACGTACTCATCACCCAGCCTCAATCATCTCATTCCAAGCTTGTTCATGACCAAGTTTGTTCCATTCATCCGACCCACTTGTCCACTCTGCTCCAGCCCACCAGCCCAGGGTTGAGATGGTAATGTTGAATGTGAAATCAGGACTGGGCTTATCAAAGAAGGAGAGCAGTGAGCAAGGAGGAAAATGTGCCAATTGTGAGGTTGTGACAGGTGGCACCACGTGCAGAGGTGGCATCTGTGTCCCTGTGCTGGTTTGTCCCTTCACCTGCTTCAAGCTCTTTGTTTCTTTCTGGTGCTTGGAGTTATAGGTTTGGGGAAGCAGGGGACAAGTGGTGTAGGTATTTTTCTCTGTAATAAAGGACCATATCTGAAGAGGGCAGGGAGGGAGGGAGGGCTGAGGAGCAGGCACAGCGATGAAGCTTGCAAGTGGCCAACCCAGCCCTTGGAAGATGTGCCCAACTACCATATCCCCTTGCCCCCTTCATTCCTGCCACCCTCCAGGCAGACAGGCTGAACCATTGTCAGTTCCCCAATAGCCACTGTCTGTCTTGACTGTAGGTTCTTCCAATGCTGTCATTCAGCCTTGAGTGCCGCTCCCTCTTTTTACCTTGCCAATGTGCCCTCCAGTCTCAGCTCTCATACAACTTCCACCATGAGGTCCCTCTGAGCCCCAGGTCTGGGTGGACGGTGGTGCGCCCTTCCCATACCTCTCCTGACTTCCTGCACTCATCCCTAGTGGAGCTCTTCACACGTTGCTGTATGACTCCCTATGTAATCACTTGTCTTCCCCAACAGACTGGGGGATCCAATAAGACTGGAGCTGTGATTGTTTTGTACTTGCATTCCCAGTGTATACCAGGTGTCCAGCATGTAGTAGATGCTACATGTAATTTTAATAAATGCATAAAAAATAAGCCAAAAACAAGATTTGTAGGATATGGAGCAATGCATATCCAAGAATAGGGGAATGACTCAGGGCCTCCTTTGTAGGAATCAGAAAAAGGTGACTTTTTTGAGAAACAATGCCACCTCCAAATTAAGGCATACTATTTATGGGTTGAATTTGAGTCCTCATTGGCCCCTTTAGTCAGGTGCCCTTTTGTAGTAAACAGCTTCCCCAACTATGCCCAGCAGACCTAGAAAGATATTTATACCAGTGGTTCTTAACTCTGATTACATGTTAGAAAAATTTGGGTAGCTTTTTGAAAATATCCCTGTTTAAGCTCCAATCTCAGAGATTTGGATTTAATTGGTCCTGGAGCATTGGTTTATTTTAAAGCCCCATGTATTACAGCCTGAATTGAGAACTCCAGTTTTGGATTTACTGTCATGACCACCTCAGACTCGGCTCCATTGGGATGTGTGTTTGCATGATATTGCATAGGTGTGCATCCATGTGCTGATGCAACAGCAGAACCTCCTTCAGCTGGAGATTCACACTCCAGCTGAAGTGCTAATGCCAGCACCAGCCATGAACACTTCCAGATTTACTGCCAGGAGACTTTGTCTTCATCACCCATCCCCAGATGTCCAGATATGTCCCCCTGACCTGTCCCTCAGTGAGCAGGGAGCTAAGAAGAAGCTGCACCACTACTCTGGAACTGCAACTCAGAACTATGGGAGCAGGAATTCTGAAGTAAAGTCCTTGCCAGCCCATACCTGGCTTCATGACCTTGGAAAAGTTACTTAACAAGTCTCTGCTTCAGTTACCTTGACTGTAAAATTAACTAATGGTATGGATCTACTTGGCATAAATGTTATAAGATTTAATGAGCAAATAATTGTAAAGTATTCCATAAATATAAATTGTTGTGTGCAATTGCTAAATAATTTCATTGTGTAAAATTCCAAAAAATCTATTCTGTTCCTTTGGATTTTTAAATCACTATTTGATTTATGCATACAAGACAGTATTTGCCTAAAAACTCTTTCTTATGTGGGTATTCTCTTTGATTTATTCTCTTTCACTCTGCCAGCACACAGCCTGACATATGTATAAAGGATTTGCAAGAAAAATCACTTAATGCATAGCATTTCCTTTGTTGTGACTGTCTTATCACAAACTGTTATAGTTGTCACTTATTCTCAGAATTGTTTGTCTAGTTTTCATTCAGGCTTATAAATACTCACCTTGGACATGGTTTATAGACAGTGTAGGGAAAACAAATACATATGCTGGAATAGTCAACTTAGATTTATTCTTACTTAAGAAAAAAAAAAAAAGGCTTAAAGGTTTAATGTGTGCTTGATAAGCTATAATTCAGCCTGAAAGATGCAAGCGGTTTATATTTACTCTCCTGGGTAGGCTCGACATTTATGGTTCCAACCTTTCTCAGTACCTCTTCAGCAGGTTATGTCTTTCCCAGAAGGACTGATCTCAATGCACATTTTCCAAGAACACTATTACAGAAGAATAGAGACTTTTAGCCAATTGCATACTATGGAGGAATGTAATATAAAGGACTCAAGAATTTAAGTGTTTGTTAAAATCCCTTGAGTGGGCTTGTCTCCTGATGTACCTGAGGTGCCAGCCCTTTGAAAATTTGTGAAGTAGAAAGTTCTCCCTTGGTGCCCTCAAATCTCTTGACAGCAACTTCCACTCCTGGAACATTACCTCTCCTGTTGCAGAAGAAAGCAATTCAAATTACCATCACGGATTAACACTAAGAAGGAGGTTGGGTCTTCATTCTACTCTTTGGAAAAGGTCTAGAGAGCCTGGTGTTAAAACAGGAAGTCACATTTCATCCGTCTTCACCACCCATGCAGCATGGTGTAGCTTGGAGTCACGGGACTCAGTTTTTGCCTTACACTCTGAGGTTTTGAGCAAGTCACTATTTTTGAGTCTCAGTTTCCTAATCTGTAAAATGAAGACACAAATACCAAATAGGATTATTGTGGGTGACAAATGACATCACCTACCTGAGATGTCTAGCATAGTGTCAAGCAAAGGTTTGCTGAATTTGAATTATAAAACATCCAGGATCTTAATCCACAGAGAAGAGCTACATTAAATATGAGGGACAGGGTAGTGTATTGTAAAGAAAAAGCAACAAACTTTGCTCTCAGAAGTGCTGTATACCTGTCCCTGCCACTAACTAGCTGTGTGTCCTTGGATAAGTCACTTAACCTGTCTCATCCATCTTCCTTGAGCTGGAAAATAGGGATAATGTTGTCCACCTCATAGGATTACTAGAGTGATTAAATAAGATAACACAGTGAATCCCTGGAAAAATGTAAGTATTTGAAAGATTCAATGACAAGGTTTTCATTGCTTCATTTTTAGGAAAGAATTCTTTGACAGTCTTTCAATCAGTGATGGATTAGAGATTTTTTAAAAAGGTTATTTTTTCAGAGCAAAGGAAATTCTTTATTCACCATACATGGCAAAGTCTATTACTAGCTACTTTTCTGCAGTCGTAAGATATACAGATCAAATACTTTATACAAGGCTGGTGTTTCACTCAGCTACGATATTACACAGCAGCACTGATTAAGGCCCTCTGAGCCACTTGCAAGCCTTTCCTCTCACAGCATGTTAATAGGTTAAGTTTCCTTCATGATTGCTAATTTCATATAACTTCACGGAATGATTACATATTTATGCATTATTTATTATGCAAATCTAGCATTATACATTATTGAAAGCCATATTAATAGTATGTATTATTTATGATGGAACTGTATTAATATATATTATTTCAAGTAGCTTTGGCTAGGGCTTTTTTTTTTTTCCTGTGTAATCCAGTCATTGGAAGTTAGTATTCCACTCAAGAATCAATGCTGCTCTCCTGAAGACATTGCCATCAAGCTCCCTATCAGCACAATTTCTGCATAGCCATTGTCTATTAAATGACTCTAACATTAAGAGACAAAACTTACAGGGTTCTCTACTGCCTATGATTATGGTTATATAGTGCCATTCCTTTGAAAAATTGCAGAGTATGTGGTTTGTCATTGGGACTCCATCTTCTCCGATGGCAACCTCTGATGGCAACCTCCAATCCCAGAACATCACTTTTCCTATTCCGGAAGAAAGCAATCAGATAAATCTTAGAAACTGAGCCATGGTAAAAGTAGATATCAGTTAGGATGTATTTGGCTGCACATCACAGAAAACCTGAAAAACAGTTTAAATATCAGGAATGCATATTATCTCACACAACAGGAAGCCCAAAGGTAGGTGAGCCTAGGAATGGTTCTGTGCTTCAATGTGTGGGTCGGCCTCCCTGCAATTCTCCTGTCCTTACTTTCTGTGTTTGACAATATTACTCTAGATTGTTGCCACATTGATGCAAACTGGTTGACACAGATCTAAGCATCAAATTCCCTCTCAACATCTTCCAAGAATAGAAAGAAGGGGGGCAGAAAAAAGGCTGCGTTCTATTTCCAGCTCTATGTTTCATCTGGGAGAAAGTCTTTTCCAAAAACTCTTCAGCAAACTGGGTCATATGCCCACATCTTGACCAAATCCAACATAGAGTAATAAAACTGTTTGGCTTATTTTTTTAAAGAACTACTGCATTCCCTGAGGCTTGAAACATGCAAATCCAAACAAAATTGAGGATAAATAAGCAAGACAACAGAGATAACAGCTATCAAGTGAGTAAACATAAATATCTGTTATGAGGTGCCAGGAGTTTAGTTGGTCAATCTTTATGATATAATTTAAATTTAAAGAAGGTTGAGATTTTTAAGGAATCTAGACAGAATTTCATTTGCTTCCAAGAAAGAGTAACAGGGACCACATTTACTTTCTCATCTGAACAAAAGCTAAAAACCCAGAAGAAACATATGAAAATGATTTTCTAAACATTGTATATCAGAGAATGAAGGATGCTGATTGCTGAGAGATAAGAAGCAAGTGAGGTAAGATACAAATAGAACTTCTAAAATGTCTGAGATAAAAAATACACTAGATAGGATTAATGGCACATTAGAGTCCCTGGAGGAATGAGGGAGAGATGGAAAAAAATATATTTAAACAAATAATGACCAAAAATTTCCAAATTTGATGAATACTATAAATCCACAGATATAAGAAGCTCAGCAAACCCCAACCACAAAAAACATAAAGAAAACTACTCTGCAGCACATCAAAATTAAATTGCTTAAAACTAGTGATAAAGAGAAAAAAATTTAAGCAGACAGAGGAAAAAGACATATACAGAGGAACAAAGATAGGCATGACAGCAGATTTATCATTAGAAATGATGCAAGCAAGAAGACAATGGAGCAATATTTTAAATGCATAAAAAGGAAAAAACAAAAACAAAACAACTTTAAACTGGAATTCATAACCCAGAAAAAATAGCTTTCAACAATCAAGTCAAAATAAAGACTTTTTTCAGGTATACAAAAGCTGAAATAATTTATCACTAGCAGACCTGCATTACAAAAAATGTAAAGAAAATTTTTAAGGCAGAAGTAAAATTATATTAGGAGGCAATATGGAATTGGAAGACTAGGGAAATAGCAACTGAATGGGTAATATACAGACTTTTTCTTGTTTAAATTTCTTAAAGTCATAATGAATTGCTTTAAAAAATAATAACAGAGTAGTATGCAGTATATAACATATTTAGTTAAGCCTTTAACAACAATAATACAATGGCCACGAGGGAAGAAATTAAAGCACACTGCTAAAAGATTTTTATACTATATATAAGTGGTATACAATCACTTGAAGGTAGACTGTGATCATTTAAAGATATATACTATAAGCCCCTCATACCACACCATGAAGAGACCAACCAGCCACTTGGTCACAATTGATTAAATTGTACCTTTTAACCCTGGAAAGGGCAATTATTTATCTCAAATGAAACTGGAACATATTCTGAGAATGGGTTTGCCTTATGGAGGGTTTGATCCACCAACACAGGATTGCATAAAACATCACATTAAACCATGGGAGCCACTTTTCTATAAAGTAGGTGCAGCAGTATGCACATGATCATGGAATCCACTATTTTATCATATTCCTCATCTTCCAGAAGCTGCTGGGCTTCTGGAACTACCTTTTGACACAAAAGAACATTTTCACAGTCTTGGAGAAGATACCCTAACACGGTCGGATATCATCCTCTAGGATACAATATATACCCCAAGTCAACAATATAATATGTTCCCCAGGAACATGTCTAAGAACACAAGGGTGGGGGTAGCATCACTCCCAGTGACCTAGGGTATTTCTGCTTTCTGTCCCTGCAACCCCTAAGCTCTATAGGTCTATAGGTGCTGGTTCCAAAAGGAGTGATTATTTCCACCAGGGGACACAGTTGGAATCTTTTATGGGTCAAATGTGTCCCCCAAAAGTTCACATATTGGAAACTTAATCTCCACTGTAACAGTGTTAAGAAAGTGAGAAATCCAACTATGGTACTTAAAAGATGTGAACTTTAAGAAGTGATTAGATTGTGAGCACTGTGCCCTTGCGAGTGGATTGATCCATTCATAGAGTAATGGGCATGGTTCCAATGGCTTTAAGAGGAGAGCAAATAGGGAGGGTAGCTCTCACTTGCTCAGCCCATTCTTGCATATGACAACCTGGTCACCATGGGACCCTGAAGAGAGTTCCCACTAAGAGGCCTTCACCAGATGTGTTCCCTGGACCATGGACTTCCCAGCCTCCCAAACTGTAAGAAAAAAATTTCATTTCTTTGTAAATTACTCAGTCTCAGGTAACCTGTGATAAGCAACAGAAACAGACTAAGACAGAATGCTATTAAACTGTAAGCTACCACTGCTGCTCTGTCACTTTGGTCTTCTTATGCCAAGAAACCAATAGTCAAGGAAAGGAGTCACTATCCTGGCAGTGGTAATTGATCCAGATCTTGGGTAGATTACACAATGTGGATGGGGAATACTTTGGCACACAGGTGATCCACTGGAGCATCTCTTGGTATTCCTCTGACCAATTTTCACAGTAAATAGACTAAAGCAGCAGCTATGGCCTGAGATGGGCATGGTGGCCAGTGTCTCAGATCACTCAGGGATAAGGACTGGTTGTCTCACCAGTATAGCCACCAGGACCATCAGGGATATAACTGAGAGTGGGAAGAATCTAGGATGGGTTACAAAGGAGGGAGATAAGGGGTAACAGTTATGGCTCTGAGACAAGCTACAGTGATAGGGGCTGTGGTTCACTCTACTACACTAATATTGTAAGTTTTCCCATGAAGAGAAATCAATCAAAATCCTGTTCCTAGATGGGCTTAACTCCATCTGGAAGAGTATTCAAGTGGTGCAATGATATGACTGTATGGTATGCTTTGGTATACCTCCAAGATCCTCTTCCAGGATCGGTGTACTTATTTTTCTAGCTGCCAAGTGTTGGTTGTTGCCAACTCATACCCCAATCCCTCCCACACAACTTTCCTCTGCTAAAGGGAGCTGCCTCACCCAAGTTTACACCACTGCCTGGCCTATATCCAATAACTAGTTATGGGGTCAAGCCCCATTCTCTTTCCTCAACTTGTTGAAATATAAAGGGCCATCCCAGCTCCAGCATTACCTATACCTTTGTCTGAAACCTCTGTTGCAACTGCATCACAGTTCAAGTTCTCCCTCTGCTCAGTCTCACTTCCCTCCCCCCTCACAGGGGTTAATCCCAAGAGCACTCCCCAATAAACTTTCTGCATGCAAATCTAGGAGACTAAGTCTGTTTTCTAGGGAATCCAATATATGACACCCTTTGTGCTCACACTATTACATACAGAGGAAATGATACCAAGGCTGGCAAGAGGTTTGTTTAACAGAAAAAAAGAAAATGTTAATATAGGATTTTAAAGTTCAGACTGGGATGAAGATGACTTGAATTACCTTTTAGACTACCACACATACTTGAAAGGCTATCGCTGGCCTCAACAGAAATAGTGAGTGGGTATCCTACTTTGGAAATGGATGAAAGCGTTCCCAGGTTTTCCTGTACTATTGGCACAACTCCAGAGCAAAATATCTTCAACAAATGAGAACCAAAATCGCTTTGATAACAAAGCCTCAAGACCTTGGAGGCAAACAGTAGATAAAAATGAGACATCATTAATTCATTTTTTAAAAATTCATCTAGATTGGTTTTCTAAGACATTCTCAAAGAACTGGTTTTAAACTTAATTCCTCAATGCATGGAGGAATGTATATGTCCCCTATACCAAAATTTGGGGTGGAATCTGTAAAGTCAGTGATATCTTATAGCGTTCTAATTTGCATTTCTCTGATAATTTATTAATTTTTAAAGGTTTTTTTTGGATTGATTTTTAAAACTTAAGGGGTAAATAAACTTAGATGAAGGGAAAGGAAAACATGTAGAAAGTATGTGGAACAGAAAGTAAAAGAGAAGCTTGTGAGATGTTATGCACGAGTAGAAAGGATGCTGGGCCTGTATTTGGTTGACTTAGATCTGAATCTTGGAATCACCACTGTGTGGTCTTGCAAAAGTCACTGAACTTCAGGACTTGTTTTGTCATAAGTAAAATAGAAGTAAGTTGTGAAAACTAGAACATGAATATGATTTGCATGGGGCCTGGGGAAGGGAGGCAGGATTTGCCTCTCTAGCCTCTCTCCTTCCTCAGCCACTTAACATTTGAGTGCATTCTATGTTCCTCTACCTTTTTTCTTATCCAGTGCCCTCAGGCTGGCCCTGATCTCCAAGGTGTCACCATCCCACACACACTGCCTCTCTAACCTTCCATCTTCCCAGTCTTTACCTCATTCATCATAATTTACCTTTTCTCTGAGCAGATGGGAGTTGGAAGAGGGAAGGGCCATCAGTGGTAATGGCAAATGCAAATCTGCACTGTGAAAAAACTGTGATGATTAGACCCTTAAGAGCTAGAGTTCCAACACTAAATGCCTGTAAGCCAATGAATCCCTAGTTTCTTCACTAAAAAAAGTGAGAACACTCAAGAGCCATGACGAGGATCAAATGAATAAATGAGTCACTGACGTTTCCCACCTTCATTAAGGTTTGGCAGTTTTCTATGTCCATAGGCTCCAACTGCAGGACCATAGTCCTGGAGTCTTGGAAGCGTCTCATCTATGCTCCAAGTCCAGTTCCCTCTTGTTTTCCCTTTGTGTGCCCTGTTGACATCTGCTGCCTCCATGAGAACGCTGCTTCCTGACTAGGTCACAGCTTCCTCCCTGGTCGGTTAGAGCCACCAAACCCTTGAGGAGCCGAGGAATGCTACAATACCTCTACCTTTGGCTGTATCTCTGCAGCGCTGCCATTTTTCATGAACAAATGGGCCGATTGCCCCTCTCCTTCACATTTCTGCACCATTTGGAAAGTCACTGGATCCCAAAGAGCATTGTGTGGGCTGCCAATCTCAGCACTGAAAAAAATAGCTCGTTTAGCAACTTTCCATAACCCATCTCCTCCGTCGGTGGCTCAAAGGCTGACTCGTGAGGCTGGGCTGGGTACAAGTCACAGCTGCTCTAACATCCTGACCTCTCCTATGTCTTGTGCTCTGCCTGCCAAAGACCTTGAAAGCAAATACTTCCTCCTGATGGGCTCCTTTGTACCATGCAAACCACTCAGGGAAATAGTTGCATGAGTAGAACAATGGGAGCTAGGTTTTTCTAGAACCACCCACACAATTTCAGCTGATGTTTGACCCAGTGGGGACCATCCCATAAAAATGCAACAACGTAAAAGCATTTCATAAACCTGAAAGTGCTATAATATTATTATTACCGTTATTATTTCAGCCATGCTACCATGTGAGCCACCATCAGGAAGCTAGAATGCCATCACCACAGAGTGAAGGTGATGGGAATTTCAAGTTCTGTGCAGAGACCTCGAATCACACCCCACAGGTATTCCTTCCTCAGCACTCTTTCCTGCTAAGGCTGGACCTGCCACCTCCTTGGTCTTGTTAAGCAACAACTTTATGTTTCTGAACACACAGCTTAATTCCTGCTAGAGGCAACATTTATCTAGTGGGTCAGATTCAACCAGCCAGATATGGAGCCCAGCAGCAGCAGCCAGAAGCCTTTTCAAACTGTTTGAAAATGCACTTTTTAAAAAATGAAGGCAAGCGAGACAGAAGAACTGGCCTCCTGTCCCTTCCCAAGCCCTGGGGGATCCCTCTGATGGCTTGCTCTCAGGGAGCACAGAGCGCAGCTGACAGCCATGCCTGCAGTGTACAAGGTGTGCAGGAAGAACTGCCTAACATTGATTTCTGTAACAGAGACAGGAACTAATGACAGAATTTGCTTCACTGTGGGTCTCCTGTGGCTACTGGCAGAAAGGTAGGATAGAGGCAAAGCATCTGCCAACATATCTTCCTTCTACTATCCTTCCCAGCCTCAATCTTGGGATCCAGCTTTCCTGATGAACATATTGGCCTAATATAGAGGCTTACTGATTGAAGAGCAGGAGGCTCGACCAAGGGCCCGAGATACAAAGAGGTGCCACGAGGGGCCAAGCTCTCCTTTGATGCTTAGTGTCTTCATGATGAGGACCTGTGTGGAAACATCCATTTGGGCTTGTCCGATAGGTGGGAGGAAAGGAAGAACTGGTGGTGTAGTTCCCTTTCAAAAAGCAAAGAAAAGAAAACAAGCCACAAACATAACCCTCTCAGCTACTCCTCTCCACTGCCAACAACAAAGACCTTCAGAAGACCATCTCCAGTCCCCGCAGGCAGCTGTGGCCCTGATCCACTTCCCCCAATTAGAAAACTGAGCTCTTCTCTTTCTCCTGATCCTAGACTCATTTAAAGCAGATGAATGTGTCACTAGCTACACTCCCTGCTTAGCCATTGGGATGCCCATCAGGGTGGTGGCACCGAAAGGATGGATCCAAGCAGAAATTATCCACTCACTGTCCATTTTACAGCTAACCTTCATGGCAACCTACTCATTCTCACCTTACAATGGCTCTGAGAGTTTTCTGGTGGGGACTGAGTGTGGTAAGAAACTACCAGAAGCCACCAACAGAGGTTCTACTCTGTAGACAGGATGAGTGAATGAGGGCCTCCACTTGGGTCAGGACTTAACTGGCCTCACAGCTGTCAGCAGAACCCACTGAGAACACCAGAAAGCTCTTGCCCTGGAGAAGCAAGAACTTGTGGAAAAGATGCCCTGATCTGTAGTTCTTACTCATTTCTCCATGCAGGATGCACGAGATAAGACACTGCAGTGGGTTTGGTGCAATCGCCACACCCTCTTCCCTCCCACTGGTCAAGAGAATGGGAACTACATTACTTTAACTTTAATCCATTACTTTTAACTTTTACGTACTAAAACTAAGTTATTTTCCAATTTCAGTATTTATTTGCTACCAATAATTTGCGAAACAATTTCTTAAACTGGGTAATGAGAGTGTGGTCCCAGAGAGTGAGTGACATGTTGGGAGGTGGAAGGGAGAGAGTCATGTATGTGACAAGACTGTAAAACAGAATTTTTCTACTTTTCCTTTCTTTCCACCCTCACCCATCATGTTTTATCTAGATTTGCTCCTCTAGAAATGTAGAAAGGCTGGAGAAAGGACCAAGAGGAATCTTTGCTTCAAACTCGAAAAATACAAATACGAGATATATTAAAAGGTTAGAAATAAGCTGATGAAGAAAATAATGAGTCTTAAGTGTGTCACTTATCTAAATATTATGTCATATAACCTAATTGCATAATATTTGGGGATTTTTGGAGAGAACGGAAAACAAGCTCTTAGCATCCTTTTAAAATAGTTTCACTAGGAATTATCTGATATCTCTTTATACTAATCATGGCAATGATTTCACTAGATTGTACATAGTGAAGATATTTCCCTAAACCAAGCATGCAGTATCCCTTTAAGAGAAATTAATGTATTTGAGATGGATTTCAAAACCTCAAAATTGGACAAATAATGCAAATTATTTAAATAGTCTCACTATTTGGTGTCAGAATACCTCAGGCTCAAATCAGAGAATAGTCAAACAGAAAAATCCAGATGGGCCTGAAAGGAGTGGTAGAAGAAATCTGGCTGCTAATCATCCCTAATTCACCTCCTACTCCTTCTGGAGCAAAAAAAAAAGAGACTGAAACTCTGATAATACCAAGAATGAAAAAAAAAATTCTGAAAACAAAATTAGCATGAGTCACAGCAGCCCGGAAGACTAGATTGGCCCAGCACATTCCCCGGCTGACCCCAGTAACAGTAGTAGAGAGAAGAAGCTGCCCACGTGTCTCCCGGCGATGGGGGTGTGGGTGGGCAACAGCAACCGACTGGAAGCCCCACAAACAAGCAGAAGGTGGGGTCATGTCAGACACAGGAGGGGCGGGACTGGGCATACACTTGGATGCCAAAAGTTTGAAGCAGGCATGGTCTAAGGTCATGTGGGCAGCTCAGCACTGCAGCACAGGTACTACATGTAGGAGTTACAGAGTAAGCAGAGTCAGAGAGACACTGTATTTTCACACACACACACACACACACACACACACACACGCACACGCACACGCACACGCACACACACACGCACGCACACACACAGTGAGCCCCTTGAGGACAGGAATGTCTCTTACTTCTTCTGTATCCCCAGTACCAGACAAGAGCAGGTACTCAATCACTGCTTTTGAAGTTAAAAATGAGCGAATGAATTAAGTCAAATGGGACAGCGGAGCCTGGGAAGATGGAGATGCAGGTGTCAAGTCAGGCAGAATGGTCAGTCAGCCTGAGCTTTGGAGATAAGCTAGCAATCAGAGGGAAGAGAAGTGTTGCTGGCAGCTGCAGGATTAGAAATCCTGCCACCTGGCCCAGGCAACCGAGGTGTGGCACTGCAACAAGGGCTCTCTATAGTGAAGCTGTCTTTTGGCATGAGGCACTATAGCACAGTGTTGAAGAGTACAGGGCTGGAGTTAGCATCCCTGGGCTTGTGCCTCTGCCTGCTGCTTACTAACTGTGAACCTGAGGGTCACTTATCTATTCTCACAAGGCTCAATTTCCTCATCTGTAACATTAGTATAACAATAAAAAATAAATAAATAAAATAAAGAATAGTAGTACTTAGCACAAAGGGTTGGTTGAGGACTAAATGAGTTGTTATATATTATCTATAGTAAGTTCCTAATAAATACTAGCTAGTACTATTATTATCCTTCTCCTCTATTCAGAAAGTTTCTCTGTGCTTTGTGCTGGGATAGAATGAGTCCCAAGATATGGACTACCCATGACTCCACTGGTAATGTAAGCCATCCTACCCCTAAGTGTCTGTTCTTCACTGCTGCTCCCCCCACCCCACTTGGACCTGTACAGTAGCCTTCTCTCTGGTCTGACTCCCTGCCTTTAGTCTCAGATTTAACCAGTTGAAAGTGATCATTCTAAGATGCAAATCTAATCAGACTGTTTTACTTGCCTGCCTAATATTCTTTATGATTTCTCTTTTCTCTCAAGATCCATTGGATTTACTTTCCTTAAAAAAAAAAAATAGAATTCCTTGGAGAAAGAGCTGACTACAGGACTAGGGAAATATACAAGATGTACCTGGAACATCTTGCAGTGCCAGAAGGTAAGGAAGTGCTCAAAAAACAAAACAAAACAATAACAAACAAAAACCAAAACCTACAATGATGGGGGTATGTTAAAGGGACACAGGAACTATCTTGAAAGAGCTCCCCATGGCCAAAGCTGGAAGAATTTGAACAACGTAATAAATAAATTAGCATTGGATTATAACTTGAAGTATAAAATAAATATCCATGGGTTTATATTGATATAAGTAAATGATTAAATGAATAAATAGAGAAGAGACAAATCTCCTTTGTAGAAAAATTTCCAATAAATTATGTAGACACTGCATCCTTAAGGGGAGAGAGCATAAATCCCCACTCTTTAAGTGTGGGCTGTGCATAGTTAATTCCTTCCAAAATGTATAATATGGTAAGGGGGATAAAAGAAACCTGACAAACACTACCTCAGCCAGGTAATCAAGGTCAACATCAACAATGTAACTGATAAGTGATAAGGTACATGTGTTAATCACATACTGTTGGTAATACTATCAAAGAGAATGTAATGAGAATGACACTTTACCTCTGGGGTCTTCTTCCCAAAAACTCAGGGGCTGGCTGGTTTGCTCAGCTGGTTAGAGCATTGTGCCGATAACACTGAGGTCCAGTGTTCAATCCCTGTATCATCTAGCCTCCCCCCAAACCCCCCAAATAAAAACCTAATCATGAGAAAAACATCAACAAACTCCAGTGGAGGAATATGCTATAAGATACCTAACCACTACTTCTCAAAACTGTCAAGGTCATCAAAAATTAAAAAAAAGGCTGAGAAACTCTCACAGACATAAGCCTATGAAGAAATGACAACTAAATGTAATATGGGTGAATCGCCTTGTGCTAGAGCGCTGTGGCAGCTGCCACCCACCTCCCCACACAGGCATTCATCCCACTCCCTGTCGCCATCACTGCCACCATCGCCACCAGTTGCCACTGGCCGCTGCTGCCACTGTATGGCCCTAGAGTGCTGCAGCTGCTGTGGTCTCTCTCCCTACACATCAGTGCATCCCACTCCCTGCCCTGCTGCCACCACTGCCTGTCTCCTGCACAGCAGTCTGTCCCACTTCCCACACAACATGAGTGCCACCAGCTCCATCTCACCCAGATCCAGGTGTTCCTGTGTTTTACCAAGCAGGAGGAAAGGGAAAAGAGGTAAGCAAGCACAGTCCCATGCACCTGGTGGTGGGAACTACTCATGGAGCCCATGTGACCACATTGACCCAGGAAGATCATAAATGGAGTCAGTGGAAAGAGGTGAGTGAGCAAAGCACCATGACCCAGTGTCCCAACCCACAGGGGAAATTACACTGCCCCTGGTGTTGCACACTTGGTGGTGGGAACCACTCATGCAGCCCATGTGACAACATTGACCCAGAGAGGGACATGCACAGAGCTGCCAGTGAGTGCAGAAATTCAGGATAGCCAAATAGAGTATGAAAGAAAATTCTCAGCCACTACCACCCCATACCCCAACCAGGAGAAGCAAGGACCCAGGAGGAGCTTCTGCCTGCAGGAAAGAGGAAAGAGAAACCCCACCCAGAGTCACCCATTCAAGATGAGGAGCTTCAGTGTACCTATCAGAAACATAGGACATTAGCTGGGTGCCAGGAAGTGTTCCCAGGGTCCCCCACCTCAGCCAAAGAGTAACAGGGCAACCAGGCACTTCTCCCAACAACTTGAGATCTCACCTACATCTTCAATGACCCAACAACTTGAGATCTCACCTACATCTTCAATGACCCAACACAGTGCCACTTACTTCAGCAAGGAACTACTGAGTGCCCCACTGCCTAGATCATGGAGGCACTCACAGACAACTCCATTTAAATATGGTTGAAGTAACCACATGGAGACTATAATACTGTATCTACCGGGAACCAGAACTAAAACCCCCTACATAATGGTCGATGTAAGACACATCTAGAGGAGGGAGTCTTTTTCCTCAAAAGCCACTCCCGAGTAATAGAAGAAGCAACTGCTCCACCAGATGCCTAAACATCAACTTAGGGATGCTAGAAATACAAAAAAAAAAGAAAAAAAAAAAAAAAAAGAAAACCCAAGAAAATACGACACCACCAAAGGAATGCAACAATTCTCTAATACCAGACCCCAAACAGCAGGAAACATTTGAAATGACTGAAAAGGAATTCTGAGCAACAATTTTAAGGAAAGTCAGTGAGATACAAGAAGACTCAGATGACACAATGAAATGAGAAAAACAATACAGGATATGAAGGAGGAAGTTTACAAAGAGATAGATACCTTTAAAAAGAATATAGCAGAACTCCTGGAACTAAAGGATAATTCAACAAAATAAAAAATATAACCAAGAGCTTAAGCAACAGGCTAGAGCAAGCAAAGCAAAGAACTAGCATCAACATTTCCTTCCTCTACCCATAGGCACATTCCAACTTTGAGTTCTTCAGAAAGATGACAACAGAGATTATCCCATTTCTCTATGCAGAACACAGAAAGAACCAGATTTGTCATTCATCCTATAGAGGCAGCAGGGCACACAACTGACGGACAACTTGGACTCTGGAATGAGGCAGACTGGTTCTGCCATGGACGCAGTCCATGACTGAGTCCTAAACCTGTTTCCTCATCCATAAAATGATAAAATAATAATACTTACCACATAGAGTTGTTGAGATAAAGAGAATGTATACAAAATACTTAACAGAGCCTGGCAGATGACAATTAAGAAGTGTTAGCATCTATCTCGCTTTGCCAATAGGACCCAGTGTGTAGACTTTTCATGCAGGAAAAACAGAAATAGTGCCTGCTGTCTAGAAGTTTCCCATCAAACCAAAGTGGATAGACATAGTGGTAATTAGAGTATACAAAAGGCAGTGAATTGTCTAAATGACTTGGCCAGGCTTAGTTGAGGAACCCAAGCTGCAGTTTATTACGGAACTGCTTTCAAAGGCTGTAGGTTTGGAAGGGAAGCCACGCCAAGACCTACCATTTACCCTGCGGCAACCGCTTGGCCATTCTCTGACTTGATTCATTTCCATGGGATCAGGAAGCTCTGTTTTAATATGTTCCAGACAGTTTTCAGCCGACACAATGATTACAATCAGATCCAAACCAGTTTGAGCATAATTTGCCAGTAAAATGTCGTGAAACTGTAGAGCCAATTCCTTATTACTTCAATAAATCTAAACATACAGCATCTACGGTTTTACCAACATCCAGTCGTGGTTTTGTAATTTTAACACAAACACTGATCGAGTATGTTTAGTGTGATGCGTTCTCGCCATTTCAAAGGCCACTCTGCTGATAGAGCATATTTCCCTTCTCCTCGCTGGTGTTTACCAAGGTTCTCCTTTGTGGCCATCTGGCCGTGTGACCAGGTGGAGATGTCAGCAGAGGTCATTGCTGGCATTGCCATCCTTCCTCTCCTTTAAGGACAGGCAGAGTAACTCCCTGTCTGTCTCCACCCAGCTGGACAATTTCCTGGCAGAGCAGAGTAGCTCTGGAATGCCTGCTCCTGAGGTGGAGTTTCCAGCCATCACAGGCCCTGCTGTGCTCCTGCTCCCTTGAGCAGCCTCTCGGATGACACAGACTGGAAAATTCCCCATGGGTCATCAGGCAAAGGCCAACCCATCTTGCAGAATGCTGTGCAATCCTGCTTTCTTTAAGAATTTTGGCACATCCTAATTTCTTTATAATTAAAAACTACTAGAATGTTCAGCAGGCACACTAGTTATAATACAATATCAATCAACCCGTATGTATTTATTGTGAATCTACTATATCCAGCATCACAGCAAGAGCTTTAGAGTATCCTCAGAAGTAGCTTATTTATTACACATGCTTTGTTTTTTGTTGTTATTTTTAAAAAAATATTATTTTTCCTGTTTTAGGCATCTTACAATTTTCACAGTAGTTCCAACATTTTATATTTTAAGGTTTTCTTTCTTTCTCTTTCGTATTATTTCTTTCACATTATATGGTTAGTTCTGAGCTTATGCAGGAGAAGTAAAGTAATGAATTAAACAGCTATCTGATAAATTCAATTAAAGCACAATAACAATCTGAGGCTAAATGAAAGTTTCCAGTGTGAATTTCCCATCTGCTTTACTCCATTATAAATAGTTGGTTAATTCTATTCTCAACCCTTAAGGGAAAAATAGTATTTATTGAGCACCTACTATGTGCTAGTCACTCTGTTAGGTGCTTTATAGGCATCATTTCATTTAGAGCAGGGCTTAGCTACAGTTGTCAAAAGTTGGCAATTTCTTTGGTCTTTGGGCAGTTCAATTTTATGTTTCCCTGAATCACTCACCATAATGCACAAAAACAAAATAACTGACTTGTGCATTAATACATGACCTCCATACAGGCAGTATTCTCCTATGGAATCTAGCATTTTTATATATTAGCTATTCGGTAGGTAGTGCTGACTATATAATCTCAATTTTAAATCTTGATATCTACTCATCTTCATTTATACACAATCATATAAACGAATCATATTTTTAAAAGCCCTCGTTAATACTAAACAGTATTAAAAAGGTATATAAGCATTTTGGAATGATTTCTGCCATTTAGATTTGTCTTCATCCAATATTTGGATATCTTAATAATAAAACAAAAACTCAACCAATATTTGAATTATTTAAAGGATCAGGTGACAAGTTAACTCACTTTACTCTTTTGGCTTCAGAAAACTTCAACTGCAAGAGTGAAAATGAAATACCAGCAAAGTCAGTGCCTGTGTAAGCGAACACAATCAATTCAGGTCCCCCCCTTGCAAAGTCAGTCATGCTCACTGATTATACATGGCAGGCTCAGGTCACGTTATATCACATATAAAGGAGAAAATGAAGCATTCAATCATTCAACCAAAATGGATTTATTGAAAATCCATTTTAGGCCTACCTGTATAGCATGATTTGGGGAATACATAGGACAAATAAGACAGGGTTCCTCTCTTCTTGGAGAGATAAGACTAGCATAGTTAAAGTAAGTATAAAAGAATGCAGAGTAGGATCCATTTCAATTTAATAAAAATATTTTTATATATGCATGATTGGAAACCATTAGAAACTAAATTCAGCAAATACTTTTTGAGCATGAACCATGTGTGGGGCTTAGGTAGGACCATCCTGTTCATCTCGAAACCCTGAGCCTACAAAATGCCCAGTAGTTAGTGGGTAATCAATAAATAATGAATGAATGAGTAAATTCTACCACATGTAAAAAGCTTACAAAGGAGTAAATTGGTAGGACAAATATATAAATGACTATAATAATAGGTAGAAAAGGATCACAATGCACAGTGCTATAAAAGTTTGGAAGTAGAGAAGATACTCCAAGTTGAAAATTAAGAATGCAGGTTCAGAGACAGATAAAATAATTTGAGTGAATTTTAGAGGACTGGTAGAAGGTGAGGCTATAATGGTAAGTTACAGCATCCAGTGGAGGCCTTCTTAGGTAGTGGGAATCCATGGGATTTTAAAAAACAGAACAACCTAATTGGGCTATCTAATATTGAGAATGACCTAGAAAGTTGTGTCAAATGAGTTGAAATGAAAAGAAAACAGAGGTAAGAAGATCAGTTAAGAAGGGTCTGTTAACAATTGTATTAGACAATAGGAAATAAGAGCTTGAATAGGATGGCCAGTAGTATGGGGAAAAGAAGTCATTCTTCAAATAAGTTTACTCTTTAGGTCTTGACTACTGAATGTCTATAAAGCATTGGTGTAAGGGAGATGGAGGATAAATCCAGATTTGAGGCTGAGAAGAAGGTGGTTCTTTTAAAAGTAATATGTGGAATTGGGGAGGAGGTGGGGGAGCAGATGAGGTCTTTATATGTTCTGTTAAAGATTAGAAATTTATAGTAATTTAGTGAAGGAAGATCTCACTCTGAGCTGAGGAAGCCGGGGATGGTGAGGATTTGGGACATGAGCTGAGCTGGATAAACAGTGAAGAACAACAGGCAAGTTAATCAAGCCCTGTTTATATATCTATTATTAACAGCAATTATTTAATGTGAGACTACTTGCATTCATTAAAGCAATTATTTAGATGTTCAGTCTACACAATGACAAACACTGGAATATTTTGTAATAGCCAGATAAATCATGAGATTTTTTTTTTTTTTAATCTGGGAGAGTAAAAGCTTTTGCTTTTGGCTTGTTCTTCATATTAAGGTTTTCAGTCTCAATCCAAGCAACAGAGAATGCTAAATGCCATCCAATTAGCCAGGATTTCATATGGAGATAAATTGCAAAGGATATGTATTTTGGAAAATGTTATTTTCCAATGAAATTTTTGTTTAAGGCTAGATATCAGGAAAATTAAGATCCTGCAAAATAATAGGAGACAAAAAATAATTTTGTTCATTTTGAAAGTGACTTATCAAAATTCTAAATTATTTCTAGTGGAGAAGGAAATCTTTATAAAGCAAGAGAAATGAATGAAAGAATAATAATATAAGAAAGAATTGAATCCTCTTTATTTCATTGACACTGATAAATGGTCAATTCTGGAAAAACAATTAAAATTGTTTTGTACCAAGAAGATCAACTTTAGCAAATATCATTACTGGGGTTAGTAGTAACATGTCATGGCTGATGTTAAAATTGCATTCTGTTTAATGATATAATCAAATTGTACTGTTTCGGTCATAGACCATTTTGAGGATTGGATGAAAGCTATATACACTGTCCTTAGGAAAACATACTACTTCAGATAAACAAAGAATGTTGCAAAAAATGGTCTCCAAGTTAACATCCTCTGCTGTAAGAACCCATTCCACTTCTGAAAGTAGCAACTCAAATGAACCTTGTGATTGCAATAGCTAGATGAATGTAAACACAATATATCAATCCAGTGTTATTTGGTCCTTGGCTATGTTTGACATAATAATTCTCCTAGTCCTACATGTTCTTTAAAGCAATTTGTGATCTTTATAAAAGCTATTTGTGGGCTTGAGAGATGAGGTAAATCTCTATCTCATGATGCATACATACAACAGGACCTAATTCAGTCCACCTGGGGTTTGATGTGTAGCAGGCATTGCGCTGCCCTAGAACTGTGCTCTCAATTTTTGCTGGATGCCCTGAGAGGTGATGTAGACTCACGAGACACCGCAGGGTACCTTATGTTATTGAGAAAAACACAGCAACTTGTGTCAGACACCATGAGAACTACTAGCTCAGGGTAGCTCACAATTTCATGTTAGATCACACTACATCCTTTTCAGAGACATCATATCTTTGTACAGCTGGATTTGGGCATTTGCTGTGATAAAAAAGGAAGCACTGCATGAAAATCAATGAAAAGCAGGAAGAAAACTTCTCAACCCTTGGAATCCAATCTGATTCCAAGGTTTAAGAAGTTGTACAATACCCAACAGGCATACATATCCCATTCATAAGTAATTGTGGTTATTTAAGAATAAAACAAATATATTATTTTCCCCTACAATTCATATTTTTTTTTTCCAAAAAGCTACTGAATTGGTAGGACATACATATTTTTTTTTTGTTTTGGGGGCCTAACTATTTAATAAATGGAACTATCAGGTATTTCTTTCAGTCTACGGGCACAATGAAAAAAATGCTAACATGTTAAGGGAACCATGTTTGGGAATGACTGTCCTAGAGGCAAACCAATTTGATAAGACCCAGCCCCTATCTTCCAGTTGCTCAGACAGACATGTGCACTACTAACCACAGTGAAAAGTAAACTAGGTTATTTGCTGTAACAGGAATATAGACAAAATTCAATGAGCTAGGAAATCTCAGGTGTCATTCTGTTAGAAGCAGAAAAGAGAGAGTTAAGGTGCCATGGAGTTTAGCCTTAAAAAAAGAGTAAGATTTTAATAGGTTAGAAAGAGAGGAAGAACATTCCTCTGTGAGGGAACAGCATGAACAATGGCTCAGAAGCATAAAATAAGTGTCTTGTTTGGGTTATGGGAAGAAGTTTGGTTGGCTGGAAAGAGAGAGGGCAAGGAGTGGCAAGAGATGACCACGTTGGAAGAGCTGCAACTTTTACCACGGACAATGGAAAGACCTTGGAAGCTTCCGGGTGAGAAAGTAATGTCAGAATTGTGCCTCGAAAGCAGATTATTACAGTGACAAGAAAGATGGGTTAGAGATTGGGAGTGAGGAAGAGAGAGGTATTAAAGATGACTATAGTTTCCAGCTTGGATAAGACATCTTTTTTGCACAAACTCTGTTTTATCTGATAAGACCCAGCCCAATATAAGATATAATATATATAACATATCTTATGAATACAAGATATAATATATATAATATATCTTATGAATATAAAATTATATATTATATTGATAAGATATAATCAATGTACTGATAGTATCTTTCACAAGCCTGGTAACATGAAGTGCTAAATAAATTTGGAATTTGAGGTACCTGGGGGACAGACAAATAGCTTATGGTAACCATGGAGAAATATCTTACAGTGCAAGAGAGAGGTCAAACTCGTGGTGTCAATTGGGAGTCATCCACCTAGAAATGAAGGAACTGACGAAGTAAAATTTCACAGAGAGTAAATATAGACTAAAAAGAGAAGAAGCCCAGTGATGGATTCTCCCAGCTGGGGAGCAACCATCACAGGGAGCAGAGGATGAGCCTGGGGTGGAAGAGGCAGAGAAAGATGGACGGGGCATAGGAGGGGGTGAGAACCAGAGGTGTGCTAACCCAGGAAACAGAGCAGGGTGGGCTTGCAGGAGGGAGCTGGCAGCCGGTAATCCCCAAGGGAGGAGGGCAGATCCTCCAGGAAAGCTACCAGATGTGGTAATTAGCCGGTCACTGGTGGCTTTGGAGAGGACAATTTCAGTAGGTTTCAGAGGCAGACGCCAGATGGCTGTGGAGGCAACCTGAGAGGCTCTTCTGGAGAAATTTGGTGGTGAATTGGATCTGGAGTGAGAGCTTTAGATGAAAAGAAGTTTGAGGAGATGGTTTCAGGACAGATGTAACCCGAGGGGAAAATGCAATACAGAGGAAAGCATGCAAACAAGTCCATATACAGGAAAAGAAAGCAATCATTCAAGTTTCCAGGAAAAGAGGAAGGAGTGGGAGTGAAAACACAGTTGGATCTCTTTCTCCTTCCCTCCCTCACCCTTTCCTTTCACCCCGCTTCACCCAGAGCCTGAGCAGGGGGAGGAGGCTGAGGGTGGGCAGTGCCAGCTGTGAGAACCCAGGCGGGGAGGACAGGGGAAGGTGGACACGGGAGTGGGCAGCTAGAGCCCAGACAGGCTGAGGAGGGCATCGGCATGGAGAGGTTCTGCTGCGGCTTCAGGGTCCAGGCACGGTGAGGAAGGTGTCCATGCACGTGTGGGAGGAGCAGCCCAGCAGGGGCTGTGGAAGGGCTTCCACGGGGCTGCTGCCCTGCAGGGGTGTCGTTGCCCGGGGGTGAGGAAGGCATGTACGATGAGGCGAGGCAGCCATGGCATGGGAGGTTTTACATTCAGGAAGCTTGATCAAAAAAGTACAAAGATGAAGAATAAGGGCAGCTGGGTTGCCCACTGGTGGAGTAGGGCTTTACAAACATGAACAGGGAGAGAATAAGAACAAACCCTGTGGTTTTGAATGGGAATTGAAGTTATGAATGTAAAGATGCGGATTTCTATATATAAATGTATGTGTGTATGTGTATGAACAAACATAGGTATAAGTGTGTGTGTGTATCTAATATAATATCACACACACATTCCCCAGCTCTGTCTACTAAGGGGGTGAAAAGTCCTGGGAACAACAACACTTCAATAGCAATGAACACAGTTAGCCCAAAAGTAGCATTTTTTTAAGTAGCATTTTTTTTTTTTTTTTAACCAAGAGAAACCAGGAGAAATGGCTGATTCCAGAGCTGTGGGCAGGGAAATTTAAGACGAAACTTGCATCTGTTGTTGTGGCAGAAAGCAAGGAATTGCTCATGGGGGACACGTCAAAAGGACACAGAAGCCAACCTGAAGTGGCTTCCACTGGCAAAAACAGTGACAAGTCAAGGTCAATATAATAATAATAAAAGATTATACCCATTGAATAAAATAAGAAATCATGGGTCCACACAAATACATAAAGTAATTGACAGAAAGTGTGATGAGGAACAGGAGATTTACAGTTTGATAGTACCTCCTCACAAAATGCTATTAACTAAAGAGGAACAAAGAAATTTTACCAAGAGAAGCCTGGCCGACACCACTTGAATCACGCAGTCCAAGTGAACATCACCAGTATCAGGTCAAATTGAGAACCTTTGCCACCTGATAGGCTGCAAGGAGCACACAGCCTCACTTCTGTGATATTCCTACTAAAGATGCTTAACTGGGATCTAATCACCAGGAAACATCAGACAAATGTGAATTGAGGGACATTCTGCAAAATAACCTGCCTGTAATCTTCACACATGTCAAAACCTTCAAACACGTCATGAAAGTTAAGGAAAGACTAAGAAACTGTTCCAGACTGAAGGAGACTAAAGAGATGTGAAACTAAATATGATGAGCGTATCTGAACTGGATCTGTTTGCTGTGAAGGGCATTATTGGGACAACTGGCTAAACGTGAATGGAGACTGAGCATTAAAGGGTCCCATGAATCAGTGTGGATTTCCTGATTTTGATGGTTTTATCCCGTTTATCTGGAGATTGTCCTTGTTTTTTTTTTTTTTTTTTTTTTTAAGTTTTATTTTGTCAATATACATTGTGGCTGATTATTGCTCCCCATCACCAAAACCTTCCTCCCTTCTCCCTCCCCCCCTCCTCCCCAACAATGTCCTTTCTGTTTGCTTGTCGTATCAACTTCAAGTAGTTGTGGTTGTTATATCTTCTCCCCCCACCCCCCGGTTTGTGTGTGTGTGTGTGTGTGTGTGTGTGTGTGTGTGTGAATTTATATATTAATTTTTAGCTCCCACCAATAAGTGAGAACATGTGGTATTTCTCTTTCTGTGCCTGACTTGTTTCACTTAATATAATTCTCTCAAGGTCCATCCATGTTGTTGCAAATGGCAGTATTTCATTCGTTTTTATAGCTGAGTAGTATTCCATTGTGTACATGTACCACATTTTCCGTATCCACTCATCTGATGATGGACATTTGGGCTGGTTCCAACTCTTGGCTATTGTAAAGAGTGCTGCGATGAACATTGTACTTGTTTGTAGACATACACATTATATTTGGGGGGAGTGGGTGATATGATAAGAGAATGTTTGGCAACTTCCTCTCAAATGGTTTAGGGGAAAAAGAGGTTCTTAAGTGTGTACTAGCAACTCTTCTCTATGTTTCAGATTGTTTCAAAATTTTTAAAAGTGTTTTAATTTTTAAAAAAACCATATTTGGTGCTTTTGCCCTTTTGTCATTGCCATGATGAGCCTCCCTAAGCAGCTGCTACCCTCAGCCTGGGCCCTTGAATGGACACACATGGAGCAGCCATGCAGCCAGCCGGCCTCTGAGACCTAAGCCCGGCCATGCTTGCAGCCTGAAGCAGAGCTGTGTAGCTAAGTCCAGCTCAGAGCAGCAGAGCCCCAGGTCACCCACAAATGCAACTTCAGTCTTTAGTGGAGTGCCACAATGCTGAGAATGGTTGGAGCAACTTTCCAGCAAGATGGAACATCACACTGCAGAACAGGGTCACCAAGACAACTGCAGCCTCTTCTATGGTCACCAAACCACTGGCTGCAGTTCTATAATCAGGAAGCCATCAGGTTCAGGAAATTGCTAGACCCAAGAATCTACTGCTGCTGCTGCAGCTGCTGCCATCACCAGAACTCTGCTGCACCTACAATGATGGCCCAGCAGAACGGAGGCCTCATGCCCTGCTTCTCAATACCAACAAGCCGGTGTCCAGACACTGCAGTCTCTATCACTGCTGCAGAAAACCAGACCCCCACAGCTCTGATTGACAGCAGAAACAGTGAAAACAGCAAAACCACAGCCACCTCAATCCCACCTTCCAAACCTCACGTAAGTGCACCTGATTGGCCAGACCTGAACTGCCTCCTCATCACTATCTTCAAGGGAATCTTAGAAATGCAGTTTTTAGTTTTCAAACCTCTGCATTACAGGAAGGCATGTAGGATGGAATAGATGTTGAGTGTTAAACCATCATATTTGAGGGAGGGAGGGAGGAAGGAAGGAAGGAAATAATATATTGTAGTTTATTTGGATGATGGAATATTACACAGTTAAGAAAATAAAATTGTGCAAATCCCAATATAATAATGTATGAAAGAGAAAGTCATAAAATAATATTTAATATCATTTATAAAAGATTGAAAACACTGCAAAACAATACCATATATTTTTAAAAGGAAACAAATATGTAGTAAAATTCTAAAAGCCTGCATTGGAATGACAGATCAAATTTAGCTTTTGGAAGAGAAGGCATTTGAGAAGAGCACACAGGGTGCCTCAGTTACCTGTTGCTGCATAACGGACCACCCAACCTAGTGGCTTTGAAGCCATAGATACATGCTCAAGATTCTCCGGGTTGCCACTGGGCAGGGCTCGGTGGGGATGACTCATCTCTACTCCATGTGGCATCCGCTGTGCTCACTCATACGTCTTGAGCCAGTTGGTTTGTCAGCTGGGGTTTGCTGTTCCCAGATGACCTCACTCACAGGCCTGGGGCTTTGGCTTTGATGCTGGGACCTCTTCCTCTCTCTGAGGATTCTCTCCACATACTCTCTCATCCTCAAGGAGGCCAGACTGGGCGTGTCCACAAAGTGGCAATATTCCAGGACGGTGGGAGAGGAAGCTGTGGGGCTTCTCTCTCAAGGCCAAGGCCTTGAAGTCATGTAATGTTATTATGCCACATCCTGTTGTCCAAACAAGTTACGGGGCCAGCCCAGAGTCAAGGGATGGAGAAATAGACTCTTGCTGGAAGGAGCTACATAGAATCTGCTCGCACATTTGATGTACCACCCGGGAGCTCCTAGTGGGTATATATCATTGAGGCTAGTCTAGCAATAGCTGTATGCTTTGGTAATGCTGGGTAACACATAGTTGTTTGTTGCATTATTTCCTATTCTTGTTCTGTACATTTGAAATGACTGTACATTCATTTATGCTCCTTGGAGTCCCAGAGCTGTTCAGGTTCTTGCCTTTTTAAGAACCTGATTATTCAGCTGTCTTTTCAGTTCTGGAATATACTCCACAGACTTCCAAAAAAAATCACTTTACTATAACAAAAAAGCTATATTTGGAGAAGAGTTTTCTTTGTATATTTAGGAGTTCGTGGCTGAGTAGGAATTGGAACTCGGTGCTTCTGGCATGTGCATTTTAGGCATCTATTAATTGACACTGATTTTCACAAAGGCCAAACAGACTCTTAGGCTAAACTCTGTCCATAATTAAGATTCAGAGATATGCAGATGGAGAGTGAACTGAGGTAGCCCTGCTGAGAGCCAGATTACAGAGTGGAAAGCGAGAAGGGTCACTGATGAACAAGGATCATAAGGGAGAGGAGAGGCTGCACAGCACAGTGGACTCAGCAGCAGGGCCTAATTGTGAGGTGCAGTCATAATTCATGGCACTGTTTGGCAGCTAGCACCGAAAATGATCCCAAGCCAGGCTGTGCGCCAGGAAGCGAAGAGCCATTGGGAATTGAAAAGGCTGCTTTGCTGAGGACACTAATGCTTTGCGGCTCAGGTAAACATGCTTGGGAACCCCCAAAGTGACGAGAAAGTAGGGATCTTTTTCTTCTCAATTTATGAGAGATACAGTAAAACACTGACCCCAAAGCAGATAGATGCTTGCCCAGTATCAAGACAGGATGGGTCGAATCCCCTTTATAAAGGATGTTGGAGGCCACGTGTAGAGAGTGCCACAGCTTCTGAGCAGCCTCTGTGGAAATAGGGATCCGGGCTATGCAGTTCATAGTCAAGGGCTGGGAGGTACTAGGCTGTTTGTGCAAATACGTAGGCTTAGCCTTGGGATTCCCAGAAATCTTTTAGGAGGACTCTACAAAAAGAACCCTCCTCTAGTCAAGAAGATGGGGGCTTGGGTCCATCGAGATTGGAGTGTTAATCAACTTAAAAGACACTGGTTCCCAATGGCTTTAGACACTGATGTTGCATTTGTATTTTCCCAGCCTTAATGCAACTGACATTTAGCATCTCTTTAATTACAAGATGTTTATGGCATCGATACAGAACTCATTTCAGAATCTAAAGCCTCAGGACACTGAAAACATGTTTAAAATGTGCTTTCTTTAAGTACTGAATTCAGACAGACTAGTCCAGAGAGCAGACTACCCCTCTGTCACCGTTGGGTATTTTATTATTTGATGATTATGATGATGACAATGACGGTCACCACCTGCTTCAGTGGATCCGACACCCTTTCCTCTTCTTCCTTATGTTAACCCACAGTGAATCCCAAATTCTTCTGATTCTAATTATCTTTATTAAGGTGTAATTTACATGTAATGATTCACTAATTTTAACTGTACAATTTGATGGATTTTTGACATATATAAGGTAGTGTAACCACCACCACAATCATGATACAGACATTTTCGTCAACCCAAAATGTTTCCTTGTGACCTTTGAAGTCAATCCCCTACCCCCACCTTCTGGGTCTTGGCAACCACTGATCTGTTTTCTATCACTATAGCTTTGCCTTTTCTAGGATTTCATATAAATGAAATCATACAGGATATGGTCTTTAGTATCTGGATTTTTCACTTAGCATAATGCTTTTAAGATTTTGTGGTATTCAGTAGTTTATTCCATTGCATTTCTGAGTAGTGTTCCACGGTATGGATGTTCCACAACTTATTCACCCATTCACTCATTGAAGGACATGTGAATTCTTCATAGTTTTTGGCAATTATTAATAGAGCTACTATAAACATTTGTATACAGGTTTTTATGTCAACATACCATTTCACTAGGGTAGTACGCAGGAGTAAGATAGCTGATCATAAGGAAAGTATATGTTTAAGTTTGTAAGAAATAGCCAGACTATTTTCCACTTTGCATTACCAATTGCAACATATGAGAGTTCTAGTTATTAAGCATATTCCTAATAACTAGTATTTCAGGGCAATCATAAAAAGGAATTGGAAGGAAAAGCAGAGGGAGAGAAATGTAACAGAACCTGGTTGCTTTAGAGACAAACTAAGCTGCTTCAACTAGGAGACCTTCAGAGTTTAGGTACTCGAAGCAAGAGCGAGAAGGAAAAAATGGTGATAAAGAAGCAATTATCACTTAAAAATAATAGCGAGTATTTGCTGAAACAAAAAGAGTTATAGATTGTGAAAATGGCCTGCGGCAGAGAGAGCTGGAAGAAAAATAAACAAGCCTTGTTCTATAAACAAGCCAACAGTTAGGAAAAACAGAATTGATGACTAAAGAGAATGTTCAGTACAGGACATTTTCCCCTTGTTTTTTGAATTAGTCTAACTGCAGCATGTCCTTAATATTAGTAAATTATTGATATGCATAAATGGCATGTATCTATATGAGGGTATATAGTACAGTGCAGTGTTTCTTAAACCTTCATTCGCATAGGAATCACCTGGGGATCTTCTTAAATGCAGGCTCAAATTGAGCAGGACATCTGGCGGAGGGCCTGAGCTTCTGCATTTCTACTGAGGTTGCAAGCGAGAACAACATTGCTGGGCCACAGACATGGTGTCAGACTGCATGGGTTCAAATCCTACCTTGAAAGCTTATGGCTATATAAAAACTAGGGCACATTTCTTAACCTCTCCACCTCAGTTTTCTCATCTTTAAAATTGGATGACAGCAGCACACAGGCACTCCCAGGGGTGTTGTGAGGGTTACATGAGTTACTATATGTCAAGCACTTAGACCAGTTCCAGGAACACAGTAGGGGCTACATCATATTCCTCTAGATTTCAGTAGCTTCCAATGTCCAAGACAGTCATATGTCTAACAGCTTTTAACCATGCTGACTGAGTCTTGCACAGTGCTTTAGTTCCTCCTAGGTCCTGAGCCACACTTCTGGTGGTAGCCACTGGTTCTGCTACCGGTGCTTATTAAGGGAGTCCACGCAGAGCCACTAGACTGAGACTGTCTTGGAAAAAGAAAACGCACTGAAAGAATGTCAGAGAGAGAGACTGACCATTTGATATACTTCACCTAGTGGAAATGTCACAGGTTCAGCCCCGTGGGGCAACAATAGATATTTCTACATGCAGGAGTAGTGCCAGGAAGGTGCTCAGATACTGTATTTGAAAGAATTTCCAGTCCAACCCGAGGGCCTCATTGACAGCTAAAAGAGCTGCACCAACGTGCCCTTCTCTCCACGAGAACCAGGCAGTCGCTCAGCCACCCAGCCAGTGAAGAGACTCTCCAGTGTTGCTTGCGTTCTGCCCCTTTAATCTGCCTCCAGCACCCTGTAGATATCCTAATAGGTCCTCTGGATCCAGCCCTCTTTGGCCTGTCAGTTCAGCTCTGTGTACACGGCCTGCTTTCATCTCCCTGACTGCTTGGCATATTGCTCTATTCTCATAGTTTTCTGATGTTAAAAAGCAGCTTGTAGAGCTTGGATGATCTTCATACCATTTCTGCCTTCCTGTTAGAAACAGTACTAGAAAAACAGCTGTTAATCTCAATTAGGTTTTGATTGCTAATTAGCAGCTACCTGTCAGGATCAAGCAGCCCTCTTTCTGGTCCCTAAAGCTATTTCTCATGCAACTGGTATACTTGGTTTCCATGAGAACCATTTAGCTAAATGGCTCCTCAACCAAAACTGCCTCCTCTTCTGTGTCTTTGATAATATCTCTCCAGTACACCCTGAGATTCCTTGTCCACTTCCCTGCTACCAGGTTGTCTTCATTTCATTGTCCAGCCAGAGTTTCCAATGAAGGGCATTCTGTCTCTATGGTCATTACAAGTATGTCTCGGAAAGGGCAATCAGGTGATTAGTAAGTCTGTTTATAGAATTCAGGCTTGGAACCCATGCTTTAAAATTTCATCTTTATAGAATGTGTGTTCTCCTACCCAGATCCTGTTTATCTATATTAAGAGTTGGCAAACAACGGCATGAGGGCCCAATCAGGCCTGCTGCCTGTTTTTGTAAATAAGGCTTTATTGGAACATTGCCCACGACTTTGTATGCTGTCCGTGGTTTGGCTGCTATCATGTCTCAACAGCAGAGCTGTTGTATCAGAGACTGCATGGCCCACAAAGCCTAAAATATTTACTACCTGGTTTTTACAGAAAACGTTTGCCAACTCCTGATGTATATCTTTGGTTTTCAAAGTGTGCTTCCCTAAAACAGCAGCATCAGCATCACCTGGGCACTCATTAGAAACTAAAATTCTCATGCCCCACCCAGACCTACCTACTGAATCAGAAACTCTGAGGGCAAAGTCCAGTAATATGAATTTTCCAAAAATTTATTTTTAAATATTTAGTTGAAAAATAAAGATTATATATATTTATATTTATATGGTATACATATATGGTGTATATATAGTATATGTAAGGTGTACAATGTGATGATTTGATATACATGTATATTGGGTAGTGAATGTCACAATCAAATTAATTAGCATATCCATCACCATCCATGCTGTACATTAGATCCCCAGAACTTGTTCATCTTATAACTGAAAGTTTGCAAACTTTGATCAACATGTCCAGTAATCTGGATTTTAACAAGCCCTCCAGGTGATTTGTATGCACACTGGGGTTTGAGAGGCAGTGATTTCTGCCATTGGACCTGAGATATTTGTTCCATGATATATACCCAAGACCCTATGACAAGTGCAAGAAGGAAATCTTCTGTTTCGTAGCTGCCCTTCTTCCATGTTGCAAATACCTGCTCAGTTTGGTGGGCTTTCAGGGAGAGGAGTTCAGGCAGGGGTGTGCAAGTAAACAATATGCCCCGAATGGCAGGACTGTCAAATTCCACTAGCTATGTTAATGGTACCTGAGGGAAATTCATTAGTTGTTTGTGTCTATCCTTGTGTAAATCATCTCATCATATTCTATGCCCATTTTTCTACTTGGACTATGAGCACTTGTATGAATTCTTTGTATTTAATGACATCCATCCTTCACGTTACCTTTGCATTATCTGTTGTATGTCTTTACTAAGTTGTAGGTTGTTGGTCTATTACGGATTTTGATGGGCAGATGTTTTCAATTTTTATGCAGTCAAATCATTCAAGAAGTTATCTGTTGTGATTTCTGTGATTGTTTCTTCTCTATTTTCTCGTTCTTTTTCTGAAATATCTATTAAACAACCTACTAACTTCAGGAACTAGCCTATGTATCAACATTTTGGTCATCTCTTTATCTTTTGATTGCATATTATAAGAATCCTTCACTTCTATCTTCCAACTCAATTTATTCAGCAATTCAGCTTATCTATGAAGTTATTATTCTGGTAATCTTTTATATAATTTCCAAGGATTTTATTTATTTCACAGCAACTTGCTCTTCTTCATGGAGGCAGTACTCTCACAACTATTTTCTGAGGATGTTAAGCTCTTGAACGTTGTTTTTTCTTTTTCTCTAGTAATTCTATTTCCTCACAAATTGATTCTGGTTTTTCCTTAAATGTTTGGCTCCCAGTTGTCTGTTTATTCTTGAGTTTGAGAGTCTACTCTGGATTGAAGGCAGTCAAACTACAGCCCATGGGCCAATACCAATCCACCTGCCACTTGTTTTTGCAAATAAAGTTTTATTGGAACACAGCTTCATTCATTCCTTTTGATGTTGCCTCTGGCCACTTTTTCCGGCTGCTTTTGTGCTACGGTGGTAGAATTGAGTAAAGTAGCTGCCACAGAGAACAGAACTGCAAAGCCAAATTATTTACTGTGACTCTTCACAGAAAACAGTGGCTGCTGTACACAAAGTTTTTATGGCCAATAGCATTTTTATTTACCCACTGGTAAATCAGAGCTCTGAGTATAGGTGAGCCTAGAGGGCAAGATGGGGACAGATAGCAAAGTGGATATTTTAACTTCCAGATGAGGAGACTCTGTTTCCACCTGACGGCAGGAATTTGTCTGGGGCACTGCCTGTCTCCTCAGCTACGAGACAACTCAGGGAATGCCCCTGTCAAAGCTTCTACTTCAGAAAGTCATATTGTACGTAAACCATTCTGGGAAGAGAAATCTTTTTTTCCTCCTCTCTCCGCTAGCTCTGAGAAGGCAGGAAATTCTCAGGTTCTGCTGCTTTTCCCTCCTGCCCCAACACTCATCTTAAGAGCCTTCCCTATACAGAACAGGTATTTCGAAAGTCATTCCTGGGACTTTATCCTGAGGGTAAATGCCCTGGCTAATCCCTTCTCAGTGTTGGGGACAGTGGAGAGGAGGTCTATTGGCCCAGCTGTTTGGAATGTAGACGGTTATTTTAATTGTCCTATTGATTTTCCTGGAACCACTTCAGTATCTGCATATGACTATAACCATGAAGTTTCCCTAGGACAAGAGTTTTCAAACTTCACGTGCATCAGAACACCGGGAACGTTGAAATCCAGATGGTTGGGTCCCACACCAGGAGTTTCAGATTCTGTGGGTCTGGATTGAGATTCAAGAATTTGCATTTCTAACACATTCCCAGGTGATGCTGATGCTGCTGGTCCAGGAACCCCCTTTGTGAACCCCTCCTTTAAGGCTCTATTGGGAAGAACAGTTCTTACCTGTGGAGTACTTTTTCTCTTTTATGATTTGAGCTATAGTTTTTCTCCATTTTCCATCTTGCTGGACTTTGTCAATTTCTGGTACATTGATGGCACTTATTTTATTTGCATTTTCTGGCAGATTTTATTTTTTCAAGCTATCCTTTCTATCACTTCCACAGGCATTGGGAACAGGAGGAGAGTTAGATGCATATGCTTTATCCTCTATTGTGATCTAATTTTCCTTCGTGATTTCTTCCCATTCATTTACGCTTAAAGAGGACTTATTCTACATTTTCTCTAGTATTTAGTGGGTTGAAGGTCACCTATTGCAATTTATTTTAGAGTGGTAATTTAACTTTGTTTTTCCAAATAGTTAGCCATTTGTCCCAGCACCATTTATTCAATAATTATTCTTTTTCTTACAGATTTGTGATGTCAGCTTTAATAAATACTAAGTTTCCATCTGTACTGGAGTCGATTTCTGGACTATCAAATCCATTGCATTGATCTGTCTGCCAATTCTTTTGTCAGTAGCACACAGCTTTAATTATTAAAGTTATATTATCTGGTAGGGCAAGTTCTCTTTCATTAGTCTTCACATTCAATTCACTTGGCTATTTTTGCACTTTATCTTTAAAATCGCTTCGTCACACTCTCTTCTCCCCATCTATCTTGGATTTTTAATGAAGATTTCATAAATCAATTAAGCATTTTGTGAAAGATTGGTATCACTTTTCCAATGCAAAAACATCATATCAATGTATTCAAGACTTTTATATATCTTAAACTTTTACAGTGTTCTGCAAATAGGTCAGATACTTCTTCAGGTATTTAACCTTTTTTTTTTTGTTCAAATTATGAAATGAAATTTTATTTTTCATTAAAGTTTCTTATTCTCATTTTGAGAGAAATTTGAGGGCGCAGTAGAGGGAACATTTGCAAGAAGGCTTTTTTTGTAACAAGAGAATTTAATGTGAATTGGGAGTTTTGGCTCATGAAAGTGGGTGTTTATTTTGAATTTCAATAAGCTTGAATTAATGGCAATGCTTGGTGGTTCTTGACTTAAAACCCGTAATAATATGCTTGCATTATGCTGAATTTTTACAATAAAACAAAAAGAATGCTAAAAATTTAATAAACAGAAATGTAATTCATAGTTAAGTTGCCCTTCAGTAGCTGGAGACAATGGAGTGCAGCAAGCATGCAATTAAGCAGATACCCTCCTTTTCATTTTATCCAAGGCCGGTTCACTCTGTGCCCGGGTAATACCAGAATATGTCAGCCCCTTAACAATCTTTTTTAATTTAGTTGATGTTCCCAAATGATCTTTCCAATTTTGGATGATGTTTTGCATATTGCTTTTAGTTCACAAAACAGAATGTATTTTCAAGTAATAAAATCTTATTCTGATAATAAAATTCAGTCAGGCATGCTCTGAATATATGCTAACATGAAAATGCTTCTTCATAATTCTGCGGGATATATAAAACGTAAAGAATAAAACTATCTTGGAATAGAAGCTTACTTACAAAGTTAGACAACCATAAGTATAAGAAAGAAGGAAGGAAGGAAGGGGAAAGAGAGAAAACCCCAAAGCCTAAAGTAGTCATCAAATCTGAAGTATTTCATTATATCTAAGACACCACTAATCATAAGACATGCCATTATTTTGTATACTCCCCAAAAGGGAAAGGGGTCTACCAGATAAACTATGTCACGCTGTAGATTATAAGAATCATCCCAGTTCTAGAGATTTCAAAATTCAGGGTAAAATGAGCTTATTAGAATCAATGGTATATGTTAAAATGCTTTGGACTGTAATAAACAGAAACCTGATTCAGAAATGTGTTGGCTCACATATCTGAAAGCAAGAGGAAAGGCTGGCTTCAAGAAGGGACTGATCCAGAAGTTCAGTACTGTCATTAAGAACCCACTCTTCTATCACAGGATCAACTTGATCTCAAGGCTGGTTTCCCTTGCAGGTAAAACACAGATGCCAGCATCAAATTAGCTACCTGAGTTCTGTGTTTACATCGAATCAAAGGCACAGGATTGTTTTAAATAAATAAATACATAATTTCCCAGATGTCCCCGGTAAACTTCCCATTACATTCTCAACAGTCCAACTCCAAACAGAGTCACCTGCCCATTCTTGAACAAACTACTGTCTAGAGCTGTGTTGTCCAATATGGTAATGACCTGCAGTTGTGGTCACCTGCAGAGGCAGGTGAATGCCCACCCCAAATTGGTTCACATGTTGAGACTAATGACACCACACACGCACCAAGAGGGTATGAAAAGATTCATTACTTACGTAATTGAGGTCTCCAGGGAGAGAGAGCAGGGCAGGCTTCTCAAGCACATCTGAAATGGTTTGGGGGAGCAGGAAAAGGAGACTGGCCTGGGTTTTTATTGTACTTTGGGGTGGGGCCAGCATGAGAGCCCTTGGGCGTGAGCAGGGAAAGAAGGGTGAGGCTTAAAAGCTGGCAGCAGTCAAACATCAAAACATGGAGTGAGACTACTTATGACACTTGCAAAGGTGGTTGCTTACATTTAAATTAATTAAAATTAAATAAAATTTAAAAATCTATGCTTTGTCACACTGGACACATTTCAAGAACTCACCGGGAACCTTTGGCAGAAAATGCATTGGAACCACGCTGGTCTAGAGCAGGGTCAGCAAACTACAGCCCCAGGCCAGAACCTACCCAAGGTCTGTTTCTATGCAGCTTGTTAACTAAAAGTGGTTTTCACACTTTTAGATGGCTGAAAAAAATCAAAAGAAGGATGCTTTTTCATGATGTGAAACTTACATGAAATTTAGATGTTAGTGTCCACAAATAAAGTTTTACTGGAACCCAGGCCTGCTCATTCATTTGTGCATTGTCTGTGCTGCTTTCACACTACAATGGCACGAGTGGTTGTGACAGAGACTGGATGATCACAAAGCCTAAAATATTCACAATCTGACTCTTTACAGAGAAAGTTTGTTGCCCCCTGGTCTGCAGGAACAGGACGACCTTATCCCATCAGGCCCACTCCTCTGGAAGGTGCAGTGGCGGGTCAGGTTCCCTGAATCTCATCAGGTGTGCAGACACCTGAGGGATACCTGAACAAACTCAGAGGCCTGTGGGAAAGAGAGGGCAGAGTGGGTTGCTGGGTAGGCCACCAACAATGCCCCCTACACCTGAAGAGACATAGGCTAATGTTTAACCTCTGGGTGGCACTGAGCGGGTGGTCGTCAAAGTGGGTATCTCCACTCATTCAAGTACCGTCTTTTGCTATGGGCATCACAACGTTTCCACACTACGACACAACAGTTTGACTCTATTTTACGTTCATGATTTCACTCAAAATCCATACTCTCCCAGTCCTGAGGTAGAAATGTTATATTCATCCACCTTATTTCATTGTTACTGTGGATATTCATAAGGTACACGTCAGACCAACTTCTGGCTCCACAGCTTCCCTGTTCCCTTTCCGCTCACCTCTCTCTCTCTCTCTTCTCTCTCCAACCCCCCCCCCCATTTGCCCTCTGGGGTTTTTTTTTTTTTTTACAAATTACTTACATTTCTTTCTTTATAAGGCTCCTGCCTAATTAACTTTGGTCATACAGTTTTAAAAAATAATACTCAGTAAAAGTGTGGGGGTTTTTTAACATTAGAAATTATTGATCTTTTAATCTGTAGAAATTTAATCACTCCTCATTCATGAATTGACTTTTTCCCCCTCAGAACAGGACACACATTCTAGAACATGCACTACAGCAGATTTTAGCTCACGTTCTGGGAACAAGTCATTAAAATACCATTTTTTAAAAACTACTTTTCAGAGCACTTTAAAGTTGAAAGAAAATTTGAGGAGAAGTTGCAGAGATTTATCATATACCCCCTGCTCCCCGACACATGCACGGCACCCCTGATTAGCAACATCCTCCACCAGAGCGGTACATTTGTTACAACTGCTGAACCTACATTGACACATCATAGTAAACCAAAGTCCATAGTTTACATTAGGGTTCACTCTTGGTGTTGCATATTTTATGACTTGTATCCACCACTACTGTACCATGCAGAATAGCTTTACTGCCCTAAGAATCCTTCTACCTTCTCATCCCTCTCTTTCCCCAACCCCTGGCAAGCACCGATCTTTTTACTGTCTCCATAGTTCTGCATTTTCCACAATGTCATGCACTTGGAATCATATAGTATGTAGCCTCTTCAGATTGGCTCTTTCTCTTAGTAATATGCATTTAAGTTTCCTCCCTGTCTTTTCATGGCTGGATAGCTAATATTCCATTGTCTGGATGTACCACAGTCTATTTATTCATTCTCCTACTAAAGGACATCTTGGTTGCTTCCAAGTTTTAGCAGTTATGAATAAAGCTGCTATAGACATCCAGATGCTGGTTTTTGTGTGGACATAAGTTTTTGATTCATTTGGACAAATATCTAGGAGTGTGGTTGCTGGATTGTGTGGTAAGAGCATGTTTAGTTTTGTAAGAAACTGTCAAACTATCTTACAAGGTGGCTGTACCATTTTGCATTCCCACCAACAATGAATCAGAGTTCCTAGTGCTCCACATCCTTGTCATTTGGTGCTGTTGGTGTTCTGCATTTTGGCCATTCTTCTAGGTGTGGAGTGGTATCTCACTGTTGCTTTAACATGCATTTCCCTGATGGCATATAATATTAATTATCGTTTTGTATACTTGCTTGCCATATCTCCTTAGGTCAGATGTCTGTTCATATCTTTTGGCTGCCTTTTAAGTGGATTGCTTATTTTCTTATTGTTGAGTTTTAAGTGTTCTTTGTATATTTTGGGTAATAGTCCTTTATCAGTTATATCTTTTGCAAATATTTTTTTCTCAGAGTATGGCTTGTCTTTTCATTCTTTTGACAGTGTCTTTCACAGAGTGGAAATGTTTAATACTAATGAAGTCCAGCTTACAAATTCTTTCTTTTATGGATTGTGCCTTTGGTGTTGTATCAATAAAGTCATTGTCTAACCCAAGGTCATCTAGATTTTCTTCTATGTTATCTTCTAGAAGTCTTATTGTTCTGTCTTTTACATGTAGGTCTGTGATTCATTTCGAGTTGATTTTTGTGAGGGAGGTAAGGTCTGTGTCTAGATTCATTTTTTTGCATGTGGATGTCCAGTTGTTCCAGCACCATTTGTTGAAAAGACTATCTTTGCTCCATTCTATTATCTTGGTCAATACAGTGCTCCCTTGTCAAAGATCTATTAATTATATTCATGTGAGTCTATTTCTGGGCTCTCAGTTGTGTTCCACTGGTCTATTTGTCTTTTTTTTTTTTTTTCTTTCTAATACCACACTATCTTCATTATTGTAGCTTTACAGTAAGTCTTAAAGTCAAGTAGTGTCAGTCTTCCAACTCTGTTCTCCTTCACTATTGTGCTGACTATTCTGGGTCTCTTACCTCTCCATAGGCCCAGAATATGGCCTATCTTGGTAAATGTTCCATGTAAGCTTTAGAAGACTGTGTGTTCTGCTGCTGTTGGATGAAATAATCTATAGATATCAATTATATCCAGTTGATTGATGTTGTTGTTGAGTTCTACTGAGTCTTCACTGATTTTCTGCCTGCTGAATCTGTTCAGTTCTGATAGAGGCGTGTTGAAGTCTCCAACTATTATAGTAGATTCATCTATTTCTCCTTGCAGTTCTAATCTCACATACTTTGATGCTCTGTTATTAGGTGCATACACATTAAGAATTGGTATGTTTTCATGAAGAATTGATCCCTTTATGTAATGCCCTTTATGCCTGACTACTTTCCCTGCTCTTAAGTCTGCTCTGTACAAAATTAATACAGCAATTCCCACTTTTGTTTTACTAATGTTAGCATAGTACACCTTTCTCCATCCATTTACTCTTAATCTATATGCCTTTATATTTAAAGTAGATTTCTTCTAGACAACATATAGGTGGGTCTTTGTCTTTGTTTAACTCTGAGAATCTCTGCCTTTTAATTGGTGCATTTACCACTGATGTTCAAAGTGATTATTTATATAGTTGGGTTAACATCTGTCATATTTGTCACTGTTTTCTATTCGTTGCCTTTGTTCTTCATCACTATTTTTGTTTTACACTATCATTTACATTTTCATTGAGAATTCTATATAATTCCATTTTCTCTACCCTCTTAGCATACCAGTTATACATCCCTTTTTACCCTTTTCTGGTGGTCACCCTAGAGTTTGCAATATACATTCATAATTAATCCAGGTCTGCTTTCAAATAACACACTATATGCTTCACAGGTATTGTGAATACATTATAATACCAAAATAATCCTAATTACTCCCTCCCATTCCTTATATTGTTGATGTCATTCATTTCACTTTACATAAACATATATATACACACATACACATATATATTCAAATATGTTGTTGTATCATTATTTTGAAGTTATCTATTAGCTAAATTATGAATAATTATTAATTATGTTGCTGTCATTCATCTCACTTGTACATAAACATATATATATATAATACACATGTACACATATATATTCAAATATGTTGTTGTATCATTATTTTGAACAGTTACCTATTAGCTAAATTATGAATAAGACGAGTAAAAGTTTTTATTTTAAGCTTCACTGTTCCTTCTTTCATACTCTTCCTTTCTTTATGTAGATCTGAGTTCTGGCCTATATAATTTTCCTTCTTTCTGAAGAAATTATTTTAACATTTCTTTTAAGACATGTCTATGCATTCACTCATTTTTTTCTTTGTCTGAGTAAGCCTTTATTTTTTCTTTACTTTTGAAGGATAATTTCACAGAGTACAGAATTCTAGGTTGGTGGAGTTTTTTTCGGTCAAAACTTTAAAAATGTCACCCTGCTCTCTTCTTGCTTACATGGTTTCTGAGGAGAAGTTGGATGTAATTCTTATCTTTTCTCCTCTATAGGTAAGATTTCCACCCCACCCCATCTCCCAGATTCTTTCAGGACTTTTTCTTTACCTTTGATATTTCTTCTTGCTGTGAAGTGAATGTCCCTCTCCCGCCCCCCACTGCTGCCGAACTCATTGAAGCTTAAACTTTGTCCCCCAAAGTTCCAGGTAGTGGAAATCTGGCTCCCACTGTAACTGTTGAGAGTGGGAAATCCCTTTATGGTAATTGAAAGGTGGGGCCTTGAAGAGGTGATTAGGTTGTAGAACCACACCATAGTGAATGGATTAATAATGGTGGTCAGGGGCATGATTCTGAGGGCTTTAAAAGGAGAACATATGAGAGTCTCTCTCTTCTGCTCCATCACTTCCTGCCATGTGAGACCCCTGTATTGAGGTAAAGCCACCACCAAGAAGACCCTCACCAGATGTGTTCCCTGGACTTTAGACTTCCCAGCCTCCAAAACTATAAGCAATAAATTTTGTTTTCTTACAAATTACCCAGTTCCACGTATTTTGTTATAAGCAACAGGGTTGGACTATTACACTTCTGCTCCTTTTTTTTTCTTTCTTTCTTTCTTTTTCGGGTACTTGCATTACCATTACACTTTGTTTTTCCTTGTAGCATTTTCCCACAGTTCTTGGATATTCTGTGTGTTGTTTTGCTTTTGGTGTGGGTTTTCTTTTTTCTGTTTTTGTTTTTTTTAGTGTTCTTTTTCCTTTGCTTTTTTAATTTTTGAGGTTTCTATTAGGATATTCTCAAGCTCAGAGATTCTTTTTTCAGCTATGTCCAGCCTACTTGTAAGCCCATCAAAGACATTCTTTATTTCTGTCACAGAATTTTTGATCTCTAGTATTTCTTCTTGATCCTTTCTTAAAATTTCCATCTCTGCTTACGTTGCTCACATCTGTTCTTGAATGCTGTCTACTTTATCCATTAAAGCACTTAGCATATTAATTAGTTGTTTTTAAATTCTCAACCTGACAATTCCAACATCCCTGCCACATCTGAGTCTGATTCTGATGCATGCTCTCTCTTTTTAAACTGTGTTTTTTGCTTTTTTGTATGCCTTGTAATTTTGTCTTGATAACTAGATATATGTAAAAAAAACAAAACAAAACCTGCTGTAAATAGGCCTTTAGTAATGTGGCAGTAAGGTGTGGGGGAAGGGGAAGTATTCTATAGCACTATGATTAGGTTTCAGTACTTTAGTGAGCCTATGCACCTGGATTGTGAACTTCACCAGGGGCTTTTCACCACGACCACCATCCCCCACTTAGCTGGGACAGGTTGCTGAAGGGGGCTGGAGTTGGATATTTCTCTTCTCTCAGTCGTGTTAGGCTTCGATAAAACCCCAGCAGGTTAGGCTCTAGTTAAATAGTTTCTCCTGAAAACAGACCTTGTTAAGAAGAACAGAATGTTCTGGCATATTTCATAATAGCTCTTTTCTCCTCCCCCTCTTGGAAGCATGAGGAGATTTCTCTCTGGTACGTGCTGTGAGAACCTGGCAGAGCTACAGGAGATAAAACTCACAAAAGTGTTGGGGCCCCCTAACGAATTGGTTCCCCTGGAGTTTTAAACTTTCAGACTTGTCCACACTGAGCTTCCAGCAATTCATCACTTAACAGTTTAGTTTTTCCTGCCCCACCACTAGTTCCCAATGAGGTTTCTGCTCTGTTGTGAGTCTCCGTATTTGCCTGCCTTTCAAATTTGGGGGGCGGTAGTTTGACCTCACTTCTCTCACAGATTTAATAAGCGTCGTTTATTTTTAAATTTTTTAGCTTTTTACTTGTTAGGATGTAGTGGTGTCTTCCAAGTGCCTTATGTGCCAAAACAGAAACCTCAAGTCTTATAACATCTTTTCACCTATTTGGGATACCATGACTGTGGATACATAGGATAAAATGTAAATGAGCTATAATTAGAGAAATTCTTTTCAAAATGGATCTCTTATCTAGAGAATCTGAGGTAAGTTTGGCTCTAAAATGTCTCAGCTTTCTTTTCCTACTAGTGAGCTTATCAAAGTGAAATCTTATTACCAATTCAAATAGATTAGTGGTCAACAAGCTTTGAATGAGAAGCATTGGCCCAGGCTTTGTAAATGCCATGACACCACATACTTCTTTCCATTGTTTGCCAATAAATAATGTTTGTTGATATTAAGAAAAGTAAATCAAGAAAGGGAAGGGGTTGAATTAACTAAAAAGAGAAGAGGAATGTTAGGTAAGAATATTTCAGCTTGTCTAGTTTTGGAAAAGCTATTGTGATATTATTATGTTACGGAAGTCTGGAAAAAGCTCATGTGTTGCTGTGATCACTAATTGATTTTGAATGGAACAAATTGTGGATTTTAAAATTTGTGTTGCCCCCAAAGCTATTATCTTCTTAAAAACAAAAGAGAGAATTGTCTTTATTGAAAGCATTAATAGCTTTTGGCAGAGATGGAATTTTTTTTAAAAAAGCACACAGCCCTACTGAAACAGCTCACCACCTCACCCTCTGCAAACCAGGGTGGGAGGACTCACAGGTGCTCCTGTCAGACATGCAGATGTGCATCGTGCAGGGAGGGAGTTTGCCAAGTCCCTGAGGAATGGGCTGTGGGAACCAAATGGGACTGAATTTCAGCAGAGAGAGAAAACAGAAAAGACAAGCAGGAGTATGCTTATGTCTGTTCACCTTTCCTTCCTTCTGTTGAGTGTCGGAGTAAAAGGCCTGACAAAGAAGCTGTTTCCACAATGTTGAGGGTACACGGCCACATCCACCCACTGCAATGCCCTCCGAGGCCAGGCTGGGGAGACCTTATCCTGTGGGGACCTGCCCCTACTTCTGCATCCTCAATCACCAGCCATGACCACCCAATTATTTCAGTCTTCAGCCTCCAGAGCACAAAGCAAGGGAATAAATCAGGTCGAGGTTTGTTCTCCCTTTTCCTACCTGAGTGGATTTTAGTTGGGGGAAGGGGCCAAAGAGAAGGGGCTTAACATATTAGGTATCATCTGAGTATAAAATGCTAATACTTTTCTTACCTCACATATCTGATTCCCTAGTTTGCACACTCTTTTTTCTGCATATCCTTTGAAGCTCTTTGAAGACAAAGAAACCCTCCATCCTTTGCCCAAAAACGTTCCACATGCAAAGACGTCCTTTCAAGTGAGCTTTTAATCACACCAGAAACAAGTTTGCCTTGTGGTTTCCTGTATGTGGCTGGCATACTGTGGGCCATGTTATTCTCAGATTGAAAATGTTATTTCCCACTACCTGAAGATAATATGTCCAGATACCTCAGAATAGAAGAACTGTGCTGATAACCATATTAAAATCATAAAAATACCATTATGTTTTTCAAGGTAGAGTCAGGTTGAGTTAATCAGAATTGGTTTGCAAGATTCCATTTGTTTCTGTGTTTAAAATAGTGTCAGGTTGACAAGTCTTTTGTTCCCACACTATCACATTGGCTTCTATTCTAATCTGTGTGATACCAGGACAATACAGATAAGCTAAACATGGTTTAATCAATTCTGACTCTTCTGATCTGACTGATATTTCTGCATGGATTTTGATTAATCAGAAATGTATAGAATATTAATGCCTCATACCCTAGTTATGACAGGTGCAGACTTTGCTTTTTGCATATTAGTTCAGAATGATGCCATGATTCAAAATGTCCCTTTCATCTGACATACTTCTAATTGAATGAATTCTTTTTTCAAATAACAGAATAGCCTTTTGGCCTTATACTTTTGAAATGGAAAATGTGGTTTAGAAAAGCTTCTGTGAAGTGTTATAAAGGGTAAATAAATTTGTAATGATGTAATTCACATACTCGCTCAACATAAGAAAATTTCTAAAGGTTTTATTGACTTGATAAAGATAATAATGGAAAAATATCTAAAATGGATTCGATAGAAAATGTCAAAAGATTCAAATTAATATAGAATGTGGTATCATTATACCTTCAAGGGGAGTGTAGTTTTTTCTCCATTAGGATCTTTAATTCCAAATCCCTGGAAATGCTGCCAAAGGAAAGATAGAGGCCTACAAGGACAGAAATGGATCCAGTGTCAAAAACAGGTCAGGTTTATGGTTGTCTCATCAGAATCAAATAGAGAGACTTCCTGTTCCATTTGAAGATGCATAAAGCTGGAAAGAGCATCACTGTTACCCTTATGAAAACAATAGCAACAACACCCCCCCACACACACACACAATACCCAGACAAACCCATAACTTTTATTTATCCTATCAGAGAGCTAAGGAATGCTAGGTGCCTGCAAAGAGTGATGAGGTGAGAATATTTTCTTACCTGAGACAGATGAAGCTAGATACTGGTAAGAAGAACTTTGCTAACAAATTGGTAAAGACTGAGTGTAGGTTAGCAAAGGCTGAGTGTAGGTTAGTAATGGAAGAATATAGAACCCCTGGGACCATAGATATAAGGGGATTTTCACCCACCTGTATGCCCTTTTTCACTAACCTCACCATGGGCTCTCACACACACACAAATAATGGTGAGTGTCTTGAGGAAGCATCCCTTGGAGGGCAAGCTTGCAAGAGATAAATGGCAGAGCTGTGTGAGAGGGAGGACCCCCTTCTCCCTGATCCTTTAACCCACCTCCCCTATGGAACAAAACCTGGTACTGTGGGAAGAAGGGCAGCAAACACCATCAGCCTTGGCACTGGTGAAAACCTATTGCAGCTGGGGAATAAAATAGACAAAATAAACCTTCTAAACTTGAGGGAGGGGCAGGAGCATTGAAAAAGCAGTGAAAACTCCTAAGACTCAGGAACACAATGACTACCTAAGTCTGAGGCATTGTCTGAGCAACAGACATTACTATTACCATTACCCTTACCATTACTAGGCTAGCAAGTATAAAGGAACAGTGGAATTCTGCTGGGAAAATTATAAGAGTGTGGAAAAAGACCCTCTCTGAGGTATAGCTAAGGGTGAGGCAGACATTGAGAAAACCCTGCGTTGATCCAGCTCCCATCGTAGGCACAAGTTATCACTAGGAGAATTTGAAGCCTGTGGTGCAGTTTGGTTAGCCATAGCAAAAGTAAACCCTAAACACAGCTCAACTCCTCACTAGATTGATTCAAAACTTCACATTAAAGACCCAGCATAGGAAAGGTACACTCATTTCCAGGTGAAACTATTTATGTCAAATATGAGGCAGGTGAAAAATCTACTAAAAACAAACATTGCAAAGAGACAAAACAAACAACAGAACAAGACTCAGATATGACACAGATGTTGGAACTTTCAGTCAAGGAATTATAATAACTATGATAAAGACTGTGAGGAAAATGGAGTCAGTGTGGTCAGGCCCTCTTGTCTCATATCTGGCTGGGTATGATTCAGCACATCCATTGTGATTAAGTTGTGTAATAGTAGTGTTACTGAGCATGTGCGCCCAAATACTCCTTGGCTTGTTGCCACTGTTGTGTACTTTCAATATAAAAAGACAATGGCTCTGGACCGCAAGGGGGTGGAAGATGGTGGAAGGTGGTGGCATGGAGCTGGGCTCACAGGACAAAAAGTCTTCTGGGCCAAAGCCACCAAGTGTGTGGGATTTGCAGGGATCCCCACCCCCAAGATGCCCCCTGAGGGGGGCCACAAGGAGGCTGCTACTGCTGCTGGAGGCTGTTGCTGCCAGGGCCCCCAGAGTGCCCCAAGAGGTCACCACCACCACTGCTGCTGGACCTGCTGAAGGCTGCTATAAGCTGCTGCTGAGGAAGCTGGGGACTGAGCTCACATTGTAATGAACCTGTTAACTCTGCCAACGGCACCCAGGATCTTTTCCCAATTACTTAGCCCACAACCTGTATGTAAGAGGTCTGTGACCCAATCTGTGCAACAGGCTTGAAGGGTCTGTGATCCAGCCTGACAAAGATGCTAAAGACTCTAATCAGAAAGGAGGAAAATATGCAAGACATTGCATATTTATTTGTTATTTATTTATTATTTATTTATGAAAGAAAAAAATTCTTTATGAAAAGAATAAATATTCTCTGAAAGAAAGAAATTAAATAAATTCTACCCATCTCAAGATGGGTAATTTTAGCAAACGGATGAAAACTATAAATAAAAGTCACATGGAAATGCTTGAAATAACAAAACCACTGTAACAGTGATAAAGAATGTCTTCAATAGGCTCATCAGTAGACTCAGTATAGCTGAGGACAGGATCAGCAACCTTGAAGATATGTCAATAGAAATTACCAAAATTAAAACACAAGGAGTAAAACTAATGGGCAGAAAAAGAAAAGAGCATCTAAGAGCTGTGGAAAAATAAACTGTTTAGCAAATGTTTACTAAGAATCCCAAAAAGAGAAGAGAAAAAAGGAGAGAAGAAATAATAGCTGAATATTTTCCAAAATTTATGACAGGTGTCAAATCACAAAATTAAGTTCAGAGAAGACCAAGCAAGATAAATACCACACACACAAATAGATTGAGTCATATTATATCCAAACTTCTGAAAACAAAAGGGGAAAAAAAGAAAATCTTAAAGGCAGCTTAGAGAGAGAGAGGAAAAAAATTACGTATAGAGAAAAACAAAGGTAACAATTACAGCAGACTTTTTGTCAGAAACTATCTAAACCAAAAGATGATGGAATGAAAAGGTACTGAAAGAATAAGAAATCAAAAAACTGTCAACCCAGAATTCTACACCTGGAAAAATATTTTTAAAAATTAAGAAGAAATAAAGAATTTATCAGACAAAGAAAAACACAGTATTTATTGGCAGCATATCTACCCTGCAGGAAATGTTTTCAAATGGTTTTCAGGCAGAAGGATAATATCAGGCAAAAACTTGGATCTACACAAAATTAAGAACTATGGCATGAAATAAATTTATATTTTCTTTTAAATATTCTAAAAGATAAAGCAAAAAATAATCGATTCTCAAAATGAATGCAAAATTTTTTTACAAAATTCAACATCCTTTTATGATTTAAAATTCTCAGCAAACTAGGACTAGTTGGAGACTTTCTTAACAAGATAAAAGGCATCTACTTGGAACTTACAACTAACATCATATTTGAAGACTGAATGCTTTCCTCCTATGACTGGGAACAAGGCAGGGATTTGCTCTCTTACCATTCCTATTCTGTATTGTAGTAGAAGTCCTAGTTAAGGCAATAAGGCAATAAAAGGGCATATAGATTGGAAATAAAGAGCTACAGTTCTTTATTCACAGATGACATAATTGTCTATATATAAATCTACAAAAGGTGTTATAGAACTAAAAAGTCAGTTCCGCAAGGCTGCAGGATACATAGTCAATATGCAAAAATTAATTGCATTTTCATATATAATTAATGAAAAATTAGAAATTTGATATTTAAAAACAATGTCATTTACAATAGCACCAAGTGCAGAATCAAAGACCTAAAGAAATGGAGAGTTATACTGTGTTCATAGGTAGATTAAACATTGTTAATATGGTAATTCTCCCCAAATTGACCTAGAAATTTAAAGAAGTTGCAATGAAAATCTCAAGAGAATATTTTATTGGTATGGATCAGCTGTTTATGATATTTAAATAAAATAGGAAAGGAATTAGTATACCCAAAACAATTTAGACAAAGTAGAACAAAGTTGCAGGACTAACATTAGCTGATTTCAAGGCTTACTATAAAGTTATAGTAATCCAGATAATGAATTATTGGTAAAAGGATCAACACAGAGATCAATAGAACAGAATAAAGATTTCAAAAGTAGACTCACATGTACATAGCAACTGATTTTTGGTTTATTTATGCAATGGAATATTACTCAACAAAAATAGACTACAATACACACAATAATACAGATGAATCACAAATGCATTTTGTTAAATGAAAACAGATAGACCCAAAAGGCTACATACTGTATGACTCTACTTTTATGACATTTTGGAAAAGGCAAAGCTCTAGCATGGAAAGCAGATCAGTAGTTGCCAGGAACTGGGAGATGTGGGAGGGTTACTGTATTAGTCAGTTTTCTGTAGCTTATAACAGAATACCTGAAACAGGGTAAAGTATAAAGAAATGGAATTGATTTCTTTCAGTTTTGGAGGCTGAGAAGTCCAAGGTCGAGGGGGTGCATCTAGTGAGGACCTTCTTCTTGGTGGGGACTCTACAGAATCTCATGGCAACACAGGGTATCATGTAGTGAGGGCTGAGCAAGAGCATCTTAACCTGCTCTCTCCTTATAAAGCCACCAGTCCACACTCATAATAACCCACTAATGGATTAATCCATTCATGATGGCAGGGCCCTCACAATCCAATCACCTCCTAAATGACCCATCCTTTAACACATGGGCTTTGGCGAGGATGAACATTCAGACCATAGCAGCTACAAAGAAGCAGCACAAGGGAATATTCAGGTGTTAGGAAGCTGTTCTGTGTCTTAATTGTTCTGTATCTTCAGTCATGTATCTAGCACATGACTGTGAATTTGTCAAAATCTTTAGAAACATATATCACAGAAAGTGAATTTTACTGTATGTGAATTTAAAAATAAATTTTTAAAACTAATAGAGTAGGTTTTGCCATTTTCCCAATGACATTTCCTGGTCCTTCTCCAACACACCCAATTTCCAAATCACAGACATTTTTGTTAGCCACTGTTTCACCTCCCTTTCTCTCTTCTGATCGGTGTACAACTACACTGTCCAATACTAGCCACTAGCTATGCAGGAGTATAAAGCACTTTAAATGTGGCTAGTCCAAATGGAGATGTGCTGTGTGTATAAAATATATACCAGATTTCAAAGGCTTAGGACAAAAAATCATGTAAAATATCTTGTTGACATATTTATACTGATTATACTTGAAATAATATTTTGGATATATTGGATTAAATAAAATATAATATTAAATTACTTTCACCTATTTTTACTTTTTAAATGTGACTTCTTGGGCCGACCCCGTGGCACACTCGGGAGAGTGCGGCGCTGGGAGCGCAGCAGCGCTCCCGCTGCGGGTTCGGATCCTATATGGGGATGGCCGGTGTGCTCACTGGCTGAGCGCGGTGCAGCCGGTCACAAAAAAAATAAAAATAAAAATAAAAATAAAATAAATGTGACTTCTTCTAGAAAATATGAAATTACATTTGTGGCTCACCTTACATTGCTATTGGGTAGCACTAGAGCAGAAATTCTTCAATGACTGGATATCTCTGCTTCTTTCTCTAAGCTTGTGGCTCTTGGTTCTTTGGAATAAACTGAACTTGGGTTCTATGACTCCTCCCAGAACAACAGATATTGCTTTCTCCATCATTCTCTCTTCTCCCAGCCTGACTCGAACTTCCTCTTCCCTTCTTCTCCTTAGGAATACAGTAATAGAATGGAATGATGATCTTGCCCATCAACAGAGGTGTTTTGTTTGATCAGCAGAGTGTGTTTCAAATTTTGAATGTCCTTAGTTGGTGTGAGAACTTTCCAATTCCCACAGCACCCACCAGCATCTACAGAAACTTTGCATGTTTATATTATTCATCTGGACCTGAAGGAATCTGAGTTTGTGAATCCTGGGCCAGCCCATCTTCCTTATTTTTCAAATAAGATAACTAATGCCCAGGGTGGGAAGTGCCTTTCATGAACTGACTTGGTCAGTGGAAGAGCTGAGACTAGCTCTTAGTTCACTCTATTCTTTCCTGGTTCCTCATTCTGTAGGACTTTAGTACAACAGTAAGCCATCAAACATCCTCTTCTAGGGTGTGATTCACAAACTCTCCCAATCAAATGTGGCTGCAGTCTGTGCCCCAAGAACAACTTCCAGTTTCTCAGCTGCATCTTGCTCCTTTTAAATTTTCCCCTTTCTTTTGAGACCCCTTTGTGTCAGTCTTTGGCTAATCAGTGTTCACACCACGTCCTGCTTTAGTATAACCTGCAATTTTCATGAATACAGAGAGATTCATTCCCTCTTCCAAATTAATGATGAAGGCGTTAAATAAGACCCTTCCCGACAGCCATCTCTGCACCTCTCTGTAACCAGACACTTTGCAATTTATCAATAACCTTTCTTTGTAATCTTGTAGCTAATTTTGCAAATAAAATTTCCTGAGAGGTATCAAATCTTTACCAACATAAGATATATTACATCTCTTGCATTTCCCCTTCATCTATTCATAACTCTGTCAAAAAAAGCTATTGTACTGAAATGATTTGTTTCTTTGAAGCCTAAGCCAGTGATCGTTCTTGATATCATCACTCTCCTGCTACTTAGAGATATGTATTTATATGTGTGTGTATACATTCATATGTTTATATGTATGTATATATGTAGTTATGATGATGATGATGGCTGGAGGTGATGTTTACAGGGCAATTGCCACTACTGTATCTTTCTTTTCTTCTTTCTCACTTTGCAAATCAGGCTATGTTACATATTCACATAGTTTCATTCATCTGGTAATTTTCTTGATTCCACACCAAGTGTTCAGCCTGGTTTTCCATGATGACTGTGAATCTTATCAAACTCGAGGCGGCCCATCCTCTGGAGCTACACCAGGAGTAATATAGGCCAATGTCAAGGAGATCCCTTCCCTCTCACAACATCAGGGAAAAGCACATCCCAGGCACCAAAAAGGAAACACAAGCATTCTAGGTTCTGCCATTAGTGGACATATGTTGTTTTTTTTTTTTTTTTTCAGGGAGTTCCTGTGGAGATACAGGGCTTTTAGAAAATGAAAAGAATTACAGAAATAAATTAAGAATAGAAGTTCTGCCCCATTTACATGTGAGCTAAAATAAGTCAGGAAATGTGTCCCTCTTAACAACCTAGATCTTTTACTTGTTCTGGTGTCTTGTCTTTTAGAGAAAGGAAATTGACACTCACTGAAAGCCTATCCTAGGCCAGGCATTTTCTAGTTCTCACTTAGGTCACACAATCCCTAATATATGTTTTATTATCCCTATTTTAGAGATGACACTATAGAGACTGTGATTATGTCTGAGGCCATGAGAAGAGCAAGAATAGAGCTGGGTCTCATATACAGTCTGTGTGACTTCAGAGACCTATCATTTTCCACAATCCATACTGATTTTTATTTTGCGGAAAGTCATTGTGTGGCTATAGGTTAAGTCTCATAACTAGTGTGACCCCCGTCTCCTTTCTTGTAAAATGGGGGGGGGGGGTTTGAAATAGCTCATTGCTAAGATGTCTGCTTATTATGACACTGAGGGCTTCAAAGAATCTGAATTCAGGGCAAGAGAAGATCCTGATTCTCTTTCCTAGAGATAAATATTCTTTTAAAAATAGAGAGTGAGCAATAAGAGGTTAGAGATATCGGCCTAAGTAAATGTGGGTGAAGTTTATGCAGATTCAGAAAGCTAAATGACTAAGGCAATCTTGCAAACAGTTTTAGCATCTGTAGGAACTGAAGTCTTCATGCAAGTTGCTTTAGACTTCCCAACAACAACAGCAAAAACAGGAAACGCCTAGATAGAAAATTTTATGGTTTTCAAACTGCTGACTCCAGCTTCTGAGTTGCAATATTCACCAGTTAATCCAAAAGAGGTTTCCACAGAGAGGTTTTGAACTGAAGGCCCAACCTTTTGAAGAACATGATTCTGTTTTACTGATATTTCCAGAAACATTTATCACTTAAAGGATTTAAATTAATAGTCTGATCTTCTCTTCTGTTTTACACGCCTTTCCACCCCGCCTTTTTTGTATGTAGTAGACAAGATGACTTTTTACATAATTTATCACCTTTGGGAGAGAGAAAAGTGATCTATAGTTATGAGAGGCCCTGTTACTTACATGGTTCCATCTGTTCTTCATGTTTTTGTTCCTCTTTTCCTCTCTCCCTCCTTTCTCCCTTCCTACCTTCCTTTAACTTCTTTTTGGGGGGGTGGAGGGTTGCTTTCAGGAGCTGCTGTGCTCCAATTTGTAGCTTCTACAAACACTATGATATCTTAAAGAATTAAATAGGCACAACTTTACATAAAAATTCTGTATATTCCTATGGAGTGAAGTCAGCCTAAGTCTTTTGATGCCCTCTGACAGACCAAATACCTTAAGCAAGTATTCCTTTCTTGACAGCTTGAATACAATTAAATCTTGTAGGATAGATTCCTGTGAATTTTTTCAGTGCTAGTCAAGAAACGTAGAAATGTGGGCTAGCTGGTAAAAACTCAAAACCAAAGTACCCTTTCAATCATATGGTAAAAGATATGTATTTTAAAAATTGAGATTCATGTAATTTTCTGACTTGATTGAACTAGAAACTCTCAGCAAGAGCTTGATTTCCAGCCCATTGTCCAGACCAAAGAGGTTTAGATGAGCTTCTGTTAAGTATGCAATTTCTAAGCTCTTTGAATTCCGCTCATCAACAGTAAAGGCATGTTGCAGATGACAAGTGGAGGAGCTTTTGTGTCCTCTAATTTCCACTGTCTGAGCAATCAGTGAACAGTGGTACAGCATCCTAATACATAGTACCAGCATGTGTCCTTTCCCAGAATGGCTACTTTGTTGCTTTCCTTAGCTTAGGTTACTTCTCTGGGAAAGAAACATAAAGGGCTGGCAAATCTCAGATAACAAATGCTATTGCCTAATATCAGCAAGGTTGCAGAGTGGGGGTGAAGTTATTAAGCCACTTAGAGCCTCAGTTTTCCGATCTTTAAAGTGAGGCAATACCTACTGCTGAGTTGTGGTAAAAATAGAGGTGCTGTGTATGTATATACAAGGGTTCTTTAAAAAGTTTATGGAAAGATTTGTATTTTTTAAATTTTTAATTGATACATTATAATTATACATACTGATGGGGTACAATCTGATGTTTTCATATGTGTACATGTTTTATAATAATCAGGTTGGGGTAGTTAATGTATCAATCAACCCATGCACCTATCTTTTTTGTGTGTGTTGAAAACATTCAAAAGCTGCTCCTGTAGCTATTATGTAATACACAAGACTTAACCAATAGTCACCCTACTGTGCAATAGAACATCAAAACTTATTCCTCCTAGCTAATTGAATTTTGTACCCGTTGGCCAACCTCTCCCTGTTTTATCTCCCCTCCTTCCCCTCCCCAGTCTCTAGTAACCACTATTCTATTCTCTGCCTCTCTAATATTAACTTTATTACTATTATTTTTATTATTATTTAGAGTCTACAAATGAGTGAGATCATATGGTATTTGTCTTTCTGTGCCTGGCTTACTTCACTGAACATAATGTCCCCCAAGTCCATGTATTATCTTTTAATTGTATTTTTCCATGAACTTTTTGAAGTACCCTCATACTTCAAGTGTCATGCGAAATTCCTAGCATAAGGAACATAGTAAAGTGCTTGCAGAATCTGGTGGTTGTTTGTGTTGTTTAGCGAATGCAGCAAACACACATTGAGGGCCTGATTCATGCCCATTCCTTGCAAGGCTTGGAGATGACCAACATTTGGGCTCCTGTCTAGGCAGAGCCTGCATGGTTTCTTCCCCAGCCCATGTTCTGCTCAGGCGAACTTGCCCAGAGCCCCTTGCCATTGGCCAGGTTTGTCAGGCCTCCATCGAGTGCTCGGAGGGCTAGCGGGCTACCCATCTTTGCTAGCTCACCAGGCCTGTTATTCATGCAATTTCAGACATGGAAGAAACTTTTGCTGACAAAATGAAAGAGGAGTTCTAACTTCTTTCTCCACAGATTCCTGAACCTAGACGGGCATGAGAACTTAGATATATGCTTTTGCCCACAGTGCCTCAAAATGCATGCCCTTCTTAGCTCAGGCCTAAAGGTGATTTGTTCTTTATGAATGTATGACTTGATGCCAGGGCTTAATTTAAACACATCTTAAAATTGTAGATATGAGTATGATGCCTTTTTATGAAAAAGTGTTAGGAAGCTGCAGCTGTCTGGCATGTGCTGGTAGTTTAAATGTGTGTGTTGTGTGTTGTGTTTTGTGTGTGTGTGTGTGTGTGTGTGTGTGTGTGTGTGTGTGTGTGTGTGTGGCATAAGTTATGGATGTTCTTTTAGAAAAATGATAAAATTGAGGAATAAGAAAAGTAATAAAACTGTAAGTGACCTAAAATCTCACTATGTAGAGCACATTTCATTGTCAATTGTCTAGACTCTTTGGGTCATCCATATATGTGCATCTAAATTTAAAATGTAGACATCCTGTAATCAAATAGGACCATATTTTATGTACTAATTTTGTTCCATTCAATAACATTGTGACTCTTTTTCCCTGGCCAGGAGAACCAATGCATCTCCAAACCTGACAGTTCCACAGCGATGTGCTTTGGTCTGGCACTTTTCTCCCGTTGTACCAATTCATCATCACATTCTGAAAATCTGCTATTCCAAATGTTGGTACAATCAAAATACTATAAATACACTTCAAAATCGACGATCTTTATTGCTATTACTACCTCTGTGAAATGAGAAGGAAAATATACTTGTGTCTTCACTAAGCTCGGCTAGTATCCCATAGCAAGACCAAAGCCCAATGTATTCAGTGTTGAGTTACTCGCTCTATCAATTCTTACACAACTGCTTTCTTTGAGTGCCCACCTACACCTCTCTAGTAGAGAGTAGAATATGATCAATCATTTAGGTTTGCTGGGACTTTTTTGGGTTTAGCACTGAAAGTTGCATGTCCCAGGAAACTCCGCAATCCCAGAAAAATCTGAATGGTTTGTCACTCTAGTAGAGGGATTGGTTAAAGTGCTGGTATCAGCCAACACTCTAAATTTAGAGCCTCTGCTTTCTTCTAATGATGAGGCCCTATTGCTAAGGTAAGACTTGCTTTCTCCTCTATAATAAAATTCATCTTAGGATTCCTCCCACATCTGGCTTCCAATGCGGCCACAATGACCGGACACACCTATATATGTCTCAACCTCAAAGAAGAGACAGGTTTTATCTTCAAGAGGCTCTTCAGCTCCTTTAGCCTTGTGTTCAGCCTCTTAAGCCAGTGGATGCAAGTGTATGTCAGGTGGGAGAGATGTTGCCTGACCCCACTCAGTAGAAACTCTGGAATCCCATTGCTTTCACATAAACAGCACCACAGTGAACATCCTGGTACTTAGACTTCTGTGTAGGAGTCTCATTGTTTATTTAGGATAAATCTCCCAAGATGTAATTGCTTTTTGGGTTTTGATACATATTGCTAGTTTCCCTCCAGAAAGGCTATTCCAACTTACTCTTTTGGGTTTATTTTTTAAACCATGCAAATTTATGTCTAGAATGAAAAGAAGCTCTGACCTATTTCTAGGAGAACAGAGTATGTTTCAGCCAGAGGGGAAAGGGAGAGGATATGAGAGGAGGGCTGAAGGGAAACAGTCTGAGAGTTGCCTGAAAGGACAAGAAGCTTTAATAAGCTCCTTACACTCAGGGCTTTGTGGTTATTGTACAGCACTTTCTCCTAGAATATCTGTGCAGTTCATCTGAGTACAATGTTGCCTCTTTCACTCAAGTCCAAATTCCTGCAGTCTGCTACAGGCAGACCCCAGACAGGGAATCTGCAATTGGAAAGAAAACAGAGGCTGGGAAAATTTTACTCTGACTTGCCACTTTTCTTCTTTGATCCCCATGGAATCTGTGGCTATTGGCCCCCAAGGAGTAAAAATGATAAGAAACCCAGACCCAGGTCTCCATGAGCAAAATGAAGCAGTTGTCTAGTTAGTTAGAGGGTAGCCCAAGGTGGGGTGGGAGATTCTGCCTTAGGAAAGTTCCAGAAGCAATGTGAGAAACTGATCAGGGTAACTGACAGGGATTTCCTATCATGTAACCCCTGGTTACCAGGTCTCTGGGCTTCCTGGGCCCAGCTCCCTAATGAAGGAAGGCTTGGTGCCTTCCAGAATCAGGCAGAGAAGGTGAAACCTGGGAGCATGGAGCATGTCAAGTGATTTTACCCCATCAGTTTTATTCAATGCATACTCCAGGATGAAAAACACAGGGAGATGTGTGCAAAGGGCATGTCCACCTCTATGCTGTTTCAAATCCAAATAAAGAAAATGTAAAGCATTCAAAATAAAGAAAATAGCATGCTTATGTGAGCACTTTGTAATTCTCTTTGTGTAAAAGTTACTGGCAATGATCTTCTCCCCACTGGGCAGTATGGGAAGCAAAACAGTGTTACCTTTAGATCTGACTTAAATGCTGAGTGCACTAAGTAGAGACCATTTACATAATTAACCATCTAAACTAACACAAATAAAACTCAATTCCCTTATCACTCCTGCAGATGGACCTAATGTCCTAGGTGACCAAAGTTTTCCAACCAAGAACAGGCTTCCAGGGTTTTCCCACCTGGCTCATCTGTGATATTTCCCTGAGCTGCCTGGACGTGAGTCAGAAACAAGGGACAAAAAATCACTGCATTGGAGATCATGGCTGACATAATGCTTTTATTTGGGTGAGTAACTCTTCTCTGTCTCATAGGAGAAGAAAATCCAGCAGGATGTACAGCAAACTTGGTTTCTAGTCTCAGAACATCTAACCATAAGCAAGCTTCTCCTTTCTGCACATCAGTTTCCTGGCCTTTAAAATTAAGAGTTTGAACTATATTGTCTCCCCAAATTTCCTCACCTCTAATATCATCAGCAAAATAGCTCTCACCAAGTAAATAACCTGTATCTCTTTCGAGTTTTAGAGAAGCTCAATTTAGAACCACAAATTGGATTTCTGCAGCCACTATACAGAAAGTCACATGCTGGAATTGAGATTAGTTTCTTTGTCTTGGTTGCTTCACTATTGTTGCCCTGGTTGGCCTCAGGAAATGGCAGGTTCCAAGACCCCTGCCTGTGCACAAACCATCTCTTGCCATCGTAATGACCAAGGAAAGTGCAGTTTTGCTCTTTTGGTGTCATTCTTTAAGTTTCTTTTTTTTTTTTTTTTTAATTTTATTTTGTCGATATACATTGTAGCTGATTATTGCTCCCCATCACCAAAACCTCCCTCCCTTCTCCCTCCCCCCCTCCCCCCCAACAATGTCCTTTCTGTTTGCTTGTTGTATCAACTTCAAATAATTGTGGTTGTTATATCTTCTTCCCCCCCCCCCCCCGGTTTGTGTGTGTGTGTGTGTATGTGTGTGTGTGAATTTATATATTAATTTTTAGCTCCCTCCAATAAGTGAGAACATGTGGTATTTCTCTTTCTGTGCCTGACTTGTTTCACTTAATATAATTCTCTCAAGGTCCATCCATGTTGTTGCAAATGGCAGTATTTCATTCATTTTTATAGCTGAGTAGTATTCCATTGTGTAGATGTACCACATTTTCCGTATCCACTCATCTGATGATGGGCATTTGGGCTGGTTCCAACTCTTGGCTATTGTAAAGAGTGCTGCGATGAACATTGGGGAACAGGTATACCTTCGACTTGATGATTTCCATTCCTCTGGGTATATTCCCAACAGTGGGATGGCTGGGTCGTATGGTAGATCTATTTGCAATTGTTTAAGGAACTTCCATACCATTTTCCATAGAGGCTGCACCATTTTGCAGTCCCACCAATAATGTATGAGAGTTCCTTTTTCTCCGCAGCCTCGCCAGCATTTATCGTTCATAGTCTTTTGGATTTTAGCCATCCTAACTGGGGTTAGATGGTATCTCAGTGTGGTTTTGATTTGCATTTCCCGGATGCTGAGTGATGTTGAGCATTTTTTCATATGTCTGTTGGCCATTTGGATATCTTCCTTAGAGAAATGCCTACTTAGCTCTTTTGCCCATTTTTTAATTGGGTTGCTTGTTTTCTTCTTGTAAAGTTGTTTGAGTTCCTTATATATTCTGGATATTAATCCTTTGTCAGATGTATATTTTGCAAATATTTTCTCCCACTCTGTTGGTTGTCTTTTAACTCTTTTAATTGTTTCTTTTGCTGTGCAGAAGCTTTTTAGTTTGATATAATCCCATTTGTTTATTTTTCCTTTGGTTGCCCGTGCTTTTGGGGTCGTATTCATGAAGTCTGTGCCCAGTCCTATTTCCTGAAGTGTTTCTCCTATGTTTTCTTTAAGAAGTTTTATTGTCTCAGGGTGTATATTTAAATCCTTAATCCATTTTGAGTTGATTTTAGTATACGGTGAGAGGTATGGATCTAGCTTCATTCTCCTGCATATCGATATCCAGTTATCCCAGCACCACTTGCTGAAGAGGCAGTCCCTTCCCCAGTGAATAGGCTTGGTGCCTTTGTCAAAGATCAGATGGCAGTAAGTGTGTGGGTTGATTTCTGGATTCTCTATTCTATTCCATTGGTCAGTGTGTCTGTTTTTATGCCAGTACCATACTGTTTTGGTTATTATAGCTTTGTAGTATAGCTTAAAGTCAGGTAGTGTTATGCCTCCAGCTTTATTTTTTTTGCTGAGCATTGCTTTGGCTATTCGTGGTCTTTTATTGTTCCATATAAATGTCTGAATAGTTTTTTCCATTTCTGAGAAAAATGTCTTTGGAATTTTGATGGGGATTGCATTGAATTTGTATATCACTTTGGGTAGTATGGACATTTTCACTATGTTGATTCTTCCAATCCAAGAGCATGGGATATCTTTCCATCTTCTTGTATCCTCTCTAATTTCTCTCAGCAGTGGTTTGTAGTTCTCATTATAGAGATTTTTCACCTCCTTGGTTAACTCAATTCCTAAGTATTTTATTTTTTTGGTGGCTATTGTAAATGGGCAGGCTTTCTTGATTTCTCGTTCTGCATGTTCACTATTGGAGAAAAGAAATGCTACTGATTTTTGGGTGTTGATTTTGTATCCTGCTACTGTGCTGAAATCATTTATCAATTCCAACAGTTTTTTTGTAGAGGTTTTAGGCTGTTCGATATATAGGATCATGTCATCTGCAAACAGGGACAGTTTGACTTCATCTTTTCCAATCTGGATGCCCTTTATTTCCTTCTCTTCTCTGATTGCTCTGGCTAGTACTTCCAACACTATGTTGAATAGGAGTGGTGAGAGTGGGCATCCTTGTCTAGTGCCTGTTCTTAAAGGAAAAGCTTTCAGCTTTTCCCCATTCAGGATGATATTGGCAGTGGGTTTGTCATATATGGCTTTAATTATGTTGAGATACTTTCCCTCTATACCTAACTTATAGAGGGTCTTTGTCATGAATGAGTGCTGAACTTTATCAAATGCTTTTTCAGCATCTATAGAGATGATCATATGGTCCTTGTGTTTGAGTTTATTAATATGGTGTATCACATTTATTGATTTGCGTATGTTGAACCAACCTTGCATCCCTGGGATGAATCCCACTTGATCGTGATGAATAATTTTTCGTATGTGTTGCTGTATTCTGTTTGCTAGTAATTTAGTGAGGATTTTTGCATCTATATTCATCAAGGATATCGGCCTGTAGTTTTCTTTTTTGGTTATATCTTTACCTGGTTTTGGTATCAGGATGATGTTTGCTTCATAGAATGAGTTTGGGAGATTTGCGTCCGTTTCAATCTTTTGGAATAGTTTGTAAAGAATCGGTGTCAATTCCTCTTTGAATGTTTGGTAAAATTCTGCTGTGAATCCATCTGGTCCTGGGCTTTTCTTTGTTGGGAGCCTTCTGATAACAGCTTCAATCTCCTTTATTGTTATTGGTCTGTTCAAATTTTCTACGTCTTCACGGTTCAGTTTTGGGAGCTTGTGTGTGTCCAGAAATTTATCCATTTCCTCCAGATTTTCAAATTTGTTGGCGTATAGTTGTTTATAGTAGTCTCGAATGATTCCTTGTATTTCAGATGAATCAGTTGTAATATCGCCTTTTTCATTTCTAATTTTTGTTATTTGAGTCTTCTCTCTTCTTTTTTTTGTTAGCCATGCTAATGGTTTGTCAATTTTATTTATCTTTTCAAAAAACCAACTTCCTGATTCGTTGATCTTTTGAATTGTTTTTTGGTTTTCAATTTCATTCAGTTCTGCTCTGATCTTAATGATTTCTTTCCGTCTGCTAACTTTAGGTTTGGATTGTTCTTGTTTTTCTAGTTCTTTAAGGTGAAGTGTTAGGTTGTTCACTTGCCATCTTTCCATTCTTCTGAAGTGAGCATTTAATGCAATAAATTTTCCCCTCAATACTGCTTTTGCAGTATCCCACAGGTTTTGGTATGATGTATCATTGTTTTCATTAGTTTCAATAAACTTTTTGATTTCCTGCTTGATTTCTTCTTGGACCCATATGTCATTAAGTAGAATGCTGTTTAATTTCCATGTGTTTGTATAGTTTCCAGAGTTTTGTTTGTTATTAATTTCTAGTTTTAATCCATTGTGGTCTGAGAAGATACATGGGATAATTCCAATTTTTTTGAATTTATTGAGACTTGATTTGTGACCTAATATGTGATCTATCCTGGAGAATGATCCATGTGCTGATGAGAAGAATGAATATTCTGAGGTTGTTGGGTGGAATGTTCTGTATGTATCTGCCAATTCCAATTGGTCTAGAGTCTTGTTTAGATCTTGTGTTTCTCTACTGATTCTTTGCCTAGATGATCTGTCTAATATTGACAGTGGAGTGTTCAGGTCCCCTGCTATTATGGTATTAGTGTCTATTTCCTTCTTTAGGTCTAATAGAGTTTGTTTTATAAATCTGGCTGCTCCAACATTGGGTGCGTACATATTTATGATTGTTATGTCTTCTTGATGGATCAGTCCTTTTATCATTAAGTAGTGTCCCTCATTGTCTCTTTTTATGGTTTTTAGTTTAAAGTCTATTTTGTCAGATATAAGAATAGCCACTCCAGCTCGTTTTTCTTTTCTGTTTGCATGGTAAATCTTTTTCCATCCTTTCACTCTTAGTATGTGTGAATCTTTATGGGTGAGGTGGGTCTCTTGTAGGCAGCATATAGTTGGGTCCTGCTTTTTGATCCAGTCAGCCAGTCTGTGTCTTTTAATTGGGGAATTTAAGCCTTTAACATTAAGAGTTGTTATTGAAAGGTGTTGATTTATTCCTAGCATTTTATTGGTTGTTTGGTTGTCTTAGGTGTCTTTTGTTCCTTGCTTTCTGATTTACTGTTTGGTTTCTTTGTTTGTTGGTTCCTTAGGTTGTAGATAGTGTTTTTGTTAGCTTGTTTTCTCTTCATGAATGCCATTTTTATTGTACTAGCGGGTTTAGATTTTTCTTGGGTTTTTATGGCAGTGGTAGTTATTTTTCAGGAACCAAACCCAGTACTCCCTTGAGGATTTCTTGTAAGGGTGGTCTTGTGGTAGTGAACTCCCGCAGTTTTTGTTTGTCTGAGAAATATACTATTTGCCCCTCATTTCGGAAGGATAGCCTTGCAGGGTAGAGTATTCTTGGCTGGCAATCTTTGTCTTTTAGTATTTTGAAAATATCATCCCATTCCTTTCTAGCTTTTAGGGTTTGTGATGAAAAGTCTGATGTTAACCTGATTGGGGCTCCCTTATAGGTGATTTGACGCTTCTCTCTTGCAGCTTTTAAGATTCTCTCTTTGTCTCTGAGTTTTGCCAATTTGACTATGACATGTCTTGGAGAAGGCCTTTTTGGGTTGAATACGTTTGGAGATCGTTGAGCTTCCTGGATCTGAAGATCTGTGATTTTTCCTATACCTGGGAAGTTTTCTGCCACTATTTTGTTGAATAGGTTTTCAATGGAATCTCCATTTTCCTCCCCTTCTGGAATACCCATGACTCGGATATTTGAGCGCTTGAGGTTGTCTGATATCTCTCTCAGATTTTCTTCCATGTCCTTGATTCTTTTTTCTTTCTTTTTGTCTGCTTGTGTTATTTCAAACAGCCCATCTTCAAGTTCAGAGGTTCTCTCTTCAACTTCTACAAGCCTGCTTGTTAAACTCTCCGTTGTGTTTTTTATTTCGCTGAATAACTTCTTCAGTTCAGCAAGTTCTGCTACATTTTTTTTCAGGACATTGATTTCCTTGTATATTTCCTCTTTCAGATCCTGTATACTTTTCCTCATTTCATCATGATGTCTAGCTGAGTTTTCTTGTATCTCATTCAGTTTCCTTAGAATTATCACTCGAAATTCCTTGTCAGTTATTTCAAGGGCTTCTTGTTCTATAGGATCTAGAGTATGAGATTTATTAACTTTTGGTGGTGTACTTTCTTGATTTTTTGTATTTCTGGTGTCTTTTTTTTGGTGTTTATTCATTGTGGCAGGGGGTTTCACAGTCCACCGGTTTGAGACTAATGACTAACTAGGATGTTGCTGTGGTTGCCAATTTCGTATGGCTCCCGCCGTGACTGCTCAGTTGGCCTCTAGTGTCTTGTGTGTGTGGTTGCCTCGGGTCTTGGGCTTCTCCGGGGATCCACCTTTCTGGTCAGCTTGTACTCTGCTGGGCTGGTGGATCACGTACCACAGGGTGTGTGATCTCTGTTGAGCTTTCACTTTCTGTACAGGACTTCTCCCCGTTCCGTGTGCTCTGGCCCAGGCTGTTAGATCGTGCAGTGGCGACCTCACCGGGTGTGTGGTTTCTGTCGAGTCTCCGCCTCCCTGGCCGTACGTCTCCCCCCTCTGTGCACACTGTGCTGGGCTGGGGTGTGTCTTCTGCACCCCTCGTCTATCAGCTGGGCCTTCAAGACCCTGCTCAGCACCGCCTCGCCCAGGAAGTCTACCAGGTTTCTGCTAGGCACAGACGACCGGTCTCTCTGGGTGCCTTTGTAGCACTGTGTAGATCTTTCTCGGGTCTTGTTCACCTTTGTATCCCCCCGGTATAAACCGAGTCTAGTGCCCGCCTGCAGCCTGCTCTCCGGCAGGTTCAAGCGGACCTGGGAACTCTCCTACCACACTATTCCCAACCAGAAATTCGTTAGGCTTTTTTCCAAACTGGTGGTCGCAGAGATGGTATCTGCCTCCCAGTAACAGGAAGTTTACCGGGCCGGAGTCCAGGGTGTGGTGGAGTGACAGTCGGCCCGCCCGTACTTCCTAGTCCTCTCAACACTGGTCGGGACGCCCCACACCCCCAGCCCCGCCACAGAACCGCGGAGGGAGTGGGAGAGGAGGCCGGCCCGCAGGCTCCGGAAAGCCCCGCGCCAGGCCAAGCAAATGGGCTCAGTGATGGCCGAGCAGGGCGGAGCTGCCCGCACCTGGGAAAATGGAGGCAGCACCGTGGCAGTGAGTGGCCTGGTGGTGCAGGCGGGAGCCGCGTAGGCATCCACCCCCCGAACAGAGCTGTGCCAGGGATCACTCACAGTGCTGTGCCAGGTCGGGCGCTCGCTCTGTCTCTGGTTTGTTGCCTTCCTTGTTCTCGGCGCTGCCGCCTCGGGCTGTTCAGTCGTGGCGCCGCTCGGGCGCTCCCAGGAATCTTCTTTAATGCCGGCCTGAAACCTCGAATCCTGAATAGGGCAGCTGGCCGCCTTCAGCGCGGCCCCAGCCTCCGGGATCCTGGCTGCATCCACAGCAGCCCTGGCGCCGTGTTCCCTGTTTCGAGACTCACATTTGCAGCTAAGAATCAGTTCTTTTCCTGCTCCACACTTCAAAGCTGTTGCCTGTAAATGAGGCAGCCTCTCCTGCCGGGGGCAAAGTGGCGTTGAGCCCCCACGACCGGCCAGCAGCAGCAGTCCTCCCTTCAGAGATGGCCAGAGGAAGGTCCACAAGTTTCCCGGCTGCCTGAGGCCCAGTGGCCACCTTTTCCACCTCAGCTACTCCGCGCCAGCCGCCGCAGCCGCCGCCATCTTGAAACATTCTTTAAGTTTCATTGGCTTCTTGGAAGGCAAATTAAATGACCTTTTACCACCTTCACTGCTACGCTCCTTCTGTATTTCATGGTTTTCTGGAGTAGATGTTAGTTATGCTTTTGTCCAGAGTCCAGATTTTAGATTGACTGCTACTTAGTTCAACCTTACTCCAAGCTCAAACTAATAAACCCTTTCACATTTATTGTAACATTGTGTCTGGATTCCAGGGTTGATGTTGAGCAGTCATAGTCAATGACTACGGTTCCTGAGGAAGAAACCTGTCTTTTCTTGCTGTTTTGTTGTCTCTTGTTCATATTGCTTGTTTCATCATGTTTTTGGTGATTTTTGATTATCACCTCATATTTCCTGAAACTTTATAATAATTAGTTGAGGACTGTGTTCTTCAGAGGGAGGCTTATCACCTCGGAAATACTTTAGAACTACATTCTTCATTTGAGGTTTTTAGGCCATTGAGACAGGATAAATTTGGGTTCCAATTCCAAAAGCAAAGGCTCAGGCAGGCAAATGTCCCTCTGTGAGGCAGGTTCTCCCACTGAGGGTGTAGCCCTTTAAGGGTGATACTTTCTTTGGACCCCCAGGCTTTGTCTCTAGTCTCCTTTTTCTAGGTCACCAGGATAATCCTTGCACTTGGGGCAAATGCTAGCTGTACTGGTTTTTAAATGTCTACACGTTCTCCAGTACTTTTCCCTTCAAAAAGTGGAGACTAATTCCCCCCACCCCCTTGAGTGTGGGCTGGGCTTAGTGACTTGCTTCTAGTCAATAGAGGATGGTGGAAGTGATGGTGTATGACTCTCAAGACCAGGGCATAAAAGGCGTTATAGCCTCTTCCTTTCTCTCCTTGGATCATTCCCCCTAGAGGAAGCCAGCTACCACATCATCAGGACACTCAGCAGTGTGGACCTGAGGCCTCCAGCCAAAAGCCATGTGCATATGCCATCTTAGAAATACATCTTCCAGTCCCAGTCAAGCCTTCAGAAGACTATAGGCATAACCAATATCTTGACTGCAACCTCTGAGCCAAAATCACCCAGAGAAGCAGCTCCCAACCAAAATCCTGACCCACAGAAACAGTGAGATAATAAATATTTATCATTTTAACGCACAAGGTTTTAGGGTAATTTGTTACTTAGCACTAACTTATCTCCTGGAATTCTGCTTTCTTGTCATTTCTGGCCTCCAATTATTTACTTTATTGCCAGAACAGCCATACTTAAAGAAAATATATTTATTATATTTTATCTAGCATTTTTGGGAGTTCCTTATTGGGAGCAAGTTGTGCACATCTAGTCTGCCATATTTCTGAAAACAAAAGTCCTCATACTCGTTACCAAATTCTTTTATCAAATTTAAAGCTGGTGAAGTACGTTCATTAACTTCACAATGTAGGTAAGGAAAGAGTTCAAAGAGGCTACATATCCTCCCCAAGGTCCACTGCCAGCAAGGAATGGGCTGGGACCCGAACCCAAGTGTAGAAACCCCAGAGTCCATGCTCCTTTCAAAATCACAAGCTGCTTCCCATGGATAGAATTGAAAACACTATTGTCATCCAATCTAGCTATTTACCCACTGGGAAGGGGTGGTAAGGAAAGGAATAGGTGGGAAGAAACAGAGGCAGAATCAGGAGGCCCTGCTGTCAGCGTATGAAGGCTATAGAAGGACTCTGGTAAGCCTCGAGTGGACCTCCCAACTGGAAAGGTCATTCGGGCCCATGGCTGTCTCCTCTTCCACTTCCCCGTAGATAAGCTACACTAAAGTACAGTCTTGAGCACTCGCTCTCCCGCTACGCTATTCTCAATGAAGACAGGGCTGCTCCAGTGGCTCCCATTTCTGCTCATTCACCATGACTCCAGCCTCTCCTTGCAGACCTGCCTCTCTCAGTCTTTCTCAGACTTGTCTCGCTGTCAGCTGGAAGTTTGCATAACTGATAAGCTCATATCACACACCAGGTGGGTGGGAAGTAATTTAACCTTCCTGAGCCTCAGGTTGCTCATCTACAAAGTGGAAGCAATGGTGCCTATCTCGTGCATTTGTTGTCCATGTTATAAGCTATAATGTGTATGAAGCCCAGTGCTCTGCTCATAGTAAAAGCTGAATAAATGGTAGTTATCTAGAAAGTTGAACAAATTTAGTGGATGTTGGTTGGTGGCATTGCATGTATTAGGGAAATTTCGTTTTCATGTTTTCCATTTCCAGGTTTTCCATTTCATCGTAACACAAATGTAATTTCAGTGAGAACATCAGAATGAGAAGATACAAAGCCCTTCCTATGGCCTCTGCAAACACTGGAATTTAACATCATTACAAGGGCTATTTAGACAGTTTAAGGCTACATATTTGCAGATGGGATTATAAGGGTGAAAGCCCATTTGTAACCGTAAGGTGCTTAAACAACCCTGCAATGTGATCTCCGTCCTCCACAGCACTATCTTAACTCCTCCAGCCCCCCATCTAGTAATCCTCCTTCCAGGACCACCTGTCAATTGCTGTAATGGCTGGGCTTTGTGAGGCTCTCAGCTGTAACCTGATCTCCACAAGTGTTCTAGGGACGCTGCAGCTGCCACAAAATTTGTAAGTTTTACAGTGTTGTGAGGGGGCTGGAATTCAATGGCGCACCTCTGGAAAGTTTCCATTCATTCATTTACTCACTCACCAAAAGGTGTTGAGCACTTACTAAAGGCCAGGCCCTGTACTAACTAAGCTCTGGGAATAGAAAGGGAGTAAAACAGGGCTTCTGTCTTCAGGGGGCTCACGGATTAGTAGCAGGCATTGGCAGACAAAGACATATCCCAACACAAAATCATGCTTGATACAAGAATAGAAACTGACAGACACGAGAGAAAGTAATTGACCGTCCAAGGTGGGAGGGGAGGAGCGGGGAGGGGCGGCTTCCCACAGGAGTGACATCGGAGTGGGGTATGAAATGTTGCTCTTGGCTCTCCTACCAAGTCCCAAATTTAATCATGCCCTGCCTTCCTACCCTTGTTCTTCCTCTCTCGCTGCCCAGATCCTTTCCTAGCTCCCGTGTATTGTCAAACAAGTTCCCGTGTATTGTCTTCCCCTCGTCTTCGTCCAGGCCTCTCCCACCCCCCACCACACCCAGAGGCCCTTTCAGTGCAGCAGTAAATCCTGCCTGCCTTCTCCTGCCTTCCTGCTCCTTCTGCGGCTCTCGTCTGAGCCGTAACCTCCTCACACCTGGACTCCTGCCTCCCAATTAGCTCCCCTCGCTCCAGCCCAGGGGGTCCCCTCTTGTCTGTTAGACACGTCTTTGAGAATCATCTTCCTCCAGTGTCCCTTAGATCACATCGCTCTCCTCTTCCCACGCCCATAAGGGCTCCCAGTTGCCTCCCAAATCATATTAAAACTCCTCTAGTCTCAAACTTCAAGACCCAGTACCAACGAGCCCCGCTTTGCCTAACCGCTGTGCTCCAGACAGGAGAAGCTCTTCCACCTGCTGCTCTGCACCTGCACTGCCGGACGTCCCTAAATGTGCGGCTGTCTGAAATCGGCGCGTGTGCACTCATGGGGTGTGCGTGTGCATGTGCGTGTGTGTGCAGGGGAGGGGGAAAGAGAGAAGGGAGGCCAGCCGCTCCCCCGACTTTCTATTGCAGGGGAAGCTATGAAACACCAGCACCCGGGGAGAGATGGAAGAGAGACAGGAGGGGGCGGCGTGGCTGGATGTCAAGGGAGAGGAGCTGCTTTCTCAGGTCAAGGAGAAAGAGCTGACGTCAATTGCTCTGCTGTCTTTCACCGCTCCCTGTCTTCCTTCTGTGCTGCTCTGCCTCGTCTTTCCTTGAGGTGATCTCTGAAGTTCCTTGGACCTGTAAATTGAATCATATCATTTCTGTCCTTAAAACCCCTCTGTAGCTTTCTCTCAAAGTAGAATATTGCTCTACCTTTTTACTCAAAGCCATGATCCAACTCTGCCTGCTTCTCCACCATCATCTTATGCCACTTTCCTCCTTACGATGAACTCTCAACCAGAACTCTGGTTGTTCTTCCAGTCTCTGGAATGTTCCAGACTCCCCTATTGTAGGGCCTTTGCACATGCTGTTCCCTCCACTTGACTTCTTCTTGATCACATTCATTGTCTGGCTGACCCTCTTCACCGTGCAGGTCTCAGCTTCCTTATCACCTTCTCTGACCGCCTTTGCTATAATTCTTTATGACAACAATACTCTGAGCTTTTCTTCCATAGCACTAGTTACAGTTTATAAAACTACATGTAATAGTTTGGTTTCCCATTGACTGTCCACCTCTACTAGCATGTTGTCAGCTTTGTGCAGCAGGAAACTGTTTCTCTTGTTCACTGATGTGCTCCCATAAAATGCCTAGCCCAGGGTAGGAGCTCAGTAAATATGTGTTGGGTGACTAAGACTTACTCACTCAACATCATCTGGAGTTCCCCAAAGCACAGGAGCCCTGTAATTAGTTCTATTTTTGGTCAAGGGGAAACACTCTGGTCTTCTCGGAAGCTTCAGTCTAAAATGCCTTGCAAACTCAGCCACCAAATCCCCTATCAAAATTTGTTCGACCATTTCCTACTTTTGAGACATTTTTCCGAACGAACCCTTCTTGGGTCTAGTCTAGGACTTGCAGATTGAAATGCCTACAGAAAACAGTCAAGGGATTGAGTAAGATGTGCTGTGTGCAGGGTTATGGGAGTGCTGGGAACCATGGTTACCTGCTGAGCTCATGTCCCATATAAAGGGAGACAGTCCCTGCTCAGCTCCAGCGAGTTGTGCAAGAAAAGCAGAACTTGTATTGTTACATTTTCCAATTTTTCAAAAGAATCTAAAAACATGAATTTCCATATAAAATCTCCATATTTTTAAAATATGCTGGAGGCATTTTTCTGCAATCTTTATCAGCCTGATGGTCAATGCCTCCTCTGTTCTTTCAAGGAGGCTGCTTGGCACTTGAGTCATACGTGGTGGGCACACTCACATTCCTGAGTCCTGTGCTGTGCCCTGTACTCAATGCCAGGCTCAAGCTCCCTGAAGGCAGAAATGATACCTTTGCCTTCTCTACAATCCCTGCAAAGCATCTAGTGGGCCCTGTATCTATTCTCCCTGCTGATGCTGATGCTTACGAAAGCAGCAGCCCGCTTTACTGCTTTGAAAACAGAAGACTTGCCGGTGACATACAGAGCCCAGCACGTCATTATGCCTTCATCCCTCAATCTGTGTGAGAAGTACAGGCACTCCACTTCATCCGCTACCCTTCTGCCTAATGTCTTTATTAAAAAGTATCCCTGTCCTTTGTTCTAAATTCCTTTCTCTTTTGTGCTATGATGATAATGTTAACTTTGCAATTGCACATAAGTCAGCAAACTAGAGTAATGCCTTATTCATCCAGCATCGTCAGGAAATGAGGTGTTCCACATAATTAAATTGTCCAGATAACTAGAGCTAACCAACATTTTAAAGATCAACATTTTAAAAAGAGCAAATGGAAACATCCCAAAATGTACCAGACACACGCTTGCCTTCTTTATTTTAAAATTATTTTTTATCATTTTTTTCCAGGACAGAAACAAAAGGGTAGAGAGTGATCATTAAGTCTTCTTCCTGCCCCAGTGCCCCAGCCCCCACTTCCTCATCCCTAACAGAAGCTCCTGGTACCACCATTATCGGGTTATGGTGTATCCTTCCTGTGATAGTCTATATGCATGCAAGCAAAGAAGGCAGCATGCTATGACACCACAGCACCGTGCTTTCTTAAAACTTATATCTTGATCATTATTCTTCATCAACACATGAAGAGCTGCCTCATTATATATAATGGCAGCATCTGTTCCATTGTATGGGTGCAGTATTATTTAATTAAGCAGTCCCCTACTGATGGGCATCCAGTAGATCTTTTGCTATGATTAAAAAAAAATGCTGCAGTTATAATCTCTGCTATTATAAAAAATGCTGCAGTTGTAATCTCTGTACTTACTCCATTTTGCACATGTTCAAGTATATCTGTAGGTTAAATTTCCAGAAGAGAATCGCTGGCTCTAAGAAAGAATATATGCATTTATCATTTTGATAACTATTATCACATTACCTTTCATAGTTTGCATCAATTTTTTTCTATTGCTATTACTATAGGAGAGGACTTGTGTCCCTGCACCTTCATCAACACAATGTGTAACCAGAGTTTTCTTTTAAATTTTTGTCAATCAGTGAGCAAAGGATATTGGTGCATTTAATTTTTTAAAATCTGTTTTCATTGTGGAATGTGGCTTTTATAAAGTGTCCTTCTTTATCTCTTCTGATATGTTCTGGCTTGGATTTTACTTTGACATTAGGATCACAACACCTGCTTTCTTATTGTTTCCATTTTTCTCATAAATTTTTGTCCTTCCACCCTTTAATTAAGTTTATTCCATGTCTTTTCATGGCTTGATAGCTCATTTTTTGGGGGGGAGGGCATGCATGTTTCTTTTATCTTTTTATTTTTTTTCATTAAGTTTATTAATATTACTTTTTTTTTACATTCTATAATGTTGTTGCAGAGCAGTTGCAGGGGAGTGGGAGAGGGGAAAGAGGAAGAAAAGACGGTGGGAGGAGGATGGAGGAGGGGCAGGGTTGAGGCCTGTGGCACCCCCTCATTCCTACATGGGAGACTAGGGGGCTTCCAGCAGTGGCTTGGTCACTGTTGGGCTGGGTGCAGATGTCAGAGGGTTGTGACTGAAGCCCTCACCCCTCCCACACCCCCAGCTCAAGAGCCTGGGGCACTTCCTGCAACTGCTCAGTGGTCATTGCTGGGCTGCTTACAGGTGTCAGGGGCGTGGCCAAGGCCCTCAGCTCCCTACTGCCCCAGCTCAGGGGAGCCTGGAGCGCTTCCTGCGGTGGCTTGGTGGTTGTTGCTAGCTGGTTGCAGGTGTTGGTGGGACATTGCTGAGGCCCTTGGTTCCCCACGCTTGGGACCAGTTGTGGGTGATGGGAGGCATGGCTGAGGCCCCCAGACCTCCCCCTCCTTGTCTTGGTAGCCCAGGGGACTTGCAGTCCTTTTAGGTTTTATAGGAGTTCTTTGGTGATGTGAGAACTTTACTAGTTAATATCAAACTTTGTCTCTGGTCTGTGGGTATTTTGTTTTTTCTTTCAGTTCTGTGTTGGATTATTTGCTGTTCCTACCACTTAAACTCTGCACTGGAACTAATTTGTCATCCTTTGCTTACTTGTAAAATGGGGAATTTCTTCCTGTGGGGACCAGTACTTGAGCTCTGTGGTTGAGCCAAATTGTTGCTTTGCTGCTGATTCCCTGGGGAAGGCTTTTTGTGCAGCTCAGGTTTTACTGGTTGACTTTATAGGTGCTTCCAGGACTCATGAGATCTGGTACACCCGCATTGTATAGAAACTCTGGTCTGGGCCTGAGTCTTTTCAGCAAACTGCACTGCATGCAATTCTATATTCCTGCCCAGTCTCCTCTGAGTGGTCCTACACTGATTGGGGGGTGGATCAGCTGTCCTTGCTGTGTCACAGTGTTCTCCCAGTGAACCCATCTCCCCTACAACCCGTGCTCCAAACACTTCCCATGGGACAGGCCATACGTTGATCCCTTGCAGTGACTCACTGGCCTCCGAGTTGCTCCTTTTTTTCAGTTTTTGTGGTTCCTTGCTCTTATGTGGGTCCACAGAAACCCTATTAGTAGTCTTGCTGTCCTGGGGGCCACCAAGGCCCTCTTCTGCCCTGCAGCCTGCAGGCAACTTCATCCGAAGGGCACGGGTGGGGCTTTTGCCAGCTCTGGCTCCATGCACTCACCAGCTCCAGCCTTGAAGCATCTGGGACTCAAAAAGATCAGAGCAGTTCTTTCTTTCTCTCATCGTGGCTTCTCCTGCCTTCGTGCACTCTGTAGGTCTCTCCTACTCTTCCCCTGAGCTCTAGCAGCCCCAGCTTGGCTGTTGTTGCTTTTTAATAGTTGTAAATTGGTTGATTTGTGGGAGAGAGTGACGCTGGGGGCCGTCTGTTCCGCCATCTTGACCGGAAGCCAGCTCTTTTATTTTTAGTGCTGAATAATATTCCATTGTTTGGAGGTACCACAATTGTTCATTCGTTCACCTATTGAAGCACATCTTGGCTGTTTCCAATTTGGAGCAATTATGAATAAAGCTGCTATAAACATGCATGTGCAGGTTTTTATGTAGCCATAAGTTTTTGAGTCATTTGTATGTGTTTGCTGAATCATCTGGAAAGGCTATGTTTGGCTTTGTAAAAAACTGCCAAACTGTTTTCCAAAGTGGCTGTACCATTTTGGATTCATAACAGCACTGAATAAGAGGTCCTGTGGCTTCACATCCTTGCCATCGTTTAGTGCTGTAAATGTTTTAGATTTTAGCCATTCTAATAGATGCACAGCCGTATCTCACTGTTATTGCTGTACATTTTAATTTGCATTTATTTTCCTAATGACATTGAGCATCTTTCCATATGCTTGCTTACCATCTCTCTATCATCTTTGGTGAGGTGTGTGTTCAGCTTGTCTTTAACTCATTTACTTTTAATTTGCTGCTCTCTTATTATGAGTGAGGTTGAGTATTTTTTTCATATTTTAAGGGTCATGTGTATTTTTCTTTCCACTAACTATGTAGTCACATCCTTTAGTCCTTTCATGTTAGTGACTTAATGAACCTAAAAAAATATAACTATTATTTGAGAATTGAGTCATTAATATGAACATGATTGCTACACTATGCTGTGATTGTCCAGACTGCTTTGCTCTCTTAAGCTCTTGTATCTGTTTTTGTTATAGTTTCTTCTTCCCTCCCTAGTGTTTAGGATATGCACCATCACTTCTTGCTTCTCTTAAGTGTCTATCCTTCAAAATGCCTGTTTGCTTCGTAATTTGCTGTCTCTGATAAGAAGAGTTTCTGATACTAAAACAATAAAATTTTATAATTTTATAATAGTGTGGGAAGCCTGATTCATGAGTCAAGTTCATAGGCCACAGCATATGTACATTATGCATCTATTTTGGCCATTCAGGAACTTTTATCACTTCCTGGTCCTCAGCCTTTGTCAATATACTCAGAGTTGTTCAGCAAATGAGTTCCTAGTTCTAGCATTCTTGGCTAGGACTTTGAGGGTAATCACAGCTAGAAGCCCTGGTTATGAGTGGAGTCCATGGGCCTACATGTTACTATAAACATAAATGCAATTACCTTAAATACAAAAAAATTTTCTCTCTCACTCTCTACAGCAGCAATGTGAACTTATATTTACAGAAAACTTCAAATGAACGATTTGTCAATTTTCACGTGGAGGCTCAGTGCAATCCCTGTGCTTGTGACACAGGAACACCTGTGTATGGCTTTTGTCACTGAAGTCTCTGTGTGTTTCATGGGAAGGGGACACTGCCCTTGTAGCCCCACTGCATCCCATAGATGGCAGTAAACACACTTTTTAGCACTTTGCTTCATCTTCATTGGAATCAGGTTCCTTCGGGGAGAGAAAATGAATGCAGAAACTGTGGAGTAATAATTAGCAAACAGACTCGAGTCGTTTGAAAAATTGGCAAGAAGCCTTATTAAAGGAGGTAATAATAATCATATTTTGCACTTCTAATAGCCTCCTTTATCTATAGGCCTCCAAGAGCCTGTCAGAGTCATGTAAAGGATAAAAGAAAAAACCTGAGCTGGGTCAGAAGTCAGGAAATATTGGCTCTGTTTCATATTCTGTACAGCTCTCTCATTTCAAAGTGAAGGCAGAGTGTCTCCATTGCATTTAAATACAAGAAATTTATGCAGGTTAGAGAAGAAAAGGCGAGAAATGTGCTATGCGATAAACATACATTCCTGGGGTAATACAGAAAACATGCTTTTCTCAAAGTTGTTTTCCTGTGAAAATAACAATAGAGCTTTAAATACTTTGCCTTCTGTAAACACATGGACAGTATTATTATTTACAGTGCTCTAGACAAATGAGAAAGCATTTTTATATCCTCTTTGGTGTATCAAGGTGTAATTATCAGCACATCCCTGTATTTATTCCTATAGGGCTGGAATAAATACTGCTGCAGATGGATATCAGTCCTGTGAACTCGGTATCATTCATTGTTTATCTCTGGCAGTGTGGTAGCAGGAGGAAGTGGCTCCTAACATGTATACACAGCAAACGCCTTAAATTTATAAGGTATGGCTTCCTTGTTCCACATTAAACTTATGTCTTCAATTTCCCACAGAAACTTCAGATCTATTGAAATCTTGGAACATTAAAATTCTCCTTCGTTGTTGTCAAGGTTTAGTAACTTGACAACCAGAAGACAGACACCCTGACTATTTGAGGGAACGTAGGTTTGGAAATATAAAACAGCTTTTCCTGGTGCATTAAAATTTAGTTGGAGCTTGGTAGGATGAATATTCTATAATAACCACTCTTTCTTTGGCCATGTGACTTTTAGTTTGGGTAAGTTAATTAACCTCTCTGAGCATCAATTTCCTCATTGTAATAATTCCTACCTCACAAAAGTTAGTTTAGGATTAAATGAAATCGTGAATATAAAAGCTTTTAGCATAGCAGTAGGTGGTCAATAAATATTCATCTTTAAAAAATATAAACACATACATGCAAACACACATATGAGAGAGAGAGTTTCTCTTGGGCTTCCCTGTGACTCAGAGATTTAGGTAAATTTGTTCAAATCCCCCAATTGTGAACCCATCACTCCTTCTTATTGTTCCCTACGAATTCATGACTTTATTTCCTCATGATTTCTGACTCATCTAAATCCAGGAGTCTCAGATTAATTTTGTGCCCAGCCAGCTAGTACACAGACCTCAACTCCTTAACTATCTTCCACTCATGAAAAAATCCCAACCTCTGGAAACTGGATTGGAAAGTCGCACTTGGTGAGAGGTGGAGTCTTGCACCTCACAGCCTCTGTCCTCTTGAGGGCTCTGCTCACATCCCATTGTCTCCCAAAAGTGCAGGCTGATGTGCCAAAATCAACTCAAAATGGATTAAAGACTTAAATATAAAACCTGTAAATATAAAACTCCTGAAAGAAAATGTAGGGGAAACTTTTCAGGACATAGGACTGGGAAAAGACTATGAATAAGACCACAAAGCACAGGCGACAAAAGGAAAAATAAACAAATGGGATAATCAGTCTAAAAAGCTCTGCACAGCAAAAGAAATAATTCAGAGAGCAAAAAGAAAACCTACAGAATGGGAGAAAATATTTGCAAACTATGCATCCAACAAGGGATTAATATCCAGAATATACGAGGAACACAAACAACTTGACAGTAAAAAAAACAAATAACCCAATTAAAAAATGGGCAAAGGAGCTGAGTAGGCATTTCTCAAAGGAAAATATACAAATGGCCAACAGACACATGAAAATATGCTCGACATCACTCAGCATCAGGGAAATGCAGATCAAAACCACATTGAGATATCATCTCACCCCAGTTAGACTAGCTACTATCAAAAAGATAGAGAATAACTAATGCTGGTGAGGATGCAGAGAAAGGGAAACCCTCCTACATTGTTGGTGGGACTGTAAATTAGCACAGCCATTATGGAAAATAGTATGGAGGGTCCTCAAACAACCACAGATAGAACTGCCATATGATCCAGCAATTCTACTACTGGGTGTATATTCCAAAGAATGGAAATCATCATGTCAAAGGGATACCTGCACTACCAGGTTTATCACAGCTCTGTTTACAATAGCCAAGAGTTGGAACAAACCTAAATATCCATTGATGGATGACTAGATAAGGAAAACGTGGCTTATATACACTATGGAATACTACTCTGCCATAAAAAAGAATGAAATACTATCATTCACAGCAACATGGATGAACTTAGAGAAAATCATGTTAAGTCAAATAAGCGAGGCACAGAAAGAGAAATATCATGTGTCCTCACTTGTAAATGGGAGCTAAAAAATAAACAAATAAGTAAACAAAAAGAAAGATACAACTATCACAGTAATACATTGAACTTTCAAAAAGAGAGAACAGAACTGAGGTTACCAGAGGTGGGAAAGGGAAAGGAAGATAAGAGAGGCTACAAAAAATGACTACATTGTGTACTGTTGAATATACTAATTATCCTGATTAGAGCATCATATTGCACACTGGTATTTATATTCAACTCTGTACTCTGTAGAGATGAACAATCAACTATGTTTCAATAAAAATTAAATTAAATTAAATACATAGCAGATTTTGGAGACTTGGTACCAAAAAATACATAAAATGCCTCAGAACTTTTTAGTACTGATTATATATTGAAATGACATTTTGATTAAGTTGAGTTAAATCAAATATTAGTAAAAACAGAAAGTGCAGGTTGGCAACAGGGAGCTCGCCAACCCACGCAGCCACATGCCTGCAGGTTGCAGTCCAGCCTTTCCCTGCCCTCTTCTACCACTTCTTGGGTGGAGAACAGTTCAACCTGACTGGCTGAATAGTTTCAGCCTCCCTGGAATTTTGGAAAATACAATTTCCACCTGCTTATTCCATTATGTTTATTAATTCACTGTAAAACTCAGTCGTCAACATTCTCATAGATAATTCCACTGACTTTATTCTATAGAACCATCTATTCTTATTTGTTTATGTATATATGTGAGCATACTACTTCTAAACACAGTGAACATTATCTATTTCATACCCTAACAGGCATTTCTACATAACAAGCTGTTCTTTTAAGGATTACCTAGGATTTGTTTGTTGTCGTTTTTGTTTTCGTTTTAGAATTTTTATCAGTTTGTATATCAAGTTTTTCTCTTCATTGCATTTCTCCGTGTTGGATTTTTTTTTCCACCCAAACACAAATGCATTTTTTCTCAGCTCCAAGTCATCAGTGTGTGTAATTGTAATGATGCTCTGCCCTCTGGGGTATTGATTGGGGTGTCCCGGGCTATCTGACTGTGCACTAAATGACCCCAGATTCTTGTATGTTCAGAGTTACTGTGTCTGGCTGTTGTTTTTACCTACTCTTTTGGGTCCTTGCCTCTTTTTGCTGTTATCACTACGTACTATCTCCAGTAATAATCCTTTCCCCTGCAGTTTTCCATTTGCAGCTTCCATACACTGATTGATAAAAACAAGGCAAGCGTTAAGGGTGGTTTTAAAGTCAAAACCACTGACATAGACTGCTTCGTAAGAACCCTACTATGAGCAAAGTGTGTGAACTTGGAGATGTAGGCTTTCTTCTGTGTACTTTCAGCTGCTCGGTGGCTTCTTTGCTGAGCTCTCCTGGTTCTTGGCTATGTTTTGGATTATTTAAATCCTAGAAAAACATAATCTGAGAGGAATGATATGTTGCTATATTATTTTCCCATCGGTCTCATTTTAAAACTTCCAGTCAATGACATCCCAGGGTAAGATCCAGTTGGTTGTCACGGATGCCACATACCAGGGAGCATCTACTCTGGATGGTTGGGACCTGGTCAAACTGGTTGTAAACAGATTTTGAATGTCAGTCTGGGACATGCCAGTGTAAGACTTAGAGAAGGTTACATATAACGAAAAACTTAAATCAAAGTATTTCCTATGAAGGTAAAAATAAGTAGTTAACAAAAGGGGATCATCCGTGTAATCGACAAGGCCAGACCATTTTAGGGGATGGGATTATATTCCTGTTTCCGTGCTGTCATAGTTCACTCCAAGAAACAAGTGCTTCCTTTCCCTTTCTCCATCCACTCCCTTTCTCGGTCTCTCCTTCTTTCCCCTCTCCCTTATTTCCTTTCTTTATATATAAACCAGTGATTCTCTTTTGCATTGATGGCAGGAAAAAAGTAAGAAAATGCTATCCATTTAGGCTGAGGCAAGCTATTAAATGCTAACAGCAAGGAACTTTTTCTTTTCTAACTTTGAGAGTAACTATGCTAATTAAAAAAAAAAAAAAAACTTAATATCTTGCAGGATTTTCCCAGTATGAACATGTTTCTCCTGAGTTTCCCATTATTAACACTTGAAAATTAAGCCCTTCCTGTAGTTCAGGAAACATTTATGCTTCCTCTCTCACAGTGTGTGAGATTCTAGTGACAGGGATCCCTACAAATGGATGTGTACATGAGTGCTTTTCAGGTATTCCCTGGCTGTTGGGCTCAGTTTTGGGAGGTGGCCAGGTGAGGTGCCCTGAGTCCATGCCAGGTGTGTATCATTCCTAAAAAGATTCTTCCTTGCAAGTCATATGTATATATGTCTATATGCTTTTCTTCTAGGCATAGTGCCCCAGCACAGTGAGTAAGACCTGATTGACCTAAATTAAAATTCTGACCTCAGGCAAGTTACTTTGCCTCTCTGTGACTCAATTTGTTTATCCCTAAAAAATGGACAATAATAGTGTTTGCCTCATAGAGTTGTTTTGAAGTGAATGGGATTGGTAAATGTGAAGTCCTTAGAACAAAGCCTGAAACATAGTAGTACAATGTCAGTGTTTATTATTACTGCTTTCAGAGTGGACTGAGGGGCTCAAGAATAAGACAGTGTCTCCTGCCATGTGGATTCTTAAGAGCTTGGGTTCCAGAGTCAATCCCGTGTGGATTCCAGCATCTGCCCTCTCGCATTCTGGCTTAAACAAGCTGCTTAACTGCTGTAAGCTTCAGCTTCCTTATCCAGAAAAAGGGGTTAGTTATAGTATCTTCATTACAGGGCTGTTTGAAGGGTGAAATGCATGTCAAGAACCCATGAGAGACCTGCCACAAAGAAAACACTCAGTAAATGTTAGCCATGGAGATGTTGAGGAGAAGAGATGTCAATAACGCGATGGCCTCTCTACAAATGATTTTAAGAGCAATTTCCACATCTTTGAGAAGTGAGGGGACTGGCCAAAACTGTTCTTGGGGCTAGGCTTATGTCATTTTTCCTGTGCTCAGTTGGGGGCAGGGAGCAAGGGGAGCTACTGAAAGCAAAATAAGACTTGGAGGCTTCTGCCAAACCTTGCAGGTCTCTGAGTTCAGACACCCCCAGAAGTGAATTCCTAGGCTTTAACCTGCAGCAAAGCCCCTAAACCAGGGAGGTCAATAAATAGCCCTGGTAAGGATTCAGCCTTTGTGGGTTTTGTTTCAATTCTCAAACTCATATCCCTGAGGGCAGGGTGACTGAGATGATTTAGCTTACATTCTCCTACTCCTTCATGGAATCTGCTCCCCACCCCCCTTGGAAAACTCCTACCTTTCTTTCAAGGCTGAACTCAAATGTGGCTTTAGAAGCCCAGCCCTCTGCAGTCATATATGTGTGTTATGGAGGTAGGAGGGGTGGGGAGGGACCTTGAAATTTTGGGAATAGCTGGGACAGCTATTTTTGGACAGCTGGTATTTATATTTGCTACAAATAAGCAATGTGAATTCTGTATGTGTTGTGATTTGTAGTCCTCTTAAGTGCCCAGATGAAATAGGATGACATTGAATAGCCAATTACACATTTATATGAATTTGAAGGTCTGTGTCTAGCAATGAAACTTTTCTTCTGCCCTGTACTGGCTGTAAAGATCCAATGGCAAACTAAGCACGCTTACACCTGTGCACGTCTTCCTCCCCTGCTGGACCGGGTGACTTTCGAGGTCAGAGGCCCTTACTCATCTTTGACTCTTGCCTGGCACAGAAGCTGTCCAACAGTGAAACGGGAATGAAGCTCCCACCACACCCTGAGCCCAAATCTCTCTTTAATTGTGATCTGTCTTCCAAGGGCAGCCTCTTCGGTCATGTAAATCAAGTCATTACTTTTCACATATTTTTCACGTCTGCAGACAACTGCCAGACTTATCTCACCAGCCCACCCTCACTTCTTCCCAAATAGCTCCCTGTCCTTGTCCCAAACTGTTTCTCAGAGCTTTAATTCCACTTATCTTCTGGTGATCACCCCCAGACCCGTTCCAGTTCATCCAAACTCCTTTCCAAGTGCTGCTCCTGGCATTGAGCTCCTTCCCCCTGCCCAGGCCTGCTGCCCTCCTGCCCCTGGTCCCTGTTAACTGAACCCCCCGTCATGCATGCGGCCTCTTCAGGCCCCTGCCTGTGCCTCCTCCACCCCCCTCCACCTCCCACCAGGCACTAAGTCCTATTGATCGTTCTGACTAAATATTGAACAACTACAGTCGGTATTCAGACAGTATATGGCGAGAGAATATAAATGAATGAAATTCATCACTTTGTATTCATTCCTGCTACTTCTGCTTTGCGCTTTTATTTTAAAAAATTTTAAAGGTACAGAAATGTTGAAAGAAATTGTGATAAACACGCAGACACCTTTTTCCCTAGATTCATCAATTGATAACATTTCGCCTCAATTGCTTCCTCTTCTTTCTTTATCTCACTTCCTAATACACACACACACACACACACACACTTTAAAAATCTGTTACAAAGCATTTGAAAGTAAGTTGCAGATATTGAGACATATTGTCTTTAAATACTACAGCATACCTCCCCTAAGAACTGTGAAAATCTCCTTAGAGAATCAATTATTGCCCAGAAATATCTTTAGATTGAGGGCTTAGAACCTGGAGTTTATGGATGGGCTTTAGGGAGTCCATGAAACGCATGAAATCATACAAAACTGGAACATGTGCACAGTTTTCTTGGGGGGGGGAGGGGTCCACAGCCTTCATCAGAGTTTCAAACCCTCCAAACTAATGCAAGCCCCACTTCTAGGCTCTTCCCCTTTAGCCCAAGTAGGGTAGCAATATGACCACTTGTGAGTTTGCAGCTACCTCAGACTAAGCATAATTCAGAAGCTACCTCAAATTATACAGTGGCTACTGGCTGTGTGAGAGAGGAATGTTTCTCAGCACAACACAGAGGACTTTTGTCATCATACTTCAGCTGCATTTCCAGTCTCTTCTTCCTTAGCCCTCTCCCCCAGGGTAACCAGCCACCTGGCCACACGTTCCCCCCCCCAGGTCACACTCTGAGCTTCACCGCACCCCACCCCCACTTCCTCCCCTTTCCCTCTTGGCAAACTTCTACTTTCGTTTTGAGACCTAACTCAGTGGCCACCTTTTGTCAGAAGCTCTCTCCAGCCTTCTTCCCAGCTGTTTCTGCTTATAATTTGCACATTCCTCTATTATATCACTTATCAAATTTTACCAGGCTTATTTGTTTATATAGCTTCATTCTCAGTGATATTGTGAAATGCTCAACACATGAATAACTGGATACATGAAGAAGGGATTACACAGCCCTTCTCTAATCACCTGGACCTAGGTCCTCCCACCCACTCTGTTCTCTGGATCTCACTTGCACCCTGACTCCCTAGGGCTCTCCTGGTCTCAGACTCCTGATTGTGCCTTCACTAAAGACTTTTGTGTCTCTCCCATGTGATGATCTCAGGTCCTCTAATTTTGGCAGATTACCCTGTACACACATCCCTAAGGGTCCCTTGGCTGTCCACATTAAACCACTTGAATAGACAACACTATATCGATACATGGTAAAGATTCCACAAGATTTAGAGGGTTGCAGAGACACCAGGAAATGAATGTCTCTCCAGGCACTGGGACCCCAGGAAAAGCATGAAATGGGTCAGTTCCAAGGACTTGTGGAAAAAGTATTAAGCTGTGCTGTGGATATTGCTGCTACTCGGAATAGAAAGTGATGCTATGGCAGGCTGCACTATATATGCAGACATTGGGAGAAGTGGTGAGGACCCTGGCAATGCCCTTGCATCAGGAGGAAGCAAAGAGCACAACCTCGAGGCTGTTTTCTTTGATTTTTCCAGGGTGACTCCGGTGTGTACCTTTCCAACATTTGTACTAACGCTTATCTAGAAATCAGATCCTGACTTGCAAAATGGCAAGCTGCTGGCCTTTTGGCTGGAGCCCAGGTCTGCAGCACGGGTGGAGAACTGCATTGTGTTGCTCCAGCATGGAGTATGGTCCAGTGAGATAGAACAGTAGGGTGGAGTGGGAGGGGTAGGTCTTCTGTGGCGGGTCTGCTGGCTTGCAAAATGGGTTGCCAAATAGAGGAGTCACAGGAGGGGCTGTGGATTCAGAGGAGAAGATTGGGGACATGCTACTGAGCCTCCAGGTCCCCAGAGAGTGTCTCCCCAGCAGCCATGGGCCTGCACTGGGAAGCTCACAGGGTGCTAAGCTGTCTGCTAAGGTCAAACACCCTTCTCCTTCTGCTGCTCTGGTGAGTTGGCCCCTGTGGGATGTTAGCCCGTCTGCTTTCAGAAACGTGGCTGTCCTCAGCTCGTTTCCCCCGATAGCTGCCTCCTGTCTCCCCCAGCAGGAGCGCTGGGCTGCGTTGAGTGATGTTTCTGTACACATTCAATCCCCTGTGCTCCAATCAGAAGGCATTACCAGGCAGGGCGCGTCAGTGCGGCGATTTGGCTTCAACAATAAATCTCCTTGCTTTCATGAGTTTAAATCAGACTTTAAAACATTGCCCTTAATGTTCTTTTAATGCAGTTTTCTTCTGAATGAGTTCCCTTTAGGTCCAGTCCTTGTCATTAATACACACTCTTGGCAAAGGAAGGAGGACTTCTTCGAAGAAAACCCTGCCAGTTTAGGAAACCAGTTGAATTGCCTTGGTGATGCCAGGAGCCTCTTTTGCATTTTACAAGGACACTTGAGAAAACAAAACTCTCTGACTGTAAATTTAATTTTCTCTTGACAGCCTCAGTGTCTCTGCAGCCCCAGAAGTTATCCATTACTTCTTTCTTCTGTAATTAAAAATCAAGGGGGGAAATGTACAGGATTAACAAGTTCGAATTTTCGTTGATGAGCTCTAAGAGCTTATCAATAATGGGATCAGAAAATGCGCTTCGCCTAATCTCTATTTTTCTAGGGTGTCTGATTTTGATGGAGGATCTCACTCAGGGTGGAAAACGCTGGCTTTCCAAGGAGTCCCAGAGCTAAAGTTTGGAAGAAGGGGCTGGGCAGGCCCTCTGATTCTCCAGCAGGAGCAAGGAGAAGAGCAGCCCAGCCTCGTGACTTCTACAGACTCCGCAATCAGGCTTGGGGGAGCTGATTACAGGCAAAGATTAAAAAGGCTGTCTTTCACACACATGTTCCTTTTCTGTGGATGGCTTCCGCAGGAAAAGAGCTTGCACGTATCTGCTTAGGAGGAAGAAAGATATTTCCACTTAGAAGAATATTGGTGGTAATTCCTTTTGAGTTATACATTTGTAGATAATACTTTGTCAGGGGATAGGAGCATCCATCCTGTTTATTACCCACAGGGATGTAGTTGAGCATGGTTTTCTCTGAGAGACACTGAGCTGGTCGATTGCCTCTGGGCTGCATCATTTCAAAAATTGACACGCAGGCTCCCAGCAAATGTGACAGGCATGTGACAGGAAAGGGATGTTTAATTAACATGCACAGTTTCCGTAAAACTCCCAATCAGGTGCAGAGATGATTCAAGCAAGGATTTTTTTTTTTAAGTAAGGCAAGTAAAATGCAGAATGAAGCAGGAGCAGGAAACTTAGCACATGACCTTGAGGTTCTTCTGTAGTACAGAGGCCTCTGCTATGTTCAACTGGGTTGGCTTTGTGAGTTTCAGGTAGAAATTGGATGATTTGATTCCAAAGTTTTCTTGCTCAGAGCTGGAAGGTTCAAGGTATCTCTAGAGACCAAAAAATGCACAAGATAGCAGAAAAAGCCAGCAGCTGGGGATTCTGTCAAAATGATACAAACTTGGCTCCTGCTACAAAGAATTTCTTAAACCAAGTCTAGAGAATCACAGATGACTGAGTTGCTGATTTCCAAGAGGTCACCTTTCCTGGGTACCCTGCCAGGCTTCCAACCAAGCATCCCTCCTTCCCACAACAAGAACAGGCACCAGTGCCACAGAGTCTGGGTGCTGAAGACAGTCTCACCTATAGGATATTAGAGGCAATAAAACCTATTAGACTCTAGCCAAATGGTCAAGTTTGAATACTGGGTCCACCTTTTATTAGCTATGCAAGTTAATTAACCTCTCTGAGCCTCAATAATCTTTTCTATAAGATAAAGATGATTTTAGTTCCATCCCACAGAGTTATTATGAGGATTAAATGAGTGAACACATTAAAGACATATAGAACAGCATCTGTCATGTAAGAAGCAAGTTAAATATTACACCATTTAAGCAGTGATCTTGCCAAAGACAGAATTTCCACACTCTCCAGTTCAGTGATTTTAAACAGTCAGATGACCTATTTCATGGGTTCAAAAAGGTGGAGTAGTTGTGGTGATACACAAGGCTATATTTGCGGGGTACATGGATGAGTACTTTTAATAACTATGCATTTATTATGCATCAAGGAAAATATCAAGTTCATCATTTCTGGACATTATTGATCAGACTGAAGATAGAGCTTCTAAAAAGTGAATGTATATCAAAACATGTGCTATGCAATAGAGGCAAAATCATAGTGACACGAGTTGGGTCTTAAAGGCTAAATGGGAGTGGTGGAAGGCCTTTCTGGCAGAAGGGATGAACTGCCTGTGCAAAGGCCCAGGGGACAGCCTAGCATGAGAACTGGGAAGACATGAGGCCAGAGAGGGGCAATCAGAACCCGGAGGGCTTTCTATGCCATGGAAATGAGTTAGGACTTTGTCTCAGAGGTGAAGGGAAATGTTGGTGGATGAGCTGATGAGGACATGAAGTAGAGAGCTGGTTAGGATTGTGTTACCCATTAAGAGATGACGAGGACGTGAACAGGAGCAGGGGTTGTGGAGAGAGCGAAAGGAGCAGGTCACGTCGAGAAGCCTTTGGAAGGTGAAAGAAGATGCTCAGTGCTCCACCTGGGTATTTAAATAGATGCAGTGTCAACACCCGAGCCTGAGAGTGCAGGGCCGGGAGTGAGGGAGATGATGACTGAGTGACAGCAGAGAAAACAGGCAGTTTGGTATGGGACTTTCAAGCTCGAGCTCCCCGCAGGGAGACCTTCAGCAGATAGATCTGGGCTGGGAAGTAAGTGGAGTCAGACGGTACAGGCCACTCTTTTAAGAGGCTCGGAGGAGGTGAAGAGGAGAGAAGCCTGAAGACAGCTCTGGGTCAAGGATTGGAGAAACGTCTATGTGTTTTACTGGCTGAAGATGAGTAGCCAGCAGAGAGGGGGAAACTGAAGACCAGCAAAGCCTGCGAGTCCCTGGGCTGACCTCATCGCAGTCTGCATGTGAGCTTGTGCGTCTTCATGCAGTTACATGACATGCTTTTGTCTCTGCCTGTCCTTATCCTTCTGTCTTTTCTTCCTTTATCCAGCAAATATTTATTGAGCCCCTATTATATGTTCCAGGAGCATAGAGACAGACAAATGAAAACAGACCGTCATGGAGCATCTACAAGTATTCTAGCGAAGGGAGGCAGGCAATTAACAAAACAAAAAGTAAATTGTGTGTAAGATGTGATAAGTGCTCTGTTGAGAGTGGTAATAATAAGGAGGCAGGAAAGGTGTCACTGCAAAGGTGATATTTGAGGATAGTTTGAAGGTGAGGGGAAGAGCGACGTAAACATCAAGGTGTTCTCAGCAGAGGGGCCGGTGAGGGCAAGTGCCTGAGTCAGGAGCGGGACGTGCTGTCCAAGGAGTGGCACAGCAGCCTCTCACCCCGAGGAAGGTTCAGGGGGACACATGTGTCATCAAGACTCTTCTGAGCACCGCAAGGTGGAGTTTGTAGCTGGTTGTCTTTGTGGCCATGACATTTACTTCACCTGGAGTGTGAGACAATTTAAGTGAGCTGTCATCTCACTGCATGTTTCTCTTCCCTTTGGCTCCTCCTCCTCCTCGCCTTCAAGCAAATTGCCCCAGTCTGTCGCACCTCCCGGTGCTCACCTTCCTCCCTGCTCACAGGAGCACACGAGGGGGACACAGCTGTCCTGGCTTCTGGCATTGACTGCCCCCTGTTGCCAGCTGGATTTCCAGCCTGAGATCCAGACTTGGGAGTAGTGAAGGAGGCCAGGAGGGGGAAGACCTGGACCCTGAGTTCAGGCTAACTCCCAGGATACGAAAAAGCCAAATTCCAGTGGGGAAAAGGGTTAAGTGTTCCCAGTCCGGAACCTGGAGATCTTTCTGAACAGTGGCTGTGTCTTGTGGAAGTAGCCAGGCAAGGAACAATTAGTGGTGGTGTAAAGGTCAAATGTTCACAAAGTCATTTCAGAAACAGGTCACCAAGGAGATGACTGATGAACCAGAATATTAAAGCAGGTCCAACAGCAGATATCTGGGAAACTCAAGTTCAGGGGCTGGGAATGCAGTTACCAGAGTGCTGGGACTCAGACAGGACTTGGTTCCAGACTAATTGGATCATGTTAACTCAGTGATGAGCCACAGAGTTGTCAGCTTGAGATCCCTCAATTCCCTGCCTATGGACAAGATGGGTTCCCAACTCTAGGCTGGGGCCAATGCTAATCATGAAATTAACGGTTCTAGCTTTGAAAATTTGAAGATGACCACAACCTAGAACCCAGGTAACATTTAGAATCAGAAGTGATGTAATTGGTGACCTCAATTATTTGCCACTTCCTGCAACTACATCCTTGCCATGGCCTCCTCTTGACTTTGGACTTGGCCATGTGACTTGCTTTGATCAATGAAAAGTGGGTAAATGTAATAAGTGTCAGTTCCATGCCAAAGCCTTATGTGGCCTTGCACATGCCTTTCAACCTATCCTTCTAAGCTGCTGTCATGACCATAAGAAGAGCATACTTTGGCTAGGCTGCTGTTGCCAGAAGGAAAAATGGAGACATGAGGACAAGAGCTGCCCCAGCCACTGCAGCCTGAAGCAGAGCCAGCAGCCAAGTCCAGTCTAGACCAGCCCAACCCCAGATGGCCTACAGATGCAGGAGCAACAGTGAATGATTACTGCTTGAAGATGTGAAGACAAAGAAAGACCAAACAACTTTTTGGCCTCGCATTGTGCTAGGTACCTAGCACAATGCTTTGTCCTCAAAATCTCAAAATGGATTTGTTAGTTTCACTTGAGATGCTAGCTGGAAATCAACTGGATATCTGGGTTCCCCATGATAATCTAGACAGTTCCATGCAGGTGCAGAAAGCAAAAAGCCATAAGGTGATTTCCTTAACACCCGGGACAATGGCCGAGCTTGCTGTTGTGTGCCGGCCAGGGCATTGTCACAATATGTGAAGGAGAACACTGAAGGTCTACAGTAGTTTGGGACTCACAAAAAATAATTCATTATGCATAATGGTGATGTTGGCAGTGCATGCCAAATGGTTAAATCTAATGTAGCATACAGTTTCATTAAGGCACAACAAAATTAATCTATCCCTTCCCACCAGGAGGTTTAAACAAAAGCAATGGGGAAGGAGCTGCATGCAAAAAGCAGCAATTCATTAATGAAATGAAGACATGTAAAATAATTAGGCTTATAACAAGAGATTAGAGAACTAAATTAACCCTTCTGTTTACTTTGCACAGAATGCAGCAGAGAACTTTGGCAAATGTTATTATGGAAATGTCAACTCAAAAGATTATCCCGGTGGCCTCCCATAAAGGAGTGACCTATGTTGGTCCCTAGCATAATAACTTCTCTTGACAATAGTTGAAATCATATCTGCAAGGTTTTACCGCGTGGGTCCTGGAGGCCCGAAGGAAAGCAGGTATGGCCGCGGAGCTGTAAATGAAACAGTTAATGTTTAAAAAGTCAGGTTTTGATGTTGACATGCTGTATTCTAACTTGGGTAATTAATAATATTGAAATGAAGGAGCTAATCTAAATCAATGGTGGGCTGAAGCTTTCCTCTGCCTGGTTAGTAATGATAAGCCAATGGGGACAATTGAGCTTCTTTTCTTAATAACGCCCCAGTCCTCATCTGCATGGGGGATTGGTGGGAACAAGGGCCTGTCCACTTGATGGAGATAAAATGCACTCAGGACAAAACAGACTGGGAAATGGGACATGAACTTCCTGGCAGGTGCCCTCCCAGCCACAGATCACGAGGCTTTGGAACTTGACTCTGGTCTCCTGCATCTAGGCTCCCTAACCTAGGGGCTGCAGTATAGGGTTGCAGGCTGTTGTTCCTCCAAGCCAGGGAGAAAAGAGAGCAAGTATAAGAAGAAAAAGACCCTGTGTTTCCCTCTTTGGAGTTCCTGATGTGGAGCTTCTACATAAGATACTTTTCTGTTCATTCATTCGTTCTTTCATTCAGTGCTTACCTGCATCCTACCACATACCAGTCACTGTGCCTAGCACTTCTTTTATGCTAGAATCTTATTTGATCATCACAACAACCTGCAAGGAGGGCACTGTTATTCCTGGTTTTAAAGCGAGCAAATTGAGGCACAGAAAAGTGCATGATTTCCCCATATCCCCAGCTCAGGTGATGAAGCAGCCTGTGAACCCAGGACTCCCCAGCCCTATATTTACAGCCATCATTGTTGCTAGGAATTTGCCCTTATTATCCTCAAGAGAGGAGACATTTTCCTCCATTATCCATATATTCAAATTGAGGTCCCAGGGTCATTCTGGAAAAAAATGAGAACTTAGAACCCCCTTAGACTGTCATAATCTTTATTAATCGTTAGTAATCTACTTTGCCTGCAGAGCCACACTGCAATTTCCAATGCTAAGCAGAACTATCCCCCCTGAGAGGTGTTGTGTCCTTGATGGTACTTCAAACAAAGAAAACAGTTTCACATTTTTGCAGACCTGTGAATAAATGGCATCCAGAGCCTACCGTAGTGTCTTGATTTGATTTGATGAATGAGTGAAGGAAAGAACAAATGAATGGCTCTGAAAGGTGCCTGAGGCTTCTCTGATCTTGTCAGGTCATTGCTATTGATACAGACTCGTGCAGGAGGTGGATAAACAGTAGGCCAGGCATGTCAGCACTGCCTGCTCGAAAGGTAGCCTACAGTGTGGGCGCAAATTACACAGTTTCTTTGTGAAAATGCTTTTTATGTTCGATCTGAGCATTGTCTGCGATGCCCCACAAAGATTGGGAGAATCTGTTTTTAGGATAACCTAACATACATTAAAAGCAATTGACTTCAGAGAAAATACTGAAGAATCACTTTGTTCATTGTCATTGATTTAATGGGAATCAAAAAGAAAATTAGGTATGAACCTATCATTTAAAAAGAATTTTTTGTTTTATTTATTGAAGGTAGAGACATCTGCATTCCATGACCCATATCTTGACTAAGTAAATTAAACAAATGTGGCGGGTACTATGTAGCTAGTAATTTACAAGTGTTCAGACTCTTGAGGAAACATGATGTGTATGGAGTTTTCCATTTCAAAAAATAAATGAGTGGATCCTTTGTGCCTGAGTTCCATGGAGGTGGTTAAGGCCCTAAGTCAAATTTAAGGATTTCTCTTTTGCAAATTTTTTTTTCTATAATCAGTCTCTTCCTTCCACCCCCCAAATTTTACTCTAATCTGCTGGGTTTTAGGCTTCTTAAACCACAAGGATTATATAGTCAACCACATCCACAAGGTGATTATTGTTTACCTCCTGATGGATTTGTTCCTCTGAATCATGACATCATTGGACCATTTTGCTACTGTCTCTGAAGACAGCTCTGAATATCTCTGCAAAAGCAAGCATAGCACTACCTGCAATGGCTTTGGAAAGCACTCCAGTATAGTGTCACCAACACTTGAGGACTCACCACACCTTACCAACATACCTCGTACATCCTCACTTCTGTTTGCAGCTCTGGATCAAATGCCTCATTCCAAACCTTTGGTAATTTTTAGTTTCAGTTGAGGTGATAATCTGTGCATAGGTTGAGTTCCAGCCAGAAAAGCTTTCTCTTTACTCTTCAGGAAGAGGGGGAAATCATTTGCTTAAGAGGTGTGATTGGAGAAGTGCCGGAAGTACCTTTAGAGAATAAATAGTCTTCTACCACATCTGAAGTTCATTCTTTTGGGTGGCCCATGTTCGACTGCAGATACCTCAGGGTGGTGACATATTAAGTTTGGTGTTAGATAATTTCGTCATCCAATTTCCAACTAAAACATCTGAATAGGTTTGAAAAAGGGAAGAAAAACTGAAACTGGCTCTGGAAGTAATCTCAAAAGGTGAGTTTGAAGAGAGTTTTGAGGAATGAAAGCATCACATGTGAGTTTTTGGTATCTTTGACGAAAATTTTTGTGCTCAGAAGTTCAGGATATTACATTTGTTTTAAAAATCAACAATTTATTAAGGTGATACTTTCGAAAACATTTGGTTTTTAAGTTCAACTTACACATATCTTATTTCTAAAGCAAGCTAATTTTAACACTTTCTTTTAAGGGGGATTTTAATTCATTTTTTGGCCTGATTTATAAATTATTCATTAAATTTCTTTAAACATGTTAAATTGAGTGTATAAATTTCATATATTCAATCTTCTTTTTATACGTCCTTTGACTAGCAAACACATTTTTCTAAAAAGGTTTCAGCTTGAAATCACAAGCATACTCATTTTAAATTTGAATTGTAATGCTGACCTATTATCCTAATAGGATAAAGTCTGTTAATTATTACAAATTCCCCAAAATTCTAAATATGCACATATTACTTATAAACATCCAAATATTAATATTATATGATTGATTTTATTAAAATATATATACACTTCATTCTAAATCTTCCCATGGTTAAAAGATGCATATCTGCTAAAGAAAAAATTGTGTCATTCTAAAAAATTTTGCAATAACCTTTAAAAGCAGTTTTACGGCTGCATTTTTAGATGAATGGGGTTTCCTGGTGATTAAAGACACCATAGGCCAAGGCACCAACAGAATTTACATCTATGACTCTGATGGGAACATGAAGTCCCTCCCAAGTTTATAGTCGCTGTGTCAATACTTGCCAAATGTTTGAATCATATCACTACCTAATATTTGAGTCTGACTTTTAGAATCTCTAATTTCTACATATTGCTTTACCATCTGCTTGGATTCAACTTCTCTCTCTACTACTTCATTCTGTAATATTTTTTTTCAAGTTCTTCATGTTAGAGCCACAAGTCAAAGAGATGTAAACTGAGAAAAAAGATACAAAGAGAAAAATTTGCAAAGAGATGCAAATGACATGTAATTGAATCTCCTATTGTTTTGTCTAATCCTGTAGTCACTGTCTTAATAAGGTCATGTCAAAGACAAAAATCAGTCACAGTATTGTATTGTTATGCCTTATTAACACAGATGAATGTCAACCTTCAAAGTATCACCCTGGGAAACTGTGCAAGTTACTACCTGAGTTGTCCCCACTCCCAATTCACGTGCCCCATACTCATTCCACCCACATGTGGAACTCTTGCTTCCTTATACCATTGCTGAAAGGGCTAAGAGGTATTGGTGATGTCCCCAAATGGAGTTTGGAAAGTATCTCCCACACAGACCTTGCTAGGCAAGTTGCTTAGTTCCCATGGGAATGCTGCTCAGTGCCCCCCTAAGCTGGGCACATGGTTATATCATGGTCATGGAGGACACCTGGACTCTGCACAGCCTGCCTTCCTTCATGTGCTGTTGGAGTGAACAGGGAAACGCTAGGAAAAATCACGAGGAAAGTGAAATGTTCTATTAATTTCTCCAGTTAGATTTTCTAGAATCTTCTTTTTCCCTAAGTTCTCCTCTGTTTTCTGGAGAGGGTGTCTGTTTATAGTTACCTCCAATCTGCTGGGAAAGAACAATTTGGCCACCTGCACTGGAATTCTGGTTGATGGACATTGAGTGGTGGTCAGAAGGAAGTGGGGGGACAAGAAAAACCCTAAACGGGAGATGAGGTTAGACAGTGTGCTCCCGTGGAGCAGAAGGAAGCTACTCAGTGGACAGGGCTGAGGTGCTGGTGGTGGTGAATTACGGAAATGGGCGAGGAAGACTGTTTTGGTCTGGGTGAATCCAGTAAGGAAGAAAGTCGTTCTGAGAAGTGCACAGCGAAAGATTCAAAACCACTTCCTCCTCCTCCCCTGACTTAGTCTTTGGATCAGTCTGGTGTCTCTTTCTTTTTCTTAAGGTAGTTTCCTTCCAGGGAGCAACTCTGTCCTTCATGTGAATAGTCCTCAACAGGCTCTACCCCACGGAGTAACAAACCTGCACTAACAGGATGGGTGTGCAGCTCACAAGATGACCCTCCCTGTAAGAGTCCCCCACCACCTCGACTTGCTCCACAGCCAGAGACAAGCCAAGATGAAGTGGGCTGTCTGGAGGCCTGGAGATTCCCCACAGTCATTCCTGGAGGAATTCAAACAATGTCCTCAAAATACTCAAGTGAGAATCAAGCAGAGAAAATTCAATTGCAGAAATGGGGTTTATGATTCTGGAAGCCACTTCTTAGGCTTGCAGGCCCTGTCCCATACCACATCAAATGTATTAAACATTGCACACACTAAAGATATTATTTTTGCTATAAAAAATGTAAGGATCTTTTATAATTTTGTGTTTTGAAATGATTTTACTTACATCGAATATTTATAATCATTTACAATCTATGGTCATTTTTTCCAATTATCCCAATGCTCGGTTGGCCCCCGTTTGCACTGATGCATAAGACCACCTTTGTTAAATTCCAGGTTCCCATATACACGAGAGCTTCTTTCTCCTTTGCAACATTTTTCTGCTTATCTATGCCTGTGAGAACACTACTGCCCACCCACCACCCAAAGCCTTTCTTCTTCCGTAAAATTGTCTTAGTTATTTACTGTTCCATATGAATTTTAGGATCAGCTTACTAAACACCACCTATAGCCCTATTTGTGTTTCAATCAAAATTGCATTTAATCTATAGATTTGGAGAAGACTGACATCTTTTCTATCCTTCAATAAAGTTTTATGATTATCTCTGCAAAAATCTTGCATATCTTTTCTTGGATTTGTTCCTAGGTGCCTAATAGCTTTTGTTGTTGCATTTCGTTGCACTGGTATCTATTTAAATTTCCAAGTTCCATATTATTACAGGTATATAGGAATGCTATTGATTTGAGTATGTTGATCTTACAGAGCTATTATCAATTTTAATAGTGTATGCAATAGACATTACCAGGTCTCCCTGAATGTACAAAAAAACTGCACCTTCCAGGAACACTGCAGTCAAGGAACATGTGATGAGTTGTGGCCAGTAAAATGGGAGTGGAAATGACCGGTCTGAGGCAGTGAAGGGCTTCAGCATGATGTTGTAGTCTCTCTCTCTTCTGCTGAAACAGATGTGGATGCCTCATGTTGAGGTGGCAGAGCCGGAGTGGATGAATCCCCGCATGGTTGAGAGCCACTCAGAACCTCAACGGACAACATGAGAAGGAAATAAATCGCTGTGTGTTACATCACTGACATTTCAGGTTAGTTGTTACCTACAGTCACCCAGCCTCTACTAACTAGTACAGTTTGTCTGTAGATTCCCTTGGATGTTTATGTGGACCATTGCAGCAGCTGTGAATAATGACAGTTTTGTTTCTTCCTTTCTAATTCCGAGGTAATTAAATTTTTATGAATACCAAACTTAACAATTAATGAAGTTGACACAATGTTACATTTTGTAGATCTTTAATTAAACATTTATTAATTTTGATTTGCAGTTTTCCTTTGTGTTCTTACAGGTCTCAGACATTTACGTAGGCTCTTTCAAAACTGATCAGCCCCAGGCCCTGTGATAAGAGTGCCTAAGGGTTGACAAGGCCCTCGTTAGGGTAGTTGTCATTTTCATAACCTTACCATCCTAGGAACCTGCAATTCTAGAACGGAATAATGTAACACAGGCACAGAGAGCCCTGGCTAAGGTGAGTCAACTGGGCTTGGACAAAAAAATACAACAACACAACAGCACCATAAGCATCCCAGCAAAGTGATGCTGGGACGTCTCTCTTTTTTCCACTTTATCCTTTCCTTTAGGAGGAGAATCAGAGTTAGTTTTCACTCTCTCCTTCTCTTACTTCCAGAATTTGGTAAAGACCCTGAATATCTTATTATTACCATTTTAATACTGTATGTATGCTCTAGTTCGAAAAAGTCCAAAATAATAAAACCTGACCTTATCAAAGAATATATGAATTGGAGGATGGTAATTTGCTTTACAAAGGGTTTCCTGCTCCACAAAATGAATTCAACTTTGGTGTCCCTAAAACAGCCAGTTCCCTTGGTGCGTGTTAAATATAATTCAATTTACAAAAATTCGATTTGCATATAACCTTTTCAGTAGCACATCCATTGTGCAAAGCAATGTACACTTGTAATTGGCTGCAAATTGCCAAGAGACCACCATTGCACATACTATTCCTAGATGTGCAATTTTTTCTTGATCTCCATGGAATAGAGGAGTGAAGCGGCTAAAGCTCCAGTTGTTCATCTGGTCCCATTGGCTGTGCTAAGAAAGAACATTTGTTGATTATTTAGGGGCAACGTGTACTATGTACAAATTAATGTTGTGTATTTAGAAACAGGAAATGAGGGAGGTTAGGTGAACTGAACATGGATTGCCTGGCTGGGTTTGTGATAACTTCTGTATTGGAGAAGATCTCTTTATCTTGATGGCCTGATGGGCATCAGGAAAAAGAGAAAGGGACAATTTGCGATCATGGCTTGGATATCATTTTTCCCCAGGAGGCGGTGAACCTGCAGCAGCATCTTCCAAGGCAAATAGTGGAGCTTGGTACAGTGACCTGAGCTGTGTGGATGAGGAGAGAGTCACAGCTGCCGCAATCAGCTACAGTGGCCTGACCCAGGGGCCTCTCTGTGTAGGAGGTCAGCGTGTCGTTTTCTTGTGTCTGTGTAACAAGCAGAAGTGCCAACTTTTTATGGCAAATTGAATTAAAGTAGATTATTGCCAGTGATGCCAAGCTGCATCTAAAACCCTTTGCAACCTAAATATTAAAATCCCTGCCTGGCACATCACACTCCCTTTTCAGAAATGATACCTTCCTCACACATTCCTGCTGCCTCCCTTCTGATGTCTGATGCCAGGGCCCTTCTCTTCTGGTTAGGAAGCTCCCTCAGGGCTCTCATACAGGGCGGCTATCAGCTCTCCTTCCCTGGACCAGCCTGCAGGATGTGTCAGACTCCTGGGAAGAGGCACAGTCCTCTCTCCAGAGACCCGGGCTCTGCCAGCTTTTGGGAGGATGCCCTGAAAGCAGCCAAACAATGACAATCTGGATCTAGTTCTTCTGGTGTTGTTTTTTGGTTTTTTTGGGGGGGGGATTGTTTTTGTTTTTGCTGAAAGGAAAGACTCCTTAGCCCCCAATTCAGCTGAGTAGTCTCTCACACTGCAAGTTCAACTCCCAAAAGGCAAGGCTTGGCTCCTTCTGATTCTGAAGTAGGTGTTATAAATGCACTGCTGTAAACTCCCTGGGAGCAGATGAGATACACACATCAATTAATAAGTAGCAACAACTTTAAAACTGGAATTTCTCCTAAATCAAATAAAAATATGGTGATATTTCTTAGAAGCCCAAGTTTGGTGTAGCTCACTAAACACTTTATCTCAGCCCACCTCCAAAACAGAATTCCTTATTTGACCAAAATTATTTTTGCTGGGTGGGATGCAGGACTGCCACTTCTGGGGGGCAGATTGTGTATGGCACAGCTCCAGGGCATGCCATTAGCATAGACCAGGATGAAGGTGCCCCTTAATGTCAGGCAGGTCACAGCTTGCACAGTTGTGCCCTGTAGCACTGGCCCTGTGAAGAGTGAGGCTGATATATTTCTATTTAGGCCTGATTCAGGGAATGGGTGCAGACCCGCTGGGTTCATATACCTGCTTGGCCACTTATAATCTGTGCAATCCTGGACAGTCTGCATAACCTCTCACTCATTGACCAGACACAGCAAAGGCCAACTCACAGATGGACAGTGAAGACTAAATGAGAGGATGAGGTGACAGTGCCTGGCCCATTGTCATCATAGATGTGAGGTTCCCTTCTTGACAGTGCTGCTGGGAGCTGGGCATGTCCAACAGCCAGTCTGGACAAGTCAGCTTTTGTCCCTTCTTCATCCACTTTACTCCTGGAGGTCAAGGGCAGAATGAGAAGCTAACAGAAGACCAGGGCCATGGCTTTGTGGCCTCTGCAGGGTCTGTTTGTGAGGTGATATGAGGAAAATGGAGTAGTTTAGTCAGGCCCCCTCGCCTCAGGTCTGGCTGGGTGTGGTGCAGCACATCCTTTATAAACAAGTTGTGTGGGAGTAGAGTTAGTGCACATATACACCTGTATATCTTTAGGCTTGTTGCTATTTCTGTGTGCTCTTTGGTGTGTGAGGCAGCAGCTCTGAACTGCTGGTTGACAGAGCTTGCGTCTAAGAATAAAGTCTATTATTTCTTCACTCACAGGTCCAAGGACCTTTTCCTGTTACCTAGCTCATAGACCTGCATGTGAAGGGTTTGTGACCCAGTATGGACAATGGGCTCGAGGCATCTGTGAGCTCCAGACCCAGCCCTAGCTCTATAATTGGCATAGCATGCAGCAGGATTCTGAGCAGGTACTGGAGCCAAAAGCCCCTTGGGAGAAGGAGGAAATGTTGCTACTCTTCAGTATGTTGTGCCCTGTGGCCACTTTCCTGTTGACCGAGATCTGGTTGCTGCTCACTATACTGCAAGTCAGCATAGACCAGGCACTATAGCAGAGAACCCCTTGGGAGGGGGAGGAAATGTGGCTGTCCTTGAGCATGTGGTGCCCAGTGGCCACTTTTCTGCTGACCGGAATCTGGCTACTGCTCACTATACTGCAAACTGATTGAGATTTGAAGTGGAAGGCAGAGTTGTTGGAAGTGCGGATAAATGTCCTGGAGGATGACATGCAGTGACTGGCCACTCCTGCCTCTCACACCAGGGAAGACAACAAACCCAGTGGTGAGTTGGGGGAGACCATGCATCTCTAAGCATGACCTGTGGTGCATCAGAAAGTGAAACACAAGCAGCCTATGGGACTTGGCAGACAACCAGTGGGCAATCCATAGGTGACCCAGTTTACCACCTATGTCCTGTATACCCAGGTTGAATTAGTTGACTTGTGGAGACAGTTCTGGCAGAAACAGAGGGAGCCCCTGGTTGCTTGGCTGCTGCAGTTCTGGGACCTAGGGGTGGACAGTGTGATGTGCTCCAGTGAGAAGATGGAGAAGTCAGCCTCCATTACCATACACCCATCCCTGAGGCAGTGGCTGCAGAATAGCCACAGATATGCACAAGGGCCACGTAATCACTCCTTAATGGACTGGGTGAGTGCAGCTGCCTGAACCATGTGGGTGAATGCTGTAGAACTGCCCAAGATTGTTAGTAAGTGGCAAACATACACTGAGTTGGTTCATGTCATTCGGGAGCTGGGTATGTGGCAGTCCATGTTCAATGTGGACACTTGTGGCCCGGGTGATGAAAACTTTACAGGCAGCATGAGAGACATAGTGCTGCAAAATGCCCCATCAACATCCATGGGTCACTGATGTCCATACTGGCCACATACATTGGCCATCCTATACATGAGGTAATGACCATGATAGCCGACTTGGGTGAAGTAGAGGATAGTAGACAAGTAAAAGGTGTCCAAAAGGTGGCTAAGACCAAACCCACAAGAAGTGCTCAGGATTTTATCCCACATGGACCAAGCAAGACTAGCCATAAGCAGATGTGGCTTGACTTGCTTGCAGCAGGGGTTGATAGCAAGAAAATTGACCAGCAGCCAAATGCAGTTCTGTTTGCCTTGTGGCAACAATTGTGCCCTGAACAGCATTTCACTCAATGTCCGGAAACAGGTAGCAAGGTATTCTCGGTGGATTTAAAGGACTTTTTGGTTGCTCCCGAGGAGGTAGATGAAATGTTACATTTTGATTAGGGAGCAGGCCAAGGTGCTCATCTTTTGGGGGCAGGCAAGGACTGGAGGCCTCATGTTGAATTGGCAGTACATTGGTCGAGGACTAATGTGCAGCGTGTTTTGGCATTGGTGGGTACAGGCACAGAATGTAGCCTGATATATGGCAATCCAGATAAGTTTCCAGGGGCCACAGTTCATATAGATGGTTATGGAGGACGTACTATTGAAGTCAAAGCTGTGTCACTGCCATTAAGCATAGGACAATTGCCTCCTCGTGTGTATAATGTATATATATATCCCCAGTAGCTGAATACATCTTGGGTATGGATGGACTTTATGGTTTGCATCTGCAAACAACAGTTGGAGAGTTTTAGCTTCGAATATGGACAATAAAGCCTGTGTTACAGGGATATACCCAGCATTACCTACAGGTGTTACCCAAGCCAAGACTTTCACTATCCCACCACCACCATACTCCCTTCCCATGGACGGGAGATTTGCCTTTTCTGAAGCAAGTGAGGAAGGAAATCCAGGACCAAGAGGAGCGGCACTAAGGACCTCTCCAAAAGGCACCTAGGAAAGCTTGTTTAGGAAGTCCTGGTCTTCAACAGCTGTTCCGAGAGGACTGGACTGTGCTTTCACCAAGCAGTGTCTACACAAACATTAAGAGTGGTATTCTGGTTAGCTATGGCTATATTATCAAGCACCCTAAAGCTCAGAGGCCTAAAACAATTTATTAACCTGTCTGACCATTCCGTGGCTCAGCTGAACAGTATTCACTTAGGCTATCTCATCCTGTTGTGGTCAGATGGCAGCTGGGGTCAGCGTCATCAGAAGGCTTAGCTGGGCTGACAGCCCCAGGATGTCACTCACAAGGCTGAGAGTTGATGCTGGCCATCAGCTGGGAGCTCAGCTGGGGCTGTTGACTGGAGCACCTCTCCTATATGCATTCTCTCCATGTGGCTTGGGCTTCCCACTATGTGGTGGCTGAGCTCCAAGGGGGTGTCCCAAGAGTGACTGTTCCCAGGCTTCCCAGAAGAAGATGTAGGGCTTCTTATATAAGCTTCAGAAGTCATACAGTATCACTTCTGCTGCATTTCACAGGTCCACAGCAAATCACAGAACCTGCCAGATTCAAGAAAAAAGTTGTACACAAAGCATGAATAATGACAGGCATGACTCATTGAGGGGATCATCTTTAGAAATTAACCATCCCAGGCAGCACTGGTGAGGCTGGTCCTTCTATCACGGCTGCTTTTGCATTAGGTTTTTTGTTTTTTTTAGAAAAACTCACTCCTCTTCCTCCAGCTTTCCCCAAGGTAAGATATTAATGAGATCATATTTGAACTCCCTGTCAAAGTAATGCCTCCTCATAAAGTGTACCATTATTATTAGCCTGCCTGATCGCTGCCACCTGGAGTCCACAGGAGACAGGATGAGGGACAATATTGCATATATCTCAACAACAAATAAAACTTCATTAAATCCTTTGAAATAACACAGACATTCAGATTTAGTACAGATCAAATCCTATTACCAACAAATTGCATCAAATTGCCTCCAAAAATCTGTGGAACCAGATGTTTTCCAATCCCTACTTCCTTCAAACAAATAATGTAAGCAAAATGAAGGACTGAGGTCTGTTAGAACGGGACTTGATCCGTTTTCTTTTGGTCGCAGGTTCAGGCATTTTAAAATCAGAAAGAAATTCTTGCAGGGCTCACGAGTGTGAGCTGGCTGAGAACCAGGTCTCATTTAAACGGCAGAAAATGCACCTTTCTGCTGCCATCGAGCTTCCCTTCCAGGCCCTGGGGATTTCCACTTGAATCTCTGGTCAATATCTGGTGAGACAGCACAAAAGCATGCATGGCAGCTGGGAGCCCCACGTAAACCCAGAACTTTCCCTAGGACGAGAGTAAACTCAAAATAAAGGAAAGGGCTTCAGACCACGTGAGCTCCTGAGGTGGTAGTGGAGGTACTGGCATTGCACAGCATTTACACGTTTCTCCAAGTTAAGCCTCTGCTTTTACTTTTTCTGAATACACACATTTCTTAATACTTTTCTACTTGTTTCTGCATAAAGATCCTAAAGAGATACATTAGGGTTAGGCTGGTTATACAAAAGCCATCTAGGAACGCAACTGCACCTTCAGATGACAACGGTTCTCCCAACACAGATGTTCCCAAAGGCCATCCCAGGCCTTCCCTGTGTTCTAACCATTCCCAGTTCTCCTGTCAGGGAGCATCTTTTCTTGCCCCTTGAAGTTTGCAATACCGCACACGTTCAGCTTCGCCCCACAGACCTCTGCTTGACTTCCGTCCCTTTGAGCAATACACACATGGGCAAAGGAAGTAGGGTGCACTCGGACGGGAACTGGATGGACGGCAGTCGGCCTTCTCACAGGGTTTCCAGAAATATGGCACATGTAAAGTTGGAGATCCCTATACTCTAATACAGGGGACATTTCTTCAAGTTGTCTTCATGTTATCCTCCCTTCCAAATACATCCATTGCCATCCCCACGCCTGTTTTCCATTAAAGAATCCCATCTCCTATCCTCCTCCTTAGTCCACTGCCAAATTAACCTCAGTAGCTATCAGCAGTCCTTCTTGAGATAGGAGATGCTCAGTTCCCTGGATTTGGGTTTCAGGCACTCCCCTGGGTCTCAAACAACTCTTCTAAGACTAAGCCCCTCCTCTGGGCCCTGAGTAACTGTTGCTTGTTGCCCCTATTTTCTGCACCAACACGGGGAGATTGAGACCCCAGGAGGTAGACTTCTGTAATTCCAGTGGCTGCATGCTCAGTAGAAAGGAGTTTATCCTTGAATGGACTTCCACTGAGGGCACTAGAGAGCACCAAATATATGTTAAGTAATTTTTGGTGCATATGTTGAAATTTGACCAATGAGCATGTGCAAGGCTATGTTACATAATCTGTTACATAACTGGGAACCACTGCCTTAGATCCATGAATATGTATAGAATAGCTAACCATAAAGGTAGAATCCAGGAAGAAGGCTGGGCTGCTACTCACTCTCTCTGGAGCCAGCCCGCACTTTGCCTGTGAGGTGTGTATTTCTTACTTTTTGTATTAAACCTGCCTTTACCAGGCTGCTACTCACTCTCTTAAGCCAGCTGCATTTTGTCTGTGAAGTATGTATTTCTCACTTTTGTATTAAACTTGCTGCAGCTGCTGCTCACTCTCGAGCCAGCCCACACTTTGTCTGTGAAGTATGTATTTCTTTCTCTTTGCGTTAAACTGGTTTTCACTTTCTACTCTGACTCTGCTCTTGAATTCTTTACTGTAGCAGAGTCAAGAATCTGGTAGACAGGGTCCAGGTCCAGCATCTGACCTCCCCAGACCCTCTCCTCCAGGAACAATTTAATTGACTCCTTTGTTTCATCTCACAGTTATACCCCATATATGCTACATTATTTATGTTTGGTTTTCATCTAATTTTGTCTTTAATGCAACGAGCACAGGCTGGGAATCAGCTGAAGTGTTGGAGATTCTGCTAAGTTCTAGGGATATAGAAATAGTCCTTTCCCAAGCAGAGCATGGTCTTTTGGTCTTTCACAGGTGTGCATCTTGCCCCTCCCAATAGATTATCAATACTTGAGAGACAAGAATCAGGCCTTTTGTTTCCCTTTACACCCCTCCTTCCACCTCAGCCAGTGCAGAGGCTCTGCTCACAGAGGATGCTCAGCATAAATGACTGGGGGGCTGATGGCCTTGGACCCTCAGACCAGATGCTGACTCTACTTGCAAGGATGACTCACAGTGATGGGTGTGGTCTACGAAGCCCCTAAAGAGCTATTTGGGGAAAGTGATTCTTAACTTTCCACTGTGTCACATGGGGGTCCATGGCAAGAAATTTGTTTCTTGTATCTTAAGTACATTCTTAAAGGATAAACTTCATTTTTACAAGCTGGACAGACTCAAGATTGTCTAATCACAGTCTTTCTCGCTGTCTTTGGAATCTTCTTTCTTGAGTGGTGTTGGGCCAGCATCTGGAGGAGCCGGTATGGGGTCTTAGGTTGCAGCCTGTCCAGAGGGCCAAGTCAGAAGAGCGCAACCATTGGGGATGCACCACTCATCTTTGGCAGGTACCAATTATCACAGAGATGAAAATTTCTCAAATTCTTTATTTTTTTAAATCAAAAACTGCACATTTCCTTGGGAGCGTATCATGCTTGTGAACACCACATTTACATGTGTTTGGGAAAGAAAGGATTAAAAATCTTGCCTTTAAAATGCCCTCTTGCCCAAGGTGTCTACACAGCAGTTAAGAGGTTGACAGCAATCCTGGTGCCTTGCTGAAAATTCCCAAATTCCTTCTGCAAGGAGGTGGGAGCCTAGCAGGTCTTTGCAGAAGTTGTCTACGGAAATTTTTGCCTCCCCCAAAGTGGCAGACTCCGCGCACTAGACTCAGGGTGTGGTTGGAAGCTACCCATTTTAAATTGTCCTTTTATTGATCATGTTGTGCACCAGTAATTGCTTCTTCGGCTTTAGGTATTTTAATTACTTACCTTTCCCCCCCGTCTTTGAGTCTCTGGGTGATTGGATCACCAAAGGTGAAACTTCAAATAATTCTAATAAAAAAAAAAGAGTCTGTTATGATGTTGGTGCAGTGGCCCTCTTTACTAGACTAGCTCCAAAATGAAAACAACACTTAAAGGATGCTGCCTGTGGAAGCAGAGCTCCGCCTTCACCGGCTCCAGGAGTCCAAGCTGAAGCTCAGGGTGCACATGCTCAGCTAATAAGGCAGGCCCATGAGGTGCACGTGTGCATGGCACACCTGTGTGTTTGTGCAGGCACACCTGGACACTTCTCTCCTAGAGACAGGAGCAACAAAAAAACCTTTATCCAGGGCAATGGGGGCCCCCTCCAGGATGGGAAGCATAATTTAAAACAAGGATCATCTGCTGTGCATGTTCAAAAGGAGCTGCTGTATTTTCAGAAAACTTTCTTCCCTCCTCTCTAACCTTCCTTCTCTATTACTGACAGGCTGTGGAGGTGCAAAATCTTTACTGTACCTTAGGGCAGGAGCAAGTGGAGTAAAGCAGAGATGTGGCCCTAGTAGAAGCTCCCAGCGTTGTCACTTGAGCTGACCTTCCCTCCACGTTCTGCCCATTGTGCACCTCACCGGGGCCAAGTCTCAGAGCCGAGGCAGCTGCAGGGCAGGAGGTTCAGATGGGGACAGGGAAGGAGTGAAGCTGCATGTTGTCAAAGAGGGACCAGGTCAGAAAAACTATGCCAAGCACCAGACCTGATGACCGGAAGACATGTTTCTTTTCCATTCCTACCTCATTATGTGAAAATAAAAAACTTTTTAAAAAGCCAATTCTGAAAAACTGTTTGTAATATCTTTGTTACATAATTGAAATGAAAAAACTTATTACACATTTTACTTTTTAAAAGAATTTTCTGTTCACTAATTATTTCAGTAACCCTGTATGGCATTTTATAATTTTTATCTTCATTTAATAGTTGAGGAAACTGAGATTCAGAGACGCTAAGTGACTTTCCAAAACTCACACAGCAGTTAGGGCAAAGCCAGGACTTGAATCTCCTTCGACTAAGATCAGTTCTTTATAAAACGTTATTTATTTATTTATTTTCATTTAATCCTTTTCTCATCCCTGATCTATTTTTCTCTTTTTATTTTGCCAGGAATCCATACATCACTCTAATGTTATAAAGTTGCCTTTCCCTCCTTTATATGCAACCTCAGAGACAGATTTTCTTGGGTGGTTTTGGGGGAATCATCTCATTATATTACGGTTTCAGTAAATGCGTCCACATACACGTGCTCTCAGTCTGAGTATTTTAATTGCTTGGGCTCTGAGAGCAGTTGAAGGGATCCCAATGAGACAGGACTCTGTCTTGTTCCATGAGGACTCCAGGTCTCTGTCACACTTACCCTGTTTCTCAGGCACAGGGCTGCTCTGAGATCTTAGAGGACATTTTTTCCTGCCCAAATTGCTACTATTAGGTACCTTGTATGCTTGGTTCTCCACACATATTATCCTTCATCTTCACAAGAGCCCCATAAGATATGGATGATAATGATGATAATGATTATTCCCAGTTTACAGATTAGGAAATTGAGGTTCAAAGAGTTTAAGCCATTGTCTATGCAGAGCTGCAATTTATTTTGACTCCAAAGCCCACACTCTTTTCTTTGTACTTTCTTCCTTTGTTTTGATATTAATTGTTTGGTATTAAGAGAGCAGAAATATCCTTCATAGTTTAATGACTAAAAATATTGGAGGCACCAGTATCAGCACCCACAGGGTCACCCTTAAAGCCACAGGATGAAGCCTAGAACCTGAGGCTCAAAAGTGGTGAGTCAGCCTAAAGAATATGAGAATTTGCAAATTCTAATTGCAATCCTCTAGCTAAGCAATAACCACCTGTGTGACTTTGGGCAAGTTGCTTTGTGTCTCTGGACCTCTGTTTCCTTACCTATCTAATAAAGAGTTTAGAGGAGTTCCTCTCTGAAGTCCCATCCTATCCTAAGATTTCTATTCTACAATTTCCATAGCACACCTATTGGGACCTGTTCTTTTTCCGAACAGTTTTGCCACCTGTAATCTCATGAAGCAATAAGACTCAATTCCCCCTAACCACAACATTCAGCATTCCCACTTCCCCAAAGCATATGGCACATGGATGCCTGCCAGGAAGTTCTGCGAACGGAAGTGAGGAATGAATGAACATCAGCAGCCAACATGTTGGGTTTGTCTTCGTATTCTTATTACTGAGCATCTACAGTGGGTATGAGAGATAGTCCTTTTTACCGATTATCTCAAAGACGTGGTCTCTGCCTTTGCAGGGTTAATTATTTCAGGTCCTCTTCTTTACCATTCTACCCCATCAGCAACACTGTCCTGCCCAGTGTTCTTTTGTCATTTTTTACTTCTCTGTGTCTCTCTGTATCTTGTATACTAATTTTATAAACGGAGGCTTCAAATAGAGAAAAAAACAAGCCCCAGTGGCTCCCATTGGTCCTGCAGTGAAGGAAGAGTCGAGTGAAGATGGGTTTCATACATGCAGGAGAAGTGTCGAGTGAAGTGAGGAGAAGAGGGTGGGGAGAGGTTTTATTTTTATTTTAATTAGCATCCTGTTTTTTTTCAGTCGCCTCCAACTCTGTTCCAATTTCACTTTTTATTATAAAGCTCATGACCTTGATGAAAAAGGGGGAGAAGAGGACAGTACAGCAAATGAAATATATTTCATGAGCCATCACTTGGTACAGAATTCATCAGAATCCTAGTATTCAAGACTGAAGTCAGACTTTCATTTTTTAAAACCCATAGCGTTGTTCATTTTTTGTTCCTTTTTTATTTCTTTCTTTTTTTTCCCATTTGCAAGGTTGTGATTACAATTTTTTTCCTCTGTTGGTCACAAAACCCTATGCCCCTCCAAAGCTGCTCACAAAATTTCCCTGCTGCCAGGCTGTGGGTACCCAGGCTGAGGAAAGCCCAGCACGGCTGTCCTGTTTGCTGGCAGGAGTGCACCAGTGTGGCCCAGGAGAGCCTCTCGCTGCTTTGGCCTCCTTTCTGTTCCAGGAAGGGAAGGAGCTGGGGAGAGGAAGGGCGGAGCCCACTGCAGAGTTTGCCAAAATTTCACAAGGACTTATACTGACATTTCCAACAGGGATTCTCTTCCCAGGGTTGTACTGGGCAGCAGGGGATGGAGCAATGTAGATTGGACAAGCAGCTGATCTGTGATGACAACCTGTAGAGTCGTGAAAAAGTTTTTATTAGTGATGAGGATGCAGCCAGTCCTGCCAGCTACAAGCAAGGATGATCCAGAGCTCAGGTCATCATGTGTAGGAACTGCACAGCGGGGCAGGAGTGCATATCCAGCCCAGGGGCTTACTCTCAGTCACGGAAGACTCCAGCCTGTGCAGTAGTTACGTTGGGGGAGGGTGGTGATTTGATCCGAATCGATGTAACAACAAGCTGCTTGATGATGGCTGGGGAGGAGCGCAAGCCCCCCTCTTCCATTTCTGTGATAGTCAAAGGTCAGGCTGGGAAAAGATGTACCAGCCTGTAGTCCAATAAAACAAACAGTGTGAGATCCAAGTAGAGTCACTCAGCACTGTGGCTGTGTCCATGATCTCCACAAACACTGACATGGAATAAAAAGATCAAATCATCTGGCTGCTTTGTCCTGATGGGTTAAACACTGGTCTGCTTTCTTTGTATTTCCTTAACTGATGTTTGATCACTGAATTAATGAATCTGGTCTCTGCTCCCTTTTGGTTTGAGTTGGCTGTCTAGACGAGTTTGTATTTGGGCAGCTGAGGAATATGGAGACAGAAAAATAAAAAAGAAACAGAGGTGACCAGACGTGGGGCAAGGTAAGATTCATTGAGGGGTGGTGGCATATGGAACCAGGACAAAATCAAAATTGTAGCAAAGAGAATTTTTTTAGACTAATGGCTTCTGAAAAGCAACTTATTCCACAGTCCCAGGTGTCTTACAAAAATACTTTGAATTTCTTACGACCTATATAGAATATTTAATAAATGCACACTTTTAATATCACTATGCTCCATTTTAAGTTGAAATGGGTTTATGGAGCTTTAATAGGATATTCACTTCGAGTGGGTGGGGTAGAGGAAAGTGAGAAAGATAACAATTTACCTGAGATGTGGGAAAGACCCCTGGGAAAGGTACTTGACTACTACTGTGTAGGATTAACCATCCTCTAAAATCTCAAGTTCATTTACATGTATTTCTGAGAGACATTGAACCACATTCTTTCCTCAGAAGCTCTGTTTGTTCAGTTTGCTGACACCAGACTCTGCTAGGCTATTGTCGTGATGGTGCTTAAAGCCTGTCCTGGTTAGGAAGAACAGACTTTGAAATTTCCTCATACCTACTTTTCTCAGAATGTGTACAATGAGGAAAATTCATTTCCTTCCTGTTGAGAAAAGTTAATGATCATTTTCCATTCCATTAAAATATTACCCATTGTTATGACTTCAGTTTAGTGTTGCTGCAGAAATCATCATGTGTTGCAGAGTTTAGCTACGCCAAGGCCGAGGCCCCCATGTGTTATTTCAGAGTTTCTCTTAAAAACTGCATTGTTTCAATGAGTTATGACAAAAAAAAAAAAAAAAAAAAAAGAAGAAGAAGAAGCAAATCACACCATTTGGGGGGAATTAATAGGTAATTATATATTTTTTAAAAATCACTTTTAGCATGAAAACCCAAATTTTTTAAAATGTTGTCTCTAGAATATAATTATAAATGCCACATGGAGTCTCTGAACCAGAAATAAAAGCCTTACTTTAAGATATAATAAATACTTTAAGTATTGGGACAATGTTTTCTTTCAGGAGAGATGAAAAGTAGAATTACAGGCTACAACTGTATTGTAATTCCTCGAGTAGTTTAGTTATGCATTTATTTTTCAAAAATTTTCCATCTCCCTTGAGGGGTGTTATTATTTGGGTCCGAAGAGAACAAGGAAAGTTCGGGAAGTCGGCCTCAGAAGATTCAGCATCCCCACGAGTCAGAAGGCATTGTTTTTCTTGGTATATTGGCAGGTGCATGATCATCAGACCCAGAATTTCAGCAATGTGAAGGCAACTGCAGCAGGAGCAAAGAAAGGAAGGGGGGATCTTAAGGTGGTGTGAGGTGATTGTGGAGAAAAGGAAGAACAGCCTGGGATTTATTCAAGCAGATCAACTGAGGCAAATCGAGTATCAATTCCATTCCCTTCTGTACTAATTTGTTAAGGCTGACCGTAACAAAATACCACAGACTCATGGCTTAAACAACAGAAACTTGCTTTCTCCAGAACTCCAAGACCAAGGCGCCCGTAGTGTGACTTCCTCTGGTGTCTCTCTCCTTGGCTTGCAGATGGCCACCGCCTTGCTGCCTTCTCAGTTGGTCTCTGTGCACATGTGCCCTGAAATCTGTCCTTCTTATAAGGGCACCAGTCAGATTGGATTAGGGCCCACCCCAATGACCTTGGTATAACTTAATCACCTCTTTGAAGACCCTATATCCAAATACAGCCACACAGAGTCGAGCTCACCCATATGACCTCATTTTACCTTAATCACCTCTTTAAAAACACTATCTCCAAATACAGTCACATTCGGAGGTACTGAGGGCTGAGACTTCAATGTGTGAATTTTGGAAGGACACAGTTCAACCCATAACACCTTCCAGATGTTATTTTTTTAAATGCAAGAACAGGCGGTGTATGTGTGACAGATGTCAGCTGCCTCCTAAGCCACAGATATAAGGAGGAGTGAGGGGAGGTGAACATTAGCTCCCTTGGGATATTCGAGGCACTAAAAATTGTAAGGACCCAGTTTCGTTTTGGCTGAACTGTTTTTTATATTTTGTAATAAAAATTTCAGACATGCACAATGTAGACAGAATAAATTGTACAATAAGTCTCCATGTTCATCCACCAGATTCAACAATTGTCATGATTTTGATCCTCTTGCTTAATCTGTCCTCTCCTTTCTTTTCTTTCATTTTCTTTCTCTTTGGCTGAAGTGTCTTAAAGCAAATCCTGGGTATTGAGTCATTTTACCCTGCATCTCTTAAATATAACTATTTAAGTATGCACCTCTTAAAATATAAACACTTTCTTTCATAATTATAATGTCACATTAACAAAATTGACAATAATTTCTTGTACTCATTTTATTCCCAATTTAAATTTCCCTCATCTCAAAAAAAAAAAAAAAAAAAACATGTACTTAATTTTTTGAAACAGAATCCAAACAATATTATTATTACATTTGGTTGTTGACAGACACACTTATTCTGGGAAAACATTGTTTCTTTCCAGAGACCACATCATTTAGGACATCCTTTGAGGTTACTTATTTCTCCTAGGCAGTGATCTTAAACACCAGATATAAACTCTTGGTTTGATGAAGTGATGGAATTGCTTATCCTGTAGTGCATAGATGGATCCTGTAAATTTACCTGAGTAGTGGTCAGCCCTACTAAACAGAAAATTCTGCTTCCTTTTTGCTTAAATATCTTGGTTTCTGTGAACTGTCATTATATTAGATTCTATAATATTTCCTTTTGTTTTAGATAACATTTCTCATACAAAACACAGAAGGAATGGGCATCCTTAGATATTCCAGTTGCTTTAAGGTGATTCCCGCAGAACCTGGATTTTAGCTGTCTTCTCCCCCTCGACACTAGCACCTTTGAGATAACAAGATAAATGTGGTTCAAAACCAATTCCACCATCCATTCAAGTCCAGAGTTCTTATTGTGATTCCTGTGACTGTCCGGGGCTAACGTCCTGATGGGCTCCTCCCCTCCGATGCTTTACAGTCGTGGGTGGTGCCTCTATTTCACCCACATCAACCAGACACGAAACTCAGCTCCTTCAGGGGTTTTTGCAAACCTACACTCACACTTGACATTTTGTGAACTTCATCACTTCGTTTAAGAATTGGGGGCCGGGCCACGGAGAGGGGCTCTCATCACACAGGGCACAAAGTTTTTCCTCTTGCTGGTCTCTCCCCCACCCCCAACCTTTACAAGTGTGACAAATTCCTCTTCTTATCTCATGCAGAGCAGTTAAATAATAACTTTTCTTGCTTGATATTCTCTTGTGTCTTACCCTCCACCCCAATTGGCTTGCTAAAGTATTTCTTCATCCAACTATATTCGCGGCTCTCTTTAAGAGGAATTCTGGCAAATGCAATTTTCTCTACCTCGTTAGAAGTATCTAACAGCCCCCGTTTCTGATCCAGCCCCCACATTCATCCCACACGTCCCCAACAGTGTGTTGGGGCATCTCCTGAATTCCTGCACCTCAAAGAGCAGGGTACCAGGAATACTGCTTGTCTGGTGCAGCCACAGCTGTTCAGAGAATGGCAACAGCAGTGCGCAGAGTGATGCCACCCACACTGGAAGACTTTTTGACTTTATTGAAACACAGCACTCCCCAGGTGCATAAGCTTAGCAGTTTTCCCACACATAATTCTCATCACAATGGCAAACCAATGGCAGGAGTCACATTTAAACCTGCCTCTTTCTGAGGCCCAAGTTTTCTCAACTCACAGTCAGTATTCCTACGGCCAAGGAATTCTCACTTGCCACAGAAAAAAAATTTTTTCTGAATATTTGTGTCTCATTCAATTCAGCAGATCACAAAGGATAAATGGGCACACTCTCTTTGAACTTGGCTTCAGGAGTATGTCTATCAATTCAAGCAATCTCAGCTGCCACAGACTAGAGAATCCATTAACTGCGGACCCACTTTCAGACTGGTGTCTTGAATCTGCTTACAATTCTTTTTTTCCCCACTTGTGAAGGGATGGTCAGGGTTCTTTACGTTTTCCTTCCTTCATGTCCCTCTTGTCAGTCTCCTTAGTCCCCAATCCACTTAAATGTGCATGCCCCTCCCTGGGACCCAAATACCAGATGGTATCCCATTATTTGACGAAAGCTCTCCAGACTAGTGAGGATATTGACTCTGAGTGGAGCACACTCGAGCTATGCAGTGTTTTCAACTCATCGAAGCTGCCCAGAGTGCAGAAACACACCTCGTGGAATGGATGTGTGCACACAGTGATTCCTGCAAGATGCCGACCTTCTCATCAGAAGCCACAGTCATGAGCTCCTGACACTCAGTCCTTGAAATAAAAAAATCATAACGTCTTAATTTTTCCCTTTCTGAGCTACTGAGTAGTTCATTTTTGTTAGTTTTCAGAACTTCTTGTTAAGAAAATACATCTACTCTCTGACCAAGCATTCCCCTGGTCAATTTGCAAAAGGATATTCTAATGGGTGCAATATTTGAATACCACCACATTTCCATTATACCTGCCTCATTATATTACGGGAATCTATCTGTCCTTTGTTCAGAAATGTGCTTATTACAAAACCTGGTATGCCTCAGGTGAAAATGGTAGATTTATGAGCTGGTCTCCAGTTCCGGTTTGCTGTCTCCTAAGGCCACAACCCCAAAAGATCAGTCAAAAGAAACGTGTTTTGGTGTCAGCTCTGAAATTCTGCTTTTTAAGAACATTTCATAATGAAACCTTGGAAACAGCACGAGGAGGTTTCACTCCTGACATACCCCAGAAGGTCACGTGCTCTAATTCAGCTTAAAGGGACACTAATCATATTCAGCCTGTGAGTAGGGAGGCTTACAGTTGGAGATGACACCATCATTTGCATAGGATGTAAAAATGAAGGACCATTAATTTTATAGCATTAATTGAGGAGCAGAAGTGTTAGACCTCTATAATTATCTTCAGTGAATACATTTCAAAGACATCTTCACAAATGAGGCTGTGCGCGTGAATGTGTGAGGGTACAGACACAAAAGGCTCCGCTTTGTCCCCCTTCAAGATGCACAGATTAGCGTATCGTTAAGTTAAAAGCTTAACTTAAATCAGAATTGTCTCCTCTGTGTGGCAACAAGACACGTGGATTCTAAGCTGCAGGGAAGATATTCTGCCCAGAAGGGGGGTGCTCGGACTATGTGCCACATTTCAGAACCATTGAGATGAAGAACGGGAGAAATCCCCCCAGTTCTGGGGAGTGGGCAATGTCCCCATATGTCCTCCCAGCACCCCATGCTCTCTCACCTCTAGTACCCCCACCAGGACCTGGTACCCCTCTTGGTCCTGATTTTATCCTCTTACAATGTCCTTCCTACATTCTGAATTTACCAGTCCTATCTATTGTTCCCACAGGCCAAACTCTCAGCTAAACATCAGTGGATCCAGATAGGTAATCACTCTGCAATGTTAGTCACCTTAGTGGTCTGCAGCCCAAGGTCAGCCTGGAAAGTAGCATGGCTAAGGATTTAAACAGAAAATCACAGGAATCATCTGAATGATTTAGTTCCGTAGCCCCCTAAAAATCAAGTAGAATAAGAAATATGGATTCTTTTGTTTGGGGAGGGAAGAAGGGGATGGTCAAGAAACAACATGGAGAAGCCAGCTCCATGATCACAGGCAACATGACTTCAAAAGCAGCAGTCACAGCCGTGACAGTCCATCTTCATTTCTGTCTGAGTAGGGAGGGACAGACAAATGGAGTAGGGTGTTGGGTATAGAGCAACTGGACAAAGAGTAGGTGCAGCCCAAGGTTTAAGAGCTGCTGGGGAGTCTGAGTAATTGTCCTGACATGCAAGATTCATCACTTAAAAAGATATGAGCTATCTCTGAACCTTAGAGTCACAGAATCTCCCTGGTGTATAATTTAGGGTTCCTGAGGGAAAGGTTGGGAGCCACTGGTGTAAATCAAGTAAGGCATTAGCTAATGAGTTAACACGATGCAGACACTAAGTTTAAATACCCCTGTCTCCAGGAGCCCTGCAGGAGTGACAATGCTGGTGGGAATTTCAGGTGCTACTACATACAGGTGGAGGACAAGTTTGGGGACATAGAGGTCTTTTAAGATATCATATGCTAGGTAACATTGTCCTACTTTGTGAGAAGCATATCTTGGTATAAGGGGCTTACTGAGGGTGGTGAAGCCTCCCTCCAGATTCCCATGTACCTCAGAGCTCAATTTGCTCTTCATTCCATGCTTCATGTATCTCGTCTGGTACTGTACTGTTTTCTTTTTACTGCTTTCTTGAAGTAGATTCTATAATAAACTTTGCATACTTAAAGTGTACAATTTGATGTTCTTGGACATATATACACACACATATTTGTATATATGTATATGTATATATGTAAATATGTGTGCATGTATATGTATATGTCCAAGCACATCAACTTATTTTTATGTATGTGTATATGTATATATATATATGTGTGTGTGTATGTCCATGTATGTATGTGTGTGTATGTCCAAGCACATCAACTTATTTTCATACACACATACATTCATGAAATCAAGATACCAAACATTTCTATTACCTCCAAAAGTTTCCTTGTGTCCCTTTGCAATTCATTCCTCCTTTCGCCCTTGTCCCCAACAACAACTGATCAGTTTTCTGTCACTGTAAGTTAATGTGCATTGTCTGGAATTTCATGTAAATGAAAACACTCAGTGTGTGCTCTTCTTTAGCTGGGCTTCTTACATTCAGCTGTACTGTATTCCTTGACACTCTGCTAGAGATATTTCTCATCCTATGCTAGAAATAGCCCCATTCGCCAAGACCGTCCATGATGTGACAAGATACATACAGCAGACAAAGTAAGCACTGGGTTTTGTACATAACCTTTTTCCCAGACTGTCAAGGAACTGTATAGATAGGAGACCCCACCTTATTAGTACAAAAGAAAAAAGGTGTATGATTTTATTTTTCCCAAGAGGCACTAATTCTTATAGTTTGTTCTGGTTCTGTGATTGCAATTCCGAGGACTAAAGGGAAATTTCTTTTAAAGAGTCCATGAACCTGGGTATGGAACATGCTGACTTCATTTTACTACTTCAGTAGAGTGGCATGCTGACTTCTTGTGCAGAGCATAAACTGAGTTGATATACCTGTGAATGAGAATGATTTACTTCGTTTGTTTTTCTAAAAGCCCATTGGAGGAACTGGAAATAGCAAGTGGAAGGGATTGGACTAAGTGACCTCAAAGATCTTCATCTTCTGAGATTCCATCTCAGAAGCTCAACAACTCACCCACAAGGCTGAAGTCCGCTTAGGTATTTCGGGTAAGAACCCTTTAGTTGCAAACATCAGAAACTTAACTAAAAGTAACATAATCCAAAAACAAAACCAAATAAACAGGAAATATCTAATGACTAAAACAGATGAAATTCCTGGGGTGGGCTACACTAGATCCAGGGCCTTAAGCATGGCAGCACCCCAACTCTCTCTGTCTCAGCTCTGACTTTCTCCTGGTTGATTTGATTCCCAGGCAGCTTTCTCTGTGTGGTGACTCCCCAGCAGCTCCAGGTATATATACTGCCACTGCAAGCCTAGGAATTTTTTGACCCAGTATCCCAACCAAAGACTGAGTTTTAGTGCATTGACTTGGGTTGCATGACCATTCCCAAAGCAGGGAAATGAAACATGCTGTTTGTGTGTTCGCCCACAGCTGGGGGCAGGGAAGGACAGACAGTACCACCAGCCATGTGGGCTGATATAAGGAAAGCTCCCCCAATGAAGTCAAAATACTATTACCAAAGTAAAGGAATAGAAGTTGAGCATATAACAGAAGGTGCCCACTAGAGTTGTCATTTTCTTGCTGCATTGTGTAAAATTCCCATGGCTCCCTTCTAAAAATACCTGTATACAGGTCCTTGAGCATGCCTGCGTCTCTATTTTTTATCCTCCTCCTATGTATGAACATATGCCCAACATTAAAAAATATATAAGCAAGATTATTCTACACTCCCAAGATTGGAAAATCATAATCTCTCGCTCAATCAAGGACGTCAAAGATCCTGATAACAGTAAGATAACATCGCAGTGAGAATTTGGTTATCAATGTACAGGGCACTTGACTTCCTTAGGACTCACTTACCTCACATGTGCAATGGGAATAAATAATTCTGTACCTTCCAGATATGGGGGTGTTGTTTCAATCAGACAGTCTCTGGAGTTCCCTTTCATCTCTGATTCATGATTTCACAGGTATTGGCAGGGTACTCAAAATCAAACAGTTTCACGTTAATTAAAAATGGGAGATAGCCACATGTAGAGTGGACATGGTTCATGCTTTGAATATCTTTCACACATTAGAGCACTTTTCTACCTTGTGAATCTCACCATCCCCCAAATTGAAGCTGGAAATTTTGTTGCCCAGCTTCTTCTAAAGCTAGGGCACAGTTATATGACCAGGAGCTAAAATCAAACATACCTTTGTAAGATCTGAATTTAGAAGAGAGGCACATGAAGAAAGAAATGTTGAATAGACTCTGTTATGGAGACTGGTGGAGAGGTGGTTCTCTTTCAGAAGACGGATGTCAGAGGTCCCAGTGGAGGCATCCTGTGCCCAGTATCAGCCAAGTGAGCTACAATACTGTGCTAGTGGCAGGAACAGGAGGGTCCCCACTGGAGCATGCTTGTGGTATCATTTAGACATTGCTTATGGTTCCATAGCCTCTAAAGCTCATCTTTTAGCTCTCTGTGAACTGCTTACCATGGTTAATACATTACACATCTGCACATATTCTCTAAAGTGGGCTTTGTTGTTTGCAACTAAGAACGCTTTGACAGAAATTGATCTCAGGAGTGGTTTCAGGACTCAAACACATTTTTAAAAAATCAACAGCTAGCACTGGTTTTCTAGAATTTTGGGTAAGCAGTCAAGGGAAAACCCAGCTAATGTCAGAGGATGGACGCTAGTAGAATATTTTAAATATTCTCCTGTGGTTATGTAGGACTAGTATCCTGTGAAAACAAGACTTGGGGGATATAGTGGCATGAGAAATTCAAACAATATGGAAGACGTGAATAATTCAAGAGTTATTTCTAACGTACTAGAGAGCTGAAATTCTCTGCTAAGTCAGGGCATAGTCAGAGAAAGAGGGATATCCTCATACTGTGCTAAACTATCCTTTTCAGTTACAGGGGTAAAGCCTGAGTTTGATCCTGATGGGGTTGCCAAATTATAATGTCAATAAAATCATAGCCTTATCAATCCTCTTATGTCAGAGTTGGGGCCTTAATAGGGAAGAAAGGGACCTTGAGAATTTAAATTGAGGACATATAAGAAGCTTCTAGTGATTCAGAGAATCCAGAATTCCCATGGTCCTAGCAACTAATCCATCACCAAGAAGCAACTGGCCTTGCAGAATGGTGAAAATATCTATCAAAGTCTGTTATGGTGTCAGCTGGGCAAATTTGGGTGGTGTGTGGAGGATGTGGTACATTCTCTGAACCAAGATAAATTTAAGGTACTATTTGCTCTTCTATAACCAAAGTGAATGGGATTCAGAACCAAAGGACGGAAGCGGAAGGGCACTTCTCAATATTACATGTAATGACCGTATTGCAAAATTTTTGCTTTCAATCCCTGTAATTCTGGGCTCTGCCAACATAAAGGTCTTAGTGCCCAAGGGAAGAATGGCTCCACCAGGAACATGGAATGTTTGCATTGAATTAGAAAATAGGACTCCTTCTTGCCAAGAAGAGGCTATTTGGACTTTTTATGCCACTGGAAAATCAGGCAATAAAGGAGTTTTCAGTGTTGACTGGGGCAATTGATTCTGATTAACAAGGTAAAAAAGCATAGTTTATACTATTTTCTACAAGGAGTACTTCTGGAACCCAGGAGATCCTTCTGGGTCCCTCTGTTTATTGCCATGTCCAGTGGTAAAACTCAATGGAAGACTATAGCAACCACACATAACAAGGACCACAAAGAGGTATCAACCTCTATAAAATGAAGTTTGTAAGAATCACCTCATCAGATAAAGAACCCAACCTTGCTGATGTGCTGGTTCTGTGGCAAAAAAAGAGCATGACATGGCTGTGGAGGAAGAATGCTGTAAGCCCACCCACATCTACAAGACCGCTCGCAGGAACAACAGCACAGACACCTATTTTTCTTCCTCACTGTGTAAGTATACTGACTATTCTTCTTTTTTTCCTTTTTTCTGCTTCCCTCCCATTTTTATAGGGTGTGTGGTTGGTAACTAACTTTGTTTGTTAGTGTCTGTGTCACAGAACAAGAAGATGGGATTGTGACTGAACTGGAGAAGGTGAATGTCCCCTTGCTGTGGATTGATTAAATTGTGGCCCTCAAAGTTCATATATTAGAAGCTTAATTCCCACTATTACTGTTGAGAGTGGGAGGTCCTATTATGGTAATTGAAAGGTGGGGCCTTGAAGAGGTGATTAGATTGTAGGGCCATGCCATAGTGAACGGATTAATAATGGTGGTCAGGGGCGTGTTCTGATGACAGCATGTAAGAGTCTCTCTCTCTCTCTGCTCTGCCATTTTCTGCCATGTGAGACCCCTGAATTGCTGTAAAGCCACCACCAAAGAAGACCCTCACCAGATGTGTTCCCTGGACTTTGGACTTCCCAGCCTCCAAAACTGTAAGCAATTTACAAATTATCTAGTTCCAGCTGTTTTACTATAAGCAATAGATACAGACTAATACACCGCTGATGACCTGAGCTTAGAGCTCAGAGTGGAAACTGAGGAGGCTTTACCTTGTCTTCCTTTTGAGGAGAGAGTGAGCACGTTTTTCAGTTGTACAAGGAATAATTTACATGATGTTAAGCAGAGATACCTTGTTCTTATGATTTTAGTTGTTGTTTAGAATTTTAGCGGGGAGGAATGTCTTTGGGGCTGTTGGACAGCCAAAAGGTAGATGTAGTGGGAATATTTAATGCTGTGGATCACTACTTACCTTTTGAACATCCTTTCAATGTTTGGAAGATCTTCCACCTTCCCAAAGTAGAGGTTAGACACTTGCTTTTCCAGGCTTCTGCACAGCTAGAGACAAGTCATGTGACCAGATGTGCCACATGAAATTTTGAAAGAGAATGTCATGAAGAAGGTAACGCCATAAAGAACACACATTGGTAAGAGGGGCAGGAACTCTTCCAGCTCTCGAAGGCAGTAGGACCAGAGGGCCTGGCCACAGTATCCCATGCCACGATGGCAGGGGGAGCGAGGGTATCTGCCCCCAGAGCAATCTGGCTGTGTAACTCTGGCTCTGTTCCTATCTGCAAACCCTCTAGGTTGATTCTCTGGCCTCCTAGAAATTCCTTGAGCTGCCATAAATTCATTACCAAACTCTCTTTCCAGCTTTAATTAGGTAGAGTGGGTTTTTTGTTTGCAACTAAGAACCCTGACTGATATCCAGAGAAGCTTTTCTGCCTGTCACAGACAGTCGTAAAGAGCACAAAGAAGGGAATCTTCTTTTTCTGTAGATGTTGGCACATCCCAGTTGTCCCTTGCTCTGAACTCTGAATACACATCAGGTAAAGGGAAGTGGTTCAACTTAAACATTCCTTTACACAAAGGGACATTAGCACAGCTGCCGTTTGCCTAGAAAACTTTAAAGTGGCCCATAAAGGGAAAGCCCATCTGTTTGGGGACACTAAATCTGCTTGTAGTCCACGGGATATCACACACCCAAAGCAGGGACTCTAACTGTGAAGCCTAATTCTGTAGACAAATTGTATTTGCCCCTTATGGCAGCCTAGTGGGATGCATCACTGTGTGCAGGAGGCTGTTCATTGGATTAGTTGGTGGCTGTTATATGTTAACAGGTTTGCAATGCAGTTTGACTAAATCTAAGTTTCATACTGGCATGGAAGAAAATTCTGAAACAGATTATCCGCCCCCCCAAAAAAAACACAGAATGTACTTTTATTTCAGATCCCAAAGAAAGCCCTTCAAAGGAAGGAAGCTCAAGATTTCTAGCCAAGAATAATATTTAATAAGCCATAACTTTAAGCATGCTTAATTAAGTTATTATCCATCGGGCATTCACAGCAATTGTGATTTATATAATTCGTGTTAAAAATAAGGACTGGATAGGTGTTAGTAAAGCTGTCTAGTCCCTAACACTTATGTCATCCTGGGTTACCGAACTAAAAATGATGAGAATTATCATCATTATCAAAATTATCAAAAGGTTAGTTTGCTCTCTGACTACTCACATGTGCAAACTTTCCTTTACAGCCCATTTTAATACAAGTGCCCAACATCCCCCCACTTTGCCAACAACATATGGTGTTGATGTAGGTTTATTCAGGCTCTGTGTTATCTGGGGAGCTGAAAATTGACTGGGGAGTTAGGCAAGATCCTATCTCCTGCTGGCTTCTTTGCTTGCTTATACTGCACTTTAAATAAATAGCTCAACCTCCGAGCCTCTGTTTTCCCATTTAGAGAATGGGATCGGGGATGTCTACTCTGCAGGCTCCTGGGAAGCCAGGGAATGGCAAGGGTTTGTCGTCTCCTAGGCGGTGAGGAGCTATTGGATGCAAATGCAGTAGTGGGGTTTGTGTGAAGGTAGCAACTGCCTGCAAAAGACAGATACCGGCTTTCCCCAGACTCATTATTCAGGGAGCTCAAAAGCACATTTCCCTCCAGAGAATTTCCTGCTATTTCCCTAGTATTAATTGATGGTGGACACCCAAATTCTGAATTCTCAAAGGGAGGAAGTCCTTCCTGCTGTTGACATTGCTTATTTTCTTTTTCATTTGTTTTGTTTATTTGTTTCTTCAGGGAAGGTGAGAAGGAGGGAACGTGGCTTTTGGGGTTAATTGTGTGGATTACTAGGGGTGTCCGTGGAATGTTCAGGCTAAGCTCCACCTGCATTTTCTCTCCACAGAGCTTTCCTTGCAGGAGACGTTTTAGGCAAGAAACGGAGAACTCAGTCCCAGTCAGGCTCTTCATCCTGGCAAGTTTAGCGAGGAGGCATGATGCCATCCATATTAGTTAAGGAGAAGGCTGAATTTCCATAACAAAGAGATCCAGCCCTGCTGTGGCCTACTGAGAAGTTTCTTTCTCAGGTAGGGTCCTGAGCGGAGCAGGCCAGGAGAGCAGCCAGTTCTTCACTCATGCTGAGACTTCCGTTCCTCCAGCATTGGTGTCACATCTCAAGTGCAATTCCACTCAGCTCACACAGTGAATCAGTACTTAGGCCAGTGTGGCATGTGGAACACTTTAATATGTTGGCGCGTTTGGTTGGAGCCTCCAAATTAAGAGCAACCAGGGCATAACATGATCTTGCAACAGTCCAGTGGTCCTACAAAGAGTACTTGGCCACTTCTTGTCAGTCTGTCAACTCTTACTGATGGCAACAGTGAGATGACATTGCACAGATACTCGACAGTGATGGGTCTGCACCAGCAAGAGTGTTTTATCACTTGTCCTTGAGACTCCAGTCTGTTTTGATGGGAGTAGAAGTTGGCTCCCCTGGTGGAGTGGGGCCCTGAGCAGCTGCCCTCAGGCCCATATCTGCCCATCATTGACTGCCTCATCCCTTAACCCAGCTCCCTAGACACCTGCAGATAAGTATGTGGTCCCTACTGTGAGGGCTCTGGCTCTGATGGGGACACAGACAAGTGACGGGGACACACAGCACATGGTGGTAAGTGCTCTCAGTAGAGGCATGCTATAAGCACCTTGAGAAGGGCACTTTCTTAATCAGGAAAGACTGGCATGGTTTCCCAAGCAGAAGGGAGTTGTCCTTTGACTACAAGTTAGCCAGATAAAGACTGGAGCAAAGAGTTTCAGGCAGAGAGAGAGAGGGGATGAGAGAGAGAGAGAGAGACTCACAAAGCAGTGAAAGTACAGCAGATCCTAAAAATAACCTAGAATGATTGAAATAAAAAGACAAGGGGGACAGGTGGTGAGAACTGAGCCTAGAGAAATAAGTAAGGGCTAGTTCCTAATAAGCTCTGATCTGCCATCTGAGGAGTTTGGACCTGATTCTGACGGCAGTGGGAAACCAACACATAATTTTGTAGAGGGTGTGTTATGAACCTATTTGTCTTGTAGGAAGATCACTCACAGCCAAGAGGAAGGGAAGTTCTTAATGTGTGGCCTCAGATCACCAGCGTCAGACGCACCTGGGGTACCAACTAACATTACAGAATCCTTGACCCCATCCTACATCTGCCAAATCAGAATCCTGAGCAGTGAACCCTGTGAGCCTACTCTCATGTCTAAGACGTTCTCAAAGGGATTCTGATGCCTACTAGGTACTTAAATGTCAATGGTGGCAATTATTTTAGGGCCAAGGGCCAGATCACGGGACAACCAGTCCTAGGGACTGGTAGTAGATACTGATGGGGGTGGGGCGGGGGAAGTTCTCATCCTTGGCATGGGGAATGAAGGATCTCTGACTCTTTGAGAAAGCTTTGGTCCTGAGAAACAATGGCTGGGATTCCTTCCCCACAGAAGAAAACCAGAAAAGTCTGCTAGAAGATTAGAAATAGCTATCCATTCTCTGGGAGGGCAACAAACACCCCAGGAGCCTGTTCACAGGACATGAATGTAACGGGACAGATGAGGTAAAAATAGATTATACTCCAGGCCAGGAACATTTGCAGCTGGGAACATTGACTGGTGGGCTCCAGCCATGAGCCACACCTTCTGACATTTTTTGACTAAGTAAATTAAATATTCGTCCTATGGCTTAGAAAGTTGACATTGAGAAGGATAGAGACATTTTGATTGGGACATCTACAGTCCACCTGCACCAAGAAAAGGTCAAAATGCTCCTTTTGGTTGGCCAGGCTTGGAATCAGTAAGCAGAGTCTCTAGGATTTGAAGGCGTCATGCACTGAGACTATTGAAGCCTGGAAGAAACGAGTCATAGAGCATTATTCTTTCCTGTGGCAGAAATTACTGTCACCTGCATTTCTGCTGGGGCAATTGTTTCTGCTTTTGTGTATTTTCTTTTTAGGTGGGTTGTTTTAGCATCCATGCTATAATTTTCCTTGGCTGGGAACCCAAAGCCAGTTGGGGGGAGACCCAGGAATAGAACCTAACCTTCTCACTGCAGCCTGCTACTCCCAAACTGCCCAGCTGCCTCACACTACAAGTGACCTTTTCCTAAAAACTGGAAGCCAGACACAGCAGGGAGGCTTTCCAGAATAGAGTTCTGCCCTGTATATAGTATTCACTACACTCAGAACCTGGTTTAATCTGAGAAAATTCTATCAGGTCCTGTTAGGGCAATGTTAGTTGTTATAAATAAATAAATAAACAAATCCCAGAATTGTAGTGACTTGACGCAATGGAAGTTTCTTTCTCTGCATGCAACAGTTCAGTGCAGGTGTTCTTGGTTGGAAATTGATGGAGAGGGGAAAGGGCTCTGCTTCATGCAGCCATTTAAAAATTCACGATGGCAGCACCTCAGCTGCCTTCAACCCTTAGCTTCCAAGGTCATTCTCTAGCCAGAAATGGAAACATGGAGGAAGGGGTATGGAAGTTTTGAAGTCCAGGCCTGGAAGTGGTACACATGCCTTCTACTACATCCCACTGCAGTGAACTGCTTCCATGGCTACACCTAACTAAAAGGGAGGTTGGAAAATACAGGGGAAACAAATTATGTGAACAAATAAGAAATTCCTAGCCATCTGTGGACCAAGATGGGGGACCTTCCAGGAATAGTTGTGTCAAAAGCTGGGGAACTCTGACAAGGGTCCCTTTTCATTTATTACCTTCCATTTCCAATTCATTCATGCACTATCTATTCCACATGCATCTTACTGTATATCTGATACCACACTAAATGATTTTAGGGGATTTGAGGCACATGAGACTTGTTCTCTACCCTCAAGGAGTTCACAGAATAATGGGAGAGACAAACAGAAACAATACCAAACAATGAAGTAAATTCTATAAATGGAGAACATAGAAAGAATTACACAGGCACACAGGGGGAAGGTTCACCTAGGTGAGCCATTAAGGATAATTAGAGAGCATTCCACAACAAAAAGGAAGGAAAGGGCAATTTCAGATGGGGAACAGCATTGGCAGAGGCGTAGAGTAATGGAAGAACAGGGAGTATTCAGAAAATGAAATTTGATGTATATAATGTGGAAAGCACAGACGGACGAGAGAGAGACGCAGGAGAGGCAAAGGGAGAAAGACGGTTAGTGCTAAATTACAAAAGGCCTTGTAAGCCTGCAAAATATTTTAGACATTCACCTCTAAGCCAATGACTCTCCCTTTCTTAATTATACACTGTTTTCCCCTCACTCTTCTTAGATACCTGGTTCAAATTTTTGTTTCATGTATGTTTAGTGTCCTGTGTCTGAGTATTCTGAAACAAGGCTGCAGGTATGGCTGGATTCAGGACTCAAATTATGTGATGAGGACTCAGTTTCTCTCCATCTCTAGGCTGTGCCCTCAGCTGTGTTTACCAAATTAAAGCCTCAGGCTTTGCATAGTGGCAAGATGGCAGCAGCAGACCTGACCCCTGTATTCTCCCAGGTTCATATTCAACAGAAAGTTCCAGCAAAGTCCTCCTGGTGTGTCACTGGCTTAAGGGAGCTCATATCCCCATTCCTGAGCCAATATATTATCTTCTTTTTAGCCCAGGCCTCAGACTCATGCTCCACGTCTGAGTTTGGGGTAGAGGGGGGATGGTTGCTCAAGAGGAAACCAGAGGACGGGTGAATGGACACTTAGACAAGAAGAAGTTCACTACTCTGAATTCCACTGGGCAGACTCTCCTGCCAAACTTGCCAGAACTTAGGATCCAGACATATGACCTAGCCAACCTGTCCCTAACATGTCCTGCCATTTGAGCAACTCTTGCTGAGGCCACAAACATTATGCTGGACACAAGTGCCCTAACATACCCTGATTAAATACTTAACTCATGAAATTTCATTCAAGATACTGCGTTAGGTTCAGAGAAGGATGCAAGCCATGCTTCTAACCCTTACAAAGTATAGAAAGCAGAGATGTGAAGGAATGGGAAGGGTAAGATTTACACTGAATGGTTCCGGTTCTTCATAAAGTAGAGTAAGTATGCTCCACTCTGTCTATCTCAGCTATCAAATGTACGAAGAATGAATTGAGAACTCTGAAAAGTAAATAGGAGCAAGCATGTTGGAAGAGAACACAAGAATTTAAAGCATGATTTTTTTTCTGCTGATATTCCCTAAACTATTTAATACAGCCTGAAATCTGAAAATGGCATATGTACACAGAGGTCTTGGAGAAGCCATCTAGTTCGGGCCTGGGAAACAACAAAAGCTCTCCTAATACTTACATAAGAAGATATTTTTTCTTGTCTCCATTCTCTCATACATCAGTCCCCAAGCAATCTCATGGTAGCAGCAGCCTTGGAGCTCACAAAAGCCTAAAATCTGAGGGAGAGTTACCTTCCTCTCTGATCAGTGGATCTAGGGCACCAAGAAGGTGTGAAAAACTACTGTACCTTTTCTTTTCTGTCTGCCAGCCACTTAGCCATAGACCTGGGCACAGTTGTAAGAAGTACGTAAGAGATCAAGAATATGTATGGAAAGCCCCATCTTTCTTACTAGAGAACCAAAAAGGGGAGGCACAGGTCAATGAAAAGTACCAGGGAGACTGCAGAGAGGGAGATTGCTTGGGAAATGATCCCACAAAGTTGTTTATAAACTGCTGGGCTCACTCTTAAACTGTAATGTGTGGACTTGACCCTAAACAGCATACAATACTCTGGGAGACTGAATTATGAGACAGACCATCACCCCAGTCTCATCCTGGCCACTTGATGACACACATATGGAACAAATCTAAATGGCATTGAAAGGGTTTTGAAATCAAAAATAAGATTGAAACCATAGCCCACAGAAAATTGTTTGGACTATCTTGCCTGAACCCAACCATGAAAATTGCTTACTAAAACAAAAATATCAACATCCTCCATAGTATTTAAACAGGACCCAGGGTTTCATAACAAGATACTCAAAATGTCCAGTACACAATCCAAAATTACTCAGCATACAAAAAAACTGAGAAAAGTCTTAGTCAACTCACATGAAAAAAAACAATCAACAGATGTCAATGATGACAAAGATTTTATGCAGCTATTACAAAAAGCTCTAACAGGAAAGAATGAAAACTCTCAAAATGAATGGAAACATAAATAGCCTCAGCAAAGAAATGGGAAACGTAAAGAAAAACAAATGGAAATTTTATAACTGAAAAAAAAACCAAACAAACTGAAATTTAAAACAAAACAAAACAAACAAACAAAAACCTTACTGGATGGGCTCATAAAGAGAATGGGAATAAAGGAGGAAAGAGGCAATGAGCTAGAAGGTAGGCAAGTAAAACAACACTGAGGGAAAGAAAGATGGAGGATAAAATAAACACAGCCTCAGAAACTGCAGTATAATATCAGAAGGTATAACATTCCCATCATCAGATTCTCTGAAGGAGAGGAAAGAGAATGTGATGAAGAAAAAAATATTTGAAGATATAATGCCTAAAAACTTCACAATTTGATGAAAGGTATGAATCTACAGATTCAAGAATCTCAGCAAATGCAAATAGGCTTAAGAAAAAAAAAGCATGTCCAGACACAGTATAATAAAACACAAAATATCTTTATAGTAGCCAGAGAAATGACTGCAGCTTTCTTATCAGAAACTAGGGACACCAGAAGGAAGTGGTGAGAATTTTTCAAGTGATGAAAAAAAGATTAACTCTCAACCAAAAATTTTACAGCCAGAAAAAATGTGCATCAGGAATGAAGGTGAAATAAAGGTATTCTCAGATAAAGAAAATCTAAGAGAATTAATTCAGAAGGCCTACTTTAAAGAATTTCTAAAAGACATTTTTCAAAGAGTAGGAAGATGATCTCATAAGAAAATTTATAACATCAGCAATGAATAAAGAGCAACAGATACAGTAAATATCTGAGTAAATAAAATAGACTATTCTCTTCTTGAGGTTTCTCACATTTTAGATGTAATACACAAGCAACTACAACATAAAAGGGTGACAGAAAGGGGCCTATGTAGTGATAAGATTTCTGTATTCCACTAGAAGTGGTAAAATATTGTTTCTAAGTAGGCTGTGAAGGGTTAAGTATGTATATTGTAATCTCTGGAGCAACTGCTAAAAAATATACACAGAGAGATATAGCCAAAAACATGTTTAGGTAACTTAAAATGGAATACTAAAACATGTTTAATTGACACCATTAGGGTAGAGAGGGGGAAATAAAATGAAAAACAAATAATAAAAAGAGGCCTAAGTAAAACATATGAAAAATAACATTAAATATAAGTGATTTGAAAGTCAGAAATAAAAGTCAGAGATCATCAGAATGAATTTTTAAAATGACCTGACTATATTCTATCTGCAAGAAATTCACTTCAACTTTAATAATAAAGGTATATTAAAAAGTAAAAGAACAGAAAAAGAAATGCCATGCAAACACTAATTTAAAAAATCTGGATGGGCTATATTAATATCAGACTAAGTAGACTTCATAGCAAAGAAAATTACCAGGGACAATGAGGACCACTACATAATTATAATAGAATCAATTCACCAAGAAAGAATAACATCTAACTAAGTTGCATGCATCTAACCACAGAGTTTCAAAATAGGTTAAGCAAAAGCTGACAGAACTGAAAGGAGAAATAGACAAATTCAAAATTATAGTTAGAGACTTCAACTCTTTTTTCCCAGTGTCAATAGAAGTGGTAAACATTTAATTGGCCAGGATATGGAAAAGCCGAATGACATCATCAACTCGATGTAATTAACATTTACAAACCACTTCACCAAAAAACAGCAAGTACACATCTTTCCATGCACATGTAAAACATTCACCAGGATCCAGTATATCCTGGGTCATAAAACAAACATTAACAAATTTGAAATAATTGAAATCTTACAAAGTATGTTCTCTGATGATAATGAAATTAGACTCAAAATCAATAACAGCACAAGAATAAGAAATTGTCCTAATACTCAGAAATTAAACAACACATTTCAAAATAATCTGTGGTTCAAAGAGGAAGTGTCAAGGGAAATTTTTAAATATTTAACTAAATGTAAATGAAAATACAACATGTCAAAATTTGTGAATAAAATAAAACAGGATTTAGAAGAATATTCATAATATAAAAGATTAAATGATTATACAGATGCTCCTTGACTTATGATGCAGTCACATTCCAATAAATCCATCATAAGTTGAAAATATTGTAAGTCAAAAATACATTTAGTACATCTAATCTACTGAATATCACAGCTAAGTCTAGCCTGCCTTAAACATGTTCAGAACACTTACATTAGCCTACAATTGGGTAAAATCATCTAACACAAAGCCTATTTTATGATAAAGCCTTGAATAGCTCGTGTAATTTATTGAACACTGTATTTAAGTGAAAAAGAGAATGGTTGTATGGGTACTTGAATGTATCGTTTTCACACAATCATAAAGTCAAAAAATTAAGTTGAACCATTTTAAGTTGGGACCATCTCTATTTGAAATCAATCATGTAAGCTGACAATTTAAGAAACAAACAAAATAAGAAGTGAAAAATGAACCCAAACATATGAGGGTTACTTCAAAAGGTTTGTGGAAAGAATAGTATTATCTTTTAATTCTATTTTTCTATGAACTTTTTGAAGTACCCTTATGTAGAAGGAATATCATAATAAAGATAAAAGCAGGAATCAATGAAGTTGAAAATAGAAAAACAATAGAGAAAATCAATAAAACCAAAAGCTGGACCTTTGAAAATATTGATAAAATTGATTAATATTTAGCAAGAATGTACAAATTACCAATATCAGGAATGAAAGAAGGACTATAATGATAGACCTCACAGACAAGAGAAGGATAATAAGGGAATATTATTAACAGCTTTACATGCATAAATTCAACAACTTCAATGAAATGTGGTTTTCATTAAAAACCACAAACTAGCAAACTCACCCAAGATGAAATAGATAACCCAAATAGTTCCACAGATATTAAAGAAATTGATTTCATAGTTAAAATCCTCCGCCAAAATCTCCAGGCCCAAATGGCTTTATTGTTAATAAACATTTGAAAAGAATAACATCAACTCTAGACAATATATTTGAGAAACCAGAAGAGTGGAGAACATTTTCCAGCTTATTTTATGAGGCCACCATTACCCTGATACCAAAACCAGACAAAGACAGTATAAGAAAAGAAAACCCCAAACCAGTATCTCTCCTGATGTTTGATACAAAAATCTACAACAACAACAAAAATAAATGAAATTATGTAATATGTAAAAAAGAAGAATACACTATGACCAAGTGGAATATATTCTGGGAATGCAAGACTGTATTAACATTTAGAATTTAAGGCTGGATTGAATTCAAAATTGTAATTCAATCCATCATACTAACAGTCTAAAGAAGAAAAAACACATGATCATATCAATTGATGCAGAATAAGCATCTTACAAAATTCAGCATCCACTTGTGATTTTAAAAGAAAATTCTCAGCAAACTAAGAACTGAAGGGAACTTCCTCAACCTAATAAAGAGCATTTACAAAAAACATACAGCTAGCATCATACTTACCAGTGAAAAGTTGAATTCTTTCCCCCTAAGATTAGATACAAGGTAAGGGTGTCAACTGACACCAACTACTCCTATTAAAAAACTGTACTAAAAGTCCTAGCCAATTCAATATACCAGGGAAGGGGCAGGAAAGAGGCATACAGACTAGAAAGAAGTTTTTAAAAAGTGTTCTTAATCCAGATAGCATAATTGCTCATGTGAAATTATGAAACCAGGGAATACAGGAGAAAACTCCTGAAACTAATAAATGAGTTGAGCAAGGTCAGACGATACCATGTCAACACACAAAAATCAATCACATATCTATATGCTAGAAATGAGCAATTAAAAATAAGAATTTCAAAAGCAATACCATTTACAGTACCTCCAAACTAATGAAATAGTTAGGTATAAATAAAACAAAACATTTGCAGAATCTGTATGCTAAAAACTCGAAAATCCTGATGCAAGAAAGCAAAGAAACCTGAATAATTAGAAAGATATACCATGTTAATATACTGGAGGACTAAATAGTAAATAAAGATGTCAATTTTTCCCAAATGGATCTACAGACATTATGCAATTACAATCAAACCCCCAACAGAATTTTTGTAGATATAGCCTAGCTGATTCTAAAATTTATATAGAAAGGCAATAGAAAAAAGAAAGAAAGAAAGGCAATAGAGCCAGAAAAGCCAAAATAATTTTGAAAAAAAAGATTGGGGGAAACATACTGCCTGATTTTAAAACTTCCTATAAAGCTACAATAGTGAATACAGTCTAAAACTGATGAAGGAATAGACACATACTTCAATGGAACAGAACAGAGAGTTCAGAAATAAATTCAAATAAATATGATAAATTAATTTTTGACAAGTATACAGATAACTCAGTGAAGAAGGATAATCATTTCAACAAATGGTATTGAAACCATATACAAAAAAATAAAAATAAAAAAGAATCTTGACATAAACCTCACAACCTCACACCTTATTGAAAAATTTACTCAAAGTGTACTATAGATCTAAATGTAAAATATGAAAAAATTAAAATGTTAAGAGAAAATATAGGGGAAACTTTCATGAACTAAAACTTCCATGTTTAGGCAAAAAATTCTTAGACATCTCACCAAAAGCACAATCAGTAAAATTAAAAATTAATAAATTAGGGGCCAGCCCCGTGGCTCACTTGGGAGAGTGCAGCGCTGGTAGCGCTGAGGCCACGGGTTCGGATCCTATATAGGGATGGCCAGTGCACTCACTGGCTGAGCGTGGTGCAGACAACACCGAGCTGAGGGTTGCAATCCCCTTACCAGTCCAAAAAAAAAATTAATAAATTAGAATTTGTCAAAATTAAAAACTTCTGTACAGACACTGTTGAGAGAATGAAGACAAGATACAGATTGGATGAAAATATTTGCAAACCACATATTTGACACAAGATTTGTACCCAGAATGCATAAATAATTCTCAAAATTAGACAATAAAAAAACAAACAATTAAAAAGTGGCAAAGACAAGGGAAATGCAAATTAAGACCATGACATACCACAACATGTCTATGAGAATGGCTTGAAAATAAAATACAATCCAAGTGCTGGTGAGAATGAGGAGCAACTGGAACTCTCATACAATGCTGGTGGGAATGTAAAATATAACAGCCACTCTGGAAAACAGTGTGGCAGTTTTTTATAAGGTTAAATACACGTTTACCATATGTGCCAGCAATCCCACTCCAAATGTTCTTCAACAGGTAAATGAATAAACAGAGGTAAACCCTTACAAAGGAATATCATTCGATAATAAAAAAGGAACAGACTTAGATGAATCTCAGATGTCTACGTCAAGTGAAAAGATTCATTCTCTAAAGGCTACATAGTGAATTTTCCCATGTATATGACATTCTCAAAAAGACATATCAATGGTTTCCATGGGTTTAGGTGGCGGGGAGGGGAATGATTACAAAGGGAAAGGACAGGGGACTTTGTTGGGGTGATGAAACTGCTGTGTATCCTGCTTGTGGTGGGGGTTTCATAAACCCACACACAGGTTAAAATTCATAGAACTGCACAATGTGCAAATGTACTTTGTTAACTACTTAAATAACATTTTTTAAAGGATAGGATGGGAAAAATTGTACCTAGATAATTATCTATAACAAAAAAGTGAAATACCAGAGTACATGAAGGAAGAATAGACCTGAGAACTCTACTAGATAAACAAACCTTGTGTTTGAGCTTTGGCATCTCCAGAGTGTGACTGTGAAGGGGTCCAGCAATGAGGACCAGGCAGTTCTCTTTGCTTAGGGCCGCTCCCAGCCATGAACCATTACATGCTGAAAACAGCTATTGGAATGAGTGAAGCGCATGTGTATGCTGACAGCTTGATGTAGGTGTCAGAGGTATTGACACACTCCATCCCGTGACAACACTATGCATCTTGGCCATCACTGGTGAACCAGCTAACTAACCTCACCTTCTTTTTACACTTGAAAACACTTTCATCATAAGTGCTACCTCTTTCAAATGTCAAAGCACCTCTGTGAAAGATGGGGTTGGTACTATTATGTTCATTTTATAAAGGGGGAGACAGACAGAGAGGTTCAGTGATTTGGCTGAGGTCAAGCGTCCAGGGAAAAGTCCACAGATAGGAACCCAAGGCTTCAGGCTTGAGGTCTTCATTCACTCACTCATTCATCCATCCATCTAAAAACTGTTTATTGAGTGGCTACTATTTGATGGGGGGGATCGTCTCCAATTGCTTAAATTCCACCTGAAAGAAAAGACATATATATAAATATTCAAAACAAGGTGTTAAATGATAAAGGCTGTGTATGCAGCAAGAATAGTGAATTATAATAGGAGTGCTCGCTGTTGAGTGATCAGGGCAGACCTCATGGAAGGGCTGGGCTTTGATGTGAGTATTGAAAGTGGGAGAGAATTTTGAGCAGTTGAGATTGAGGGAGGTACATAATCCAATCACAAAGTCTGTGTGGCAATCAGCCTCCCCAACAGTCCCAGTGACTTTTGTCTCCTGGTAGTCATGCCCTGTAGTCGCTTTCCACATTGAGTGAGGGCTATTCTGTGTGAACATTAGAGTATGGCAGAGGTGACAGTGTGGGAGTCCTGAGGCCAGATCATAAAGGGCATATGGCTTATACCTTAGCTCTTGAATCATTCATTCTGGGAGAAGTCAGCCACCGTGTCATGAAGTCACTCAAGCAGCTCTGAAGAGAGGCCCACTTGGAGAGGAACTGAGACCTCCCACTAACAGCCAGTACCAGCTTGTCATCCATGTGAGTGAGCCACCTTGGGAGTGGACCCTTAAACCTCAATTAAGTTTTCAGATCACTGCAAACCCCAGTGGAGAGATTGGTGCAACTCCATGAGAAACCCCAAGCCAAAACCACCCAGCTGAGCCACATTCCAAATTCCTGACCCACAACAATCGTGAGAGAGATAAATAATTATTGCATTTGAAGCCACTGAGTTTTGGGGTGACTTTTTACACATCATTAGGTAACAAATATAAGAGCCAACTTGCAGAAGAAAGCAAGCACAAGACACGTTCAGAAGATTGTCCTCTGAGGCCAGAAAGGTAGAGGTTCCCACAAGCTGGGCATGAGATGGGAAAGACCCGAACAAAAGCCATGGCAGAAGATTGAGAGGAAGGGGCACTAGGGAAAGGTGTAATGAAGAAAGAGTTACCTGGTCACCGTGGAGGTCCTATTCCTGAACAATTAACAGTTATTTCTGCTAACGTTAACAATTCTGCTAATGCTATTAGCAGAAATATCTCAGGGAACATGAAGCAAGTTTTTCCTTTAAACCTTACTTTTCATGCTGTGTGACAAATATTGGCTAGTCATTCACCATGCCCATTTCCCTTTCTTCCCAGACACAATCACATTTTCCAGTTTCCCTTTCAATCCAGCGTGGCCAAGTGGTTGAGTTCTGGAATATAAGCAGAGTGGTGTGCAGCACTTCCAGGTCCAGCCCATAAAACCTCCTGCAAGGTTCTTTCTCCTCTCTCTTCACCCTTGTGCTGAGTCCATGCAGAGGATGGAAGGCTCCAGAGGATGGGAGATCGATAAGGTGAAAGATCATGGGTCCTCAAATTGCCTCACAGAATGCCACATGCCAAATACCTGCATTCAAGAATTACATAACAAGAAAAAATTCCTATTGTGAGAAAAAATAAATATGTGAAGCATTTTGGGACAGTACAAAGTGAATGTAGGGAAAAATAGGATGGAGCAAAGAGTGAGCTCAGTATCTACACACACACACACACACACACACACACACACCTCTCTTAAGGTCTTGAGTGGATGCTTTCTACATATGAGCCAGACAATATTATCTGAGCTTACTAGTAGCCAATGCAAAAAGGGAAACATGATCAGTGACATGATTCACAGGGACCATGAGATTTTAAAAATGAAATGTTAAAAAAAATTCAAATTGGGAAGCCATTAGACTGGGGTTGACCTGGCATTTTAAATTCCTATCTGAAAAAACCAAAGCCCAATGTAACAAGTAAATTGAAACTAGACACTTCACCAGTCAGAAACTTTTCACTCTAACCAATCAAAATTGTTTTCCTTGTCTTACTTCTGCAAATATTTTATAAAAGTTTCCTCTCTTGCCCTTCCCAGCTGAGTGCTAGCCCCTTGCGGTCAGGTGCTACCCCAATTCATGAATTGCTGAATGCTCAAATAAACGCTTCAAAATTTAAATGTGCTAAGTTTTTCTTTTATCAAAAAAAAAGAAAACAGTTGCTCAGGAGAAGTGTAACTACTTTCAATACTGAAATTAAACAGAATTTTTCCCATTGAGTCCTCATAAAAATGACACGGCAGAATGTAATGAACAATGTCCTCGACAACATCCTAGCAGCCAGTAGAACAAGTTTTATAACTCCACTTCTTATTATGTCCTTCAAAGAAGAATAAAAGAGGTGATTAAATGACATGGTAAAATCCAGTAAAATCAATTCTTTGGGGTATGGGGGAAAGCACAAAATTTTGTGGTTGAGTTATTAAGTTCTCTGTTGGTCTGGTTGTACCTAACAACAAATGTGAATAAATGGTGAACCTCTTAGATAACCCCCCTCAACCAGTAATAGATATTTGGTAAATATATTTGGATTCATTGATTCACTGGCAGTCATGTGTATGGTTTTGAGAGTGGGAAAAGGAAGATAGGAGAAGGACACCCGAATATCCTGGTGGGACTGCCCTATGGCCCTGCATTACCTGCCAAATCCCATCTGGCTACTGTGGTTGCCAGGATATTTCACCATCTCATGTATTTTGTTGTATTTTCTCTCAGTGCATTTTCCTGGGCAATGTAATTAGGAACACTGACTAGAGAATAAGAAAGGAAGAATAATAGAGCATAAGTACAATTGTAAAAAGTCATTGTGATATGCTCTCAAGGCCAGTAATTACCACTCCTGCTTATCATGCAAATCCTTATTAATATTTTTATTTGAATACTACTGTGTCTTGTTATTTGACACAGAAAGCTTTTGAGAAAGACCTAACATCTGCCCACAATTGGATTCCTTTCCAAGCATTCCTTGGAGAAAGGGGAAAAGGATACATACGTCAGGAGGGTAATTTAATGCACATAGTTAAAATATCGAAAAGGACCCATTGTAAGGGGGAAGAACTGAAGGCTATGAATTAAGAAATACACAAAATAACTTCTGGTTGTCCTTATAAAGCAAATTTGGAGATTTGTCTTTAAGAGGAGAAGCTTCAGAATTGGCCCTTTGCAGAATGAAAAGATTATATACTATAGAGAAATCAAGACTTTTTAGAACAGGCATGGCTTGAGAGAATGGTTGGCTGGGGCAGTAAGGATGGAAGGAATGTGGAAATATGGGAGAACTCTGGACCCAGAGACCTGGAAGACTGATTTAGTTCTTTGATTAGTGAATATTGCCAGTCATTTTAGTGAGTGCTTGAAAAAAAAAAAAAACTAGAGGAAAACTGATCTTTGGCGGGTGGTGGAAGTTTCTACTGCATGGGAAAAATGGCATTGCAACAGGAGTTTGGTACGTCTTTGTATATAGGGCATGGTAAGGGGAGGATGTCTGGAACTAAACGCATTTAAAATATGAGTTGCACATCGTATATAGTGATAGTCATTTAGATTCCCCTAGAGTCAGGCAAACTAGCTGTGAATCTGACAACAAGATGGATAAATTATTATCCTGACAACTCAAAATCTGGCAAGAGCTGGAGAACTATTCCAGCGGTAATGACAGAAACAGGTCAAATCTGATTGAGCCAGAGCTAAGTAACAAATATTTCTCGTACTTTATGCAAAACACTGTTCAACTGTTCTTCGTTCAGTTCAGTAAATCTTAGACACAATAAGAAACAGTATTTGTATGACTTTGGAGGAATTCAGGAAGGACTCAAGGATGCCTGAAATCAGGAGAATCAATAGGTAAAGACGGATTTATGTTGGTATCCTTTTAAGTACTGCTGCAGTCTTAGACTTCAGGTTCTGCCTTCAGAGTGACATAAACCTAATAACGTTTCCCAGGCTTGAAATATTTCTTTTTCTACAATCTCCAATGTGATTTCTTATGCTTCAATCTCCTGAACTACTCTGTCCACTCCTGAAACAAGACTACATACTTTCCTGCTCCATTGATATGGCAGACACCTTTGTTGCCCACTCAACGCTCATTTCACCCTTTTTTTTTGCATAAACAACACCCCAGATTTGTTTGGCAATTCATCCTCCTCCACCAGGCGTGTGCTTCACTGGACAAGTCATGGCAATCCCATTCCTCTTGCCAGTCCTTGCTTAGAAATAAGCTTGTGCTGCCGTTCTATGCACTAAGATGTGAGAAGGAATGTATTAGGAGGGCTCTAGGAAAGGTTTCCTGCCTTTGAAAAAGAAATGTGTGGGAAAAAAATAGTCATTCTGCTTCTGAGCATTGTCATGGCCATGTGCACTTGGAATTGGGTTAACAGTCTTACAACCTTGAAGGATACTAGGCAAGGAAAAGTCAATTGAGTAATGCTAGCAGAGTAGAAAGACTGAAAATCAACATCTTTGATGTCATCAGAGCCACTGAATCAACCAAGCTGGAGCTCTCATTTAGGATCTATAAGTGTTCTTATTGTTTAGGCAATTTCAACTTGAGTTTTCTACTACTTGCAGCTGAAAGTATAACTGATAAAATATATATTTGTGCACTTAAACTCCTTATTACACTGCATAGTAAACATATTTGTTATTACCCATAGTACCTACTATATACCAGGTGTCCATGAAGGTGGTTCCCTAGAGTTAAATGTGTGGGTGGATAGAAAGATGTGCTACATCTTAACACCAGCTGCATTCCTTAGCTCAGTGAATTGCATCACTATCCACCCAAATGTGTAAGCCAGAGTTCTCTTCTAGATACTGCCCTATACTTCCCTCCCCATAGCCAATCTATCTCCAAGTTCTGTTCATTTTGCCTTCTAGACTCATTCCAAATCCACTTCCTTTTGTCTCCATCACCATTTATTTCAAGCTACTATCATATCTTAACTACACTAATACAGTAACTTTCTAACTAGCTTCCCAGATTTTCTTAAATCTGCTCTTCACACTGCAGTCAAAGGGAATCTTTTCAAAATGCAAAATCTCTCACCTCCTCCATCTCCATCTTTGATTAAAAGGTAAGGAGCATAATTTTAAAATTTATAAGATACCTAGAAGGCTTGCATTACCTGTTCCTTTTACCCCTTTAGGCTTGATCTTGCCCTTGATACCAAAGCAAGACAGGTCCTCTACTGATTGCTTGAATGTGCCTTCCTTTGTACCTGCTGTTCTGTATGCTTGGCAGGGTCTCCCCTCTGGCACCCCCACACAATCACATATCCTCCATTGTGCAGCTCAGTCCTGCTTTTCGCAGGAAAGATTTTCCTCAACTCTAGGAGTAGGCAGTTCTCCCTGATGTACATTTTACTAAACTGTGTACCTCTCAGTTTTATCCAAAATAACCATCCAAACTGGGACACTTTTGAGAGCAAATGGGGTACTGTTAGAAATTAGACAGGACAGTAGGTATAAACAGGGCTAACAGGACATTTGGTAATTTCATTCTTGATACTCAGCATGTTGCTATTTTTGTTCATTAGTATATTCATTTAAAGTCTGCCTCCCCCAAATCTATACATGGGGAGGGACCATGTCCTTCTTTTTGCTCACAATCACATTCCCCATGGCAAGCATAGTGCCAGAATTTTTTTTTTAAAAAAAGGCCCATGAGGAAGATAGCTAAAGTCCACTTAGACTCTAGATAGGTTTCTAGCACATGAATGCATAGCCAATCAGGGCCTGTCCTGGACATGAAAGAAATAGTGTGTCTTTTTTTCATTTCCTCCTTGGTTCTGTCATTTCCCCTACTTCAGTTCCAAGGTCAGTGCCTCCGTGATTTCCATTTCTTCCTAAAACCTAGCTCCAGGAAACATTCAGCTACTCTGGTAATTTCAGATTCTGGCAATATGTTAAAAATGATATCAATGATATCAACTTGCAAGAAATAAATGGAAATCTCAAGAATGCCTGAAATTAGGAGTTATAAGCTTAGGATCTGATCCTGAAGTTTCCCCATGAGTGGTTATCAGATTTAATGATAGCTAGTAGTTTGGGTTTTAACATACAATCAGGCCAGGATATGAGGCTGTGGTTCCTATGAGACAATAAATTGGGGACTAATACCCCTTCATGAAGCTGGGATGGTCAAAGCTGCAGTAATTAGGGGCTTGGGGAAAAATAAAAGATCTGCCCATCTTAACAGGGAGAGGATAAAATTTGGTGTTCTGGGCTATGAAAAAGAAAAAAAAAATATTCCCAGAGAAACTAAAATCTCAGGCCTGTACCTTATGCTGTGCTGAAGTTAAAATGTATACTTCTATAGTGGTTTAGAAACTGTCAAGATGAGAAATTTACATAAAAATTAATCCTAGGACAATGATACCACTGGAATACCTGGCAGAAATGAACAGAAAATCACTATGGTGCAACACTTTCGCAGCCTATGCCACACAGGCTTTTCATAGGAAGGTTTCCATTAAAGATGAGGTTATAATCCAAGATAAAGGCATAAAGAATAGAAGTATAGGAACCCAGTAATCTACAGCAATAGAAAAATTATCTGAAAAAAATGATGTCATGGGTAGAATCTCCTGGAAACAGATTCTTATATGGAGATTTGCATGCAGATGGTCTACTGGAGAGTGTTCTAAGGAAAGACACCTTTGAGGACATGAAGAAGCAGAATTAGCCAGAAGGAGATACAGTGATACAGTTGCAACAGAGGTCTTAACTGACCTCACAGGGCTCTCTGGAGTTGGGATAGCCCTTAAGAATTATCCCAAATTGAGACAATTAGACTGGTCTTTACACCCCAATATCAGCCAGTCACTGGGTGCAAGTTGCCCCTTGGCAGAAGTCATAGACTTGGGAAAGATGGCTCCCTTTAGTCAGAGACAATTTCCAGAGAGACCCACAAGTGACTTTTCAACAGCCAATGCACACAACAGCTCAGAAATGAGTGCCTTGGTCCTAAAAGGGAGGATGAGAGGCAGGAACTCTGAACAGCACAGAACAGCATCCACTACAGTCCACCCCCTTGAACTGCTCATATAATTTACATTTGCAAACTTACCTGGTAAGTTTGTCCCATCTGAAAAGAGCATCATCAGGTTTCCAGTTGGTCTCAATTCCTGACGAATCTTGTGTAAGAAAAGTTAGTGGAGAAAGTTAGCAGTTCTTGCTGCTGCAACTAGTTTCAAGAGCACAACTAGTTTTCATCATCTCCTTCTATTGCCCATTCTAGAGTATTGCCTTCTATTGCCCTCACTCTTAGCAAGTGCCTCTTGTAGTCTTAGTAGATTAACTAGTGGAAACTATGAGGATCTAAGACTCTGATCACTGTGACTTTCTCAGGCTGTGTCTGTCATACTTATCCATTAACCATGCAAATTAGGCAGCAGAGTATCAGGAGATGTCTCAATGGTTCAGTTGAGTGTGAAACATTATTCTTTTTCTTCATTATGTAACAGTAGCTGTAACAGCTGCATCTCCTCCTGATGATCAGTGTACATTATTCTGCAAGAATGGTGTGTTCTTCCCTGGCCTCCTGAGATGAGGAGCCCTAAGAGACCTGGTGTCAGCGGGACTCTTACCATATCCCCCAGTGGCAGCATTCATCCTCTGTGAACAAGAACTTCTACCACAGAGCCTAAAGTTGCAAGGATGAGAAACACTAATTCCACAAGTGAGTCACTGTGAGTGATTGTAAGATAGAGACAGAAAATACAAAAGAGTAGTTAAAAAACAGTTAGAATGTGAAGGTCCAATACACATATAATATGAACTAACTATAACACAAACACTTCAAAAAAGGCATGGGATGGGAAACAAGAAAAGCAAAAAGATGGCAGGTTAAAAGCAGAAAATAAGATGGTAGAAATAAAACCTAATGTATACAATCACAATAAATATAAATGAACTAAACTCAACATTCAAAAGGCAGAGATGCTCACATTGAATTTTAAAATTCAGTTGTTAAAAATTCTTTAAAAGAGACATACCTAAAACACAATGGCATAGAAGATTGAAAGTTAAGGAATGAAAAAAATTTATTAGACAAATTCTCCTCAAAAGAAAGCCATTGTGGTTATATTTATCAAAACAAATTAGTCCTTAAAGAAAAAACATGTTTTTATGAATAAAGAGACTAATTTACCAGAAAGATAAAATAGTTTTGAATCTATAGGCTCTTAGCATAGACTCAAAATATATAAAGAAATTCAAGGATTGGTGGCAAGCTATCTAAAGTGCTACATCTCCTATGTGGTTTACATTTCCATGTGGCTTAATACCTCACATAAAAAAATTAAGAGAGTGATTGGTGGATCAGTGTAATCCTAACTATTCAGAAGCAAGGTTAATTTATAAATATACTCAGTAAAGTTATTAAATAGATGCTTTTTATCATATTAAATTTGTTTGCCAAATATAGCTGTGTTTATGAAGTTGAATTTTTGCTTACTGATTCTAAGAAGTAAATTCTGTAAGTGAATTGTGGAATGGAGCTGAACTTTTACAAAGAAATATAAAACCTGAGCCAATTGTCAAAGAATCATGCACCATGATAGACTTTGCAAGTGATTTTCTCATAAAACTGAAATAATTTTTGAGAACTATGGACTTGCTGACAGCTCTGTAACAGAACCAAATTCTGAAAATAGAGAGGATTTTTTTTAGGTTAGTTGTTTTCTCTGTGTGTGCTTTTTGTTTTATTTTGGTTTGGGGTTTTTTTGTTGTTTATTTGTTTTTAGATTTGGCTTATGTGTTTTTGTTTGTTTTTGCTTGGCTGGGAATTATTTCTTTAATTAAAATATCAGTGGCATATCTTATACAATCACAGTTTAAATCAAAAAGGTCCTCCCCAGGGACTAAAAATCTAAGATAATCAAATACCTCTAGTTTTCAAAATCTATTTACCAAGCCAGACAATCTCTTTTCTCATATGCGCATGTTCTTCCCCTTCATTTTGTCCCCATGATTTTCTCACATTTGCTTGCTTGTCCTTTCTTAAATGAAAGTGAAAATGAATAAGTTAATCAGAACTTAAATCAGGCAGGATTTTGTAACTGGAAACACTGTGACAGGATGAGGGGGCGGAGAGAGAGGAGAGGGAGGGGGAGGAACAGAAAATGAGCACTGAGGCTTTTTGCAGGGGGAATAGACCTTGGGAAGGGGGGTGATAGATCTGCTCTTGATGGCCTCGCTAAAGGGGAGATTTGGCTGCTAAATTTGACCTTGCTCCCAAGTAATTGATGAGACGTAACATTATCATCAGAATGATGGTAATGAGCTATAGATGCAGACTCTCAGCCTGTGGAGATTGCAGACAAAATAGACTTTGAGGCAAAACGCATTATTCAGGCTAAAAAGACTCATTACATCAATTCCTGTTAGGAAAGCTTTGTTGGGGTTATTTGATTACAGTGAGCTCAGTTCTTTCACATCAGAAGAGTAGAAAAATTCAATGGGGAAAAAAAGTGTTCTAAACTGGACTTGTTGGTGATGTCTGCGCCTGGAGTCTCCCTGCTCTTGTCATCGTACAGAGCTGAATTTCACCAGTCCCTCAATATCAGGTTCAACATCAAGTTCATTATTAGACTCCGTCTTAGTTACATTTTTGGTGCTGCTTCTCTAACACTTGAAAATGCCAAATATTCTCCTGGTGGTGGTTTTATAATAAGTTAACTTTTCTATTTCTGCTTTTTGGGCATGTTTTCTTGAGAATTTTCCCTTGAAGAAGATTTTTGTGTTTTTATCCAGTGATCTCATTAGACATTCTGAAGTTAAGGCATCTCATTTCTGATCTATAGTTTGTCTTGTTAAATGAAATTTCAGTCATGTGTGTTTGAAAAGTTCTATCTCTGGAATTTTGGTGTACCCTTGCAAATGTTCTCACCAAATCTGGAAGCAATTCCTCATTCTCTCTCTCTCTCTCTCTCTCTCTCTCTCTCTCTCTACCCCCCACCCCCTCTCTCTGTGGCAGCAGCCTTTCTACTGGCATCTACATTTTATTGATTTATGGTAATAGATGACCAGCTCTTTCTCTTCTGTCATTTACAGGTTGACCTCCTTAGTTGAGGTTTTTCTAAAACTGTCACAGAAGGTACAAGCACAAAATAACCTTATAAATTCAAAGGTTGGTTCCACTGAGTCAAAATTCTGTAACACCCAGGTGCTGGAACTTGACACTAATGGAAATTTAAACTTACAGCTTAGTGCTTGATGTTTAACACTGTGAATGGTTGCCACAAATCTAGGTTTCTGAACCTGGGTTAGTGACATCTCTCTTTCTATACCAGTGGCCTTCAAATTCGGATGTGCATCAGAATAATGCAGCATGCTGATTAAAAATACAGACTTCTGGGCCCTACCCCTAGAGATTGATTCAGTAGTTCTAGAGGCAGAATTACATTTTGAAAAGCTCTCTGGGAGATTCTAATGCAGATCATACTTCAACTCCAAGAAAGTGACTGAGAAAGAGCAAAACGGCTCCTGACATCTAGCTGGACCTTGACACTCACAGACGCTGGCCCAGCACTGACAGCTGAGCCCTGGTGTTCTCCTAAGGAACTCAGACAATTCCACAGAACACTGACATCAGACAAGACCACTTTGACCATGGCAAATCAAGACAAAAACAAGAAAACTTGCAATAATGTCTGAACTCAGACAAAAACAACAACTATGTACAAACCACAAAATACCAAATAGCCTCCTCTATCAGTTAATATGAGTGACTGATGCTACTTTACTAATTATGTATCTGTCCTTGGTCTATTCTGACCTCCTTATCGATAAGATTTGTTGAGACACACAATGATAGAATTACCCCTGTTTCTTCCCAGCATCCAGAGCAAAGCCCTACTTCCTAAACCCTCTCCAAAAATCACCAACCATAAGCTCAAATCCTGTAAGTCTTTTCTAAAATTCTCTTATTGAGATGCCTCCATCTTTTTCCATAGTGTGCTTTCTCCCCCACTGCAACAGTAGTATACCCAGCTCGTTCCACCACAGGGGTGCTCCTGGTGGTCTTTGGCTGGAGGACATTGGCAAGGCTCACCAACTAGATCGATGCTTTCATTCTTCCTTTATGTCCAAGGAGTGCTGACTACTGCTGGCTACTAAGCCATGTAGGGACCTGTGAGTATTTCCAGGCCCTTCTGCTCTGCTGTGGAACTGTATGGGTATTTACTATATTGGTGTATTAGTCCATCTCTGTTGCTTATAACAAAATACACGGAACTGGGTCATTTATAACAAAACAAAATTTATTGCTTATAGTTTCAGAGGTTCGGAAGGCCAAAGTCCAGGGGACACATCTTGTGAAGGCTTTCTTTGGTATGGCTTCACTGATGACAGGGTATCACATTGTGAAAAGGTGGAGCAGAGAGACAGAGACTCTCCTCTTCTTTTAAAGCCCTCACGACCACGCCCCTGACCACCATTTTTAATCCATTCACTATGGCACAGTCTTACAATCTAATCAGCTCTTCAAGGCCCCCCCTTTTAATTACCATAATAGGATTTCCCACCCTCTTTACACTGTCACAATGAAGATTAAGTTTTGGAGGGACATTCAAACCAAGGCAATCAGCCATAATCCACATGGGAAGGTGCACACAATAACTGAGGAGAGTTCAGAGAATGTGTGGAGGCATTGTCCATAAAGGATGATGGAGCACCAGGGACTAGCAACAGCTGGGAGCTGTTACCGCCTCTCTGCCTGAAGGAGCAAGAGCAAGGAAAGTTTACCAGAGACTGGAGAGAGCCACAAAGAGGGCCACCCCAACCAGAGTGGTGGCTTTAGAAGAGGAATGCAGCCACTGCTGACTGACTGGCCAGCAGGGTGGGAGCCGGGAACAACTGCCTTCCTTCACTCTTCTTCCTGCCTTCGGTCTCCTGCCCAACATCTCCACAGGGGACACCTGAAGCCAGAGGGCATAGTGAGTTCTTATCATTTTACGCCACTTCAGCATCCATTTTCAATACAGGTGGAACTTTCTCATACCAGAGGCAGGGCTCAGTCACCCTGACAGTTTCCCATTCTCCACCTCCTCCCTGTTCCTCAGTGTGATTGATGCAGACATCTGCCTGTACAGCTGCCACCTTGTGACCATCTCCCTATGGGACAACTAGATACAGCCTGCTTGACTTGTTTCACTGACCCTACACCCCACGTGAACCATGCAGATATGCCACAGTGACCACTCAGTCACAACCTGGCCCCGTGGAACTCACACCTGCTTGCTCTAAATGCACCACTTAGAACCCACCCCTCCCCCATGGGAAATCTGCTTGGACAACACTCTGGATCCCAGGAAAGGCTTAGGCCCATAAGTCCCCCTCTTTCTCTCTCATCTTGCTCCCCACATGCAGGCCGGGCTCTCGTGTACTGAACAGCTTCCCCCTTCCTGTTGGCCTGTGGGGCGTGCTGCCCTCTGCTCTCTGGGATCTACAAGTAATAAAACCACTTCTGTTATTTCATGTACTTTGTTGTGCCTCCTCCTCCATATCTCACCTGACCCACACACCTGAACCAAACTCTCCTCCTGGTCAGGGCTGTCCTAGAGAGTGGCTATCTTGGCAAAAACAAACTAGACACAGGTCAGATAAGCACCATATGGGTGTTTGCCAATATAAATAAGTTTCCTTTGAGAGGGACACCTGGTCAGGGGTCTAACATTTAGGCATCAGGCCAACTGTCAAGATAAAGAAGTATCCAGCAGGCACAGTGTAAACATCCATGACCACCTCCCCTGGAGTCCCATCAGGAAAGGGATGGAGTTTATAGTCACTTTCCTCAGAGAGTGGCTCCTTTTAGTGGAGAATGGTATTCGAAACCAAGGTCTGAGCTCTAGGTATACTCATCCCTATTGGATTGTTGCTGTTCCTAGGTCCTCATAGCAGATAGAGCTAAGGATATATGTTCACTTATTTCTGCATCTATTTATATATATTGAAAACCATGAATCACACTGTCTTCAGACTCAAACCAACACCACAAAGTCTGTTCTAGTTTTCTCCCTTCCCATATTTGTAACTTCCTTCTCTAACCATGAATAATCTGGCTTGCATAATGCTTAATAAATTTACCTATTTGATCAATACTCCTGTATATAACCAATCTACTATTTCCACCACCATCCCCTTATCACATAGACTCTGTCGCCCCATGCCTAGCCACCTGTCTGCATGGGGACTCTCCACACCCTGAGAGTGGGCTCTGATACCTCATGCTGGGCCACCTTTGCACCGGGATGCCCACTTCATTCTGCTTAGACTTGCACTTACCATGCCACACTGTCCCCTCCTCCATGAACACCCTCCTAACTGCATTCGGTCTCTAACTCCCCACACTGGGCCAATTCCCTGCATGGACACATGTATTCCCTTGCCTAGGCTCTGAAACCTCGGGAAGCAGTCCTGCTACCCTCTGCACTCAGGCTCTAATACCCACGCTGGGCCACCGTATCTCCCACCCTTCTTTGGGATCAGATGCCAACCTTGCTCTGCATCACCTTAGGACCAAATTGTTCAGGATGAAAAAGGGACAAGGAGAGGAGGAGCTCCTTTAAAAAAAAAAATACCTCCTCTGACACAGTGTAGATAGTTGGTAGGGTAAAGAAACAGAAGGAAACATTTGCATTCAACAGAACATTGTAGTGTCTCACATCCTGACCTGTGTGGTACATAGGGAAAATTATTTCCAGGTTTATTTGTTCCCCAAAGTGTGCCATCACCAAAATACATGGATAATTTCTTCACTCGAAGCATCCTCAGGCTTCACATATTCAGTTGCCATTACTGTCAGGATCATGAACTGATACACACTGTCTTTTATTTCTTTTTCACTTCATTCCCTCATTAGTGCAAAGGCCTTCCCTACTCTATCTCAAGGTATCTAGCTCTTAACGTATTTTTGATGAACTCTTGAAGGGCTGGCACACACTGGTCTGCTACAACCAATGTGGGCTTAGAAGTCAGACAGACTTGCTTTCAAATCACTCTTTAACTACCAACTGTGTGAATTGGACAAGTTATTAACCTTTGTATGCCTCAGTTTCTCCAACTGCAAAATGGGTGGCAGTATCTACCCTTTTGTTTTTTATTAGAATTAAAGATATATATGCTATCTATTAAAGCATAAATGTCCGTTCCTATCACTTCTACCTTGTTGGTAAAGCCCCATATGTGATTGTGTGTGTTTGATTTGTGTGTGTGATGGTGTATGTGTGTGCATCTGTGATTGTGTGTGTGCACACCTCTGTCTGGTTCTCCGTTCATTCTTTTTCCTTTGAGACCTCAGACCATGTGAAAAACTTCAGGCATGTAATAACTGATCAATCACAACAGTTCTGAGAAACCACAAAATTAGCCTAATTTCTCACTGGGCTTTAAATAAATTTCTCACCTATTTTCCTCAGAAGTCTTCAACTCAATGAACATTGCCTGGATTTTTCTGAAGAATTTGAATCTTGACAGTTTCAGGACTGTCTTCACGTCTTTAGCATTATCCTAATGGTATTCTCATTACAGGCACTACAGGGAAGGCAGAAGCATCATTTCTGTAAATTTGCCTTTTTCTGTACTCTATTTACCAAAAGTGAATTCTGCCACCTACACATGTGAAGTTTCTCCTGTATCCTAGCTTGATTGTCTCACCTTCTCAAACACTCATTGTCGAGCTGTGGGGATCCCCTATTCCCTCCACATTTCAAAGACCATTCCAAGAGAAGTAGAACTGGAAAACCTGTAAAAGGTTTATTGGTCCAGTTTGCCCCAGTTGGTTGAAGAAATCTATATTTGTTGCCATATAAAGTATTCTGTGGTCTCCTGAATTACATTCTTGTCTTTGAACCACTTCTGTCAAGACAATACTTTTTCCTTGGTTATTTTATTGTAATTTTATAGTGTAAAACCCTTCCTCTGATGACACTGAAGCCTTGTACAGAATGAAATACACCATCTCTCTCATGTGATGAGATGGAAATTATCTTCGCCCCCGTGACACCAGAGTAAAATGCGAAACCACACGTGTGTAATCATCAGAGTACAGACCATATAAGAAGAGGATAGAATCGTTTCCTTTTTAGGGGGTTTAATTAAAATCATTACTTAAAAATAAGCATTGTGGCAACATCATGATTGGGCTATTTTCAAACTATGGAACACCTATGAGAATTCAAGGTTCTGCGAGAAAAGTGCCTCTTGATTCATACATATGTATTTTCTGGATTCAAAAATGTAAGGAAATCTGTTAATCTTCTGGAAATGGCCTCACTGATTATTTTATAGTTGTCTACAAATGAAAGGCATATCAAAATAATTTAATATTTTGTAATATTTTAGAGGGTCATTATGAGATATTCTTTTTTACTCAGCAAGGATTAAATAACCAAGTCTATGTTTTTTATTGCTGTTTTCTACTATTAAAGCAAGTACGTATAAGCTGAGCTGATTGCAATATAAAGAATTATTCTCTTGGGTCCTACTTGTATTCATTCTCTTTCTACATTTAAAAAAACCCATTCATCAATGACTCTGCAGTAGCACCAGGACTTAGCATGCGCATATTATCTTCTCATATGCCATTGCAGTCTTCCGAAATCATGCGTGTACATGTGGATACGTATACACCTGCCCACACTTACAAACACACATACAAACACACATATATATACATGCAAGCACTTATAATGTCTTCTAAACATATTTACCCATAATTACATTCTAGTCACTTTATCGAACACAGATATCTTTACATTCATTTGTGGAACCTGCAAAGAATCCATGCTAATGTTTGGAGTCTTAAAGCAAACTGTAATCTTATAAACAGTGAGGTGAACCTCAGAGGCAGCAGTCTTTTGATATGCAGCATAAGTGAAATGCTGCATAATATAAAATGATGGTGCTATTAATCCTACGGCACTGGTGGTGCCCAGCCCCCCCTTTGCTATTGATACCAACACCATTGTCTCTGGCTTTAAACTTCATCAGTATGCAAACGGAGTGTCACTATGATGGGTGGTAACTTGGTTGGATGCACTTTCTACATTTCTGGCAAATGAGTATAATTATTTTCAGAGCTGCGGGCAACTCATGCATGTTTTATCCCCCATCTGGACCGGCACGGTACACAATAGTGATAAAAGATGATTTTCCCCCTTGGATGTTCACAGGCCATCATCGACACAGTCCTGATGAAATGGCCATGTATCCCCTAGCAGTTCTATATCTGCCACAGCTTGACAACAAAATTATTTCCCCACAGTACTAAAACACTTCAAATATTCAAGCCCTCTGTGCATATATTTGTGTTTTGAAGCATTCAGCGTTAACATAATGTGGTAATTTATAAACTGACAAATTAACTATGCAGAAATCACAGAGAGGCCTTATGAGGTCTGCAAAGCAGCAGAAAAGAAAGCAGAAGCTTTCTGAGCTCTGTAATAATAATAATCCTATCAACTGTCGCAGATTGCCCAGCCTCCCATTGTTAGAGCCGCTGCTCTCAAGCTTGCTTACTGTAGGTGATTCCGCCTGAGACAACTCGTCTCCAACAAGGCCAACCAGGAGGCTCGGCTGGCTCGGGACTTCACAGTGCCACCCCTCTGCAGGTCTGGGGAAAAGGGCACCAATAAAAAATTGCAAGTTGCCCATCTTGATCACGGAGAGGCAGAAATAGATGTCTGGAATGGAAATGGGGGAATGTGAGATTTGCCTTCAAGACAGGAAGTGAATTTAGGACTGGTAAAATCGATAACAGCAAAACTGAGATTATGCATGTGCAAGGAAGATCAGCCTTCTTTGTTTCATGGTTATAAAATCATTTTAATGATTAAAATCCATCATCTTGCTGGCCTGCTCTAGCAAATGCTGGCAATCCTTACAGGCCCACTATTGATCCTCAGACAGACAGCTGAAAGGCGGCAGCATTCATCAAAGGATGCAAAAGAGCGCATTTTCACTTTTATTGTATTAGCTTAATTCTCTTTCAGATGAATTAAAGACTAATTTTGCTAGACCAAGGGGAGAGTCTGTGTATCTTCTGCTGCCCCCATCTGTTTAACATGTAGATTCTTAGAAGGCAGAATTAATTTTTAAAGGCAAGAAAGTATTTACAAATTCTTTGTAAAAATACAGAACATTCCTTCATGATGTGCCAAGCCAGCCTCACTTCCTCCCTCCCCCTGCACCCTATTCCCCACTCACCGCCCCCGTCACTCCACACAGGCACACTTGCTCTCTTACAGATTCACACATGCATGCTAAACGCACACACACAGACACACACACACACACACCATCCTTTAAATGGTACGTACCATGCTAGGAGGCCTACCAAACATCAGACACCCTTTATCAGCAGTTGTGCCAGGGTCTCCATGGCAACAGTATAATAGATTTGCCCTTATTCAATCCCAGAGGCCACATTGAAGCGCAATGCAAAATTTGCTGGGGCCTGAATTCCTTTCAAGCCATGGCTCATGTGTCAGGAAACAAGTCAATGCACAGACAGCACCGCACATAAAGATGGAAAGGAACCTTTTCTCTCCACTGCTGTTTGCTCACAGTGACATTCAGAAGCCCAGACCCTTCTAGATCTCATTTCTGTCTCATTTTCTAGTAGTTAATTCACTTCTTTGGGTGGAGAGGCGAGAGGGGGAGGGGAGCGCCATGCTTTGCAATAATCAACTGCTGATGAAAGTGCAAAGCAAGCTGCCTGAAAACGAAGCCTGCATCTCAGCCTCCAAGGTTACATAGGATTCAATATGGCTGAAGCCCACCACGGCTGCAGACTGCATTTTGGGGTTTGATGCACCTCGGTGCCCAGCAGAGCTGAGCAGACCAACCAACCTCCTCAACCCAAACTGGAGTGGTGTTTTGTGATACTCGAAGCAACCTTCCCCAGGGAAGGAGAGGCAGAGGAATGGACACATGCCCTCATCCTAAAGCCAATCTCGGCAGGCGGGAGGAATTCCCGGGAGCTCACACCTGAAGTACACTGTGGCTAAAACAAGCACAGCTTAAAAGTTAAACAATCATTTGTTTCAGGTTTATTTTAATCATTAGCTTTGGGACTTCCAAGATGATTACTTTGTGGGTTAATTATTTTCTGTGCTGTGGCTTTCCAAACGTAATTGCTCGACTTCATTATTGTACATAGTGATCCATAGCAGGTCCCTAAAATTACCTGTCCAAATATTTCCTCTTTTGATTATCACTGCGAATTTGCTATTTTTCTCCCTGAGTTGGAACTTTGCATAAATGACTTGGTCGGGAGAGGCCTGTGTGATTTTGGAGATTAGACTAGAGATATCGGGCAGGTGACAGAACTCAATTGACAACACTGTTAGGAATTAAAAGAAGCCTCTTAAGGGACTTTTCCCAGGTCCAACTTCAAGCCAGTGGTTCTCATACTTTGGTGTGCATAAAACCCTCCCAGAGTATAGTTAAAACACAACTTCTTGATCCCTATCCCCAGAGATTCTGATTCAGTAGGTCAGGGTCAGGGCCCCAGGGATTTGCTTTGCTAACAAGCTCACAGGTGATGCCAGTGCTGCTTGTCCAAGGACGTACTTTGAGAACCACTGCTTTAGGCCAATCTCCATGAGTACAATTAAAGTTTTCTTGACTGTTTACCATAACTTCAACTTTAGTGTTCTTGAAGGGCATTACTTATCCTAATATAATGAGCCCCTTCTCCAGTGGCTCAGACCCACAATCTCCCCCAGCCTCTGGAACACAGAGAGGTTAGAAGTCATGGAGAAGAGAGAAGTGTCCAGGAATCAGGACATATTCTCAGGACTAGCTCCATGCTACCATATATTAGGACTTGGTCAATATCTTTAAATGAATACATGAGTGAGTAAATATGATAGAATTTCAAGGCTTCCGTATTTCAGGAAAGAGATCTTAAGTCAAGAATATACATGTTCCATGTTTTATTTGTGTTGTAATATATTCAAATATCTTATATTTAGTTTTATAAAGGAGAATATAAATTTTTGTGGCGCAGTGGGGGTCAGTAATACTTTAAATTCTTCTAGGAAGCTGGAACCGTAGAATGAGTCACTGTAGAAAGCAAAATCCTTTTATAATTAAAAACATAACTAATTTATCTGGTTTTGCAAGTTTGGGATTTCTTCAAGTGGAAAACACTACATTTTTATCTTAAGAGTCAACAACTTTACTTTTCACTGAATAAAAGTGTGCATTTTTGACTAATGTTTAAAACCTGAAATCGTAAAATCATCATCTACTTTTTATTTTCTACCCCTGCTGACTTGACCCTAAAATCTGGATCATTTTAACAGATAATCAAATTTAACCAGAACAACAAGTTGAGCCCATGTCACATGGCACTAACTTAAGACGCTCCTGCTCACCTTGACCAGAGTTTGATCACCTGTGCTAAATATGCTATGCACTAGAAAATGACCACCACGGTCAGCCGAGGGGCGTGCAAAACTGTGAATCACTGTGATCTGTTTTGTGAATTACCTAATCTAAGGTGGATTCGTGATAAGGTAACTGATCGTGTTTTTCACCACACTTTACAATATGTCTTCAGCTCTGAGGTTTTTCTTCCCAGAACAAAGCCAAGGACACGAAGGTGGACAGTCTCTTAGGCGGGGACCCCACTGGGCCCTCTCCAGCCTCCCAGCAGGGCAGGGACAATGGAGACAAGAGAAGAAAGAGGTAACCTCTCTTCCCCATCCTGCCCCTTGCTGCAGCCCTCAAATAGCATCACCCAACATGGACTGTTAGAAATAAAAATTCCTTAAAAGTAAATCCAAATACACAGAATGGTAGAATTTTCAAACTAGATTTTTGAAAGGGTAATACTTGATGCTTCCTGCTGCCAGAGAAGAACATTAAGGCCCAGAGAAGATCCTGCAGCTAGTCAGTGGCTGGGGTGGGAAGAGAGTATAGATCAAGATGGGAGTTGCATGCGGCTCTCAGCCTGCTCTGCCCTCCCAGGAAGGGCATGTGCCACACTGCTGCAGCCGGAGATGTCCCCTCCCAGACTCACCACCAGCCACAGGCTACCTAACTGCACTATCAACAACTTCCAATTCAGCAAATACTTATTGAGCAGCTGCTATGTGCCTGGTGCTCTGACAGCACCAGAGTGAATATGACACAGCTTTTTATTACAAGGTGGTAACAACTAGGGAAGTCTATTTCTCATCACTTTATAATAGCTGTCTCCTCTGTAATGCTTTGCGAACTGGGGTATGCCCCAGTACGTCTGGAGCCACAGATTAAACTGGTGGTTACTTCCTTACGTTTTTATTTTCCCTGATTATAATTACTCTCTTTCCTTGATTTTATGACATACGTTTTTCGTATTCACATTTTAAGCTTGGGATATCTGGGATGGATTTCCACCAGACTCAGTATGCATTATGAAGGTGACTGTCTTCCCTTTTTTTCTGACGTGGATTGAGCTGCATCTTAAAATGATATCCTAGAACTGAGGGATGAAAGGGATTGAAAATGCTATCTATAATGTTAAATATTTCAGACTACTGAATAATATATCAGTTTTAGGTACTTTTAAAAAGATAAACAAGTACAAGACTTCAAAGAAGTGTTTCCCTTGTGAAGGGCCCCTTCCAGCTTTACCTTTATGTCCCTGAATTTGTACTTTTAGCTCCTCTGTATTCGGGTTGCTTCGAGGAAAACCGAGAGGCACTGGTTTAGATTATGCAGCATTTTAAAATGCCAGAGTGAGAATGATAAAATGTCTGAAAAGGAGCAACTTGATGCTGAGCATTCCAATCAGAATCTGGACTTGAGAACAATGAGACATAAATACTTTTAGATATTTGGTTTTATTTTGCAAACATCCTGGAAGAATCCCGATTGCCCTGGACTGTTGTAACTGTCACTGAGCTCTTTTCATCCCCCAGCAAAAGCTGGTCTGTCATTTCCTGCCACATTGTGTTTTTCCTCCATGGCCCTTGCCTCAATCCTTTGTGACCTGCACAAAGTTTGGATCCTGCGTCTTCTCCCTGTCCTGCCTGACCACCTGGCCTGCCCTGCAGTCAGCTCTAATGACCAGCAGACCATGCCTTTCTGGCCAAGTGGAGCCGATGCTCTGTGGACCATTGTTTTGTGGGACTACACTGCCGTCCCTGTTGCTGCCCTTCAGGACACTCGTCAGCAGCTGTGACAGGCTTCCCGTCCTGGCCCCTATAAAGGAGGGCCTGGAAAGCCTTCTCAGAGCATCAGTTCATAGGTCACTGCAACCAGCCAAACAATACGCGATTATTCAGTGAGCTCCAATTCATTTTCCTCTGCTCCTCCCCAACCGTTACCCTTGAGAGAAAACTAATTTGCAGAAAAATAGCCCCTGCCAGCTAACTTCTTCTCCTAAATGTATGCTGACCCTGAACTCTTGTCTCATTGGGTCCTTATTCTCACAGTCAATGCACAGGAGTTCTGAAAAGCAGTCTTCTCCTTTAAAATCCTCCCCACCCCCTCACCCCCTCAGCATCTCAGTCTGGGAGATGCTTTCTTTTCCTTCTATTCTTTGCTTCTCTTTTTAACATGTGTGCTGAAATTGGCACTTTCTCTTTTCAGTGCACTCCCTTTCCAGTATTAATGCAGCACTGGAGAAATGTGAGCAATTTTTCGAGTCTCTGCACTCGGCGAGCCCATGGGTGATGGATTAAATGTAACACGCTTCACCTTACGTATCACTATTTAAGTGAGGCACTCGTGCCGGCTGGTGATGCATGGTGTTATCCAAAGCACCGACTGAGCGGGGAGCCGAGGCTGCCTCCACTGGTGTCTGAGTATATAATGGGGCTAATGGCATCTGGTGCAAATGAGACTCCTGTAGAACACATCGGCTTGTTTCTCTCGTTGTTATTTTTCTTTGTCAAGAAGCTTTCCCTCTTTCCTCTTGGAGCTTCACCAGTGTGGCCTGCGTTGGTTATCCAGGGGAGGAGGGGAGGTCTTGGGGAGTTCAAGATTTTGTAACTAATATTGAACGTCAGGGAGAATGGATGCCAAGGTCGGGTTAAGAATAAAGAAAATTGATTTGGAGGTCAGGGTCACGATGTGAAAGGCCCTGAATGCTGCCAAAATATTTTCATTATCACTGTTTTTGTTATGGAACAGACCCAGCCCTTTGTAAAGAGGCTAAGACATGGAAGAGAGAGTCAGAGAAAACTAGAGGAATCAGAACTTTATCTGTGATTTATTGGGTTTGTGTGTTCCTAGTTTCTTTGCTTGGCATTTGCCTTTCTTGTATAAGGATGTGGATGGATAAACATTGGTAATGACGCTTTATCCCACAGAACCAAGCAGTTCTGGGCTTGGAACTGAATTCTCTCTCTCTCTCTCTCTCTCTCTCCCCCCCCTCTCTCTCTCTCTCCCTCCCTCCCTCTCTCTCTCTCTCTGCAGAGAAGCTGAGACAAGTTCTTCCAGTTCTATTTGCAGGAGTAAGCTATTTCATGCATCACTGTGATTCTACTTTTCGCCCATGCCTACAACATATCTACAACACAGGGCTGTATATTTTAACAAAATCCTGTTATTATTGGAGCTCTGACCCGATTTTGTTTCTATATTCTGAAGCAGAAAAGACTCCAATGGCATGAAATTAGCAACACATTCTGCTAGTGTGTTAATTGTGTGAGAGTTTTTGGCAGGAGAATCTCCTAACACAACACAGAATTTATTTTTTATTTCAATTTGGTAGCAATTTCACATTATGTTTAAGGAGAGGCATTATGGTTTAAACCACTCGAGATTTACTGCATGTTCAGGAAAAGAAAAAAAATCTGCCTAATGCGGTGGTGCAGAAGGAATTATGTAATTTTTTTACTTAGCAGGGAAGCTGCTAGTGTTGATTTCTAATTCCTTATGAGAAACTGGCGTTCCCTAGCAGTGATTTGGGATGTCCTTGGGCCCCAGTGCTGTATCTAAATGCAGTTGTATCTGGCCAGTAGTAGATTCCCTGCTTTGATACAAGCAAACATACATAAAAAAACAGAAAATCTAATTCTCCCGGTCCAGAGAGGCTGTTTTTCTCTAATGCATAGCCCTTCTGAATCCCCCAAAGACTAATGGTGACATTGTATGAATATGGCTGTCCCCAAAAACATGTTAATGGGGAAGCAACACCCAAAACGGAAAGATGGACAGACATGCCCATGGATACATCTACAGAAGAGGATGGACTCCTACCCTTGTTCTAGGGGCAGGAGGCAGCTTTGAATGAAGAAAACAGTAAAACAATGCTTGCCATATACCTACAGTCTAGCATTGGCATATGTCATCCTGTTGGGTGCCCTGACCAAACACTAGATATGTGGTTCTCTGCTCACCCCGAGACAGTGGTGTTCTGATCCTTTTCCCCTCTGCTCCTGGCCTCCTGCCCACCTCCTTTTCCCATACTTCCCTCCCTCCCTACCCCACCACTGAGCACTTGTCTGAGAGGCTCTGAGCTGCCCTGGTGGCCGCTGCCACTCCCCTGCCCTTCTCTGTGTGGCTCAGCCCAGCAGTTCAAAGCAGGACAGACAAGGGCTCTCCTCACCAGTAGTATTGCTTCTATAACAAGTCTTTCTCCAGAATAACTAGCCATGGCATGAATTTTATTTCTGGTGTATGATGCAGGAGAGGACTCAAATTCCAGCTCTCCTGCTTTGTGCCCTTGGGAAGATTATTTACTCCCTGGCCCTGAGTTTCTGCATCTGTGAAAGAGACAAGCACACTTTGGGCAAGGATTAAACACGATGACAGATGCAGGGTTCTCTGCCCCAAGACTGGCTGGCCCATGGCCCTGTTAGGTCCCTTTGCTTCCTGGCCCCATGGCCACGGCAGTCACATTTATTGGAAGCCAGACACCATGCCAGTCTAGGCATGAACAAAGACGTCCCCGGAGGCACAACAGAGTATATCCACCACCTCATTTAATCTTCACACAACCTCAAAGGGTGGTATTTTGATCCTCCTTCTACAAATAGGAAATCTGAGGCTTAGACAAGTGAAACCACCTTGTGAAGAGCAGAGCTAGGACTTCACCTTGACTTGTCTGGTTCTAAAGACTTAACTCAGTGCTTCTCAACCCTGGAAATCTGGGGAGATTTTAAAACATTGATGCCAAGACCCTTGCCCCAGACCAATTGAATGGAGGTGGGAGTGAGTATCCACAGCCTTTAAAAGTTATAGGAGGAGGAGAAGAGTTATTCATTAATGCACTTAGAAAAGAAAAAAAAAGTTATAGGAGGAATCTAATCTGATGCTCAGTAAGTGATGAAACCACTGTCTTAATTACGCTCCTCTGTCTACCCCATCTCCCACTGCTCATGCCCACAAACTAGGACCTCTTAATAGGGAAAAATCAAAGATTGGCTGCTCAGTAATAATTATACCAGTATTTTCCACTGACGAAGGATCTATTATGTGCTCGGCACTTCATGTTATCTCTGATCCTTACAGCGAACATGTGGGGGAAAAACTTTTCCAATTTTCCAGGTTCAAAAGCTTGTATCAAAAATTTAGTGCTTGGTACATACTAGGGTACTCCCAAAAGTTCATGGAAAAATTCACATTCTCTTTTAATTCTATTTTTCCATGAACATTTTGAAGTGCCCTCGTATAAGCCCTCAGTCAATGATATTGCTAATATCACCATCATCGCCATCATCTCTTGAATGACAGCAGCCCCAGACTTGTCAACTCTGTTTCCTTAATATCCCTGGAATCCGCGCACTTCTCACCATCCCTCCTGCCACCCCCTTCACCTGAATGTCCATCGCCCCCCACCTGGACAGCTGCCACAGGTTCTAACAGCACTCTGCATCCAACCTCACCCTCTTCCAATCCATTTCCAACTAAACAGCCATGACAATCTTTCTAAAACACAAATATTTGACCTGTAGGAGGTTGATAACTGTCAGGGCCACTGTGTAGGACTGGTAGGCTGAGCCCTTCATAGAAGCACCCCATGCAGGGGCAAGTGGGGTGTTGAAATCCCCTCTCCTCTCTGCTCCATGTGTGAGAGGCTGCATCAGCCCTGAGGATGGGAGTCTATTTGTGCTTCTTGGGCCCAGAGTGGGTGTGTGCAAGGGGAGTGTATGTGTGCATGTTGTGATTTGGGGAAGGAGGTGTGTGCTCTTCTAATTCACACAAAGGTTTTGAACGTAAAAACTACCCTGAAATCAAACCTACTTCACTGAGTTATTGTGCTAGATAAATGTGAAAATTGAAGTAAAATGGAGGCTCCCTTGGGAAGTTGAAATTGAAACCCAGGCTGCCATGTTCTCAAGCACCTGTCCTAACCCTGTTGTTTTCCCTGGAATGCAGAGAAGTGATATTCTCAGGGGAAATTCTTTGGGCAGGCCAACTAGAGAAGCTCCATGGAATTGGGAGGTACAGCCCCTCCATTCAAGGCCAAGAGTAGGCCAACAGAAGCCAGCCAGCTTGTTCTTCTCTCCCACCTCACTTAGTTAAGGACTAAATTTCTTTGACTTTCCAGAAAAGTGTGGTAAAAATTTTGATAAGGAAATCTTTCTTAAGAGCGAGGAATTTGGGTGCCAAGGGAAATGATTATGCTTGGCATCTGATCTCCGTTTCCAGTAGATTCATTTCAGGCTACCTACTGGATAAGTGAGACAGAGATAAGGAAGTAAAATGAGGTCTTAATATGATAAGCTATCATTATTCTTCCTATCAGATCATTGCTTTTGCTGACCCTCAGCTCAGATACTTGGCACAACATTTTAGAACTAGAAAATCCCTTAGAAATAATCTAGTCCAATGGTTGGCACCCAAAAGCCTCTTTAAGGATGGGGTCTTCATGTGACCTTTCAATATTCCTGAGCTGATATGTGTGTTAAGCAGGCATGGACTCACTAAAACATCATATGTTTTTGCCTTGCCTAGAACTTTAGTAACTTAATGTTAAAACTCTGGACATCTCATGCCAAGTTCTGGCTAGCAATTCTATGTCTTTAATTAACAAAAATGAAAATGAAGTCAATATGACCTCAAATCACACTCAGAGTCCATTGCAGATTCCTGATTCCCAGATCATGGTTTATTTCAACCATACCATCCTGTCATTTTCTTGACATTTAGGTCAGTAATGAATTTTGCTTGATAATTAATTTCAAATCACCCAGCTTGAATTTCAATGCAATAAATTCTTTTTTTTTTTCAAATTCATTTAAAAACTATAGCTACTAGAAATTTAAAACCAGATTACTTGCCACCAGTAGAAATAAATACTATGAAAACAAAGCATTGTGATAGAATTCCAGCTAGCCACAGTTGCCCACCACAGCTCTTAAACCAAGGCCTGTTCCCTCTTTGTTAAAGGAAGAGAGTGGGGGAGACCAGGAAATGTTTGAGAGAGGTTAAAGGAAAATTGGCACCAAACTGAGGTTCTCTCTAAACTTATTCAGATGGAAAGGCAATGAAAACAAGGGGATATTTTCTCACAAAACATATTTTATAGTCTTGGGATCTTGGAGACAGAAGAGAGTGGGGCGGAGGGAGGTGATGGGATGTGTAGAGTCCACCGTTCTTAACCAGGTCTGTGTTTTCCTGCTCAGTTATCCAGGCTTGTCCAGCCCTTTAGTTCTCCTTCCCGTTTCCACCATGCTATGGGAGTGCAAGGGAGCCTAAAGGCTAATTCTCACACTCTGATAAAGGCCTTCACCCCTTGCTCCCTTGACCCTCCTGTCCTTTCTCCCTGCTCCTCCATTACAAGCAGGAAGCTCCAGTATTTCCTTTACAGCTTTTCCTCTGTCCTGTCTACCTCCACATTCATAAGTTGCAACACATTTTGTCATTTGATGACATGGGCTAGATAGATTATTTAATTACCCAACATTTTCTATCCTGTTCACCACCTATCCAGATGAATTTTGGACATTTAATCATCCGAAGCCAAACAGATGTAGATACCAACCTTCCTTCTTACTTAAATCTTCTCAATTAATTTCTCCTGCTTCCAGTGTTCCTTGTGTTTGTTTATGCTGTAAAGCCCTGATGATCTAAAACTCCTTTATCCAGAAACTCCGTTATCTGAAATGAGGTTCTATTACTGGATGTGTTTTATTTACTTTGAAAACTGTCTGGCTCACCTGAACCCCTGCTTATCCGATTTAATTCAATGCTTACCTAGATTCTTCAGATCAGCAGGGTCTTGGGGACTCTGCTCCATTTTCTTATTGTTTAACCTCTGCTGCAGAACAACTCCAATTTCAGTCTCACTTTCTATGGTGGAAACACATGCCACATTATCTGAGTCCTACAGTCGTTCCACTGTCTTCGTTCCTGTCTCCTTTTCAAAACCCACATGAAAAAAATAATAATTGAACTTATAAAATCTCCCATAGTATCCTGAGGCAGCATAGCCAAAGGGAAAGGATATTGTCTTGCATTTAGGAACTTGTGTTCTTGGCGTGGTTCTGTAGCTGACAGTGTGACTTAAAACAAGTCCCCTAAACCCCATGTAATTCTGCTTTTCAGTCAGCCAACTGGAGATAATAGTATCCAGGCTTCCTTGTTACTTGATGTTCTGCAGATGATAGAGAACATAGCTATAGGAAAGTTTTGACGGGGAATTTTTTTTCTAATTAATCTCGAGAGGGAGTCATTCATAATTAATTAATAATTAATCTAGAGAGTTTCTAATAATTATTTTTATAATATCTCACATTTGACAAAGAATTGAGAAGTGTTAAACAACATCCGGCACCAAACTGAGGCTTTCTCTAGACAATACAGAAATGCTGATTCCTAGCAAATGAGCATCCTTACTCTGCTTGAATCCTTCCTGTAATAAAAAGATCACTCCTGCTTTTCAAACTCTCCATTAACAAACTGTTGGTTAGACATTTCTTTCTCACATAAAGCAAAAAATACCCCTTTATGAAAATTTCACCTGTTTGTGCTACTGCAATTTAACTTAACAATTGTTTGCCAAGCACTATATGCAAAGTCCTAAGTCAGTCATTTGGGGTTGCAAAGATAAGTTCAGCTTGGTTTCTGCGTCAAGATATTTGCAAATAGGAGAATTCCTAAGACATGTTCTACAAATGAAAGGTCAATGTAGTGCTGGATTTTTTAGAGACAGAGATACTTCCACTATAGGCTAAGATAAAGAAATAAGGACCAGACTTACTTTTCTTCCTGGAATAACAAAAATAATGAACAAAATGTATGAAATAACAGTTTTCAAGACACTAGATATTGGGAAGAAAAAACAGTGATTCCCAAGAGACAGGAAACAAACAATTGCCCCTGTAAAATAGGCCCTACAAAAGCTTACTGCCTTGAAAGAGTTTTCAGGCCTCCATGCAGGGAATCCAGGCACAGGAGTCCAGTGGACTCCCTAGGAAAAGATGAAAATGAGATTCCTGGAGACCAAGACAGCTAGAGTTTGAAGGACAGAGTAACGAAGGGGAGAGAGCTACACAGAGAATGAACACTAGAGATCTGCAGAGGGTTCCTCTTGAACTTCCGTCAGAACACTGATCAACAAATGTGTGTGAGGAAACTGCCCAGTGAGGAAAGTACCACCCCCAAAATTAAAAGGAACAGGACCATGAATAGTGTCTGTTTCCACCAGTCAGACTGAAAAACTTCATAATTTGGATAGAGTACTCTGAGGCTCTTTTCTCAGTAAAGAAAAACAATTCACCCTAGACTAAACACAACTCTAGGTTCCACCTAACAAATCTAAAAAAACAAACAAACACAAAGAAAAGAAAACAGAAAGCCAAACTGTTTATAAGCAACTTAACTGCATTTCAGAACAAAGCTCAAGAATATTTATAGGAATACAGACATAGCCAGTAGCCAACAAAGTGAAATTCACAAGGTATGGCATCCAGTAGAAAATTACCACATATGCCAGGAGGCAGGAAAATCTGACCAATAATGAGAGGAAATATCAACCAATCACAAGAAACCCAGAACTGACATGGATGTTGGAATCAACAGACAAGGACATTTAAACCATTACTAAACCGTATTACATGTGGTCAATGGGTGAAGTAAAAACATGGATAATATTTTAAAGACCCAATTGAACTTTTAGTGATGAAAACTACAATTCTTAAGGTGAAAATTACACTAGATGGAATAGGTGGCAGATTGGACATTGCAAAAAAAAATTTTAAGAAACTTTAAGACATAGCATTAGACACTATCCCCAATTAAACACAGAGAGAAAAAAGAATGAAAACAAAAAGAACAGAGACTCACTGACCTGTGGAACAACTTCAAGTGGCCTGTATTCATGTGATTGGTGTTTCCAAGGAGAGTACATAGGGGAATGGGGGAAAAACTGAAGCCCAAGCACAGGAACCATAAAGAAAACTAAAACATCATAAACAAATTATTCAAAACCAGTGTAAAGAGAAAATCTGAAAAGCAGCCACAGATAAAAGACACATCATATACAGAGGAACAAAAAACAAAATGGCAGCAGTTGGTCATTAGAAACAATGCAGGTGAGATGACAGTGGAGACACCTTTAAAAATGAAAAACTGTCAGCCTCTAAATTCTATACCCAGTGAGTATGCCTTTCAGCAATGAAGACAAAATACTTTCAGACATACAACAGAAGAAAGAGTTTGTCATCAACAGATTCAAGCAACAAAAAATGTTAAAGGAAGTCCTTCAGGAAGAGGGAAAATGATACCAGATGAAAATCTGGATATACATAAAGGAATGTAAAGCATGGAAATGATTTCAACATAGGCAAATATGTAAGATTTTGTATAATTTAAATGTGAATTAATGTAATATATTCTAAGGTTCTTAAGCTATGTGTGAAGTAGAGTAATACAAAACAAAGAGTTTTAACTAGGAAGACAACAAAGGAGATAAAATGGAATTGTAAAAATACTCACCCTAAAAAAAGACAGAAAGAGAGGAAATAAGGAGCTAATAACAGCTGGGAAGAAATGGAAATCAAATAGCAAGATGATAGACTTAAACCATATCAATAACCACGTTAAATGATCTAAACACTAAAATTAATAGGCAGAGATTGGCAGATTGAATAAATAGGTAAGACCCAACTATATACTGCCTACAAGAAACACACTTTTGGGGACAATTGATATCTTAATCTTCCAACTCATGAGTAAAGTGTATCTCTGCATTTATTTGGGTTTTTAAAATTTCTCTCAACAATGTTTTATAATTTTATCAGATTTATCCCTAAATATTTCACATTTCTGATGTTATTGTAAATGTTGTATTTTTAATTTTAATCTCAAACTTTTTGTTGCTAGTATATAGAAATACAATCAATTATTTGTATTGATCTTACATCTGCAATATTGCCAAGCTCACTTATTAGTTCTAGTAGCTTTGCTGTAGATTCTATACGATTTTCAACATAGATTGTCTGCAAATAAAGATCATCTGATTTTTAATACCTTTATTTCTTTTTCTTGTCTTATTGCACTGGCTAGAACTCTAATACAATGAAAACTCTAGTACAATAGTTGAAAAGAAAGAGTACCTTTGTCTTGTTCCTGATCTTAGAGGAAAAATATTCAGCTTTTCACTATTAAATAAATGGTAAAAAGGGCTAATAGAAGGAGGAGATGAAGTATCAGGAATCATATGAAATGGGGCCTACAAGGGCTAATGAGCTTATCACTGACTGAGTTGTTTCTTTTTCCTAACCATTCATTCAATCCCTGATTTCCCATGATACTACTTCAGTTCAGGTTCTCATCATTTCTCACGTGTACTGTTGCAACAGCTTCCTACTTGTCTCCTTACTTCCAGGCTTGTTCTCTTCATATTGTCTCTCCATACCATTGTCTGCTCCTTTAGTGGAGCCCCAATTCTCAGAGGATAAAATCCAAATTTTCTTGGCAGCTGTAAAAGTCCTTTTGTGAGCTTGTCCTTTTCTTCCTAGCCTTATTATTCCCCCTTCTCCTCTTTGCATCCTACAGCCCAGCCTTAGAAAACCACTTGCTATTACCTAAATAAACTCCACTCTCTCATGCCTCTGAGCTTTTGCCTAGACTGTTTCCTATTCCTAGATTGCATTTTCACCAGCATATGCACCTAATAAATTATTAACTTTTAAAATTTAAGTGTCATTACAAGCTTTACCTCCAGAGAAAATGTGTCTGATCCTTTTGAGGAGAGCTAGGTATTTGTTCTTCTGGTTCCCAGGCAATCTGTGCATATAGAAATTATGATATTGAATTCCAATATTGAATTATAATTGTTTATTTACTTGTATATTAGCCCTACTGGGCTGTGATTAACTTGAAACAGAAACTGGTTTATGCATTTTTGTTTCCCCAGCACTGTTTCTGGCACATAGAGATGATCAATAAATTTTATTGCAAGAAGAGATAGATGAATAGAAGGAATAAGATATCCTTGACTTTACGTAAAGACATTTCAGTGTCCTGGATATCTGGCTTGTCATAGCTCCCTGAATAACTGCTGAATGCACCAGCATATACACTTTTAATATAGATGGGCCAGTACAGTGTCTAGTTGGACAATGACCTTCATTTGGGCACTTTCTAAAATTAATTTAGTACAAATTTTATAAACTTCTTCTGTAAAAATGCCACACTGAACTTATGCCAAGTTTGTGATCAACCAAGATTCCAAATCTTTTTCATTGATGTGAAGCCAAGTCTCTCTCACCCAATCCACACTGGCCAGTCTCTCCCCATGTGCCAGAAAAAAAACTCTTATCCCTGTTCATCTCTTCTCATTTTTGTCCCAATGTCCCACCCTTGGAGACATTTTTAAAAGATGATTTTTTTCTTTCATTACATTAGAATCTTTGCCATTTAAAATTGTAGTAGTAGCCAACAAGATTTAGACTGCTCAAACAGTGAAACTCAAGGCTCTGCAGAGGGTATTCAGAGATGTCACACAGGAAGTCGCAGGGTGTACCCATGGTTCTGCCTAACCGGGGCCATTTCAGTTTAGACCTAATCTGAAAACACTCTTCTCCACAAACGTAGCTGATTTTCAAATCTTGCTTTAATCATTAGAGTCTAAAAACATGAGCAAAAATGTAGGATACAGATATAGCTGATCAGACAATAGAACACTCAAATTAGAGCAAGAAAGAGCAAATCTGCTACCAGATGCCAACATAGAGAAGCCATTCCCAGGATTTTCAGTAGCTGATAATATAGTTTCAGCATAGGAGGAGTAACCTCCTTTCAATATAATTTTAAAAGATAATACTTACAGTGAACTCTTTAATAATATCTTAACCAAAAATTGAAAATATACAAATGGGATGAAGGGTTTCTTTTAGGATGCAAGAACTACTCATTCGGGATGCTCCAGTTAACAAGAGTTACTGTTGGTGTTCACAGGGAAGAAAGACAAGGTACCAGAACATCATTCCAGTCACAATGCCCATCACACCCAGACTCCAGGGAGGGCTGGATGTGATCTTCCCATCCCCTCTGCTTCCTCATGACCTCTCCTTCTTAAGGCTTCCACTGCTTCGCCACCTCTGGCCCATCACTTTGTCCCCATTTGTCTTTCAACACCTTTCCCACTTCTCCTCCTCAGTATGTTTTACACTCAAACTCCCTAAAACATAAGCTCTTCAGTTTAGAACATTTATGTTCATCAGAGCTCCCAACCAGGTCAACTTTCTGGGGATCAGGCACAATCCCTGGTCTAAGCCCAGACAATGGGCACAAAATATGGCTACCTCTAAATTCTGTGCAAAGAAACACTTTGCTTACTTAGAAGGGATTTTTAAAATGTCACATCCTGTACTTGGAATTAATTTATTACGTACCAAAAGCTCAAATACTATTCCGCATATCTATTGCTGTGAAACAAACCACCCCAAAACTGAGTGGCATAAAACAGCATTGTGCTAAGCTTATAATTCTGTGAGTCCAGAATTCAGCCAGGGCACAGTGGGGATTGTTTATCTCTGCTTTACAAGGTCTGTGATCTCAACTGGGATGGCTGGAATGGCTTATCACAAGTAAGGCCATAGTCTGAGTCCTCTGTTTTTCTCCATGTTGCTTCTTCTAGAGCAAATCCTTCATACCCATGACTGGCATCTGGGCAGGAGGGCTAGAACAGATTTGGTCTGGCTGTCATCATTCTCTATCCTAGAGACCAAGACAGAACTTCAATGCTTCTAATGACCCAGCTACAAAAGACATACAGTGTTACATCAGTGCGGGAGGAGACGACGAAAAGGCATGACTACCAGGAGGTGAAGTTCACTGGGGAGCCATTTTTGCAGACTAGCTGCTTTTTTTGCAAAATGGCTACCACACATACATTCTCTCATTAAACCCTCACAACAGTTCCATCAGTTCAGTACTCTATTTTCCCATTTATTTAAAGTAAAAAAGACTCACAAATGTTAAGTAACTTGCTTACAATCACACAGCCAATAATGGTCAGAGATAGGACCCACGGTCATCTGTTTTCAAACATGTCCTCTCTCCACTCATTTGTGCTACCATTAATTGGTATCCAGAGCCACACAAGAAAGTGACATGTTAGTTCCCAATCTCCACCAATCCTGGAGGGACGCTTCAATATCAGATCTGATGAAGACAATAAACAGATCTCTTGAATCTGACCACAGTCACGTGATAGGATGAAAGCTGAACTATGTGAGGTAACATATATGTTATTGAGCTAGATTTAGTCATTCCACAATGTCTATACACTTCAAAACATCATGTCGTATATGGCAAAATACACACAACTTTATCTGTCAGTTTAAAAAAATTAAGATTAAAAAAATGAACGAAAGTTGTGTGAATTACTATACTGTTAATTCACTATGATTACACTTTGATTAGATAACAGAGTAGTGTTAATAATAGTAGAAATAAAAATAACAGGTAACATTAATTGATCGCTAATTGTGCCCCAGACCTGGGCTATGTGCTTTACATTCATTTACTTTCTCAGTTCTTAACAACCACTTTATAAGGTAGGTCCTATTATTATCTGCACCTCAGAGAAGAAGTCTGTAGAAGTTAAATAGCTTGCTCATGCTTGCACAACTAGTAAGTAAGTGACAAAGTTGGGATTTGCACTCAAGAAAGTCTTGACTCGAAAGCATGCATTTTACAATCAAATTTCTCGAGGCGTAATTAACATATAATAAAATGTACCCATGGTAAATATACAGTTAGATGAGCTTCAACTTCCCTCAAAAAAGGACCTGCATATAAGACTTTGTCTCAGGTCTCACTTTCTTGAGAAAATCCAGGCTAAGACAGTTGGCACTAGAAGTGGCCCTAGAAATCAGATGCTGAGGATCAAGCACTCAAGCTGGACCACTCATCAGCATGACAGCAACAAAGTCCCGCATTGCTGGTAGTAAGTGGGATGGCACTGGAAGGAGGAGCAGGTGGAAGGAGGCACTTATGCCGATTGAACAGTATGGGCACGGTGGTAATTCTAAGAATTATGGACTTAGCTGGCTTTTGTTAATGACTTTACAAGCTGTTCTGGTTATCAACTGCTTTATAGAGAACTACCCTAAAACTTAGGACTTAAAACAGTGTATTATAATCTCTCATGGTGTGGTGAGTTAACTTGGTTCTTGGTTTAGTTGGATGGTTCAATCTCTCATGTGATGTTAGCCACATGGCTGCTGAGTCCCCATGGTGGCTGAAGGCATCACTGGGCTTGAAGTCTGACAAGGTGGCTCACCCACATGGCTGGCAATTGAAGCTGGCTGTCAGTTGGGGCTCTCACAGCATGGAGGGCTCAAAATATTCACACTTCTAACATGGTGGCTGGTTTCCTTTCAAGAACACATTCCAAGAGGCAGGAAGTACAAGTAACAGGCCAGTTAAGGACTGTACCCAGAATTGGCAGAATACCATTTCTACCCCATTCTTTTGGTCAAAGCAGTCATGGGGCTTAGCAAATTTAAGAAAGTAGAAGAACAGACTCTATCTCTTGATGGGAGAGTCTTAAGTACACATCCCATGTGGGATGAAAGATATTGTTGCAGTCATTTTTGGAAAATATGATTTGTCACAGGCTTATGTCAACCAACCATCTGTTTATTAAGCCTCTTTGGCAATGTTCTAAGACATCCTTAAATTCTGTAGCTGCAGGATAGACTGTGCTAAAAATCAGGGCTAGAATTTAATTTTAATGGTGGCAGAATTTCAAAGACACCTGAATATACAACCTTACCAGATCTTCTTTGCCAAAATCAAAAATCCTGATAGGGAAGGAATGGGATCCTGAGACCTGGGATGGGGACATATGGGTAACAAGCCTAAAAATAATGAACCCCAAGACTTGTGAATCCCTTGGACTCAAATTAAAAATTGTCTCTGCCTTTCTGGACTAAAACTGCTTCCCCTCATGTGGAAACACTGCAGAGGCCTCATCTGAGGCAGGTGCCTTATAAGACAATGCTTGTCTTCCTCAAGATGTGACCTTCGGTAACACCCCCTTAACACCCACAACCAGCCCAGTGGCAACCACTGAGCTGCTGCAGGAAGCGCCCTGGTTTCTCCTGAGCTGGGACTGTGGGGAACCGAGGGCCTCAGTCACATCCCCCGAACACCCACAACCAGCCCAGCAATGACCGCCGAGCTGCCACAAGAAACACCTTGGGCTCCTGAGCTGGGGTGGTGAGGGGTGACGGTTTCAGCCACACACCCCTGACATCTACACCCAGCCCAGCAATGACCAAGACACTGCTGGATGCCCTCTGGTCTCCCCTCCAGGAATGAGGGGGGAACCTCAGGCCTCAACCCCACCCTTCCACCTCTCTCCTTCTCCCACCCTATTTCCTTCCCCTTCTTCTCTACCCCTCCCCCCAACTACTCCACAACAACATAGAATGCAACAAAAATAATAATATTAATAAATAAATGAAATTAAAAGAAAAAAGAAAAACAAAACTTTTAACCAAAATCAGACCTCAGCAGGCATCAGGGAATTCACACAGGTGAGAAACCATATGAATGTAACAAATGTGGAAAAACCTTTTACTGGAACTCACCCTAATAAACATGAAAATTCACATGGGAAAATCCCAATGAATGTAATGATTGTGGGAAAATGTTTTGCCAGAAGTCACCTCAAGATGCATCCAAGGAAGTCCTGTGAATGTGCAACTGTCCCTTGGTATTAAGGATTAGTGCTGGGACACCACATAGATATAAAAATTTTCAAAGGCTCAAGCCCCTTCTATAAATGTGGTACTGTTTGCATATTACCTAAATAGTATACTTTACATCTTGTGTATATGACTTATAATAGTAAATACAATGTGAATAGTAAAAAGGAAAAAAAAAATCTACCTTGCCTTCCTCTCATTACCAGTAACTACAGTTGGGTCTCAGTACTGCCTGATCCAGGAAATAAAATGCCTACTCCTTCTATACCAAGAGACTTGCAAGACCTGGCAAATAGGTATTGTCAAAAATGAGTAAGACATAGATGGGAGTACATCTTGAGAAGGTTGAATGAGGGAGTCCTGAAGATACAATTGAGTGGGGAGAGTTAACTGTTTGGGATCCTTCTTCCTTGACTTAAGATCTAATATCCTGACAAAAGCATCTGAATCCAGTCCTAATACACTGCTGGGATGACTCCTTGAAACTTGCACACGACAATGAATAAGGTAGCATTGCTAAAATGACCTTAGCAATATATCAAGGAAGGGTCACAGGGAAATGGAAATGTTAAAATCGATTTGTTAGTGAGATCAGAGAACTTTCCATCTGTCTATATTGCCCAAGAAGGCCCAGAGGGTACTTGTTTGACTAAGCAATGAGAAACGCACTGATGAAGAGAGCATTGGCATCTTTTGAAAAACAGCTATGGTGGCTCTGCACTGTCAACTGGAGCTGACAGTGGGAGATGTTGCAATGGGACTGGGCTCCTTAGCATCAGTCAGGATGATAGCATTATGGAATGCCAGAAGCCAGGTGGCAATTCTTAAGTGACAGTAGCAAGGTATATGTGATTTCTATAGCAGACAACAAGTTTGTAAGATGCCTTGACCCTCAGGGATTGGTGGCAGTGGCTAAAAGACCAGGGTGTTTCCAGTGGTGAGACAGATGGACAGCCAACCAGAGTGGTATTTGACTTCTTGCAGAATTGGAAGAAAAAAAAAATGAGAGCACAAGCACACCTCAAAAAAAAAAAAAAAAAAAACAGCGGAACACCACAGACCCACCCTGTATATATGTACCCACTCCCCAAGTACCTAATTTGGATGGATAAAGAAAGTAGCTGGCAGAATCCTCCCACTGGTTCCCTGACTTGTTGAGTAAGAACCATTAGGTCTTAGGGTGGGAATGGCCAAGTAGAAACTGTCCAGCCCTAATTCCACCAGCCAAGAGAGTATCCCCGAGTCAACACTGTATTCTGAAAGAGAATTGGTGCCACCATCAAAGACTCTCAGTATATGGGGATGATGTTGTCCAGCATATCCCTATATAATTCACCTGCATGGTCTTTGAAAAACCGAAACTGACAAATTGTGGTGAATGATAGTGGACTACCATAAACATAACCGAGTGGTAGCCCCAGTCTCATCTGCTGGTCTAGATATGATATCTTTATTAAGACAGATCAACACAGCCTCTGGCATTTAGTATGCTGTTATTGATCTGGTGAATATGTTCTTTTCAACCCCTCATCAATAAACAGGATCAAAAGCAGGTCTCATTTAAGTAGGAAGGAGATCAGTACACATTGATGGTCTTGCCTAAGGCTATGTGGAGCCTCTTGTGCAATGTCATAAAATAGTCTGGAGGGATCTTAATTGTCTTGTTATTCCATAGGCACATGGAATATGCTGGAATACTATCTTGATGACATCATGCAAATTTAACCCAGTAAATAAGTAGCAACTTGTGCATCAGAGGGTGGGAATGAAACCCCACAAAGATTCCCCAGCCTGCCTCATCAGTGACATTTTTTGGAGTCCAATGATCTCAGGCATGCCTGTAGAACATCTTTGAGGTAAAGGGCAAGATGTTATATCTTGTACCTTCTTCCAGTTTTCTATTGCTACAAAATAAACCATAATAAAAGTGTGATATAAAACACCACTATGCTATTACACTCACGGATTCTGTGGGTCAGGAATTTGGACAAAACAGAGCAGGAATGTCTTGTCTCTACTCTTTGATTTCTGGACTTTCCTAAACTGGGATTCCATGACAGAATTCATCCCTAATGCCCTGAGGTATCAATTTTTGTATGGAATGAACTACTTTCTCTCCTATGTATCTAGAATGGTGTTGGTGATGTACCACACTTGGGAGAACTGGGAAAATAGTCACCCAAACCATTTTCTCTCTTCTGTGGCTCAGCTGAAGAATTCCAGTTGAGAAAGACTGAATAGAGCCTAAGTTGGAAAAACTCAAATGTCTGGGGGTGACTCAAACTCATCTTCACTTACATCTTTAGTGTCTGAGCTAGGTGACTATAAGGCTGGGTTCAGTGAAAACCATCAACTGGAACACCACTACATGGCCTCTCCATGTGGCTTGTATGCTTCACAGTACTGCGGCTTCAGGGTAGTTGCAAGAGCAAGTGTCCCACTGAACAAGGGAAAAGCTAATGGTCTTTTATGACCTAGACTCAGAAGTCAGATAGTCCATCTTCCACCATACCCTATTAGTTGAAGAAGTAAAATCCTAGTCAGATTGCAGGTGACAGAACATGGACCCCACCTCCTGACAGAAAGAGTATAACATAATTTTGAGGTGTTTTAAACCACTAAAACTCTCTAGAAATTGGAGACAGCATACACATATATCACTCTTGGGAATATTGCTCTGACCCATTTATTGGGTGACTTGGAAGGCTGCCAGTTCTGAGTGTCAGAGCAAGATCTGCAGCAGATCTGGGCTGTGGTACAAGTGGTTCTGTCACTCATGCTAGAGGACCAGCAGATTTAATGGTGCTGCTTACTGCAAATAAAGATGTTGTTATGTATGGAGTCTCTGTCAAGTCCAATAAGGAAAGGTGCAGCACAGTTCCTATGGTTCTGGACCTAGGCCTTCCTTTTGCAGTAGAAAACTATATACCATTTGAAAATCAGTTCCCTCCTGAGCCCTGATAGAGATGGATCTTCCAACCATGGGATATCAAGTGACCATGCAGCCAGAACTACCCATGTTGAGCTCGGTATCATCAGATCCACAGTGTTGGTCACAATGTTGGGAAAGCACAGCAGGAACCTGTCATACAACGGAAATGGGCCAGAAGAGATCCAGAGGGTAAAAGTACATTCCACCTGCCCTAGATTCCTGCATTCTCTACCTCTCTTGCTCAGTTCACACCTAAGGCCTTGTTGTTCCCTTTAACCAAACAATGAGGAGAAAACTTGAACTTAATTCATGGATGGGTTGATTTGACAAGCTGGTGGCAACAAAAAATGAACTATCCTTAGATTAAAGCCCCATTCAGAGGTGGCCCTGAAAAGCAATGGTGGTCACTCTTCCCAGTGAGCAGAGCTGTGAATAATGCACTTGCTCATTCACTTTGCTGGGAGGGAGAAGTAGTCCGAGTTAAGAGTATACCTGGGCCCATTGACAATGGTGAATGGCTTGTTGGTTGGGTCAGAAGCCTCCAGGTGCAAACTTGAGAAGCAAGTGTGGAGAAAATCATGTACATGGACCTGTTGAACTGGACACATAGCACATGGATCTCAGTCCCCTGCAAGTGTGGCACTGAACAACACAATGACAAGATGTCTTCAGGATTCCAGCTAGCCTCTCTCCCTAGCCACTCCAGATGTGCATGGAAGGGGAACATGGGAAAGGAATAGAGGTTCTGCATGTGTGTGGCCCCAACAGCATGAGTGCTGTCTCACCAAGACCAGTCTAGCAACTGCTGTACTGAATATCTGATTGTCACTCGGGAGGCTGACATGGAACCCTCCATATGGTACACATCTCTTAAGGAGCCCAGAAAGTCAGTCAGTGGCAGGCTCTTGACATCAGACACTCTCTATTGCAGAGGGATCAGTGATTCATCCTTACAAGAGTCAACATTTACCTGGATATGGGTTTGCCTTTCTCGCGCCAGTGCCTGTGCCCAAACCACCATCTACTTAACCATTCTGACATACTTGCACAAGATGTTTGAGGAGTGAGCACCCCAGGGGCAACCCTTGACCAATCGGTGCCAAGAGCCAGGAACCAGGAAATGTTCCTCTCTTCTCTTTCTTGGGAAGACAGTCCTGAGATACAGTCACTGCAGTTCTTCAGAGGTCTGAGCAGGATGGAGCCCCATATGACCACAGTAGGGACCAGCTTGACAAAACACCTTGGATTGGCTTTTCCTCATTCTTTAGTATCTCCCGGTCTCCCTTTCCTTGTGCCTGTATTTTTTAAAATAAACCTCTGCATTCACCCTCCTTTCTCAGGCTTTGCTTTCTGTCTTAACCCAGGCTAAGACATTGAACCATCCATACCTATACCTATTCGAAAACATGCTTTTTTTGTAAAGTGAGAGGTCCACGTATCATAGCTCAAGAAATCTCTACTCACATTGGCACCAGGGTGTGTTTTTGTTCATTTGTCTGCTTAGGTAGAAAAGAGTTTGGAGAGCACACAGTAATCATGTTCCTGCTTAGGTGTGTGGAGGAATTGGTAGGATTCTGTTCATGGCCGTGATGCCTCTTTTAGTCCATTTTCTGTTGCTTATAATATAATACCTGAAACTGGATAATGAATAAAGACATAGATTTATTCTTCACAGTTTTGGAAGGTGGGAAGCTTAAAGTCCAGGGAACACATCTGGTGAGGGTCTTATTCTTGGCAGTAACTCTCTGAGTATCACATGGAGAGAATGACATGAGCAAGAGAGCTAACCTGCTCACTTGATCTACTTATATAAAGTCATCAGATCCACACCCATGATCACCCAATAAACCATCAATGGCTTAATCCATTCACAAGGACACAGTCCTCAGGATCCAATCACCTCTTAAAAGTCCCACCTTTCAATTACCATAATTGGATTTCCCACCCTCTTAACACTGTTACCATAGGGGTCATTTCTAACACATGGACTTCTGGGGGACATTCAGCCCATAGCATTGCCCATCCGGTGGTCTTCAGGCAGGCTGTGCAGGTGGTGCCCTGCACAAGGGGCTTGGCTAAGGAGTAGTGGAGCTTAATTCACCACACAGGGCACCCTGGCACTGGCCACGTCTGCCCAGATGAAGGGGTACCTGTTCTTAATTTACAAATGAGACTGTCAGCTCAGTAAGTTATGCACCTGAGAGGCACTTCCATCCAAGGAAGGCACATTTTTTAATCACCAGAAGATCATCCTATGGGCCAGCAAAGGTCCAGCATCCACCCACACTTATCTCTGCTACTCAGCTCTTGATGCGCTCATGTTTGGTTCAAAGCTAAGAGCATTTTCCTGATTCATTAAAGACTCAGAATACAGCTCAGCATATAGTTTAAAGCCGTTGGGTCCAGAACTAGTGAGAAAACTACGTATCTTTTTAGGTTATTCATTAAAGACTCAGAACACAGCTCAGCATATACTTTAAAGCCCTTGGGTCCAGAACTAGTGAGAAAACTACATATCTTCCTAAATTGAATGGAACTTCAGAAACTAACTAAGGCTAGGCCAACCTGTCCATTCTACAGATGAGGAAACTGAGTCCAGAACCACTTCTGCATCGTGGCAATGTTGGGCAGTATCTGTGACCCATCTCACTTTCAAGTGAAGAACTGCTATAATTGACTAAATGACCCTTTCCCAAAAGCAACTTTATGAAGATGAGGGAAGTGAGAAAATGAAGCTCCAACCCACATTGTGCAAAGAAGTTATACACTTTTCACTTGTGCATGGTGTTTTTGGAGGGGGTTCTGTTTTTATGAGCACTAGGAAATCTGTTTTGACTTTGGTTACTAGGTGCCTGTAATACTGAGGACACGTTGTTGCATTTATATTACTTCAATATACATTGAATACCAGTTTTTGAAAAAGGGAAAAAAAGAATAAAAGGAAACGAGATTTGTTGAATGGCCATTTGATTGCTGTGTTTTCAACAAGCCATGGACATTACATTGGGGCCTTTTGCCTCACTGGTGACACAGCTTTCGGTGTGTTCTATTGTAGGTGGTAATTGATCACATTTCACTCTAAAATGAAAGAAGGGACTGACAAAAAAATCTCATTATAAAGCCCCTGGCTAAGAGGAAGCCAAAAAAGAGATGCAGGTAAGCTAATTTGCAAGAAATAAAACAAACCGCACTAGGCTTAAAGAGTTCTTGAATTCTCACCTGAGCTCTGTCAGTTACCCCAACAACGTTTTCCTTGTTATCTCACCCAGGTGACTGCCACTGACCCTACATAGGTTTGCAGGTTAACTGAAAATGGCAATATGCTTGACACCCTCATGTAGGGAGGGAGTCTGTGCGCATCCCCACCTGTGGCCCAGAATAGGTAGCTGAGCTGGAGCACAGTTTTGCCATGACTCTCCACAGTGCGCTTTTTCGAAACTGAGTCCTCACCTGGCTGACCTGGGCCCCGAAAGACTCACAACTCTTGTCTCCATTCTGTCTGATCTCAAGAAATATGAGATGAAGAAGCAGTTACTCACCTGCCCCTGTCTGCCGGCTGCTCACGGCTGAGGATCTACACTGCTCCTTCTGCCTGGAGGAAGTGAGATTTGAAGGACGGACAGAATTCTGTAGATCATCAGCGGGACAGTAGGGAGGGTATTCCAAAATGTGAGGGACCCATGTTGCATCTTAGGCAGGTGGAGAGTGTGATCCCACCCCATCTGGTTCAAAGCAGCAGAGAGGGAATGAGGGGGCCCTTTCATGCAAAACTGGATCGTGGTTAAGAGCAGTGTCCAGGAACCCACCTCCCAGTGAGAGTCCCAGCTCTGCTGTTTATCAGCTGTGTGACTTGAGGCTAATATGCTAAAATCTTTGTGCCTTAGTTTCCTTATGTGGGAACTGGGGACAATAACTAACATTTATTGACTGCTTTATCTGCCAAGTCCAGTTCAAAACACATTACTCATATTTATTCATTTAATCCTGTGATAATCCCATGAGGTAGGCATCATTATTGTCCCCATTTTAGAGCTGAGAAAACTGAGTCACACGGCTGGGAAACGGCAGAGGCAGCATTCCAGCCCTGGCAATCTGCCTGCACTATCCATGCTCCCAGCTGCTCAGTGGAGTGGTGAGCGGTGCCACTGTTTTCATAAGGTTGTTGGGAGAATGAAACGAGTTAATCATGTTAGAGCAAGCGGTGCCTGCCACCTGGTAAGTGCTCAGTAAATGTGAGCTAGCGCTGCTATTGTTGTTACGCTGTCATCTGGGGCTGGTAATGAGGACACCGAAGTGGAAGAGGGCAGGGAGTAGAGAGGGGACAGCAGGAAACAGCGAGGTAGATTGGGGATGACGTGGGTCTTCCTTTCCCTGACAGTCCTCTCTTCCCCACCCCAGCAGCAGGGATGATATTATCGGTGTCCAAAGGTGCACAATTTTATCTCTGTATAAATTTCCACAAAGAACTTCTGTGCTCCATTTGGGCGAGGTGACCTGCGATCCCATCCCCACACATTTGAAGCTTTGAGCACCGGCAGAAAAATCAAATCACTCAGCCCATATTACCCCACAGGCTCTTCTTTTCTATTTCAGTTTCCTGACTAAGAGACACCCCTTTTCTCCTGGGGACTGACCTGGTGTTCTTCTCACTGTGTTTGCTGCACACGCCCCACCGTCAGACCTGTTTTCTGCCCTTCTGTGCCCTGCAATGTGCACCAGGAGGCTGACCTCTGTGGGCTGTTTACCCAGACTCCCTTGCCAGCTGGCCTCCAGTTGGGCTTGGTCAATGGGAGGCACCACAGGAAATAAGAAGGCAGGAAGAAAGAGGCCAGGCTATTTCATTCCTGCATCACTGGTGTCTTGCAAAGGCTGTGACCCTCACTACTGCAGCTCCCAGGCAGGGATGGCTCCTCCACAACTCCTGTCCCTTGAGCTCTGGTATCTCTATTTCCTCCTCTTGTCCCTTCAGCCTGGGGGTGGTCATAACTTCCCATTGTGGTTGGTGTCTGGGGTCCTCGTCACCCTTGTTTGCCCCCCATCTCTTTCCAAAGCAATATAAGATACACCTTAATTTACCCTCTTCATGTGTGCCATCTGGTCGGCCTCAGGTCCATGACTGATACACACACCTACACATGGGGATCTCTCTCCCCACGAGGCCAGAGGTAGCACTGTATCTTTCCATTAATTATTATTATAAAAGTTAATCTGGTTGAAAATGCTGAGTAGTACATTTTTCATGGGCATTGACACTAAAATTAGAAGTGATAGATAAGCATGAGGAAGAAAACAAATATCATACATATTCTCAGCACTCAAAGAGAACTGCTATTATACCACACATGTCTTTTCTTATCACAAAGGGATCATAATGCATCTACTATTTTTACTGTTTTAAATATATCATGAACAATTTCCTTCATCAATACATATACTTCGACATCAATGAATTTATTTCTAATACCTCTAAATCAAAATTCTTAATGGCTCCTAGTATTCCATCTAGGTCTGCACCATAGTTGAATCAGTCCTCCATTAGTGAATATTCAGGTAGGTTGCAATTTCTCCTTGTTTTAAACATTTCTTCAATAAACATCCTTGCACAATATAAAATACTTGAAAATACAACACAGTCAACTAAGTCTTGCTGAAGCAAAAGCCGCACATATGCAGGAGCAGCAGGGTCACCCCCTCTCAAGAGATGATAATATCTGCCTTCCCTGCCACCCGCTGGTGTTGTGAGGTTCAGCTGAGAAAATGTGTATGTAGGTTCCTTATAAACTGTAAAGTGTATGGGGTAGTTATTATACTGTGAGCTTATTCTTCTCCAACAACCCTGCCAGGCAAGCGCTGTGGACATATCCTCAAGGCACATTGTACTGACAATTTTGCCAGATATAAAGAATTGAAGTCTTACTTTGAGGCTTTTATATATTTATTTCTCTCTAGCACAACAAAGAATTGTGTTAGAAAAGCAGCCTTCCTTTACAAGAGTAAACTACCAGCTGGCAGTGCGTTCTATCTGTTCTGGTGCCTGTTAACCCATTGTCTTCCTTCTAGAGGACCACTGCAAACAATTGGAGGAATCGGAGTTGGCTGAAATGTCCCCGGGGCTCTGAAGTCCCTCCCACTGTATTGGTCACCCCAACTCCTACAGCTGATTAGTCATAATGACTACTTTCCATTCCTTCCCTGATAGTCTCTTCTAAAAAGCACTTTAGATAACTCTGCTTGATTAAAAAAATTGAGCAGTATTTTAGTTTTTCTTAAATGAGAACTTTTATGTCAAGTATAGAAGCTACATTGACATCTCACATGAAAACCTGCCCATCACTCAGAAAGAGGCATTCCATTTGGGTTGAATTCTTGATTTACTTTCTGTGAATCTAAGTTCATGGATTTTTCTCTACTTTTGGTAAGGCAATACTATTAAAATGTCAGAACACAGTTTCCTGGAGCAAGAGTCTTATACAGGTTTCAATTCTTAATGAGAGGCAACAGACAAGTTTTTAAAATCTGACTTGAGTCATACTAAATGCTATTTGTTAACTAGTGTGAAAAGAAAAAGTTTCTCTGTGTTAAAATGGTTGCATTCTACCAAGGTAAATGATGTTCTGGGGCACGATATTCATGATATATCTGGTTGCTTGTTTTCTATCACTGTTTGGCTTTCCAAAAAAAAGTTCAATAAAGGGGACATAACCTGGTTCTCACTGTAAATCCCCATGAATTAAGAGAAGGCACAAAGCCTCCTCTCAGACTCTGTTCTCAACCACTTGATCATTTTTATCTCTTCTGAGAAGGATAGAAGGGGAGCAGGGCATGGTGTTTATGTGCCAGATATAACTCGCCTTAACAGCGTAAGAGGCCCAGGGCTTGTTTTCCTGTGTGAGTCGAGGAAGCACCTGCTACCTAGTGAGACAGGCTGATCTGGGGGTACTGGCAAGGGAAGGTAAGCAGGCCTTGCACAGAGATTCTGAAATTGCTTTTGTTTCCTTCCTTCCTAATCTTATCTCTATAGATGTTTCACTCTTTCCATAGGTTTGTTCATTTCCATTACCACCACTACCCCCATTTTTTTTTTTACAGTTGTATTTTTAACCAAAGAAAATGAGTAAGAAAAACATTTATGATCGTGGGGAAAAATAAAGATTCAAAACTGCCATATGTGAGGCCCATGGGAGTCCTTGATTAATTTTCATTTTCATCATTTAGTTCTGAGCTTGGCCTGTGTCAGTAAACGTGTGAATACATATGGTCATGGATTTGATTTTCTTGCAGCTTTACAAAAAAATTAATCATCCCAAGTCTCTTTCTTACCATGATGGATTCCTAGAAGGCAACAACTGTAACTCCATGAGAAAGTGATCCCAACATCACAGTTGTGGGCCTTTGTCACAGCACAATTTCCAAAATGGGGATTTGGGTAGATTTTAGAGAGCAGCCAGCTAGCCTTGAGAGCATCATGGTTGTAGGCAAAATGGCCCATTCCTCTGTTTGTCTCTCTTGTCCTTTCTTAGATCCAAACTCTCCTATACATTTTGCATGCTTGAAATACTGATTTTGAGAAAAATAATCAATTAGCAACTAGGTACAAGGGGTAGGATACTCAAGGAGTCGACTTGGGGAAAAAAAGTATCAACATGATAATTGTACAAAAAGTACTTGTAGAAATTCAAAAGTGGATAAGTTATTCTATGCTGGGAAAGATTAGGAAAGGCTACAGACAGAAGCAGAGAGGTGAACTGAGCCTTAGATAGGTAGGAAGTTTGGCTGGACGCAGCAAGGTAGGCAGGAAGAGAAAGACATAGTGTTTGTGGAGTACATGTGGACAGAGGTAAGGAGGTAAGTTTGACCAGGTGTGTTAAGGAGACAGCAAGTCTGACTGGAAAGGAGTTTTCATGGAGAGGCAATCGCACCTATGGGAGGCATGTCATTAGGACCAAGTTAGTTCATTGAAAGAAAGCTAGAGGATTTGCACTTCACCCTATGGGCAATAGAAAGTCACTGAACATTTTTGGGCAGGAGAGTGTCATGGGGAAAGATATCTTTAAAGATGATTAATGTGACATTAATGATCAAACTTGGTGTCAGGGGGCTCCTGCACAGTCCAGCTGAGGTACCCTGAGGCCTGGGATAGGACGGTGTCCATGGCAGTGCAGAGGGTGGAGGTAAGTGATCACTGCTGATAAACGGACCTTGACAGAACTCTGGGGGCTGCCCAGGGTCCCCTCAGGAAACATGTCACAGTGAAAGCCTTTTCTCTTTCTTTAAAAATTCTCCCATTCTGTTCCCTTACTTTGCCCTTGAGAGTCTGATAAACTATGCTATACTAAGATGTTAAGGGTAGATTATAACTTAAAATAGGTGCAAGATAACACAAAATTGCACAGTGATGAAAAATATTAAGCAGCAGGCACACTGTGAGAAAAGTAACTTCTCACAGAATGTCTTCAAAATATATCTAGTTAATACATCTTTTTCAGTAGTAAGAAATAAAAAAAATGGGTGCTCAGGAGTGGGGAGAGCTACAAAGAGGCCATTTACTTCTAATTTTTCTTCAAGTTGTGGCATTTGGGTTGTGGTTGATTGCTATGACACCAACAGAAAGCAAATTAGCTTGGATGAAGTCTCATTTTTCTGCTTTTCAAATGATCTGCATTGTTCAGGGTTATTGCCCTCCCTACATCTGGACTCCAGGAATGAGTCATTTTAAAGAGGCACCCCCAAGCAGAAGTTTCTGTTCTCTGCAGATGCTCTAATGTGCACTCTATACTTGGTCTGCCTGTTAAACAAACAGGGGAAGAAAACTAGAGCATCTACAGCAGTCATGCAAATTTCCACAGGCTTAGGGTCTCAAAGAAATCGTGCCCGACCAAAATGACCTCAGGCATCTGCCGCGAAGGAAGAACCTCACTTCTAGGAGTGCTCTCCCCAGCTCCCCTCTTTCTTCCCCTGATAGGCATCCACCGTGTGACAATTAGGTGTGGTGGGTGGGCACTTCTGTGGGCTGGAAGCCTATTTTAACTTCCAACTGTGGGAGTGAGCTTTAATTCTGTGCTAAAATTAGGGGAATCCAGCAACTCCTGTGGTTATTTCAATCAGTTCCCACTTATTGAGTAGCAGCAGCACAGTTAAGTAATAACATGGTAACCTTGCCAAGACACAAATGAAATGCCGAGTGTTGCCCAGTTGGATCTGAAATCACTTCCATGATCTAAGTGGAGAGCCAAACCAACAAAAGGGCTGCTGGCACCTCGGAGGGTGGGGGAAACTGGGGACATGGAATAGAATCCCTGGAGTAGCTTCTGTGATGCTTGGGGGAAGTTTAAGGGGGCAGGAACTGATCAGCCTGCTGATCCAAATTGCACTAAAGAAATGCCAAGAGCCCCATTGGTCAGAAAGCCCTGATTTGCTGTCCCCTCGCAGAGAGGGCACCCTGGCCCCTCCAGCAGAGCCTGTGGCCAGAGCCAGGGCATCCAACCAGATCTGGTCCCTGGTGCTTGAGCTCACGCCATAGTAATGAGTGTAATAATGAGCCGGATCAGCAGCCTCTACGGCCACACTGTGAAGAACATGGTTGTGACTGGCTGTACTTTTAGAGGAAGATTTTCTACAACTGAGAAAGGCAGAGCCTGTGATGCCAGCTCCTGCTCAGATGAGGCGGCCAAGGTAAAAAGAAGATGAAAAGAAGGCAGTACCAGAAGCCTTGAAGAAAAGAACTTTCAAGGATGCTTAGAGCACCAAGGGGCTGACAACCCCCGAATCATCCCACAGGGTTGGGGCTAGAGTCTGGGGGAGACCTGAGGTGGCAAAGGGCTTTGATACCTACAGATTGGTCACCCAAGTTTTTGGATTACGCAGGGCTTTTCAATTCATCTTCCCCCTCTGCCAATTCTGTTGGCCATTTCCCTCTAGATGGTTAAGTTGATCTGAGTTTGAGTCCAACCCAGACGCAAGGGGCAGGGTTTGCACAAGGGGAGGAATACCAGGATCATGGTGGCCATCCTAGAAATCTATCTAACAAACACATCATTATCGTTTAGCCTATCTGAGAACCAGAATGAGCAGCAGAAAAGAAAGAAGTAGGAAATCAGCCTATTGCACTACATATCTTACAGTGGTTGTCAACTCTGGCTACCTGTCAGGATTACCTAGCAGCTTTTAAAAAATAATGATACCTGGACTCCACCCTAGATATTCTAATTTAATTGGTTTCAGGCCTAGGTTTCAGTATTTTTAAATCTTTCAACTAACCGAAAGCACGGGCGTGAGCTGTGAGGGGTTTCCCAGGTGGAAAGGCATGTTAAAGATCACCAGACAGATGCCCCTTCCCCTACCTGAGGGTTGACTCATCTCCACACCATCCCTTACGAGGACTGGTGCCTTGACCTCTGGACCCCCTTCTCCCCCATGCACACACGGGCCAGGCAGCTCACTGTGGACACAACTGACTGCCCAAAGGTTACTTTATGTTGAGCTGATTTCAATGATCTCTTCTATCCTTATTCCTATCCTTTGAGTTTTAGTAGAAAGGCACAAAGAAAATTCCAATAATGTTGTCAAACAAAAAAAAAAGGAAAGAAAGAAAGAAAAAATACGAGCCACCATTCCATCATTGGTTTGAAGGTTTGGCTCTGCTGTACTTTCAAACACTGAGGAACCTGCTCAAGCCAGAGGACAGGCCTCCGCAGCTCCGACGCTCTTCTCCTTTCTCTGCTCTTGGAAATTCACCTGTCCTGGGTCTTATCCCCTGTATACCATAGCAGCCATCATAGTCGAACACTACCAAGGGGCTGAGAGCTTAATGTGCTACTTTGACTTAATGATTGCCCTCACAGCCATATCCTAAAATTGGGGATAATTCTCTGGTTTCTCTTCACATTGTATAAATCTTTTGCTTTTTACTAAAATTGGGGCTATACAGAACAGTTAGTAGCTTTTGTATCATTCATTCATTAATTATTCAGTAAATATTTATCAAAAGGCTATTCTGGGCCAGGCAGTTGTAAGTTCCAGAGCATTCCGTGGTGGAACGAAGGCAGCCACATTTCCTTCCACATAGGAGCCTTAACTAAATAATCGCATGAACACGTGTCCATGCCGCAATGGGTGGTGTGTGGGAGGGAACCTGGTGATTCGAGAGCTCATCTTGGAGCCTGGCCGTGTCTGAGGCTTCCTTTGATAAAAGTGCGGCTTGAGCTGAGATGGGAAGGTGGGGAAGCGTTAGCCACGGGGAGAGGCAGCAGCGCAGGCGAGGGCCCTGGGCTGGGAGAGAACAGGCTGCAGGAGGAGCTGAAAGACGAGCTGTGCAGCTGAGGGCCAGGGCAAGGAGAATGGCTGAGGCAGGGAGAGGCCGTGTGAAAATGCATTCTGACTCTAAGGACAATATTTCTATTCTAAAGCCACTGAAATGTTTTTACCAGGCGGGGGCGGAGGATTTAAAGATGTTAGGAACAGCCTCCAAACAAGGCACCCTTCTGTCCACAATTCATACCACTACTCTGCATTTGGGTTTTAAAGCGTAGAAAGTTCCTCTTAAAAACTGGAGCATCCTCTTTAAATATCCAAGGGCCTCTATCATTTATTCATTCATTTCTTCATTCTACAACTATTCTTGGGTGCCTACTATGTGCAAGGAACTGCCTCTTGGTCATTGCACGTATGGAGCTTACATGCAGGTGACAGAGACAGACCAGGAACAACTGTCAATGTTGCCAGGGGGCTCTCCAGAGCTCTGAGTATTCTCAGTGCCTCCTTGCACCCAGCCATCCTCAAACTGACACTGGATGAATGAAGCTGAGACTCCCAGGAGGAGACAACAGTGAACAAAATAATGCCCTGCTCTCAAGAGGCTGACAGCCGTGTAAGGAGAGACAGGTAACACACAGCAAATAAATATGTGAACACAAACCAGGTAGTTACAAATGCTATGAAAAATAGAACAGGTAAGAGGGATACAGAATGATGGAGAGCTTGCTATTTTATATACAATGGTCAAGGAAGGTTTCAGGTGCTGTGACATTTGAGCAGAGAACACACTAGAAAGCTTGATGTGGAGTAGCATTCCAGGGAGGTGGTGTAGCAAGTGCAAAGGTTCTGGGGGTGGAAGCATGCTCGGTGTGTTCCAGGAACATAAGGAAGGCAGTGCAGCTGGAAGGGAGCAGGCAGCGAGTGGGGCAGCAGGGGAGATTGCCCTGCAGGAGTAGAGGGTTAAAATGTCAGAGAGGGAGGTAGGAGCGGATCCCATAGCACCCTGTAAGTCATGGTAAGGTGTTTGGAGTCTATGTTGCAATGGGAAGCCAACATCAGTAATAAAGCCTTGCACACGGTGGTTAAGTGCTGGGAGGACATAAATCAGGTTAAGGCACTCGAGAGACTGGAAGGCCTTGGAGGCTGTTTAAAACAAGCAGTCAAGGAAGTTCTCTCTGAGGAAGTGACTTCAGGGCTGAATCGTGAACTACCTGAAGCAGCAACCATGCAGACTTCTGGGCCAGTCCAGGCAGAGAAGATAGCACTGAAGTGGGAATGAGCATGACATATCCTGGAAAGAGCAGGAAGGTCAGCGTGGCCGGAGCGCACCAGGGGAGGAAGGCGTGGGAGACCAGCCTGGGGAAGCAGGCCGGGCAGAGGCAGCGCCCTCGGAGGCCACAGGGAGGCACTTGGCTCTTATTTTGAATGCCTTGGGAAGATTTTGAGGATTATAAGTGGAGAAATGACATGATATCTGTTTCAGTGGGATGATTGTGATTGCTGGGTTGGGAATAGACGATGGTGGGGGAAGTGGAAGCAGGGAGCCCAGGTAGGAGGCCGCTGCAGTAGTCCAGGCCTCAGGTGGCCATGGCCTGGATGAGGTGGCAGCGGGGATTAGATTCAGGACCTGTTTTGACAGCAGAACTAGCAGTACTCAGTGGAACTGGATACGGAGGTGGGGAGAAAAGAGAAATCAAGATGGCTTTTGTTTTTGTTGGTGTTTGTTGAGGCAACTGGCTGAAAACCCAGTGGATTTTGATGGTTGCTCTTGACTAAGAAGAGTGTGGAGTGAAGTCACAGCCTCAGGCAGGGCCTGGGTGCGGGGAGACAGGAGCGCTGTGAGTCTGAACCCTGGCAGCAGGGAGAGGAGGGCAAGGCCTTGAACTAAGGAGAACGGGGCTGGGGAGGATGCCACAGTTACGCTCCCTAGATTGTTTTTTTTAATCCTTATACAGTAAAATTGACTTTGTGTCTGTACAGGTCTATGAGTTTTATCACTTTTTATAGACACATATAACCACTACTACAATCAGGATCAGAACAATTCCATTGCCCAAAAACTCCCTCTAATATCCCTCTGATCTGTTCTCCATTACTACATTTTCGTGTCTTTGAGAATGCCACAATAAATTCGATCATATAGCATGTAATCTTTTGAGACTGAATTCTTTCACTCAGAATGCCTTTCAAGTGCTTCCGAGACTCATCCAAGTTGTTGCTTTTTGTTGCTGAGAAAACATTCCAATACCTAGATGTACCACAGTTTCCTTATTCATCCAACTATCAAGGACATTTGAGTTATTTCCAGGGTTGGACAATTATGAAGAGAGCTGCTAAAAACATTCATGTATTGGCCTTTTTAAGAACACGAGTTTTCATTTCTCTAGGGTAAATATCCTGGAGTGGGATTGCCAGGTTGTACAGTAAGTGTCTATCACCTTACAGGAAACGGTCTCACTGTCTGTGAGAGTGGCTGCTCCAGGCCACATCCCCAGCTGCGATGCATGACAGCTCCAGTTGCTCTGCATCTTCGCCAGCACTTCGTGTTGTCTGCATTTTCTTTTACTTTAGCCATCCTAATAGATGTGTGGCGGTATCCAGTGTGGTTTTAATTTGCATTTCCTTTATGACTAATGATGTTGAGCATCGATGTCTTTATTTGCCATCCTCACACCCTCTTTGGCAATGTGTTCGAAATTTTGCCCATTTTTTAATGGCTTATTGGTTTTCTTCCTACTTAGTTTTGGCAGATCTTTCTATATTGGATACAAGTCCTTGGTCAGACATGTAATTTGAAAATATATTTTCCCAGCGTATATACTGACTTTTCATTCTCCTAACAGTGTCTTTCACAGAGCAAAAATTTTTAGTTTTGATGAAGTCCATTTATCAATTTTTTCCTTTTACCATCTTTTTTGCTGGCCGGTATAGGGATCCAAACCCATGACCTTGAGGTTATAAACCTGCATTCTAACCAACTGAGCTAAACAGCCAGCAATTTCTTTCTTTTATAAATCATGCTTTTGGTGTTATGTCTAAGAACTCCGTGGGTAACAGATCATAAAGATTTTTTCCATGTTTTTTCCCAAAGTTTTATAGTTTTACATATTGCATTTAAATCTATGACCCATTTTTAGTTAATTTTTGTATAACATGTGGGGTTTAGGTCAGGGTTCGTTTTCTGCATATAGATTTTTAATTGTTTTAATACCATTTGTTGACAAGATTATTCTTTCTCCAGTGGACTGTTTCCCACCTTTGTCAAAAATCAATTGGCCATTAATCTTAGGGTCTATTTCTAAATTCTATTCTATTCCACTGACCTATGTGTCTGCCCCTTTACCAATACCATACTGTCTTGATTACTCTAGATTTATAATTAGTCTTATTATGGGGTAGTGTGATTCCTCCAACTTTGTGCTTCCATTTCAAAATTGTTTTAATTATTTTAATTACTTTTTCTTTCCATATAAATTTTTTGTGGCTTTACTCTTAAATTTATTTTTATTTTTGTATATATTTATAATAGATTTATTGTTTTTTTATCATGATAAGAACACTTAGCATGAGATCTACCCTCTTAAGGTTTTGAGTGCACAGTAAGTATTATTAACTATAGGCACAATATTGTACAGCAGATCTAGAACTTATTTGTACTGCATAACTGAAACTTCATACCCATCAAACAGCAACCTGCCCATGTCTGCCTCTCCCTAACCCCTGGTCACCAACATTCTACTCTCTGTATTTATGAGTTTGACTATTTTAGATACCTTACATTAGTGGAATCATGCAGTATTCATCTTTTGGTGAATGGGCTTTTTCACTTAGCATAATGTCCTTCAGGTTTATTCTTGTTGTCATATATGGAAAGGTTTCCTTCTTTTTAAGGCTGAACAGTATTCCATTGTGCATAAATACCACATTTTCTTTATCCATCTGTTGATAGGCACTAGGTTAGATCCCATATCTTGGATATTGTGAATAATGCTGCAATAAGGATGGGAGTGTAGATATTCTACACTGTAGAAAACTACAAAGCACTTATGAAAGAAATTAAAGAAGGCACAAATAAATAGAAAGACATCCCATGTTCATGGACTGGAAGGTTTAATATTTCTCAAATGACCATGCTACCCAAAGTGGCCTACCGATTCAATCAATCTCTATCAGAATCCCAAATGGCATTTTTTACAGAAATATAAAAAACAATCCTAAAATGTATATAGAACCACAAAAGACCCCAAATAGCCAAATCAATCTTGAGAAAGAAGCATAAAGTTGGAGACATCACACTTCCTGGTTTCCAAATATATTACAAAGCTACAGTAATTAAAACCATATGATACTGGCATAAAAATAGACATACTGACCAATGGAACAGAAGAGAGAGCCCAGAAATAAATCCATGAATATATGGTCAACTGATCTTCAACAACGGTACCAAAATTACATACCTGGAAAAGAATAATTTCTATGTAAATTTTAGAGTCACCCTGTTTATACAAAAATTTCAGCTGGGATTTTGATTGGAATTGTGTTAAATCTATAGATAAATTTGAGGTTAATTGACCTCTTAATGATGTTTAGTTTTCTTGTTCTGTGAACGTGGTATGTCTCTCCATTCATTTAGGTCTTTGTTGATTTTTTTCCATCACCATTTTGTAGTTTTTGGCAAACAAATGCTATGTATGTTTTGTTATTTTTAGCTAAATAAATAGGTTACTTTTCAGAGCTATTGTAAATGGTGTTTTTAAAAAATTGTTTTGTAATTGTATATTTGTAGCATATAAAAATACAATTAATTTTTATGTGTTTGCCTTGTATCCTGCAACCTTGTTAAACTCACCTATTGGTTCTAGATGTTTTTTTGTAAATTCCCTGGAAATTTTTATTGACAAATACATCACCAGTGAATAGGGACAGTTTTATGTCTTTCTTTGCAATCTATATAATTTAACTTGTTTATTTTATTTTTTTCCCCCTTGTCTTTTGCACTTGGTTAAACTCCAAGTACAATGTTGAGTAGGAGTGTTAACAGTGAAGACTATTGTTTTATTTCCTATCTTAGGAGCAAAGTATACAATTTTTCACCATTGGATATGATGTTAGCTATATTTTTTATAGATACTATTTATCAGTTTGAAGATGTCCCCTACAATTTCTAATTTGCTAAGAGTTTTTATCATGAATAGATGCTGAATTTTGTCATGTTTTTTCTGCAGTGAATGAAATGATTGTGTGATTTTGGTTCTTTACACTGTTAATATAGTGGCTTACACTTGGTCGTGGTATGACAATTCTTTTTATAAATAGCTGGATTTGACTTGCTAATATTTTGTTGAAGAGTTTCTTATGTTTATGGTAATGAGGGATATTGATCTGTAGTTTTCTTGTATTATCTTTGTATTTGTCTGTATTTTCTTTTGTTTGCATCTTTGTAAGATGCAGATGAAGGTAAAGCAGATTTTATAGGGAAATTTGTAGCATTAAATGTTTACTTAAAGCATTTAATAATGCTAATATTAAATGCTTACTTAAAGCATTTAATAATGTAGAAAAAAATGAATTCAAATCAACAATACAAGCTTTTATTTTAAGAAACTAGAATAAGAAGAGAAAAATAAACCCAAGCAAGCGGGGGGGGGGGGAGCAACAAAAATAAGAGCAAAAATCAATGAAACAAAACAGGATCTATTTGATATCAGGTTAGTGCTGACCTCATAAGATGTGTTGAGAGTGTTCCATCTTCTTCCATTTGCTGAGAGATTGTGTAGATTTGGTTTAATTTCTTCTTTAAATATTGGGAGAATTAAAGAGTGAAATCATCTGAACCCTGGAGATTTCTTTTCAGCAGAATTTTCACTATAAATCCACTTTCTTTAATAGTTATAGAACTATTTGGATTATCTATTTTATCTTGGTGACCCTTGGTAGTATGGGCTTTCCAAAAAATTGGTACAGCTAAGTTTTTGGATTTATGTTCATAGTTGTTGGATTTATGTTGTTTGTAGTATTTCCTTATGATTTGTTTTTTATTACCTGTAGGCTCTACAACAATAATTTCTCTTTCATTATTGGTATCAGTAATTGTGTTCTATCTATCTATATATCTATCTATCCATCTATCTATCATCTATCTTACTACAGACCCATCAGTTTTGAGCTTTTCAAAGAACCAACTTTCGGTTTCTTTTTTTCCCCTCTATTATGTTTCTGTTTTCAATTTCATTGACATCTGCTCTGTATTGCTTCCTTTGTTCCCATTGCTGCCTTTAAGATATTGCTTGGGGACTGGGGTGTGAAGTAACAGAGAAAATAAAAAGGGAATGACGGATTTTTGCACTCTTTCTAAGAGTTAGGAAACTCCTTTCCTGTTCCTTGAACCAGCTTCTCCTAGAGCTTTCTTTGCTCCCTGGTGTCCACTTCTGGCTTTCAGGCCACATTGTGTTCAGAATGGAAGATCTCAGAGAGAAAAAATGGTAAACTCACCACCAGATCAGTGGCACTCTGAATTCTGGTCTTTTCCCCAATTTGCTTGCTACTATTTGTCTTTTTAGACCCCTTTTACATTCTGTCCAGGTTTTATAGTCATAGTAACTAAGAGCAGCCAGGTGGAGTGTGTTTCTTTTATCTGACCCAGAACTGAAACTTTGCCCCCAAATTCCTTGAGCCAATTAAAAGAAGGATAGGGGACCTGATATACGGGGCCATCTTATCTTCCACCACCACCGTTGCTCCTCCTCCATGAACTCTTCTTCCACCACCCCTACCTTTACCACCACCCCATCTCCATGATTTCCATAGGGATCACCTGTAGCTGGGGTTGAGACAACTTTGAAGATGGGACATCCAGGACTAAACAGATTCCGGACAACTAAGAAGCATTTTTTTCTTCATAGATTAATTCCTGCTACATGAGAATTAGTAATTTATTTCAAAGGGGATACTTAGTGAATTTAGTCTTGGGATATTATGTTCAAATGTGGTACAGGTTGTCCTGAAGGTCTATGGTTGGTTTCATGAAGTTCTCTTTCCAGGCAGACAGTTCACAAGATGACTGGATTTTTCTGAAAAGAAAAGCAAGTTCCCCATTCTTCAGGCTCATGCATACCCTATGGTCTTTTCTGATGCCAGGTGAATTTGTTCCAAGTTTCCAGTGCTCTGCTAAGAATGCAGGGTCAACCTGAGCTAAGCATCCACATCATCCTTTCAAAATGGAGCACCAATTCTCCTAGTGCAATTAGAGAGGAAAGTCCCCTTGCAGGCTTTATGGAGAGGGTAAGTGGAGAGGAAGCCTGACACTACATGAGAAACCCATCCTTTTTCTACATGCCTGCTGAACCAAAGAAGCCTTGTATTACTATACAAGGGCCTGTCTTTTTAATATATTTTAAAATTAAAGTCAACATAAAAATGGGATGGGTGGGTTGCTCAAATTGAATGGTCATTGTGCGCCAGGCTGGTTTATCTCCCTGTTTGTTATACAATAAAAGAGGATCAGATAAACACAGGCATAACCTCTGCCTCCATTGATAATGTAAATCATCCCTTGTATCATTTGTCTTTCCTTCAGACTGGATACAAAAGGCATAGAAATGAACAATTCATGCCTAAACACAAGAGAGCTTGAAAGCTGGTGTATGTCAAATGTTTATTCCAAGTCATCATTAAGGGAATGAGTGGATTTGCTTATAAACACAGGCTATTCTATCAGGGGAGAGTGGGAGAGAGAGTGTTTTTGCAGTGTGGAGACAGCTCTTTTAAAGACACATTGCAACTTTTCTGCTATGCACAGTAAGTTATATAGATAATTCTTTTTATAGGACATGAAATGTTGTCTCCTGAGCAGTGCAAAGCATAATGTGCTATAGAAACTGATTTTTCTCTCCACTTTGTGCAAATGCCATTTTTCATTACCCATGGAGTAGGAACTTGCTAAAGACTGAAATGAGAGTAGGGGTCAGAAATGCCCACAGATGGTCAGGCCCTTCATGGTACATGCTCAGCAAAGACCTCCGTGGGAGCCTGGGGAGGTGTCCCCCAGCAGCTTCCCCCACAACGAAGTTTGAAGCACCGAGCCCTTGAAGGATGTCACATCTTTTCACGTTATCCATATCCACCACTCTCATTCTCTGCTGAGGGTTTTGTGGATTGTTGTTTTTCCCACCCACTCCAACCAAAGGCAGCTAAAGAAAAAGTGCCAAGATAAACAGAACAGGAGCCTTGGGGACCCCATAATAGGTACAGAGCATGAGTGTGGTAATCATTCTTTTGATTTGTGTTCAGATATGTTTTCTATTGGCTTTTGCACAGAATGCACATTTTCCTCTTGGATTGCAAATAATCTGAACCAGGGTAAAGCCATTACAAAGTGGCCCTCACACATCATGTCTGTATTAGAACTGAATGATTTATCAGACATTTGAATATGGAACCTGGGAATTCAGGCAAATCGTACTGATATGATTTTTTTTTAATGTGCACAGAGAAGTTTAAATAATCTTTGCTTTCTTGGGTCTCTCCCTCTCTTTCTCTTTATTCATCTATCCTCTTTTATTTTTTTTAAAGAATTCTATATTTTTTTCCTTTAATTTTGCTCCCATTTCAATGATTTGGTTTTATGCACAAAGCCAAAAATAAAGAAATTATTTTTGCATCATTCCTAACAACTGGAACAAGGGAAGAAGAGGAGATCGAATTCTCAACATTCCAGTGCCTGGTGATCTCTGCCCTTTTCTGGGGCCATACTTCTTGAGATAATCTACATCTTAAATTCTCATCAGCATCTCCTGATCAGCCTCTTTGAAGTCGATCACAAGCAAAGAAAAACTACTTGTAGGATGACCACTTCAGGTGACGGCCCTCCATGCCCACCTGGGAGAGAGAGGAAAAGGAAATGCACAGTTGGGAAATAAAGATGAGTCATGCTCACATTGCGGTGGGCGAGGCTGCTGACTGGTGGAGCCCCAGACAGCAGCCAGGCAAAGGGGCGTGAAGTCCCAGGTTAATGTCAAGTGCTGGTTTTTCTTTTAGTTACTCAAGGATCAAAGGGAAATTATTCAATAAAAAGGAACTTAAAGGGGACTTCTGTGCCCACATAAACCTTAATCAAAAACGTTTGTTCAAATGCAACTTCCTTGACCTGCCGTTTTGGATTGTCTTTCCAGTTCTTATACACATTTGTGATTAAAATTGGGGTTTTCTCCATCACAATTCAACATTCCCTTTCCTCTTAGCTGACCAGAATTTCACAAGGGTGACCTGACAGTATATTGCTAAGGAACTGAAGACCATATCCCAGTTCAGAATTCTGATGAAGAAGAAAGAGTAAATACTTTCCAACAGATGGGGTGTTAGGTAGAAATAAGCTGTGTGTGTGCGTGCGTGTGCGTGTGGGCGTGATATTATAACTGACCACAGGAGACAAGCGCACTCCTGTTTGAAACGTGCACTGTTAGCACCTGCTGTGTGAAAGCTACTCTTTAATAGCCCTCACTTGCCTCTCCCCTGCAAGAGTACCACTCTGCATTTGAACTTTTCACTCCAACTTGTTTCGCTCCCCTCATTCAGATCTGTGTTCCCTCACACTGTCTTGTCAGAGATTTATCACACTATGACCTTAGTCACATCCTCCTTTAAAAGGAGTCAAGCACAAACTTCACATAGTCTCTAATATTCTAGGTGTTCAGCAGGGAGACGAACATGAAATTCCTCCCACTTGGAGCACACCCACATCAATGTTTCTCTAAAATCTACTTATCTTAATCACGACCTACGAACATGAATAGAATATGGTGAACGTTCCCTGTATCCTGTGTGCCTGGGCACTGGGAGAAGTTAGAATCTGTACAGTTGTAATTTCTACAAAGGAGTGCAGTAACATCACAGTTGTTTTTAGACAGAATTCTTTAGAAGCAGAACCTTTAAAATGCATGCTTTCTTTTTCTCTTGCAACACCATTAAAAATGATCTCCAAGTCTCAGTTTGGTTCTCCTGCTCTCATGTTGCTGATTTTGTGATTGTTAGATGAAGAAAAATGGGAAAATCTGACAGGAGATGGTCCCACAAATGAGTCATACACATACAATAATAGATAAGTACACACCATGAATAAAAGAGGAAAAGGATATATGCAGAAAAAGAAACAGTGATCTTTCGAGAATTAAAGATAAGAGCTTAATTACTTATATAGAAAACTACAGAAAGATGTGATCTGAATTTGATAGAAGGGAAGTAAATTTCAGTGGTCAAATCCTTGGGTGCAGGGCCAACATTTTGCTTGCACTCTGTCTCTACTGCATTGTGGGGCATTTCAAAGTAATGCATGTTTACTCTGCTGAATTGAGGAGGTTGGATGCTAATAAGTTTTCTGAACACTGCAAAGAAGAATGTTGCACGTGAAAGAGAAACAAAAGGGTATATGGAAATGAAAAAGAAATAAATGTCCTGGGAACATGGGAAAGTTCATTTTGGTGGGCTGGGAGAAGTCCAAACAAAATAGGTTTTAGAAAGAGGTGATGTGGCTAAAAGACACTCACTCACCCAAGCTGGAACAGTACTACAAATGTAGAGTTTGACCCTGACCTCCCATAAATGATACAGGCATGAGTTAACAAGCAAACTAACTTACAGTATGTCACTGGATTCTGCCCACTATTTATGCTACATGGGAATTAATTTATATGCTCCTTAGGTTTTTTTCACAATGACCTCAAAAGTTTAAAGGCTACGCACAATCCTAGGAAGTACCTCTGTCTAAATACAGCAGTCCCTCTTTATCGGCGGGGGATACATTCCAAGACCCCCAGTGGATGTCTGAAACCTTGGACAGTATCCAATTCTACATACACTATGCTCTTTCCTATATATACATAACCACAATAAAGTTTAATTTATGTTAATCACAGTAATAGATTAACAACAATAACTAATAATAAAAGTTATGTGAATGTGCTCTCTCTCTGTCTCTCTCAATATCTTATTGTAATGTACTACCTTTCCATGCTGCAGTTGACTGAAGGTAACTGAAACCATGGAAAGTGGAACTGTGGATAAGGGGGGAACTACTGTACCTAATTTAATCTAAATACCTAGTTAAAAATGTGTAATTGAAGACAAACTTTTGATTAGTACCAATCTAAATTTGATGTAAACTAATCAGGGCTATTCAGCCTCAAGATAAGAGCATTTAGGAGCCTCCACATAGGTTGAATCCTTTCTGTTCAGGGCTCCACCAAGGTGCAAAAGGCTCAAAAGAAGGCTCTGCTCTTGGGGAGTGTATTAGTCCATTTCTGTTGCTTATAACAAAATACCTGGCACTGGGTAATTGATAAGAAAACAAAATTTATTGCTTACAGTTTCAGAGGCTGGGAAGTCCAAAGTCTAGGGAACACAGCTGGTAAAAGGTCGTGGTGGTGGTGACAGTGACCCAGTGGTCTCACATTGCAGAAAATGATGGAGCAGAGAGAGCAGAGACTCTCACATGCTCTCCTTTTAAAGCCCTCAGAATCACACCCATGACCACCATTATTAATCCATTCATTAGGGCATGGCCCTCAAAATTTAATCACTTTTTCATGGCTCCGCCTTTCAATTATCATAGTAGGATTTCCCACCCTCAACAGTTACAGTGGGGATTAGGTTTTGGGGGGACATTACACCCAAAGCAGGGAGTTAGGTCTTGACAGTAAAAAATACATCAAAGAGGTGCACAGGATTGCACAAGCAAGGATTCTAAGAGTAGCTTTGGCCAAGCAAGCTACAGGAGAGATGGGCAGTCAGAGAAGGCCTCTGAGGAAGGGAGGCTCTTGTCCCAACCACCAAAGATATGGAGATGCAGAAGAAGAAAGAGGATGTGGAGCTAGAAAACGGTATCAGGAAAGGCAGGAGGCAGGATACCCCTGAAATGGACTAGGAATATTCGGGTTATCTGTTGATGTTTGACAATCTGCCTCAAAACATAGTGGTTCAAAGCAAACATTTTATTTTGCTCACAGTATTTGTGTCTCAGCAATTCAGAAAGCTCAGTTGGGCAGTTTATCTCTGATCTACATGGCATCATCTGGGACTAGAGGGCCCATTTCCAGGCTGGCTTCTTCACACACAAGTTTGGTGGTGCTTGTAGTCTGTGGTCTCTCTCTCTCCCCATACCCACCCCCCGCACCCCTCCACCTATCATCTGCCTCACCATATCTTGGGCTTCCCACAGCAAGCGGGGTTTCTTATAAGGCAGCTTAAGATTCCAAGAGAGTGCCCCCAGGGGCACAGGCAGAAGGGGCAAGGTTTCCTATGACCTAACCTTGGAATACCCAAACATCTCTTCTACTACATTCTAATGTTCAAGCAGGTCACAGAGTACAGCCCATATTCAAGGGAATGGGAATTAAACTCCATTTCTCAATAGGAAAATTATAGCAAAAAATGTGTTGCCAACTTTAATCCCGAACAGGAAACAATGAAGACATGGTATAAGCAAATCATCAGAGACAGCAGAGGCAATCATCAGAGTGAGAGGCAGAGGATGAGTTGTAGAGGGCTTTGAAGGGGAAGTTGAGAGGCTTGGACACTTAGAAAGACACGTCGTTCTCCCGGCAGTCTCTCTTGTGGGTGCTCACTCAGCTGGCTGAAAGAGAGTGCCATGATCTTCTAGAGCTCCCAGGCACTGGACTAGGTGGATGAGAGAGACTGAAATTCCCCATCTGAATCTCTTTACTAGGAGACTTTCCTAGTTGGCGTATATTTGGTTGTGAAGAACAGAAACTCATTCAAGCCAGTGTAAGAAAAACAAAGACCTATTCAGAAGCACAGCAGGCAAGCATAAGAGCATCTCAGGACAAGAGGAAGGGGAGCTGGGTCACAAGAAGTCTGACAAGTCTCACAGTGCAAACCCCAGTGCCAGGCTTCCCCCTCCATGCCTGACAGGGGCCTGAGGTCTCTCGTTTCTTTGCCAGCATTGATGTCTTGCTGTTCTTCACAGCAAGTTTTCTCTGCTGCCTCACCAGAGTACAAATGGCTGACAATGGCTACCCCAGGCTTGTGTGGCCTTTGATTCCTACATGACCAATATGCCTTTGATTCCAAGCACCCAACATTATTGATTACAGATTGTGTGTCTCCTAACTTAAATTCTGGAGAGGAGGCATCCAGTTGGATTAGAGGAGTCTTTGGATTGATCCTCCTTAAGTCAAATGTCCACTCGATACAGAGTGGATAGGCAGAGCAGGCTTAGATGTTTAAAGAAAAGTAACATAAAAGCCTGGTCACTTAGCTCCCCTCCCCCATCAGTGAGACAGTTTAGGTGGGGAGCAATTCAAGAGAAAAGGTACAGGATGGCTAAGTGCCAAGAAAGAAGGACCATACAAAAAATATGGTAGCCTGGGGGTGGGACTGGGATACGGACAGAACAGTGTGGTCCCCCAAGCCATTCTTCACTCACTTTCCAAACCCCTTTCCTGATGGAATCAGGCTGTTTCCTATTGAATTTGTCGTGGCAGCCTGAAGCGGTAAAGTAATGGTCAGTAATGCGTGGTATCAAAGAAGGTCCTTTCTTATCTGGCTTTCAGAGACGATTTTAATGCTTATACTAGTATTGGGGGGTACTGGCCTTCTCTTCCTACATTATTCTCCAGGATACATATCTATACCCAAGTCATAAGTGGAAGATTGATGTCATAAATGTAAGCACTTTAATAATTTCAATAAAAATTATTAATTTTAAAAAAAAGAGTAAGAAAACAAATCCCTATTGGAGAAAAGTATTAATGATACTTCACACTGTCATAGAAAAATGCAAATCAGGATTTTCCTTTTCCCTAATTAGCAGACATAAATCAGGATAAATATTAAATTGATGAGAGCTCTTTCAACACCAGAGAGAGATATTGACCTTCTTGTGGTAAAGGTAAGTATGAAGTACATTAAAATCATCATTTTCTCAGTAATCAAGTTTACCCCTACAATAACTTTGGACTATGACACTCCTTCAGATATGCTGTCTGCTCAAAATTCTCCAAATAGCAGCACTGCATGGAATTCTGCTGGAGTAGGAGAATTGCGGCCAGGCAGTCAAAATCAATTTGTTCCTGTGATTGACATCAGGGCCTGTGTGTCAGCCAAGCTTTCTTCTACCATCTGTGCTCTGATTATGATCAATAGGTATTTGTGATATGCCCAGGAAATGTGCTGTTTGATTACTTTTACATGGGAGAAGAGACAAAAATGTCTCAACCCCGAGTCTCCTGATGTGGATGTAGAAGCTGGTTGATGAATTATTAGAACATAGAGTTCGCACTGATAAACTTTTGAACTTTCATTGAACTTGTAGATTAAGAATAGGCAGTTTTTCCAAGAGGAAAATTCACCAGACAACCAACAATTTTTCTTTCACATATTTAAGCAAGATGTTCGATCTGGTAAGGAAATAATAGTAATTTATGTCTTTGATAATTGAGAAGGATTATAGTTCTATACACAGAAAAAGCAACCATCACCCGGGCCCTCTGAGTCACAAAGCCATTAAAGAACAAGCTTCCAGCTTAAAAGCTGACGAAATCTCTGGATTTAGAGGGTGGTATTCTCCAAGAGGGAGTTAAGAGAGGGGAAAGAAATCCCCAAGTACTTGTAAAATTAGGGCCCCCCTCTCTGCCTTCCTTTCTAACAACCATAATGACATTTTTCAGATTCAGCTTGGTATCCCACACTAAAAGAAAAACATGCACACACAGAACCATTTCTGTTTTGTACATGGCTTCCTTGCATATACCACCATGCTGACACATGGACCCACACTGACCCTCAATGGGAGGCAGCCCTCCAAATAGTAGCAATGAAGCTGCCTCCTTCAATCTGCAGAGACACATCATTCTCCAAGAATCATTTGTCCTGTAATCTGTAGAAACAGCCTGAAGTAGATTAAAGGTTAAGAAGAAAGATTTCTGACCAGCTGGAAACATGTGTTTGGTACATTCAGCTCACTACCAGAAATTATTTTACTGATAAAATAGTGTCAGCTGAGATCAGGTTCCTGAGAGATGGGAATTATTAATTTTGCTACTATGACACTGAATAGTTTATACTAAAAATACACACTGACTTGTGGCTCTTTGGCTTGGTTGGTACAATGCACCACAGACTTCAACTAAATGCTGGCCACTCTACAGTTCAGTGGCCCTTATTAATGATAAATCCGACCACCTTCCTTCCAAGATCTCTTTAATACAATGCATTTGCTTCTCTGGAATTCAATTTGAGTCAATCCTAACATTATTTTTAAGCATGCACCTTGCTAGATGCTCAGAAATTAGAAGGGCACACTCTTATCACAATGTGTCAATAGCTGGGTTTATAGCATTACAGGTGTTACGATGTAAGTCTGGAAAATAGCCAAGAAGAATGAGGAATGTGGTTTCAAAGAGAAGGCTAGGGATGGAGTCAGCTCCATCTGGGGAGTCCAAAGTGAGCTATTTTGGTTGCAAGGAATATGGACTTATGCAAGTTTCCTCAACTAATGGAGATTAGAAAATGTTATAAGAACCTATGACCTGGTAGTGGAAAGTCATCAGGAACTTCGGCAGGTCTAAGAACTCATTATTCTCTCTGTCTCTCTCTTGCTCTCATGGCCTCTACCACATCTGCATGTTGGCTCTGTCCTCAATCTCCACTGACTTGGCTTACTCCAAGCTTCTGTTTCCTCATAACTGTAGTTTATGCATGACCTCTCATGACTTTGACTCTATCTCTTGGTGTTTAGTTTTAGCAATTGCTGCTAACTGCCTTATTTGAATTTCTAAAATGTAAAGAGAGAATGTATTTGTCCCTACTTGCACTTCCTCTGGCCACACTCTGGGTTACTGGCCAGCCACTAGCTGGACTGACTACCCAATCACGGACCAGTCCTCTCTGGCTGAAAGGACCAGGTCAAGGCGTACTAATAAATCTGCCCCTTTAGCAGGGGCAGTTCAATTTATAAAGGGCTTGGCAGGCATTCTGGAGGTTGGTCTGCCTGGTCCATAGAATAACAGAGAAAGATTCTGTGGAGGAGGTAACATTTGAGATGATCATAAAAGGATTCCATGTGTGGATAGGCAAAGAGGGAGTATAGATGGAGGTAATATCACAGGCAAAAGCGAGAAATAGGAAAGTAGGAAGTATATTTGTGAGTATCTTGGTGTGGCTAGCTGTACTTTTGAAACTTTTTGCACAAGTGAGTCACTGGGGATCTTGTTAAAATGCAGGTTCCTATTCAGTAGGTCCGAGGTGGAGCCTGAGATTCTGCATCTCTAACAAGCTCCCAGGCGATGTGATGAGCTGGCAGCATTTTGAAGATAGGGCTAAAACAAAGAGTATGTCCAAGCCTTGAAGGCCAAGCTAAGAAAATGGTTCTCACTCTACTCTGATAAGTAATAAGACACTCTGAAGGATTTGGGACAGAAGAATGATATAATCAGAGCGGTGCTAACAGGGCAATTGATTTGGCAATGCTTTGTGGGATGAGTCAGAAAAGAAATGGAAGATCAGCTATTTAGCGATTGTAAAGGCCAAAAAAAAAAGATGTAATAAGGACTAAATCAGAATGATCACAGTGGAAGGGGAAAGAAGGAATATATAAGACAAAATACACAGCCAATAGACCATGCCCTTCCGCTGTCCTTACCCAGTCTTGCCTTAGTTGACAAGAGAAGCCGCTTCCTCAGGCATCATCTGGTAACATCTTTGTATGTCCTTTCGAGGGTGTCCGCTTTTCATTTCAAATCACATCTAAAGATACATCCTCTCTTTTACCTCTAACCCTTAATTTCATTCTCTCTGCCTAACTGCATTTTCTATTGTGTGCAACTTGCTGCATGATTTAACTATATTATAACTGTGTAACTATGTTATTTAGCTATTATTTCATTGTGTACCAGTAACCAAATTCAGTAACTATATTTGTTCTGCTAAGGAGTTTTGTAGGAAGCATTTCTGAAAGGCAGTAGGCAATGAAGTAAAGTCTATTACCACCTTATCACCATCGGGAAGACGATCTTTTGTTTGCAGTTCACTGAAGTACACAGCTAAAGAAATTGAAAGAGAGCTCAGGGAGGATCTGAGGGAAGTCCAGATATGGAGATGGATGGATACTCTAAATATTGTGCTGTGGTTCAAGATGCCAAAAAAATGGCTATGACAGTATGCAGCTGAGAAGTTTCCAAATCATGTACCAACAGGGAAAAAGATAGGAGAGAGAGAGATATTGGAATTCAGAACCTCTGTTATGACCTTGCTTACACAATTCCTACTGTACGTTTAAAACCAAGTAAAGATAAACTTGGTGTTAAATACAAATCCCAACTGAAATTTTCTTAAGGCTAAAAGCTTATAATATCCTGAGATTATGGATATAAATGAAGAAATCTGTGCTTACCTACTGGATTGTTCATGCCATTTTGAGATCAAACTCTGAATGCTAAGCTTTGGTTTTCTAAGGCCCCTGTGCATTAAATAATTTATACACCGAGCAGGACTTTTAAGTCCAATCCTTTCCCTCCTAATGGGATGGGATTTTGTGCACACATGTGTACTTATAGCTCAAAATCCAAACAGTCATTGATGACCAAAAAAACAACAAAACAGCAACAATGTCAAGAGAGAGAGAGAGAGAGAGAGAGAGAGAGAGAGAGAAACTGCCCAGCCCTTGGGGACTAGAGCTATTTTGATTGCACAAGAACATAATCAGAGTCAGGAACACAATGGAGGAAATATTCCCAAAGGAAATCAAGATTAAGATGCACACTTTGGCCTCTTCCTACAGGCACCAACCTCCCAAGCCCACAGGTCATTTTGTTTGACAATGTCATATCGATTCACATTTCACAATGTGCTCTTAACTTTAGAATCTTAATGTGCCGGTTGGAATTAGCTGTATCTTTGGAGAAGAGTCTGATCTTGACCATGTTTTCCCTTGGAGAGACTTCCTGGTTGGTTGGCGGCATCAGCAAAATGCTTTGTTATTCTGGTAAATGGGAACCCAGAAAGAAATAAATACACACACACACACACAAATAAATATATACGTGTGTGTGTGCGTGCGTGCGTGCGTGCGTGCGTGCGTGCGTGTGTGTGTGTGTGTGTGTGTGTGTGTGTGTGTGTGTAAACTGAACATGGGCATGTCCTTGCAGGACACTGGGAAACTGTGCTTTGAAGAGAACATGGATTCTGGAAAAGGGTCCCATGTTCTATAAGAAATGGGGAAATGAGACCTCCTGTATTTCATGAAGATAATGGTAATGTGTCCAATTCTCTGTCCCCATGGCTCGAAGCAGAGTGGAGTTCAAGAAACCAGGCAGCTGCAGGGAAGAAAATGGAAAGGCTTCAGAGGAGTGGTGTGAGCCTGTGTGAGTTGGCGGGCAGAGAGAGAAACTGAGATATTGCCAGTCCTGCTGCCTGCCCTCAGCTCCACTCCATGTTGGGGCTGGACACATTTCTGAGTGTCCTTATGGTGGCAGGGGCAGGGTGGGGTAGAGGAAGGAGTGGCCTGCCATGCTGATAATGTGTGTCATCTCAGTGATTTCCTCCAGAGGCCATCCAGAAAGAAACACCCCAGTGCCACAAATCCTGCTTCCTGCTTCCTTCTGTGCCACTTCTGTTCCCAGTCCACTATACCAGGAGTGACAATCATCTTCATCCTTCCCCAGAGAGGCTGAGTGACTGGTCTGTGGACACACAGCTATTAAGAGGCTGCAACAGAAAAAAATTCAGCCTCTTTAGTTCCAGAATGCCACATGCTCATTCCTCCCTGCCTTGTAAGCAGAGCTCCAGTCAGCGATGTGGCTGCCAGGTGGGCCCTGCCTCCTGGGCGACAGGATGGAGACTGGGTTCAAAGCTCCTGGAAGAGTCTGGGTCTCACCTGGCACATTTGAGCCAAATTTGCATCCTGCCCCTCTCTGCAGTGTCACTCCCCTGGGCCAGTCATCTCCAAGCCTACTCCTCAGTCCCAACATCACCCACAAACATACACAAGGAACAGGAGGGCTGAGATTTAGGGACTCGAGTATATATGCAAATTAGAGTGTTTTTAATGTTATGAGAATGATAGTGAAAACTCCTTGAGGACAAGAGTTGCATTTCATCTGCAAAGGTGTATTGAGAAGAACTCCTGAAAAAAAGTTACTATAAAAGAAAACTAACGACGATAAAGACACATATATATACTTCAGTGGCGTGGAGTTTAAGGGTGGCATGATGGAGAGCTATGGGTGTTTTGGAGCAACTCTTACCCAAAAGATGTTTGTGAGTTGATACAGAGATTTGGAAATAACACTCACAATGCAGTAGCCAGAAGATTCCACATTGAAGAGGCTCGACAGTGAAGTCCCCTGGGGGTGTGGAAGGGTTGGGGGTAGAAAGGACAACACAAAACTGTTGGAGCTGTTCACACTTGACTATAGAGGCAGCCATTTCACCCAGAAGCCAGCAGGGACCAGACCTGGCTGTCACACAGGGGGGGTCCTTACCCCTCTGGAGACCAAAAGGTCAACTGTAGAGACTTGGCTGGGTAGAAGTGGAAGAGACTGTGGACCAGCTTGCTCAACCTCCATTCCAAACTTCTCCAGGGGACCACCCTGTACTGCAGACACTGGAAAATCCTCTGCAGGAAAGTTTCCAGATGGCATTAGTCTCTACAAATCTGATGCATTTGTACAAGACTCGAGTCAGGTCCTGGGGAAGAGGGGTGACAGGCAGGGCATGAGGCATTTACCTTGCTGGCCCTGACCATGGCAGGGCAACAGACCCTGCCATGGATGCTGGGGATGCAGTTTTCTTCAGTCATAACACAGCCAATGACAGATTCATTCTGGGAGCTGGAATTGTTTCTGGAAGCTCCAACTAGTGCCTGCTAATCCAGCCCTTCCAAAATGTTTGTAGGCCGCTGAATATCTGATTATTAATCCCCTTCTATTTCAAGGAATTAGAGTGATTTCTGTTGTCTAAATCAGCACAGGCAGTGGCCAGCCTAGCACTGATCATTTTTTAACGCCCTTCTGTATGTGACAAAATTACTTTCAATGATAACCATGTAAAAATCAGTAATTATTGTTATTTTCATGATTCACTCTTTAGCTTTAAAAAAATAATTTTAAAATAATAAATTTCAGTTTTAAAGATGTTATTCGAATTTAGTCAAATGTTTCATGTACAAATTAAAATTTGCATTTACTAAATCTTAAACACAAATTTAAATTCCGAGTGGCTGTGTAGAATGACAGAATTGAATGAACTCAGGTGTTATGTCTTGTTCTGCAATCACTGTGCTGCCATCCTTTGTCGATGGTTTAAATGCAGGCAAACCTAGTACCACGGGGGTTGGAGACACACTGCCTGAAGACAGCTCAAACCATCTCTGACTGTTGTTTCTTACTAGGAGTTCTTCTAATTAACTTTCACATAGAATATAATGCTTATTAAAGGATAAGTGATAAAATATGCTAATTTGAAGCATATATATACACACACATATGTATGAATGTATATAATTAAAATTCAATAGTCATCCCTGCAATTGTTTAGAATGTGGACCAACAAAAGATTAGGGGTGAGAATTCTTTTATCACTGACATTGTTTAGAATTGCTGGCCTGGGGATAATAAAAAGCAGACTGACTTACAGTCGATTTTATTATTGGTTTTAAATCCTCTGCAGACGCTGCCTTCCCACACTGGGGCACGGCGAGCACTGCTCCTTTGCCCTGCCGGGGCAGTAGAGCCCGGGCCAGCAGGTGGGACTGAGGCTCCAGAGGGGCCCAGACTGGAGAGCACGTGGAGCGGTGAGCCCAAGACACCAGGGCCTGCACCATCGGGGACCTCCTGCACACCTGGGGAGTCAACCTGAGACTCTCATGGCTCCCCAGATTCTCAAATACTGCTGCAGCATGAAAGTCCTCTCATAAACTGCCTTTAGAGATGAGGAACCAAGAGCCCAAAACTGTTGAAACACTGGAGCCGGGCTCTCAGTCGTGGAGTGACTCACCCACCCTATGTGGTGGAAATGTGTGCTTCAGCAGTCAGAAACCACTTCATGTCCTGAGTCTTCGAGGACACACATACGACCATGCCAAAATCCCACTTTAACCTAATCCTGAATTCCCTCTCTTGCAGGCAGGTGTCTGTGGGCACAGAGAGAGCGGGACCTCCAGCAGAGGCACAGAGACCTGGGCAAAGCCATGATCTGGGGCACTGTCTTCAATGAGAGAACCTTCTCTGTCTTCCCCTCCAAGTGGTGGCCACCCTGAGAGACGGCTAAAGCTCTTTGAAGGCAGAGACCGAGTTGATGCCATGCATCCCTTGCCACCCCTTGAGGTCCCCCATGGTACAAGTCTGATGAAAGGCTAATTTCCTAGTTCCAGGGAGAGTCAAGCTTGTCTGTTCTCCTCTAGATGAGGGGCCTTTAACATAAAGGTACAGACTCACAGGGTACAGCCAAAAACATAAGTCAATGGCAAAACAGAAACGCTGGCTCCTGAGCCCCCGTGGAATCTGGGGGCGAATACCTCCCTAGACAAAGAGGAAAGCAGTTCCTCACCCCCCAGGGAGGGCACTATGCACTGGTGGCCAGACGCAGGTGGTGTGCCTATACCCAAGAACCCTCCAAGGCTGTGACCTTTCTCCTCCGGGCAGCAGTGGGCCAGACATCCCTCAGCAGGTCCCGGGGATGTGGCCACCTCAGGAAGGGCTGCATGCCAGCCTTCTTGCCTGGCACTGTCCAGGGGAACGCCACTAGCACCCCATCCTATAGCACCAGCAGTGTGTTCTCCCCTTACACGGAATGGCCAGGCAGGAGGGGCAGGGCAGGCTAGCCATGTGGCTCGTGCCTAGGTGTCTGGGAACAGGCAGACATGCATTTCAAATACAGCACTGGCAGCCAAACCCAGATTGCTGTATTACTGTCAAGTCATGTCAGCCAGCCTTATATCTAAGGACCACAGGCCCTAATTGCTCCTGGGAACAGCCTGGTGGCCAAACAATGAAAGCCTTGTTACAAAAGCCCTTTGTTGAAAGGGCCTTTGTCCCAGCAAGTGGATTGCTCCAGGCACCCCTTACCAGTCACCAGCCCAGTGTGGGAAATAACACAAGTCCAACTAATTCTTGGGGTTTCAGGAGACCTACAGTCAAGTTCCATTGGCTCAGGTCTGCTGACTGGATGATCCGGTATAAGTCTCATACCATTTCCCAGACCTAGTTTCCTTATCTAGAGAACGGACATCATCAATGTGAGTTTCACAGTCATGTTCCCGGTCCCCAAAGCTGAGAACCCCAGCACTGCCAGAGCCATCCCAGCACTGCTAAGCAGTATTTATACTCCACTCTGCAGGCAAAATCAAATGTGGCTTTAACTGCACACCCACAGGTAATAAACACACATGTAATAAGAAAAGGAATGTGCTTGCAGTGGATATTTCTTCTCATTCCTACCCAGGATCCGAACACTCTCCTTATGTGAGGTGAAGGGCAGAAACTCACCACTCATTAGGAAAGCATTCCCTTCCATAACTCACTAGAAACAGAGAAGCAAGCTCGTGATCCATAGTCAGCCAAGCCAATGCTCCCACCCTAAACTTGCAATCTCAAGGATGTGAGACAGAGGTTTAAGATGATAGAGATTCCTTGTGACCTTGGTAGAGTGGAGAGTCTGAGGCGATGAGGAGGGGACAGCCTCAGGGTCCTAGCAAGATCCTAGCAGATCACTCTGGGGATGGACCTGGGCTGTGCTTTTGCACCCAACCCCTCATTCCTGCTACTTTGCTAAGCTTGGTTCTCCAGCCTTCTGTCGATTCTGGAAGCTACTGGATAGCCTTCCAATAAGTTCCCTTTCTGCTTAAGTCAACCAGATTTGGGGGCCATTGTTTGTAACCAAGAGTCCTGCCTGACACTGCAAAAGATATAGCCAGGAAGGAAATTACCCCAAATATAGATTTTTTTTAAAAAATCTGCTTACACAAATATACTTATCACAGCATGATTTAAAACTATGAAAATGGGAAACAGAACTATAATTTACAGCAGTAAAATGGTTAAGTGAGCTTGGAAGCATTCACTTGGAAAAGACAGCAGTCATCAGAACAATGGGTATGAATAGGATGCAGAGACAGGGAAGTGCTGGTGAGACAGACCAGACCAACAAGGAAGACAGGAGAAAACCAGATCAGACGCTCCCTAGGAGCTAGGACCCAGGGTTCTGTCTTCAGCCTCTGGCAGTAGTAGGCACCCAACTAATACTCATGGAATGAATGAATGAAGTATCTGCACAGGAGAGGGGTGGGAGGAAACACCTTTAAATGCTACTACTGACAATTACAGGTTAGTGAGGTTTTTTTAAAGCTATTGTTTTCTTTTCTCTATTTCCAGCATTTTCCATCATATGTTTTTATTCATTTTCCTGAGAAGAAAAAAAAAATGTTTTTCTTAGCCCAAACCACTGGCAGGTGACCCAACTTCCCTTAATATTTATGTCCCCTCTCAAGAGGCTAAGTTGCAACCAAGCAGGGTGATAAGGGCAAAGGAACATTTGCTCCCCTTGCCAAGTGGAAATGCTCAGTTAAAGCAATCCATTAAGGAGCCTGGCTCTGCTGCCGAGTAAACACTGCCTTCCTGTGGGCAGCAAGCACCGAGTGACCTTCACAGCCCCACAGCCGGAGCCTTGGAGCAGGAGCGTCTGTCTGGGGCAATAGAGCGTCGCCAGGTACCCAGGCCAAGTCAGAGTCTCCCACCCTTCTCTGTCCCCCTCTGGTTGTGCTTCCTCTCCTGGACTTTGTCACCAGTCCATGCACATGCCAGGGTCTAAACAATGGCAGAATCAATAGCCAAAGGGAGTTCAAAGGGGTCGGCAGGGCCATCAGATTGGCATTCAGCTGAGGCCATCACCAGTTTAGCAAGTGGGATCCTGTCCCACCTCGGAATGTTTAAGCAGGGAAGTGTAGCAGTCAGCACGCTGCGAAAGTCAGGAGGTCAGCTTCAGGCCACCCTGAGCTCTCACAGCAGGAAAGGAAAGAGGATATTAATCAGCCAGGTGAGCTGTGAGGAAATGAAATCTGCTACAGATCACTGGGCAGGGCCAGCTGTGGACACCTGCTAAGTCCACCGTCTTAAGACCACCACTGGCTTGCATTCACTGTGGAGGTCACATTCTCTGTGTGTGTGTATCTCTCTCTCACACACACACACACACACACGCACACGCACACACACACACACACACACACACACATTTTCAGCACAATAAAATGAATAAAACCATGCAAAGGAAAATGCTGGACATAGAGAAAAGAAGACACACAGAAAAGCACACACCTACAAAGGTTCTGATTCACTAACTTCATTCCCTTCTTTCCTGCAGCTGCCACTTCCCTTTCTCATATCAGAGCATGCTCCATCCTGGTTTGAGCCAACCCAAAACCACACACCCCAGGCTCGAGGGCACATCATGCAGGCCTTTTGTCCTCCTTATAAACTAGTGTGCAGTGTGTAGTGGGTTGACCACAGTGCAGTACCAGCTGGGCAGCAGCCCCTCTCAAAGTTCCAGTCCCAGCTCTGCAGGAACTCTTGTTCAATCTCCTGAAGTACCAGACCGGTTGGACAGTGCCCCCTCCTCAGAATTCTGGGTCCCAGCCCTGTATGACCCCTCTTCCAAGCTGCTGAGGTACCTGCACTGCCAGGCGGCACCTCTCCAGCCAAGGTCTCTGTTTTGGCTCTGCCAGGCCCCTCCCAAACCTTGGTAAGCACCAAGATTTCAATAACCCCAGCCTCATGCCTTTGTCTTCTCAGCACTTGCGGTGATAGCTGCTTTCCTACAGTTACTATCTCTGAGATACTTCGACGTTCCTTTTACGCTTGTTGGCCTGCTAATACAACTTTAATTAATTCTTTTTATTAAATTCTCTCTGTTCAAATAACTATGATGACTAGCTCCTTACCTGAATAATGTTTACATGATCAGAAGACTCTCAGAAGTGGTATTAACAGTTTTGGTTTCCTTGGTAAGTTTTGCTGTATTCAATTTAAATAAAAATTCATTGAATTTTTTTCAATTACACTTTAATTTTATGATCATTTAAAAAAAAAAACCCAACTGTGGTGTTGTTCTAATTGGACTTTTACTGAATCAGGAGAAAAGCTAGGAAAAATGTGTCAAGTTGAACTTGCTAATGAAGACAGGTTTCAGGGTGCTTTGATGGAGTGGTCCATCTCCTCCTCACCTGGGGTGGAGAGAACAGCTTTTCATGTGGCATGTTCAAATGATGCTCCTCAAGGAACTGTGTTCAAGATCTAACTGGAAGTTACCACCCACTAAGCTGTCCAAGTTATTGACAAATTTCTCACTTCGATTCTGAGGGGTTTTAGGTATAATTGAACAGTAGAGGAATGTATGTCCTTTACCTAGCCAGGAATTCCAGAAGAAAAGAAAGAAATTCTGAAGAAAGAAGCTCTAAGTTAGGAAAAGAGGACCCAGCTGGAGAAAAGGGTGCTGTGAAACAAATATACCGAAGGAGTTAAGCAACCTAACAGTTCGTAAAGACCAAAGGGAAGCCACCACACTCTCCAAGTCGGGAGCGGGAGGATCATTAAAATCACAGGTGGTTGCAATAACTACACATACATTTGCTGCTGAATTTCCAATCCCTATCTCCTTACTTTGGGAGCAATTAGTCTTGGGTGAAAAATTGCACTTGCAGCTAATTGCACCTGCAATTACCTACTTCCGGGTGCAATTAGCCACTTGAACCTAATTCTGAGTGTGCAAGTGTTTAATTACATATGTGAGGAGGTGATTCCAGACACAGTTAGTTGTGCCCTCAGTCTTTGCACCTGCAACTAATTGTGACTGATAAAACGAGTCTTCATAGAAGTCAGGTTGAAGGCGCATATGGTGACCCTCTTTGGAGAACCAGGAATTGGATTGGTTGAGCTGATAGAGGTACAACTGTACTCAAGGAACAAAGGGACAAATAGAAATTGTCATTCTTTGGATCTATGGTTACATTATTAATGCTCCCTTCCTAAAATCATGCTCCTCCTGGATTGTGCAGTATAAAGTCAGCTGATTAAAGTCAGGCACCCGCCTCGGCTAGCATGGACATTTGCAAAGATAACAGAGTTACTCATCTGCTGACATTGATGAACATCCATAAGGCACAGGATTCTCCAAAGAATTGACACTTGATCTGAGATTTAAAAGATAACTAAGGGCTACCTAGAAAAGGAGCTAGGGAGAGAGGGTTCCAGGCAGAGGAAGTGAAAATGCAAAGGCTCTGAGGCAGGAGGGAACATGCCAGCACTGAGAATGCAAAGAAGGCCACAGTGCCTAGAGCAGAGTAAAGGGACAGGGGTGTGAAGTTTATGTGCTGAGTGTGGAAGAGGTTCTCCAAAGTACCCAAAAATGTGCCCCAAGAGAGAGCCAACGATGGTCTCCTGCCAGAATAAAGGGCATTGTGTGGCCAAGAGGGAATCTTGATGTGAGATATGGTTTGCCCCTCTTCCTCTAATCTCACCAATACCAGCCTGGACCCTGGACAGCCAGAAGAGAGGTGAGATAGATGGAGGATAAAATTGCAAATCAACCCCTCCTTCCCAACGGCACAACCCTGAGCTTCAGCTTAAGTTAGTAACTTTGATCTGTAGGTGAGATTTAAGTTTTACATTAGACCGGGCTGGACCTTTAATACTGAAAAATAAATCCCATTATTAAAATTGTCTGTTCTAATAATTGGAAGTTGATCCAGAAAGCTATAGGATCTGCAGGAGATGTCTCCAAAGAATAGGAAATAAGGGCCACCTGAGCATATTTGAAGGCCAAGTAGGACAGCCACTCTGTGACTGCACTCCATGGAGCCAGCCCACTCAGTGACCACAGGAATGGTGCACATGACGCCCAGAGCTGAGGTCCAGGATGACAGGGAAGATTCCACAAAGATAATAAGGACCCAAAAGGTTTGGATAGAGAGGAGAGACCAGGCATCTCAGGAGAAGAATGGTGAGAACACAGGAAGGGTAGTCCATGTTCTATTGGATAGGGAGCTTCGAGAAGTCTGGCTTGGCTAGAGAAGATGGTCTGAGCTGTCAGAAGTACAGTTGGGTGGAACATGGGCTGAAGCCAGATGGAAGGAAGCCTTGAAGTCTCGAGCATCAAACCCGCCTTCTCCTCCGGCCACTTAACAAGCAGCAAAACAACTTGGTTTCAGCCAAAGTGAGAGATTCATCTAGATGAGCTCCCTTCCACTGCTGAAGTTATGACTTTCCTTGCCTCTCTCTTCTCTGCGTATTGCCTAGTACGGATGGTGAGAAGTCATCATCGTGCAGATGTCCCCTCCCACACCAGTCCCTTCGCCTGCACTGCTGGCCAACGTGGTACTTGCATAGGCTAGGTACTCCAGGTTTGGGGGAGAGTACTACAATACCCTCCTTTCCTCCTTTCTCTCTTGTGGCAAAGACTGGCTGGATGCTCACTAATTCAGTTCCTCCTTCCTCCACACATAGGAAGACTCTACTTCCCAGCCTCCCCAACAGCTAGATTAGAGTCATGTAACTGGATTCCACTGCCAGTCTAGTACAGGCCTGGCCCCTAAAACACTCAGCAAATCTCCCATTCATTCTCTCCTCCTAATTCATGAGACTGTAAGTAAAGGACTCTGAGCCGGTAGAGACCCATGATGGCAGGAATCTGTGTCCCTACTCAGAGATGAGCCATCAGACCTGCATCAGACCAAAACAGAGGCAAGAAGGAAACATAAGCATGGTTAAGCCACTGAGATGTGGGGTTTATTCATCGCTGCAGTGTACCTAGTCTACCCTCACGTGTCTATTCACCCCAACACCAGTGCACCCTCCACTCCTCTTATTTCTCTGCTGTCTACACTCTCCACAACCCCCTGGGCCTCAGTCATTTCCTTGCAGCAGAGTGTTCACAGTCTCAGCAGAGGCAGGGGAAGAAGACCCATGAAGGACCTTCCTCTTCCGTAAGCATGCTATTACATCACCTCTTGTTTTCGCTGTTCTCTCTTCCTCCAGATGTTACCCAGGTGGTTTCCCCTCAGTTAAAATGACCCTTTCTCAAAAATATTTCTGCCACCACCACCCACAACAACTCGCCATTGCAATACTCTCCTTCACTGCCTTCAAGGCACTTATCAATTCATGAAATTCTCTTATGCTTATTGTCTTTCTCTTTGTAGGATGTCATCTCCACAAGAACAAGGACTAGGTTTTGTATGTTCCCGTTCCTTTAGTGCCAGAACATGCACACACCTGCACAATAAATGTGTTGAATGACTGAATGAATGAGTGTAAATATTCCCACCTTTGGGTTGTCTATTCTCGAAAATCAATCCTTTTTCCAAAAAAGAAGAAACAGAAAGCAGCAAAGGCAATTCTACCATGCTAGATCTTTCTGGAGTGTTGAACTTAGACATGATTTATTAAAATGAAAACTCTGGGGGAATTGTTTCAGAGGGATCCATAAAACAAATGTCATTTTTACCTAGAGAATTCACCCAACCTTCTAACCAATTTTAAATATAGTTCTTTAATGCAGATTTGACAAATTTGCAATCTCTTACACAAAGCCATTTATCATCTAATGTGTGCCTGCCCTGCACCACAGTTTAAGTTATAGCTTTTTAATGGGGTAAAACATTCCCATAAAATCATCAAAATACCTTAAACCAAAACTGCCTATAAGAAATTGATGAGTTTCAAGCATTGATTCAACCCCTGAAAACATCAGCCTTGCCATTGGCACCATGGGCACTTCTAATAAAAGTAGCTAAGGAGGTATAATGAATACCTAATGAACCATTTTGTACATCTATGTGGTTTCTCGAATGGAAATAAATCAATGAGCCTTACAAAATACATAATTTAGGGGTATGTTCATAAACAATAATACTGTTTTTTTATCATGACTTGAGTAACATTCTTTTTATAATACAACTGAAGATTTAATAATGTATTATATATACATATAACCCAGAGCTTAAAGGGGGAGGGCAGCCTAGTTCATGTTTGATTTGTAAAACGTCCTTGTATGTGGAAGCTGTGCACCCACAATCTAATAGCAAACATAGGGCATGTGAATAGTAACTAGTAAACAAAGTCATAGAAACTTCCATGAATACAATACCAGGAGAAAGCTTAGATCAAGTGCGTAGGCTAAAGGAAGGAAAACAGACAGTGAAGATCCTGTTTTACAGGCACCGTAGCTGAGCCCAGTCCCTGGAGCCATGCATCGGGGCCTCCCGGCTGGGTCAGGAAGAGGCAGCCGGTCTCATTGGACCGGAGCAAGCTCCTCCCATAATAGCTAATAGCATGGTGTGTTCACCTAGAGAACACCTCCTGCCAAAGGTTTCGGCTGTGTCGTCCCACCCACTTCCTCAGCTGGAAGTGGGGTAAGTTGCTTCCCCTCCTGTTGGCTCAAACCCTATGACCCAAAGCTGCCTATCTATCTCAGCCACTTCCCTTCCAGAAGCCAAATATAACCATCCCTTTCCCGGCTCACAAAAATTCCAGTCAGACTGCCATGCACAGTGACAGACGGCCAAAGAGCTTCTCCCAGGCCAGCCCACAGCCAAAAATAACGCCACTTGGTTAGTACAGGCTGGGGATTTTTTTTTTTTTTTCCTGTTGTTGGGACTCTGTTTGGAGTTATTTTTTGTTTTGGTTTTGAATTTTGTTTTGTTTTGTTTTTGTGGTTTAAAAGTAAACAAAGTAACTGAAGAAATCGCTACGTCAACTTCCCACTTTAGTGGGTTTAGTTTGGTCATGGTGGGTCATGACCAGAAAGATCTTAAATCTCCCCCATCACCTACACAAAAGGAGAGTCTGTCTGGCAAGTGGGTCTCCTCTCCCACTCTGTCCAATAGTGCCTCCTGCACGGGACCCAACCACCAGGCTGTATTTTCTCCTCAGCCTGGAGGAAGGCTGGCAGAGGCGTGTCTGTGGGCTGGAGGGAAGGGTCCCATGTCTCTACCCGTGATGCACCAGGGCAGCGCACAGGCCTTGGGCCCCTGAGCTGTCAGTTCAGTGCCCTCCACAAGTACTAAAATGATTTCAATTATTAATTTATTTCTTTAGAAGTACGCAGTGTATGCAACAACAACCAAGCCCACTTTTGATCTGCTTCATGACACGTAAGGCTCTTGTCAACCAGGTTTTTTGCAGGCCAACAGACATCCTATTAAATCTTATCTAGCAGGTGACATTAAATTGAAGCATGCTAAAGAGATTTAGGCTGGGAAAGATGATTGTCTTCTCCATGCCCTGTTTCCAGATGCAATGAATAATAAGCAATTTTGCAAAACTATAACCTTCAATTGTTGGAACATCTTTGTACTTTTGTTCTTCAAAGGCAGAATGTTTTCTGGCATTATGTTTGTACCGGAGGAAAAAAAAAACTCCCACAATTTCTACATGTGCAAGCATATCAAACAGACATATCTCATCTTGTCATGTTGTATGCTGTCCCAGGACCAATAAATAATTTATGCATTTAATGCATTTATCAGCTCTCCTGTATATGTGTGTGTATATATATAAATAGATATAATCTCCTTTGTGCTAGTGTCAAAGATGTCTTCTGTACTAACGGAAAACAAGCAACCTCTTGGGTGTTTCTCCACCATGAAATTAACTTTGCATCTTTCCCATCAAATGAATGAAGGATGAAGTGTTATCTTATCCTGATAACAGGTACCTGTTCTTTACAGAAAACTAAGTGCTAGTCTACACCAGAGAAGGAGTTATACTAAGAATTTCATGTTGCTTATTTTCTGAAATTGCTCCCCTCCCTTATTTTTTTCCCAGGGAAGATCTTTATTACTCCAGGGCCACTTAGATTGTAGAAGGAACACAGCTGCTAAGTTTCAACTTGTTCTATTTAAGTTGCCACTCCTTTGCTTTCCCCTTGGCATATTTATCCTGATTGTCATTAAGAACTGCTTCCGAGCACCTAGCAGAGCCAGGCGTGGTCCAGGTGCATGTGTCTGGCAATCCTCACCTCCATTGCTGTCCACAGGCTCCAACTTGATTTAACCGCGGTCATCATTCATACGCGCGTGGCAGCAGCATCTTGGGGTGCTACCAGCATGATGACAAGCAGCAGGCGTGAACACAAGGGCAGCAGCTGCTGCGGGCAAAGCCACATGGCAGCACCAGGCTCGCGCCTGCCTGTCAGCTCCTGCCTCCTCTCTCCACCCATCTTCCTCGTTTGGAAGGACTGTGTTTCATCAATGTCATGAAAGAATCACCAGAATGATAGAATCTTAGAGGAAGGGATCTCAGAAATAATTTAGTCCAACTTGTTCGTTTTACAGATAAGAAAATGGAGGTACAAATGGAGGGGTTAAGTTCCTTGGCCAGGCTCATGCAGGTGGTGGTTGGCAGTGCAGAGTCTAGAGTTAAGTATTTGAACCCACTTCCATGCTCTTTCCACTAGACCACTGGCTTTCCAGCACTAGTGAGCAAGAACCACAGTATAAAATAAATTTTACATCATGATCCACACATACATACACATATATGTAACTAACACAAACATTTCACCAAACAATACTGACCTTTACTATGTGATACACTTTGATATTTCCTATTGTAGTATATTCATTTTAAAATGTTCTGGAGATTGCTTAACAGCATGTATACTAAAATTGGAACAATACAGAGAAGATTAGCTTGGTCCATACTCAAGAATAACATGCAACTTTTTTCCACAATGTTGTACAGTTAACAAATGTTACTTTTCTTTCCAGGGATAATATTTATAGGTATACAGTCCTATAATCTTCATATTTCCTAATTAGATACAGCTACTGAATGTCTAGGAAGAGGGTTTAATTAGATACAGTACAGATCCCTTCCAGCTCTAACCCGTCATGTGCTGATCAGGAGTGATCTTATGGTCTAATCCATCCTCAATTCTGAAAGGCAGAATGATCTAGTGAGGGAACACTGGACTTACAGTCAAGGCTCAGGGTCTAGTCCTGGTTCCATCAACTACTAAACATGTAACTTTGGATGAGTTTCCTCTGAGTTCCATTATCTCATCTGCAAGATCAAGCTGTTGCTAATTGACAGCATCCTGAGAAGTAAATGAAATAATGCAAATTAAAGCAATAAAAATCTTTATACACAAGACTTGTCCTGGAATAGCAATGACCTTAAATTTTCACATTTCAGAGAAATATGGTGTCTAAAAATGTTTTTGGATTCTCATCAAAACACCTGCATAATGTATTATGAATAAATTTACTAGAATAAAGAAAAACTATACCCTGAAACTGGCTCATTTTGAAATGCTTTTGCAGGTGTTTGGAGAGGAGGGGCTGACTCTAAATCTTGAAGATGTTCAGCCTCAAAACAGTAGAAGCCATTGTGACCAAAGATGATGCATGCCCTTGAAAAAGAAAGGTAATGAGTTTCAAATGGAAAAAAAAAAAATGTTGCTACTAGTAAGTATGAAGAGGAAGAACTGAATGAATACATGGCAAAAATGTCAGATGGAACAGCCGTGCTGCATGACGGTGAGACACGCGAGGGCACAGGAACACAAAGAAGGAGCCCCAGAGGCCTCGATCTTGCTCCAGCTGCTTTTGACAAAGGCATCTTTCTCGGAGGCGGCTGGGCTTGGTTTTAGTGTATTCCAGCTTTGGATTCACCAATTCCAACTAATAAAGATCAAAAATCTGAGACAGAAATTATTCTTTAAAACATTCAAAATAGCTGCCATGAACTTGCCAAGAACCAAAGTCAGAAGGATCCTTGACAGCTGAGAACGTTATACAAAGCCACTCCGAGTCTGCTATGAAGTCGCGCTCAGACACTGTGGCTAGAGTGGGAAAAGGCGTCGCTGGTGCTGCTACAGTAGCCAGGGCTGCTGCCGCCACCACTGTGTTCAACAAAGCGAAGTCATCATGAAGATCCTGAAGGGGAGAAAGACCTGCATGAGCAGAGTGGGTGGAGGTGGCATGGGAGGCGGCATGCTCTAATTCCTAAAATAGTGCATTATTACTATTAATGAACTCTTACAGGAAGCTCAGAGCTGTGTTCCTCACCAATAATCTCAGAAATCACTAAAGACTAAAGAAAAGGTTACAGGTTTCAGTTATGGGTTCCTGTTGACAGAGTACATGATGGTATATGGCAGTCCTTGTCAATAAAATAAGTTTTTGAATGAAAACATATGTTTACACTCCTTTTTTTAAAAAAAAAAGCAGGTTAGGCTCACAAATTGCCTCCACAACCCCCCCAGGCAGAATGTTTGAAAACAGCATAGCCAAGGTGGTGAAGGGTGGGCCTCAGGCCTCAGGCTGGAGAGCAGGGGCCTGAGCAGCCCCTCTGCTGTCCCCTCTCCTCCCACAGGTGCCACCAGCCTGCTCGAACTCCTCTGACACCTGCTCGGGCTGCATGCCTCATGCCAAGGGCTTTTCCAGTGCCCTCTGGAACCCGTGTTCCACGGTGGGCAACCCCCCACCCAACCTTGGAGAGCGGCTTAGCATTTCTTTCTCTTCCTGTTTCTGCTGGAGCATGGCCCTCCCCAGGGCACTGTCCTCCCTTCCCCACTTCTCCCCATAGGCTGTGCCTCATCCTCCAGTCTCCCAGGGCCTGGGAAGGGACAACTGGTGTCCTCCTTGCCCCACTGAGAGACGGTTAAATCTCTCCTTCTCTCCCTAGTGCCATCCAGTTACCCACCGCAACCTTGGACCTTCCACTCACATCTCCTGGATCTTGCCATGAGCTTGGACATTTTAATATCCATGTGATCAACACATCAACACGCTCGCCCTCCACTCCCCTGTGTCTCCCATTGGTTACATGCCTGACTTTGGAATTGCCTAGAGTTGGCCCGCCTGAGATATTCTGTCTTTATCCTGCTCTCTGGTCACAGCCTTCTCTCCTGAGACCCTTTTTCTCTTAAATCCACTAAACCTGACTTTCCATCTCCTTGAGCATGTCCATCCCGCATTCTTTCCATGTCCTGCGTTGTCTCAGCTCCCTCATGGCTTTGCTTCCTTCCCTTTTAATCTAGACTCTAGGCCCAGCTCTGCAACCTCACTGACCATACCCTAATCCCGTGGTCTATGGTGATCCAGAATGCACAGCCAACAGTGAAGCAAGAAAAACAATTGAGCACATATCCCCAACATGTATGTATTTATTCATAAATTGCATAAATTTTACTGTGGGACATTTTCTTCATTTTAAGACATATCACAAAAATGGAAAGGCATAAATGACAAGATCTTAAAAGGTTAATATATTAATTTCCATTTTCCCTGTCTATTCCCATTGGATCCACTTATGCAGCCCCTGGGGTATGCACAGCCCAGATTAGGAACCACAGCCCTAAACCTTATCACTCTCCTCTCCCTCTGTCATATCCACCCTACAAAGCCATCCCTGAACCCATCCAGCTGTGAGAGTTCTGTCCTCTGCCAGGTGGCTGAATGACGCTAGAAGACTGGCTTGTTCCCAGGCAACCCCTCTGGACTTGCTCTCTCAGCTCAGGGCAATGTCACTGCTAGCCCTTGAAGGACAACAGTCCAACCCATCTGCAGGAAATCATTTATCCTCATCTCTCACCAGCACCTGGCATAGCACCTGGCCCTTGCCTGTGACCCACGAATGTTCGTGGCATAAGTTGTGTCCATATGTGGTTATCTCCAACCCTCTGCTGTGTGGCTGTAATGGCATGAAGAGTGCAATAGAGAAAGCCCATAGGTCAGGCAGACCCAGCTGGGCACATGCTTCATTCTGAAGCTGTGTGAAGGTCACTTACCCTCGCAGTGCCGCTGTCTGCCCATTGTGACCCAAACGATAGACGAGGCCTTCAGGAGCTAGACACCCCACAGTGACTCCAACAGAAATCAGCCAGGGGTGCTTGGAGCAGTTTAATTAGGCCATTTTCAGACCTGGACCAGTCTGGGGGGTTGCTGTGGAGGCAGGAAATAGGGCTCCTCTAGGCAATCTTCTTTTTACCCAAACACAGAAAGAGACCCTAGCTCAGGGCCCAGCTGCACCCTGCTTCCTTCAGACCCCCTCACAGAAGGACTCAGCTATTAGGGGGAAGAGGTGAGCAGGACGGTGACAAAGCTTAAAAGAGCAGCCAATGGACACAATACAATGGGGATGTAAGCAGGGCTGCCGGGTAAGCACTTGGGAGAGGTGCCACTTAGGACAGGTGCTAGCAAGAGCCAAGGAGATGTGCCTGTGACCAAACTTCCCTCTCTGGCCATCTAGGGCACCTTTCACACACTCACACACACACACTCACACTCTCACACACATACACACACACACACACCATGGCCCACCTGGAGATGCATTCCTCAGTAAGGAAGGTCTGTAGAAGAACACAAGACAGCTATGGCACTGTCTCAGGGGGTAAAGATGATTCGGGGAAAATGCCCTCACTTCATATTAATTCTTTCATCTTCTCTTTTTCCCCTGCCTCATCCAGCGTTTTATAATTGGTCCATGGACTGACTTCCTGCAGCAGAGTCACTTAAGCCCTGTTTAAATGCAGGTTCCTGGGCCTCATTTCAGACAGATGGAATCAGCTGGAGCCAGGGAACCTGCATTTAAACATGGTTTTGCCCATTAAACTTTGAGAACCACTGAAAAATACTCTCCTCTCCATTCTACCCAACGACACCTCCCTAATCCGTGGGCCCTGTCCATCTGGCCACCATTCTCCTTCTGTCCCTCCATTCCTGAGGCCACCATGATGAAGCCAATGGTGACCCAATGGAAGGCCCTGCACGGGAAGAGGACCACGTGGGCAGTCACCTTCTGTGCTGACCAGGAGCTCGTCCCTTACTGTGTGTGCCTTCACTTTAATCTATGGCAGTTCTTCATGTGGCTCCTAGAGGTCCTGCTTAGTTTTTAATTTGGCCTCCCTGCCCAAGATGGGTACTAGACAAGCGTGGGAACTTCATACTCTAAATTCAAATAAAGTTGCCTGGAGAAAACTGAGTGAACCAGGCAGCTGAAATTCGGTCTAATGTGGATCTGTTTGGGGCCAACGTCACCACCTACTAATAAGTCTCTACTAATAGACTTGCAAAGACTGAGATTTTAATCAATGCTAAACAGAAGTTGTATATAATAAAGACGTTCGCCGTCTACTTACCTCCCGGGGGTGAGGTGTAAACTGGAGATGACCTTGACTATGAAGCACTCTAAACTCAAAGACAATGCTCTGAACCACTCTTCTACTCACAGTTTCTGCAGCACAGACATGAGCCATTTCAGCATGCGAACAATAGTTATTGTTATCTCTGCCCTGAATCAAGGATAAAAAGGAAAGGTGAGCAGAAGGAGGGCACGAGAGGGAAGAAATAGGGGAGAGATGCAGAAGTGCAGAACAGCAGGGAGGACGTCAGATACCCAAGGAAAAGGAGCAGGTGCTCATCCCCGGGATGAAACAGCCAACCCACCGGTTTGTGAATAAAATCACCACGTGACTCTTCAGCAACCATAGCAACAGTCCCTCCCTCTGGTCTCGCAGGATTCTGGAGGGAAGAAGGCTTCCTAAATGGTAAAGTGTGGTCCATAGGGGGTGACAGCTCCCTATTAGTGACTAAGAAGCTACTGTCCCTTCCCCATGGCCCCACCCAAAGACTCACGACAGCACAGGCCAAAAAGAAGCTCAAACAGTAGACCCTTTCCCATCCATAGATTTCTACTGTCCTTCTTACCAGATTACCTAGGGATCAAAATGAAGGTGCTATTTTAGCAAGAAACTGAAACGGAGAAGAGAATATGCCCTCAGAGCAGGCTGAATGCCTATTTTAACAAACAGCCCCACCTACAGCAACGTTGCACACGTGTTAATGTGTTCGTGCATATTTATTCTGAGACCAGCAGGGCCTGAGCCACAGCTTCCTGCGTTCTGCTTTGTCAGCATGAAAGATTTGCTGCATAGGCACGTGGAGTTCTCTCTGGGGCTTTCCTTCTCCTCGGAGTCTGCATAAGGTGAGAAGTTTTCCCCACACGTAATGAGTTCCCGTTTCTGACGCATCCCTCCTCAGCTCCCCGGCAAGTCCGCTCATCCTCAGGCCTTACGGCAAGGTGTGCGTGTCACCAGGGCCTGGCCACTAGAGGGAGCCGGAGAGCAACGAGGGCCGATCATTTCCCCAGAAGAGCAGAATCCCCTGACATCTCTCGACTCCCTCTGCCAGCCAGAAAGTGCGAGGCAATTGCCGATCCACTGAAACAAACACCTCACCTTCCTCACACAGTTCCTTGGTAAACTCTTATTTTCTTCTTTATCAAGTTTGAATGGAAAACAAAACAATTAATTTAAAAAGCAGCACACACGAACCTAAACATTATTTATGTCTCTAATTATCTCATTCTATTGGGTATTTTAGTCCTTGTCTGGTCAGGACATTAATTATCTTCATAACTACAGCAAAAGTTAAATAATAAGCACCCAGGGCTACAGCCCTACTGTAATGTGCAAGCTTAAATGAACTTATAAATTTTATTAATGGATGCTTTATACAACTCCATATATTATAAATCAAACAAGAAACCTATTTCTATCTTTTAAGGGTATGGTGAAAAAGCTTTAACATTATTGAGGATAATTTTTATTAAGTTTAAAACTCCTTTTTTTTCCAGTAATGAGACCGTTATGAGGATAATTTAATCTAGTTTGTCATGAGGCACCCCAGCTTGTTAAATAAGTTAATAAATGACTGTGCATTAATCAAAGTGACAAAGCTATGAAGAGCTGGGGATGGGAGACAATTCTGGTGATAGTATTAATTAGTATTTAATATGAAACTTAGTGCCCATAAATAAGAAAAAAATCATGGTACAGACATTTATGCAAATTGCTTAGAGACTGCAGTGGAGTTAGCTTTGCTTTAAAGAAACATGATTTTTTTCTGTCATACTGTATGCAGCAGCACTGTGGCCACATCACGTGGCTTAAATGAGCTCTTCTTTTGTTTCCAATTTGTTCCAATTACAGGGCTGTAAATTCAAATCATTCTTTTGACTGTCTTGATTGAAATGTAGAGTTTCCACAATTTCTACTGGGAGTTCTTTTTTAAAAAAATTAAAGTAAAAAGAGAGAAATGTTTTAAAGACATAAAGAGTTTCAGATTCTTTTTCTGCTCTTTTAATTAAGATGTGTGCCACCATTTTCCAAGAACAATTGTGGAATCCATTTGGTACAACAAACAATGCCTCCTTTTTTAATCCTGGTGAGCTGTAACTAGGTTTTGTTATGTGAGATTATATCAAAAACTACATAGACCGAACTGCTGTCCTTTTTATGATAATCATAGCACTTTTACCTTTTCGTTCAATAACATACTTTGATAAATGGTAATTTTTGATGGCCCAAAAAGATAATAACCATTTGGTTCTGAACGTCACTGCTTTCCTAAGGTACATGTCCCCCCTTTTCAGCCTTTATTATTTGTTGCATTTATTCAAGAAAGGTTATCCACAGTAAAAGTGCTTTTTCTATTCAACAGTCTATCTCTGTCATGGTTCATTTATGTGTGAGCATGACGGACTGAAGCCCGTATTATCCACAGCTGACAAGTGTCAGGCCGACAGTTCAATCAGCCCTTCCTTGAGATGATGCCTAGGGCCCCGTGTTTGAAGTAGGACAATAAAGCAGGCGACACAATCAGGGGCAAACTGATCCAATCCCTGTATGTAAAGGGGATTCTGCCTAATAACACAGTGCAGTTTTTTTTCCCTCTCCAAACACATTAGTCCTTAAACAGTGACTTGGCCCTTAAGAAAATCTGTGACTGACATGAAAACGCTGAAGTTTTAACGTGGTTGGTTTATCCATAACCTCATGGGGCTGTTTCTTTGTGCAGACTGGTTTTGTCAAAGTCAGAAAAATAATGTATTCAGTGTCTGATCATTTTTAGGGAGTTATCTGAATGGGATTTTAAGTCAGACATCCTGATGTTGACACAGGGATCATTTTCTTGTCCTTTTGTTTTACATTTGTGGAACAGATCATTTGCATCGACTAATAAAATTAAATCTCTGAAATGCATACAAAAGCAAGCTCCCTTCAGCGCCACTCTTCAGTTCCCTCCACCAGCCAAGCAAGTCAAGTTGTGGGTATGTTTCTTTGTATTCAGTCTCTAGAACTCAGACTATAATGCAAACATATCTTCAAAATTAGTGTTCCTTCAGCCCGGTAACGCTGAGACTCAAACGTATATTAAAACATTTCACTCCAAATCCTGACAATCAACAGCAGAGCCAAAGTCGATAAAATGCTAATAACCTACAGTTGCTCCTTGGAGGGACAGGGACACTGTTGCTATTGCTCCTTTCCAGCCTTCAAATCATTGCCGATGACAATGGGCAAGGGAAGGTTGCTCACCTATTTAGAAGAGGCCAGAACACTAAATGCCTTTAATAGGGAGGAAGCCAAAGACCCCCGTAAAGCATCATAAAACTTTCAAGCCAGAAGACACCCCAGAGAGCATCAAATCCAACCTCTGTACTTTATGGATGAGGCTCAGAGACATCTCATGACTTCCAAGGTTAAAGAGCTTGCAAGTGGCAGTGAAAGGACGAAGTTAACAGCAACAAAATCCTCTGAATTTTGCTTCTCTTTATCTGGCTTTACTAGACAGAGCCAAGTTAGTGTAGAAGGGTCTGATGAAAAGCAGAATCCAGAAATTAGATTGTGAGTAATGGTGCCAGGAGCTACCAAACATGACTTATGTCATTTCCTTTCTTGGACAATTCTGGAAGTTGTGAGTAATGTATTCTCTGTGTGCTGGTTATTCTCCATCTATGTTGCTCTGTCCCGGTCCATGCATTTACCCACATTCTCTGTCCTGCCCTGGCCCTGCAGACCACGTCACCCAGACTCTCTCAGCTGCTGGCCTCGGGTTGGGTTAGAGATGAGGGACGCACTGCCCCTCAGTCAGAGGGTAGGAGGACGGAGGCCAGAGGCCAGAGTGCGTCTTCCCTCTCGCCACCGGCTTTGATTCCCATCTCTCAAGAGGCTGTGTCCCTCCAGCACTCCAGCTCCCACCAAGTGGGCTCTCCTCCAGGGCTCCACAGTCATGGGCCCCAGGCACTCAGGTTCTCCGCCTTAGCCCGTCAGTACCAGCGGCTAACAGCTGCCCACTGTTGCTAATCTCTGGGTGCATCCACATCTCGTTTGTCCACCTAACCCTGTTCATACTGCTTTAAAGTCTGTCAGAGCCCTCGTAGGTAAACTCCACTTCCTGCTGGGACCCTGACTGGCACAGTAAGTTACCTGGATTCTTAGCTGGTCTTCCTACTTCTAGTCCAGTAGTTCTTAACATATTTTGGAATCCCATAGAGAATCTGTTGAGAGCAGTGGGTTCTCGCCCTGGAAAAAAATTCACTTACACTCATGTGTACAAAATTGTGCATATCAGTGTACGGTGTTCATACACTCCTGCAGGTGATCTACAAATCCTCTAGGGCATCCATGGAACCTCCAGCATCTCTGCTAAGTGAACCTTCCTAACACCTATTTGTTCCGTTTGACCATATCACTTCCTCCTCAAAAGCCTGCACAGGTGTCATTCCAACAACCACAGAGCAAAAGCTCAGACTCCTCAGCACAGCGTTTCAGGCTGAATCTGACTGGGTCCTATTAAGAAAAGAGCCGAAGAGAGGGAGGTTACTACAGGGGGGTTGTTACAAAGGTCTGAAATGGGTGAAGGGCATGGGGATGGCAAGGCAGTCCACAGATTAGTGCCAGCAGAAAGCCAGTACCTAGGGCAGGAGGAGCAGAACCCAGAAGCCAGACCTGGTGGAGCCAAAATGACAGTAGGGAGCCTTTACGCAGAAGCTGGAGCCCAGAAAAAGACGTGCCATTGCTGGTGCTCTGCACAAAGAGGAAGAAAGGACAAGGACTGTCTGGGCTTCTCTCCTGCTGCTGCTCTCCAGTCTGCCACAGCCCGCCCTACTGAGAAGCCGCTGACGTGGAAGCCGGGGGCTCGGTATCTTGTGGTCGGGAGCAGGGGAAGGTGGGTTATGTGTCTGAGATAACACAGGCAAATGAGCCACGCAAGAGCCCTCTGTGACCTGGCCTCCCCCGACCACAGAGCCACAGTGGAATCTGGGTTGTCCCTGCAAGGTCCGTTCCCCTCACTTCAATTGTGCACTGACCGTGTGCCAGGCACTCGTTCCAAGAGGAACAAAGGGGAATTTGGCCCAAGAGTTGCAAATAAATATCCAAGACTGAGGCGGGCGAATTGCTCCAGCAGAAAAGCAGTGAGGATGGTGAGTTAGAGCAGGAGACCACAGAGGCTTGGCCGGGCAGGTGGGGCAGCAACAACCAAGGCAGGACAGAGTCAGGAGTTCTTTACTGGGATAGGCACGCAGAGAATCTTCAATGGATTGATCAGAGGCTTAGAAAATGTGATTGACAGATTTGGGAGAAACAAAAAAACCACCCCTTGGCCTTCTGCTCCAGTCTTAAAGAGGCCAAATGTACTGAGAGCTCTGGTTGTGCATTGGAATCCCCTGGGGAGCTTTAAAGGATAAAGATTCCTGGGTCCCACCCAGTGGTGTGCTGGAGCCAGCTCTTAGCAGCTCACAAAAGACAGTTGTTAAATTTTCAGAAATTTTCAGAGTTAGTTGTTAAACACAGCCATTATTAAAAATTAGATTATACAAGCTTATAATTAAATAGCATTAAAAATAAAGATAATAAATATGCAAAACTTACCATCTCATAATAATTTTACTACTCCTGGGCTTTTCAGATTGTTTATTGCCTCTGAATGGTGGAAACCCTACATAATGATGTGGTGTTAGGCCTCTCTTGCCGATTCATGTTCAGTGCCATTACATTGACAGCTTATGGAATATTTACACCACAGAAATTAGCAAACACTGTAAATCAGGGCTTAATTTATTGTGTGATTGTCTAGATCAGGGGTCAGCAAACTATGCAGGTCAGCCTGCAGTCTATTTTTGCATGACCCACAAGTTTTTACATTTTTAAATGATACAAAGGAAGGAAGGCAGGGAGGGAGGGAAGAAAGAAAGTGAGAGAAAGAAAGGTAGGAAGGAAGAAAGGAAGTAGAGAAAGAAACCATTCGTGCTCCACAAAGCATAACATATGTACTATCTGGCCTTTTAGTGAAAGACTTTGCCAACTTCTGGTCTAGACTTAAGAAAGTGATAGAGAAAATGTTAATAATGCAAGTTAAACTTAAGTTTAACTTAAGTGTGTCATGTCTATAACCATTACATTGCGAATAGCACAGAAAATTGAAGAAATATACTTCTAATATTGTAAACTATGACCTGATTGGCAAAGGAGTTTCTCACATCACTGATGAACAAGTAAAGTTCCAACACACATCTTCACCGTTTCACTTTCATCTTCTTTGTTAACATAAGTGAAAATGTCAACCAGTATTCATGAAACAGTCACAGGTTTGAATTTGGACAGTAACCAAGCATTCATTTGTAGGCTGATTTTGTCAAATCATGACTGAATTGCAGCCATAGGTTAACTACAGACACAAGAGATCCGCAAAAATCCAGGAAAGCATTATCTGAGAATCAATTGGCCGAAATGCATTTTGTAATAAAGAGTATTGTATATTTTATTATCATGTGTAAGTTGTATACTACACATCCTTTATAATAGTAAAATTTATGATAAATTTGCATACATACATACATGAGTACTTTTTTTCCCCAGAGATGCAGTTATTAAACTTTTACCAGCATACCACCAAGCCCACCTCCAGAGTCTGATTTAATTAGTCTGGGATGTGGCCTTCACATGGGGGTTTTTAAAACTTCCCCCAAGTTATTCCAGTGTATAGCCAATGTAGAGAATCTCTGGCTTAGGGGAAAGGTTAAAGTGCAGGGAGAAGAATCCCCTTAAGATTTTATTCTCTTTGATCAGAAAGTCCACTGAGTCTGAGCCGACCCCGTGGCTCACTCGGGAGAGTGCGGTGCTGGGAGCGCAACGGCGCTCCCGCTGCGGGTTCAGATACTATATAGGGATGGCCGGTGCGCTCACAGGCTGAGCGTGGTGTGGGCGACACTAAGCCAAGGGTTGCGATCCCCTTACCGGTCACAAAAAAAAAAAAAAAAGAAAGTCCACTGAGTCTGACCAAGATGAGACTGGGAATGAACATGAGGGGTGTGTTGGGGGTGGGGAGGATGGGTTTCCTCCAGGAAATGGACACACCTCACTGGACTGACCCTTTTCCAACTTCTCTGAACAAAATTTTCCTGGAGCAGTGTTCTTCCAATCTTCTAGACATGCTGTTATTATTTCCTCTCCCAAAGTCACTCTCATTGTAACTCTACCGAGGGCCCTTTTTCCTCTGCTGTTTCCTGCCTAAATCTTACCCACCCCTCACACACCAAGGTAGACATCTCCTCCTCTATCAGACCTTCCCCAGCTATGACAGACTCCAGTATGCATTTACCTCTTCCTAACAAAACCCTGGTTTATTAGGACAGCTCTGTGCCCAACTAAATCTGTTTTCAGGCCCCACCTTGTAGCCAGGTATGGCCAGTGTAACACAGTTTTAGCTAAAGAGACCTAAGCTGAAGTCTGATGAGTGTTTGGGGCAGAGCTGTGCTTTCCTGATGGAAGAGTTAGCTGCAGCTGGTGCAGACCTCGCCCCCCTTCTCTGCAGCAGTCATTTCCAGAGCATGAGGCAGCCAGCCAATATGCAAAGAACGGGAGAGTAGAAAAACAAAGGAGCTGGGGCTTCAAGGCCATCACTGATTCACAAATCCAGCCCCTGACTTCTTGCCTTCAGAAGACTTCATCTGTGAGAAAAATAATTCCCTAATTGCTCAACCCGCTCCTGGTTGGATAGTCTGTGTCTGCAACCAGATGCAATCCTAACCGAAACTCCAGTCCAACAATCCCACAGACTGCCTCTCCTATAACTCTACTCTCCTAAGACAGCAATCTCCAACATGTAAATGGGTTATGTTTCAGATATTTAACTATAAATCAGCTGTTTGAAATGTGGATGCATTTTTCTTGTAAGATTGGACTATCTCAGAAAATCTGGAGCAAAGGTTTATAGTGGTATGGCAACTCCTGGAATAATCAAGGTGATGAGAAACAAGAGTTAGGTGGACTTAGGCTCCCATAGCTTCTTAATGAAAAGCTGATCTCTAACAGTGATTTGTAAATAGAAAAGTTACAGTAAGGAATGATTTCCAAGGACTTGCCTTTTGCCTACAACTTATTTTTGAGACCGGAGCAAAGCATGTAGGTACAGCGTGTACTTAATGGGTGCATGTGTTTGGATCAGAATATAAAGGGCATTAGATCATGGAAAGGCCACATCACAGAAGCACATGAGAAAGGAGTCAGTGACAGCTGTACCATGAGCTTAACAGACCACACCAGCAATAACTATTACATACACGGGTGCATTCTATTTTTGTATCACATTAACGGATATATTATTGGTAATTGTTCTTAATAGAATCATAGAAATGAGAGATGGAAATGCTATACAGTATGATGGAATGCCGTCCTTTCACCATTGATCATGATAATAAGCCTGCTCAGTCATTACTTACAAACCATACTACGACTTTGCCAATGAGGCAGACCAAAATGAGGAGATAAACAAAAGTGGTTTCCTTCTAAATGCAAAGCCTAAGTTTTAAGATATTTTGCTCAAGTTTTAAACTGATTGTCAATTAGTCAATGAGCTATGGCAGGCAGTGTATTTCTGGGTAATTAGCATGTGTCTTAGGGGGGTTATTTGGCATGAGGCTGAGGGCAAAGTAATTTGTATCGCCCAGGAAGTGCAATAATTGCCTCAAGCTGAACTGCTTTGAAAGTGTATTAATTCTATTAGGAAACATTTATGTTATTTTATGTGGCATCCTGTATTTTCATGAAGTACACTCATAAACCATGAATTATTCATTTTGGGGGTTCTATCACATGAGTATGCCATCATGGATAATGCAGAAAAAGGGCAGAGTTTTTTGTGCATTTGGAGAACTCATGCACTGTCAGAAAGGATGGACGTTGGATTTTAAAATCCAACTTATTAGGAGACCACTGGATCCCAGCAGGATAAAGAGGTAGTCTTGAGAAAGGTAAGGCTATTTGCTTAAAATTAGATTTTCAGGAAGCTAACAGGGCTTCTATTGGGGGTTTTCTATGGGGTCTGCAAGAGAAGACCTGTGAGAGCTGGGAGCTACAGAGATCATGGGCTTTGATTTTGGAATTTTGGACACTTGCTTCCCTAGCCCTGTTCATGAGGTAAAGGGCAGGACAAGGTCAATCATTTATTCATTCATTCTATGATGTTTACAAATGCATGCTCAGACAGTGTGCTAGTTATCTATTGTGTGTAACAAATTACCCCAACTTTGCAACTTAAAACAACACACATGCATTATTTCACAGATTCAGTAGGTCAGAAATTATGTTGGGCATAGCTGGCCTCACTGTCTCTGACAAGGCAGGCAGTCAATGGGTCAGCCCACAGTCTGAAGGTTTGTCTAGGGAAGAATCTGCTTCTAAGTTCTCGGTTTCTTGAGAGCTGATGGACTGAGGGCCTAAGTTCCTTGATGAATGTTGACCAGAGGTCACCCCCAGTTTCTTGCCACATGGGTCTCTCCAATATGGAAGATTGCTTCATCAAAGTGTTCAAGACAAGAGTGTAGTAGACAGAATCTGCTAGCATGGCAAAGGTCACCATCTTTTGAAACTTAATTGCAGAGGTGACATCCAACACCTTTCACATGTCTATTAATTCAAAGCAAATCACTGGGTTTAGATAACACTGAAAAAAAGGAGATTACACACACTCAGGATCTTTGGGTCCATCGTAAAGTCTGCCTGCCACAGCCAGCCTCTGCCTTCAGGGCTTCCTGGTCTATCAGAGACTCTGGAGGCTAAAAAGGAATAACAGAAGAGACCTAACTTAGGCTGGATGACTAGAGGAGGCCTCTTGAGCAAGTGACATTTAAAGACTCAGTAATGAAGAAAAGTTAGTTAGGAACAGAGCTGGGGAAGAACAAGACATGTTTGAGGAACTAAAACAAGACTCAAGTGGCAGGGACAGAGTGCACAAGGGAGAAGGTAGGACAAGGTGAGGCTGGAAAGGTAAGCAGAGGCTACATCATGCTGGGTTGGAGGTCAGGATGAGAAGTTTAAATTTTATTCCAGGTGCAAGTGGGAAGCCACCGGAGGGTTTAAGGCACAGAGTGACATGATACAATTTACATTTTTAAAAGATTCCCCTAGCTGCTACACAAAGAATGAACTGGAAGCAGAGAGAGGAGTTAGGAGCCTCTGCTGGCAGGAGGTGGTGACAACCTGAGTTAGGTAGGTGTCAGGGGAGATGGAGAGAAACAATGTATATGACGCTATGTTTCAGAGTTTAAAATCCACATCCATGGTGAGAACATGTGTACATCAAGTTACCCATTTTCTTCACTTCCTCTCCCCTGTCCATTTTTTAAGGGAAATAAAGAGAAAGATGAGGAAAGGCTGTGTAACCGTGGTGGGAAGAGAATAAGACAGCTCAGATGGGAAGAGAGGACGCAGTGTGGGAACAGGATGGAAAGTAGCACGGGAGGAACAGGGACCGTCCCTGCCCTCCTCAGCTGGGTCACCGAGGACATACTGCTTAACTCTCCCGTCCTTCTGTCTCTTCTTCTATAAAAATATCTGCCTTTCGGGATTATGAAAAGGATTGGATTAAATAACAGCCTCATACAGATCCTGGTAATTTTCTGCACGGCTCCTTGGCTCACTCTGTTCTGACCTCTGCTCAGCTGCCACGACCTCCCCAAGCACCCAAGCTGAACTAGCACAACCCCAGGTCCATCCTTCTCTAACTCCATGTCCTACTTGAGTTGCTTTATAGCACTGACTCTACCTGCTCTGCTTCGTTCACCCTACATTGGTCTCAGGGCTGAGCAGAGCTCCTGGCATGCAGTGGGCACTCAATAATGCTCGCTGACTATTGCAGAGCATGGCTGCTGACCAAGGGCACCCCGTGCAGGCTGTCTCCCCTGTTCCCAGGATATCAGAGTGTGGAGAAGCTGCTTAGCACGCACAGTGAGTAACAGCAGCTCCTATAGCTTGCATAGTCCTTTACAGCATACAGAGGACTTTACTCGGCCCCCGTATTTTAATCCTACCCAGCCTCTGAGGTAGGTAATATTTCCATTTACAGATGAGGCCATTGAAGGTGAAGGGAATTAATAAGCCTCTCCGAAGTCCAGAAACAATGGACACTGGAAAGCAAACCAGGGCCCTGACTTAACATGAATTTACTTCCCAACAAGGTGGAAGTGTAAGCGTTCCTTCAGACTCACCAGCAGGTGTACTGACGCATGCTGCTCGAATCCTGCATCTAGTTCTCTGCACACCTCCATCCCCTGCTCTTGGAGGCAGCTGACATATGAGCACTGTATATGTAACACACCCAAACCACACCCATGGGATGGCACAAAGCCGAGCTGGCAGTTGTACCCTCTCTAGTCAACTTCTCCACATTCCCAATTTCTTCTTTCTTTCAGGAGAACTCACTTGTACCAGTGTTTCTTAGTTTTGTTTAATCCTACCATAGACTCCTAGCCTATAAACTCTTTATTATTTATAAAAATGAATAAGTAAAACACCTTCGCTCTGGCTCACGTGCATTCATCAAAGGACAGGGTGTCAGCTTGGTGTCAGGCATTGTGCTAGGAGCTGGGACTACAGTGGCCCTCAGGGAACTCACATCTAGAAGGAACAGCAACAGGCGGGATGGTTAGCTCAGTTGGTTAGAGCACAGCTTATTAACCTCAAGGTCATGAGTTCAGATCCCCATACCAGCCAGCTGCAAAAAAAATAATAAATAAATAAATATACTTCTCAGTTGATTAGTAGGAACAGCAGAATTTAAGTACAAATCACTACTTAATAAACATTGTGGTTGGCACCAGAAGGATAAGTGCTGAGGGTGATATGAGAGTATAAAAGGAAGGACCATCTGTGACTTGGTCTTGGGAGTCCAGGAAGGCTTCCCTGAGGAAGAATCATTTAAGCTGGATCTGAAAGACAACTAGAGTTAGTCCAATAAGAAAGTAGAAAAACATCATAGGCACGGAGAACAATGTCTAAGAGAGCACTGAGACCTGAAAGAGCTTTTAGAAACCACACAAGCAAAATCAAAAACAAATTAGGAGTCAGTGCAAACAGGCCTAACATCAGACAGAGCTGGAGAAGGCTGCAGCCGGGGGCAGCCGGCCCTGCCTCGCCTCCTTCTCCCTCTTCTCCAGGATGAGCAAGAGGGGCCATAATGTTGGTCTCACTTGATAGTTTTAGTAGAAACATCATTGGCATTAATTTCTGCCTGGAAAGATATATGAGGGTATTTCAAAAAGATCATGGAAAGATTAGTATTGTTTTTTAATTCTATTTTTCCATGAACTTTTTGAAGTACCCTCGTGTAATTACATCTCAGCAGCATCTTGAGTATGTCTTACCTCGGGAGAAAGTATGCAGCTTCTGTGTTCCCTATGACACAGAATGGCTTTGTGATATGAGCTGTTTGTGTCCACTCAGCTTAGTGGATGCAGTCTGGCTGTGTCTGCTTGCCAGGGACATGCCCCTTCTGCTCACAGCACTGGGCTCTGCTGCAGTGTGCTTCCAGAAGCCTCCACCTGCACTCGCTCGTCTTCCTCAGTTCTTTTAGGTTGGTGGGTCTCAGCAGGGGCATTGTGGAAGCCTGAGGGGATGCATTTGGTCATTTCAGTGATTGGGAAGCACGATGGCATTTAGTGGGCAGAGGGAGAGGTGCAGATATTCTGCAATGTATGAGGTGGATGGCCACAACAAAGAATTGTCCAGTGTCCCACATGACTTTGAAGTCCCACTAGACATAGATGTAGGTGAAAAACCTGTTTATAGCTTTCTGAGACTAGAGCCTAACTATGTTTTACATATAAACATGAAATATTTTTTGCACAGTTTCAATATATGCCATATTATCCAATAATGAAATTATAGTGGAAACCAGGGAAAGATTTATGTTGTTTTCTCTAGAACTTTCCCCAAGGTTAGTAGCCATTTCCAAAAGTCACATCATGGTATGTGAGTCACCAATAGGACACATGGGTAAATCTGTCTTTGAAACTGTCACATTCATGATGATTATGTGTATGTGTCTTATTTCAAAATGCCAACTCTAAAGAAATTAGGGCTGACCAGTTAGCTCAGTTGGTTCGAATGCTGTATTGTAACACCAAGGTCAAGAGTTCAGATCACCATAATGGCCAGCCATCAAAAAAATAAAACATAAAGCATCATTAATGTTCAGTTAAATGTTGCTTTACTTCTCTTAAATCCAAATGCATTCGTTATGAGACGAGGAAAGCACCGAGTGACCCTGAAGAGCCCTCCTTCCTTGCTCCTAGAGGAGCGGTCCACAGTGCCCAGCATCTACATCCTCTGGCAGCTTGTTAGAAGGCAGGATCTCAGGCTCCAGCCCAGATCCATTGAATCCGAATCTGCATTTTAATAAGATCTCCAGATGATTCATATTCACACAAAAGTTTAAGAAGATCTTTCCTAGGTTCCATAGACCTGAGCATTGAAAAAGAATAGTCTTTTATTATAAATCACTTTCCTTTTATTTCTCCTCTTTATTACAGTTATGACATTAATTTTAAACTAATTGTATGTAAAGGCGGTTATATTATCAACGAATTTCACCTCAAGAAAGTGATGGGAGTTACAAAATACGTTTTCACCGAAGAGGGTGTTGGGTCTGATAGAGTTGAGAATGCTGTGATTCAAAGCAGGGGGTGAAGAACTTTGGAGCATCTAAATGAGACTAGGTCAGCATCAGAGTCAAATTTCTCTGGACTTGGACATTCATAAACTCTAATGACTCCTAAATCTATGTCTCCAGTTACTAAATAACAACATGCCTTGCCCTCAGAGCACACTCGATGTACCCCTGCTTTCTAACTAAACATGGGCCATATCACACAGTAAGCGTCCTACTGCCTCCTGCAGGGTCAGGCCACACTCACTTCTAGAAATGCTGGTTGATTCCCTTCAATGCCTGACTTTGTGGCGCTTACGGCAATGTGGAGGAGAGCTAGAGGCCCACAGCCGAGTGGGTCAAGGGTTAGAAAGTTGGGAGTGCACCAAGAGAGGTACGGATAGCACGGGACACGATGAGAGTGTGAGAGACGGAGAAAGACTGTGCAAAGGTCACCGAAAGTCAGCCGAGCCTTCTACCGGTTTCCCTGGGCAGCTCTCTGGCTCCCCAACACAGCTTCTTAAGCCTCCGCTCTCCTCAAATGCGGGCTGCGACAGCTGCCCTCTCGGGCTCAGCAGGTGACCTTGTTTTCTTCTTCTCCAAGCAAAATACATGCCCAGGCGGGAACTCCTTCTCACCGCCATGGCTGTCTCCCTGCACCTCCACCGGCCCTGCCCCCTCCTCTCCTCCCGCTGCTGTGGCAGGGCGGTCCCTGCTGCTGGCTCCTGCTGTGGCAGGGCAGCCCCTGCTACTGGCTCCAGCTGCTCTGCACCCAGCACCACGCCCCACCGCCGCCTCAGAGGCCTCTCGCTGCACGGATCACCTCTCCCTCCCCTGTAAGGTCAGCATCTCCCTCTCCACTGACCCTCCATGTTAACCTTTCTCCACACTTCAGTGTCTCCCAGTATTATTTTTTAACCATCACTCAAGCCCGCCTTCCGCTCAGGCTGCTGGCCTCTCCTCTCCTGCACAGCCAAACTTCTTTAAAACCAAAGTGTCTGCACTCTCTCTCTCCACCAACTCAACTCCTCATTCTTCAACCCACTGCACCCAGCTCCTGACCTCGTCACTCCACAGAAGCCCCTGTGACCCCTATCACCACCAACCTGTTGCAACTGAACCCACCAAACTCTTCTCTGTCTCCATCTCACTTCACCTTCGACAGCATTTGGCACTGTCGATCAGTCCCTTGAAACAGCCTCTTCCCTTGGTTTCCATGACACTGCACCCTTCCTGTCTTTCCCTACATCTCTGACCTCCTTCTCGGTCTGCTCTGTGGGTGTCTCATCTCTGAAATTCTGGTGTGCCTTGGGGTTCAGTGTTTCTCTCTCAAGAAACACTTTCTCTGTACTTGGCCATTTATATCCTTTAATGACTTCTAAATCTGTCACTCCAGCCCAGCTCTTTCTCGGACAGACTTTTAGACAAAGCCATGTGGATATCCAAAGGTAACTCAAACTCAGAATAGGAGGGTACCTCAGAAAGTTCGTGGAAAAATAGGATTGAAAGATAACATGAATCTTTCCACGAACTTATTGAAGTACCCTTGTACCCAAAACTAAATTAATTCATCATCTCCCTCCCCCCGTTCTGCATTCCTTGACCTCTAGGTCAGTGAATGACACCAGCATCCACTCGTTTTCCCAGGCTGGAATCTGGGTTGTCACCCTTGACTCCTTCCACATCTCCACCCCAATTCAGTCACCCTCAGATGTATGCCTTACCCTACAGTCAGCGTCATCTCACAGGCCTGCGTGACCACTTCACCACCCTGCCTGACGCCCCCATGGCCACTCATCGCCCTAAATGAAACACAGCCATGGCGGACTCCTTCTAGCACTTCACTCCTCCCACCCATCCTCCAACCTCAGACCGGCTTCATCTTTCTGAACTAGAAATATGGTCAAGTTACCCCTGCTCCCACACCTCCAGAAGCTCTGACAGATCTCTCACGGCCAAGAGGACCAAACCAAACATCTCAGTGCATAAAAGGTTCTGTTTGGAAAAACATGGAACATTCAGGATGGCTGGAACATTGCTCAGAGTGTCTGGCACAAAGTGTCCTTCAGGGAAGGGCAAGAGAAGAGCCAGAGAGGTACACGGAGCCAGGTCAGGAGGGGCCTTTTCTACCAAAATAAGGGGTTTAAACTCATCTTGAGAGCAATGGAAAACACATCTCTGCCAGGTCTTAAGCAGGTGAGGGATTTTGCTCACGTCGATGCAGCCGTCCTCAGGCCCCAGCCCCGCTGTGCTGGACAGTGCAGTGTGAGTGCAGATTGTCCTTGAGACGTCCAACCTCAGCACGACCCACTCAAGCTTACACCATGCACATTTCTGCATTCTGCCTCGGGGACTTCTCCAGAACAAAAACTGTCACAAGACGTGTAAAAATGCCATGGAGAATTACGCACACACACACACAGTTCCCAACAGCTTCAGGGCAAAAGAGGAGGAGGAGGAGGCTGAGCTCAGTTTTTGGAGCCTGCGTGCCTGAGAAGGTAAAGGCACCACCGACAGAGGCAGAGAGGGCCCCATTGGGAGGTAGAGGCAGCTTCGGGGGGTCAGAAAGTCAACAAGCAGAGGAAAGAGAAGACGGGGAGCCACATCATACGTAGGAGAAGTGGAAGTAACCCACGAGTTCCACCCGCAGGAGAGAAAACTCAGGAGAACATGAGAAATACATGAGTGCCTGTCAGGAAGTTGAGTCCAGAAAAGGGAGAGAAAGGGAATACAAGCAAAGGGCAGAAAGTCCCAAGGAGGGGGATTACGGCTCAGTCTATGACAGTACTTTCTCATCCCTGCGTGGGCTAGGAGGGAGTGAGCATCCTGTCCCTGGGTCTCCTCAAACAGGAAGTCCAGGAGGTTGTAGATCAGATTCTGATCCAGAGGGAGGTTGAACTAAGAGAGGTTGCGTTCATCTCGGAGAGTCTGAAGTTCTGTGCTCCATCTCCCGCCCTCTCGTTCCTGGCACTCCCGTCCTCACATGTGTGGTGCAGCCTCCTGTTGGGTTCTGCCTCAGGAGCAACTCTGAGCGAGATTAGAAAGGAGCAACTCTGAGCAAGATTAGAAAGGAGGCGAGGCTTGCCCTAAGAGCCCCCCACCCACTGCCCTCTCCAGGGGCCTTTTCTCTCCCACTGGCCCCTCCATGCCAGGAGCCCAGTGTGGGGCTCACTCCCCATCCAGGCCTGCTTCCCAGCACCGCTACATCCCCAGGAGCTCTAACTCCTTCAAACCATGTCTGTCCAGGTACCTGCTCTCTGGGGATAGGCATTCTGATAAACTGGGCTGTGCTCTTGACTTGAAAAGAAGTGACTCTATTTGCACACAGTGAGACAGACCAAAAGGTAAGGAACAACGAGTCAGGTGGGGCTTTGAGTGCCCCCTCAGCCACACCGTGTGCACCTACATCTATCCCCCTAGCACCCCTCTTACCCTGACATTTTCACGGATCTTTTCTGACAGTGGGTTCTGGGAAAGGGCAAAGACTGCTTCTGCCTTTTCAGTTAGACAATTTTGTGCAGCAATGTGTCCCCTTATTGTCCTTTTCCGGATGAAGGGGGGCTTTTGACTCAAACCATTTTTTCAGGAGAGCAATACTCACAAGAGAGAAGGAAAGAGAGATCAATTTGTCTTAAACATCAAATTGGCAAATTTATGATCCGATCTTCTGGGAAAAAGAGTTTCTTTGAACAATCTGTAAGCAAAGGGAAATTATTTCAGGTCCTTCATTCAGTAAGTATTTTTTGAACACCAGCAGTAAACTTGGAACTAAAGGGGACAAAATAATAATTTCAAATTCATGTCTTGCCCTTAGAATTGCATTGGGAAGAAGAAACATTCACACATAGGAAGTCAAGTGACAATACAGGCAGTAGGATAAGGTGACAGCCATATGGCCTGACCAACCCAATGGCCCTTAGACCCTAGTGTACCTAAGAATTCTTGGGATATGGAGTCATTAAAAATGCAGGTTCCTGGGCTTTATCCAGGAGATCAAGTTTGTTAAGCCTCTGGTGAGTCCCAGAAATCTACATTTTTAAATAAGCTTTTAAATACAATCGATACAGGCCACCTTTGATGAACACTGGTCCAGCATTTCTCTGGAGATGTCCAGAGAGGAAAGGAAGCTCAATGGGCAGGCCTAGGGAGAGAGCTATTTTTGTATTTAGACATTAAAAAGCTGACAAGGAATCCTTTTCATTCCTCTTCTGCACAGTTGAGTGTTTTGAAGGGGAGCCAATACCTCGCCATTATCCGAAAAATGTGCAATTGGCACTATGAATAAGGAGGGACACGTACAGCTGAGCCTAGAGCTGATGAAACCAGTTTATCTGAATCTGATTCCCGGGCATTTTGATGTTGAAAGGTGGTGTTATGACTCAGTGAAGCTTTCACATCTATTGTTTTCCTTTTCCTGGGTGGTTTTGCCAAGGACCTTATAGATATCATTATTTTCAGATTACTGTTATTACACACATTCTTCTTGAATAAAATACTACTTTGTTTTTATCTCCATAGAGCAAGACAAAATTTCAGTTGTTTTCTTATCTTTATATGTAAAACAATCCTTGCAGTTAAGTCTCAGATGGGAAGAGAAATTAGCTAAAGCATTGGGCAGGGATGCCCAGACTGAGGGCTGACTTAACAGTTTTCCCATGACCAAGCGGACAAGGTGGTACCTAGTTCCCTGCACACACGCCAGAAACTGGGCTTAAACTGCATCATGGGCAAATAAAGTATGCTGTAAAGAAAAGGAGTTTCTGTAATTGAGCAGGAATGAGTGAGTGACGAATAATACTGTCCAGAAACTGACAGATTGTCAAACCCGCCTGTTACCCCTGGGTCATTTCAGCCATGGAATTTCTGGCCCAGTGAAAGCAAAATCATTGCTCTTCCCTCAGTAGATTTCTCTATGGAGAGTTCAAAACAAAAGAGAAATATCTGCAAGCTTTCTGAAAGCCATGGGGAAACTAGGGGATCTCGTGTGCTGTGCCTGCATCAGGCTGCATCTTTCTCCACAGCATCTCTAGTTGGATGTATTTGTCCAATTGTTTGAGGCTCGTTGGTAAGTGGCACCTTCATGAGTGGATTACAGACTAAAACTCAAAGGATATTTTTATGGCAAATGATATTTTATTCAGTACATATGCTTGTTCTGCCGACTCGGAAGCCAGCTTTAGAAACAGACCTTTAGCAGAGGTCGAGTAAAGGGAAGACACCTGCCTGAATTGTTTGGGCCTCGAACCAGACTTGTCTCAGGCCAGCTGGTTCTATATGAAACTTTGCAATGCAATGTCCAGATAAAATACAGGATGTGCAATTAAACTTGAATTGCACTAAAAGGACAAATAATTTTCAATGTAAGTATGTCCTATGCAATATTTGAGATATATGTACACTTAAAAAATTATTGTTTTTCTGATACTCGAAATTAACTGAGCGTCTCGTAGTTTCATTTGCTAAATCTAGCACCCCTACTCTGTCACAGTGTATAACACTATGTTTCCCTTGGTTCTTATCCAATGTCCAGACCCCCACAGGAGCTTTTCAGGTTGAGATATCTATGAATTTTGGATGCCCTAAGACACTGCATTTATAACGGAAGAGGGGACTCTGCACAGTGGAGAACTCAAAGCCAGTTGTCTCTGCTTCCACACTACCAAGAAGAGTATAGAGGGAAGAACTCTTATATAACTCAAAGCCCTTTGTAAGGCGGGTTAGCCCTACAAAGACCACCCACTTGCAAAAGGGTCCCAAAGTACAGCCCACTGCTTAGCCTCACTGCACTTCCGAATGTCCATCTTCAAAACCGTGTCCATTTTTCTGAGGAGCCAATCTGCTCAAAACAGTTCTGAGCTTGTACTCCTGAGCTGCGGCCTTCAGCCCTGAGAGTCAGCAGCCACCCGAGGAGCCTTGCACACATCCAGGTGCTCAGGAGCTCCCTCCCAACCCCGCTTCTGCACTCCTGCACTCATGAGCTCCCTGCAGTCCTAGATGCTCTCGAATATTCACCTGCTCACCCTTCTTCTCTTGCCTAGTACAATCTTGGTAACCTGACCCCAGATCCAGGCTGCTTGCCCTGGGCACCAGTCAGCTATGTTACCGGGTATTACCACTGGGATTTGCTCTGGACTCTGGAATATGCCACTTCAGCCCAACTCCCCAGATTCTGCCAGCCAGCTCTGTCCAGATAGATGAGACATTAAGATTATTCACTGTCTGTTTATGCCATCTCCTGGGATCATGAATTCTACACTCTGGTCACACATTGCATGAATAATGCTTCCCTCTTTTCCCCAAAAAGTCCCTTAGACAAGTTCAAACCCCATGTGCCAGTAGTTCAGAATTTTGTGACCATCCTACGTTTACATGACCACCCTTGGCCTTGGCCAGCCAAGCCATGATGGTGTGCAAGCCCGGGAGACACTTCAGAGAGGGAGCCTTCAGACTCCTCTTCTCACATCCTGCTCCAGTCCTGAGGGCAGAAGCGTCTCATCTGTCTTCTTCATGCAACTCTGCCTCTCCTAGTTTTGGGGTCTGGTCTCTGGACCTTGCTCAACCCATTCTCTAAACATGTCATACACGACTGTATTAGGGGTTCCTGGGGCAGCTGCATTAGGGCTTGATAGAGGGATAAGGTAAGGTCATTTTCCACTTTATTATCCTGAAAAAGCATAAACCTACCCAGTTTAGGGGGCATGAGCATATTTTAAACAGACAACCTCTCCTCCTGACCCAGTTCTCTTGCAGAATCACGGGAACCCGTCTCCTCAACTTGGCAGCAGCAGACAGGCTAGTGTTTCTCAGAGTTATTTTCTAGGGCTGAAGTGGCAGTTTTCCTGATTTGGCCCTTGCAGATTATTTGTTTATCTTGACATACGGGTTTGTCCCAGAGGGGAATGCTTAAAAAGTGGCATGGCATCCCTGGACATAGGGAGAAATGCAGCTTGACTTTAGGCCTCCCTCCCGCCAGACTCCTCCCAATTATTCTGCAGGCTTCTTTGCCCGAGGGCAGTTTGCAGCTCCAGAGGACTGAAATTGGCTTTAAAAAATTCCTTCCTCTCTGTGCCCCATGTGAGGGGGCATTGTGTGCTCTCTAAATAATAAGCCTGGCTTTGTGTGACCTAACTGGACAGGGCCCTTTGAGACATTTTTCAGTTGTAGAGAGAGCAGTCAGCTGCACCCTAGGAAACCAAGAAGTTTCCAGACCAAGGAGAAAAGTCAGTGACGGCAAGATTTATTTCCCTTAAGTTGTATTGTGCACTAATTCCTCTCTCCTACCAGTGTTTACAGTGACTAGGTAAAACTGCAGCAGAAGAATCCAAATTTATAATTTAGATCTAATAATAGCATTTAATCAGATATTCCCCACCCCACCCATTATCACCAAAATAATAATCAGCAAATCATTTTAGAGCACCTAATATGTGCAAGGCATTGTCATCGATCAAGGTAATTATCTGTTACATTTATTGATTTCCTACTCAGGATCCAGCACTAGCTAGAAGCTAAAGGGTTAGAAAGAAGTAGAAGACGTAGTCCTTGGCCTCTGTCTTACAATCCACCCAGAAGAAACATTGGCCAGAATTGACTGCCTCTACTGTGCCAGGCAAGGTGCTGGGAATTTACACACATAAATGACCTCATTCAATCACCTCAAGAACCCTGTGAGGAAGACAGTAATTCTTCATTTTACAGATGTGGAAACTGAGGTCCAGAAGAGTACCTATGTAGTAGGCAGAATGATCCTCCCATCCCAAAGCCTCTGAATACTCGTATTTCCCACCAAATGGCAAAAGGGGCTTTGCAGAGGTGATTAAGGCTCTTGAGATGGGAAGATTACCCTGCATTATCTGGTGGGCCCAATGGAAACTCGAAGATCCTTTTAAGAGGTAGGTAGGAAGGCCAGAGTCAGAGCAACAGAGATATGATGATGGAAACAGAGATTGGAGTGATGTGGGGCCACAAGCCAAGGGATGCAGGCATCCTCTAGAAGCTGGAAAAGGCGAGGAAACATATTCATCCCTGTAGCCTCCTGAAGACACCTAGCTGTGACCCTTTTGTACTTCTGACCTCCATAACTGTAAGGTAATAAATTTATGTTATTTTAAGTCATAGGTGTGTAGTAATTGGTTGCAGCAGCAAGAGGAAATGAATACAGTGTGCTCTTCATGCCTGCCCCAACTGTATTCCACAGTGGATTTGAGCTGGCCAGAGAAGGTTACTCAAAAGTGGTAGAGCCAGGCAGGACTGCCATATTCTCTAACTGGCCCCTGGAGTTCTGCAACGCAGGGGCCTAGGGCAGGATTCAAATCAAGTCAACATGTCCTTAAAGTCTGTGTCCTTTCTTCTTTGCTAATCTGCTCCCTAAGGATAAAATTTAGGAGTAAAACAAGTGAAATACCAGAAGAGAAATATTTCGTAACATGACATGTTTAATGAATAAGGAGTTCAGGAAATGAGTGAGTTCCCACAAAGAGTTACTGGTGCATGCTAAAGTGATTCGGGAAGACTTGGTGGAGTAGGTACAGTTTAACCTGGGCCCTACAGCGTGGGTAGATTGGAGGGGACCCTGGAGGTGAACAGAAGACTTTACAGATGGGGGAATGACCTGATATAAGAAATGCCACTGGGAACAGAAAGGATAATCCAAACTTCCCACCCTGTATCCCCTCTTGGACAATGTCCTGTGGTCTCCCTTACCTTACAGATGGCAAGTCTTGACCCAAAAAGGTATAATTTGTCTTTCCTGCTCACAGTTACCCAGCAGAGCAAGTGTCCCAGTCCACTGCTATGCAGTAATCAGGAGCAAAGTGTTACCAGTTCTTCAAAGTCAACAAGCATACTCTGCATTTGTAGGTGGCCAGTTTGATTCAGCATGTCCAAATGAGGAAAATTTGGATGAGAATTCCAAACTTCTACCTCAGTAGGGCAATTTTATTAAATACAGGACAGGGAGTTCAGAGATACATTTTTAAACCATGTTTAATTTATAATTAAGTAAATTTTGAGGGCAGCAGAAGATGATAAAAATGACCCTGGAGCAGAAGACCCAACCTCGCTATTCCTGAGTTCTGGGGTCACCTGCAACATGACATTGAGCAAACTCTGTTACATATGTGAAATGAGAACTTGGTCTTAAAATTCTCCCAATCATAAGCTGCTTTGGGCCATAGACAACAGAAACCCTGACTCAAACTGGTTTGAACATTAAGGAAATGTATTATCCCACATAACAGAAAGTTGAGCAGCAGGGCAGCTTAGGGGTTGATTGATTCAGTGGCTCAGCAATGTCATCAGGGACGTGGGTTCACATTCATGCATGAAGCATGCAGAGGAAAAGGAGAGAGAATCCCCCAGAAGACTTCCCTTCACATAGCATTGACTGAAATCAAGTCACACGTGCCCATTTCCGAACCAATCACTGGAAAGGAAGCCCCTCAAGAGGAGGTGTTTCAGCCCCTCCTGCGGGCACAAAAGGAAGGAAGACAGCTGAACAAATTCATGATTCTGTGAGGAAGGGAAACAGGGGAAATTGCTGCTGGACAGGAAATTTCTAGTTACCTCGATTTTCTCAAAGTTCCCTTCCAGCTCTAAAAATTCCATAAATTAAAAGGCAGTCAGTTGCCTGATACGGTTTAAGCGCAGACTGCCAATCCACATGCCTACACGGAAGCAAGCACTGTGTTGTACACCAGGGACACAGCAGTGAGCAGCAGTCAGGGAGCTCTCACAGGACATCCAGTCTACAGGATCCTGGCCACACCACAATCATCACAATGTCATTGCTCCTGTCCTTATAACCACTGATCTCCAACAGTAACCCCAGATGAGGCTTCATAGTTTTGGCCCTGTGGATAAATGAGAGAAAACAGTTGTTGTTAGTTTATGCAAGTTACATTTGAAAAGTTGGCCAACCAACATTATTGTCCTCTATCCTCAGATGATCAAAAAAAAAGTCTAGTGGTGTTAGACAGTGAAAAGTGAGGTGGTAGGTGGCGATGTTACATTTTCTTAAAAGAAAATTCAAACCGGCTACTAGAGTTATTGACCTCACATTGACCACTGGCAGATTGTGTCTGTTTAAACTCATTTCCAGATCACTTGAATCAGGAATGACATTTTCCCCCTAGTGTAGACCTGGTCTCTGGAGTTATTTCCTAGAGCTACAATGACTATACTAAGGAAAGGAGAAAATAGAGACAGATAGATATTTGATGGGAAATTTTACACTTCTCGTTAGTCGTTTTTTTGCAGGGCTCAGTGTGTTTGCTCAATTCCAATTACCTGTGTCTTTCTTCTCTGGCTGGATTAGTTACTATTCAATTCAACCAAAGCATAGAACAGTGTCACTAAAATGATTGTTCTTCTCCCAGCAGGATACTTAGGTTTTGACTGAGTAATCAAACTCTGTAAAAAAATATCACCGAGATATTTATTATACCAAGTAATAGGAACAGGAGATGTGTTCTGTTATATAATCTATTGTAACTAGCTAGAAGAAATAGACCAAAAAAAAAAAAAAGAAAACTTCCTTAAACATGAAAGTCACACTGCCCATCTTCCTTTGCATATGCTTGCGTCTCACAACAGTTTTACCAGGCAACCATGAGAATAAGAAGCATATAAAGCAATAAGTATGTTTGAATGAAAGAATGAAGCATTTTTAAAGTTCTAATTTTTCTACCAAATCATTTTTGCCAGTAGTTGAACCATACATAGTGGAGAGGGCATTCTCTTCTTGTTCTAAGGCTTGGACTTGCCATACAAAAGTGGCCCAAGACAGCAGGCTGAAGAGAACGCCGTATGATCTGCAGGAACAATTAGAATCTCTCCCCTCACCAAGCTTCTAAGCAGACCTGCTCACGGATATTACACTGCTTCATATGAGGTTCATCTCCATTTCCCATCCTTAAGTGGAGCTGCTATTAAGCGGTGAAATGACCAGAACAAGGAGAAACAAGAGAGAAGAACCAGGAGAAGAACAAAGGCCCAGCATCATCTATAAGCTGAGTAATTAGCACTTGAAAAATGGTGGGCCTAATGGTAACCACGAGAGGATAGATCTGACTCGTCCATTTTCTTTCAGACTCTCATTTCAAGTCTTGGCTTTCTGCTATCTCACAGGCTATCTCATTGAAATAGAAAAAGCACATTAATTTGGTGGAGACTTCTTATTTGATGTCATTAAGATCACATATAGCATGGATTTCTTTTTACAACACTTTCCTGCTTGAGGTCTTTCCTTGGGTGGAAGGCCTCTTCAAAATCCTTTGCTTCATTCTCGCAGGATCTATGCTCTGACTTTTTATGCCTTAGTCCAAGGAGGGAAAGGTCAAATAACTTTACAATCAAAGCTCAAACCTAAACAGATGGCTCCTTTATTCCAAGAAAATGCAAAGACTTGTAGGTCTCCTGTGGTAATGGGATTTGGCCTCAATGTAAGTGATGTCAGAGTCAGCTGGCTGGAATTCAGCCTTGGGAACCAGGCCCATGGGCTCTCTGCTCAGTTTCTACTCCAGGCCAGTTGACTGCATGGTCTTCCAGCCAGGCATTTATTCCAGGATGTGCGAAAAGACAAACGCCTGAGAAAACCATAAGCAAGGTGACCACATTCTCCAAGTGTGGCCCTCAAACTACCAAGTATAGCAATTCACCTGAGGACTTTAATTTTTAAATGCAGATTCCTGGACCCCAACCTGGCACTCTGAATTGGCCCTGGACTCTGCCTTTTCAAAAGGCTCATTGAGTAATATTCGTGCTCATTGAAGTCTGAGGACCACTTCTAGACTCTTGTTACTCAAAGTGTGGTCCTGAGACTGCTAGCAACAGCACCACGTGGGGAATTCAGAATCTCAAGCCCCACCCAAGACCTACAGAACCAGAACCTGCATTTTAACAAGATCCTCAGACAATTCCTTAAAGTTGGAGAAACATTTTGCTGGGATACTTTTGCCTTGTAACCTAGTCCTCACCACCTGGGAAAAGAGATGCACTTGGGAAGAGCATTACAAGAAGGGGCTGTCTCAATCTTAATCTACATATCAGGATCACTAAGGAGCTTTTAACAATACTGATGTCTAGGCCCTGCTACAGACTAATTTAATCCAGCCTCCTGGATTCAGAGCTCCACAAATAATTCCGATGTGCAGCCAGTATGGAGAACCACTGTTCTATTGAAGCAAAATTCAGAATCAAAACTTAAAGCCCTAGATACTGAGCATCAAGCCAAGTCCAACTCCCCTAAAAAGCATTCAGGCATTTGCCTAGTAACAAGGGATTCCTAAAATATTTGCCCTTTTCTAAAAGAGGCAGCATTGGTCTTTTGAATGACTACTTATTGTCCATGCCTCATAAAAGTATGCTGGGCCTCCACTGCCTGAGAGCTCGAGAGCAGCACCCGGTTCCCTTTGTTAACCAAGGCTAGCTCTGGGCATCCTCAGGATAGGAAATGGCTCCTTCTGAGGCAGCATTTCTTTCTGCTTTCTCTGCCCCTGGGATTTGTGATTCTGGACAAGGCATATGCCTTCTCACCATGTCATTTTCCTCATTTGCAGAAGGAAAACACAGTGTCCATTGATTCCTTTGGTTAAGCTGACTGGTGCCCCTGGCTCACGTCCAGTGACTATTTCTCTTTGCAGCAATCCTCAGCTGGGGGCGAGCCAGGAGGGAGATGGCTGCCCACTTAGAGCCCAAGCCCCAAGTGCTCTCTGTCCTGTGAGCTCTCCAAATGCCAGCTTATTCAACTCATTCACCTCAATGCAGGCAGGTCATCAGAAAGTCTTAGAACAAGGCTGAGAACAGAAATACTATTGGATTCCTTTGAAATGTGAGAGTTTAGTGTAAGTCAAGGCACCAGTAGATCCAGGCTTTAGGAATATAAGCTCTTCTTTTCACAGGAAACCCTCCTAATTGGTCTGATAAGCTCTCTGGAACTCAAACTGGAACTATAGCACATGAACTCATCACCTTTGTGTCTAAAATTATTGATGAGGTCTGTATTTCTTTTTAACATCGCCGTATCACATGCTATTGCAGTCATTCTTCCCAATTTCTATACACCCACTACTACTACTAATACTTCAGTGCTTGCAATGTGCCAAAGCATTTTACATGCATATTATCACTTTATCCTCACACCATTTTGGGGGGTAGGTACTACTATACCCATTTCACAGGTGCAAAACCGAGGTTTAAATAAGTCAAGTAACTTGCCCCAAGTTCTGCAGGGTGAAAGTGGCAGAGACTGGACTTCATCCAGACCTATGTGATTCCAATGTATGAGGCTACAAAACCGGTCCTGTTCCTGTTTTAGAAAGTGTCCCAATCCCTTGCCTCAAGTCTCAGTGCTTCCTAGAGGCAGATTTTCCCACTTCAAATCTTCCTTTCTAGTTCTGCTTGTTTGGGAATTGACTATAGTGTACGGCAGAATCCAAAGGATTTGGAACCAACAACGAGAGTAGGGGAGTGGAGCAGGGAGTAAACTTAGGTTCCTATTTCATGCCATATACCAAAATAAACTCCACATGAATTAAAAATTTAAACGAAACAATAGAAGTACTAGAAGACTATATAGGTGAATAGTTAGAAAATCCTGAGGTAAGGAAGGACTTCATGGAAAGACACCAAAGGCAAAAGCCATAAATTAAAATACTAAGAATTTTGACTCCACAGAATTTTAAGACATAAATTTAAACATAAAAGGCAATTGGCAAATTGGAGAAAAAATTGCAAAACATACAACAAAGACTTAATGGAGTGACTATATAAAATGTTCTTACAAACCAGTAAGAGAAAAAGATGAATACTCCAATTAAAAAACAGAGAAAAGAATAACACGAAGACTAATATTCATGATTGATGAGGATGGAATTCTGGCAACAGACATTTGCATTCTCTGCAGGTGGGAGTATGAATTGACATAACCTTTCTAAAGGTCAATTTGACAAAATGTAGTGAAACTTTTAAAAAATGCAGAACAGTTGACCCAGCCGTTTTGAGGAATGGATCTTAAGGAGATAATTAAGAACGTGCATAGTGACCCAGCAGGAGGATGACCCAGGAATGCTGTGGACAGAAGGTTTTTTTTAAAAAAGGCAGCACCCTTAAAAGCCCTGTAAGGGAAAGGTTAAAAATATCACACTACATTCCTGCAATGAAAGTACTGGTTAGTCATTAAGGAGAGAGTGTATTTACTGAACTATATTCATTGGAAGGACTCTCACATGGAAAACTATTTCACAATACATTGCTTAGAAAAAGAAAAGGCCAGTTATCCCACAGAATAAAAACTGTGTTTGTACTCAGGATATACAAGAAGAGGTTTGTCTCCAGGTAGAGTATGTTTGTTTGGTTTTTATTTTCTTTTTCTTCCTTTTGTATGTTGGCATTTTTCATTAATTCTACAATAAACACGTACTGCTTTTGTAATGAAAAGAAAAAAAAAATACAATAGAAGTTGTAAAAGAGGAAACACCACAGAGCCCCAGTCCCAGTCTCTGGGTGGCCAAGAGTCGGAGGGTCCGGATTTAGTCACAGCATTGACTCACACCCTCCTGAGAGGAACCTCTGACCTGTGAGCATGCTGGCCCCCTAAGGAGGCCTGCACTTTTCTGAGGCAATTAGCCCCAACTGTCCCCACCCTTCTTTACAGGGACCCCAATACAGGCCCATGCCCCGCAGAAGGTCCCCAGGAAAGCGGAGGTGTGGACAGAGACAGCCTGTGCCTGAGGAAACTCCACGGGGCAGGCAAGGCCCCAGCGTTCAGTCTCGGCCACATATGGGTATCTATTTTCCAGAGATAGTTTCCTCTCCTTTTGATCTGCCTAAAACCGCCCTTTTTACTCTCCTGCCCTTGGTTAAGACTCACCAGTGACCCAAAGGGGCCGCCTCTGTCTGCAAATGCTGACAGACCCACCAGCCCACTCTCAGGCTCCCTCCAGCGTCCCCGAGCCAACCCCCACCACGCCTCAAATTGCCCCTAGGAGGCTGGGAAGTAGACATGCCAGCCAGCAGCCAGGGTGGCTGCGCCGTGCCGGAGTCACCCCGCGAGGCCTGCGGGTCTGGGCAGGGCCCGCTGATTGCCGGGAACCCATTTGCATCCAGTGACTTGTTCCCGGAGAGGGGAACCGGGCTCATCCGGCCGGAATCGGGGAGGTGCCGGCCGCCCGGGCCGCCAGCCCGCAGGGATCCCGCAGAGGCCTGTCCCCGCAGAGCTCCGGTTCTTATCTTCGGAACCCCAGTTGCCCCCACCCCGCGCACGTCGGTCGGGGGTCGGTGGGGCGGGGCGGAGCCGTCCCGGGATGCCAGTTCGCGCCCGGCCCAGGGTCCGCCGACTTCCCCGATTAGGAAAGCCGCGCTCGGCGGAGGCCGCGGGGCTGGCCCGGCTCTGCCTGCTCCCGGCCGGGCGGTGGAGGAGAGAGGCGAGGAGCCCCTGCGCCAGCCTGGGATCCTGCCCTGGCTCGGGCGCGCGGACACGAGGGCACTTCCTTGCACCCCTCCCCTCTCCTCTAGGCCGATCTAGGGGTCTCGGACGAAGTGCAGCGACCACGGCCCTCGGACCCCAAGGCCGCCTCGGGGTGGGGCTCCCGAGCCCGCGATGCCCGGGAATTTCAGGGGACCCGGGCAACGAGGGCCGGCCGGGGGTGCTGCGGCTCCTGAGGTCTCTGTGTCCTGTGGCCTTTGAGTTTCCACTGCCCCCCACCGCAGGAGGGGAGGTCTCTGGGGAACAGCGCCGCCCCCACACTGCAGGACCGCGTGGGGCAGTGCAAAGCGGGGACGAGGACCCGGCACGCGGCGCTGCGGGGCGCCGGAGAAACTGACCCGGGACTGGGGAGCAGGAGGTGAAGACCCCGCGATCGAGCCACCTCGAGCTGCCGAGCTCGGGAAGGGCCGTAACTAATTTACGGAAAGTAATTTTTAAGGGGAAATTTGAGACAGTAATAGCAGCAACATCTTAGAGAACAGCAGGGGGGGAAAAGTTGTGAATCAGGCGTTCGCGCAGGGACTCCGATTTTGCATCAAGCGCGTAATTAAAAATAAAATATATTAATGCGGTAGGCAAGCCGCGTTCCTGGAAAGGTAAAAATACAGTGGACTCCGCCATACCCCAGATGCTCCCACCTGCCTGCTGTAATTACAGCGCTTCAGAGAGGAGGAAAAAAACACGACAGAGGGAAATCTGCTTGCATATTTTTCTTCTATTGTGCAGGGCTCATTTGAATTATAATGTGTTGCAGGCCGGAGTAGGAAAATTTGTGCCTTGAATAATGAATCCCCCTGGAGCCCACGGTACCTGTACTTCTCTTTAGTGTCCACTGAGAATAACGTGTTCGACATTCAAGTGACAACACTGGAAAGGATTTCAAAGCCCCGAGCCCCAGAACGCTGTACACCCCGACGGCTCTTCTGCCTGCCCTGTCTTTGGCTTCCAAATGCAGCAAGCTCTTTCTTTACTTAAAAATGTGTTCATCTTTCACGGGGGTCCTGCATGTACCACAGAATACAGTACAGATAGGTGGGCTCTTTCTTCTGAATCTAGCTTCAAAGCCGCTCATACTCTGGGATACTAAAAACGGAAAAACTGGGAACAGAGAGGCTCAATATCTTGTCCCAAGCCAAAGCCGGCTTTCCCAGCGTCGATATCATTCAACTGGCTCAGGCTGGCTTTCCGTAAGAAAAGATAATAAACATTCAGTAACTTAATAAAATAGACACCATTTAAGTCACAAGCAGTATCCAAACCTTTGGGACACCCCATGGTACTGAAGAGCATTTTGATAGAGGTTTTAAGGGGTAAATAGAGAAGAAAATCTGAATATCTTAGTAAAATAAGAAAATGATAGAACCAAGTGGCCTCTAGTGCCTAAACTTCCAAAAGAGTTTTTGTTTGTTTGTTATTGTTTCTGTTTTTTAGTTGAGCATTTTTTCGGGTTTGAAATAGATTCAGATGCCTTTTCAAAAACAAGTCACTTTTGGCCAAATATATTAAAGTATATTTATATGATACCATAGAACCATTCAAAAAAGAAAGTTCTTTAGTGATATGGAAGGATTTCCAAGATATATTACTATGTAAAAAAGCAAATATAATACTATTTGTATAATGTGAAAAAATAAAAAAAAAACATGTATATACATATTTGTTTGTATAGCCATAGACTATCTCTGGATGGATATTGTCTTTTGGGAGGGGATGGCTGGGGTGTACGGGGAGAGATTTTTCTAAATTCTTTGTCATTTTGCTTTTAAACAATGTAAATGAATTGTCTGTTTAAAACTAAATTAGATGCAATAAATATTAAAGGCGTTCAGGCTGTAATATGGCCAAGCGAAGGCTTGATGATGGAGAGGGGGGTGGCAGGGGTAATTGTTAATACCGGTTTTTACAGGTAATTGTAGTCATTACTTCCCACTCTTTTCATCACGTCTGTGAGCCGCTGGCAAATGAAGCTGAGACAGAGCTTTCTCCTCTGCCTGCCCTCTGCTCTAACACGGGCTCAGACCAGCAGGGAAATGACCCGAAAATGGCATATAGGAAGGAATAGAAAACAGAAGTAAAGACTAGGTTTAATCAGCAAGTTAACAAAGGACAGCTGACTACACTCGTTTACTTTCTGAGTTAGGACACTTCCCTTTGTCCTAGAACTATTTCAAGACTTTTTGTAAGTCCCTACTTATTAAAATTCTAAGAGCTTTGAGCTGAAAAGCAGAGAACCCCAAAGCCTGGGAAAAGCAAGAACCCTGCCAGACCTTTCGGGTCTCGCTGAACCATCTTGACATAGCTCTTTAGAGTCTGCTGTACCACTTCCAGCAGCCACAAACAGCAGAGAAACTAAAAGCGTCATCTACATGGTCAGAGATGTTCCTGCTGAGTCCTGTAGTCCCACTGATACCCAGGATGCCCAGAGAGTGAGCCCAAAGAGTCCAACTGGGCCCCAACGGGACCATTCTCCCCAAATGCATAGTATGGAAACCTCCTCTGATATGGGCTTCTCCTGCCCAAACAAACCAAAACAAAAAGCAAATACAAATTTCTCCTTTCACGGATTTCACTGATTCCCTTTAACAGAGCCAAAACCTTTCTGCAGTTACAGCAGTGTTTCTCAACCTCATCACTGCTATTTTGCACCAGATAATTCTTTGGTATTGGGGAGGCTATGCTATGCATCGTAAGATGCTTAGCAGCAATCCTGGCCTGGCCTCTGTCTACTAAGTGCCCGTAGCACCCCTCCCAAAGTTGTGACAATCAAAAATACCTCCAGACATTGCCAAATGTTCCCTGGGGAGGGGGCCAAATTGCTCCCAGTTGAGAACCAATTTATTAGAGGCTAAAATCCAATACTTCTGAGAAACTTAACAACTTCTTTCTAATAAAATGCTAAAATATAAATAATATTTTTTTGAAAAATCATTACCGGACAAATAAAATGAGGTAAGAAGTCAAAACTGTGGAGGGGGAGAGGCATCACACAGCACAAACATGCATGCAGGCCCATCTGGGGTACCTGTATTTGCTGGAAGTCAAAGAGATGGTAGGATAGAGGTGACATTAAGATGTCATGCTGGATACATTCCTTTTCCCCCATATGCTCCTCCAAATCCACTCTCTACCCTTGTCCACCCTGCTCTGTGCCCCAGGAGGTTGACCCTATGGATTGCATCAACAAGCTGAATCAACATGCTCTCTCTTTCTCTCTCTCCCTGGCTTTGGTTGGGTCCTTGTCAGTGGGCAGTTTCCTTGAGCTACAGCTCTCTCTGGAATGCAGGAGCTGCTCCCTCCCGTTGGCCCATCAGGACTAGAAGTGGTCATGGTTTGCTGCTACTGCTAGCTCCGGATACTGCACCGTCCTCACCCGTTTTCCGAAACCCTGCCCACACTTTTATAAATCATCCCTTTATTAAAATCTCCTCCAATTACTCAGTCAGTGTGTGCTATTTCCTTCTCAACCCTGACTGATATAAAAGGTATGTGAAAGGGTTCAAGGAGAAGGGTTGTCAGTATGGGACAGGATTTTGGAATCCTTGGATCCTTTGACCAAACACCAAGTAGGCTAAAACGCCTTGACCCAAAGCAGGTCATGATGCTCCTTCTCTATATCTATTTCCCCTGGAGTAACCAAACTCTGAGTCCTGAGATCTCCCACTTGCTACTTGCAACATGAGAAAAGCATTTGCCCCAATACCAAGAGTAGATGTTGTCCAGGCCACATGTGGCCTTCTCAAAACAGTCATGATTAAGGTCTAAAAAAAGAGCATCCATGAGAGAAAAATATAGCAAGAGACCAAGCCCTGTCCCCTTTATTACTTAAGACACAAGGATGGAAGAGGAAAACATTGACATGTTTACCCCTTCAAAAGTGTGCTACCTAGAAAACAAGGACAAATGAGCGTCCTCCAATTTAGCACCAAATTTCTCCTTCAGGCATAGAGTGTCTCTACCTTAATTCTAATGTAACCAGGAGGAGAAGGAAAATAGGTCGGGCTTGTGGGAGAAGTGGGGGTCCTCTTCACTGGCCCCTGGGCTGTGTGAGTTGGAGAAGAGTAGACCCACTGTCCCAAGCCTCAGCTGCCAGGAGGTGGGAAGGGACAGAGCTGTGTGGCACTGGCCCACGAGCACCCCATGATGAGGAGGGCAGGTGCGGCAAGGACGGGTCGAGGCAGCCAGCTCTGCATCTGGCAGCGGTGCCTCTAGGCCAGGCCAGGACAACAACCTCGATTGTCCCTCCCAACAGTAGCCCTGCTGATCCCGGAGAAAAGAAAGCCATGGGGCCATTTGGACCAAGCCTCTGCAGGAAGAATGCTGCCCTTTCTCTGCAGCTCTGGGTCCCAGAGTCATGGAATCAACAGCTCAGAAGCTGGCGGCCCCCACGGAGGCCTGGGCAGACTCCCCCATGGTCACATGGCCCGAGACACTCTGTTCTTTGTGACAGCTGCTTGGCCGGGTGGGCCGAGGACCTCTGCAGACAAAACACTTCAGGTGCCCCTGAACCCCTGGAAACTGATGAGACATTTCCTTTCATCCATAACCCTGACATGCCCAACTCACCTGGCCCCTGGGCTTCCTCATGGCCTGATGCTTGACTGTTATTCTCAGATGAAACAGAGACAGCATCAGATTCAGGAGCACAAGGGCAGCACAAACACCTCCAGGGCTTTCGCCTCCTGCGGCTAACGTCAGAGATGTTTTATGAAAACAAGATTGGAGGTCACATTGCTTCTTGGGTAAAAGGAACCTTGCTTCAAAGAAATTTACTTGGTAAACAAAGCTAGGAAAACTGCCAGGATATCACTGGGCACAGCTAGCCACCTCCGAGTGGCCCCATGTTTCCAGCAGCCAGGTCATTACTCACACTAGATCCAGGGTCCAGAGACCTGATGGCTGAGCCTCTGGAGCTGTCAGTTTCCCCCTCTGTAAGAACACAGAGGTTGGACTAAATGAACCCCAAAGCTATTTCCAGCTCTACACCCCATTCAAATTTAGGAACAGCCTGTCTCTTGGCACCTACAAAGGGAACTATAGCCAAGAAGGAAAGGGGAAAGGAGCATAACTCAGGAGCCAGACTGCCCACGTTTGAATTCCAGCTGTGACACTGGGCAAGTTAGTTAGTCTCTCTGTGCCTCAGTTTCCTCATCTGAAAAGTGGGGAGAGCTTTAGTACCTGTTTCACAGGGCTGTCATGAGGATTCAATAAAATAGCATAAGTGAAGCATTTAGAACACACCTAGCACAGAGTAGTCATACTACCAGCATTTGCTATTTTCATTAGTCTTTTTACTTTCATAGAATGCCATCTGAGTCTTTTCTTGTCACTAGTTTAGCCTTGCTAAAAGCATTCTGGCAAACAGGTCCTCACAGGGCAGGGAATGCTATTTTTCTGGGGAAGTGAAAACAACGCCAACCTTATTCCCTTCTTAGCTAGTGTTCTCCTGTGCTGGGAAGGAGGGCTGGCGAGGAGTCTGTAGTTCCTTACAAAATCAGGCAGAGCACCCTTTCTCCCAGACTGGAAGGGCAGTGAAAAGTGAAGCGCAGAGAAAGACCTGTCCAGAGCCTCCATGCAAGCCACACCCTGAGCCTGTAGCAGACTCCTCCACCCACCCACCACGTCCCCCAAGCTCCTACTTAAAGCACCCCGTCCCCACTCAGTCTCAGGTCTGTACTCAAGGTACTCACTGCCAGTGAGACATTTCGTATCATTTTCTGAGACCCAGAACCACAGCCAGAGCAGCCAAAGTGCTAGGCAGTAACTAAAGCTGGGAGCAAGCCAAGGAATCAGTGTCTCACAGACCAGGAAAACAACCCCGGAGGGCAGGGCAAGTCTGGAGTCTGCCACAGTTCACTCCCAGCCAGCGGACGGTAAGAATGGACCGTGACTTACAATTCCAGCCCACGCCGGGCCTAAGAGTCCTTAGCAATGGCTAAACACCCCACTAACAAGCACATGCTGGCCTGGGAGCTGGCTGTGTCCACTCTACCTCTCTGCATCCCTTTCCAACCTTCCCTACACTGCTCTGCCCTTTGTAGACACTACCTGTGGGTTCCCTTGCCCTCTGGCTACTGCTTGGGTTTGGCCAGTAGGAGGCAGTAACACGAGAATGGAAGGCAAAAGAAAGTGAAGTTAGGGTGTTTTCCCTTGTCCCTTCTCCTGCCCAATATCTGGTCCCTTTATCAAAAGCCAGGCTTCCATCAGAAAGCCTTCTCTTTGGCACCTTGGGACATAGGAGTGAGTGAGCACCCTTCCTTTGTTTTCCCTTGACCCTGCCCATGTCCTTGTCAATAGCCCCTAACTCTCCTCAACAAACACCCCCTGAAGCCTGCGGGGACCCCAAGACAGGCCAAGTGTGGGGCTGAGGGCTCATCATCCGTCAGCTTTGCCTTCTCCTTTTCTTTTTTCATATTTGTATCACAAAACATAAAATATACTTAAGATATGAAGCCACTACCCGAGTTAAAAGTATAGAAAAGTATTAAAGCCTTTGAAAGGTTCTGAGCGTTTCACAACCTCCTCCCCATTGCCAGAGACATACAGTCGTGGGTACACACACATGCACACACACATACACACACGCACACACAATTCACCATGGCGAAGGGCTGGGAAAAAACAACTCTCTTCTTTTTCTACTTGTCAGCCCAGAGTTCACATCCCAGCTGGCACAGGAGACCATGTCCTGGAAATGCCATGGAACCCGATAGCCACCCAGAGTTAGAGTCTCACTGGTAGGATGCTGGGGAGAGGAACACTGGAATCATTCTGGTCATCCTTTCTGCTTCTTAATGGGGAGCTGGGACAGAATGCCATACACCCAGGACTCTGAGGCAGCTTTCCTTCTTTCCTGCTGTGATAATCATGACTGTATGCAGCCCAGCAATTTGGCACCTCAGCAGCCAGACTTCTGGTAGGTGCCTGGGCTTGACCATTATAGGGGGATATTATGATCTTGATTACAGGATGACTGAGCGATCCAGAAAAGTGACCAGTAATTTGCAATCTAATGGCCATTCAGTAGTGGGTAATATTATGGACCTTACCCTGCAATTGTGAAACAACCAGCCCTCTCTAATGTAGCAGTTTTCCCATCAAAAGCCCAGCCTTTGCTTTTGATTTCTGCTAATCAGTAGCTGTGCCAGCTTTGGCTTTAGATTTGGAAAAGCTCAACAAGGGAGCATGAAATAATACACTCCTCTTTAGAGCCCCTGAATGGGAAGTTTAGGCAGCTCTGTCAAGTGGAGGAAAAAAACAAGTGAAAGAAGCATCTGGAAGGCAATTTCATTTCTTAAAAGAGCACCAGAAGCTGGCCCCCACAGCTTTGCAGAATGCAGCAAGTGTTGCCTGGGAATCTGGGAGACTGACAAAGCCATACCACAGTGCATGCCCACTTGTGTACATGCACGCACACATGTGCACAAGCACACACAGAAGAATACAATGTCCTCCAACCACAGGGTTGCTTGCTGATGGACTCCCAGGTAAGGCATTAAGGGTCTCTCCTGTATGTATGTCCACAATTCTGCTTGCAGCTGCAGCTCAGTTCCATCTGCCCTGAGGTCAGTGGGCATGGTCAGGAGAAAAGACAGTCTGATTAGAGGCTCTGGTCACACTGGGTCCACTAGGATACCTCAATTCTATGCCATGCCCCAGCACTGTACAGCACAGCCAGCAGGACCTGCTGGATGCCCATGAATTCAAATCCATCACTAATGACCAGCTTGATTTTGCATGGTCAGCTTAGCCAAGCTGGCATGGGGAAGGGCAGGGAAAAGAATCAGCGATAACTTGCTGCACAGTTAATGGCTTCGTTTTTCTGTACCTCAGTTTCCTAAGCCTTCAAATAGGATAATAATACCTTCCCTGCCTATCCCACAGAGGATATCTGTGAACCAAATGACCTCTTGCCTGTGTAAGTGTTTTGCAAAATAAAACAGGACTTACAGAGACTGGGCAGCACTGAGTACTGGCCTACTGGGGGAATTAATTGTACATTCTGCCCCAGCTCCAGCCTCAGCCCCAACTCCTTCCCTTTCCCCTGGTTCCTATGGCGAATGCTCTGGTCAGTGGTTTGGTAAACATCACCTGCATTCCATGGTGGCAGGTGCCTGTGGGACTGGCTCTCCAGCTATGCATTGCCCCTACTGTACAGCATCCCACCACCACCCTCAGGAGAACCCCAGAATGCAAGGAAGGAGGATAGCAGTGGAAGAGAGAAAAGTAATAGGACTCAGTTCTCTCAGCCTTAGGTCATGATTTTGAAACAGAGAGTAGTAGCTTCCCAGCACACATGATGGGGTCCTGTCTTTCCAATTTCTGGTTTTGTCCCCAGGCAGAAAGGACAACTTGCCATGTCCCCCACCATTGCAAGTTGTGGAGGTATGCTGAACAGAGCAAAACTTCATGTGCACGAAATGTACAACTCTCCTTCTAAACCCTGCACCAGGTCACCAGTTAGTGAGAAGAGGCAGTTGACCAGTGATAATAGCTTCCACTGGTACACGGTGGTAAGACTTAGGAATGAAATTATCTTCCAGTTCTGGTGGCAAGCTATTCATGTGGTCAGAAAAGAAAGGAAAGAAAAAGGGGATCATAACATGTGAGCTTCACCCAAACTTGAGGTTTAGCTCCAGCCTGGTCCTGCCTCTTCTTCTCTGACCTTCCCCATTACTGAGTGTCTCATTCAGGGGCATGTGAGCATGGAATGTCCACCCCCAATAGAATGGGGACATGGGAACCAGAGTCCAAAAGGTAGATGGATCGGGCCAAGACAGAAGATGGACAAGATGTGATTTTTCCCATTCTTAGCCTCAATAGAGTCTAGATTTAGGGTACCCACCTGCAATAAATCAAAGGGGGCTTGCAATGGAGCTGGGAGGTAAAAAAAAGGAGATAAGTGGCAAATAGCTAAAGAGAAGGAGGATGACCAAGCAAGAAATCAGATCATACTATCAAAAAAAAAAAAAAAAAAGCAGATAACACTACCAATCATAGTGAACATGGCTTGACTCCTTCATATTCATTCCACCATAGATGATTAAGCCAATCAAGTAATCCCAGTGGACATGTGACTGAACCCTCCTAAGAGAAAGCTACAGAAAGGGACAGTCTCTCTTCCTTTGGACATCATCGCATACACATGTGATGCCTGGAACAGGTGCAACCAGCCAGATGATGATGTTAATGTCAAAGATGGCAGAGGGGAAAAGCACAAAAAAAACGGGTTCTTGCTGATGCCATTACTCTAAGAAACAACCAAGCCTGGCATCTATCCAACCTGGATCTTCGTGAGTTAATACGTGTCCTTTATTAGAGCCAGTCTTAGCGGGGTTTTCTATTAATTGCAGCTTAGAGCACCTTAACTGATATAAGAATCCAAGCCAGAAGAAACTGGAACATAAGGCCAGAGTGGACCAGTGCTGACCTGATGAGGGCTCTTTCTAACCTTGTCGGGTCCGCCGCCAGCCGACCCGAACAGCCCTAGCCTCGTCAGTCTCTCCCTTGGTGGGCGAGCGAATTGCCCGGATTCCTCTTTCCCTCCGGTCCCCGTTGGGAGAAGAAAGGGGAAGAGAGCCGTGAAGAGAGGTGAGCACAGCCGCTGGCCCCAACCAGCCCAGTTAAAGGACACTCAGACGCGGCGGGGGTTCTGTCGAGCAGTTCCGTTTATTATCACACAAGCACTTGCTTTTAAAGGCAAATGGGGGAGGGAGGTTTTTTTACATCCTCCAATCAGCTTAAAGGTTACGAGAGCATGCATCCTGTCTCAATGCCTAGCTATTGCAATCACTCAGTGTTCACCAGCGGAAGCGTGTATTTGGCCAATAAGGGCTAAGGCAAGGTTCCCGCAGACACTCCCACCCTACTTCCTCCTGGTGTGGTCTTAGGCTGCCGCATTAATACGCCTTTGTGGGCCCATAATGGCACCACTTGTAATGTCACTTAAGGTGGCGTTAGTTTTTAAGGCCCGACATAACCTGTTCCTGTAAACCTGAGATCAGCCCTGGAGCAGCCTGGAGCAGGCCAAGTCTACAGGTGTAGAGCTCCCAGCTTCAGCGCCGGTCAGAGTTGAGAGGGCACAGAGCCAGCCAGCCCATTATAAAAGGTCATTCAGGGGCTTCGGGAACACAAATGTCCAGGCCAGTTGGGCACTTCCACTTCTCTCCTCATCCGCCAGGCCCCACAGTTGCCAAGCGTAGAAACAGACGCCAAATGGGGAACAGTGCTCCACGGAGCCCCTCTCAGAGCAGTATATCCCCCCAACAGCTGGGGCTTTGGGGCACTTCCCTTGTGAAAACACCTGATTCTAGAGCAGTGGAAATGCACATTTAAAGACATCGTCTCTCAGATCCTCTATTTGACTGAGGATGGCAAATACAAAAAAAACAAAAAAGGTTGACTTGAGCATGTTTCCAGTGGAAATCAATATTTGTGACTCAGTTTAAACGCCTTTGAATTCTTATGCTATTTGTCACCAATACTCTTCCTACAGGAAGGGGAGCCCAAGGAACATCGGCGTTAACTCAATCACCTTCAGAGAGGTAGAGGATGGATACTTGTTTTACAGGTGAGCAAACAGAGGTCTAGAAAGATGAGAGAGGTGCTTTATGCCCCATACTCAGCAACCAAGGTGGGGCTAGAGTTCAGGTCCTCTCACCCACTGTCAGTGCTGTTCTTTCCTCAGCTACGACACAAGGTCAAGTTGGGAGTGTCTAGAACAGGGTGGATAATGCTTCCAAATTAATAGTGCTACTTCACAGAGCTCTCTGGGATAAAGATCCTTTTCATCTAGCAATGTTTTTATCACAAGTCATGAGCGACAGTGTCAGGGCACCACACTGCTCAGTGGCCAACAGGAACAGGTACAAGTGCTGGTTGCACACTTCCTAATTTAAGAAAGAGGAAAAGGGTGCTTGCCATGGATGTGGAGGCCAAGCTACACACAAGTCCTATCAGCAGATGGTGGGCGTATCCTGGTGGGCAGCAGCCACACACCCCCAAGAGCTGACTCTGGGGGCAGCCAGAGGCTCAGAGTTAACCCCTTTCTGTTTCTGTAGTCTGGCTGGCTGCCCAGGAGGGGACCTCTGGGCCATAGCCAAGCTCACGTCTGGGCTGGGCTGGGCCAGCCCCACAGAAGCCAGGGAAGTTATAGCCTACCTTACCCCAAGAGGGGGACCACAAGACCTAGCACAATGGTTCCCAAAGCTGCTGCACATTAGAACCATTTGGGAGAATTTTGTTCTGGGCCCCAACCTAGACCAATTCAATCTGAATCTCTGGGTGGGGCACAGGCAGCAGGACTTCTCAAAGCATCCCCAGGAGATTCTAAGATGCCGCTGATGGATTGCAGATTCACAGGGGGATGGTGTGGAGCAGAGCACCCCAGCCAGGGGCTTCCCAGGCTGAGGGGAAGGAAATACCTCTTTTCTGGGATTCCTTCTACTTGGGACAAAGTGTTTCCTGGTCAAAAGGACATGGGTGTGGGCTAGACGTGGCACTGAAGTGGCCTGCTGCTAATCTGCTAATTACAGGTAAGAATTTGGCTCGAGCACACTTGCTTCCTTGGTGGGCATGATAGCCCACAGTGTATCGTCCTATGAGACAGGGTGAAGTTTGGGCTTTTGAATTCTGGCTGCTCAAGCATCAGGAACGTAATTTAACATCCAGGTTTCCAACCCAATCCCCAGAGATTCTGATTCAGAAGGCTGGGGAAGCTGCTTGTTTAAGAAGCTCTCCAGGTGATTTCCCAACCACTGCAGCCAGCCAGTCCTCCTTCCACAGGAGAGGAGCCTGAGACTCTGAGGTCCCAGCTGCTCAGCTTAGGAGGGCACAGCTGGCAAAAGTGAAAGGCCACGGACTTGGTTCTTGATAGGGTGGGAATATCAGCTCTGCCACTCACTGGCTGGGAGACTTTGGCAGTCTCTTAACCCCTCTGACCCAGCAATTCCACTATTAGAAATTCCTATGAGGCCACAGGCTCCTGGCAGCATGGTTTATAATAGCAAGAGACTGGAACCAACATAATTTCTCATCACGGAGGGACTAGTTGTATGAATGACAACACATCCATGCTGTGGAACACTGTGAAGACTCTAAAAGGAAACCAGCAAAGCAGCAGCTCAGTACATGCTGAGGCAAGAAGTGAACAAAGCAAGGCTGTCCGAGGCTTACACCCTCACCTCTGCCCTGCTCCTGCCTCCTCCACGGCCTCTTTCTTCTCCCTCCCGCCTCACAACCAACAGAAGGCCCTTGTCTGACTCCATCTCTCAAGTGTCTCCAAATCCACGCCTGCCCTTCCATCCTCAGTGTACCGTCTCTACGTGTATCACTGCAACGGCTTCCCAGGTGCCTCCAGCCTTGCCCCTCCCAGCCCAGCCCCACAATGCTACGCATCCTTCCATGCAGACCTGGCCTCTTCACTCCCTCCCATCATTAAATCCCTTCAAGGCTCACCTTTGCCAAATGCTTTAGCAAGTCCTAGAAACTCATTCTCAACCCCTGCTGACTTCCTCATCGGTTGCAACATCCCATCCTTCCACCATGAAAGTTTTCATTCTTAAAATGCATCATGTTTTCTCTCTCACCTCCAGATGTGCTGCTCCCAAACTCCCCGCACCCCTATGCCTAGCCAAAGCCACACACTGTTTAGCTAAGGTGTCACCTCCTTCACAACTTTTCTTGACCCCCCCACCCCTACACCAATGATCCCAGACCATCCGCTTTCTTCCCCCATCACAGCAGGTTTCTCTCCACACTGTAATTGTGTGATTCCTTCTTCCTGGCTTTCAGTGCACCTCAAGCTTTGTGAGAGGAGGGCCTTGACCTGTTTCACCCCTAGATCTCCAGGGCCCAGCATTACCATGAAGCAGATGCTGAATAAATATTTGTCTGGCTAATAAATAATAGCACTCACCACAGTATACTGAGAATTATGTGATCTCATCAATGGTAAATTCTGTGTGACAGGTGCTGAGGATAGAAAGATGAACTGGGCTGTGTCTGGAACATAGGGAATCTGAAAAATAAAAACCAAATGAATATAGGAAGGCTCTCTTCCTCCTGTTGTACATTCGACCATCCCAAGTTCTAACCAGTGTCGGCAAGACTCAGAACATCACATGGCTGTAACTCAAAGCTCATGAAATGGGGTGGAGAAAACAGATGAAATCATCATACAAGCCAAAGAACTTCACTAATAATCAAATTCTCCCTTAGAAAAACATAGGCCACTATGAAAGTTAACTTATTTTTTTCAAATCATACGTATACCCTAAGAAAAATGTTATTTGAAAAAGAATACTAGGTAACTTATGTGTCATTTATTAGTGCTGACGAATATTACCGCTAAACATACTTAGATTTCATGCAAGAATATAGCGTCCTCTTCTTTCTCTTTAATGCGCTTATCACAATTTGCAAAAGCATATTTAGTTCAGTGTTTGTTAAATATCTAACACTATCACTAGCCTTTAAAGCTATGGTAAGGCCAAGGTTAACGTCTGCTTTATATCCCTAACACCCAGCACAGTGATCTAGCACTTAGTAGGTGTTCAATAAATATTTATTATCTGAGTGGATGAATGAACGAATGAATGAACACACAGAAAATACAGCTTGGGAGCTCGTTCATCACTGGGAAAATGCTGAGCGTTAGAAAGGAAAAGGCCATCATGAAACCACACTGAAAGACAAGGAAAAGGACAAGCAGGGATAAACCAAGGTCACGAATGAATCAGATTTTTTTTAAAAAAGGAGAGACAACCAAAAATATGGAACCAAGAAGACAGAAGCTGTAATAGACCATTGCCTGATAAATTCAGAGCATTGTTACACCACCGAGCTGTGAATAAAATCCTGCTTACCTAAACCGTGCTGGTGAGTTTATGCATTGTTTGTGTTTTGCTTAGAAGAGAACACCACGGCTGCCCCGTCAGCCTCCATGTTCAACTGTCCCAATCAACTGCCGGCTGTAATTAGGGAGTGCTGGGAAAAGGACATTGGAGAGAAATCAGCTTGCATATTTTTTCCTTCATTGTAGCTGGCTCATTTGAATGATAATGTATTGCAATCCGGGGTGTAACATTGACTGCCTTGAATAATGAGGCAGCTCTCATGACTCCCAGTACCTGAGCGGCCGGTTAGTTAGTGGCCGGCGACAAAACAAGAAGAGCATCTTTGGGCAATAAAAAGATGATCTCAATGTGGCAGCAGACAGATGCTGGGAAATACCTCGTCATAGGCACCTGTCAGGAGCTTCCACCATTGAGAGCTTCATTTATTTTATTCGTAGTCATTTTTCCAGCTGAGAGACCTTGAAGGCATCTAGCCAGTGGCATCCTAAGGTGATAAAACACTGGGGTAGGCATCCAAAAGAGAAGCAGAAGCCCCATCCCTGGGGGCTGCTTAACACCCACAGAGCCTGCTCTCCATTTCTGAGAATGCAGAGGTAAATCTGGCTCAACTGGGGGGCACAGAACCAGATGGCAGCTGGAGGGCCCTGCCAGTTTGGAGATTTTTCAAATATCACTTTATTTTTATTAACATGGTTATCTCTTGAAAGATAGATACTGGCTCTGGACACCTGAAGCCTAGAACCAGAAGCAGCATGGGGGTGAGCAAGAGGGCAGTCTCTGGAGCCAGACTGCCTGGGTTTGAAGACTGGCCTGCCACTTACCAGCTATGGGGCAGTTGTGTGCCTAGATTTCCTCATCTGTAAAATGGAAAGATGATAGTATTTACCTCACATATGAGGTTGCTATAAGGTTTAATTGCATAAATCAGGGTAAAGCACTTAAAACAGTGCCTCATACATGTTCAGTGCCCAATAAATATTGGCTATTATCAGTACTGTTCTGTGCAAATGCCAGGAGACACTGACCTCCAGGGAGCAAAGCATGACTTAAAGAGATTAGTGTAGGCTCTGACAGGGCATGCTCAGCAAGATACTAGCTGAGAGACCTTGGGCAAGTTACTTAACTTCCTGAGCCTCAGTTTCCTCAAATGTTAAATGGGAATACCTAACAGTAACTACTTCATAGGGTTGTTATGAGGGATTAATTAAATAATGCATGCACTTAAAACAGTACCCGGCACACAGAACATACTCAATAAATGTTGGATAATAATAATAATGCTAGTATTATGCTACAATTATTATTGTTGTTGTTGTTGTTGTTGTTGTTGTTGTTGTTGTTGTTGTTGTTGTTGTTAGAAGCCACCATGAGGAGTTTGGTCTTTAGACGGCAGGCAATGGGTTGTCATGAAATGTTCATCAAGGATTTATATGTCTGTGTGTCTGTGCTTGAAACCTCAGCCTGGCAGCAAGATCAAATGTGAACTAGAAAGGTTAAGTCCAGGAAGGGAGACTAGTCAGGAGGCTCCTGCAATGACCAAATGCCCAAGGCTAAAGGTGGTGATCACAAAGTCATGCTTAAAAATTCCTTAAATAACCAGGATCTAAACACTTGCAATTAACTTATTTTATTTGTTTTTCTGCTATGCCATCCCCTTCCCTGGGGTGCTGTGGAAAAGGCCTAGTTTGCTTGGAAAAAGTGACAAGGTAAATGTAGAAAGCTCTTCTCTCTCTTCCTCTCCCCCTCCCCCAGCCCTCACTCTAGTACATATTGTTTAATTTGTCTCAACTTAAATATGCAGTTCGGCTCTATTAATAATATATCATACCAAGACTTCGTAAAACCTTTCTGGAACAAGACATGATATTAATATACAGATAAATCATGTCAGTGATTTGGAGTTGGGGGTAGGAAGGGAGTAGCAAGAGGTAAAGATGTTTTGAATTTTTGCCTAGACACCTACCCTGATAAAAGCACTTGGTACCAATGGCATAGATCTTCTGGGCCCAGGGTCTCAGAAACCTCACAGGAAACAGACTATAGCTGCTTCCCTGCTTTGATGCCCACCCCCCACCCGCTTCATTGAGTCTACCATCATTTCTAAATGCTCTTTCACACAGGAGGTCTGGGCCCATCCCACTCTCCCCACCCCAGGACACCACACACCTTCTCCATGGGTCCTCAGGGCTTGTCAGCTGAGCTGGATGCATGAATGGTAAAACATGCAGAACTGGAGCCCAGACAGTGCTCATCATCCTGTCACCAGGACAAAGGGAAGAAATCCCATTATGTCACCTTCCACAAGCGAGAGACAGCAACAATTTCCCCCATAAACACTGCACTGACACTGTTATGATATATCTCAAGCACCTCTAATCAGCATGGAAGTGGAGACACTGCGGAAGCTCTTCTGCCTGAAAGATACCATTCAGCTGGAACTGTGGTCTCCTGTCGTTATTGAAATGACCTGGCTGGGAGCAACCCCTACTCTACACCCATCACATCAAATACAAATATATATACGTGGCATCTTCTGTCTTTTCAAAGTACACACATGTTGCTCATTTATTTTGAGTGAGATCAGAAGTCAGGAACATTTAAATTCAGTTACTACATGTGCCCTGTATTTGCTCATTGCCCTCTCTGTATTTTCTCCCCTCCAAATTTTAAAAAGGGAAAACATTTTTATTTCTTCAGAAAGTACTTTTCTTTCTCTAGTTTTGCAGAGGGCAAAGGCTTTTATTTCTATAACTTCTTCTTGCCAACAGCAGCAAGGGGCTTGAGTATCTAAACTGTGATCAACACTATCCAACTATGAAAATATTTTTAGTTTAAAACCCATTTGCTCTTTCCCTTCAAGTTATTTATCAATTACAAAGGGAAACAAGGTACCTTGCCATGAGGAGATCTGGTAGACACCACTGAAACCACGTGACCAAACTCAACATCACCAATAAAGAGACAAACTGACATCATGTGCTTCCTAATACGATGTACTGAGAAGGACATACCACTTCTGTGACCTTCAAGTTGTGCAAAGATGCACAACTTAAATCCAATAGTGAGGAAATACCAGGCAAACCCAAGTTGAAGGACTTCTACAAAACAACGTCTCTACTCATCAGAAATGTCACTGTGAAAAACAAATCCAGATTGAGGAACTGTTCTAGATTAGAGGAGACTAAAGATGACTGTAAGCTAGATTGTAATATTGTATCCATGTTAAATACCAAGAATTTGATGACTGCACTGTGGTTTTATAACAGAACTCCCTTGTTCTTAGGAGAAACATGCAAAAGTATTTGGAAGTAAATGGCATGATGTATGCAACGTGCTCTTGAATGGCTTAGCAAATTACAATAAAAATGTTCATATGTATGTAAAGGGCATATACATAGAGAGAGAAAACAAATGTGGCAAAATATTAACAGTTAGTAGGCCCACCTGAAGGATAAATAGGTGTTTGTTGCACTATTCTTGAAACTTTTCTGTAGGTCTGAAATTTTAAAACAACAAGTTGCAGAGGGCAGAAAAAACTATTTAACAAAAGAAGATGGAGTATCAAATAAAATACAGAAAAATACCTTTCTGAGAGTAGGGGTAAAATAGCATTTCTTAAATAGGGCACCAGACACACAAACTATAATAGAAATGTTGACAGATTATATTGCACTATAATTAAAATTTTTTTCATTAAATTAAACTTTAAAAAAATGAAAAGTCAAAATGAAGAAAACATATTTGCAACATACAAAACCTACAATGCTTTGGTGTCCAGAATATGTAAAGAATGCTTTTCACACTAAGCCACTAGCAAATTAGGTAAAATACATAAGTATTTCAGAGCAGAGGAAACACATGGCTCATAGATAGAAGAAAAGATGCTCAACCTAAATAGCAACTAGGGAAATGAAAATGAAGACCACAATGAGGTGACAATTTACACCTAATCTGGCAAAACTTAACAAGTTAACAGTACATGGTGGAAAAATTTAGATCAACAAAACTCATATCCTGCTAAATGGAAGTGTAAATTGGTGCAGGGGTCACTTTGGAAAAAAATTTGGCATATTTGTCACTAGCTGTTCACCAAATCCATTTCACTTTCTTCCACGGCACACAGAAAGACTACATTTCCCAGCCTCCTTTGCAGACAGGTTTGGCCATATGACTGAGTTCTGGGCCAATGGAATATAAACAGAAATGATTCTGTGCCACTTCCCAGACTTGCCAATAAAAGTTCCTGTGTGATTCTCCAGGCTCTCCCTTCCCCAGCCGTTCGCTTCCATGGTGACTTCAGATGCCTCATTCTCAAGACGAAGAGCTTCCATCATCCTGGATTCCTGAGAGACTGGGCAGAGGGGAGCACACCTCCTCAACCCACCTCCCCATCTCCAAATGGACTTCTGTAGGGTTAAGCTTTCAAGATTTTGTTTGCTTGTTTTTTTGTGACAGCAACTAGTATCACTTTTTTTTTTTTAAAGGCTTTAAGTTGAACATGTGCATACCCTGGGACCCAGGAACTCAGCTCTAAGTAGATGCCCCAGAGAAATTCTTATACATGTACACAAGGAAGGAACATATGTAAGTGTTCTTAGCACCATAGGTTGATATAGCAAGTAACTGGGGTGGTGGGGGGAAGCCCATTGAAAGAGAATAGAAAAATAATTGAGGTAGAAAAAAATTATACAATGGCATATTATATAGCAGTTAAAATAACCAAAGTACAGGGCCGACCCCGTGGTGCACTCGGGAGAGTGCGGCGCTGGGAGCGCAGCGACGCGCCCGCCGTGGGTTCGGATCCTATATAAGAATGGCCGGTGTGCTCCCTGGCTGAGTACCGGTCATGAAAAAGACCAAAAATAATAATAATAATAATGACAAAGTACAACTGCACATGACAATATGGATGAATTGTACAAATATAAATTTGAGGAAAAAAAACAAGCCTCAGAAGTCTACATAAAAGCTATCATACTGGATATAAAGTTCAAAAACAAACAAAACTAAGCAAGTATTGTCTAAGCATGCACACATTCGTTTTAAAAATATTTGATGTAGGGCAGCTACATACAGGTATTTAGGTTGTACACTGCACAAGAGTACGTCATCCAAAAGGGTGCCATTATAGACATGTATTAATTTATGTGAGAGTGCGTGGGTGGGCACGGAGATGTGGCCTCTGGGCAGGGGCTTGGAGCAGCAGACAGCAGCCCCTTCAGGAAAGTGAACGTGCTCACCTCCCTGGCACACACTCTGCCCACATTCCTGTGTTACTTCCCTCAGAGGCTAACCCCTCTTGGAGGCCTCATCCCTCCCCCTGCCCAATTCTAAACTCAAGTTGGGGCAGAGGGAGGGAGTGGGAAGTGATTTGGGCACATTACCGGAGGCACAGGACCTGCCTTGGCAGGTGGCGAGCAGGCAAGAGTGAGGATCCTGTGTGCACACAGCCGGGAGCCCTGCGGGAAGAGTCTCTGGGCAGAGCCAGGGAAAGGCCACTGCATGTGATTATTCAGATGATACAATAATATTCTGACCTAATTCCTGTTCCTGTTATTGTTGTTTTTGTGTGTTTGTTTTTTCTTGTGGAAATGGCACTAAGCATTGGAGGTACAGGATGTGTAAGAAGCTCTAGTTTTTCAAACCAGGCCCTTGACAGACCTGTGCCACTTGTCACGGGATTTTCTGATCTTCCCCACATTGTTAAAACATGCTGGTCACAGGTCCCTTCCACTCAGGCTGCATGGTCTGACTCTCTAATCCGCTCTAGTGTGTTCAGTTGAGCCAAGAGGCCGATACTTATTCTTCTCAGAAAAGATTCCGACTGGGGGCTTCTGAAGACAAGGCCTTCACTGAGGGAAGGACACAAGGGCAGGGAATCTGAGCACCGGGGCAAGGCGCATGAACGGGCTGCTCCTGATCCTCGAGGTCCTGGTTCTCGCCTCACAGGCAGGGCCCAGCTGCGCCCTTGTAAAAATGGCCATCGAGTTAGCAAAACTGGACAAAGCTGTGAGATTCCCAAGGACATCACAACAAGAACAAATGAAGCCTCTCGCATCTCACACACTCTCCTCTGAGATGGAGTCAGAAGCTGAGTTCTACTGGGCCGCTGTCCCCTCCCTGCGTGGGACACTCGCTTTCCTCCTCTGTCAAGTGGGGTTAATAGCACCCACCTCACAGCTTCTCTTGAGAGTCAGATGAACATAATGTGCATGAAGTGCCTGTCCTGTTGTCTGGCACCCACTAGACATTAGATACTTTGAAGACACTAGACATTAAGCTACTTTTATTATCACTATTCTTACACATAAAGTCCTCCATTTTCATATACGTGGCCAAAAAAGACCAGTTTGCACTCCCCCATTGCACGTCCTCCTCAGGGGTCCCCTCTTCCTCACTCCTCCCTCCTGCCCATCCTCCCCACCACAGTCCTCTCATCTAATGTAAAAACCTTCAAGCATCAAGGCGAGTGGATTCAAATCCCAGGTCAGCTACTCATCAGCTGGGTCACCTTGGAAAGTATACTTAACTTCTTTGATCCTCAGTTTCCCCACGTGTAAAAAGAGGGTAACAATAATACATACCCCTTAGGAATGCTGTGAGGATGAATTGAGATAATACATGAAAAGCATTTAGAACGGAGCTTGGCACATAGTAATGGCTCAATAAATCCTATGCACTGTGACATCACTTTATTTTTTTTTTTTTTTTTTTTTAATTTTATTTTGTCGATATACATTGTAGCTGATTATTGCTCCCCATCACCAAAACCTCCCTCCCTTCTCCCTCCCCCCCTCCCCCCAACAATGTCCTTTCTGTTTGCTTGTTGTATCAACTTCAAATAATTGTGGTTGTTATATCTTCTTCCCCACCCCCCCCCCGGTTTGTGTGTGTATGTGTGTGTGTGAATTTATATATTAATTTTTAGCTCCCTCCAATAAGTGAGAACATGTGGTATTTCTCTTTCTGTGCCTGACTTGTTTCACTTAATATAATTCTCTCAAGGTCCATCCATGTTGTTGCAAATGGCAGTATTTCATTCGTTTTTATAGCTGAGTAGTATTCCATTGTGTAGATGTACCACATTTTCCGTATCCACTCATCTGATGATGGGCATTTGGGCTGGTTCCAACTCTTGGCTATTGTAAAGAGTGCTGCGATGAACATTGGGGAACAGGTATACCTTCGACTTGATGATTTCCATTCCTCTGGGTATATTCCCAACAGTGGGATGGCTGGGTCGTATGGTAGATCTATTTGCAATTGTTTAAGGAACCTCCATACCATTTTCCATAGAGGCTGCACCATTTTGCAGTCCCACCAACAATGTATGAGAGTTCCTTTTTCTCCGCAGCCTCGCCAGCATTTATCGTTCATAGTCTTTTGGATTTTAGCCATCCTAACTGGGGTTAGATGGTATCTCAATGTGGTTTTGATTTGCATTTCCCGGATGCTGAGTGATGTTGAGCATTTTTTCATATGTCTGTTGGCCATTTGGATATCTTCCTTAGAGAAATGCCTACTTAGCTCTTTTGCCCATTTTTTAATTGGGTTGCTTGTTTTCTTCTTGTAAAGTTGTTTGAGTTCCTTATATATTCTGGATATTAATCCTTTGTCAGATGTATATTTTGCAAATATTTTCTCCCACTCTGTTGGTTGTCTTTTAACTCTTTTAATTGTTTCTTTTGCTGTGCAGAAGCTTTTTAGTTTGATATAATCCCATTTGTTTATTTTTCCTTTGGTTGCCCGTGCTTTTGGGGTCGTATTCATGAAGTCTGTGCCCAGTCCTATTTCCTGAAGTGTTTCTCCTATGTTTTCTTTAAGAAGTTGTATTGTCTCAGGGTGTATATTTAAATCCTTAATCCATTTTGAGTTGATTTTAGTATACGGTGAGAGGTATGGATCTAGTTTCATTCTCCTGCATATCGATATCCAGTTATCCCAGCACCACTTGCTGAAGAGGCAGTCCCTTCCCCAGTGAATAGGCTTGGTGCCTTTGTCGAAGATCAGATGGCAGTAAGTGTGTGGGTTGATTTCTGGATTCTCTATTCTATTCCATTGGTCAGTGTGTCTGTTTTTATGCCAGTACCATACTGTTTTGGTTATTATAGCTTTGTAGTATAGCTTAAAGTCAGGTAGTGTTATGCCTCCAGCTTTATTTTTATTGCTCAGCATTGCTTTGGCTATTCGTGGTCTTTTATTGTTCCATATAAATGTCTGAATAGTTTTTCCCATTTCTGAGAAAAATGTCTTTGGAATTTTGATGGGGATTGCATTGAATTTGTATATCACTTTGGGTAGTATGGACATTTTCACTATGTTGATTCTTCCAATCCAAGAGCATGGAATATCTTTCCATCTTCTTGTATCCTCTCTAATTTCTCTCAGCAGTGGTTTGTAGTTCTCATTATAGAGATTTTTCACCTCCTTGGTTAACTCAATTCCTAAGTATTTTATTTTTTTGGTGGCTATTGTAAATGGGCAGGCTTTCTTGATTTCTCCTTCTGCATGTTCACTATTGGAGAAAAGAAATGCTACTGATTTTTGTGTGTTGATTTTGTATCCTGCTACTGTGCTGAAATCATTTATCAATTCCAACAGTTTTTTTGCAGAGGTTTTAGGCTGTTCGATATATAGGATCATGTCATCTGCAAACAGGGACAGTTTGACTTCATCTTTTCCAATCTGGATGCCCTTTATTTCCTTCTCTTCTCTGATTGCTCTGGCTAGTACTTCCAACACTATGTTGAATAGGAGTGGTGAGAGTGGGCATCCTTGTCTAGTGCCTGTTCTTAAAGGAAAAGCTTTCAGCTTTTCCCCATTCAGGATGATACTGGCAGTGGGTTTGTCATATATGGCTTTAATTATGTTGAGATACTTTCCCTCTATACCTAACTTATAGAGGGTCTTTGTCATGAATGAGTGCTGAACTTTATCAAATGCTTTTTCAGCATCTATAGAGATGATCATATGGTCCTTGTGTTTGAGTTTATTAATATGGTGTATCACATTTATTGATTTGCGTATGTTGAACCAACCTTGCATCCCTGGGATGAATCCCACTTGATCGTGATGAATAATTTTTCGTATGTGTTGCTGTATTCTGTTTGCTAGTATTTTAGTGAGGATTTTTGCATCTATATTCATCAAGGATATCGGCCTGTAGTTTTCTTTTTTGGTTATATCTTTACCTGGTTTTGGTATCAGGATGATGTTTGCTTCATAGAATGAGTTTGGGAGATTTGCGTCCGTTTCAATCTTTTGGAATAGTTTGTAAAGAATCGGTGTCAATTCCTCTTTGAATGTTTGGTAAAATTCTGCTGTGAATCCATCTGGTCCTGGGCTTTTCTTTGTTGGGAGCCTTCTGATAACAGCTTCAATCTCCTTTATTGTTATTGGTCTGTTCAAATTTTCTACGTCTTCACGGTTCAGTTTTGGGAGCTTGTGTGTGTCCAGAAATTTATCCATTTCCTCCAGATTTTCAAATTTGTTGGCGGATAGTTGTTTATAGTAGTCTCGAATGATTCCTTGTATTTCAGATGAATCAGTTGTAATATCGCCTTTTTCATTTCTAATTTTTGTTATTTGAGTCTTCTCTCTTCTTTTTTTTGTTAGCCATGCCAATGGTTTGTCAATTTTATTTATCTTTTCAAAAAACCAACTTTTTGATTCGTTGATCTTTTGAATTGTTTTTTGGTTTTCAATTTCATTCAGTTCTGCTCTGATCTTAATGATTTCTTTCCGTCTGCTAACTTTAGGATTGGATTGTTCTTGTTTTTCTAGTTCTTTAAGGTGAAGTGTTAGGTTGTTCACTTGCCATCTTTCCATTCTTCTGAAGTGAGCATTTAATGCAATAAATTTTCCCCTCAATACTGCTTTTGCAGTATCCCACAGGTTTTGGTATGATGTATCATTGTTTTCATTAGTTTCAATAAACTTTTTGATTTCCTGCTTGATTTCTTCTTGGACCCATATGTCATTAAGTAGAATGCTGTTTAATTTCCATGTGTTTGTATAGTTTCCAGAGTTTCGTTTGTTATTAATTTCTAGTTTTAATCCATTGTGGTCTGAGAAGATACATGGGATAATTCCAATTTTTTTGAATTTATTGAGACTTGATTTGTGACCTAATATGTGATCTATCCTGGAGAATGATCCATGTGCTGATGAGAAGAATGAATATTCTGAGGTTGTTGGGTGGAATGTTCTGTAGATATCTGCCAATTCCAATTGGTCTAGAGTCTTGTTTAGATCTTGTGTTTCTCTACTGATTCTTTGCCTAGATGATCTGTCTAATATTGACAGTGGAGTGTTCAGGTCCCCTGCTATTATGGTATTAGTGTCTATTTCCTTCTTTAGGTCTAATAGAGTTTGTTTTATAAATCTGGCTGCTCCAACATTGGGTGCGTACATATTTATGATTGTTATGTCTTCTTGATGGATCAGTCCTTTTATCATTAAGTAGTGTCCCTCATTGTCTCTTTTTATGGTTTTTAGTTTAAAGTCTATTTTGTCAGATATAAGAATAGCCACTCCAGCTCGTTTTTCTTTTCTGTTTGCATGGTAAATCTTTTTCCATCCTTTCACTCTTAGTCTGTGTGAATCTTTATGGGTGAGGTGGGTCTCTTGTAGGCAGCATATAGTTGGGTCCTGCTTTTTGATCCAGTCAGCCAGTCTGTGTCTTTTAATTGGGGAATTTAAGCCTTTAACATTAAGAGTTGTTATTGAAAGGTGTTGATTTATTCCTAGCATTTTATTGGTTGTTTGGTTGTCTTAGGTGTCTTTTGTTCCTTGCTTTCTGATTTACTGTTTGGTTTCTTTGTTTGTTGGTTCCTTAGGTTGTAGATAGTGTTTTTGTTAGCTTGTTTTCTCTTCATGAATGCCATTTTTATTGTACTAGCGGGTTTAGATTTTTCTTAGGTTTTTATGACAGTGGTAGTTATTTTTCAGGAACCAAACCCAGTACTCCCTTGAGGATTTCTTGTAAGGGTGGTCTTGTGGTAGTGAACTCCCGCAGTTTTTGTTTGTCTGTGAAATATACTATTTGCCCCTCATTTCGGAAGGATAGCCTTGCAGGGTAGAGTATTCTTGGCTGGCAATCTTTGTCTTTTAGTATTTTGAAAATATCATCCCATTCCTTTCTAGCTTTTAGGGTTTGTGATGAAAAGTCTGATGTTAACCTGATTGGGGCTCCCTTATAGGTGATTTGACGCTTCTCTCTTGCAGCTTTTAAGATTCTCTCTTTGTCTCTGAGTTTTGCCAATTTGACAATGACATGTCTTGGAGAAGGCCTTTTTGGGTTGAATACGTTTGGAGATCGTTGAGCTTCCTGGATCTGAAGATCTGTGATTTTTCCTATACCTGGGAAGTTTTCTGCCACTATTTTGTTGAATATGTTTTCAATGGAATCTCCATTTTCCTCCCCTTCTGGAATACCCATGACTCGGATATTTGAGCGCTTGAGGTTGTCTGATATCTCTCTCAGATTTTCTTCCATGTCCTTGATTCTTTTTTCTTTCTTTTTGTCTGCTTGTGTTATTTCAAACAGCCCATCTTCAAGTTCAGAGGTTCTCTCTTCAACTTCGACAAGCCTGCTGGTTAAACTCTCCGTTGTGTTTTTTATTTCGCTGAATAACTTCTTCAGTTCAGCAAGTTCTGCTACATTTTTTTTCAGGACATTGATTTCCTTGTATATTTCCTCTTTCAGATCCTGTATACTTTTCCTCATTTCATCATGATGTCTAGCTGAGTTTTCTTGTATCTCATTCAGTTTCCTTAGAATTATCACTCGAAATTCCTTGTCAGTTATTTCAAGGGCTTCTTGTTCTATAGGATCTAGAGTATGAGATTTATTAACTTTTGGTGGTGTACTTTCTTGATTTTTTGTATTTCTGGTGTCTTTTTTTTGGTGTTTATTCATTGTGGCCGGGGGTTTCACAGTCCACCGGTTTGAGACTAATGACTAACTAGGATGTTGCTGTGGTTGCCAATTTCGTATGGCTCCCGCCGTGACTGCTCAGTTGGCCTCTAGTGTCTTGTGTGTGTGGTTGCCTCGGGTCTTGGGCTTCTCCGGGGATCCACCTTTCTGGTCAGCTTTTACTCTGCTGGGCTGGTGGATCACGTACCACAGGGTGTGTGATCTCTGTTGAGCTTTCACTTTCTGTACAGGACTTCTCCCCGTTCCGTGTGTTCTGGCCCAGGCTGTTAGATCGTGCAGTGGCGACCCCACCGGGTGTATGGTTTCTGTCGAGTCTCCGCCTCCCTGGCCGCACGTCTCCCCCCTCTGTGCACACTGTGCTGGGCTGGGGTGTGTCTTCTGCACCCCTCGTCTATCAGCTGGGCCTTCAAGACCCTGCTTAGCACCGCCTCGCCCAGGAAGTCTACCAGGTTTCTGCTAGGCACAGACGACCGGTCTCTCTGGGTGCCTTTGTAGCACTGTGTAGATCTTTCTCGGGTCTTGTTCACCTTTGTATCCCCCCGGTATAAATCGAGTCTAGTGCCCGCCTGCAGCCTGGTCTCCGGCAGGTTCAAGCGGACCTGGGAACTCTCCTACCACACTATTCCCAACCAGAAATTCCTTAGGCTTTTTTCCAAACTGGTGGTCGCAGAGATGGTATCTGCCTCCCAGTAACAGGAAGTTTACCGGGCCGGAGTCCAGGGTGTGGTGGAGTGACAGTCGGCCCGCCCGTACTTGCTAGCCCTCCCAACACTGGTCGGGACGCCCCACACCCCCAGCCCCGCCAGAGAACCGCGGAGGGAGTGGGAGAGGAGGCCGGCTGCAGGGTCCGGAAAGCCCCGCGCCAGGCCAAGCAAATGGGCTCAGTGATGGCCGAGCAGGGCGGAGCTGCCCGCACCTGGGAAAATGGAGGCAGCACCGTGGCACTGAGTGGCCTGGTGGTGCAGGTGAGAGCCGCGTGGGCATCCACCCCCCGAACAGAGCTGTGCCAGGGATCACTCACAGTGCTGTGCCAGGTCGGGCGCTCGCTCTGTCTCTGGTTTGTTGCCTTCCGTGTTCTCGGCGCTGCCGCCTCGGGCTGTTCAGTCGCGGCGCCGCTCGGGCGCTCCCAGGAATCTTCTTTAATGCCGGCCTGAAACCTCGAATCCTGAATAGGGCAGCTGGCCGCCTTCAGTGCGGCCCCAGCCTCCGGGATCCTGGCTGCATCCACAGCAGCCCTGGCGCCGTGTTCCCTGTTTCAAGACTCGCTTTTGCAGCTAAGAATCAGTTCTTTTCCTGCTCCACACTTCAAAGCTGTTGCCTGTAAATGAGGCAGCCTCTCCTGCCGGGGGCAAAGTGGCGTTGAGCCCCCACGACCGGCCAGCAGCAGCAGCAGTCCTCCCTTAAGAGATGGCCAGAGGAAGGCCCACAAGTTTCCCGGCTGCCTGAGGCCCAGTGGCTGCCTTTTCCACCTCAGCTACTCCGCGCCAGCCGCCGCAGCCGCCGCCATCTTGAAACGTGACATCACTTTAAAAAATGATAACTTTTATCTATATGTTTTTATATAGAGATCTTTATATGTATAATATAAATATAAGCACATACATATACATATAGAGAGAGAAAGACTGACTAAGGAATTGGCTCATGTGATTATGGAAGCCAGCCAGTCCAAAACCCACAGAGTAGGCCTTCAGGCTAGAGACCCAGGAAAGAGCTGATGTTGCAGTTCGAGTGTGAAGGCCTTCTGCTAGCAGAGTTCCCTCTTTTGAGGGGAGATCAGTCTTTTTCTTAAAAGCCTTCAACTGATTGGATGAGGCCCACCCGCATCATGGAGGGTAATCTGCTTTACTCAAAGTCTACCGATTTAAATATTAATCTCACCCAAAAAAATACCTTCACAGAAACATCGAGAACAGTATTTGACCAAATATCTGGGTACTATGGCCTAGCCAAGTTGACACATAAAATTAACCATTACAAAATCCAACACAAAACCACTCTTTATGCTATATATTCCAATGACCCTTGTTTCCACATGAAGTTCATAACTGTGCCTTCTGAACCATCCTTTAAAAACCCAGACCCTCAAGAGAGGACAAAGATCCTGGCCCTCCACCTCCTGCCCTCTCTGCCTCCAGGCCATGATGTGGACCAAGGTCTCAGGGCCCTCCAGACCTTCCTCTAAGGACTGTGTAAGCACAGGTTGAATTGCTATTTCTCCGCTTTTTGATTAGGTTGCAAGCTTCACCCACATTAATTCGCAGATGTTCTTTTAGTTCTAACACTTGTTATTAAACGGATCATCACCCTGAAGAATAGCACTCAGTACCATTTCTCAGGAAGTCATTCTTTAAGCCAGAACCCTCATTCCCACTTGCCTGATATATCACCAGATATCTATTTTCCCTCCCAGGACTCTAGGAGGGTGGGAGGATGTCCACAAAGCCATTTTACAAGGTGGTTCAGGGGAAGTCAGGAAAACTTCCCTGAGAAGGGCAGGATTATGCCCAAAGCCAAAAAGTGAGCAGGAATCAAGTCAGTTCAGAAAGAGACTGAGAGAAGGCAGGAAAGAGAGCAGCAGGCAAAAACACCTTGTGGAGGGGAAGAAGCGGTCAGCTTTGGGGGCCTCACCCGAATCCCCGAGGGCCCCTGCAGACTAGTCAGGGACACCTCATGGTTTCCTGGGTCTCTCTGCCTGCAGAGCATTTTCTGGCTATTGCAGCACTAACAGGTGAGAGGTGGAGGTAGCTTGGACTAGGGTGGTTGCATTGATGGAGAGAAGGTGGAGAGACTCAGATGGATGTTTATAGAGGGGAAATGGACAGACATGCTGCATATGCAGGGAAGAGAAATGGAGATAGTGGGCGGAGGTTGGTTATTATGAGCAGATACGAATACCCATGGGAACTCATCTCCAGAACTGGTTCTCTCTGCCTTTCCCACAATCAAATCCAGGAGTCTCTGGACATTCCAACTGCCACTTCTGGTCAACCTAGACAGCGAAGTTCATCTCCACTAGAGAGTAATAGACAAATGCCCAGGAGTATGGGGTCTCTTGATCAGCAGTTACCTAGGGGTCTGACCAAGAACCCAGGGCTGGAATGGTTCCAAGACCTGCTAGGCAGCCTTCAGAGCCTATTCTAAGAGGATAGTGTCCACAGGGTTGGGCTCTCGGCTAAAATAGCTCCTTTCACAATTTTTTTCTTTCATTGCCTTCCCATAGAGGATTATAGATAGCTGAAGTTTGTGAGTTGGATTACTTCCATCCATAAAATAAAGACTATAAAATCTTTTCACCCTAATCAGAAAAAGACACCCTTTTGTCCCACTGTATCCATCAATATGTCATATTTAACAGTTACAATTATTGACATGTACATAAAACATTTTGTGACAGAGAAATAGCTTCCTGTAAAGTGTTTATTCTTTTTTATTGATAACCAGTTTGCTTCCCTAGCCCTATCAAGAGAATACAGACCACTAACAAGAGATCAGATCTATTTATACAACTTCCTACAATCACTCCTTCTACACTGGGGCTCTGGGTTAGGCCCTGTCTTTTCAATTTCAGCATCAGTGGGAGCTTAGAGCCCCAAAGCAGGGTCATATTATTTCTGTAATGAGGAAAGTATAATTGTAATAGTATCATTTACAACACTCTTTCATTTTTCTTCTTCGAAACAGACGGTGCTACCGTGTGCCTATGACTTGAATCTTTAAAACAGAAAAACTTTAGCTGCAGAGGAATATTAATCAAAGGATCTGCCTGCATTGCATGCAGTGCCAGGTGGGTACTGTACATAATGATAATAATAATAATGTCTTAATAATAACTATAAATATCATTGCTACCTTTATTTAATGCCTACTGTGTGCCAGGCATTTTACTGAAGTCACAATTTACAGTTGGGCCCTGCATAAAGATGTCTGGCTGAGAAGCAAGTGGGGTCTGAAATCCAAACCCTTTGTCCTTGTGCAGGCTGTGCCTTCCCAAAGCAAGGGGTGCCTTTTTGTAATGTGTTTTGATATGCACTAGTAGATGCCTTGCTTATTTATATGTCATTTCTAATCCCTAAGACATCAGTACATTTCACCAATAAGGAAACTCAAGTCTCCCTCACTTGAAAACTCATATATTTTCTCTCATGCAACCTTGCCTTTCTACAAAAAGAGAATCTACAGATCTATGGATAGAATTATAATTTTTATAATTCTAAAGGAACATCAACCAGAAACAGAACTGATTCATTTGTTCATATTATAAATACTTATTCACCTACTCTGCAGAGTCTGTGGAGACTAGGAGGTTGAAACCTACAATGGTCCTCAGGAACTTACATCCTCCTGAGAAAGACAAAATGTCTGAACCAATAACTACAATCATGAAGAGAACAGGAGTTCAACAGAGGGAGAAATTCAGCTCTGACATGCTCAGATGGAACTCCAGAGAAGCCTTGAAGGATGAGAAAATTGGATATGCAAGTGGTGGGGTGGGGAGGATTCCAGGCAAAGGCAAGAAAGCCCCACCCACGAGATGAAAGGCAACCTCCTTTATCCCTGTTCAGGCCTCAGCCTCCTGCTGCATTCCCCTGGGGATCGCGGGGTCCTTTCTGTCTCCCTGCCTTCTCCACCCTGCTGAGGCTCTGTGGCTCCTCCACCCACCCACCCACCCACAACACTGTAAGCTTGCACAGGCCCCCAGGCCCCTTCTTTGCACTCACACTGGCCAGTTGAGGTCTGTGAGAATAAAGTGCCCCAATGATGTCGATGGGGCCCCAGCATCAGTGTCACCCTGCTCCGGACCCTCAGTGGCTCCCCCAGGCCTTCCTGGCTCTCCAGCCACTCCTCACAGCTCCCCAGTCAAATCCGCAGCCCTCCCCCAGGGCCGCTGCCCTCCTGTCCCACTTCCCGGCCACTCAGGGCCTGAGGCAGGGCCGTGGCTCTTCTCGCTGCCCCCCTGCCACCCTACAGGTTTTCCCAGTGTCCCTGTCCTGGAGAGGGAAGGCTGGCACCCTCCATTCAGTGCTCGAGACCTCTCTCTCTGGCTCCACCAGCAGTGTCACTGGGTAATTCTGTCCTCTGCCTCCATTCTCTACCTCTTCTTTCACTTTCTTTTAGTCACCCAATTATGTACTGAGTATTTCCCACATGCCAGACACTGCCATGGGGGCTCAGCACACAGACGAAAATGAAAAAAGCAGACAAACGCACTTGCCCACGGGGAGGTGACAGTCTACTCACCTTCCCCTCATCTCTTCATCCTCAGCACTGGACAGGCTGCAGCCCTCAATGTGCTTCGAGGCCTCCAATGCCTCCAACTTGCCCAGGCTTTACCTCTGCACTACCCTTCCCTGGACTGTCTCTCCCACCCCATCCCTCCTTAGCCTTCCTGCCTCCCACCCAGGTGGATCTGGATCCCAATCCGGACCCTCCTGTGTGCTCTGGCCTGTCCCACAGCTATCAGCACCCACCTGCTGCAAGAGGCAACAACTTTCAGTCTCCCTGATTAAACTGTAAGAGCCTGCAGTCCCAAACTGTGTCTCCTTGGCCCTCATGTCCTTGGCACCTAACAAAGAACCTGGTGCATAGCAGCTACTCCATGCCTGCTAATCAAAGCACTGAGTACTTAAGTAGGATAATAGTAACTGTCCTCATATGTTCTAGGCACAGTTCTATGCACGTTATCTTACCTCATCCTCTCAACAATCATTCAAGCTAAGTGTTCAGGTGAGCTCCACTCTTAAGAGGAAGAGGGGCTGGCCGGTTGCTCAGTTGGTTAGAGCATGGTGTTATAACACCAAGGTCAAAGGCTGGGATCCTCGTACTGGCCAGCCACCAAAGAAAAAAAGAAGACGAAGAAATTGAGGTTTAGAGAAACTAAGCAACTCACCTTGGTTCACACTAGAAAATGTAGAACCTGAATTCTAACCTCAGTGTCTATGAGCACCAGCTCTTGAGCACCAGCTCTTAACCACCGCTCCACATACTAACATAACACAAGGAATGTTTTATAGTCAAATGATCAGTGAAGGAAAGGAACTAGCATATGAATGCCTACATTGTGCCAGCACCTCAAGTAAATCCTATAATTTAATTCTTACATTGCCTCTCTACCAAGTACCTACTGAATATTGCTGTGCAGAAACTTGACTAATTTGACTGATAGGCTTAGAGAAGTCAAGAAATTCACCCAAGGTCACACAGCAAGTAAATGGTGGGCCTCACTGAATTTGGGGCTAATGACAAAACCCTCTTTCCGGCACACGATTCGGTGCTCTCTAGCAGGCACTGGGGTATCAGCACCCTCTGGGAATACGTGAGCTGAGCCCAGCACCTTGGGAGGGTGGAAAATTCTCTCAATTTCTGTGATGTAATCAACTTGTTTTAAAATTCCTTTCACAGGAGCTTGAAAGGAGGACAAAGCTGGCCTAATTCTTCTTCTTTTCACATGTAAAGGGTTTTGTTTGGTTTTGCTTTGCTTTTTGTGCCTCTGATTCTCATTGCTTTAAATACCAAAATTTGTACTAGACCTCCCTGTGTTTTTAACATAGATTTCTGGTGTTCTAAACTCAAGTAGTGGTTTCTCTGCCTCTGGGAGGCATTATTTCACCTGCAAAAGGCCCTAATCATCCTCCTCAAAACACCAGGCTGATAGGTGACCATAGTTTCTCCCACGCACAGACGCCACCTTAGAAAGAAGGAAGCAGAGGATGAAGCAGCTCCGTAGGGCTCAGGCTTGAAATAGATCAAATGTTTACCAGATACAGACATTTAAAATGAGCAGGACAGAGAAACCACGGACTGACAAGATATTCCTAATGGTGCTGCCCAGAGGAGTGGTATAGGGTGGGAGACAATCACAAGAACATCAGACTGACCATACAAAATAAAGAAGCTGCATTTTCCTGGGTGGGGGCGAGATGGGGAAGCTGAGCGTCCTCCAACAGTCTCCCACCAGCTCTGCCTTGATCTGAGGTTAACGACGGCAGGATGAAATTGCCCACCATGTGGGAATTTGCTTCCCACATCCCCAAGCACTCTCACTCAGGCTCTGTGTCCTCTCAACCCAATTCCAGGGGGCACTCAACCCACTGGATCGTGAGACCCAGCTCTGCCTGGGACTTGGCAGAACTCCTCTGCTCCAGGAAGTGAATAGTTTTCCTCATTCCCACGAAGTAAAAATGTCATGAGAAATGCAAGGGTTGTGCTTGCCGAGGCAAGCTCAGCAGTGCTATTCACAAACCCTGTCCAGCACAAGTGGGAGCTCCCAGTGGCCAGGGGAACCCAGTTTGGGTGGACTCAGATCCAAGACTGGGGAGGGGATGTGCAGGCTCCACTGCACTGAGCAGTTGTAAATAGGCAGGCAGCAGTCAGGGGCTGAAGTGCTTCTCAACCTTCGCAAGCATCAGGCACACCTGGAGGACTTGTTAAAACACAGATGTCTGGGTCCTATCCCCAGAGCTTCTGACTCAACAGTTCTGGGGTGGGGCCCATGAATGTGCACTTCTAGTGAATTCCCAGGAATGCTGCTGCTTCTGGTGGTGGTGCATGCACCACACTTTCAGGAGCACTGCTTTACTGCTACACTCTGTCCGTCAGTCTGTAACTACTAGAACTAGCAGGGGATGACAACGTTACAAAGATCTGCCTTGTATGGTTGCACAGTTTGTACACTGCCCAAAGGTGCCTGGGAGAAAGGGTGAGGAGATGGTAATTGAGTTCATGCTCCACTAGCCAAGCTGTGGGCTCCGCCAAGAGGCTGTGTTGGCCTGGAGAGGGGGTATCATGTGTCCAGAGAAGCACTTTTTTCTAATTCACCCACCCAAAGGGAGCTCCTTTTTCTAATTTGCTCAAAAGCATACATAGGTTCTGGTGGCCTTAAATAAATGCCCCTTACTCACAGGTCCACATACCAGGACATCAAATGCATACCTACTCTAAGGCCCCTGGAAAAGTCACGAGGTCACAGAAGATTCCAGCATTCAGGGAGGTTGGGACGAGTGGCATCCCAACCTCAGTTCTTGCCTCACATGGAAGCTCTCAGTCACATGAGAGACATCATTTCCACAGCCCTAAGGATAATCACGGCATGTGATTCTCTCCCTTCCTGCACAACCCCAGATCCCTAGGCAGAGAACTACTGCCACAGAAAGAGTGTTCTACAGCTAATCCCTGTCTCGACTCCCAGCAGCCACCACTTATGAACACCTTCTATGTCCCAGGCACTCTCTGAGAAGTGCTCTCAAACAGCTTCCCATTACCCAACTGGCCCAATTGGCTACCATGCCCCTTCCTCTTAGTGAACTTTTCATCTGCTGCCTGCAGCAGGCTGACCCTCATGGCTGGCAGATGCCGCGTGGTCTTCTGCCAGCTGAGCTGTGTGCCAACCAAGAGTCAGCTATTTGTGCTTCCAAACCTACTGATGCCAGCTGTGTGTGTCATTGTGATCAAGTAATTTAATTAACTACCCTGTAAACTGGTAAAATTCAAAACAAAAGAGAACTTTTTGTTTCCATGAAAATTAAGTTGATTGCTTTGGAAAAGCTCAATGAAGGCAAGTTTCCAAAAAAAATTACTGTCAAATTAGATAGCGATCGAGGAGACAAATGTAAGAGATTGAGAAGAGGCACATGAAAATCTAAAAGAATTCTGTATTCAGATTGCTTACCAAGCGTCTCACATTCTCCATATAAAGACACTGAAATTAAAAATCGTAGACAAGGCATTATGGGAATGGTCTACCTGAGAAGGACAAGGGGATCCGGAATTGGCAAAGCTCACACCTACAGAACAAGGTTTGCCCTAAATCAAAAGGGAGGGAATAAATGTACATTCATAAGTTGTAAGTAAAAATGCATTTAAGTCAATATAGGTAGCAGGGAGTGTTGGAAATAGCTGAATCAGGGTGGCCAGGTCACTTTCCAGCTGGGTGACCTTGGACAAATAACTATTCTGAGCCTGGGGAGCCTCAACTGTAAATGGGGAGAAAGGCTCATGTGACGGAAAAAGCATTGCACAGACATGGGCAGCCCTCTGCTGTGTTTGCAAGCCAGCTTGTCGCCCTCCTCCAGGTTGCTGCTCTCCATTTCTTTGTGAGGAGCCCCACCCCACCAGCCTAGGACCTCCCAGGGCAGAACCCCTGTCTCGGGATGGGTACTCACCACACACCACCTACCTGGCCCCCACGACTGCTTCAAGGATGGCACATGGCTGCAGTCTGGCCCATCGGGAGCAGTACGTCTCAATTCTCCCCAGGATTTTAAGTTCTCAGGGCACTGGCCTCTCTCCTCTGGCTTAGCAATCATGGCAATCAAGAAGATGTGATCCTGAAGCTGCCTGGAGGACAGCAGGAGAGCAGGAGGATGAAGCCAAACCAGAGGAGGCAGCGCCAAGGGCACGGCTGGGGAGAGAGGGGTAGCATTGAACCCTGAATGGAGCCAGTCCTGAAGCTGGGGTCTCTATTACATGAGCTGATAAATTCCTTTTTTACCTTAAGACAGTTTAATTGCGGGAGGGGGGGTGTCTTATTTTCCCCAGAAGTAGACCCTAAGGCAAAAACTCAACTGCAAGTAGTGGATTTGGGAGGTGACCCCAGGAAATACAAGAAAGGAGTAGGAAAGTGACCCTGGGAGGGCAGGAAGCTAGGAAAGGTACATTTTCTAGCAAGGGTCATTACCAGCAGCCAGAGCACAAGCCCATGGAGGAACTCCAGAAACACTGCAAAACACACCTCCTCGGAGTTGTCTCCTCCAGGGAACAGGGTATGAATCCACCAAGTCCCATCTGTCACTGGTCAAGGGCTGCTCCGGGGTAGGAGTGAAGGGCATTTCTTCCCTTGCACTTCTGATCTGACCCAAGCACAAGCAGAGTGGACTTCTATTTCCAGAAAAGTCCCTCAGAGAGTTGCAGGAGCTGGCAGCTGTGTTAGTGTACTCAAAAATGATGGGGCCCAGAATGTATAAGCGGGCTCCCAGAAGCGTCGGCAAGAGCTAGGTTAAATGTCACTTGCAAAAGGAAGACTTTACTGGATACTGTCATATGTAAGGTGTGTAGCACCACATCTGGGGTGCAGCAAACATTCAAAAATCACAATGATCATCGATATGATTCTTATTGCTACTGACCAGTAATGGGCACTATGAGGACCCAGCTTGTTACAGAATTATAAGTATTATCTGATAGATCTTGAACATAACCAGCGCCATTTTAGGCAAGGCCAAGCACAAAATGGCCCCCAACCCCTCCCCCTTCCCTTTACGAGAAGCCTCGTGACGTCTACGAAATAGAAACTCTTTTTGCTTCTGCATGGGTGCCATGTCTCTCCCTCACAATGCCTCTCCTTGATTGCTTCAGCCAGCCCTTGGCACCCTACAGTCTGTATAAGCTCTCCCACCCCCAGGCCTGGCACTGCCCTCCATTTTGAGTGCAGCCTGGCAGATTTTCTTCCTTTAATAAAGCTTGATAGGTACCCAGTGTTTCGGCTCACTTTCTTTCATTTTGGTACAGAAATCTGGGTAGGGTCCTGGCCAGAACTTTCAGACAATCCCCTCTCTTGGGTTGATCCATCTTTTGATCCATCAGACCACTCTGCTCCCCGACCACTTCCTTACGCTCCAGATCCTTCACCAGCCCCTTCACCTTTTCCCTCTCTTCCCCACACCTGGTCTCGAGACACTCGTCCTCAGCCACACAACCCCTCTCCTTCTCCCCCCTCATCAGGTGACAATCCCACCTCAGCTCCAGCTCCTTTGTACCACCTCTGTGAAGTGGCAGGGACAGGGGGAATTGTCCAGGTCTATATCCCCTATTCTCTTTCCGATCGCTCCCAAATCAAAAAATGGCTGGGATCTTTCCAGTCCAACCCAGACACATATCTTAAGGAATTCAGATATCTCACCCAGTCTTATGATCTCACCTGGCATGATATATTTATGATTGTCACTTCTACTTTGTCCCCTGAAGACAGGGAGCAGGTCTGGATAATGGCTCAACAACAGGCAGCCGAGGTACATGCTCAAAATAATAGGCAGCCTGTGTGAGCCGTTGCCATTCCTCGCACGGACACAAATTGGGACTATCAGGCTGGCCACGGGGACTGGGATCTCCGGGATAACATGATCACACACCTACTTCATGGCCTCCAAAAGGCTACTCACAAGTCGGTCAACTATGACAAGCTTAGAGAAATCACACAAAGATCCACTAAAAATCCCAGTGAATTCCTAGCCCACCTTTCTGAGGCTTAACATAAATATACATGTATAGATCCAAAGTCCCCTGCAGGCATGGCTCTATTACACTCTCATTTCATTACCCAATCAGCCCCTGACATTTGAAAGAAACTAAAAATCTTGAGGATGGTCCAAATATGACCCAACAAGACCTCCTCAATGCTGCTTTCAAGGTTTCTAACAATAGGGAGGAGGAGGAGAAGAAAGATCGTTACAAAAGAGATCAGGCCAAATACCAGCTCCTGGCTAATGCTATCTGTGGTTCACACACTCCAAAGCCGGCTGCCTCAAGAGGCAAGACACTTGGGAACTGCTTCAAATGTGGTCAACCAGGCCACTGGACATGGGCCTGTTCTAACCCCAGGCCCACTCCCGGGCCCTGTCCTCACTGCAAACAGCCAGGTCACTGGGAAGTTGACCGTTCCACTTGCCAGAGAGGGAGTGGCTCAGTGCCCAACCCACAGCATTTGGCATCATGGCCATCCTTACTGGAACTTCTTGGATTCGCCCAAGAGGAGGACTGATGATGCCCAGGGCCTGAGGCCCCCATAGAGATCACCATTCATGAGCCCAGGGTAACTCTCCTCATAGCAGGTAAGCCAATCTCTTTTGTCATCGATACAGGGGCCACTTACTCTACCATTCCTGAATATTCAGGACCAACAACCCCATCCTCTATCACAATAGTAGGGGTCATGGGATCAGAATACTGCCCACAGATCACTCGACCCCTTTCCTGCACCCAACATCACACCCAATTCACACACAAATTTTTAATGATGCCTCAATGCCCAGCCCCCTTACTGGGATGGGATGTCCTTTCCAAATTCAAAGCTACCCTTACCCTAAACACTTCAACTCCAGCTACAATACTCCTGTTACAGGCCACTCCAGACCTGGCCCCTAAGGCTTCCACCTTCCCCTTCCCCTCCGACAAGGTTAATCCCATAGTATGGGACACTTCTTCTCCCTCCATTGCTACATGCCATTCCCCTATCCTTCTTAAGTTGCAGAACTCCTCTTTGTTCCCTAATGTCCCACAGTACCCCATCACTAACAAACACCTAACAGTCTTAAAACCCATCAAACACAAACTCCTTTCTTCTCATCTCTTACAGCCTACCCACTTGCCTTTTAATACACCCATCCTTCTGGTTATAAAGCCTAATGGCTAATACCATTTAGTTCAAGACCTTGGGGCCATAAATGTGGCCATTTTACCCATAACCCCAATCATTTCTAACCCCTATACTCTTCTATCCACAATCCCAATAACAACCCATTTCTTCTCTGTACTTGACCTCAAAGATGCCTTTTTTTCTATCCCCTTACACCCTTCCTGTCAAAACCTGTTCGCCTTCACCTGGACTGATCGTGATATGTATCATTCCCAACAACTCACCTGGACAGTACCACCTCAGGGGATTTGGGATAGCCCCCACTTCTTCAACCAGGCCTTAGCTCAAGACTTATCTGAACTTCCTCCAACCTCTAGCACTTTAATGCAACATGTGGATGACCTCCTCCTTTGCAGCTCCTCCTATGAGGATTCATAGACCCACACTTTTGCTCTCCTTATTTTCCTGGCCTCCAGGGGATATCAAGTGTCCCCCAACAAGGCCCAAATTTCTTCTCCTTCAGTCACCTATTTGGGAATCCACCTCACACCCAACACCAGAGAAATAACAGTGGATCACAAGAGTTTAATTTCTGAACTCCCTACTCCTACCACAAAGGGTGAAATCCTTTCTTTCTTGGGGCTTGCAGGGTATCTTCACCTATGGATTACTAACTTTGGCGGGCTAGCAAAAACACTCTATGGGGCAGCCAAAGAACATCCTGACATTCCTTTAGATCCCACAAAGCCCATTCATTCTCCCTTCCAGCAATTAAAAGCCGCTGTCCTCACAGCCCCAGCTCTATCCCTCCCAAACTTATTTCATCCTTTTATCCTATACGTCACCAAAACCCAAGGATAGGCAGTCAGGGTTCTGAGACAAGAGGCAGGAGATATTTTTTCCCCAGTTGCATACCTCTCTAAACAATTGGACACCACAGCTCAAGGATGGGCCCCCTGTTTATGGGCCTTGGCAGCAGCCACCCTTTTAGCACTAGAAAGCTCTAAACTAACCTTTGGACAACAAACAGTAATTTGTTCCCCCCATCATCTTCAAGACCTTCTCAGCCATAAGGCCATGTCAATTCTCTCCCCTTCCTGCCTACAACTTATCCACCTGACCTTCATTGAAAATCCCCAGTTCTCCTTTAAACCTTTCCCTCCCTTAAATCCAACCACTCTCATCCCAAAATACTCATGACCCTTAGAACACAATTGCATGGAGGCTTTAGACCTCTTCTTCAATTCCTTTCCACACATCTCCCTGCATCCCATTATGCAGCCCCAATATACATGGTTCATAGATGGGAGTGCCACCTCCACGCCCACCCCCCAGGCAGGTTATACCATAGTAAATCTAACACAAGCTATTGAGGCTGTCCCCCTCCCCCCCAACACCACTTCCTAACAGGCAGAACTCATTGCTCTCACCCATGCTCTCACTCTGGCAGGTAACAAATGAGTCAATATATACAGTGACTCTAAGTATGCTTACCACATCCTACACTCCTGCCCGGCCATATGGAAGGAGAGAGGATACATGACCACTGAGGGAGGGCCCATAAAAAATGGACATCTTATCAAGATACTTCTTGAGGCTGCACAACTCCCAAAGGAGGTTGGGGTTATACACTGCAGAGGACACCAAACCTCCAATGACCCCATAGCCCAGGGAAACAAACTGGCAGATCTAACCACAAAACAGGCTGCTCAATCATCAGGCCCCCACTCTTCCTCTCCCACTCAGGTCCTTCTCATGGCCTCTATGCCCTTATCCCAATACACACCTCAAGAAATACAACACCTCCAACAGTTGGGAGTATAGAGGAAGGAAAACTGGTTTACTCTCTCCAGTCACTATGTCCTCCCTACCACACAAACTGAGCAAATCCTTTTAGATTTCCATAATTCAGTTCATATAGGCTATGAACCCCTGCTACATTTTCTTCAGCCCTTATATTACTCTCCCCACATGGCCAAGTTACTTAAACAAATCACTCAAAATGGTCCTTTGTGTACTCCCTGCTCCTATCAACTTGGCCTCCAAGTTCGGTCCTTTCCCACTCACCAGGCCAGAGGATACACTCTTGGCCAGGATTGGCAAATTGACTTTACTCACATGCCTCATCACAAAGGACACGCTATCTTCTAACCTTAGTAGATACCTTTTCAGGTTGGATTGAGGCCTTTCCCTGCACTTCAGAGGATGCTACAGCAGTAGCACATGCTCTCTCCTCAGAAATCATCCCTCGTTTTGGCCTCCCCACCAGCCTCCAGTCTGATAATGGCCTGGCATTCATTTCCCAGATTACACAACTCACAGCACAGGCATCACATATCAAATGGCACTTACATATACCATATCAGCCTCAGTCATCAGGCAAAGTAGAAAAAGCCAATCACCTCATAAAAACACCTCACCAAGCTGTCCATGGAGCTTCACCTCCCTTGGACCCAACTCCTCCCTCTAGCACTCGCTCACCTGCAAGCTGCCCCAAACCCATAGGCCTCAGCTGCTTTGAGCTTATGTATGGTAGACCCTTCACTCTCACACCTCTCCCTTCCAGCTCATCGCCTTTAGGCCAGTATCTCCCTACTCTTTTGCTCATTAGGGATCTTCTTCAGGAATAAGCCAACCTTCTATTACCTCATCCTTTCCCCACCACCCCCTCACACTTTAAACTGAGCTGGGACAGCAAGTCTATATTAAAACCCGAATCCCAAAGCCCCTCTCACCATGCGGGGAAGAGCCTTACACAGTACTTCTCACCACCCCCAGGGCAGTAAAGGTACTAGGAAAGGCCCCTTGGTATCACTTATCCTTGGTAAAACTAGCACCTGAGACTTTACCCAAAGAATCCGTTAACACCAAGCCAGAGGGGTCTCTCTGCTCAACCCCCAACCCAACCCCATTTTAGGACCCACAAAACTGAAAATCTCCAGGACCTCCACTCTTCCCCCAATCCCAGAAGAAGGATGATCTTTCCCCCAGCAATTATCCTCTCACTATTGCAGGCCCCCTTCACGTCCTTCACAAAGGAGCTGCTCTAAGACTGGTCCCAACCTGCCACCTCCAGTGTTGAAGACATCCTTAAGCTGGTAACTGACTTAGCCTGGCAGGGCGCCCTCTGTGATTACACCCCCGATGAGGTTACCCTCTACTCCTTTTCCTACTATGCACCCTCTCAACCTCTCAGACCCTGAACACTTGCCTTTTCTCTTCTTCCTGCTTCTTTTCCTGACAGAGACATATGCCACACCCTGTTCACAATGTATAACCAAGCTCTTGGTGGGTGGAAGCACACTTTCTGGCCTCCCAGGTCTGCCATTCAGAATCCTCAGGGGAACCCTACAGGACACATTCACATCCCTGACATACGTTCCCACAACATGCTATGACCAGACAACTGTCACATCATGTTCTTACGGGGGTAAAAACTACTGGATAGCTCTTTCCAGTGGGGACTCTGCTGGAGTCCAGTGCCCCCCCCCCGATAAAACATTTCTGATTCACCCAAACCACTCACCAAGGCTATAGCGATGGGGGAGGGCTTCAGGACAAAACACGTCGGACCTCTAACCATAATGGGACTTGTTCTTTTTCTTGGTCCCTGCCTCTTTCAGTGTTTCTCTAGTTTCTTACGGGAAAGTATACAGGCTTTCACCAACCAAAAGGTTACCGAATTGTTCATGGGAGGAGGACATCAGTCCCTCAGAATCAGCAACCCTTCCCCAGAAGAATGCAGCCTCCCCACATGAAACCAATACCCCGCCACCTAATTGTTTTACCCGCCAACATAAATCTTTTTTTCATATCTTTGCCCATCTCCAGCAGGAAGTAGCTTCAGAAGAATGAGACCACTGCCCCTTTTCCTTTCTCCTTGTACTTAAAAGGTGGAAATGATAGATCTTGAACATAACCAGCGCCATTTTAGGCAAGGCCAAGCACAAAATGGCCCCCAACCCCTCCCCTCTTCCCTCTAAGAGAAGCTTCGTGACTTCTGCAAAATAGGAACTCTTTTTGCTTCCGCATGGGTTCAATGCCCCTCCCTCACAATGCCCCTCCTTGATTGCTTCAGCCAGCCCTTGGCACTCTACAGTCTGTATAAGCTCCCCCACCCCTAGGCCTGGTGCTGCCCTCCATTTTGAATGCACCCGGCAGATTTTCTTCCTTTAATAAGCTTGATCAGTATCTGGCATTTTGGCTCACTTTCTTTCATTATCTTTTTACTTTTTAAAATTTTTTTTATTTATTAATACATAACTGATTTACATATCTGTGAGGTACAGCACTGAATATCAATATCCGTGTGCAATATGTGATGCTCAAATCAGGATAATTAGTATATTCAACATTACACAGTATAATCATTTTTCATGGTCCTTTACCAATTTCTCACTACCTCTCGTGGCCTCAGTTCTGTTCTCTCCTTTTGAAAGTTGGGTGAATTATTATGACTGCTGTATCTTCCTTTTTTTATCTACTTGTTTAATTTTTTAGCTACCACTTATGAGTGAGGACATGCAGTATTTCTCTTTCTTATTTCACTTAATGTAATTTTCTCTAAGTTCATCCGTGTTGGTGTGAATGGCAGAATTTATTGTTTTTAATGTCAGAGTAGTATTCCATTGTGCATATATACCACATTTTCCCTATCCAGTCACCCATTGATGGATATTTAGGTTGGTTCCAACTCTTGGCTATTGTAAACAGAGCTGCAATAAATATGGGAGTGCAGGTATCCCTTCAACATGATGATTTCCATTCCTTTGGGTATAAACCCAGCAGTGGGAGCGCTGGATCTTATGGCAATTCTATCTGTAGTTGTTTGAGGAACCTCCATACTGCTTTCTATAATGGCTGCACTAATTTACAGTCAAACCAACAATGTAGGAGATTTCCCCTTTCTCTGCATCCTCACCAGCATTTGTTATTCTCTGTATTTTTGATAATGACCAATCTAACTGGGGTGAGATGATATCTCAATGTGGTTTCAATCTGCATTTCCCTGATGCTTATGAGATACAAGTATTATCTTTTTAACCTAAAAACTCTTTAGGTAGCAGCAAAGTGATATCTCAAGGGAGTTCCTCCCCGGTCTTTCAGGCAGGCATGCAACCACAGCTCCAGGTTCTGGAAACTACCCAACTGCTAGGACTTCCCTGCAGCAAAACTTATCTGAAGCCCTGAGCCCTGGGGCACTCGATCCCTTCAAGAGTCACTTGTCTCTGGATTCCAAAAGCAAGCACGGGGAAGAACATGGGGAAGCTGGTTGAGGAGGGGGGTGGTTATAAAGGTTGAGAAGTACAAAAGAGACCTTTTCTCTTTTTGTCTGTTTCTAATCTTGGCTGCAGTTCCTGCTTTTCTTCTTAAAGCCTGGATGGAGCAATTGATATAATGTTGAAGACTATGACTCATTAATAATTAATTGGTTGGAATAAACATACTTAAATATTTCAAGGATTTGGCCTGAGAGGTTTTGCTACCAAGAGTCCAAACATCTGTCAAGAAGAAAGATTCGGCTTTCCTGAGATCACTCCCAGTTGATGTTTGGGTCCTGAGATGGGAGCTGGTGGGTGGGGTGGGGCTCACTCACCACCGGCTGGCTGGAGAGGCTACCCTCTTCCTGCATCCCGGCAACTCTGAGTCCCAGAATCACATGTTCCAGGCCCTTTTGTAAGCACTCTACTGTCTTGGGATGTAGGGACTATTGTTATCCCCATTTTAGATGAAGAAAATGAGGTGCCAAAAGAACACACAGCTAGTGAGTTGTTGAGCCCGAGCATTCTGGCCCCAGAGGCCACCATGCTGTATGTTTTGGAATATCATGCTTTAAACACATGGTTTATGCAAGCCCAGGTTTAGTACAAACCTTCTCCACACAACCAGGAGATTGGAGATGTCTTCCATAGTCCCTCTCTGCCCGCTGCCTCCTTCTGCTCTGCCTGAATATGGCAAATAGTGAATCTTGTTGGCTCACTGTTTGTGTCCCCTTTAGCATTCTGAGTGTCTGAGATGTTCTGCAAGCGGCCACCATTCTCTCACAGTTTTCTCCGGCAATCCCCGCCTAAGTAAGGCAGGGTCTATTCCATTAGCCTTGGGAACAGTGCATGCTGCAGAAAAGCTATGTCCCATTTTTGAAGAATTGAGACAAAACTTTTCAAAGGAGATGGGGAAGGAGAGAGAGAGCCTTAGCAGGGACTCTAAAAGTAACAGAGAAGCCCATGGCGTTCAGTGCACACAGAATCGTCAGACATGAATTCAAATGGCAGCTCTATTCAGTGACACTGGGAAAGGGACACATTCTTTCAGAGCCTTGTTTTTTTCTCATCTGTAAACTCAAAATAACAGTGCCTATTTGACAGGGCTGTTTCAAGATGTAAGTGAAATAGCCTGGGCAATGTTCGTGCAAGCACAGGGCACAGCAATAGGTAGGCTTCCAATAAATGCTCATTCCCTTCTTCTCTCTTAGTAGAGGAAAGAAACAGGGCATGTGGAAGGTTAATTACCCTCCAATTCCAGGAATAATGGAAATGGTTTTGCTGATGTCATGGGAAGAAAAGCCTCACTTGGGAATGGAAGCTGTCTGGGGAAGAAGACTCAACTCAGTGTCTACACACGTGCACGGGTGACTAACGCAGGCTTCCTGCAAGTCATGGCTGTAAAAGGATGGCGGTTGTTGATTTGGCCAGGAGAGGGGGGAGGGAAAAGGAATCTTTGCTCAGATCCCCACATCCTCAGCCCCCACATGCACCTCCTGGGACTCCAGCTTTGGACTGAACGTGAACCCTGCAGTTTGTGAGTTTGTTTGCTTTGGGCAAATAATGACTTCCTGTTTCTTAGAAGACAGAGCAAAGCTTCCCAAGCTTCTCTGCCAGGCAGCAGTTCTTACCAAACAACAGGAATGCATGCAGGGTAAATAGAATGGAGACACGGGGATGAGGCCCGCCCACTGAGCAGCCCCAAGAAATGGAGCTGGGTTTGAGAAATAGGGAGTTTCAGCTTCCCCAACCTCCCAAGTTTTAATGGAATCCCAAGAACAGCTTTAAGGACGCCAAGGTCTTGCCCACACACACTGCATCTGCACTCTGAGATTCTCACTGGACCTCCAGGAGTTGGCACAGCAATTCCTCTGCCTCCCATCCCATTTGGCAGCTCTCCTTACCCACCGGGCAGTCTGAATTCCTCTCCATACAGAAAGCATGCCAATCTCACTCCCATCTTCAAGCTCCACAAGTTGTCCCATTTGTCTTCACATTCCTCTCATATGCTCAGTTCATACCTCACTTCTTACAGGAAGTCTGCCAGGATTGTTCCTCTGAGCTTCCTATTCACAGCCCTTAGCACTCAGTACTGTTTGCGAAAGTTAGTCTCATTTCCACAGCCTCCTTGATAAATGTTTGCTAACTGATTGGTTGACTAGACCAGTGGTTCTCGCAGGGTGGCTCCCAACCAGCAGCATCAGCAGCATCTGAAAATTGGTTAGAAATGCAAATTCTTGGGCTGTACCCCAGACTTACTGAATCAGAAACCCAGTGGTGGGGCCCGGCGATCTGTATTTTTAAAAGCCCTGAAGATTTTTCTGATGTGTGCTGGTGTTTGAGACTACCTGCCTAGACCAGAGATTGGCAAACTTTTTTCTTTAATGTCTAGAGAGTAAACATTTTAGACATTGCAGGCAAATGGGTAAAATCGAAACTATAATGTAGTTACCTACATAACAAGATAGAAAACAAATTTCCACAAAATTTTTATTGATGAAATTCAGTATATGACAATAATCATTGAATATGATTTTCTTTATAATACAGGTCTGATAATGAGAAGAGTGAAATTCACTTGAGGGGGATAACATTTTGCTTAATTAGGGTTCAGAGCTAGTGTTCCCTATTATCAAATCAACTGCAAATTTTCATTTGTAAGAAAACCTTTCTTAGCTGCCTGTCCAAAACAAGTAGTGGGCCAGATTTGGTCTACAGGCTGTAGTAAGTGACCCCTGGACTAGACCAGCCCAGCTGAGTCATTAGCATTAAGTACACTTGGGTCAATTCTTGTCTAAACTGAGCAGTCACTGTAAGCAACAAGTTTGGTGATTCCACACTCCAACCCCACTCCCACAATCCCCAGAACAGTTGCTCAACTGAATTGACAGATCTGACCAGGCATTTTGGCATCCTGTAACTCAGCCAGGCTGTGATAACTCAGGCAGTCCTTGCCTAGCACAGCTCACTGTGAAGGAGAGCAGCTGTCCAGCCAGGTGGCTGAGCAGCTGCAGGAATCCCTCAGCCCTGCACCTGTGGCTTCTGTCCCTTCCTCATCTGGCACTCCCCTGGTCTTCCCTGGGGCCAGCACGATAGAGCTGGCCTCTCCCTGCCTGCTCCGAGGAAGAGGGGGGGTCTCGAGAGGACAGAAATTGACATTCCACCCCTCCTCCATTTTTATCCTTGACCTGGCTCTTTTAGCACCTGTCTGAATTAGTGGCTGGATGGTAGCCTACAGGGAGCTGACATGTAGAAGTAGCAAGACGCTTAAAACTTTGACTGGTCCCTTAAACAGGTGGGTGGAAGTAACAAATGGCTGAGGAACTTGTGTTGAATTGTGTCCCCCAAAACAATGTGCTCAAACCCTAACTCCCAGTACCTGTGAAGGTGACCTTATTTAGAAACAGCATCTTTGCAGATATAATCAAGGTAACATGAGGTCATACTGGATTCACGTGGGTCCTAATTCATTGGCTGGTGTTCTTAAAAGAAGAGGGAAATCTGGACAGAGACACACAGGGAGGCAGAGAGAACCCCATGTGAAGATGGAGGCAGATGCCAGAGTGATGTGTCTACAAGCCAAGGAGCCAAAGGCTGCCAGAAACTGTCAGAAGCTGGGAAAGCAACATGAGACAGATTCTCCCTCAGAGCTTCCAGAAAAAACCAACCATGCCACCACCTTGATTTTGGACTTCCAGCCTCTAGGACTGTGAGAGAATAAATTTTGGTTGCTTTAAGCCACCCAGTCTCTGGTACTTTGTTACGGTAGCCCGAGGAAACTGATGTAACTGGTAATGAAGGAATGGTAAAATACAGTGAGAGACCTCAGAGTGAAAAACAAGGAAAAATCATTATGCTTTCAAAAATCCTGAGCATTTGAGACTCTGCTTATGACATAAAGTTCAGCAAAAGAAGATTTCAAAACTAATTTTGCAATTTTAAAACTTACAGTTATACACACATTGATACATAAAGAAAAGTTGGATGAAAATGTAACATACTATTTGCATTATTTATCTCCAGGTAGGGACTAAAATAAACATGGGCTCTTAAAATCAGGGAAAATGGTAATGAAAAAAAAAATAATAATAAAAGTAATAATCTAAGTTTAACCTGAACAAAAAACAAAAACTGTGAAAGCAAAAGGATAATCATCTAGAATTAGAACATCTGTGAAGTAGGCCTCAGATAAGCTGAGGTAGATCGCCGAAGAGATGGCTGCAAAGCTGCTGTGACAGCAGCTACGACAAAATCAGACACCAAGACCACTTCTCAGCCCACACTGCATGTTAGAATCATCTGGGGAGATTTTTTAAGAAAACAATGCCCAAGTCTCATACCAGGCCAACCAAATAAACCAGGAGAGGCCACCTAGGATTGTAAGGAATTTAAATATCATTTTAATCAGTCTTTGCTTTGAGAAAATTCTGTATGAGAAAACCTGAGTTGGGCCTCATCAGGGAGGGGAGATGACAGTATTCATAATAAGTAATATTTTTGGACATTTGCTACACGGCTGATACTATTCCAAATTATTTACATGGATTATCACCCTTAAACATCATAATATCATTATCATAGTGGCCACAATCATACCCATTTTGGAGATTAGAGAACTGAGACTCAGAGATGTTAGCTATTGTGGCCAGGGCCACACAGTTTGTAAGTGGCAGATAGGAAGGCTAACTCTTCAGCACCACATTATATTCCATTTTTAAAGCTTGGGACATGATTATCGACACCAGGCATTTGGTAAAGAGGATTGCAGCTGCTCAAATCCAGATTGATATCTGGAGCCCTACTTCTCCCAAGCTTCACACAATACAATCACCATATGTCAAAGCACCTCCTAAATGGGTTTTGTGGGTGCAAATGATTTAAATACGCAAGGTCAATTAGGCACCCGAGAAAGCTTTGTGCTTTCAGAACTGAAGATGGTGGACTTCTATCCTTAAAGATTTTTGCTAAACTGCGCAGAATCCCCTGTTTATGGTGAATCACCAGAGAAATAGCTCCATGGTCTTGGGACCAGGGACTGTGGGGCTCCTCCCAAGAAAGTCGCTCACGTTCACTGTGTGGAGGTGAAACCTGACGGTACCACCTCTCTCCTGGCTTCCACTTCTCTTTCCTACCCACGCTTCCCCACTGTTAACTTCCTCACCCACCTATTGCTGACTCCATCCTGCCTTTCTGTACTGTATCTATTTTTATGCATCACTTACATCAGTGGCCTTGAGATTTGGCTGCACTTCAGAATCACCTGAGGAGCTTTAAAAATCCTGATGTTCCGGCCACGCCCTAGACGAACAGCATCAAGACGTCAGAATGAAACCCAGCATGCATGGATTCTTGCAAGTTTCTCAGCAGGTGATGAGCAGCGAAATGTGTTCCCAAATCCTTCCTGGAAAAATATGGGGCAGTAAATAAATAATAATGCAGCCTAGACCATACCAAGTTTCAAACAGCTAACTCACAGTCACTGCAAGCATGAAACATATTTTTTAAATGTTCTCCCTGCCCTTGACCCTGAAGCCTCTGTGCTAACTGGGTCAGCCACAGAATTCTGCTTTTTCCAGCTGCTTCTCCCTGTATCTCCTTCGCTGCCAACCTCAAGCCAAGCTACCTGCCTCCTCTCAGTCAGAAACCCCCTTCCACCCCACACGTAGGGACGCCTCTTTGCTGTTTTCCAGCATCTGTGCCTCCACCAGCAACTTGAAGAGCCAACCCAAAACCACAGCACACCCCTCTGCTGTAATCTGCTGAGCTGCCAGCCTACAAAAGAGACTAAATATTCCTTTTTTTTTTTTTTTTTGCTTAAATGAACTGTGAAGCAACCCAAAGTTGTGGTTTTGTTTTCTAGAAACAGTTTAGTAAACTAGTTTAATGCAGAAGCAAAGAAGAAATTCTCCAAAGGGACCTTAGATTATGTTCACTTCCAGTGAATCAGATGCACATCTACATGGATAAAAGAGTGGGTGGAGGCACAGGGCAAGCCCAAGCATGAGAAGGGCTAATCTTTGAAAAGCGTAGCAGAGGAGCCCCCGTCACAGAAGCACACGTGTGACTTGCATAGCAGGGGCAACAATACGGTGCTTACTTTTTATAAATATTAAGCTGCCATCCTCCGTGCCCTTGGCCTTCTCTCCTGTTTGATTCTGCCATGTTCTCCTCAAGAGATAAAGCGTAAGCCCAGCTCACGGGTGACCATTCACCACAAAGTCAGTATCTATTGGTCATCAGCTCTGTTCCCAGCTCGGCTCTGGAAGTCAAGAAGGAGCCAAATAAAGTAAAACTTACTCAGGCAAACCGTACGAGTAATGAGGACCTACTATGTCCCAGCTCAGGCTGGAAGCTGGAAATGAAGAGATGTGTAGATGAGGTCCCCACCTCCAGGGGCTCCTAGTCTCGTTGAGGAGCAAACCTAAGAGAGTCACAGGCTGCCTTAAGTCCTTTGGTAAAATGTATTTGAGTGCCTTCTAGATGCCAAGGCTGCTCTCGGCTCTGGGGTAGACAGAACCTGGGCTGGTGAAAAGCCAGGGCCAGCACCACATGAGAGCGAGGGGAGAGAAGTGCCTGGGAGTTTCGGGAAGGCAGACTCGAGCCCAGTTCTCTCCAACCTCATCCTCACCTTCCTTTCCCTTGTTCTGCTCCAGCTCCTCTTGCCTTCCTTCAGTTCCTCAAACACGCCAGGCTCTTCCTAGAGTCTAAGCCTCTGCCCTGCCATTCTCTCTCCCCAGATGACTTCGCCCAAATTCTCATGGGTCTTTCTCCTTCTCATGTGTCATGTCTCAGCTCAAATGTGTTCTTCAGATTGTCTGTGGCCATTCATCCAAAGAAGAGCCACTCTCATTATTTTCTGTGTCAGTTGCTTGTTGGTTTCTTTCTTCATATAACCATAGTTTTAATTTATTGTATGTATTTGTCCCTCCTCTTGGATTTATGTCTGTCTTCCCCCTTGAAATATATGTCCCATAGAACCAGGTCCCTCCTGTTCTCTGTATGTCAGCACCTAACACAGTACCTGACACATGGTTGATGTCCTTTATCTATTTGTCTACTGACTGAATGAATACTACACTAATGATATTAAACATTCAAACAGTGAAAGTATCAGGTGCGGTTCTAGATGCTTTATAATTAACAACTCATTTAATAACATTTGAGCCGAATCTTGAAAGACAAGTCAACGTTGTCAGGTGCAGAAGGGAGGTAAGGGTGTTCTAGGTAGAAAGAACAGCACATGCAAAGGCCTGGAGGTGTGAAAACACCCAGCACACCCAGGAGCCAACAGTCAGTGAGTCTGGAAGGGTGGCGGAGTGAGGCAGGAGAAGTAGTCAGAGACAAGCTAGAGAGGAAAAGGCAGAAGAAGCAGTAAGAGGTTTGGGGAGGTGAAGATGCAATTTCATTCTGATGGAAAAGTAGGCTCACTGGGGAAAAGGTTTGGAGATCCCCCTGTAATTGCACAGCAACCAGTGCCAATGGTTCATCTGCCAGCCCAGCGGGCTGGGTTGTCTTCTTTATGAGAACATTTCTCCACCCCAGACCCCACCTCAAGCAAAGTTGTACACAGTGACTATTGTGATAATTTTATTTTATTTATTTATTTATTTTTTCTTTGCTTGGTTTTCAATCATTTATTTATTTTTTTTTATTTATTTATTTATTTATTTTTAATTTTATTTTGTCGATATACATTGTGGCTGATTATTGCTCCCCATCACCAAAACCTCCCTCCCTTCTCCCTCCCCCCTCCCCCCCAACAATGTCCTTTCTGTTTGCTTGTCGTATCAACTTCAAGTAATTGTGGTTGTTATATCTTCTTCCCCCCCCCCCGGTTTGTGTGTGTGTGTGTGTGTGTGTGTGTGTGTGTGAATTTATATATTAATTTATAGCTCCCACCAATAAGTGAGAACATGTGGTATTTCTCTTTCTGTGCCTGACTTGATTCACTTAATATAATTCTCTCAAGGTCCATCCATGTTGTTGCAAATGGCAGTATTTCATTCGTTTTTATAGCTGAGTAGTATTCCATTGTGTAGATGTACCACATTTTCCGTATCCACTCATCCGATGATGGGCATTTGGGCTGGTTCCAACTCTTGGCTATTGTAAAGAGGGCTGCGATGAACATTGGGAAACAGGTATTCCTTCGACTTGATGATTTCCATTCCTCTGGGTATATTCCCAACAGTGGGATAGCTGGGTCGTATGGTAGATCTATCTGCAATTGTTTGAGGAACCTCCATACCATTTTCCATAGAGGCTGCACCATTTTGCAGTCCCACCAACAATGTATGAGAGTTCCTTTTTCTCCGCAGCCTCGCCAGCATTTATCGTTCATAGTCTTTTGGATTTTAGCCATCCTAACTGGGGTTAGATGGTATCTCAGTGTGGTTTTGATTTGCATTTCCCGGATGCTGAGTGATGTTGAGCATTTTTTCATATGTCTGTTGGCCATTTGTATATCTTCCTTAGAGAAATGCCTACTTAGCTCTTTTGCCCATTTTTTAATTGGGTTGCTTGTTTTCTTCTTGTACAGTTGTTTGAGTTCCTTATATATTCTGGATATTAATCCTTTGTCAGATATATATTTTGCAAATATTTTCTCCCACTCTGTTGGTTGTCTTTTAACTCTTTTAATTGTTTCTTTTGCTGTGCAGAAGCTTTTTAGTTTGATATAATCCCATTTGTTTATTTTTCCTTTGGTTGCCCGTGCTTTTGGGGTCGTATTCATGAAGTCTGTGCCCAGTCCTATTTCCTGAAGTGTTTCTCCTAAGTTTTCTTTAAGAAGTTTTATTCTTTCAGGGTGTATATTTAAATCCTTAATCCATTTTGAGTTGATTTTAGTATACGGTGAGAGGTATGGATCTAGTTTCATTCTCCTGCATATGGATATCCAGTTGTCCCAGCACCATTTGCTGAAGAGGCAGTCCCTTCCCCAGTGAATAGGCTTGGTGCCTTTGTCAAAGATCAGATGGAAGTAAGTGTGTGGGTTGATTTCTGGATTCTCTATTCTATTCCATTGGTCAGTGTGTCTGTTTTTAGGCCAGTACCATACTGTTTTGGTTATTATAGCTTTGTAGTATAGCTTAAAGTCAGGTAGTGTTATGCCTCCAGCTTTATTTTTTTTGCTGAGCATTGCTTTGGCTATGCGTGGTCTTTTATTGTTCCATATAAATGTCTGGATAGTTTTTTCCATTTCTGAGAAAAATGTCTTTGGAATTTTGATGGGGATTGCATTGAATTTGTATATCACACATTTTCACTATGTTGATTCTTCCAATCCAAGAGCATGGGATATCTTTCCATCTTCTTGTATCCTCTCTAATTTCTCTCAGCAGTGGTTTGTAGTTCTCATTATAGAGATTTTTCACCTCCTTGGTTAACTCAATTCCTAAGTATTTTATTTTTTTGGTGGCTATTGTAAATGGGCAGGCTTTCTTGATTTCTCTTTCTGCATGTTCACTATTGGAGAAAAGAAATGCTACTGATTTTTGTGTGTTGATTTTGTATCCTGCTACTGTGCTGAAATCATTTATCAATTCCAGCAGTTTTTTTGTAGAGGTTTTAGGCTGTTCGATATATAGGATCATGTCATCTGCAAACAGGGACAGTTTGACTTCATCTTTTCCAATCTGAATGCCCTTTATTTCCTTCTCTTCTCTGATTGCTCTGGCTAGTACTTCCAACACTATGTTGAATAGGAGTGGTGAGAGTGGGCATCCTTGTCTAGTTCCTGTTCTTAAAGGAAAAGCTTTCAGCTTTTCCCCATTCAGGATGATATTGGCTGTGGGTTTGGCATATATGGCTTTAATTATGTTGAGATACTTTCCCTCTATACCTAACTTATAGAGGGTCTTTGTCATGAATGAGTGCTGAACTTTATCAAATGCTTTTTCAGCATCTATAGAGATGATCATATGGTCCTTGTGTTTGAGTTTATTAATATGGTGTATCACATTTATTGATTTGCGTATGTTGAACCAACCTTGCATCCCTGGGTTGAATCCCACTTGATCGTGATGAATAATTTTATGTATGTGTTGCTGTATTCTGTTTGCTAGTAATTTAGTGAGGATTTTTGCATCTATATTCATCAAGGATATTGGCCTGTAGTTTTCTTTTTTGGTTATATCTTTACCTGGTTTTGGTATCAGGATGATGTTTGCTTCATAGAATGAGTTTGGGAGATTTGCGTCCGTTTCAATCTTTTGGAATAGTTTGTAAAGAATCGGTGTCAATTCCTCTTTGAATGTTTGGTAAAATTCTGCTGTGAATCCATCTGGTCCTGGGCTTTTCTTTGTTGGGAGCCTTCTGATAACAGCTTCAATCTCCTTTATTGTTATTGGTCTGTTCAAATTTTCTACATCTTCACGGTTCAGTTTTGGGAGCTTGTGTGTGTCCAGAAATTTATCCATTTCCTCCAGATTTTCAAATTTGTTGGCGTATAGTTGTTTATAGTAGTCTCGAATGATTCCTTGTATTTCAGATGAATCAGTTGTAATATCGCCTTTTTCATTTCTAATTTTTGTTATTTGAGTCTTCTCTCTTCTTTTTTTTGTTAGCCATGCTAATGGTTTGTCAATTTTATTTATCTTTTCAAAAAACCAACTTTTTGATTCGTGATAATTTTATTAATTTTTAATAAAATGACTGGAATACATGGTGCCCAGATATTTGGCCAAATGTTATTCTGGGTGTATCTGTGTGGGTCTTTTTGCATGAGATTAACATGTAAACCAGTAGACTGAGTAAAGAAGATTGCCCTCCCCAACACGGGTGGGCCTTTTCCAATCAGTCAAGGGCCTAAATAGAACAAAAAGGCTGACTCTCTTGAATAAAGGGGAATATTTTCTGCCTTCAGACTTGAAAGGAAACATCAGCTCTCCTGATTCTCAGGCCTTCAGACTTGGATGAAATTATACCATGAGCTCTCTTGGATCTCCAGTTTTCCTGCTCGCCCTGCAGATCTGGGGACTTGCCAGAGTCCATAACCATATTAGCCTATTCCTTATACTAAATCCCTCCTATATCCATACACATCCTGTTGGCTCTGTTTCTCTGGAGAACTGTAACGAATACAACCATTCCTCAAATCTTGACTTTGGGGCAAAGGGGTGAAGGCAGTGGGAGACAACTTGAGGGGCTCAGAGGGAGAAGGGAGGGGGGACGTGGGAGGGGGGAGACAAGAGAGGAGAAGGCAGCCCAAGCAGCCAAAGGCCTCTATCTCCACCTCACACCTGAAGACCTGCTCAGTGAATGGCTGCAGGTCCCAAATGCATCAGAGCAAGCTGAGCCAAGCACTACCTAAGACAGTCTAAATGGTGGCCCATGTTCCCACACCATCAACCAGCTGGAATCTGGCCACTGATAAGAGTGGTGCTGCTGGCCACTGGCTGGAGCACCAACAGGAAATGCCCCAGCTGGCTTTCTTAGCAACACGCTGTAGATGCCCATCCTCCACACTCCCAGCCTCTTCCCAAGAACAAGGCTTCTGTCAAGAGAGGAGTATCCAGGCATTCTTCACCACTTTCTGCTGTTCTGCCCCTCACTCTACTGCTTTGCGCAAGTGGGACTGTGGCTGGTAAGGAGTGTCCCGCAAAGCATGGAGATAGAAATGGTGCTCCTCGAAGGGGCAGTCAGGGTGGGTGGGGGCTGGGGTGTCAGACCCCAGACCTGGTCTCATCTCTGATTTTGATGGATCCTGAGGCAACTCTCTTTCAGTTTCTGAGTCTCTGTTTCCTGCTCAGTGCAACGCAGTGTCCTCTAAGGTCCCCTCTGGGTTTGATAGTTAAGGCATTAGGTTCTAGGGGCCAAGTCAGTTAGCTGGGTCAGGATCCTGGAAGGGATCAACTCTAACAAAATCTCTCAGGATTTGAGGAAGGGCTGCCCCCTTTTGCATCTGGGACCTAGAATGGTAGAACCTCTGGTTGGTATGAAGAGACCCATATGTCTTGAGTAGGGCCATGAGAAATCATTGCAACAAAAGAAGATAGCCATGAGATGGACCAGCTTTCCCAGAGGGTTCTACCCTGTCTGAATGACCATGAAGTCATGAGGTATAGTGCACAGAGCATTGGCTTTAGAAACATATATGCGTGTGTGTAATTTTTACAAGAGTGCCAGATTTAGATTCAGCAAACCTATGTTCCAATTCAATTCAGTTCTGGTACTAGCTCACCACATCACTTCAGGCAAGTTAATTTTGTGTAAACTATGTCAAATGAGGCTCACAATACCTACTGTGGTAGATTAAAGATGGCCCCAAATTCTCTGCTACTCCTTCCACTGGGAGGGGCAGTCGATTCCTCCCCCCACCCCACATCTGAGCCGGGCTTTGCAACCTGCTTGACCAATAGAGTACAAGGGAAGTGACACTCATCATCTGCTGTGGATAGATCATACAGAGCCTTAAACTTTAATCGTGGACTCTTGGAACACTCACTCTCCATGCTCCCTCTCAGGACCCAGCCACCATGTGCTGAGAGGCCCACACCCACGGATAGGCCACCTGCAGATATTGTGGACGCCCACCCCCACTGAGCTTCTAGCCAGCAGGCAGCATGGCCTGCCAGCCATGGGAATGTGCTGTTCTATATGGACAGGCATCAAGTTTGGGGAAATTTGTTACACAGCAATAGATAACTACAACACTAACTTGCAAAGCAAGTGACTACCATGTGAGATTAATTGTCAAGATTATAGAAAAGAATCTCATAAACCATAAAGTGCTTCAGAGATGAAAAGGGTCATTGTTAATATCATGAGTTCCTGCACTGCCCTTCCCACCCTGTCTCAAAGGGCAGCTCTGGGCCCTTATTGCAGCCCACAGCAATTTTCTGCCTTGGCTCTGTGCCTGAGCTCTGGATTTTCCAGGTAAGCTTTTAAAAGAAGCAAAGATTGAATAGAGGTTCCCCAGGAGCCCTGGGGTTGCTTACCTGAGGTTCCTGAACTGTATGCCTACACTCTGATCCCTACATCTTCTCACAGCTAACGTTTCACACCTTGGGTTTCCCCATACCCAAATATAGCTGAATGTGGGGACACAAGCTCCTCTGTCCACTCGTGCCCTCAGAACTGGATGCTCTAAACTCTCCCTGATGCTAAAGTTCTCCAGCCAGAATCTGTATATTTCTCCTATGGACAAGTATTTACTACCGTAGTGAACCACAGAGTTTTATATTCAAACAGAGGGTCACAATGACAGGAGGGTGGAAATATGACCACTATCACATTATTATGATTTCTTCTCTGATGACCTTAATGAACCCACTGCTAGAAAATTGTGGGACTAATTGTTCAACAGGGTTTGTTCACTGACACAGATTCCTCGGCCTGAACTCTCCTCAAAAGAGGTATTTATCTTTTTCAATGCTCCCAATAAGACATCAAACATGAGACAGTGTGGATGGAATACATTTTTTAAAAATCCATTCAACTGTCAAATTTCTTGGTCATCTAGAGTAGAAATAAATGAAGGGATCTTTTGATCTTGAATCTAGTTCTTTGAGCGTACAATTAACAATTATTCCTAGATTTCCCACTGGAGGAGTGTTTGAAGCTGGACTCCTCTTGTCACCTGTCCCTTCACTTGCTCAACTGGTCAGTGCAGACAGAGGACAATGCATCCCCCATGCTGCCTCACAAACCTGATGGCCTCAGCCTCCTCTTCTTTATACTACTGCAGGGGCTGATGCCTGTGGCATCATTTGTTTTGTGTCATCCTGGCTTTTTGTGCTCTCTTCTGGAGGCTGGAATCCCCCAGGGGCTGGAAGCCTGCAAATTATATTTCCCAGGTCAATTCCCGCACCAGCCGGCTTCCACTTAGGTTCTGCCAATGGCAGGCACTGGCAGGAGACAAGAAGGAAAGAAAAAGGAAAAAGGCATCTTTGTGTTTCTTCTTCTGGTGTCATTAGTGGTGGCAGCAGTAGCAGGCAAGGGGCACTCCTGGGTCCCTGGGCAGTAGTGGCAGCAGCTTTGGTGGCTCAGTGCTTATGGTCTCCGACTCCAGCAGCAGCACTGTCAGGCTGAAGTGTGCAGGATCCCAGGCTCCTGCAGTGTCAAGGAGAGCACAGGCTTCTGGCTTCCTGTGAAGTGGCAGCAGCAGCAACAGCAGTGGCAGCAGGGACACCAGCAGTGCAGGAGTTCAGCAGCCCTGAGTCTGGGATAGCACTATATTTCCTCTGCAGCTACAGCCTCGGGTGATAGTGACCTTCTGTGGTTCCTAATGCCTGGGTAACCTCATTTTCCTCTTTTTTCTCCTTGGGCCTTTCTGACACTTCTTGTCCAACAAACAAATTCCTGCATGAAGATCCCTCTGTTTGACACACAGAGAGTGGTTTTTATTTTCTTTAGTAGACCCTGCTGCTACTCAGAAGTCTAAGCACTTACAGAGGATACTGTTCATTGCCCACTCAATATCCGTTCCACCGTCTGTCTTGCAAATGGAATTCCAATTTTGACCAGATCAGCAAGGTTTCCAGATAAATACTTTCCCAGTCTCTTTTGCAGCCAGGGGTGACCATGTGACAGTTTTGCTTAATGAAATACAGGGAGTTTTCTGGGGTTTCAGGGGAGGTTTTGCTTTCCTGATGAGTTCAGACAGCCAGGACCAGTGCTACTTTTCCAGCCTCTTCCCTGCCTTAAGTGTAGACATGATGTTTGGACCTGCAGTCCCCCTCGTTCATTCATGAGTCAACGAACATGAGGACAAGAGGCAGCACTCTAGGGATGATGTAGTGGAAGGACGGCAAGGGCCTGAGTCCATGAGTGCATTGTTGAGAGGCTAAGCCATCCCCAGCAGCCACCTTAGCCCCCGCATCCTTGCTTCAGTCCCATCCTGTGACAACTCTTAGTTCTAGAGTTTCCTTTTCAGTAACTTCTGCCTTAAATTGACTACACAGAAACTGTGGAAAGTGGTCTCTAGCTCCTTCTCAGCTCAGTCTGCAGATACACTCCTACAGGGTTTCTTCAAAGAGCAGGAAAGAGGCAGATTCAGAAAATAGATAAAGGAGTATTCCCACAAACAGAGGAGCCGGGGAGGGGTGCATCTGGGCATAAATCCGACAGGAGCAGCCACGCGGTATTTGACCTCCCTGTTCTCATTTTGAATTGCCCTTTATAAAAGCTCACCACACAATTCTCATTAGAGCCCCTGAGATAAGATGGAGTAGGTCAAAGGCAGATTATTTGGGTCATGGCCAAGAGTACAATATTACAAATCCTTTTCCATTTTCTTTTTACCAGAATTGGCTCTGGAGCCCCATCTTCCTGGAGAGGCAAGCCGGTGATCCCCGTGGACCATGGTTCCTCTTGGCACCAGGTCTGGCTTGCCCAGTACCCACATTGCTGAGTCTCTCCCCAGGAGCTGCCTGCGGCCTGGCCATGCTTTAATTAAGTGGACATCGCGTTCCCGCAGAGGTTGTGCAGCTGCTCTGTTTTGCTAGCATCTTGAAAGCCAAGTTAGAATTTTAAAAATCCTCAGTGTTATTTGCTGAGTCCCCCGCTCTCTTGCAGGAATTGCGCTCCCCCTCTCACCTCCCGCAGGCAGCCATAGCTCTTCAGGAAGCGTGGCCTGGAGCGAGGGGGAGGGACAGCTCCCTGGAACAGGTCGTGGTCCCGATCTGGTCCCATGCACATGCCCTGTTCATGAGTGCCCTATTTGTGAAGAAAGGGAGGGAATGAGGAGAAACCTCATTTCTCTCCTTCGATTTGTTTTTTTAATCAAATCAGATTCTTAATTACATTTGGCTAGAATGAAATTATGCCTCTGAAGAGCTTCCAGATGGAGTGAGGAAAGTGACTTCAGCTGAACTCTGCAGCCCTTTCGGTGAGTAGGAAAGGCCTTCTCCTGCACGGCCCCAGCCTGGTGCTCCTGCTCCGAGGGACCAAGAACACCTCCTCACCGTCTCTCCCTCCAGACGCCGCTTAGAGGCTTCTTTCCTGGATGGGTTAGGGGACTTCTGAGGGTAGGAGTTTCCTCCCAGGCCAGCCCAGTGGGGACTCAGAGCTCATGGGACCAGCGTCAGCCAGGCCAGGGTTCAAATGCTGACCGGCCCCCCTCCAGCTGGTGACACCAGCCTCTCTGAGCTTCACTTTCCACTAACACTTTTCTTACCTCCTATGATTATTGTGAAGATGAAATTGCTTGCTTTGTGCATAGCATTTATATCTTCCTCTTTCCTTATTTTTCACCTATTTTCCTCAGAGAAAAGCTACCCGTTAACACAATAAGAATGAAGACTATGATGCCGCTTTACTTAAAGAACATTTGTTTTATGATCCACTGGTTTCAGGACTTCATGAAATGGGAAGGCAAGCAAGAATGCCAGTTGTCTTAAGGAGCTTTGGCTCTTCATCTCTAACCTGGCCCCGTGCCGCAGGCCTGCAGTGCTGCTATCCTCAGCCTTACAAGGGGGCTTATATGCCAGAGTGTCCTCTCTCCTCTCTCTGGAGGCATCATCTTTGCTGTGCAACAACATCTCCTAGAGGTTATTTCCATAAAGCAAACCCAAGTCCAGTTAAGGACGACAGCTGATAGTGTAGCCTTTGGGAGCCCAGGAAGGAGGCTCAGGAGTTCCTTCTTGCTGCATCCTGAGCCCATGGTGCAGGCGGAGGGGAGGGAAGGCAGAGGAGAGCAGGTCTGGTCATGTGGACAGAGGAACTCCCATAATAACCATCAGATTCCTGGGATGTGATGAATGAACTACCTAATCCAAAATGGGGGATGTGGGTCCCCAGCACGTGATCTAGTACAGCCAACACCCAACACCCAGCACAGACCGGGGCAGGCAGGGAAGGGAGTACAGCACCTGTTGCAGAAAGCTTCAGAGCAGGGCAGCAAACATCTTGGCATCCAAATTGGCCATTCTGTTCCCATGGTACATGTCACCATGAGCACATGTAGAAGTCCCAGAGAGGACTTGCATTGGAATAAACTTTCAGGACAGCTTCTTTTAGATTTTTATCCAGGTCTTATGCCGAACCACCCTGAAGAGTTCATGTCCTCCTCCTTCAGCCCAAGGGTTGTGGCCAGGAGGAGCTGAAGTCAGAGGCTGCTTCATTTTCTCAGGAAAAAGAAGAGTTTCGGCTCTTTCCTCTTTTCCATCATCTTCTTCACTCCTTAGTTCTCAGTTGAATGGAAACATTATGAGACGTTATGCTTCTTAATAAAACATTACAAAAAGTCCTACTGAGGTACAACTGAATGCAGAGCATAGCTACTTTGGGGTCAGCTATTAATCTCTGGGTTTAATTCACTGACTTATTAAAAACAGTATTGTAGGTATGAATTCTTATAGTTAAAAAATTCCAAAATGGATTCCAGAGTGTGCCAGCAGATACTATTGAATGACTTTCTTGGTACCCAATCCCAACCACGATTTTCTTTGCTTTTCTCTAACATAGAGGTTGAAAAGCTAAATACTCTGTTTTCCTAGGCACCTTCCAGCCAGGAATGTCTATGCTCAGGCCGAGGAGATGTCAGTGGGAGCCACAGAAGAGCACTTCCTTTTCCAAAAGCTGCTCATGGAGAGGGCTTTGGCATTCTCCTTCTTCCTGACTGGAAGCAGGCTTGCAAACAGGAAGCTCAAAGCCACTTGCTAGGAATAATGGGACAGAAAGATACAAAGGAGCTGACAGCACCCCAGGGCAGCTGTACCAGCCCTGGGCCGCCGCCTCCAGACTTCTTGCTATCTGGGCGGAATAAAGTCCAACTTAGTAGGTCAAGTCTCTTATAGCTGGATTTTCTGTTACTTGTAACAAACCTTATTCCTAAACTCTACATATGTGATCCCACAGAGACACTGAAGAGTCAGCATATTTCTTTCCTTCTGGTCCTAAAGAATTACATATTAAAGGGGTGGACTTTGTTTTGGTGGAATGGGAAAAGGATCAAAGAGCAAGAGTTCAAAATCCCCCCCAATCTCTAGAACTGGCGTTAGAGCTGCTGGTATTGTGTTGCTTGAGTTACAGACTTCCTATTTTTTTGTATTTGGGGATTTTTCAAAATGTGATATTTAGAAGGCTGGATGAGACTCAAGTCTCCTGACATAAAAACATGAATGGTTTCACTTCCCAAACATTTCAGCTGAATGTTTGCCAAAGTTTTTATCTCGGGAAACTATTTGCTGAAGTTCAAATATTATGTAAAATACTGAAGCAAGACTTCCCCCAAGGGATTCTATTACTATTTAGTTTTATATTTCTTCTGATGCCTCCAATAAATCATGAACTTCTTCAGAGATGTCAGAGGGCAGCCTGTCTCTCCGACTGCAAATGACAAGCCATGAATAATGCACAAAAGGCTCACAGAGAGGCTCCTAAACCATACAGCCTGGTGCCTTTGGGCACTGTTTCTGACCGGGGCTGGTGAGCTCTGGGCTGGTCAGGCACTATGAATCCCTGGGGTCAAGCCCACGACCAGGGAATCTGGAGTATCAAGGGGTGGATGCAACTTCCAAAAGAATGAAAGTAGAAAACTCCAGAGAAGGCAGCCAGTGTGTTCCAATCTTCTCAGCTAGATACAAAACTCCTCAAGGGCAGTCTTGGTTCCCTAAAATTCTTAAAGCACTGCCTGGACATTAATTGTGGCCTGATTAATATTTATTGTATGGATGGGTGGGTTGGTGGGTGGATGGGTGGATAGATTGGTTTCCATAGAAAAATTGGCAGAAATAGGACAACCAGTACATATAAAATCATAAAGAGTAGAGACAGTAATGAATAAAAGCTTGTTTACCAAATAGTAGGTCAGGAGAAACTTCATGAAAATGGCAAATAGAGATGAGAGCAAGTATAGCATTAATTTACAAAGCAGAAGGAAAACTTGGAGAGCCCGCTCACTCAAAGGCAGGGCAGGTGTCATACCTTCTCCACTGGTCCCTATCTAATAGATTTTTATTATACCTCCTCCCTCTTCATTTTTCATTGAGTTCTCAAAGGAATGGTGTATACTTACCATCAACACAAATATGTTATAATCTGGCTTCCCCGCTAGCCAGTCTTCTGAATTTGCTTTCAGATATCTCATTGATGGCCTCCAAAGTGCAATGTCCGATGTCTTTCTCTAAATCATCTTATTCCCTGAGCATATGGAGTTTTGACACTTCTGACCACTCCTTAAATGTCCCTGTGTTCTCTTTTCTTGGTTTCTACATCTCTGCACTCTCTGACTCCTTCCTGCACCCTATCTTTATTCTGTCTTCTTTTTCAGGTCTGCTGCCTTCTCTGAGCCCACTTCTTCCCACCCAGCAAGTTTTTGTCTCATTCTGTCTTCGTCCTTTTCTCATGCTACACTCCCCGTTGATCTCATTCACATCTATAATTTCAAGTATCCTCTTTTGGTAAAGGATCCCCATGTGATGTCTTTGATCCCAAAGTCTCGACTGGACATTTCCATCCACCCATTAGGCAACCACAGCAATCATGACTTGTAAACCAAAAAGCCAGCCCAACAAACTTCTGTTCCACTCAAAAAGCCCAAGAGTAAAGTTGGTTGATGAAAGATGGATTACCTGAACTATCTTAAACTGAATTAAGAAAATTGTAAGAACAATTGTTATTACTAGTATAAAAAAGAAAACTCTGAGCAGATGCAGAACAACCCAATGAGTAGCTTTTGTAAAGTCAAGGGATGGCATTGGATTTGGTCTATTGGTTAAACCTGAACTGATGTAACAATTGGGGAGGAGATAAAAGAAAGGAAAGAATAAGCACTAGGGATGGTGCTTGGTGGTAAACGACAGATAACTGAGGACGTGGAGACAAAGGAAAAGGAACCTACCAAGATTAGTGAGGTCTCAACAAACAGAAATGGCCAATCCAATGGATGTCTCCAGCAGTGTGCTGGTAAATGTTTCACAACTGGCCTTTCAGGGGGCAAAAGGCCTGAATTTATACCAGTCCTTATGGTGCAAATGCTCCCACCATGGCCAATTTCAAACTACCAACCCAACCTCATCAAATGAGGAATTGAAATTGCAATTGACTCTCATGAGCCAATGAGACCTGGTTCCAGCACACCGCTAAATGTCTCCAACCTTCCTGGCCTTCAGCATGTCTTAGTATAGAGGGAGCTTCAGTTCACCCAAATTAGAACCCGTAAGAATGAAGAGTCCCTCACCTCAGCTTAATGAACTGACCCTGGAGTCTTCCTATTAGTTTTTTTTTTAACCCATTTCAAAATCAAACATCTCTCTGATGTTGCCATAAGTCCATCTGTAATCTAGTATACATTATAAGAGATGTGTAAGGCACATTTTGAAGAGAGCTCTTGAAGAATAGAGGAAAGGAAATCCTTGTTGACATAAAAGAATCGGCATTTGATCTGGATTTGGTGGATGGGGAGAACTAGAGGGGAAGAGCCAACTAGAGGCAGAGGGACTACACTGAGACCCTGAGCGGGGAGGAATGGTCTGTTTGGGAGTGGTGGAATCGAAGAGCAGGAGTGTAGGTTGGTGTGGGCGGACAGAGTGGTGAGTTCAGATGGAGGCGTCTGGGTCAGCCTGGGGTGGGCCACCAGTGCTTTTGCAGCCTTCTCTGGCCACTGAGGGACTTTGTCAGAGCTACACTTGGTGGAGATGACCCTAGAAGCAGTGTGGCCTTTGGATGGGTGGCAGGGCCATGAGTGAGTGTGCACGCATGTGTGTACACATGCATGTTGGAGGAATGGTGAAGGTGAAAGTGAGAAGAATGCTGGCAAAGACACAATAAAAAAAAAACACGAGGTTTTGGATTTGAGAGAGGTGGCAGAGCAATGGAAGGAAAGCAATGGATTTAAGAGATTTTAGCCAAATGAAGAGGTACCTGACCAAGACTACAGAGGGGGATAAGAAACTGTAAACATTCAGAGCAAAAGTGATTACATGTGGGGTACAGGTAGGAACCAGAGAGATATGGGACAGAGATAGGAGTGAAATATTTACTGCATCATTTTTCATATTTTTGGACTTTTGAATGATATAAATGTTTTTCCTATTTTAAAAATTAAACTATAATTTTCATATTAAATTACAAAGATAGAAGGTGAGTAGAAATGTCTAATCAAGTTTCTGAGTTTGTTCAAGGAAGCTCAAGATGGATATTTAAAACATCTCCAGGTGTGAAATTTCCCCATGCCCTGAGTCATCAGGGCCAACCCTGAATTGCAATGACTGTAAAAGTCTGCAGGGGTCAGGGATGGAGCGGGGTGGGTATGTGTCTGTGAATGGGTATGTGTCTGTGAATGAAGCTTCTTGACTCAACCATTGAAAATCAGAAGTCAGAATGCAAGAGTACTTTCTCCTTAACCTTCCTCCCTAAGTTCTTGCATTTGTAAAAATAATATTTACCTCTTTATTTAATCAAAGTCTCTTGAGGCCACTGCTTTGTTTTAATCCTCCCTGGCACCTCCCTTAAACCCTAGGTCCCTTGACCTTGCAATGGTTTCTCTCTGACAGCAGTCTTCTCACTTTCATGTCCATCACCACACCTAACATGTGAGGGTGTACGCACGTGTGCACACTCACTCATAGCCCTGCCACCCATCCAAAGGCCACACTGCTTCTAGAGTCTTCTCCACCAAGTGTAGCTCTGACAAAGTCCCTCAGTGGCCAGAGAAGGTTGCAAAAGCACAGGTGGCCCACCCAGGCTGACCCAGATGCCTCTGTTTGAACTTGCCACTCCGTCCACCCATACCTACCTACACTCCTGCCCCTTGACTCCACTGTCCCCAAACAGACCATTCCTCCCACTCAGGGTCTCAATCTAGTCCCTCTGCCTGGAATTGCCTCTTCCCCTCTAGTTCTCCCCATCCACCAAATCCAGATCAAATTCAACTCTTTTATGTCAACAGGGATTTCCTTTCGTCTATTCTTCGAGAGACCTCTTCAAAGTCAGTCTTACGCATTTCTAGTATACTAGACTGTAGTATACTCTGCGTATTTAATTGTAAATTAAATTAATCTACAACAGTACTTCAAAAAAATCACGGAAAGATGCATGTTATCTTTCAATTCTATTTTTCCATGAACTTTTTGAAGCACCCTCATATTGTGAGTAAACTCCACCTTGTTTCTCCGGACTCAGCACCTACTTGGCATCTTGTATATTGAACATGCAAGACAGAAACTGGTAACCATCCCCTAACATCCAATCCTCCTTCCCTCTTCCAATAACAGAAGGCCTGACTTTGAGCTGCACACATGGCCACCTTGTGAAGGTGACATTCCCCAGGCTCCGTGTGTTAGCTCTGGCCCTGTGCCTGAGTTCCGCCCAATGGGAAGTGAACCAAAGGGCATGGGCAGCTTCCAGGTTTTTCCCTTAAAAGGGAATGTGTTCTCCCCTCCCCCATCCTCCTCTTCTCTAGCCGGGATGCGGATGTGCTGGCAGTGATGTTGGTCCATGTAGAAGTGGGCAAAGCACACGAAGAACAGGATGGAACAAAGACAGAAAAAGATGGTCCAGGATTACACACAGCCACCTCCCTCGCCAGCTGAGCTGCCTGTGCACAGGCGAGTCCACGGTGGAGAAGCGCATTCCACGGTGTTCCAGCCACTGTTATTTTGGGTCTGCCTTAGACTAGCTGCATTTACATTATAACTAATACAAGGTGCTTAATACATGATTACAGAATTAAATTCATGGATAATGGATTCCAGGTTTGTACAGGAAATAAGAAAATTGAGAGGATCGTCCGTCACATGTTTAGATTTAAGTTTTAGGCCCATTCCATGATGCTCCTGTCAAACAGAATGGTCATTAGAAACTGAACTAACCCTGCCCTTAATTTATTGATTAAGGGCACTATCCCAAGATCAACCATACCCCAGTCGTGCTGGAAATCCACGTCGCTGGTAGACCTGGCTGAGCGTGGCTTGGGGAAGGCAAATAGAGAACAGACGTTCACCAAAGCAGTGTGACCAGCATGGCTGCTCAAGGCCCCAGCAAGTGGTCTTTCAAAAACTTCTACAACCTTTCTTCTTTTCAAAAAAAGTTCCTTGACTTTCTTCTGTGTTTAATCTTCTAATTTTCTAAAGGGACAGTATCCCCAAAGAGTCTGAGCATCACACTGATGAAGAGCTGTTTCCTCATCTGTAAATTCTGTTAACCCCCGCCTTGGAGCTGACCCCCCAAGATGCTCACAGACAAACAGGCAAAATCCCACCCAATCCTGGGCACGCGTAAGGGGCCACAAGATGGGATATGCCCTGTCACTTAGCGGAAGGCACCTAGGCCTCCCCGAACTGCCACCTCCCCTAACCGCTAGGCTTGCATCATGCTGCTTACAGGAACTGTGCACCACATGCGGATGAAACAGGAGATACAGGAAATGAGCCAGATTCCTGGGCTTGAGGGAGGGCTCATTGTTAACCAGAAGGGGACAGAACAAGGGCAGCCACACATGGCATTCCGAGCCCTTGGCAAACAATACAAAGGAAGGCTGTATCCGCCCATTCTAGAGAGAGTTTCGGGGTTGGATTCTGGAGAACTAACTTCTTTTCTTTTTCCCTGAGCAAGAAACATTGAAAATTCAAAGTCGTTTCTGCGTGTGCGTGTGCGTGTGCGGGCGTGTGTGTGGGTGTGCGGGCGTGTGTGTGGGTGTGCGGGCGTGTGTGTGTGTATGTGCGTGCACATGCGTTTTAAACACAGCTGTGGATCAGTCTGAGGGTTCTGTAGACATTTAAGATACAAAGTGGGCTTACCATAGACAAAGCCAACTCTGGAAAGAAGTCCCAATGTGAGGTCTGGGAAGTGCCCCTGACTCAGCCACTCCAACCGCGGGTCCAGCCCAGCCGTCTCAAAGCCCCATTTGTGGCATTTAAAATTGGGATGACAGGATCTCCAAGGAGTCTCAGCATCCTGCTTAGGGGTTGTCCACATAACCTCGTCCTCCTAAAACCTGAATCACTGACCCCCAGGTCCAGACCCTCTTACTCTTAAAAAAAATTTTACTTAACTTCTCTTGTGCTTTCTTTATTTCTCTCATTGTTCTTTAATCTTCTTTTTCCCCAGAAACCATGTGCATGCAGTGTCTTAGCTCCTCCAGTGGGACTGGAAGTCTCCTGGGGGCAGGGACATCTATCCCTTACTCTCCATGGTGTGTTGCATGATGCCTGACACAGTCAACTTGATAAATAATCGATCTGTTGGTTTGATTTTCTGTGGTGGGATTCCTTTTCTTTGCACTTGACAAGAAACAATATGGTCAAGTCAACCCTCTAGCAGATCCAGAAGGCCCTTGCTAAATATTGGCTGCTTGTCCTCAGTTAACAGAAGACAAAACAGAGAAGACCTTTCACTGAGGTCCCCTTCATGTGGCCCAAAGCAAACTGCCTCCCCTTCCTTCTCCCCAAAACTTGCTTCTGGCAGAAAGCCAGAAACAAGTGAGTGCCACCGACTTGCCACAATTAGAAGGGAAACTAAATGATAGCAGTCACTTCTTCACCACTGCTGGGGAAGGCTCAAACACTAGGATGCCGTCATTATCAAAGGGTGATGGAAATGGAGATGGGAAAGGTTGAGCCAGCCCCGCCGTCTCTCCAGGGTGGCTGCTCAACACCCTGAGGCACACCCAGGAGTGAGCCCAGAGCTCAGTGCCATCATCCCTGAGCAGGCTGGCCTGGGGGCAGGGGAGGAGGAGGGATCCCTAGGGACAGGGGCTTTTTCCTACAGGGAAAAAGCCTGGCTCTACACAAATGGCTTCCTGTCAGAGCCAAGGATCAGGAGGTTTTTGTCTAGTGACATCAGGATAACACAGACCTTTCAATTTTTCCTAGCAGTCAGAGAATCCATCAGCAAGCCCTGAACATCTCCAGAAACTGGAGCCACAGGTCTAGTATCTATATAAGGGATGGCCAGACGTGGTTCCTGGAGGTGCTCCTGGCCGGCACCTCTGCCTCATCACAGGCATCAGCTCTGCAGAGAGGGAAGTGTCCCTTCATCACCTCCGCCTCAGCACCCTGCTTGCTGCACTCCGGCATTGCAGGCCCTGTGCCCTCTGCCTGCCATGCTCGTCCCTTGGGGGCCCTCCTGATGTTCCCTCCCCTCATGAAGGTTTGCTTCCCACCCCTCCAGCAGTCCCAGTCCCCTCTCTAGTTGTGTTTCCCTCGGCCGCAGGTAGCGCTGCCTGATAGACGATCGCTTTACTTACACACTTTGTTTCTTGCCCTCTTTCCCCGACTGGAATGCAAGTTCTGTGAGGGCCATTTGTTCTTTGCCATATCCTCAGCACCTAGAACATGCCAGGTAAGTAGCAGATGTTCAAATGGACTGAAAAATACTTATTAAATAAATGAAGAAATTATAATCACTATTATTGTTACTACTGGGATGGGAGAGTGGGGAGGTGATAAGCCACCCTTGGCATCAGTAGGGGGCACTAATCCACCTGGGGGCTGTTCCTCCCACAGAAGAGGCTCTGTCTAAGATCCCCCAGGGCTGGGCAGCATGACACTCTGAATCAGTTTCCTAGGGCTTCTGGAACAAAGTACCACAAACTGGTGGCTGAACAACAGAAATTTCTTGTCTCACAGTTCTGTAGGATGAAAGTTTGAGGTCAAGGTGTGGACAGGATTGGTTCCTTTTGAGGACAGTGAGAGAGAATCGGTTCCATGCCTCCCGTTTAGTCTCTTGTGGTTTGCTGGCAATCTTTGACGTTCCTTGGCTTCTAGAAGCATCACCCCAATCTCTGCCTTCATCTTAATGGAGTTCTCCCTACTGCATGCCTGTGCTCAAATTTATCCCTTTTATAAGAACACCAGTGATATAGGATTAGAGCTCACCCTAATGACCTCGCCTTAACTAATTACATCTGCGATGACCTTATTTCCACATAAGGTCACTTTCGGGGGTTCTGGGAGTTATGACTTCAATATGGAATTTTAGGCATGGGGAGGAGGGCAGGGAGACACAATTCAACCCCTAACATTCCCCACCTTGTCTGGAGACAGAGAAGTTGCCTTCTGGACAACGTCCTCCATTCATGCCCTTCTCAGTGCTTCTCAAGGGCAGGAACATGAACATCAGATGCAGTTGGCCCAAGACCAGCTGTAGAGCCTGTGTCCACTGTCCCCAGGCTGTCCCTTAAGATGACAATTGTCTGGGCAGTCTAGGTTTCCTGGGCCTCTACTCCCTGTGACCCAGAGGGAGGCCACCTGCCCTCCCAGCATCCTGCAGCCCCACTGATTGCTCAGCACCTCGGCTGGATGTAAACTGACTCATCAGGAAAGACACCTCAAGGCCCTTCTGTGTCCAGCGATAGCCCCCCACTGGTGAGAGCACTTTCAGTGACACGACATAACGCTCTGCTCAAATATTGCGCCTCATTGGGAGAACCAACCCTGAAAGCCCAGACACAGGGAATCTGCTCCAATGAATCCCTCCAGCAAGTGTGTGGTTGAAGGTGGGCTCAGATAGGACATCCACTGCCCACAGCTGGGGACAGGCCAGGAGAAATATCCCAGGAGCCTGGGACAGCACCTAAGTAGGCTGCCAGCACCTATCTAGGGCAACATGCACACAGTTCCTGGTGCAAACACTCTGAGAAACAGAAATGACAAGATTTCCCTCGAGCAGCGCCAAAATAGCCCCTCCAAACAGCACACAGATCCTTGGAAGCCTCATGGGATTTATTATGGAGTTGCCCATTAGCATCAACACATGGAAGCTGGTATCAGTGTCTCATCCTGAGCCCCAGTTTTCAGTTTTTTTATAACCTGCAGTAAACTGGTGTAAGCCTAGGTGTATGACCTCAATAAAGCCTGAACCCCAATTTCCTCATACTGTCTACAAAATAATCCTTCCCTCACTGCTTGTTGTGAGGATGAGATAACTATGTGCCCTGCGCATAGTAGGTGCTCACTAAATGCAAAGAGAGTCTTAGTGAAAGAAAGAAAACTCCCAGGAATGTTCAGGAACATGCAAGCAGCCCCGAGCATGGGGGGTTGTTTTTGCCTCACCATTTTTCTGGTGCTGGCTGCAGCCAGAGGCAAGAGACCAGGAAGCACTGGGGGATGCAGAGTGCAGTCTGTGGCACCTTCTCTCTACTCAGATTTAAAGTACGAAATTTGCATTCAGTCCCCTCAGGGCCTGGCTCAATGACCAAAGCCTCAGGTTTGAAATATTTCCACTCCAGGGAACTGCAGGTTCAAATCCCTAAGGGATATCTGCTAGACCTGGCATCCTTCTGAGACACGTCATTTGAATAATGCAATTTAGTGAAGGCGGACCTTTCAGAAGAGGCCTCTGGAAAGGAAGATGGAGGCCCACAGGGAGGGCACGGAGGGTCAGAGTTTTATCAGGGTTTTCTCAGTGTCCTTGCCAGATGTCAAGTGTTCTCATAAAACTTTGGGGAAGCTAGACAAAGCTCAGGGTATCTGCGTGCAAAGACCTAGCTCCCTCCTTGTCTTTATTCCGAATCCTCTACCCTTTGTTTTCTTCCCACCTCTCTGCCTTTCAAGTGGGTGCTTGTTAAGAATGCGAGTGCTTTTGCCTAAACTCTTCCAATCTGGAGATGGGCTTGTCTTCAGCAAGCCACAGCCTGTAGGAGGGAGTTTAGCTCAGTGGTTACAGCTGTGGACTCCAGAATCAGCTGACCTGTGTGTAAATCCTGGCTTCTCCCAGTCCTGCCTGTGTGGCTTGCAGCATCTTCTGTGGCCCACACCAAAGAATACACTTGTCTCTGCCTTTTTAGAAACATCCCAGTGTTATTGTCTCGAAGGCATTGCCACACTACCCCACTGTCCTGAGATTGGGGACTCATAAGATAAAGGGGTCTCCAAGAAAGTTCTCCAATAGTCTTCTAATTCCCCAAGCAAATATTCTCTTTCTTCCCACGGACACCAACCATGAACCTCCTGAATATTTGTTCATTCATTTGACATTGCCTTCATTGCCAAATGGTGCTCCTTCCATGTCCAGCAAGGAAACATCAGTTACCACAGGCTTCATACACCCGACACACACACTCAAAGCCACTTCCCTCATACTCCCTAAACTTCCCGCAGTTCACCAAGGCTAACGGTATACATATGGCTCTTTAGGCGCCATTGCTCTCAGGGCTGTGATCTACATGGGAACAGTATAAAGGACTATGGAGAGAGCCCAAAAGGCAGAGCAAGAGAGAGGCCCTGTCCCAAGTTGCATTCCCCAAGAAGGACAGAGATTAGTGTGCAGCATGTTTATTAGAGAGGACTCAGGATCAGCTGCTGGAGAAGGGAAGGGAAGGAGGTGGGCAGGACAGAAGGAGATGTTGGGCTGTGATGCCATCTCAACAGAGGCCTCTGCTGACCTCACAGGGAGCTCCGGAGCTGCAGCAGCCGCACAGAATTGTCCCAAGTTGGGGAAGGGCCAGGCCTTTATGCCTCCTATGTGGATCAGTCAGTAGATGTGGCTGCTCCAGGAAGGGGGCCTGGCTCTGGGCAATCCCCAAAGAGAGTGCTGACACCAAGGTCTCCTCCCCACAGCAGACCCAACAGCTAAGGGCAAGTCCTTGGGTCCCAAAGGGGGTTACGGGCAGCACATCTCAGTGTGCCCTACAAGTCCCCATCAAGACTACTTCTTTCTTCACGAGTAGAAATGTCACTCACCACATCTGGGGAGCCAAGATCTTCAGCAATTAGTACAATTAAGGGAGGGAATTTCATTTTGGCCAGGGGTACTCCCAGGCCTAGCCCTGCCACTGATCGAGGATTGTGCACCCATCACCCAGTTGACAAAGAGCAGGAAGACTTCAGACTGTAGAGTCCTCGAGTCAGAAAGAGATCGAGAGTTCACCTTACTGAACTCTCACCCCGGGCAACGTTCCTCATTGCATCCCCAGCAAATGCGATGCTCAGCTTCTGCCTGAACATTCACATGCCTGGGCTGGGGGCTGGGGCTCCGTCCACCACAAGGCCTGACACTGCTGTCTATTAAACAGACCTTTCTAATGTTAAGTTACTATCAACCTCCCAGAGAAGATCACTTGTAACTCACAAAATAAATTCTTCAGTCACAGATCATCCTTCAGCTATCTGAAGACAAATATTCTGTTTCTTTCCATGTGCACCAAACATGCGCCTCCTGAACATTTGTTCATTCATTGCCAAATAGTGTTCCTTTTATGTACATTGACTTCTTCTGTCTTCGTAAGAGTCTTCACAAGGATAATACGGTCAGCATTGTTGTCCTTGGTTCCTGCCCTGGGAAATCAGAAAAGGGGAACATTGAATAGGGTTGGAAGAATGACTAGGAAGTCTTTTGTCCCAGAGGGGGTGGCATTCCAGGCTGGGGGATAGAACTTAGGAAGACCTGGAGCATCAGGAGCTTGGCATATTTGGGGTAAGCTTGTGATATGGCTAGAGCAGTGGTTCTTAACTGGGGACAGTTGCTCCCCAAGGGACATTTGGCAATATCTAGGGACATTTTTGCCACAACTGGCACACATACTACTGGCATCTATTGGGTAGAGGTCAGTAATGCTGTTAAACATCCTACAATGCACAGGACAGTCCCTCCAAACAAAAAATTATCTGGTCAAATATTTCAATAGTGCTGAGGTTGAGAAACCCAAGGCTAGAACTTGTGGGAAGGACAGGGTGGTGAACAGGCAAATTGGGACTAGATTCTGAAGGGCCAGTCTAAGAGGTTTAATATCTCCCTGTTGCCTGCAGGATTTCAGAGCCTAGACTTGGTAAGAAAATTAAAGAATGATTTAGAGAGAGCTGAGTCTGGGATCTGGGGGATCATTTAGAAGGCTATAGGGATTGTCCATTCATTCATTCTTTCACTCATCATTTATTAAACACTTAATGAGCATCCAGTATGTACTAGGCTCTGTGTTAGTTACTGGGATGTCATGATGAGTAAAACAGGCCCAGTCCCTGGCCTTGGGGGGTTTACAGTTTAAGTAAGGGAGAGAGATGCACAAATACATAACCGCACACTGGCAGGTACAATGAGGCAACAGCAAGGGAGCTACTAGTGTGTATGATGACAGGGACTAATCAAGGCAGGTTCCAAGGAGAAGAGAGGTGTAAGCCACAGTCAGAAAGATGAAGAATTCAGACAGAGTCAGATGAGTCTTTACTGGGCAAAGCAGAAGAGAGGATGAGCCAATTCAAGATAAATTTTGAAGGCAGAATCCATGGAACTTTGTAGATTTGTTATCACCGATGAGCAGCGAGAAGTCAGGGCCCTGCCCAGATTCTGGTTCCAGGCACTGTCTCAGTGGTGGTGGCCATGCCAAGATGGGAATAATGGAGGAAGAAATGGGGCTCAGAGTGGTACCATGGGACCTGTGAGAGACAACATCCCAGCATACATGAGCTCCAGCAGCTCCAGCACATGACACACCGAGCTAACCCAGTGACGGCCATTTGTAGAGGCCACCTTTTTCCATTCCCATTTATTTCATTCTAACCTTGTAGTTTCTGGAAGAGCCCTTAGAAATGGAGTCTAACTCCACTTTACAGGTGAAGCCCCCAAGGCCAGGCTGACATTCTCAAGGTCCCGCAGCTGGTTACTGGCTCGGCCACAGCTAGTCCCCAATGCCCAGCCCTGAACACAATGGGGTGAAGGCAGAGCCCTCCCTTCCACTCTCCCACCACATTTCACTGTCCCCACATTGAGGTGCCCTGATGAGTTCTCTGATGAGTACATTCCGCTGGTAAGAGGGCACACCCTGCCAGCCTCCTCTTGGTGGCGCAGCCGGCTGGGACACCAACGCAGCCCTGCCGGTCTGCCCGTGCCCTGGGGAGGTGGAGTCTCCCTGGACATTACCTTGTCTAACCAGCTGTAAAACAGGACGCTTCCTGTCTCTGAGTGTTGCCTGAGGCCCCAAAACTGAGAACAATAAAGGCTCAGAGCCCTCACCCTGCAGAGTGAGGTGTTGGATCATCTAGCAAACAGCCTTCTCTATTTGTAGCCTGGGGGCGGTGAGGCGTGGAAGCTGGAGAACCAGTTGGAGTGAGAGTTCAGGAGGCTGAAGAAGCTGGTAGAAGGATTTCATCAGAAAGAGGACAGACTTGGGGCAAGCCCGGTTAGTTCAGCTGGTTAGAGCACAGCCTTGTAGACTCAAGGTCAAGGATTGCGGATCCCTGTACCGGCCGGCTGGCCGCTGGGGGGAAAAAAAAGTGAAGCAGTCTGTATCAGAAGCTGCCTATTGGGGCTGGGGAGAGAGACAAGGAGGGGTCCTCAAGGAAACCATTCTAGAAGGGAGCTTGAATTGTGTCACCTGGGTTAGGGAGGATGCAGAGACTGAATCCTGACTCAGAAGCATAAGGTGGCTGAACAGATAGGCAAAGCTTCGCCTGGGCCAGGTGGTGCTGCTTCCAGATGAAGCCAGCCTGAGGGGCAGGCAGGAAGGGAAGAGGGGACTCCCCCAGAGGGATGGCTTCTGGAACCCGCAGGTAGCAGTACACACACAGAGAAGGCACTGTCCTGAGAGACCAAAAAGCTGGAGAGCTCCAGGAAGGGGTGAGTCTCCAAAGAACCCACATTTGGGCATCCCTGAGGGCCCTGGACCCAGACGACAACCTCATTGGCTGGATTCTGCGCACTTTTTTTGCAGTCCCCCTTTTGGACTCAAAAGAAGAACAGCAATGGGTGAGTCAGAGAGGAAGTAGGAGAAGGAAGAGAGACCTTCCCACTGCAGGCCTCCAAGGTCAGTCGCAAGCTATGTGCGTTGTGTGCACGTGTGTGTGCGTGTGTGCATGTGTGTGTTGTTGTGGGCTTGTGTCATTGTGAAAGTCAGGCAGGGGCAAAGATTCGAAATACACAAGTGAGTAAAGCTTTGATTGAGGTGTCCTGGGTTTTTAGTATCTGCGGATTCTGGATAATGAAATTGAGCTTGAGTGGAAAAGCTGTGTGACCACCCAGAGAGGTGGGAGGAAGAACCAGGCCACAGAGCAGACCTGAGGGGACAACTTGTACCTGATTACACCTATCCCAAGAAGCTGCTGGGCCGGAGTCTGCTCCTGGGCTGAGCGTGCTCTGAGTCTGAATTAACAGGCCCCACATCCTGGGACACACCGTGGCCTCACTGGGTCCTGGGGAGCCTGCTCAGAAACCACGTCACTGGGCCTTTGGGGATGAAGATGAGAAGCCAGGGTTGGGCTCTCCAGAAGGAAGCCCCTGGCCCGGGCCCAGCACAGCCTACCAGGAGCCCTCGCCCAGGCTCACTCCCTGGCCTGGATGTCCTCCCTTGCTCCCTCCCTCCTCCCTTGCTCCCTCCCTCCTCCTGCAGAGGAGAATTTGTTGGCTGCTGGCCTCTTCCCCCTGCACATTCCTCCCAAGAAGCGGATGCCTTCACGAATGAACCCCTCGCCCTGACACAGAGATAGCCACTGCCTGTCTCTCCTCATCGAGCCCCGTCCCTTCTGGGTGCTGTGAGAACAATGCCTGGGGCCTCTTTCATTGTGACACAGCAAGAATTGGCAGCTGAGTGCTCACGGCATGGACAGCAGGGGTGGAAAGTCCCCAGCTCTGGGAGCCATGGCTGCATGGTTCAAGGGAAGGACTGGGACTGGGGAGGTCAGGGGTGGGAAGAGGGGGGGCCAGGGCGTGTCGGTGTCCTCTACCCAAAGTTAAAAGTAAGTCTCTTATTTTGACCAGCAGTGTGACCGTAGAGAGGTGACCTCACATTTTTGAATCCCAATCCCGTCATCTATACAGTGGGGGTAATGATGTGGAACTCAGGTTGGTGGGATAATTAAATAAGAAAAAATGTGGAAATGGCCGAGAGCAATGTAGGCACATAGAAGATATTTAGTACATGTTGCCAGATTAAAAATAAACCCCCAGGCTGATTTCCATCGTCGCCCCACTTTATGCCAGCTTGCCTGTCAGCTCCTTATTGCATTGGCTGTTCTCCAAAGGCCATGTGGGGGGAGTAGGAAGGACAGCCTGGGGCCAGGTATACAGTGTTGTCCCAGCAGGCTGCTGGCAGCCCAGTCACCAAGGGACCCACAGTCTGAGGGCTGGACCTTGTCCCTCTCCTATCCTCAGTGATGGTGTCTTAAGCCAGGTTTAGTCACCTATGGCCCAGGGATAAGCTAGGCTGCCAATGTGTTGATATCAAGGGGAGAGGGTGGGCAAGGAAGAGACCGTCCCTTCCCAGTGTCTGCAGTGCTCGCAACAACCTGTCCAGGGTTCTGATGCCCCCAAGTCCGAGGTTCTCTCTCCTCTGGTCAGGGGAACCACACTGCACTTTCTTCCTCAGGGTACCCATTTTTCTGAGTTCCATTGCGGATTAGACCCCTTGTACCTTCACCAAAGGTGTTAATACCACTGATAATGCCACTATGTAGTAGATGTTTCTATGGACCTGGGAAGACCTCAGTATCCTCTCATTATGTGTCGATTTAATTCAGGAGCTTTCACAGCCTCCAGCTGACTGACTAGAGATTCTGTACAGGGTCCCAGTCTCCTGAGGCCTAGGGCTTCCCAGCTGCCAGACTCTCGGAAAGCCTCTATGCAAAATACTCTGCAGCCCACCAGAAGGGGCAGATCTTTCCTCTGAAGCAGACATGGCAATAGCACCATATCAAAGTCTAAAGAAATTCACCTCTGCCCTCCTCTAAGCCATTATTCCGCATATTCCATGGCCAAGGGAGGACTAAGCGGCTAACTATGAGCAAGAATTTGGGGGACCAAGGAGAAGACTTTAAAGGGTATAAAGATGAGAGTTAAGATCAGAGGCTGCTCAGAGTGGAAAAGGTTCAGACTTGGTGCTGGGTTGTCTGGCTGAACTCAGCTGCTGGAATCAAAATGTGCATCTTGCCAAAACTGCAACAATGGTCAAATTCTGTGCCATGAGACATCTTCACTGTTAAATCTTGGGTCCCTGGACGGGAATTCCAACTATCAGACTTCTGTTCCCCTGGGCTTCCCAGGTGGATAATAAAAAGGTCTTGGGGCTGGGGCCAGGATGCAGCACAGACCCAGGCTGCTGCTTAGCAACAAAAACTTGATGGGTAATGCTATGGTTTGAATGTGTCCCCTCCAAAATTCAGGTGTTGCCATTGTGATCATTTTAAGAGGTGGGGCCTTTAAGAGGTGATTAGGCCATGAGGGCTCCTCCCTCCTGAATGGGTGCTGTAGTTGAAATTTGATCCCCCATGTGGCAGTGTTGGGAGGTGTTTGGGTCACGGGGGTGGACCCCTAGTGAGTGGATTAATGCTCTCTCTGGGTGGTGGTGTGGGAGGGAATGAGTGAGTTCTTACTCTATTCATTCCAGCAAGAGCTGGTTGTTAGAAGGAGCCTGGCACCTCCCCTCCCCCTCTCTATCTTCTTTCTCACCCTGTGGTCTCCTCACACATACCAGCTCCCCTTCCACTGTCCGCCATGAGTGGCAGCAGCCTGAGGCCCCCGTCAGATGCAGCTGCCCCAGAACGGAGAGACAAGTAAACCTCTTTTCTTTATAAATAACCCATTCTCAGGCATTCTGTCATAGCCTAAGCCCAAAACGGACTAAGAAGCCGTGGATACGAGCCCGGCGGTGGAGGGAGCGGCGACGCGTGGCATTGCTGACAGTTCACGAGCTCGGCAGGAGCGCATAAGCCAGGCCTGACGAGGAAAACAGCGGGGTGCTCACCCTAACCCCGGGCTGAGGGCCACGGTCTGGGCAGACCACTAAATAAACGCGTCCCTTCTGAGGTAACTGAGGTCAGTTTCTGTTCCCTGATGTGGCAGGAGCCCTCATAAAACTGTCTTCAGCCAAAGAAACAACTGAAGGCTGAGAACTCATTGAGCACATGGTAGCTTCCCAGGGCTGTGGCACTGAGCTGTGGCCTTTGGGAATCACGTGCCTCCTTTTATTAGCACCTCCTCTATTCCAGAGACTGAGACGTGTGCTGCTTTTACACGTTATGTTTTTTGATCCTCATAAAAACCTATTTGGGTAGAGATTTTTAGCTCCATTTTATAGATGAGGAAACAGATTATCAAAATAGCTTAAAAAGAAAACCATGTCTGGAACCCTCATCCGTTACTAGTGGGAATGCAAAATAGTACAACCACTTTTGAAAACAATCTGATGGTTCGTCAAAATATTAAACATGCAGGTTTAACCCAACGATTCTACTCCTAGGTATATACCCAAGAGAATCTGGAGCACATGTCCACATAAAACTTGTACACGAATGTTCATAGCAGCATTATTCATAAAAGCCTAGATAAACAAAATGTGATATATCTATACCATGAAATATTAGCCAGCAATAAAAAGGAATAAAATACTGACACATGCTACAACATGGATGAACCTTGAAAACATAATGCTAAGTGAAAGAAGCCAGATGCAAAATACCACATTAGATTCCATTCATATGAAATGTCCAGAATAGGCAAATCTATAGAGGCAGAAAATAGATTAGTGGTGACCTAAGGCAGAGGGTGGGGAGAGATGAAAAGTGACTGTTGATGGATATGGGGTTTCTTTCCAGAGTGATAAAAATGTTCTAAAATGAAATTATGGTGATGGTTGCACAATTCTGAAAAATATACTTAAAATCATTGAATTGTATACTCTAAATGGATGAATTTTATGGCATGTAAATTATTTCTCAATAAAACTGTTTTAAAAACTAACATGGCTGGTTGAACCCTAATGGATACCTGTGCCTACAAAGTAACCTTTTGATTTAATTTTTAGGGCTGATTTTCCAAGAAGAGCAAAACTAGGGTTATCTGTGTGTTATGGTAGAAATCACGGAGCTCTGATAATAGGTAGATCTGGACTTGGGTGACCTTGAGTAAGAAACTTAGTCCTTCAGTACCAATTTCTAAGACTTTTAGGAAGATGAAATGAGATAACATCTGCTATGGTGTCCCCCAAAAGTTGATGTGTTAGAAACATGATCCCTGTTGTAACAGTGTTAAGAGGGTGGGAAATTGGATTATGTAAAAGGTGGGGCCTTTAGGAGGTGATTGGATCATGAGGACCCTGCCCTCATAAATGGATTAATCCATTAATGGAGTGATGGTTTAATGGGTTTATAAGGACAGCAAGTGAGTAGGTTAGCTCCTTTACTCATGCCGTCCTTGCCATGTGATACACTCTGTTGCCATGGGACTCTGCAGAGACTCCACACCAGGAAGAAGATCCTCACAAATGTGTTCCCTAGACCTTGGACTTCCCAGCCTCCAAAACTGTAAGAAATAAATTTTATTTCCTTATAGATTACCCAATTTCAGGTATTCCTTTATGAGCAACAGAAAAGACTAATACAGCATCTATCACAAATTCCTGAAAATACTTGAGATTGAGTATATGTTAATTTTACCTGCCCATTTCCTAGGAGGGAAACTCAAAAGATCAAGCTAGGGTCCCAACCCTGAAAATGGATGAGGCCACGAGTCATGGGACCATAACCAGAATTTAAAAATAGGAATAAAGCTGAAGTCCATCATAACTCCTGGGGCCCAATGTGAGGACTCAGGCTCAGTAACAAGTCTAACATTCAAGACTTGGATCCAACCAATAACCAAGCTGTGATACTGAGCCTTAGGCTGGTAGAACTTAAGGTATTAAACGTCTCTTTGCCCTGCTATTGCCTGGTTCTGCAATTTATGGGAGGCCTGAGGACGTTGTGTAGGCTCCAGCTGTAGGAAGTGGGGGACATCAGAAGTAGGGCTGCAAGGTGGGACATTTTCAAAGCAAGCAACAGGGAGACATTAGTAATCTCAGTCCCTTAAAGATTTTCCACATCCCAAATGGCTATTCAAATCTACTAAGACTTATTTCATTGTTGCGAAATGGTTGAAGCATGCCATAGGGATGGGAGAAAGAAGGTGGCCCTATTTAGATTACCTGTAAATTCAAACTTTTCATTCATCTCATTTATGCCCAAAGATTCCCATTCCCAAATCAAAATTCTAGGCCACTGGACCCAGAACACTCCTTGTCCCCCAGGTGTCAGAAGGCAAAAGAATATACACCTCCACATTCAGTCAACAAGCTCTTCTAATCCTTCTTTCTTCTGCAGTGTCTTTAGCACTTGTCTTTTTTTGAGAGAGACAAAGAAGAGGCAAAAAATATAGGCGTATGATTAAAACCTTGGCTCCTGATTTTCAATTCAGTCAGCCCACATATGATTCAAGAATAGTACCGTGCTTAGTGATGTAGGAGCTGGAAACATGGATAATAATAAGTACCCCATTGGATTACTGTGGAGATAGAATAAGATGGTGACCCAGTTGAACAAACTGTAGATTTGGAGTCAGGTAGAACTAGGCCTACATCTGAAACTTCTTTAAATCTGCAACACCAACCTCAAGAGGCTATTATGAAATATCACTCATAAAATACCTAGTGCAGGGTCTGGCACTAGTTAGTAGGCTTTGGTGAATGGTAGGAAAAGTGAAGCACTTTACACAGTGATCAGCACAGGTGTAGATCCCAGGGACACTGGGGGACAGACAGCAAGAAAGTAATTGAGTACTGGTGTACTCATCCCGCAGTGTAGAAGAAGCCAGATGGCAGCGGTGGGTAGGGGGCTCAGTCTGGCAACCTCACGCCAAGGGCAACTTTGGCGTCAGACCTCAGAACTGAGGCAGTTTCTCTCCTGGCTAGAAGCTTCCAGTGGGGAAAACACCACCCTCTGGCTGCCTTCAGGAGGAAGCCAAGTGTTCCATTGGGGAGAACTGGTAACCTGGCAGGAGGAGGGAGTCTGAGGTCAGAGAGGAGGGCATATCTTGACACATGCATTTATAGATACAACAGGGGACTGACTAAGACCCAAAAATGATCAGCAATATCTGACCTCACTTAGCCGCAGCTGCTCCACCAAGCCCATTCAGAAAGTCCAGAATTCTGCAGAAATGCAGTGGTCTGGAGCAACTCACCACCTGCTCTTCTCCTGTCTCAGTCTGAGGCTTCTATGGAGCTCTCAGATTCAATAATAAGCAGACTACTGCTTACATCTTGAGTCTTTTGTGCATATTGTTCCTGCTTCGGTAGGTTGAAGGTTTTCTGCAGAGAAAAAAAGACAGCCACTTTTATTAACTCGTTTTGTGGTCCTCAACTTTCCCCTTCCTCCCCTCCACCACCTTCTTGGTGTTCAGTCTTCTCTCCCTCCAGTCATGCTGGAGAGGAGAGGTTTTCATGTCGAGGCAAAGGGCACCAGTAAAAGGCTATGGACAAGGTGGTGGGTTGGAGCAGGGGTGAGGACCAGGAAGGACCACTTTTTAACAAAAGAAGATTCTCACCAGGGCCTTAAAAATTCTGTGAAGAGAAAACAGTGCATGTGTCTTCAGGCAGGCCGAAGACGATCACCTGGAGACTAACAAAGGGAGCTCAGAGCCAGGCTGAATAAGTTCCAGGGTGCCAGACAATGGAGCGGTCCAGAAAAAAGGTTAAAGGAAAAAGTGGTGTAAACCAAGGCTCATGCAGATGCATCAAGGCCTGGGTTAAAAATAATTGATTAATTAGTTCATGCAAGCACATGGTCTAAAATTCTAAAGATAAAAGTGAGGTTAAGTCTCCCTCCTATCCCTGTATTCTAACCAAGAAGATTCTCTTCCTGTAAGGAAGCATAATTAACAATTTCTGGTATATTCTTTGAGAGAGAATCTATGCATCTATAAGCATATATACATAATCTTCCCCGCTCCACAAATGATCATATACTGTACGTATTGTTCTGACTTACTTTTTCTCCACTTAATATTCTCATATCTTGGAAACTATTACATAGCTCTAATTATTTACAATTAAATATTTTTATACTATTGTCATTTACCTGCTTTAAAAAGTATTGTTTGACCTCCAGCTCTAAAATATCTTGAAATCGGTGTTTTTGCCTTCTTTTTTCCCTCCAGAACCTCACATCTTGGCAAAATATATTATTTCTACACTGAAATGTCATATGACACTTAATGTTCTGTTTTACAACCATAATTTCCACAGACATTTTCATTCTTAGTCCTATATATAGTTGAATAGAGCATTCAACTATAGTTGAAACGACCATTCCTTTTGCCAAAGTTTCTCCACTGATCTCTTGATTGACCAAAATCCTTTTGTAGTTTCTTTAAAAGGTGGTCAACAGAGCTTGCATATTTGAAAATGCTTGTCTCCTATTTTATACTTGATGAACATGTTGCTAGGCATAAAATTCTTGGATTCGTCACATTTTCTAATCATGCCTTGGAAAATTATTCGTTATTGTTGTGGAGAAGTTTAATATCAACCTGATGTTTTCCCCTGTGTGGGCAACTTTTCCTCTTTGTTAAGATGCTCACAGGATTGTTACTTTATCTTTGAAGTTTAGTGACTTTATTATGATTTGATGCTCAGTGGTCCATTTTTCTTGGGACATGGTATGTCCTTTCATAGTATCAATCCAAGTCTTCTATTTCTGAAAATATTCTTGAACAATATCATTGCGTATTCTCTTCTATTTGCTTTGTTCTTTTCTGCTGGGACACTACAGGGTACTTCAAAAAGTTTGTGGAAAAAATAGAATTAAAAGATATGAATCTTTCCATGAACTTTTTGAAGACCCCTCATATTTGTTGATCTCATCAGGCTGACATCCCTATCTGTTATTTTCATTGCTATTCTTATCGAACTCTTCTTTATTTCCAATTCATGTCACTTGCTTTTCAACTCTTTCCTTTGTGTCCTTCTCGTATTTTCATCAGTGCTATTCCCCGGCGTGCTTATTCCAGTGTGGGCTTCATTTCTCCCTGTCTTCTCCCTGGGCTCTCCCAGGTCCTCGGCAGTGTAGTGTAATGACTAAAAGCGAGGGCTCCGAAGTCAGGGTTACCAGAATGTCACCCTGAATGTCACCCAAGTTACTTGACTACTAGTATTTCATCTTTAAAATGAGTAAAATGAAAGCACCTACCTAACAGGCTGTTGTAAGGACTGATGAATTAACACATAGAAGTACTCTGTGCAATCCCTGATGGGCACATTTTAAGGTCTGTTTGTGAATTAACAAAAGGTATAATAATAATAATAATAAATATACAACTCGTTTCTGAGCTCTTATATTTCTGTCGAGCTCTTAGATTGATGTGTAAGATTTTTTGAATTCATTTACTTTTTAAATAGGGTCGTGATTTTCATCTCTTTGAGGGCCACATTTTTCTGATGCCCGTTTTTTGTCATTTATTTTTCTTACTCCTTTCCTTATGTTTTTCTGCTAACATGTTTGTATAGATCCCGTACTGATTCTTTTTTGCTTATCACTGGTCTTTTAATGAGGCTAGTTCTCCACGGACCAGCCTGCTGCAGGAGATGGCTCCACAGCCCGGGTTTCTGACCAGCAGAGATTCTCTGCCTGATCATAGAGTTGTTTATGTGAGTGAGTGATTTTGTCTTTCATGGAAATCAACAGTCATCAGGCCACGTGCCATTTAGAGTCTTTCTTCACCATCTTATCTAACAAATTGCCTCCTTCAAAGATGATTTATGTGTGCCCCTCATTCAGTCTCCCACCTCGGCCACTTGTTGGTATCAAACAGGGGCCAGAGAAGATCCTTCCAGCCACAGACGTGCCCTATTGCCCCCCTTCAATCAAAGGAGGGCGGCTGTGTGGGGCGGGGAGTATGAAGACAGAGTATGCGTTTCTCTTTCTCGGCTTCCTTCTTCACCTCTGGTGGGATTGTGGATTTCATGGCCTGTGGGAGGGAGGGCAGAGCCCTAGCGATGCCTTTGTCTCCAACAGCATTTATGAGTTCAGATCCCATAACACAGCCACATGGAGGGAGGGAAGCCTCGAAGGACTTTTAGTGAACGATTGAAAAAGCCTATGCCGTTGGTTAAGCTTCCTCCCCTGTAGAGCAGAGCCCACCTCCCCACAGTTTACATCATCATTCAGAGATCCAGATCCTGCTCTGGGTGAAATAAAGCATTTTTAATCACATCATACAATCTCCTTATTATGCTTATAGGCTTCACAACCATAACAACCTCTGTCATAGCTTTAATTGGAGAATCAGGACAAGCCAGGCACTTTGTTTCCGTGATTTATTGTTGAAAGGCTGTATTTACTCCCTGATTAGCAGACACAGAGCCTTTTTCCCCTTGGAGTTACCAGAACCAGAAGCACAAACTGACTGGGTAACAGTCAGATAGAGATATTTTTAAATGTCTCCTGAATTTAAAAAAAAAAAAAAAAATCAGCAGTATCTGAGGACATGTCTGGTTTCCTCTTTACTGCACTTGAGCAGGTCAGTCTGGGACTCCTGAGTCACCAAGTCAGGGAGGCAGAAAGTCATTTGTTACCTGAAGTAAGAACACTGGTTGGAAATACTTTGCTCATATGGGAAGCCTCTTTTTCTATGGAGGGTCTGGGGCACAGCAAGACCAAGTCCGACCAGAACAGACCACCACCTCAAAGACATCGCCTTTGTAAAGCATCTGGTGGAACTTCAGGGCTGTCCGACAAACTGCTCAGGGAAAGAAGCACTTGAGAAGGTCATCAAGATAGAAACTACCACCCCCACTTCGATTTCTCCTTGAACCCCTCGCAGGATACCCATGAAAGCCTGGTGGGACCTGGAGGGCGAGGAGACCTTGAGTGTGAATTCTCTGCCTAGCAGTTTAAAGAAATGTTTTTCACACGTCATCGTCGGTTATGAGTCCCCCAAATCTCCTGGAGTGACAACAATCAAAATTGACTTGGGAAATTTCATCCACAAATTAAATTTACTGGTTCCCAGTATGAAGCTCAGTGGCTTTATCTCACCGCCAGTGAGGGGACCTGCGGGTTTGAGATACGACAAGTAAAATAAAGGCATTCAATCCAGGCACAGTTGAACGGCTTAAAAGGGGGGTGCAGAAGCCGCTTCAGGTCTAGGAGCCATCTAAAACAGTTTGGGCCACTTGGTGTGATTTTAGGGAGGCTCATGTTTTAGAAATTTATTGCCTAATTTTTTCCAGGCTCACTTGTTCTTTTTTAGGTGCTGTGTTTATAGGCTAATATATGGACTGCCATAGGAAGCCATCTCTGTCTAAAATGTTCTTTTGCTAAATGTGTTTGTTCTCTGCTTGTGGTTTTCATCAAGACAGAGCTCTGCCGGTGTCTGGTCTATGGATATTTTCTCATTGTTACACGTGGCATCTCCGTGCAGCAGCATTCCCTGCCCATGCTGGCCAGTGCTTTTTCTCTGGGGGGCAGGTGAGAATCATAAAGAAGAGCAGTACTTCTGTGCGGAGTTCCTGGCAGAGAAGAGGGCAGGGTTCCACGTCCTGGCTGTGATCTACCTTTGCCCAGAGCCCATCCTCTAAGCCTACTTTTTCCAGTCCATCCCATTTCATAACCAACCCTTTATGTAACATTTGGGAATGTTGAATGTGAGGGCAAAATAAAAATGACCTTTAAAACTGGGCTTGCTTATACAGATTCCTGTGTCCCCTGCTAAGAGAGTTAAAAATCCCTGAGTCTAGATTGGAGCCAGGATTGAGCTGGTCTGCCAGTGCCTCAGGTGGGTCTAGTGTATGTGGCCCATGCACCAGGCTCTGATAGACACTGCTACGCTAGATGATTCAAGTATTAAGGAGAGTAAAGTATATTCTGTTTACGTGACACACAGTTAATGGGCTTGTAGTTTCCTTACACCCCCACTGCTAACCATAGGCTGGCATACAGATGTGATGGTAGAATCTGGATTAGTCAACCTGGAGTGGCTGTGCTCTGGACTGCCCATCTCTGAACTGTTAGGTGAGTGAATAAGATTCTATTATTTATTTCAAATACATAAACACATACATACATACAGACAGACAGACATATGTACCTAAAATCGGCTTTCCCTGACTCAGGTGAAGATAAAATTGATCATGTCATGTGGCTTTGTTGAGCAAAAATGTGAAAACTCAGGATAGCTATTCAAGAGTTCCACCCACCTTGCTTCACCCACTTCAAATTTTATTTTGACAATTTTTCTTGAGGGCAAGAAATATGTATTATATTTCTTTGGGCCGTCTACAGTGCTAAGAGCATAGTACATGCTCAGTAAACACAATAATTAATTCCATGGAAATAGGTAGAGCATGATCGCTTATGAGTGGAGCCAGTGGCCAGGCTTAAATCTGCCCCTGACTACCTATGTGGCATTGGACAACCTTTCTGTTTCGATTTCATTGGTAAAATGGGGATGATCATAATAATAATACATGCTTCATAGGATTGTTGTGAGGAACAAACGAGTTAATCCATATGAAGTACATAGAAACAGTGCCCAGTACATAAGAAGTGTGAGAGGTGTTGGCCATCATTATTGTTATCATGGTGGTGATAGCCAAAACTGTATTACAGGACCGAAGTGTGCTAGCACTGGTCCCTGACACCCTTTGTGTTTATGGATGTGCACAGTGCAACATTCATAAATGGAAGCAATGTTCAAACTGTTCTGAAGGACATGCCATCTTTCCTACACTCGAATTACTTAAGCGAACATACTTACCAGGCAGCAGCCCATTTCAAAATCCCCCATGCAGGAAAAGCAAAATTCCTCTGTACATGCCTATGTTTGAAGGTCCCACATCCTTCACGTTAGGATTTATAAGTGGAGCCAGAGGTTTTTGTTGGGTTTTTTCCCCCTGAATGTTAGTACACACAGTGAAATAAGGCAATTTCTTTCAAAAAGCATTATTTTTTTCTTCACCATACTTCTTCCTACCTCAAGTAGAAAGGTGTTTCCAGTTTGGCTCTGAATGCAAAGAGAAGAAGAAAGAGGATGTTTTCTTCCTTTCTCATTTTAGAACTGGGCTTCCTGTGCAGGAGTGATTCACCTCAGCAGAGCCCAACCTTTCACACAGGTCTGGTGTCCCAGATGGAGTCACCAGACCTGTGAATGTGATTGCCAAAACACACCTCAAGTTTTACAGCTTATGTGGACATTTAGGAAGTCACATTTTTCATTTTGCTACTCCTTCACCTTTTCTGTATGTTGGAAAAAATTTCAGAATAAAAAATTGGGCGAAGGAAAAAAGCCCAAGAAAAATGCAAAATAAAGCTAGGGAGAAATAGAAACTATTGCTTCCTTATCTTTTAAGCAACCAAGATTCTCCAAAGTGTAGAAAGTATAAAATTCTTGCCGAATGATAGCACAGAGTGGGTGAAGTTCAAAATATTCATAAGGCAGTTATATTTATAAGGCTGCCCATCAGTTGGCTATTATTGTTCCTGGCAAAGAAGAAACAAAATGACTGCAGTTGAAAATAATGTCTTCTCCGGAATCCAATAAGTAGGGCCCCCTGCTTGGCCATGTCTGCACTCTCTGACTCTCCCCGTTATGTCCAGGACCAAGTCATGACAGGGTCTTCCTTGGGATTTTAAAAACTGGAACTCAGAGAAAAGACAGTCCTTCTCTGGTGGAGAAACGGAGACGTGAGGAAAAGGAGCTTGTTTTATATCTGTGGAGAAACTATTTTAAGAGAATAAAGTCTCTGCAGAGAACAAAGATAAGGGTTCAGGGAACTGTGTGCCAGAGCAAGTCACCATTTAGGTCAGGAAGATGAGGAAGCACAGGCAAAGTTTTGTCACAGTAATCAATTCAGGCCTATTTTGAATCAAATTACCTTTGCTCACTCCTTGTCTCATGGTTATACATAACATTTCAAAACTGAAGACTCCTAAATGTTTATATCTAGCCCTGAGCTTTCTCCTGAACGAACTCCTATTTGACAGCTCCACCTGGGTGTCTTACAGGCATCTCATCTCAAGTTTAAAATGTTCAAAAGTGAACTCCTCGTCTTTATCCAAAACACTTGCTCCCTGGCATCTTCTCCATTTCAGTTAATGGCAACTTCTTCCTTTCAGTTACTCAAGTTTAAATTTTTGGAGCCATTATTGATGTCTTTTTCTCACATGCCACATCTAATATGAGGAAATGGCTCAACTTTCCAAGATATGCATACTTGAGCCACTTGTCACCATCTCCCCTGACCCCACCGGATCCAAAGCCCACAGTTTCTTGCCTGGATCTGCTTCTCTTGCCACCTTAACTGTACAGCAACCAGTGCATGGCTCCCCTTCTCACTTACGTCAGATCACAGAATCCCTCTACTTTGGATCCTTCAAAAACAGTAAAAATCTTTACCATGACCTACAAGCTCCTGGAGGAGCTGCAACTTAACTCTCCATCTCTTTAGCTGTACCCCTCTCCCTCTCTCAGCCCACCTCACTGCCCACACTCTGATCTTCCACAGATTGGCCAAACATGCCTTTGCAGGTTGTTCTCAGACTTGGCTAACACATCCCATCCTTCCACCTCAGGGTTAAGCCACTGCTGCTCCTTCTGCCTCAAACACACATCTGCATGGCCAGCCCCCTCACTTCATTATTTCACCACTTGAGACATCTTCCCTGCCTGTTCTACCTAAAATCGCACCCCTTTCTCCTGCTTTTCCTTATGACACATATGACCAGCTAATACATTATTTGTCTGTCTCCCTCCCACTAGAATATATGCCTGAGAACAGTCATTCTGCTTAGTTCATTACTAGTCTTCCTAGTGCCTAGAACCATGCCTGTCTTGCGGTAGGTGCACAAAAAGTTTGCTGAATGAACCACTCAGATCTTTCCAATACATTTCCTCTTCTGCCCAAGCTATGTTAAATTGGTCTTCCACATACTGGTGCAAAACAGTTCAACTTAAATTTAACCAGTCACACCTTTTTCTTTACTAAAATGCATCAGATTAATGTTTTTTCACTATATTTTCCAGTCTTCTCATTGGCCATTTGTTAATAACAACTTTTTCAGCAACTTAGAAAAAGCTCCATTCTCCTTTGCTACTATATTATACTATTATATTATTATGACTACAGTGACTTCAGTTAATTTTTATTCAACTGACTTATTAATATCTGAAAGTCATGAAACATTCATTTTCCCCCCTGAAACTAGAGCACCTGTTCTCAAATGAAATCATAAATCAAGAGCAGTAAAATGCAGAATTCCAGTCCAGGCCCCAATTAGGAACAAATTCTGTTTGCCTTTGAATTATCTAAGCTTGTCACTTCTATTTCTCCATCCTGCTATTCAAATTTTCACAATCTCAGGACTTTTTCATTAACATCAGTCCAGTAGAAGGTAAGAACCTATGTACATATCAAATCATTTATTTGTCTACTTGAGCAAAGTCGTAATAAAGGAGGAGAAGGCATGGTGTTTCAGAAATGGTGGCTAAAGTGAGGGTGGAGAAGTAATTTGAGTCCCTTTGTCTGTCATCCTTGATCTCCTTCTCTCTTCTAAAGGCCCATGATAATTGTAAGATCTCTGTGCAAAAATGATTAATGAAAACAGAATAATTTTAATCAGGGAAGATCTCAAAGTCTGGGCTACAAGAAGTCACCTTAATTTTTCCTTTGATGCCACTTCACCTGACTTATTAGCAGTCTACTTCATTATGAAATATCCCAGTGTTTTAGTGGACCCACATAAATTTGTATTTGCCCTCAGGCAGTATCAACTTTCAAAAAACTAAGAATAAACTTGCAAAAAAGAACCAATCCTCATAACATTTTACAGTTTTTATTTTTATTTCTACTTGGCATTAATGGGATTTAAAATATCACCATAAATTCATTTATTTTAACTTCCACCTACTGACTTAACCTCTTGACATTTGGAATCTACTGTCAAAGAGAAACTTCAAAAATATTTCAAGGGAGTAAGTATAATGAAAATTGTAACTTTAAAAAAAGTACTCAACAATCCCACTTCTGGGTATAAATCCACAAGAACTGAAAGCAGAGTCTCAAAGAGGTATTTCCACACCCATGTTCACAGCAGAACTATACACAATAGCTAAGAGGTGGAAGCAGCCCAAATGTCCACTGATGAATAAGTAAACAAAATGTGGAATATACATAAAATGGAAAACTATGCAGCCTTAAATAAGAAGGAAATCCTGTCACATGCCACAACATGGATGAACCTGAAGGACACTACATGAAGTGAAATAAGCATCACAAAAAGACAAAATACTATCTGATTCCAATTACACGAGGTAGCTACAGTAAATTCATAGAAATAGAAAGTACAATGGTGTAGTTACCAAGGACTGGGGGGAGGGAGAAGGGCAGTCGTTTAATGGGTATAGAATTTAGTTCTGTAAGATGAAGTAGTTCTGGAGATCTGTTTTAAAATATTGTAAATATATTTAATACTACTGAACCGTACATTTAAAAATGGTTACGACGGTAAGTTATGTGATGTGTATTTTACCACACACACACAAATATTTGCATCATTTGCAAACAGACCTTTGATGGGGTGGTACAGATGCTTATAATGGATATGTAGCATTTACATGTAAATTTCCCTTTAAACCACACACACACACACACACACACACACACACACACACACACACACACACACACACACACACACACACACCCTCTCTCTCATAAACTTAGCATTTGTTAAATATATCAAGTATTGAGCATCCTAAATTATAGTTTATTAGTTACGGAAGAATGACCAAGTGAACAGACTGAAAACAAATCAGCTATTCTGTGTCATATTTTAGCTTTGTGATTATCTGATTTGTCTGTCTTCTCCACTAGGCGGACAGTACACTCTGGGATCTGATTTTGTGCACCATTAGATCTCCAGGGTCTAGGACAGTGCCTGGAAAACAATACATAAATACTTATTGGATGAATGAATATAGTATTAAACACTTAGAGATATAGTAATGCCCAGGTCTACAATCACCAAACTCATGTGCAGCAAGAGATATACCATAAAGGAGGCAGAATCAACTTTCAAAAAACTAATTTTAATCAAAACAAAAATTGTTGATCATTAACAAGTTTATAAAACAGTGATTTAGTTACATAAATAAATTGATATCAGTGTATCAAATCTTAATTACTTTCAACTTCATGAGCATGTTTACATGGGTGATGAAGTACAACCTTTTTTTTTTCTTTTTACCTATTATAATAAATAAAATGGAGCGCATGAAATAGTTTTTCTAAACAAAAATACCTACAAACATACCTCTAGCATGTTCTCTAATGAAGGGAACAAGAGACACGGACAACTTTTGCACCAAAACATAAAAATTGCTTTAAAAAGCACAAAGTTACAGAACCATCAGCTAAAGTAAAGACACTATACTGTAACCAAAAGTTGGTATTTAATAATATAATGAACAGTTTGGTAGTTAGATCTCCAGTTTGGTTATTTTAAAGCATTAAGACAAGGCAAGATAGAAGGCTGCTTTTGTTTGAATAATTCTAGAGAAAATAAAATATATTAAAAAAAAAAAAAACTGGAAAGTAGAACAGTCATACCTACACAACTTTTTGTCCTGCACAAAGTCAAAATACCTATGCAGAATAGATATATAATATATATAATGTTATTTGTGCACAAAGGTTAGCTTATTATTAGCTCACTGCAAAGGCGTAATGTATCATGTCAATTGTTTTGGAAAACATTTTGCGTTTTGTGTCAAAAGGATATTTCTTTTAAGTTTCCTAGGCTAGGAGGCACGAACCCCAGTTCCGGCATACTGTATATTCTTAATGCTAAGGCTTGCTGCTCTGGCTGTGTATTCTGTTGTCCCTCTTTTTTCTAGTGCCTGTTACAAGCATGTGTGGTGTAGTGGTTGTTGGTGGTGGTGTGTGTGTGTCTGTGTGTATACATATATATATGTATACATAAGTTGTATAAATATATATACATATATAATTTCTCCCAATAGATCTCAGTCCAACCATGCAATCCAAAAGGTGGCTCTGCATAGATGCCCAGCATGAAGTTCACCACCTGAGCCAACCCTGAAGCAAGGCGCACTTTTAGTCCATCTGATAGGTTTTCTCTCAGTTTTTTTTTGTTTTTGTTTAAAACCAAGCTACTGCAGCTTCAAGTATTTTGCATTACATAGAATATTTTTTTATAAATTAGTTAATGTTATATTTTCAATATTCAGACATATACTATAATATATATACAGTACAATAAATGCTCTCATTCTTTTTTTTTTAATTTTTTTGGATAAATCCCTGAGAATGTATGTTGACAGTCGCTAAGTTTCCACATGCACAAGCATTGTGTGCCATGCTTCTGGACGAACAGCACTGCAAAGCCACGTGGGTCAGCCTTTTCACTATTAGTATTTCATTTTGTTGGTTTATTTAAATATGCTGAAAATGTAAAGATGAGTTACAAAGGAGTAAAGCTGAATCCATTCGAGGTACTTATCACAGGATGGAGGTGTTCTGTTTGGTTTTTAAAGCCATTTCAATTATTTTTTTGAGGCTGTGAACGTATACAGAAAACAGGAGAGCTATGTGGACTTTTGCCACTTGACAACATATACTCAGTGTAAACCAAACCTTTTTAACCTCTCTCTCATACAAAACCAAAAAAAAAAAAAAATAATTAAAAAAATAATAAAATATAAGGAAAGAAATAAAAAGGGAAAAAAATTAAAAACATACAAACTTTCACAACGTGACAATTAGTCTGCAAACGCAATATAACTATACACATATAATACCGGTGTGGCTCTGTTCTTTAAGTTAAAAAGGGTACAAAGGCAGGCTCAAGTAAAAACAAACCACCCCTCCCATCCCCACCCCCAACCCCATTCATACAAGTTCTATCAACCAAACCTCTCCCGAACCAACATCATCAGTTTCTTTTTGCCTTTGTAGATTTGTTTCAGGTTGTCAATAAACTGTGTAAACTGAATGTGTCCATCATGCGCCATTAAGAAGGTCTCTCGGGCCTTGCTGAGGAACTCTATAAATTCACTATAGTGCCGAGGACTGATGTGTGTGAGCCGTGAGTGCGTGGTATTGATGTAGGCCCCAATCGTGGCATCCAAGAGTTGCCTCAAGGGGGCTTTGTCCAGTGACATGAGCTTACCAGAGTTCCTCCTTCCATGAAGTCCCACCATGCCAGGAGTGGTCAGAGTGCACCTGCGCAAAATGTCTGACAGTACCGTTGCACATTTGACACTCTTGACCACCAGAGGTATTATAGCTGCAAGCTCATTTTTACCAAGGGAGTGGCTAAGCGCACAGGCCCACAAAACATCATTAATGGCAGGGTGTGTGTCCTGATTATAGCTCAGGTTGAGATGGGTCATGGCCAGGGTGGCCAGCTTGTAGGCCCTCATGGGGTACCCGCGGTGCTCCATGTACCGTGCTATCGTAAAGAGCTGTGTGTAGCTCATGCCGGTCGTAGCAGCATCGAGAACAATTTGGTACGCCGTCTCAAAAGCTATGTGATCCTTTTCACAAAGGGTTAGCGCAGAGAGGGCACAGTTCTGTGGGTCCTTCATGGCACACTGCAATGCGAGTGTCCGGGCACTGCTGGCCAGCTTTTCCTGCTGGTGGCAGTCCAAGTGGAGGCGGACAATGGTGCTGTTGGACATCACGGTAGTTGCAACTATACTTGTGGCCTCGGTGGGAGTAAAGAGTGTAAACCAGCTCTGCATGATGCTGTCCAGGGCATAAACACCTGCAAGGAACACAAACAAGCCCTATTACTGACAAGGAGCCTGGCCAGAGGTCTTACCTTATTTCCATTTTTATAATCAATGCTAACATTGTGAACCATCACAGGAAATGAGCTGGGCCAGAGAATCCTGTAGGGTAATGGGCCTGAGAGCAACCTTTTAGAATAAGGTTATTATGAACTGTTATTCAGTGGAATGCCTGAAAGGAACATGAACATCCTATGATAGCTCAGTAGCTGGTATTCGTACTGTGCTGTTCGCCATTTTAGACAATGGCCTTTTGCTAATGAGTTCTAGTTCACAGGGGCCTTCTGTCAGTTATCCACTATAGAATTTGAGGCAGAAAAACTCACCAGAATAGGAACTTTACATGGGGTGTGTGTGTGTGTTTGTCTAAGTTTAAAGTATACACAAAACAAAATTTTAAGACAAACAAAAAAGCAGGAAAATGTGACCCACAATCAAGAAGAAAAAAGTCAACAGAAGCAGACCTACAGATGGCTCAGATGTTGGAAATGGCTGACAAGGTCTTTAAATATTTTAAGTACACAGACACAATATGCCTCACATGTAAGAAAATCCTAAAAGTGAATGACGTGAAAAGAAGGTACTAAATCTCAACAGCAATTAGGTATATATCTTGGTGCAGTGTAGAAGAGTTGTGTGGCAGTTCTCAAACTGGTATTATCTTGTGCTGCTTCCCTAGAGCATAACTTTAATAATCTAAACATAGTTTTTATATTGAGATGAAGTTCCCTTTTTCCATAACAAATCATTACACATTAATAAAAGAAAAATAATAAGAATGATTTTACAGTATCTGCTGTGTCAGTATCTAAACACTGAGAAGGCAGTGTCTTCTTAGCAAGAGGTGTATATACTTTTCTGATGTAAATAGGAAGAAAGAAAAACAGTTTAACCAACATTTATTTAAAACAGTTACCATTTTTGTGTTGGCATTGTTGCTGGGAATGTTCAGTTTTCTTTAGTACTGATCTACTGCCGCAGAGAGAAAACAGTTTGTTGAAGGGCCTCACAAACTGTAGCTTATGAGCAACCAGAGGATCTTCTTATGACCAGCTACAATTTCTCATACACCTAGAAGCTCACCAAAAACATACCCAATGGTCACCATTTCTCTGCTGGATATTCTGATGTATGGCCCTCAGATGATGATAAAAAACCTCAGTGCAATTAGGTAACTTTACATAAAATGAATAAAAAGTATTTACTCACTGACTTATTACTCCATTTTAAACAAGAAGCTGGAGCTCCACAAATGTGATAGTCTGGAAGATGAACAGTGCAAGTGTGTGGGCAGGGGCGGGCAGGGGGAGGGGAGTCCTTGTTGGTTGCTAGAAGTAGCAGAAGCCTTGGAAAAGTCAAGGTAAAAGAGTGAAACTTTTTGTATATGTAAATGGCAAGTTAAATCCTACCAGGAGGAACCTGGGAAAGCTTCTCCTCCAGAGTTTACCTACCGACTTCAGTAGCACATGTTACCAGCCACCTCACCATCTCCCGCCGTCGCCAATTTAAGGTTGACAGTGTCATTCGCATAACCTATAAAGGCAGGATAACAAAATGTTTTGGAAAATTATCCTAAGTTGTCAATGGAGGATGAAAAGCATCATTTAGAGCAAAGCTCTACACATGAATTTGGATTTGCCCATGGCTCCCCTACGTCCTACTCCTGGTGGGCCCACTGACCAGATGTGGCATCCTGGGCAAGTCACTCAATCTCTTTTGTCATCTGCAAAATAAAAGAGAGCTGGACTAGAACATTACATACCGTCCATGCCCTCTTCTCCTCCACAGAGTAGCATTCCATAGTTTGATTTCTGAGGATCCTTATGGATCCATTCTAACTAGAAACTTTCTGTTGGCAAAGAAGTATTTTAATATAATCATTTTAATTATCCCTTCTATCTCTAGCTATTCTTTTCTGGTGACTATGAAGGTAACCCCAGGTCTCTGGAAAGAAATCGTCTTTGGCATCATTAGTGATCAGATTTTGTCCCAAGATCAACTTATCACCACCTCTTCCTACTTCCCCCATTCTTTAAGATTCAAATCATAGAGGGATATAACACTCTTAAAGCCTTAGGAAGACCTTGTGGGATTCCTTCTTAAGTTCTACAAAGAATGAACTGTGGAGTAAGCTCTCACTATTCTGCCATTTACCCAGAATTCTAAATAACCAAAAAGCTCATATTATAATTCTTTCTTCATCATACCTTTAAGATGAGGCAAATAAGAAAAATAAGCCAAATAAAAACAATTAATTTTTAAAAAGAAACTTCTAAACTATTGTTGTATAGTTTAAAAGCAATCTCCTATACCCTTTTCTTATGTACAACTGTATGTTACAGTGATAAGTACATCTTCCTGTGATCCATTTCTTTAAATTTTATTAATCACTGTAAGGGAGAATCCATAACTAGAAAACCAGATTAATCATCTATTCAGGACATTCTATTCCCCACATTTTGGTAATTAGGGTCTAAATTTCATTCGCTGCTTTTTAATGGGAAAAAAAAGCAAATGTTAATTTAATGTTAATAGAGATTCCATGAGAAAAGCAGAAACAAATTTTCAGTTCCTGGTTTACACATCACTCTGTTCAGAAACTATAAGGAAGCAAACATCTATCTGCATGACTAACTCAAAATATTCTTGGTATTATGGCTTGCCGAAATCTGAAACTGGACCCTGGCCCAATCACTCTCCTTTACCTAATTTTCTCAGGGTTATAAAAAGGAGCTAGAACTGCCCATATATTATGAAAATGTGAACACCAATAAAAATTCATACTTCCTCTAAAAATTTAACCCTAACAATTCAATCTTTATTATACATGCTAGCTTTATTTTAGTCTCTTGCTAGCAATAATAATTCTCCATTTCATTCAAAGGAGAAACACTGATGTTAAGGCTGTAATTCAGAAAATGATTTTTTTAATTGAAAGACACAAATAAGGCTTCTAAATGTACAGTCCCTGCACCTCAGACAGCAGTCTGGTTCAGCTGGGAAAGACAACAGCTCTGAAATACAGTGCTCTCCTGAAGTGAAACAGATTTGTGCTCCAAAGAGTCATTCTGCACTAAAAAATCCAAACAAACAAATAAAAACAACCCTAAGAGGTGCCTTTACTTAGCAGTCCTTGGTGCCCCAGGAAAGACCACCAGTCATGTACCTGCAGGCCCAGCTCCAGAGACACTTTCAAAAGAGTGATGTCTGGCAAACTGTCCATGAGAGTTGCTATTTTAAATGCATCTTGGGCAAGCTTGAAGATATGTGATGAGGAGTGAATGTTTTTCTGGATGGATTCTAATACTGTTTCCAGCCTCCGAACATCGCCTGCAATGAACAAGGGAAAACCAAACCAAACCAAATCAAAGCAAAGCAAAGCAAAACAAACAAAAACCACACAACCACGCACACATAAAGAGAGGAAAAAAAGGAAAGAAAACATAAAGCACAAGTTAATTTACCTGACATGTTCACAGATGGCACAGATGTAACAACTAAGTGTCTGATAGTTACTGCAATGTCTATGAATCCAGGCTTCACAAAAAAGATAAATCAAGACACACCCTCAATGACTAAAAAGCGTGTATGAATCAAAACCAACATGAGATAGCAAACAGCTTTCCTAGTTCCTACTTATGTATTTTTGGTGAATATTTCAGGGAGGAAAAAAGATGTAATCGAACTTTTTAATCTGATTCTGAATATCAACCATTACAATTTTCTTGGCATGGCAACTAACCGGAACTCTGCCAGCAGCAAGTTTAATGATGCAGGTAAATGAGGAAAATGCCAGGCCCAAATGAGTAGCACCTGTTTTCCCTCATAAGCTAACACCTGAAGAAAAGAATCCCTTACAACCTATCTGACATTAAAACCACTATTGAGAATTTGATAGAAAACACGATCTTTTAGGGGGGGAAAATAAGGCAAACTAACGAAACAATTATGAAGCCTCAGGATAACACAGTACCTTTGGCGGCAGTTAGCATGGTGGATGCCAGCTCACACTGCTGGGATTCAATGTGGCTTAGAGTGAACCAACGAGGGTATCGGTTGGGAACAACTGATGCAATGTGGTGTGGGCGGGTGAGGTCTCCCGTTGGAGCAGTAGATTCCAATACTAGTAACCTATAATGAGAAGATAAGGAAGGTGGCCTCTAGTTATTACTTGTCTAGTTATTACCTTAGCCACAAGGATTGACCAGCATAAGCCAGGGGAGTGAGTAGGTGCTATGAGAAATCATTTAGTCCCCTGGTTCAGGAAGAGCTGGTATGGCTACATTCTGCTATCTGGATGCCAAAATCACCTTGTTAATTGCTTGTCATGCAAACCTAAAAGATTTCCTTTCTTTGGCATTGCTGTAGATTGGATACCTTCCCCAACCTCATTGAAGTTCAAATCCCCACTTTAACTGTTGAGGGTGGGAAACCCTACTGTGGTAATTGAAAAGTGGGGCCTTGAAGAGGTGATTAGACTGTAGGACCAAGCCCTAGTGAATGGATTAAAAATGGTGGTCAAGGGCATGGTTCTGAGGGCTGTAAAAGAAGAAAACATGAGAAGTTCTCTCTTCTCCGCCATTTTCTGCCTTGTGAGATCCCTATGTCACTGTTGCCACCACCAAGACCGGCACCAGATGTGTTCCCTAGACTTTGGACTTCCCATCCTATGAAGCAATAAGCAATAAATTTCGTTTTCTTAAAAATTATCTGGTTCCAAGTATTTTGTTGTAAGCAACAGAAACAGACAAATACAGACATCACTCAAAAAACTGTAATATTCAGAAAACTAAGTTATGTAACACTGAAGAACTCTGAAACACAAGTCTTAATGTTTACCTAGTATTTTTGAATCTTATCATTCATTAAAAAAATAAAAAAACAGAAACCGAGAGTGAAATGGATGTTTAAGAGTGAGATTACAAAAGTCAGGGATCAGTGGATAGCTGAGATGAATAAGCTTTACCTACTAAAACATGAAATCAGAGGGGAAGTAAAACAAAAATCATCTCCTTTCTATACATTCATATTTTCCATAAAAATAATTCCTTATGATGTAAAAAATTTAAAGTTAGAATATGTTTTAATAATCACATTAGAGATGAACGCAAATGATCTAAGTGTATGTCCCTTGACAGTTCTGCATAAATTCAGTTTGATTTCTGATTTCAATCAATCTGTCATTGATTAAAAACATGCTGACAGGGGCTGGCCAGTTAGCTCAGTTGGTTAGAGTGTGGTGTTATAACACTAAGGTCAAGGGTTCAGATCCCCAAACTGGCCAGCTGCCAAAAAAATTTTTAAAAGAATATGTTGACAAATATAAAAACTATTCTCAAAAATAAAACACATGCTTAGTGATCTCTTCTAAATGTAAGTATCAAAGAGATAGGAGAGTAGCTACAACTGAAACAATTCTTTCATGATGATCAAAACGCTAGCCTTCATTAAAGTACACCAGTGTTAGGAACTGAGGACTAAGAGGAGTCAGCAGGATCAAGGAGGGTCAGTCAACTGCTTTGGTAAGCCAAATGGCTTACTCTCTTTTCCTTTTATCTAAGTACAAAGATATGTTAGCATTAGACAGGGAGGCAGGTAGGCAATTAAGTAATAAGAATATTGGCAGGATTGTTATTTAGCTTTTTAAAAAGCTCAGAATGTCCCTGTATTCACAGATCTTGCCACAGTTGCTATATAGAAAACTAGTCAACATCCCTGGGAAGATGAGAAAATGAATGCTAAAGATGCCCTTCCTCAAGCCTCCCCTTTCCAGAAGGACTAAGAAACAACGAAGCTATATCTCCCTTTTCCTTTCTGTTCCCCTGGCTGCCTTGAAATGCTCTGGTACGTCACATTACCTCCCTCCCATGGCAGGCTTTTGGCTGGAGCAGTAGTGGCAGGTACAGTAGAAAAGGTAGAAAACAATTCCCCTGTACCCTGCTAGTACTCCCCATGAAGAAACTGCTTTGGCATCGACCAAGGGCAAATATAAATGAGTTTCTGAGTGTTAGAAAAGCAAGCCTTTCTGCCTGGCAGATACCTTTACATAAGCCAGAATCACACAGAAACCTTATGCTATTTTACCCTTAAACTTTACCAGTGGAAGTAGCAACAACATCTGGTGGCATCATAACATTAACATCCTTCCCTTCACAACAAGAGTAGAATTCTTAGGATTTGAATAAGTATAGAACTGAGCATCTGTCTTCATAAGATATCTTCTATTTCAGCTTCCAAAAATGGGAATAGAAACCTACTTATTATACAATTGTACTCTAAAATACAAACCAAGTGATAATAAGCAATTTGGTGGGAGACTTTTGCTTATGTTACTTATTTATTCTTTGATATTTTAAAAACAGAGAAGAAATTACTTATAAGATTTCTCTAATAGGTTAGTAAGATTTCATGTTGCCAAAGAAAGCATATCAGTCTTAAAATACACTGATACACAGGTGTACATATACACATATACACACACATGCACACACACCACTGCATGAAAAAGAGGCCTCCTGATACACAGAAGCTACAATCAATACTTTCTTTAAGAACAGAGTAACTTTGGGGACATTGGTAATTTGTTCTTGAATCTACTACACTGATTACAGACATAGCATCTTTGATGAAAACTTTCTTATGGGATCAAACTATTCTTCAGCACATTCAAGCTTTTAGGTCTATACATGGCTTGTCTTATGTGACTATAATGGTGTCTAATCTATATTTTCTGTTAGAAACATAAGAGTGTCATAATTTTTTTTATAAAAAGGAAAAAGAAAAAGCTGATGTTTCAAGAAAGGTGAGTGGTTCCTTTTAGGTCCTTAAAGTTTAACAGGTTACAAATAAGATTGAATAATATAATCCTGAACGCATTAAAAAGTTATTTACCTTGAACAAATTCGTAATAAAAATAATTATTTGGTGAATTAACTTTACAAAGGAATGTGAAAATAAAAAGGCGAGTGGCAGAGAACAACATATTCCTAATTGTTATGACTGAAAAGGACTGATGTGAGGAGATGAAAGCAGTCAGAACTGAGAGAGCAGATCCTGGAGGACCTCTAATAGTGATTCCTTCAACAAGAGATACACATTCCCATCTTCTCTCAGCCTCTGGTTGATCACAGATGTGTCTTGCTGATACAAAGGCCTTCCTGCACTATTGATGGAATGTGGGATCACAGCAGGTGTAAAGGCCTCCGTCAATTATATTCGGCCAAGTATATCTATTCTTTACCACTGTTTCAAAATTCTAATTTTTTTCCAAACAATATATTATTTAGGAATGTTTCAACTGTTGCTTTCTTGTGATTAAACTTGATACAAAATTATACTTTTTCTACATTCTAGCTTCAAGAAAAAGTAGGGAAAAGTCACAATGAGCACAAGTATGACAACAGTCAAGGACACAATTCCTCCCTTACTTTCAGAGAAAAGCAAAACAAGCCAACACAAATCACCTCCACAACAATCCAGGAAGCATAAATAAATAGTTTCTTTAGCTTTTCTGCTGCCTAAAAGAAATATGAATGAATGAGGAGTCAGTCAACAGCCATTTTTCCCAGTGGGGAATCTGGGTTGCCTCTGCCCAGCCGGGCTGTGAATACGTACCGCATTGCTCTCAGTGCAATTTTGTATGCCAATTCAGCATCATGAGGTAGGAGAGAGGTGAAGAGATACTTGGCAAATGTGTGCATTGGAACGCTCTCCCGATGGATTATTTCGCCTAAACCACTATATGGTCCGGCTGTGGGAGAGAGCATATGCATTTTACATTTCTAAAAAATGACACTTCTTGTAAAGTATATTTAAAACATTTTACATAAAGCTATAACTCATACAAGCTAATCTAATTAAGAATTTAATCTAAATGACACAGTAAAAAATAAAATTCTTAGTCAAAAAAAGATTGTATAGGGCATAGTATCCATTACAGACTACACTTTATGAACAATCCCCACTGTCCCACAGCTAAAATGAGAACCAGAGAACTAAGGGACAGAGCTCATTCACAATACAAGAGCCCCAGAGAAAGGAACCCTCTGAAGCATAAAAGCTCACTGAATTAAGAAACATTCTCTCTGAACGTGTGACATCTGAGCATCCAGATTTGCAAATGTACAGATGACTCTGCAGCTTAATGATGTAACCTGCCCCTGGACCCAAGCAGTCTTAGTGGGACAGACATGGCAAGTTTCCAGAAAAGGGTACTCCGCCTCAGGGATAAGGTGTGGAAGGATTCTGAATCATGACTCTCAATACAAACACTTTACACATGGTTGCTCCTAATGAACAGAAATAGGTATTAATTTCCAGAGAGTGATTAATGATAAAAGAATAGTTACACATTTCATACTCACCACAGGCAAAAGAAAAAAATTGAAGTAACTGGAAATCTACTACTCTTTGGGCTCCAGAAGGCCAATTTTAAAAGCAAAATTACATTTAAGCTGTCAAAATTCATTTCTTAGTAAGTTCTGACAGGTACGGTGGCAGAGCCAACTTCCCTTGTGTGCTCCCTGAACGCTGCTCTGAGAAGAGCAACACAGACTTTTAAAATAAATTTTGAAAAGAAACCACAGTGGTTAGTTCAACCACTCTGCACTTAGGTACTGTGAGGTTTAGTTACTGTAAAGTGTTTAATAAATTAGTTTCCATGTCACCTTTGGGTAATATCTGTTTCATGATTTCTAGAATTATGAACCATGACACTACTTCTCAGAGGAAATAATACATTTGTTTTCCACGAGAAAAATCAGTCTGGCAAAGAGTTTAGAATGCAAGAAATGCAGTTTAGAAGAAATGATGAGAAGAGTTACTGGATTGGGTGGGATATTTTCTAGATCACTTTAATGGAGGTCATTTTTAATTTAATTGTTTAATTTCTTTGTTAATATTTTTGAATTATTCATTATTTAAGTACTTTGAAAATTACATAAACTTATTTTTTCACCTAGACAAACTAAAATCCATTCTAGATTTCTAATTTTACCAAATCCATTAACCTTTTTCTTTTCTTTCGGACATTTAAAAATGTTTTAGTGGTCCGATATTCTTTAAAAGCTGAGAAAGCATTGTACTTGCACCTTTAGTGCATATAACAAGGCTACATTATTTAAGTTACTAGCAATTATGAACTAAATGTGTGTCCCCGTCAAAATCATACATTGAAGCCCCAAACCCCAATGTGACTGTATTTGGAAATAGGGCCTTTATAAAAATAAAGTTAAATGAGGTCATAAGGGTGGGGTCCTGATCCAACAGGATTAACGTCCTTATAAGAAGGGCGGGGAGGGGTGCGCGCATGCATGTGTGCGTGTGTCTGTGTCCGATCTTGGACTTTCAACCTCCAAAACTGTGAGAAATAAATTTCTGTTGTTTAACCCATCCCAGTCTGCAGTATTTTGTTTTGACAGCCCATACCGACTAAGACATTAACTCTATTTTACTTAAGAACTAATTACAGCAAATTTGCAGATTATTCATATGCTTCATTTCTCCTCCATTTCCTTTCAACATTTCCCTTTAAACCACCAAGTTACCTTTTTGTTCAATCAAGGGAAAGCAAAGATGCTTAATCAACACTTTGCTATGATACCTTCCAACAAGCAAAACATCCAGTCAGGTATCACAGAATTACTGTGGATTAATAATTAGCATAATCCCTGAATTTGAGTGTACTGAATAATGAAAAACTGAGATTTGGCATTAAATTTCCCCAAAGGTGCTTTTTGAATATGCCAAGTGATCCATCCAAAATTGTGGCCAGGACAGATTAACACTCAGCAATAAGACAGAGTTACTACTTCCATTTTTCAGATATCTGGGTCTGCTAACTAATTTGCTCCTGAAATTTGCAAAAAGTGTACATGCATGACTATACTTGGTGTCCCAGTATAGTCAGCTCAATCATGAAGCTCCTGTCTTCTGGAGTTTATAGAAATGGTCCCTTGACTTCCCCTTGGACTGCCTCCTGTCCTGCACTGCCCACTCTTCGTGGGGCTTACAGGGCCAGGAAAGGGGAGGAGGCAGAAATGAGTCAGTAGTGCTCCTTCTCAGGCACAGTTCTTATAAAAATATTTGATGGAAGGGATGGACTAATCAAAAACTAAGACAGTTCAAAAATATGCATGAATAATGAATATGGAGACATATTTAAAAAGGTAAATAATAGATATAACATACTATCAACTTTGAAAACCAAACATCTTTTTCCTGAACTTCAGCATAATGGAAGTCAAAAGTCAGTAAAACCAGTGACAGATAGCAGTAAAAAACATGTTTGTGGCTAATGATGCTGTTTATATCAACAGGAATTATATGGAAGGAAACTGAAAGAAAACAGCAATTAAAAAATCAAGATTACTCTTCAAATTTACCAAGATGGAATTTTTTTATCTTTAAAACAAAAACAAAACAAAACAACAACAACAAAAAAACCTTGAGTACTTAAAAAAATTAATTTTAGGAATTTTTTAACAAAATTAAGCACGCTATTAAGGTTTATCTTAAGTTTTAAATGCATTTCTACAATATATAAACGTATAATATATTTAAAGAAAAAATTTCTTTCAAATAGATCTTTAGCTTTGGACAAATAAAAGTGGTTTTGAAAGGCTATTTTCTTTAAATCCTTTCCCCATTTGTAACAGTTCTGAATATAAAATGAAGATGCCACACTTCAAGAGTCTATCAATCACAGAGAATCCCATAATACAAGTACTTGAGAGATAGAAGCAACTGTATCAATCAACATCACCTAAATTTGCACAAAAGATTAGGCTAACTTTACTAATTACATTTACTCTTTTTGAGAAAAAAAGAAATCTGAAAAACAGTGCCGCCAAAATCTGTTAGGCCCTTTAAATCTTGACCTTATAAAAAGAAGAAAATTAGACTTTGCCTTAGAGATTCTATGAAACTTTTTCCTTGGTGAATCTATGCCTAATCGATCCTCTGAAGTCAGTGCAGCGAAAATTCACTCCTGTAACCTCCAGTCCTTTGTTAGTGTATGGATGACATATTCAAACCTAATTGTCATGTAACAGCCAATAATTCAGAGGAATGCCAATTTCCATTTTATTATTTAATTGATCAAGCAAATAGGAACATGGCTACCAGTTATAACTCACTAAATATCAAAACTGCATTTATCTCAGCAACAACACAGCCTAAATAAAAACAGTCCTTTTCAAAGCTTGTGGCATTAAATTGGGCTGATTTCAATCAGGCTATCTACTCTATTTGACAATCTAAATCAATGATACAAATCTAAACATCTGTACTTTTTTATTCAGTGACTTTTTTTTTAGAACGTGACCATATCAATCAGGGTAACTACCATATCAAATGCATTCGGGGAGTATTCTTAACATAAGAAATATCGGCACCTAAATCAAATTTGCTAAATAAGTGTAAAACTTCTTTATCAAGCTACCTTCTAATAGGAAGACTGCTTGCTTGCGAAAAATTTTCACCAGTGTATCATCCAATTCAATTTCCTGAAGTTTAGAAATGAGCTGCTCTTCATTCCGGCAAACTTTCTCTTGTGTGTACAGCCCATCAGGCATGATACGCTGCTGTCCCAGCCCTATTAGGGCTACCTCCACAGCCAGCGTTAAATAGGATTCCCCTTCTTCTAAGAATTTGTGTGCAGGTAGGTGCTGGTATTCCAGAGACTTGCACTGTCCCATATTCTCTGTAAAATGCCACAAAAGAAACTGGAGTTCAGAAATTACTTTTGCAGGTACTCTGAAAGGTATACATATTTTTTCTACCCAGTACTAGGTAAATGAATTATTGACTTAATTCTGAGAAAGCCAGAAAACATGTTTATTAGGTTGAAGTACCTGGTTTTCCATATCTTTTTAAAATGATCATGAATGATAAAATGTATATGTTTTGGGAGATAGAGCATTACAAATATTTTTTCCCTTTGAAAATGAATCACCAAAGAAAACTATACATCTAAAAAGATATGATACTAAGAATACTCAAGGAGTGAAAAAAGTTTTTTTATTGAACAATTGTAAAAGTACATGATGACTGCAAAGGTTAATATTTTTTAAAGCCTGGAATTAAAAAAAAATTCCATACTTTTATTACAATTCATAATAAAAACAGTAGAGAACACAACATATGTAACCCAACTCCAAAGTCATTTTTGTTATCCAAGAGTCATCACTTATCACAAGAGGAATGATTCTTTGAGCATTCTTTTGTCTCTTTTAAGGTGCTTCTATTAAAAATTAGAACAAACTTCAACCATCAAATTCCCAAGAAAAACAAATTCAGACTCATACCTTTCACCCTGCTCAAGGAGTACAGGTCACCCATAATCCATGAAAGCAACCACCATACAACAGCAATTATGAAGGGGCAAGATAATTAACCGTGTGAGCACACCCAACCATGGAAGCAACAAAGAGGACAGTCTTTACTCTCTTCCTTCCCTCTGCCCACTGCCCATAGGCAGTCTTTTGAGGCATCCCTCAAAAATTAGAAAAATTAAAAAATATATATTTTTAATTCTAAGTCTCAAGGGGCCAAAGAATAATCTCAAAACACTGCTTTAAAGGAATGTGTGACATAGAACAGTTTTAAGTGGCCATTTAATACTTCCCTCAAAGTAGACTAAAATATTTAAGTGACAAATCACTTTTAACGTAAAGACTAATTTAAAAAGCAACTAAACTAAATTTTCTAGTTCTAAATGCTATGATGCACATCCTTATTTTATATCTTTATGCCAGAAAATTGTCATAAATGTAGACAAATTCTTAGATGCAGAATCACCAGTTAGAAGAGAGTAAATATTTTTAAGGTTCTTGACATATGTTTCCAACTTTAAGTATGTCAACTCTAAGACTTCCCAGTTTGCAGAAGCCTGCCTGAAAAGCATGAGAGTATCCATTTCCTTGCTCTCTTGCTAACCACAGGTACTGTTAACTATATGGATTCATAAAACATACTGTAAGAAAAACAATGACTAATGCCAGTCAGAGTTTTGAAAAAGAAAAGCACATGAGACAAATGTCAGTGGCTTTACCTGTAAAATCTGAGAACCCAGAGAAGTTTTCATCATCAATGTGGCAGGCTTCCATAAGGCTACTGAAGAGAGTGCCCACGGGGTCCAGAGGATGTCCAACCCAGCCTTCCAGATTGGTTATTGAGGTTATGCTTTTATGGGGTAGCTCTGTGTAAGAAAAGGGAATTGAGAGATGGGCAGTAGAAGGGAGATAAAGGGAGAAAAGTAGGTGGAAGAGAGGCTTTACCATTTAATAGCAGCATCCTTACAAATTGGTACTGAATTCAGTTGGAAATTCCCCTTCAATTAAAAAACCAATCAAAAGATCATAATCCCCAACTTGTGAACTATTTTCACTTCTAAAGGTTCATCTGTAAATCAATACAAATGGTTCTAAATTCCCAGGACAGCTCCCTAACATCTATGTAATTCATGTGTCCAGGGTACGAAGTTAACATGACTACTTACACTATTAAACCATGTATGGAGAATAATCAATTCCAAATTTTCTTCTGAGAAGCTAGGAACAACTCCTCCCACTTCCCTAGGAGTGGCATTAAGAGAGGACTAAGAAGTCCCCTGGAATAATCAATTGGAAAACTCTAACTATATTAAGAAGATACGTCTCAGAGTCAGCATTCACTGGATCATCTAAATTGAGGACCTGAGGGCAGCTGTAGCCTGGGTTGGACTTGGAGTCCCATGCAAATATTGTTAAATTACCCCCTATCACCTTATGAAAGAAAGTCTTCCTTATTGTGGATCCATAAGCCATTTAAAAGAGGATCTTTGCCACAAAAGGGAACAACAGCAGAAGATAACATATAATTTGGATGAAACATATCCTTTTCATTTTCTTCACAGAATGTTAGCACTTTTGAGTTAAATTACGGAGCACTGAGGAAAAAAGCTGCAAATGTTTTAACATATATTCCATTGTTGTATATAGTGCAATATTTTACATCTAAATGTTTACTAAAGTAATAATAGTAGCTCCTTCCTAAAGAAAAATATTATAAAATCTATATACAATATAAAATATACAAGAAAAAAATAAGCTTGTAAACAGCTAAAGAGCCATTCCACGAATCCCCAATGTTCCTTCAAAAGTTTTCTGGTTTTAAACTATGAACTATCTATCTGTACAAAAAAGTGAAAAATAGCTTGGCACAATATATTAAAATTTAAGTCAGGTCTTAGATACCTTAAAAAGGTCCTTCCCTTCAGTTTCCATTACTGGCTTTCACATGCATAACCAGCACAAAAAAAAATATGAGCATTACTCTTGGGAACAACCAAATATATATGTTTGGTGAACCAAAAAAACTATGTATATGGTTAAGGGAGTGTTGTGCTTATACAAAAACAAATCTATTGTCAAGTGATGGAAACTGACAAAATGGGAGAAATGAATGAAAAAAGGAGTATGGTTTTTTCCAGAGTCAAAAGGCTAGCTAAAACGTCACGCCAAATAGTATTGAAAATGTACAAGGTATTGCACTTCCTAATCTTGGCCCATAACAAGTAACTGTTATGGCGCTTTGGACTTCTAATGGCTATGAAAAGCCTACTCTTTAAATATGGACAAACAGTAACAACAAAAAGTAGGAAAATATAAAAGTATAGATATGTAATCCTAGCAATACTTAAGAATAGTCTGAAATAAAAATCGTCATTGCTTGTAAGATAAAAGATAAATGGGTTTAAGAATGGCCTGGACCTAGGCTACAGAATTATATCAAAGACAATCAAAGGAGTCTAACTTAATGTGCACTCTAAGTTCCCTAAAAGAACTACCATTTTTACACTTTACATTTCTTAGATGTTACAACATTTTTACTAAACAAAATTTTAAAACCAACATTTCTCAGTAAAATATATGATTTTTTCAAAAATCAGATGATCATCACGAGCTAGCTCTCTTTTTGCAGTATAAGAAGTGCTCCATTTTCTTTTAGCCTGAATATTCTCCTATATACTATTCAGAGGTAAACACCTTTGGCCATAGATTTTGTGTGTTTGTGGGGGAAGAAGGATTTCAGAAAAAATTTGCAAATGGCCTAGCAATATATTTTGCAAACACCAGTAATGATATAAAGAATATAAAGAACTGGACAAAGTAATTATTATCAGGGATTATATTGGAATGATTACATTCCAATCCCACCTGAGCTTCACACTTTTTCTTTAGTTCAAATTGTAACTTTGGAATTTTTTCCACTGTATAAATGATAGTATTAGTTAACACTCATAATACCTCAAATATAGAGGCCATTAGAAGTTACTACAAACACTTGCTCCATCCTCCAGCCTATTTCAATAACTTTTGCTTATACTTCAGGTGTACGTATCCTTAAGATTAAAAACAAAAACAACCTCCCCCCCCGCCCCAAAAAAGCCGAACAGCAACTAAAACTGTCTCTCAAGAAAAAATAAAATTACATGGTGAAAAACAAAACAAACCCCCAAAGAAATATAAAAATAAGGCCGGCCAGTTAGCTCACTTGGTGTTACAACACCAAGGTCACAGGTTTGGATCTCCTTACTGGCCAGCCACCAAAAAAACCCCCAAAAAACCGAGAAATATAAAAATAAAATTTATATGTACAGAAGGAATAAGACATGCATGAATTAATTATAGAAAGCATACTGTGTACATTTCTTCATCTGAGAAGGGCTGTATGCATGGGATACAACCCTTCGCAATTACTATTACTCAGTAACACTTATTCAAAATTTAAAAGATTAATAAACTGAGATAAAGACAAGTTAAGTGTGTCTGTCAGTTGACAGCTCATCAAATGTCATCTACAGAACTTGAAAAATCCAGGAGTTCTGTTCTGGTCACTTTAAATAAATAATATGTCCTGAGGTACAAATTATTACAGCTAAAAAGTTTTAGAGTGCTTACACATCGTGCCAGGCCTTGCTTTAAGTGCTTTACAGGAATCCACTAGTTTAATGTTCTCAACAACTCTAAGAAGAAAGTCCTCTACTGAGCCCCATTCCACAGGAGAGGAATTGAAATCACAGAGAGTTTAAGTAATTGCCTAAGGTCGCCCAGCTGCAACCGAAAGCTGGGATTTAAGCAAAGGTAGTCTACCCCAGAGCCCTTACTGTTAGAATTAAAGTGCACTTTCACAAATTAAGGTCTTTGGCTAACTTTCATTTTACATAATTCAGACACACTTAATAGTTACTCAAACAAAAAAAACCTCCCCTTAAAAAAATTAACTAACCTAAGAGATTTTTGTAAAAATCTTTTCTTATAACATTACACCAAGAAAAAAATGCTTAAAATTTCTCACAGATTAGCTATTAAATATTTTTAAATAAGTGGTGAGTAAAGCCATTTCTATGGCTCTTGTTTTAAAAGCCATCTCTCCAAGAAGAACACAAAACCTAGTGATGTCATCACCAAGAATCCCATTCCAATGGAAACAAACTCCTTCACATTCACCTTTTTTTTGAGTTCGGAACATTTCCAACTGTTTCTGTTGCTGTCGTCTTAACGTGTTAACAATAGCTATTGCTAGTCTCAGTGCTTCTCTGGGGTACCCATGAGAACGTAATGCGTCCACTCTTGCACAGGCTGTAGGAACATGTTCTAAAACAGAAAGTCAAGGGGGTAAAGTTGCCACTGTCAGATGTATCTATAAAAACAGGATTTAATAGTAAGATGTTTCTCCCAAAATACTATTAAAAAGATATGAGAAACCATTTCTGAACTTGGATTTGAATGAAAAACTCAGTTCCTACTGCCAAGCATTCATCCATCTCCCATTGAATCCCTCAATCCTCCACCTCCCACTCCAATAATGCTATAGAAACTAAACAAAGAAGTAAGTCATGGAAATGTCTTTCCGGTTTGGCCACTTACCATGCCAGAGGGGCCACCCACGGGAGTCAAAGAGGGAGTTTTCAGTGTCGTCATGGTAACAGTAGTTGGTGTATAGGTCACTGCTGATAATGTGCTGCAAGTGGCTATCCTGCCAGTGGAGATCGCATGCCTCAATGGCTCGGGTGAACACCGTCCGATGTGGCCTGTTCGATGAATCTGTTTTTTCCACAATTCAGAAAGCCGTGTCAGCTATTATTCACATGTGAATAAATCAGTCATACCATTCTGTGGCCAGATGTTCATGAACACACCCACACACATTGTCCTGCACCCCCTAAGCGTAAGGGTGAAGGGTGAATATTCTCACATCTCAAGTAGTAGGAGACAAGTCAGCCCAAAGAGCCACCATTCACTCACTTGTTTTATCAAACACAAACATTCTGCAGCCATTAAAGCTAAGGTTAAAGGCATCCTGCAAAAAGAACTGTCAAGTTGAGTTTCCATGCCAAATACACTCAAAAGAGGCACTCGGCACAAGAATCACATAAAAACTCACTGCTCCCCACTTCTGAGGTGCTGTGGTGGGCTGCCCCTGATGGGATCAACAGCTCTCACAAACACTATGCAAGAGATGCAACACCAGCCATGGAACCTTTCAGGAAGATGCAGTCAGCCTTTTAAAGGTATGCATAAGGGTTGTGCTTTTGGTTGTATTTTTTAACTATATTGTGCGGTTTTGCACAATTAAAACTATTATGCTTCTTGGGATATAACGATTAAATGCCACTTTATATCCCAAAGGGCATAAATGCATATATTTAACATTTCACAAAGCCACACAACATAGCTACAAAACAAACCAGTGCACTTACCTTGCCCCTACAGGCTGCCTCCTGACTCCTGGGCAGGTTCCATGACTGGTGTGATGTCCCCAGCATAGTGTATGCTGGGGCATCACAAAAGAGCAGAAGCATACACTCCGAAGAGGGTTCAAGTTTCAGGACCTGACGGAGAAAAGAAATGTTTGGGGAATAAAGGATATTCTCACCCCAAATCTTGAGATATTCAATTCCTAATGATAATATGACTCAAATTCTACCTACACTCCCATCCCTTTAGTCTCCACTCCAAACTTACCTTCAACTGTGGCACAAACCTTAGCAAGCCTCAACTGAAAATCCTGGTAACAAACTATTTTTATTTATGTGTACTTAACTTAGAACTCAAGTATAACTCCTCACTGTTCTGAAGATTAACTAAATGAGAAACAAAATCTGGAACTTCCTTAATTGATAAGGTTTCATCTCTCTGTCCCTGGACCTTTGGCTGAGCACAGACATAAAGGGAAAACACAAAAATCAAAGAGCAACTGAACAGAGAAGAGATTATAGAACTCATCTAGTCCAATCCCTTTATTCTACCGATGGAAATGAAAAGCAAAGGAAGTAAAGTGACTTGCCAAGGTCACACTGCCAGAGAGTGGCAGTCAAGATCAAAACACAGGTATCCTTACTACAAATTCAGCTAACTCAGCTGCTGTGAAAGGCTTTTGACAGGTCTTACACAGACAGACATTACTTCAGCTTCATCTCAGGTCAACTTAGATATCTGTATCTGAATGGCAGACATATCAAAATCCATGGATGATAGATAACTTGATAGGCATAAATAATGATGCATCTGTTAAGGCTCCTGCCCAGACTCCTTGCTAGTAGTAGAAAGATATACACACTGCAAATGGGAAGGGAGGGCCCTACATTTAAGGGCCTTTTGAACCTATTAGGAATTTGCGCTGAGCAGAATATACCCCTACCCAGTAAGAAACTGGTTCCATGACCTCTCATAATCCATTGATCAAATGTTCCAAAGTCCAAGTCTCATGTAAGTATAAGGGTACCTCAAAAAGTTTGTGAAAAAATAGATTTGAAAGATGATACAAATCTTTCCATGAACTCTTTGAAGTATCCTCATATTTTTAGGTGGCGTCATTTCATTTAGTTTAGCTCAAATCATAGAAACAGAATTTTAAACTAAAAAGAGACTTTAAAAGAGTAACTTAGTATTAGGCATATGTATTAAAAGAATGAGTTAGAGTTCTATCTGTTGAGTTTGCTTCACTATCTGAAGTACCAATAATAAAAGCAAGCTGTGGAGTATGAATCCATTTTAAAAAATAAAAACCTGAACTTTTAACATGTTTACATGTGACTATACGAGTATAAGAAATATAGAGGACACACATCAGGCTTTTAACACTGGTTAGCTCTAAGAGATCAATAAAACCAGCAATGGCAAAAAAGGCTAAATATTCATGAAATGACATTTAAATGAAAATGTGAAATATAAAGTCCTACAATAACAAGTCCTACAAAACATAAAAAACTGATTATGTACATAGACAATGACTAAAAGGATATACAATTGAAAACAGATGTGAAAATTATGGTCGATTTTTATCTTGGATGTCTGTAGTTATTCAATTTTGCAGGAAGATTGAAAAAAGAGACATAGATAACTTTGACCAAAAAAATTTTTTTGGCGTCTGGCTGGTATAGGGATCCCAACCCTTGGCCCTGGCATGCTCAACACCATGCTGAAACCAACTGAATAACCGGCCAACCCCTACACCAAATTTTTTAAATGACTAATGCACAAATTTGTAAGAATTTTTACATAAAGCATATGTAATATTAATACATGCTAATTAAAGAAGACTTGGGAAATTCAGTAAAGTAAAAAAGGGAAGTTTTTTTAGTTCTTTTACCATAAAAAAGTTAACATTTAAAAATTGGCTATCAAATATTCTAGATTTATTAGACTGCTGTCTCAGCATGTTAGATAACTTGTTTCTCTATTCCAAGTTTCTTTAAATTAAAAGTAAGATCTAAATGCATTATTACATTGAAGTTAAGCATTGTTGGCAAGAAAGTGTCCTTGGAATGCTGTGTCAATGAAATTGCACCCAATAGGTAGCAGTTAATGACAGGTTTTCTCACTATTAGTGATGTTGGTTTTGATTACTTGCTTACATTAGTTGTAACCAGATCTCTTCTTCCTAAACATGTCTTTTGCCCTTTGCAATTACTAATCATCTGTTGGGTATAATTGTCAACAAGGGAAGTCATATTCCGTAACAAATTTTCACGATTGAGTATCCGTTGATTATTTTTGTCAAGATGAGTTATTTCATTGGGGCTATGTTTAACCACTCTTTTTGCATTTCTTAGCTGACATTATTCTGTAAAATAAAACAATTTCCTCATCAAAAACATAAATAAATAAATAACAAAAATTGGCTATCATTCTGGCATTTTTTAAAAAAAATTACTCTTTCAAAGAATGTAGATTATTCTAACGTTGTTGTTGTTATTCATTAATGCTAACGAATTACCTTAGCAAAGGCAGGGTCTCATAAGCCCTTCATATTCACTCTAATGTGCAAACACATAAAATTCTGCCATGGTCTGTCCAGTTGCAATGGCATGGCTGCTGGATTCTGCTGGCTACCACTGGCTCTTGCCTAGTAAGCCTGCTCAGCCCTCCAGCAGAGGCACTGCAGGAATGGGCACCAGACCTCCTTTGTGGGGATGTCTCTTCTGGAGCCTCTCAGAAGTTGTGGGTGTTCTGCTAAAAGCAGGCACCTTTAGACACAATAGCTATAAATATTGCCCTAAGAACTAGGTCATACCACCTAAGCCAAACCATAAGTGAAATTAATTGTTTAGTTTGTAGGCTGAACCACTTCTTATCAGCTTTCTAAGGCCTATGAAATATTCATGTTTAACTAAGGGTAACATAAATGGAAAGTAAAAAGTATAAAATGTTAGAATGGCAGTCCCAAAAAGCAGTGGGGAATGAAACACAGAGAAACCTCCAACTATACACAGAAAGGGATTAAATATATTGCCTATGTAGATGTAGGCACACCCTTTCCTACCAATGGGAGAATAAATGCTGAACAGCTAAACCTGAAAATTCTGAGCATTCGAGAAAAAACTGGGGGTATAGGGGGGTACATTTATTTTCTTTGAAGTTATTAAATAAAATCATCATGGGCAATAAAAATATGACAGATTTCAAATACTGAATTCCCAAGGCAAATATTGCTAGACAAAGCAGAGCCAGACAATCATCTTTCCTAAATCCTAAAACTTCTTTTTGATTGGACAAGTCCCTATAGACTAATACATAATATTTCCTTTCATTGAAGAGACTGAAAATACTATGCTAACATCACATTCAAACTCAGCACATTGTTTAGCTCTTTCTAGTAGTACCAACTCCATATGTGGCCAGCACATACAGAATTACAGTGTTAATTCTGGATCCTACTGATGTCATTTAATTTCCACCTTGCTTCTATCATGATTTTAAAGTCTTTCAAATTTGTCACAAAAAAAAGAAACAAAACCATGCAAAATTTGTGGCATGAATTACTTAATGAAATTTTTATTCACAAGGGTTAACTATTCAAGAATTTAGTTCTGAAAGAGAAGAGATATTGTGCACTAGGTAGAGGGGAATATGGGGCCAAGGAAGAACTTTTTTAAAGATGGGAGGGACTTGAGTTGAATGGATGGATGCAACAGAGAGGAAGAAGCTGAAAAAACAGGACAGAACTGAGAGAAAGTGGAACTTCTGGAAATGTCTGGGAGTGTTTCTTGGCTGTCCCAAAGACTGGAGGGCACTATTAGCCTATGGTAAGTGGGAACAAGTACGCTAAACAATCTTTCACAATAAAGATGCCCCTCAGTCACATCATAAAATGCTTCCTTGCTACATTCTAAAACTAAGAATTTTTAACAAATTAAATTACACAGTAGCTTAAATATGAATTGACCAACTGAGATAAAAACAAAAACATAGCTCCTCAGGCCTCTCAATATTTTGTTTTACAAAGTAATATATCACCACCCTACTCCATGATTTAAAAAAGAAAATCAAACTAAATCATTAATAGGCCATTTAAATACACGCTAACATATATAGCATTATATTCATTTCTATTCTGAGAATATTTTTTTAAAAAGCATACAAAGGTCTGAGGTAAAGCTAAAACACACACAAATTCACAGTCAAAACATACTAAGTTCTTGAGTTATAGTAAGCCCTTAAGTGTGTAAAATCATTTTCCCACATATATTGTTACCATTATAAACATATATGCACAATTAAGTAGCTACAAATTGAACAAAGCATTACTATGGCCTCACCTTGGTTGGCATTTGCGCCCTGAGGCAGAGCATTGGTTAAGTTGGGTAATTCACTCCCATGATTTCCATCCTCCCATGGACAGACATCAACACTGTTCCACTTTTTCAGCTGTTTTAGCCAACTGGCCTTCTGTTCCAACTTGCAATGGGGGTTTAAAACTATACACATCCACAGAGCACCTAATTTAAAGGGGGAGAGAAAAGTAAATTTTTAAAAATTATAACAATGTCCAAATCTATAAGCCATTTCAAAATGAATCCAAGTCTAACATTTTTATGTTTCAATTCTCCTTAATGGAAGCCACAAATCTCATACAGAGTTTAATGGGAGAAGGACAACAGATCCCAAGTTTAAACAAAAGATCTAAATACTGTTACACATAAAGATGAAATATTTTCCACAAATGCTAATTATCATCACCTTCCTATCTGTATGACATTTTAGACAAAAAGTCAATTAACACATATAGCCCTAAGGTCCAATTTACAAACACATCCTATACATGAATGCTGAAACACACCACCTCCAAATGGTTCTGCATAAAAATTAAATTTACTTTCCAAGATTATCTTTTTCTGATAAAATCATAAAGGCATACAATATACACAAATAAATAATATCCTAATCTTATAATTTCAAACTTTATCATGTATATTAATTAGTATGCATATCTATATGTCAATGGATTGAGAATATTTTGAGTAAAAAAGCCAATAAAATAGATCTTTTGAAAATAAAATTAACTTAAATATACTTTCCTAAATGACTTAACTAGGAACCAATCTTTACATAAGTGAAATCACTAAATTTATGTCTGTATGAATAAAATCACTAATATTAATCGAAACTTCAAAATTTTCAAAGGAAAAGTAATAATGAATTTAGAAGGCATAACTCATAATTTGAATAATTAAGACTGATAAATTTATTATTCCTTTCTACATTCTTCAAAGAGGTAGTTAATTCAAGCAAATATTTCACAAATTTTAAAAGTTTAAACTTTAGTACACTAATTTCAAAACAAGACAAAATCCAGTACTCCAAAGCCATTCACAACACTTTCTTTGAAAAGGTATGTGTGCATGTCTATGTGTGTTTTAATCAGTTGTTCTAGCCAAGCAAATAAGAAGGGTAGGAATGATCACTGTTTGTTCTATTCATCCAAAAGAGATGTTTTACATTCTTCTATATTTAAAATGAGCAACCTTCTTCAATTTGAGTATGTTATTTTAAATATCAAATAATTTTTACTAACAGAAAATAAAAATGGCCACAACCTACTTAAGCCACAGATCTACAATCTACATTTCTGTATTTTTAAATGCCAATTAAAAACAAAATACGGCCAGTCAAGATGGAGTAAGCCTACTACAGCCCATCTCTCCCAATGATTATAACTAAAAATTCTGGACAAAATACAAAAAGCAGTAAACTGATGACTCTGAAAAGTAAACAATAGTAAGCAAATTGGGGAGGGGAAATAAAACTTGAGGAAGCAACCCAGAGGGTGGTGATTTTCATTACATTTTTCCTTCTTTTTTTTTCTCCTCCTAGCTTTGACACAGCCCCATTTAGGGAACTTTACAGAGGGTGCATGTAGCAAAAGCTGGAGAGAAACTTCACCTAGTTGGTGCAAGGACTGGCAAAAGGGGCCTCAAACCAGAAGCTGGAGAGAGTGAATCTCTGGATTCTTAGTACAATCTGGCACAAGTCCTGGTTACATCTCATGTGCAGGAGAGAGATCAAAGGCAGCACAGCCAAGGCTTTGAAAATTTAACTGATACTGGAACCATCATCCAAAGAAAGTGAGATAATTTGTGGTCTGAATCTACCCTGGCTGATTGCAAGCTTTAAGAAATATTTTCTTAATTTAACAAGACACAGACTCTCATAAGACAATATTCAAAATATCTAAGATCCAAAATTACTTGCTTACAAAGAAACAGGAAAATGTGATCAATTCTCAGAGGAAAAAAAAAATCAACAAATGCCAAGCATGATGAACCAGATGTTGGAATTATTAGTAGGAGACTTTACAGTAACAATTATAACTATGTCCATGAGATGAAGATAAAAAAAAATATTGAAAGAAATAGACAGTTCTCAGAAGTCAAATACAAACTATAAACAAAATAACACACTAAACAAAAATTTTAGAACTGAAGAAATATCTGAAAAATTCACTGGATGAGATCAATAGCAGAATGGAAATAACAGAGGGAAAAGTTAGTGAATTTGAAGACAGAAATTATCTCACCTGAAGAAAAACTAGAGCAAAATGAACAAATCCTTAAAGACAGGTGAGAAAATAACAAAAGGTTTAACAATTGTGTCACTGAATTACCAGAAGAAGAGAAAGAGTTAGATACAGAAAAATTTGGGAGAAATAGTGACTGGAAGCTTCCTAAATTTGGAGAAAGATAGGAACTTACAGATCCAAGAAGCTCAGCCAACTTCAAAAGGGGTAAACTCAAAGAAAACCATGCCTAGCCTATAATCAAATTGCTGAAAAGCAAAGATGGAAAAAAAAAAAGAGAGAGAGAGAAAACAGAGAAAAACAATGCAATATAAAGAATGACTCAATTACAGATTTCTCATTGGAAATCACAGAGGACACAATAAAATGGAACAGTGTCTTTAAAGTGTTAAAAGAAATTGAAGCGTCAACCCAGAATTCTAGATCCAGTGAAAATGCCATTCAGGAATGATAGTGAAATATGGTCATCCTCAGATCAGGGAAAACTTACAGTATTTGTTGCCAAGAGACCTGCCATAGAAGAAATGCTAAAGGGAATTATTCAGGCTGAAGAGAAATAATACTAGAGGGAAACTTAGAGTTTTAGGAATGAAGGAAGAGCAATAGAGATGATAAAAATCAGAGTAAATAAATTACTTTTGTCCTTTTAAGTTCTTTAAAAATAAGTATGATTGTTGAAAGCAAAAATTAAACACTGTCATGTGGAATTTTAAATACACATGATGACTGTAATACACATGACAATTATAACATAAAAGAGGAAGAGTAAAGGGACCTATATGGCTGTCAGACTCTACATTCCACTTAATGTGACAAAATATTAACACAAAGTATACTGTTAAAAGCTTAGGTATGTTTACTGTGATACTGATACCATCCAAAAAACCCCAAAACTGAGAGATACAAACAAAAGGACAGCAGAAATTAAAATGAAATACTAAAAGATATTCAAATAATTCAAAAGAAGGCAAGTGAGGAAACAGAGGAATACAAACAGAAGGGACAAACAGAAAATAAATGATTAAATAGTAGACCTAAATTCAACCATATCAATAATTATGTAAAATATAAATGATCTAAACATACCAACTAAAAGAGATGATCAAATCAAATTAAAAAACAAGACCCAATTAATTCTATGCTGTGTGTAAGAAATCCACTTAAATATAACTAATGTAAACATAATGACATAGATTAAACATAAAGGATGAAAAAAGATACCATGAATACACTACCAAAATAAAGCTAAAGCAGCTATATTAGTATCACACAAAGTAAACTTCAGAACAAGGAGTACTACAACAGGGATAAAGTGGAAAATTACATCACGATAAAAGGGTCAGTTCTCCAAAAAGATGTAACAGTCCTAATGAGTATGCTACACCTAACAACGAGACTTCAAAATACAGGAAGCAAAAACTGACAGAACTGAAATGAGAAACAGACAAATCCACACAATATTTGGAGACTTCAACACTCCTTTCTCAATAACTGATAGAAGAAGAAAACAGAAAATTAGCAAATACCTAAACAATACTGCTATGGTTTGAATGTATCCTCCAGAGTTCTTGTGTTGGAAACTTAATTTCCAATGTAACAATGTTGAGAAGTGAGACCTTTAAGATTTGCTAGGTCGTGAGGGCTCTGCCCTCATTAATCAATTAATGCCATTATTGCAGGAGTGAGTATTGTGGGAATGGGTTTCTGCTAAAAACATGATTTCAGCCCCCTTCTGGTCTCTCACTCTTGCCCATGCTCTTCTTGCCTTTCTGCCTTTCGCAATGGAAAGCCACAGCACGTACGCCCTCACCAGATACAGGCCCCTCAACCTTGGACTTCCCAGCCTCCACCAGAACTATAAGAAATAAACATCTCTTCCTTATAAATCACCCAGTCTCAGGTACTCTATTATAGTAGCAGAAAATAAACCAAGGCAAACACTATCAATCAACTAAACCTAACTGACATTTACAGAATGCTCCACCTAAAAATAGCAGAGAAAAACAAACAAAAAACATACTCTTTTAAAATGCACAAAGAACATTCACCAAGTATGAAGGTTAATTCTAGGTGTCAATTTGATTAGCTTGAGCAATACCTAGAAACATGGTAAAGCTATCATGTTTCTATGATACATGGTATCATACATAGAAATCTACATACATAGAAATCCCAGTACAATGGACTGGGTGGGAAAGATCCACTCTCAATATAGGCGGGAACCATCCAATCCACTGGGGGCCCAGAGAGAACCAAAAAACAGAATCTCTCTTTCTATCTGCTGGAGCTGGGATATATGCTTCTCTCCTGTCTGTGGACATCAGAGCTCAAGACTCTTCAGCTTTGGGTTCCTGAAATGACACCAACAGCATCATTAGCTTCCCTGGTTTTGAGGCCTTCAGACTTGGACTGAGCAATGCTATTGGCATCAGTTTGCAGACAGCCTATCGTGGGCCTTCTCTTCACACTTGCATGAGCTAATTCCTCTAATAAACCCCCTCTCATACCCTATTGATTCTGTCTCTCTGGAGAACCCTGACTAATATACCAAGATAGTCCATAGTCTGGGCCATAAAACAAACTTTGACAAATTTAAAAGAATTGAAATCACACAAAGTACATTCTCTGACCTTAGAGAATTATCCTAGAAATCAATTACAGGAAGATATTTAGAAAATTTCCAAATATCTGGAAATTAAACAACATACTTCTAAATAACTGTCAAATCAAAGAGGAAGTTAGTCACTAGTGAAGTCAGAAAACAGAAAACATTTTGTACTGAGTAAAAATGAAAATAAAATATGTCAAAATTTGTGATATACAACTAAAAAAGTGTTTAGAGGGAAATTTATAGCATTAAGGAAGGATTCAAATCAATAATCTAAATATCCACCTTAAGAAAATAGAAAAAGAACTGAGAAACCAAAAGCAAAGAAGCCAGAAGGAAGGAAATAACAGATCAGAAATCAATAAACTAGTAAGATTGAAAACAGACATTAAAAAAAAAAAAAATCAATGAAATCAAAAGCTGTTTCTTTAAACAGATCAATAAAATTAATAAAGCTATACTGAGGCTGATTGAAAAAAAAGAGAAGATACAAACTACCAGTATCAGGAATAAAAGACGGCACATCATTACAGATCCTAGAGGTATGAAAAGGCTCATAAGGGAATGCTATAAAGTCACAACTTTATGGCCATAAATTCTACAACTTAGATGAAATGGAAAAATTGCTTGGAAGTCACAAACTACCAAAGCTTACTCAAGAAGAAATTAATAAACTGAATAGTCATAAATTTATAAAGAAATTAAATTTGCAGTTCAAAATCTCTAATAACACAGGTTCAGATGTTTCCCTGGAAAAATCTACCAAACGTTTAAGAAAGAATACCGATTCTGCACAGCATCTTCCAGAAAACAGAACAGGAGGGAATGGTTCCCACCTTACTTTACGAGGCCAGCATTACCCTGATACAAAAACATTACAAGTAAATACAACTGCAGATCCCTCATGGACATAGAAGTAAAATGCCATACATTAGTAAATCCAATTAAGCAATATCAAAAAAGGAAAATACACCACAATCACACAGGGTTTATCTGAGGAATGCAAGGCTGGTTTAACATTAAAAAAAAAAAATTCAGTCAGTGTAATTCACCGTATTAACAGACTAACGAAGAAGAACCATATAATCATCTCAACAATGCAGAAAAAGCATTTGAGAAAATTCAATATTCCTTCATGATAAATAAAACTGTCAGCAAATTAGGAATAGAAGAGGAAAGACTTATTAACCTGATAAAGGGCATTGCAAAGAACCCTACAGTTAACATCATAATGGCGAAAGACTGAATGTTTTTCCCCTAAGATCAAAACAAGGCAAAAATGTCTGTTCTTACCACTTCTATTCAGCATCACAATGGAAGTTCTAGCCAGACAAATAAAAGGAAGTTAAAGGCATAGACTGGAAAGAATACAATAAAAAAGCCTCTAATCTCAGACAATTAACCTACAAAAAAGCTCCTAGAACTAATAAGTTTAGCAAGGTCATATGATACAAGTTCAAAGCAAAAAACCAAAAACAAACAAAAGAAACCTTGTAGATCTATATGCTAAATATGAACAAATGGAAATCAGAACTTACCTGCCAAAAGTACCATTTATATCAGTGCCAGAAAAAGAAAAGAATACTTACCTCATAATTCTAACATAACATGTGAAGGGTCTCTACATTAAAAACTGCAAAAAAATTGAGGAAAGAAATCAAGGACAACTAAAAAGTGGAAAGTTACTATGTTCATGAATTGGAAAACTATATTAAGATGGCTATTCAACAAACCTCACTCAAAATGCTAGCTGGTGTTTGTGTACATATTCATCAGAATAGAAATAGAATAGCCAAAACAATTTTAAAGGACAACATTGAAAGAATGACAAAGTTGGACTCAAAGTACCTGGATTCAAGAGTTCAGAAATAGACCTATACAAATATGGTCAATTCAAGGTTCAAAGTCAATGCAATGAAGAAAAGACAAGTGATTTTCAAAAACCAGTGCTGGGGAGGTTTTCAAGATGGCGGTGGCTGCGGCGGTTGGCGCGGAGTAGCTGAGGTGGAAAAGGTGGCCACTGGGCCTCAGGCAGCCGGGAAACTTGTGGACCTTCCTCTTGCCATCTCTTAAGGGAGGACCACTGCTGGTGGCCGGTCGTGGGGGCTGACCACCACTTTGCCCTCGGCAGGAGAGGCTGCCTCATTTACAGGCAACAGCTTTGAAGTATGGAGCAGGAAAAGAACTGTTTCTTAGCTGAAAAAGCGAGTCTCTAAACAGGGAACATGGGGCCAGGGCTGCTGTGGATGCAGACAGGATGCCGGAGGCCTGGGCCGCGCTGAAGGCGGCCAGCTGCCCTATTCAGGATTCGAGGTTTCAGGCCGGCATAAAAGAAGATTCCTGGGAGCGCCCGAGCCGCGCCGCGGGCCCGAGTGAGCAGCCCGAGGCGGCGGGAACCGAGAACGGGGAAGGTGACAAACCAGAGGCAGAGAGTGAGCGCCCGACCTGGCACAGCCCTGTGAGTGACCCCTGGCCCAACCCTGCTCGGGGGGCTGACGCCCACCCGGCTTCCGCCTGCATCACCAGATCACTCACCGCCCCAGGGCTGCCTCCATTTTCCCAGGTGCTGGCAGCTCCGGCCCGGCTCGGCTCGGCTCCTCACTGAGCCTTCCCACCTGCTAGCCCCAGCGCGGGGCTTCCCAGGGCCTGCAGGCAGGCCTCCCCTCCCACTCCCTCCGCGGTTCTCTGGCGGGGCTGGTGGTGTGGGGCGCACCTGGCCAGTGTTGGGAGGGCAAGTTAGTACGGGCGGGGCCGACTGTGACTCCACCACACCCTGGACTCTGGCCCCCAGTAAACTTCCTGTTACTGGGAGGCAGATACCATCTCTGCGGCCACCAGTTCGGATAAACGCCTAACCAACTTCTGGCTGGGAATAGTGTGGTAGGAGAGTTCCCAGGTCCGCTTGAACCTGCCGGAAGGCTGGCTGCAAGTGGGCGCTAGACTCCGTCCATGCCGGTGGGATACAAAGGTGAACAAGTCCCGAGAAAGATCTACACAGTGCTACAAGGGACCCAGAGCAACCGGTCATCTGTGCCTAGGAGAAACCTGGCAGACTTCCTGGGCGAGGCGGTGCTGAGCAGGATCTTGAAGGCCCAGCTGATAGACGAGGGTTGCAGAAGACACGTCCCACCCCAGCCCAGTGCACACAGAGCGGGGAGACGTCTGGCCAGGGAGGCGGAGACTCGACAGAAACCACACATCCTGTGTGGTCTCCACTGCACAATCCAACAGCCCGGGCCAGAGCACATGGAACAGGGAGAAGTCCTGCACAGGAAGTGAAAGCTCAGCAGAGATCACACACACCCTGTGGTACGTGATCCAGCAGCCCAGCAGAGTCCAAGCTGACCAGAAAGGTGGTTCCCCGGAGAGGCCCAAGACCCGAGGCAACCATACACACAAGGCACTAGAGGCCAACTGAGCAGTCACGGAGGGAGCCATACGAAATTGGCAACCACAGCAACATCTTAGTTAGTCAATAGTCTCAAACGGGAGGACTGTGAAACCCCCTGCCACAATGAATAAACATCAAAAAAATATACCAGAAATACCAAAAATCAAGAAAGTACACCACCAAAAGTTAATAAATCTCAAACTCTAGATCCTATAGAACAAGAAGCCCTTGAAATGACTGACAAGGAATTTTGAGTGATAATTCTAAGGAAACTGAACGAGATACAAGAAAACTCAGCTAGACATCATGATGAAATGAGGAAAAGTATACAGGAGCTGAAAGAGGAAATGTACAAGGAAATCAATGTCCTGAAAAAAATGTAGCAGAACTTGCTGAGCTGAAGAAGTTATTCAGTGAAATAAAAAACACAACGGAGAGTTTAACCAGCAGGCTTGTCGAAGTTGAAGAGAGAACCTCTGAACTTGAAGATGGGCTGTTTGAAATAACACAAGCAGACAAAAAGAAAGAAAAAAGAATCAAAGACATTGAAGAAAATCTGAGAGAGATATCAGACAACCTTAAGCGCTCAAATATCCGAGTCATGGGTATTCCAGAAGGGGAGGAAAATGGAGATTCCATTGAAAACATATTCAAAAAAATAGTGGCAGAAAACTTCCCAGGTATAGGAAAAATCACAGATCTTCACATCCAGGAAGTTCAACGATCTCCAAACGTATGCAAACCAAAAAGGCCTTCTCGAAGACATGTTATAGTCAAACTGGCAAAACTCAGAGACAAAGAGAGAATCTTAAAAGCTGCAAGAGAGAGAAGCGTCAAATCACCAATAAGGGAGCCCCAATCAGGCTAACATCAGACTTTTCATCACAAAACCTAAAAGCTAGAAAGGAAAGGGATGATAAATTCAAAATACTAAAAGACAAAGATTGCCAGCCAAGAATACTCTACCCTGCAAGGTTATCCTTCCGAAATGAAGGGCAAATAGTATATTTCTCAGACAAACAAAAACTGCGGGAGTTCACTACCACACGACCACCCTTACAAGAAATCCTCAAGGGAGTACTGGGTTTGGTTCCTGAAAAATAACTACCACTGCCATAAAAACCCAAGAGAAATCTAAACCCGCTAGTATAATAAAAATGGCATTCATGAAGAGAAAACAATCAAACAAAAACACTATCTACAACCTAAGGAACCAACAAACACAGAAACCAAAGAAAAAAGACACCTAAGACAACCAAACAACCAATAAAAGGCTAGGAATAAATCAACACCTTTCAATAACAACTCTTAATGTAAAAGGCTTAAATTCCCCAATCAAAAGACACAGACTGGCTGACTGGATCAAAAAGGAGGACCACCTATATGCTGCCTACAAGAGACCCACCTCACCCATAAAGATTCACACAGACTAAGAGTGAAAGGATGGAAAAAGATTTACCATGCAAACAGAAAAGAAAAACGAGCTGGAGTAGCTATTCTTATATCTGACAAAATAGACTTTAAACTAAAAACCATAAAAAGAGACAATGAGGGACACTACTTAATGATAAAAGGACTGATCCATCAAGAAGACTTAACAATCATAAATATGTACGCACCCAATGTTGGAGCAGCCAGATTTATCAAACAAACTCTATTAGACCTAAAGAAGGAAATAGACACTAATACCATAATAGCAGGGGACCTGAACACTCCACTGTCAATATTAGACAGATCATCTAGGCAAAGAATCAGTAGAGAAACACAAGATCTAAACAAGACTCTAGACCAATTGGAATTGGCAGATATCTACAGAACATTCCATACAACAATCTCAGAATATTCATTCTTCTCATCAGCACATGGATCATTCTCCAGGATAGATCACATATTAGGTCACAAATCAAGTCTCAATAAATTCAAAAAAATTGGAATTATCCCATGTATCTTCTCAGAACACAATGGATTAAAACTAGAAATTAATAACAAACGAAACTCTGGAAACTATACAAACACATGGAAATTAAACAGCATTCTACTTAATGACATATGGGTCCAAGAAGAAATCAAGCAGGAAATCAAAAAGTTTATTGAAACTAATGAAAACAATGATACATCATACCAAAACCTGGGGGATACTGCAAAAGCAGTACTAAGGGGGAAATTTATTGCATTAAGTGCTCACTTCAGAAGAATGGAAAGATGACAAGTGAACAACCTAACACTTCACCTTAAAGAACTAGAAAAACAAGAACAATCCAAACCTAAAGTTAGCAGACGGAAAGAAATCATTAAGATCAGAGCAGAACTGAATGAAATTGAAAACCAAAAAACAATTCAAAAGATCAATGAATCAAAAAGTTGGATTTTTGAAAAGATAAATAAAATTGACAAACCATTAGCATGGCTAACAAAAAAAAAGGAGAGAGAAGACTCAAATAACAAAAATTAGAAATGAAAAAGGCGATATTACAACTGATTCATCTGAAATACAAGGAATCATTCGAGACTACTATAAACAACTATACGCCAACAAATTTGAAAATCTGGAGGAAATGGATAAATTTCTGGACACACACAAGCTCCCAAGACTGAACCATGAAGACGTAGAAAATTTGAACAGACCAATAACAATAAAGGAGATTGAAGCTGTTATCAGAAGGCTCCCAACAAAGAAAAGCCCAGGACCAGATGGATTCACAGCAGAATTTTACCAAACATTCAAAGAGGAATTGACACCGATTCTTTACAAACTATTCCAAAAGATTGAAACGGACGCAAATCTCCCAAACTCATTCTATGAAGCAAACATTATCCTGATACCAAAACCAGGTAAAGATATAACCAAAAAAGAAAACTACAGGCCGATATCCTTGATGAATATAGATGCAAAAATCCTCACTAAAATACTAGCAAACAGAATACAGCGACACATAAGTAAAATTATTCACCACGATCAAGTGGGATTCATCCCAGGGATGCAAGGTTGGTTCAACATACGCAAATCAATAAATGTGATACACCATATTAATAAACTCACACACAAGGACCATATGATCATCTCTATAGATGCTGAAAAAGCATTTGATAAAGTTCAGCATTCATTCATGACAAAGACCCTCTATAAGTTAGGTATAGAGGGAAAGTATCTCAACATAATTAAAGCCATATATGACAAACCCACTGCCAATATCATCCTGAATGGGCAAAAGCTGAAAGCTTTTCCTTTAAGAACAGGAACTAGACAAGGATGCCCACTCTCACCACTCCTATTCAACATACTGTTGGAAGTACTAGCCAGAGCAATCAGAGAAGAGAAGGAAATAAAGGGCATCCAGATTGGAAAAGATGAAGTCAAACTGTCCCTGTTTGCAGATGACATGATCCTATATATCAAACAGCCCAAAACCTCTACAAAAAAACTGCTGGAATTGATAAATGATTTCAGCACAGTAGCAGGATACAAAATCAACACACAAAAATCAGTAGCATTTCTTTTCTCCAATAGTGAACATGCAGAACGAGAAATCAAGAAAGCCTGCCCATTTACAATAGCCACCAAAAAAATAAAATACTTAGGAATTGAGTTAACCAAGGAGGTGAAAAATCTCTACAATGAGAACTACAAACCACTGCTGAGAGAAATTAGAGAGGATACAAGAAGATGGAAAGATATCCCATGCTCTTGGATTGGAAGAATCAACATAGTGAAAATGTCCATACTACCCAAAGTGATATACAAATTCAATGCAGTCCCCATCAAAATTCCAAATACATTTTTCTCAGAGATGGAAAAAACTATCCAGACATTTATATGGAACAATAAAAGACCACGCATAGCCAAAGCAATGTTGAGCAAAAAAAAATAAAGCTGGAGGCATAACACTACCTGACTTTAAGCTATACTACAAAGCTATAATAACCAAAACAGTATGGTACTGGCATAAAAACAGACACACTGACCAATGGAATAGAATAGAGAATCCAGAAATCAACCCACACACTTACTGCCATCTGATCTTTGACAAAGGCACCAAGCCTATTCACTGGGGAAGGGACTGCCTCTTCAGCAAATGGTTCTCGGATAACTGGATATCCATATGCAGGAGAATGAAACTAGATCCATACCTCTCGCCGTATACTAAAATCAACTCAAAATGGATTAAGGATTTAAATATACACCCTGAAACAATAAAACTTCTTTAAGAAAACATAGGAGAAACACTTCAGGAAATAGGTCTGGACACAGACTTCATGAATACGACCCCAAAAGCACGGGCAACCAAAGGAAAAATAAACAAATGGGATTATATCAAACTAAAAAGCTTCTGCACAGCAAAAGAAACAATTAACAGAGTTAAAAGACAACCAACAGAGTGGGAGAAAATATTTGCAAAATATACATCTGACAAAGGATTAATATCCAGAATATATAAGGAACTCAAACAACTTTACAAGAAGAAAACAAGCAACCCAATTAAAAAATGGGCAAAAGAGCTAAGTAGGCATTTCTCTAAGGAAGATATACAAATGGCCAACAGACATATGAAAAAATGCTCAACATCACTCAGCATCCGGGAAATGCAAATCAAAACCACATTGAGATACCATCTAACCCCAGTTAGGATGGCTAAAATCCAACAGACCCTGAACGATAAATGCTGGCGAGGTTGCAGAGAAAAAGGAACTCTCATACATTGTTGGTGGGACTGCAAAATGGTGCAGCCTCTATGGAAAATGGTATGGAGGTTCCTCAAACAATTGCAGAAAGATCTACCATACGACCCAGCTATCCCACTGTTGGGAATATACCCAGAGGAATGGAAATCATCAAGTCGAAGGTATAACTGTTCCCCAATGTTCATCGCAGCACTCTTTACAATAGCCAAGAGTTGGAACCAGCCCAAATGTCCATCATCAGATGAGTGGATACGGAAAATGTGGTACATCTACACAATGGAATACTACTCAGCTATAAAAACGAAGGAAATACTGCCATTTGCAACAACATGGATGGACCTTAAGAGAATTATATTAAGTGAAACAAGTCAGGCACAGAAAGAGAAATACCACATGTTGTCACTTATTGGTGGGTGCTAAAAATTAATATATAAATTCACACACACACACACACACACACACAAATAAAACCGGGGGAGGGGGGGAGAAGATATAACAACCACAATTACTTGAAGTTGATACGACAAGCAAACAGAAAGGACATTGTTGGGGGGGAGGGAGGAGGGAGGGAGGTTTTGGTGATGGGGAGCAATAATCAGCCACAATGTATATCGACAAAATAAAATTTAAAAAAAAAACAGTGCTGGAACAATTAGACATTCATGTGGGGGGGGGGAACCCACCTAAATCCATACCATACACCTTATTAAAAAATACACCTTATTAAAAAACTAACTCAAAATGGATCAGAGACCTAAATATAAAACTTAAAACCATAAAACTGCTGCAAAAAATATACAGGAGAAAATCTTTGTGACCTTGGGTTAAGCAAAGATAATGTTAAGTACAATACCAAAGCATAATGCATAAAAGATGAAATTGATGAAGTTAACTTCAGCAAAATTGAAAACTTTTGTTCTAGAAGACATTGTTAAGAGAATAAAAATGCAAGTTACTGACTGGGAGAAAATATCTGTAAATCATACATGTGACCAAGAACAAAAGTCCTCTCAAAACTCACTAAGAAGTGTACGACCCAATAAAAAAGAGCAAAAAAAAAAAAAAAAAGCTATCAATCTATGAAAAGGCATGGAATTAAGTAAATTTAAATGCATATTAGTAAGTGACAGAATCCAATCTGAAAAGGCTACATACTATATGACTCCAGCTATATGACATTCTGTAAAAGGCAAAATTACGGAGGTAGTAATCGGATCAGTGGTTGTTAGAGGTTAGGGGCCAGAAAGGAATGAATAGGCAGGGCGTAGAGGATTTTTAGGACAGTGAAACTGTTCTGTATGATACCATAATGGTGGATACAGTCATTATACATTTCTCCAAACCCATCAAATGTACAAAACCAAGAGCAAACCCCTAATGTATACTATGGACTTTGGGTGTTAATGATGTGTCAATGTAGGTTCGCCAATTGTAATAAATGTACCACCCTGCTGGGGGATGTTGATAATGGGGGAGTCTATGCATGAGTTGGGGCAAGGAGTATATGGGAAATCTCTGCTAATTTTTCTGTGAACCTCAAATTGCTTGAAAAAAGAATGTCTACTTCTTTAGAAGACGGCTAAAAATTTAAAAAGACACATCACCAAAGAAGATACAGATGCAGACAAAAACATGATCAACATCATTAATCATTTGGAAAATGCAAATTAAAACCACAACAAGATATCACTACATACATATTTTAACGGCTACAATTAGGGGGGAAAAATGTTTTAACTTGACAACAGCTGCTGTTGGTGAGGATGTGCAGCAACTGGAATGCTCATAAATTGCTGCTGGGATTGTAAAATGGTATAGCCACTCTGGAAAATAGTTTGGCAGTTTCTCATGAAGTTAAATGTAAGTTTACCATATGCACAGCAATCCTACTCTTAAGGATTTGCACAAGAGAAATAAAAACTTATATTCACACAAAAACTCGCACAAGAATGTTCATAGCATCTTTATTTGTAAATAAGAAAGACTGGAAAAAATCTGAATGTCCCTCAACTGGTGAATGGATAAATTGTGGTACATTCACACAAGAGAATATTACTCAGCAATAACAAAAAAAACTAAACCATTGATACACACATAACACCTCAAGTGTACTATGCTAAGTGAAGGAAGCCAGACTCAAAAGGGTAGGTATGTATGTATACACTCACTTTATTATTCAATTTATATGATATTTTGGAAAAGGCAAAACTAAAGGGACTGAGAATAGATCAGGGTTGTTAGAGACTGGGAGCAGGTGAAGGAGTTGACTACAAAGGGACAGCATAAGGGAATTCTGGAGAGCTGATAAAACCTCCTGTATCTTAATTGCAGTGGTGATTATACTATGCGCATTTGTCCAAACTCAACACTGTACACTGAAAAAATACATAAGTGTGTATTTTATTGTACAGTAAGAATTGTACAACATTAAAAATTAAATAATAATTATTACCATTAATAGTCACCATTTACTGGGTGTCCACTATATGCTTCAAGCACTGTTTTTTGGGCTTTGGAATAATTTCTTATTAACTTGTTATAATAATCCTATGTAGTCAGAATTATTATTTCCATTTTAAGATGAGTGTCTTAGTCCATTTGGGCTGCTATAACAAAAATACTATAAACTGGGTGTTTATAAACAACAAACATCTATTGTTCACAGTTCTGGAGATTGGGAAGTCTAAGATCAAGGCACCAGCAGATTTAACGCCTGGTAAGGGCTTATTCCTCATAGAAGGTTTCTTCTTGCTATGTCCTCATGTGGTGGAAGAGGCAAACAAGCTCCCTAGAGCCTCTTTATTAAGGATACTAATCATCTCCCCAAAGGACACACCTCTTAATACTATCAAGGTTAGGATTTCAACACACGAATTTTGGGGTGACACAAATATTCAGAACACTACAATGAGAAAACTAAACCTCAGAGAGATTGAGGTCCTTAAAAGCAAGATCCTAAATATTCCTGGCAACTTTAAACAATGAATTCCATTACTTCGAGCAAAAAATAAATTCGTAAAACTCATCTTAGATTCTCATGCTTACATTTCTCTAATTAGAAAATTTCCACTGTACAGAATGAGAAAAATTTTTTAAAGCCAAGCCTTTATTAATTTGCCTATAACGTTCTTTTATTGCTCACCTCTCTAAAGAGAGGTTTTTTCCTAAAGGGATATTCTTAATGTTAGATTCAAGTTCAGAGCTATAATAGATGTGGTCTTTTATCTTAACAGTCATCACTACAAAAGCTGTAATTAGGCATAATAACCAAGTTAAACAAATTGAGTAAGTCATTCCCCAAATTTTATTAATTCAGGGTCTCACTTTGGGCATTTCTCTCCTTCCCCTCCAACAGCCTGAAACATTTGTAGCTTTAAAAATAAAGCTCTTTGATGATTAAGTACTTCATTCTGCTGACCCTCTGAAATATTAACCCTTTTAAGGACTCAGTCCAAAACAGGACAGAAGTCAGCATTTTCGGCAGCTAGCATAGGACCTGGCACCTAGTAAGGTACTACTGGTTCTTTCACAAAGAACATTTAACGATTTGCTATGAATTACAACGAAAACAAATTTAATACTTTTAAATTGCTTTCCTAGCTTCGATGCCTCAAAGTATATAAAGGCAATTATCAAATCACTGGTTTGTGCATCACCCAGCTTCTGAATTATCCATGGCACACTTCAGCTCTAGTTTTTCTCTACCACCCAGCATGCTTTTACTCTCCTTTCCACTTCTTGACTTAATCTGCACTCAGTGATTTTAGCAAAAAGATGCACTGTTAACATATGTGGCAAAGTAAACCAAAACTAGACAGGCAACCTCCCCATAGCAGGGGAAAAAAAAGCATTCTTCACACAAAGTAAGTGGTTCCAATCCACTTAGTGGTCTTAAACATGTTCACATTGTATACCAGACCAGTCAGGTAATGGAGGCAGAATCTTGTTGAGGCAGAACACAAATCACCACGAAAGCCTTTTGGATACTTGAGCATTCCACCAATAGCAGAGCAGAGTGCCAGTGCATAAGAACCCACACTCTCAGCAAATGTGGGTTATAAGAATTAACTCTACACTCCCTGGAGGCAGTCTTTCCCATCGAATATTTAGAGATGTACAAATTATTATCACATTTTGCCCCACCTTATATAAGCATTATTTTAAATTTCCAACCACAAGAAATTTTTGATCAACAATTCTGATCTTGAAAGGGCAAGATACAGATTAACAGCCTTAAGACCTTGGGCATGCCCACTGAGATGCTCTGTGGTGACAGTTCTCTCATTTAAACAATAGGGACAATAATTTCTACCTACCTCATGGGACTATTTAGACTTGACCCATCTTTGCTAACTGTTGAGTTCACTCAGCTCCTGCAAACTACTGTGATAGACTTTAATGTTAAGGAAAAATTGGAGGGCTCAGAATGCAAGTGATTCTCTGAACACTCTCATAAATATTTTTACATTTAATAAAATAAAACAATTAAATTAAGGCAGCATATTAAAGAAAAATCAGTGACATTAAATACTTCTTAAACTAATAATAATGGGTTCTTAGACAATTAATTTCTACCTGCCATCCACGAACATTTCAGTCTCTCCTTCTCCCCTGGTTTCAGTGAGAGGCTTTTAAATGTTTCTTTTTCCTGTGCACATTATTCTCTCTAGCCTCCCAGGTCCCCCACCTGGGCCCACAGGCATTGTCACTTAGAGGTCTGAGATGCTTTGGGTAATTTTACCCTTACCTATTCCCACCAAGGAGGCATTTCTCAAACTCATCCCCAACACGACAGGGTTATATAATATTTTCACGGCCCATGGTAACTTCATGCCTAAGGATGCAGTGCTTAAAGCTTGTGCTGACTCCTCCTTCAGCCTCCCCCTCCCTGGGCTGTGCACCCCCCCCGACTGTGATATCTTTGCAAAATACTTCTAACACTTTAAACCATTCACTCTGCCTGCCTATTTAGTTTCATTGCCCAGGTTTCATAGCCTTCTATAGGCACTCAAAATTAAAATTTATTATTGGGGGGAAAAAAACCAGAAGTTAAACCAGGTGAAATCTGGCATAAAGAGAATTTGAAGATGAGAGAAAATTACTATAAAAAAAAATTACCATAGATCCACGTAGTATAACGTAAAGTAGATTCAATTTTGACATCCAACTTAGTCCAATTTAAGTGATAAGATCAACTGAAATAATAGAACTTCAGTTTTACATATCATTATATTTTACATTTCTGGGGATATTTGGCATTAGGAGAATAATAGTAAGAAGAAGTATGAAGTACTGTCAATCTCATAACCACTGTTCTGATGGTCTATTAAAAACTACCTTAAAACTTAGGGGCTTGTCATTATATCTCATGATTCTGTAGGTCAGAATCTCTCTCCTCCCCTTTCACCCTGCCCCAACACGCCTCTCCATGTGTACAGCATTGGCTTTCTCATAGCATGACAGCCTCAGAATAGCCAGACGTCCTGTATAGTAAACTCCGGGCTTCAAGACCAATCATTTCAAGAGACGGGAAGTAGATGCAGCCAGTTACTTAAGGCTTGGGCCCAGAAACTGGTCCAACATTCCTCTGCCATATTCTGGTGGTCAAACATTTATAAAATTCACCCATATTCAAGAGGAGGGAACAGACCTCACATCTCCAATGAGAGAGTAGTAAAGAATCTGTGGCTATCTTTAATCTATCACAATTACCAGGAGAGATTACAAATTTTCTGGACTATGAATAGGAAACTAAATTAATTGCAAACAAGTATAAGAATGTTGTTAGTTACAATAATTAAATTCAAATAAACCGCTCAACATATGAGAAGAGCAGTAAGTCAAGCAAAAAGAAAAAAAGTCATAAAAACTTGAAAGTATAAAAGGTATCCCAACACACAGTGCAATATTAAGTGCTGGTTTGTATGCTAATTTTATCCCTTCAAGGAAAATCCTAACAATATCAGGTAACACATGTTGGGTTTCTAATTAGATTCTACATTTAAAGTTTTTAAATGTATATCTTTAGGGTACAAAGATTTCTCCATCTAATTCAGCTAGCATATTTCTAAAAGTGAATGTCATGTAAACTTATCCACAATAATTGCTTCCATTTATTGAATATTTACCTCACACTAACCCTGTGCTAAATATTTTAGATACATTAACACATTTCACCCTCACAAAAAAACAAGCCACTTTATAGATAAGGAAACCAAAGTTCAGAAACAAGTAGGAAGGTTGTGTTGCTATTAATAAGGGAGCCAGGATCTGTTCCAAGGCCTATGTTCCTCAGAACCAACATTCTTAAACACAATGGTGTCAGGCATCTATGGAACTATGTGGTCAGAAAGTTCTCCCATAAATTAGGATTCGTATGTACAGCTATGCATATATGAATTCCAAGATTAATTATTTTAGTTTTCTGACAGAATCATCATTCCATTCCTATTTCAACAGTATAATATAAATAGTATATTATCTAAAATTATGACATATTCTTAATTGTACGGCTAAGAAAACCTGTACTTTATTTAAACATGTGTTTTCACACACTTTGAACATGTCTTTCCCATCTGTAAGAAAGCACATTCAACAAGAACTTACACAGGTCCATCTAAGAAGAACCTAATTAAACAAAAGAAAACTGCATTTTTCAGGACTGACAAGCATGGCAAATAAGTAATTTCACTGTAGATTAAAACAGCAGATAAACAATCAAAAACTCAACTTAAGATTCAAGATTGATTATCCAAGCCAGAAGAAACCTGTTTTCTCTGAAAACATTCTGATCAGGTCTGTTAGAATGAAGTTTGTGTCAGCATTTCTGGGATAAGCATTTTGAGTATGCTCTCCACCTGCTGGCTACAGCATTATGATTGTGACTGAATAAACCAGCAGGCCATTCTCTATCAATTGCTACCCCCACAGTCAATAAAACTTGTTTTTCAAGTTCCTGCTTCACGGGTTTTGTTTCGTTAACATAAAACTAACTCAGTAACTAAAATAAAAGCTTCATACTTTTGTTTTCTGAAAAATTAATTAACTAAGTAAGTAATTAAAATAAAAGCTACACATTTTCTCTAAAAGACACCCCTGGAGTTTTTGACAAATGCTGCTCTTCTCCCTATTTTCCAGGAAGATAACTATGTGTATAATGCTACGAGAGAGCACTAGGGAGCAGAGGAGGACAAGCAACACCACCTTCTCTAAAGATGAGAGTAAGAAAGATCAGTGGTTCCTTTTCTTCTGTCTCAAATGTAGAAAAATGAAGTTTGTTCTATGAAAAGTTTAATTTCTACTTTTTAATGTCATGCTTATTCTTGTGAGGTAGCAGTAGGCAAAGTAAATCACTTTTGGTATTTCCCAGGCTTCTACAGTTATAAAACAGTTCATAATGTTTATATTTATTTTTGTTCCCAGAAGCTATTATAAGAATCTAGAATTTCATGGATGATCCAGTTAACTAATTATACTTATTTAGAGGCCATGAAATTCCTAATTGCAGTCACAAACAGGAGATCACTGGCATAATTAGTTGTGCTAGCAAAACTACAGTCACAAAATTTCTTAGGTCAGACCACACTAAAACTGTGACCCTAATTATAGTATTGCTCTCAGTACAATGCAATCTTAATATGTCAGTCTCCCCATGTTTGAAAAATAAGTTCAATTGGTAAAAACATTCTCCTTTAAATTTTATATGCTAGTTTCTAATTCACTAAAACATTTCTGGGAATATTACAAAGTAAAATCTCAGAGATACTATAAAAAGAGTTTTTGAGATTGCTCAGGTCAAGCAGAGGAAAATCCTTGGCTAAATGGCACACAATCAGTTATCACTTAGCCAGGCTCTAAAAAAATTCTAAAGTAAAATAGCCATCTATTTATAGTCAAGAAAGAAAACAAACCAAAACAATTAACTGGTATCCTGGATAATGTTCCTTTTGGTAAACCCTTGGCCTTTATCTGATATGCAGTCTTCCCATCCCATTCAATTTGTCGGATCAAAATGCAAGATTCATCAAAAACAGTCCGCCCTCAGTAACAGCCTGGTTCTATAGCAGATCACCAGAGCCAGATCCTCCACCCCTCAAGACCCTTCTCTTCAAGGGAGGAAGGGAGGAAAGAAAAGACAGAGAAAATCAGAAAGAAGAAGAGAAAAAGGCACAATGGCAGATAATTTCTTATTCTGAGATATAAAAAGGGCAGTCAATAAGTGGTGAGGTAAAGGAATGTGAACTGTGGTAACCTGCAAGAACATTTTCCATGTGTTCTGCAATGGCTGCTTAACTAAGCCATTTGCACAAACAGTTCTATGGTCTGTCCAAGTGTCCTGGCCCCAGGTCTATATAAATCTATTTTTGAAAAGACTCAATTGACACATATAAATGACGTATTTCATTCTAATACATAAAATGTATTAAATCTATTGAAATATTCTGAAACATGTCCTACATTATACAACCTTATTTTACAGTTGTCTTAAGCTTTCTTGGGCTGCTTTTTATTTTTCATTTATTTATTCTGTTTCCTGACTAGACTGTAAGCTCCCCAATGGTAGTGCCTACTATAGGGCACTGTAAACAGTAGGTTCTTGTTATTTATCTGCTGTTCTGGTAAAACACTCAAACTGTCCACCATCCATATCTACCCATAAGTGCTTCCCTGAGTCACTGGTACAATGATCTTCCTTTCATTTGCCATAGGGAACCAATTTAGGACAAAAGACAATCAAGAGCCCTACTAAAAAATAATCAAATTTACCAATGGTTATTATTATAGAGTAGTGGTGGTCAGGTAAACACTTTAAGTACTATCCTTGTGTAAAAATCCCAAGAAAAAGGGCTTGCAATATTTTGTCAGAACGGAACTAGAATTTTATCCACAAAAACAATTTCTTAATGTACTGACTTTTCTATGGAGTTCAGAAAGAACCTATGATGGGTGATGGGTTTCTTGGAGAACAGAACGTTTCATTTTGCTCTAATTCATTCTATTACTGAATTAAACTTTGATGTATTGGTCTTGACAAGTGCTTCATGCTGATTGTATTGTGTATGATAGTATAATCACTCCCCATGCATTTCCCACTGGCTGGCTGATTAATGCAATAGATTACCTGCAGCACTGATGGCAAGGGGGAATCATTGCCCTTCTGTACTCTAAACTGTTTACATATCAGCATGCATGTGTGTGTTTTCATGCACACACAGGCACCCATGAATATTGTGCACATGGGCAGAGAAGGCTGGATAAAGCAGAAGGGTAGGAAAAGAGACACAGTGAGGACCGCAGTGAAGATTAATGCTTTTCTATCATTGTTTTCAGTATACCAAAAATACTTGCTTCTTAATGCTTCCAAACAGTTGTCTAGAATTACACTTCAATTATTCGTTCACTTTTTTATTCACAAATATTTACCGAGCACCAACTATATGCCAGGCAAATTTGTTCACCTTTAAAGGAAAAATAACTTTTCAAAAAAATGTGTTATTTTCAGTGTTCTAATTAGTGGGCAAGAAGGGAAAATGAAGGTGATACTATCAAATGAACAGAGATTATCAAATACAGGAATTAAAAAAAAAGAATGGCTACAAAATTAGTTTAAATGTCCCAGTAAAGACAGCAACTGACAAGACTATTAAATACAGTGAGTGATAAACCAGGAGTACTGATAGTAGTCGTCCAAGAAGTGGCTCACTTACTCAGCTCTCTGTGCTTTCTGCTGCAAAGATAACCTTTGAAATAGAAAGCCAAATCTCTATGATATTGAGCCATAAACCAGCTGGACTTTGCTGGACTCCAAGTTTTGCTTCCCAGCCCCTTATATTAGGACGTTTCAAAATTCGCTTCAGCAAACCTGGAGAAAAGAGTGAGAAACGTCTATAAAGTAGGAATCAGAGACCAAAAGGTTTCAAAATAAACAAATCTCTCAGATTACTTGGCCTACATAAGGACTGTAACGTTTAGCAAGGAACTTCTTCTATGTATAACCAATCTGTTCTAGTGAACAGGTTGCTGGATATATTGGTATCATCTTTAATGTGTGTGTGTGGGGGGGGGAGCACTTGTGATCTTGGCAGCGTTTTGATTGAAAGCATTCTTCCTAACAGGATTTTCTCTCAGTTCCAAGCTTATAAAGCTTATATTTGACCCAAGCACACTGTTTGGGGTCCTCCCATCCAACCTCTCAGGCCTTGCTCATCCATAAAAGAAGACTGTGGCTTCTAATGCAAGCCATCTCAAGGTGTCTGATTCCTACTTTATAAACACTTCTCACTCTTCTCCAGGTTTACTAAAACAAATTCTGAAACGTGCAAATATTCTCAAAATGAAGGGGCTGGGAAGTGCAACCTGGAGTCAACAAGGTCCAGATGGTCATGGCTCAAAACCAGAGATTTGGCTTTCTGTTTCAAAGGTTATCATTGCAACAGAAAGCACAGAGTTCAGTTAGCCACATTTAGGTCAAATACTATCACTTCTCCTGGCTATTCTGTCACTAGATCAAAGCCTGAGAATATAGCCCTAAGAACAGTTATTAACTCACTCAAGCAAGTTCATATCAGAAGGCACTGGTATTTTACTATAGAGTACTATTCCTTTTTTAATTTCGGAACTTTTAAACAAAACACTAAAACAATGTTATGATATGCAAGTAACAGACAAGCTTACAAATTCACTTGCTTGAAACTCTGCCATTTGCAGCAACATGGACTAACTTAGAGAAAATTGCGTTAAGTGAAATGAGCCACCTACAGAAAGAGAAATACCATGTGTCCTCTACTCATAAGTGGGAGCTGGAGGAAAAAAAGAAAAGAAAGATACAAAAATCACAACAATACTTTACCTTCCAAAGGGGACAACAGAACTGAGGCCACCACAGGTAGGAAAGGTGGAGGGGGAGAGGAGTTAGGGAGAAATTGGTAAAGAACTACAAAAATGTTTACGTTATGTAATGATAAAAAAAAATTCCCTTGCTATAAATCATTTTCCAGCCTGCCTTCCCCTAAAATATATAAAAGAAACTTATTTATATAAATAAAAAAGTCATTCTTTGCTACACTTTTAAGAGGAGTGGCTAAAAACCTACTGAAGATAGTAATTACATGCATTTTTAATTGCCAGATCCTTTGTTCCAGAAAAATTTTAATGGAAAGCCCAGTAGGTAACATGGTCAAAGTCACACTGCTCTGATTCAGAAGGACCTGTGTGTTCCCCTCGGCACTATTCTCCTCCCCCTTCCACGTTAGGGGCTCTGCAGGCCAATGTCTGCACAACCCCTGTCTAAGGACAAACATTTTTAATTTCTTAGGCTTCCTCCCCTCTCATGAACCTACCTAAGCTTAAATTAACTATAACATTTTTAAAGCACCTTGCTTGGTGGCAGCACACACTGACAGCAGCCTGGGTAGCTGTTTCATCCTTCCCTTTAGCTTCCACTTCTTTCACTCTGGCTCCTGGCACCCCTGATTCCCCGGTGAAGCCCCTGGGAATCCCAGATGGCTTAAAATGAGGCTTCTCTGTGCTCGTTAATTTTTGCATGTTGCCACTTCAGGGTAAGAAACAGTGAAAGGAAACTTTGCCCAGCCTGTCTTTATTTTCATTCTTCCTCTCCCCTCCACCTTACCATGACAGTATGCTGTAGATCTACAATCAAGCAAGGAGACTTCCCCAGCCAGATTTCCCTTTGGTGGCTGTTTCTTGAGGGCAGTGCAATAGCAACTCTTAGGAAGTGGGAAAAATAGGGTGAGCCCTTTTCTAGAAATTGTTCTGAGGATGAAAAGAACACATTATACAAATGCTCTGACATTCATTCCTATTAGCTACTAATGTAAGAAGAGTACTACCAATGAACTCATATTATAAATAGATATCATAAAAGAAAGTAACTGAATCCATTCTTGTACAAATAATGCTACTAGTACACTACATACATCATATAACAACACTAAAATGTACTACAATGAACCATAAGGTGTCGGCTCAAAATCAAATATATTTGGAATAGGCTTCTATAAAAATACACAACAGTACGATCAAGTGTTGTCACAAATTATCTAATTGTACACCTAAATAATTTAGACAATAAATATCATTAAGAATCTCCAACTGATTGGATAACAGGATCAAATAACCTAAGAAGATCTCTTTTAATCCTGAGAATCTACTACAGGTTGAATGTCCTGTATACACAATGCTTAGGATCAGAAGTGCTTCAGATTTGAAAATTTTTTCAGATTTTGAAATATTTGCAGCATACTTACCTGTTGAGCATCACTAATCTGAAAATCCAAAATCCAAAATGCTCCCATGGGCATTTCCTTTGAGCATCACATTGGTTCTCCAAAAGTTTTGGATTTTGAAGCATTTCCAATTTTGGATTAGGTATGCTCAACCTGTATTTTCTATTAATACCTATTTAAGAATTTTTTTCTTTTTAATTCCACTCTTTCCCATACAGGGTACTGAAAGGATAATTAAACACTAGCAACTGCAATCAAGAGAAGGATGGTTAATAGTATTACAGAGTAAGTATTTATCATAGATTTGCTCACTGTACAGAAATGTGCATTCTCTCTTTTGGTTAACTTCTGACCCAAACTAGAAATTACTCTGCCTACTTAAAGAAGCAGAGAGTAAACCCTGTTTTTCACCCCCATAGTGGGGCAGAACTCAGAGGCCTCTGACCCAAGAACACAGAGCTCTGTTTTGAGAGATAGAAGGCAGTAGGACTGCACAGAGAATGAAACCAGGCTCTCGGTAATGAGGACCCAGCAGCAGATAAGCATTCTGACTACAGCGCTGGAGGCAAGTAAACCTTCCTGAGTAACACAATTGACAAAGTCGTATAAAGAGAGAGCTATGAATAATGCGGGAGAAGCAGACACTGACCCCATTCCATAGCAGGACACAGCCCACAAGCAGGAAAGCTCTGCAGAGCCTACAGAACGCATGAGATAAATAAGTGTTGGCAACTGTGTTGTTATTACTGGTCCTAGTACAGGCCAGGGCAAAAACAGTGAGCTAGGGGTCTTCACCAGCTCCTTATCGAAGGGGACTGGAAAACAGGATCAAAATTTCTTTGTATCCCATCTGTAGCATGTAGTATTTGTATTCATGCTTAAGTTTCTTATATAATACAGTTCTCAATCAATATCATGTGTTTGGCTATTCGACATCAATGTGTTTGTTGTCTCAAAGAATTTGAAGTCAGAGTCACTATATACATGCGGATTGGTGACTTAATTAGGTAAGCTCAGCTGACCATTGCAATCAGGATTGTGGTAGTATGGATAGGCACACCCACTGGGCCAGGCAGCTTTCACAGGGTTTATTTCCACCCAGGTGAGCTTCCCTTTGCCCCTGCTCTGCTCTGAGAGACTGCCTGGCAGAGATGCACATAACAGTCTTTTAAAATACCGTATAATGGGTGCAGAATTTCAGTTCTGCAAGACGAAAGGTGTTCTGGATGTAGACCATGGTGATGGTTGTACAACAACGTGAACATACTTAATGCCACTGAACGGTACGCTTGAAAATGGTTAAAATGATAACTATTATGTTACGTATATTTTACTATAAAAAAAAAGTAATGGGATGTTACTTCTGAGATTACATTGCAAAAAGACTGTGACTCCCACCTTGCTTGCCCTCACCCTCCCTAACTCACCATGAGGGAAAATAGTTGGCATATTGTGAGCTGTCCTGTGGAGAGGCCCATGTGGCAAGAAAATGATGGCTTCAGTCAACAGATTAAAGAGTGAGTTTGGAAGTGGATCCTTCCCAAGTCAAGCCCTGAGATGATTGAAGACCTTGCTGACACCTTCACTGCCAGAGGACTCACCTAAGCTGCACCCAGATTCCTGACCTACAGAAGTTGTGAGATAATAAACGTTTGTTGTTTCAAGCAGCTAAATTTTGGGATAATTTGTTATGCAGAAATAAATAACTAATACAGTTGTTACTATTTTTATGAAAATGATTTATTTTTGAATATACTATATTATAATCTGTCTTTTTCACTTAGCAATATATTTTGACATCTACCTATACTAAAACATACTTTTTTACAACTTGATTTTTTTTAATGTCATAGTATAGATACAACGGGATTCAGGATATGCTACCCCAAAAATGGCACCTCGGCATTTGAGAAAACAGCTGAAGCAGGAAGGTCTCTCTGACCTTCTTGTACTATTCTCCCTTAAAGCAGGCCATAAAAGAATTCTCTGACCTTCCTCTAGAGTAGGTGATGAGACCCTCATTCCAGAAGTGTCCCTCCCTATAAACAGAAGAAAGAAATGAAGACACAGAGGAACAGAAAGAATCAGAACACATAGGCCTTGCTATGTTCTTTGCAGTTTATCACCATTAGATCATACTGTCTTGTTCTCCAATCATACTTCTGCATGACTACCCTTAAAAATATTTTCCCGGTTTCTTTGGGCCTTCATTTCAGAAGGCTCCAGTGTCACGTAAAACTGATATTAAGTAAATTTGTCATGCTAAAAAATATAAATATTGTGGCTGGGTGCAGAAGAATCACCACTTGTGTCTGGGTCGGTAGATGGTACAGCATCTGGGTCCATGGAGTCAGTAATTTCCAGTATTTTGCAATAAATGTAGTCCAAATGGGTGGGCTGAGTTCTCTACTGCTGAACATAGTTAGATTTATCTTAATTCTAAGTGCCCTGAATCTGTATACCACTCAATCTGTCTACACCTCACCAAGGCACATTATAGCTGTGGCTTTATAACAAGTGGTCAAACTAACCTTACAACGAAATCCAAACTAGAAAGAAACACCTACAGCTATTTCTGCTCACACAGTTAAGTCCTCAGATGAGAAGCTGTGAAAAGAACCATGAGAGATACCATCCTGTTCTTGTGAACTGAGCACAGGGCCCGTGTAATGGCAGCACATCTTCTCCTCAATAAAAAACAGGATTTACATGCTAGAAAGCAAAGCATATGCCTCAGCTCGGAGAGAAAGTTAAGTGTTTAAAACTTGGAGAAAACCATATTATGTAATACTTGAAAATGAAAATTTAAAGAGTCTTTCCCTGTGATAAAACTGTAATTAAATCTTATTTAACTGTTTCCTCTAATGACATCTATTTTAATTAGGTTTTAATAGACTGGCAGCCGCAACCGATAGTTTTATGAAGCAAAGTAAAATTACAGTCTAGGAAGACATTTAAGGAAAGAGACCCGTCAACACAGATGAGAGGTTACAATATATCCCCTCATCCCTGAAGACCTCCACGTAATTAAGTGTGCTGAACAGACAGCCATTAGGGCTAACAGTAGGTGTGCTCACCACCAATCAGCACTGGGTTCTTCTTTGAAATCCAAGGGTTATTTCTGTGATTTACTTTCCAGAAAATTTGCATGTCACTGAATAAAGAATATGCAATTGAAGAGGTACGTGTTCTATAGCTTCTACTAACTGTATAGCCTCTATCAAATGTGTGCCTCTAACACTGTAATAGGACTTTCTGTTTTAAGATTTTAATATACACTTTTTCTAACAGCTGATTATGATACAATAGTCCTCATCTTGAGAACACTGCTGCACATTTGGGATAATAAACATCCCGTAGAGAAAGTAAAATTAATATTTGAAAAAAAAATTCATATATAAGATAAATGTATCTGCAAATGAGATGCACTAAAAAGATCTTAACAGTATGCATCTGTATCTGTTTCATACTACATTATGAAAATCAAAGAGTAAATCACAAAAAATAACTCAAACCAGATGAATATCATAAGCACTTATGTTAGAAAAGAAGAATTGAGAATAATCAGTCCCTTTGTTACCTGGAGGATGGGGGAAAGAAATCGGGCCTATTTGTACCACAAATAAGTTTAATATATTTATTTGAAAAACAGAAAAAGTTCAAACGAGCATATGCTATTTCAAAAACTAATTTTGAAACATCAACACAAATTTTCATAAATCACATATAATTAGAAAATGGTAAATCTTGGGGAGGGAGATATCTGGTCCTATGAAAACAATTCTGTAATCTTCTGGCTGACAACTTGATAGCTCCAAATCGCTTTGCCAAGAAGCAGAGTTACTTGGCTAAGACACTCTCACTTGTACACTTTTATCAGATTAAGGCTTTCATGCCAGGAATCTTTTTTTTTCTTCCTGGTGTATTGGCCAGTGCCAGAAACGGACCCATAGAATCTACCGGTGCTAGCTAAGGAGTTAAGCATCCGAGATTTAATTTAACAGTTTCAGCTTTATTAAGCTGTCACAGAGCGGCCCCACTTTGATAACAGTAGCTGCTCCAATTATGGCTTGGTTTAGGGTTGACAAGTATAATGATTCATTCGTGGCACATGAGAAGCAATAAAAGGTTGTTTTGCATTACAGCTTTAAAAATGTGGGCACTTTTTTCATTTAATTTGTCACTTAGCTTTTGCTAAGAGGACATTTAAATTGCAGTAAAAGGCAAATGGGGCTTTTAGTTTAAATGTAATCCCCATATTTAAATGATCTGTAATGGCGCAGTGTTGGAGTGGGAACACTATTGTCTCACAGTGGGTCCTGATGGTGACATGTGACATTTGTATTCAGGTCCTGTATTATCCATGTGGCTAAAGGGCTTCCAATTTCATTTCACAGCCAGAAGCCTGCAGAAAACACCAATTAACTTGCAGATCCCATTTGCCGACAAAACTCAGCCTCTTCTCAATGTCTGGCATCTGGCAGTGCTCAGCATTTAATTCCAAAGCAGAGCCTTGAAGCAATGTGAGCCCTGTGTAGGGGCACAAAGTCAAATTCCCCCATTTTATTAAGAAGCAAAAACCATTCCTTTTGTAGTTCAGAAGCAACTTTTTGTTAATTTTTTTGGTGAATGAATAGTAAGATGTGATAGCTTGTTACTTCTACATGGGACTCTTTACAGAATTTAAACACCATTAAAATGGCAAATGAGAGTATATAAGATAATTTCTAGCAGTCTAGCGATGATGGGGGGGAGGTTGTAAAAAAAAAAAAGAAGCACAGGACAAGAAATTGTGCTCTTCATACCGTACTAAAATCAAAGAACTTGTATAAAGCCCGGTCCTTAATTAGAAAGTAGTCTAACAGAGGACATAACTAGAATAAACTAGTGAAAACTTCCACCTAATGAGAATTTATACTTTTGATCGAGGGTTCAGGTACATAATTTTCAAAACCAACTTAGAAAAGTGAGATGTGACTATGGGTTAAATGTGAACATGCAAATTTTATCTGATTGTGTCATTTGTACTTTTTTTGGTAAACAAAAAATTTAGCTGGTATTTTCTTCATAACCAGTTACTTGTAATTCTAAGTTTCTCGAAGTACCAAAACTCTTTAAATTGTACCCATTTAATATTAATCCAATAGTTTTTCCTTAAATGATCCCCTCCATTATAGTTTTTAAATGCTAGTCCTTTTTACTTTTACAAACCAATTAGTCAATTCAACATGTACTGTAGTTATAAAACTAAGGAGAGTTTACTTGGAAAAATAAATCATTCAGTATTCTATAAAAATATTTGTTTAAACCACATATTAAATGTGGAATATACTATAAAGCATATGTACTTCACAGGGCCTGGTTTTCCAAAGCCTTGCAGTTTCAAATATTGACCTTGCAAGGACAGGAAATTTCCTTCTGGCTATAAGTCAGATAAGGATTGTGGCACAGCAGGTTGCTGGCTCAAAGACAGACTAGTTACTGACTGTTATGTAAAGATACTGAGAAATTGCTATAGGAAGGAATGTTTGCTAAGATCAAACTGTTGTTGATAGGCCCACTTAATTGCCTTACTGGAATGTCATCTGGCTTGTTTCACTGAAAGTTACCAGCCTATATTGTTAAACTATAACCCCACCTTTGTTCTCTTCCTGTAACTTCCTGGTCTGGAAAATAAATGCAGGGAGAGAATCCCAATTCAGCATTAATTTCCCAAGGAAGGAATGCTTCTCTCTTGAGGGTTCCAGGAGATTAACCACTTCGGGGCCTCTCACTGCTCAGAAGAGATAGGCTTTGAGTAATCCTTTGCATCTCCGTCACCCAGGGGAAGTGGGGTGACAAATCCGTGGGGGGGGGGGGCGAAGCAACACAAAGCAACAATTAAAGACTTGTGTTCTTTAACCACCACACTGTGCCGCCCAAACATCACTCCAATATATCAAAACTATCTACTGTACTTACAGATTGATTTAAATTTTGGTTGGAGAGAAAGGCCACTACCATTATTTCAGGGGACCCAAAGAAAGTACCAAGAAAAAGTTACTACAAGATACTTAAGAAAAAATGTCAGGGAAAAAGTTCAACAAATATTTAACAGTTGGCAAATAGAAGACATACATAAAAAACATCAAGAGTTTCTTGTCCACAGCCAAGTTTCTGAATGCACATTCTATTTATATGAAAAAGGAAACACTGACATCAAATTCTTTACCAATTTCTTGCATAACCCTAGATTACACAATGTCATCTTGTGGAAGTCTCCTAACTGCCCTGGACTTATTTCCTTATCTGTAAAACAGTTCATCTCAAATGTTCCTTCCTATTAAGATCATGTGGTATCGGAGTTTCAAGATGGCGGCGGCTGCGGCGGCTGGCGCGGAGTAGCTGAGGTGGAAAAGGTGGCCACTGGGCCTCAGGCAGCCGGGAAACTTGTGGACCTTCCTCTGGCCATCTCTTAAGGGAGGACTGCTGCTGCTGGCCGGTCGTGGGGGCTCAACGCCACTTTGCCCCCGGCAGGAGAGGCTGCCTCATTTACAGGCAACAGCTATGAAGTGTGGAGCAGGAAAAGAACTGATTCTTAGCTGCAAAAGCGAGTCTTGAAACAGGGAACACGGCGCCAGGGCTGCTGCGGATGCAGCCAGGATCCCGGAGGCTGGGGCCGCACTGAAGGCGGCCAGCTGCCCTATTCAGGATTCGAGGTTTCAGGCCGGCATTAAAGAAGATTCCTGGGAGCGCCCGAGCGGCGCCGCGACTGAACAGCCCGAGGCGGCAGCGCCGAGAACACGGATGGCAACAAACCAGAGACAGAGCGAGCGCCCGACCTGGCACAGCACTGTGAGTGATCCGTGGCACAGCTCTGTTCGGGGGGTGGATGCCCACGCGGCTCCCGCCTGCACCACCAAGCCACTCACTGCCCCGGTGCTGCCTCCATTTTCCCAGGTGCGGGCAGCTCTGCCCTGCTCGGCCATCACTGAGCCCATTTGCTTGGCCTGGCGCGGGGCTTTCCGGACCCTGCGGGCCGACCTTCTCTCCCACTCCCTCCGCGGTTCTCTGGCGGGGCTGGGGGTGTGGGGCGTCCCGACCAGTGTTGGGGGGGCTAGGAAGTACCGGCGGGCCGACTGTCACTCCACCACACCCTGGACTCCGGCCCCGGTAAACTTCCTGTTACTGGGAGGCAGATACCATCTCTGCGACCACCAGTTTGGAAAAAAGCCTAACGAATTTCTGGTTGGGAATAGTGTGGTAGGAGAGTTCCCAGGTCCGCTTGAACCTGCCGGAGAGCAGGCTGCAGGCAGGCACTAGACTCGGTTTATACCGGGGGGATACAAAGGTGAACAAGACCCGAGAAAGATCTACACAGTGCTACAAAGGCACCCAGAGAGACCGGTCGTCTGTGCCTAGCAGAAACCTGGTAGACTTCCTGGGCGAGGCGGTGCTGAGCAGGGTCTTGAAGGCCCAGCTGATAGACGAGGAGTGCAGAAGACACACCCCAGCCCAGCACAGTGTGCACAGAGGGGGGAGACGTGCGGCCAGGGAGGCGGAGACTCGACAGAAACCACACACCCGGTGGGGTCGCCACTGCACGATCTAACAGCCTGGGCCAGAGCACACGGAACAGGGAGAAGTCCTGTAGAGAAAGTGAAAGCTCAACAGAGATCACACACCCTGTGGTACGTGATCCACCAGCCCAGCAGAGTACAAGCTGACCAGAAAGGTGGATCCCCGGAGAAGCCCAAGACCCGAGGCAACCACACACACAAGACACTAGAGGCCAACTGAGCAGTCACGGAGGGAGCCATACCAAACTGGCAACCACAGCAACATCCTAGTTAGTCATTAGTCTCAAACCGGTGGACTGTGAAACCCCCTGCCACAATGAATAAACACCAAAAAAAAGACACCAGAAATACAAAAAATCAAGAAAGTACACCACCAAAAGTTAATAAATCTCATACTCTAGATCCTATAGAACAAGAAGCCCTTGAAATAACTGACAAGGAATTTCGAGTGATAATTCTAAGGAAACTGAATGAGATACAAGAAAACTCAGCTAGACATCATGATGAAATGAGGAAAAGTATACAGGATCTGAAAGAGGAAATATACAAGGAAATCAATGTCCTGAAAAAAAATGTAGCAGAACTTGCTGAACTGAAGAAGTTATTCAGCGAAATAAAAAACACAACGGAGAGTTTAACCAGCAGGCTTGTCGAAGTTGAAGAGAGAACCTCTGAACTTGAAGATGGGCTGTTTGAAATAACACAAGCAGACAAAAAGAAAGAAAAAAGAATCAAGGACATGGAAGAAAATCTGAGAGAGATATCAGACAACCTCAAGCGCTCAAATATCCGAGTCATGGGTATTCCAGAAGGGGAGGAAAATGGAGATTCCATTGAAAACATATTCAACAAAATAGTGGCAGAAAACTTCCCAGGTATAGGAAAAATCACAGATCTTCAGATCCAGGAAGCTCAACGATCTCCAAACGTATTCAACCCAAAAAGGCCTTCTCCAAGACATGTCATAGTCAAATTGGCAAAACTCAGAGACAAAGAGAGAATCTTAAAAGCTGCAAGAGAGAAGTGTCAAATCACCTATAAGGGAGCCCCAATCAGGTTAACATCAGACTTTTCATCACAAACCCTAAAAGCTAGAAAGGAATGGGATGATATTTTCAAAATACTAAAAGACAAAGATTGCCAGCCAAGAATACTCTACCCTGCAAGGCTATCCTTCCAAAATGAGGGGCAAATAGTATATTTCTCAGACAAATAAAAACTGCGGGAGTTCACTACCACAAGACCACCCTTACAAGAAATCCTCAAGGGAGTACTGGGTTTGGTTCCTGAAAAATAACTACCACTGCCATAAAAACCTAAGAAAAATCTAAACCCGCTAGTACAATAAAAATGGCATTCATGAAGAGAAAGTAAGCTAACAAAAACACTATCTACAACCTAAGGAACCAACAAACAAAGAAACCAAACAGTAAATCAGAAAGCAAGGAACAAAAGACACCTAAGACAACCAAACAACCAATAAAATGCTAGGAATAAATCAACACCTTTCAATAACAACTCTTAATGTTAAAGGCTTAAATTCCCCAATTAAAAGACACAGACTGGCTGACTGGATCAAAAAGCAGGACCCAACTATATGCTGCCTACAAGAGACCCACCTCACCCATAAAGATTCACACAGACTAAGAGTGAAAGGATGGAAAAAGATTTACCATGCAAACAGAAAAGAAAAACGAGCTGGAGTGGCTATTCTTATATCTGACAAAATAGACTTTAAACTAAAAACCATAAAAAGAGACAATGAGGGACACTACTTAATGATAAAAGGACTGATCCATCAAGAAGACATAACAATCATAAATATGTACGCACCCAATGTTGGAGCAGCCAGATTTATAAAACAAACTCTATTAGACCTAAAGAAGGAAATAGACACTAATACCATAATAGCAGGGGACCTGAACACTCCACTGTCAATATTAGACAGATCATCTAGGCAAAGAATCAGTAGAGAAACACAAGATCTAAACAAGACTCTAGACCAATTGGAATTGGCAGATATCTACAGAACATTCCACCCAACAACCTCAGAATATTCATTCTTCTCATCAGCACATGGATCATTCTCCAGGATAGATCACATATTAGGTCACAAATCAAGTCTCAATAAATTCAAAAAAATTGCAATTATCCCATGTATCTTCTCAGACCACAATGGATTAAAACTAGAAATTAATAACAAACAAAACTCTGGAAACTATACAAACACATGGAAATTAAACAGCATTCTACTTAATGACATATGGGTCCAAGAAGAAATCAAGCAGGAAATCAAAAAGTTTATTGAAACTAATGAAAACAATGATACATCATACCAAAACCTGGGGGATACTGCAAAAGCAGTACTAAGGGGGAAATTTATTGCATTAAGTGCTCACTTCAGAAGAATGGAAAGATGACAAGTGAACAACCTAACACTTCACCTTAAAGAACTAGAAAAACAAGAACAATCCAAACCTAAAGTTAGCAGACGGAAAGAAATCATTAAGATCAGAGCAGAACTGAATGAAATTGAAAACCAAAAAACAATTCAAAAGATCAATGAATCAAAAAGTTGGATTTTTGAAAAGATAAATAAAATTGACAAACCATTAGCATGGCTAACAAAAAAAAAGGAGAGAGAAGACTCAAATAACAAAAATTAGAAATGAAAAAGGCGATATTACAACTGATTCATCTGAAATACAAGGAATCATTCGAGACTACTATAAACAACTATACGCCAACAAATTTGAAAATCTGGAGGAAATGGATAAATTTCTGGACACACACAAGCTCCCAAGACTGAACCATGAAGACGTAGAAAATTTGAACAGACCAATAACAATAAAGGAGATTGAAGCTGTTATCAGAAGGCTCCCAACAAAGAAAAGCCCAGGACCAGATGGATTCACAGCAGAATTTTACCAAACATTCAAAGAGGAATTGACACCGATTCTTTACAAACTATTCCAAAAGATTGAAACGGACGCAAATCTCCCAAACTCATTCTATGAAGCAAACATTATCCTGATACCAAAACCAGGTAAAGATATAACCAAAAAAGAAAACTACAGGCCGATATCCTTGATGAATATAGATGCAAAAATCCTCACTAAAATACTAGCAAACAGAATACAGCGACACATAAGTAAAATTATTCACCACGATCAAGTGGGATTCATCCCAGGGATGCAAGGTTGGTTCAACATACGCAAATCAATAAATGTGATACACCATATTAATAAACTCACACACAAGGACCATATGATCATCTCTATAGATGCTGAAAAAGCATTTGATAAAGTTCAGCACTCATTCATGACAAAGACCCTCTATAAGTTAGGTATAGAGGGAAAGTATCTCAACATAATTAAAGCCATATATGACAAACCCACTGCCAATATCATCCTGAATGGGCAAAAGCTGAAAGCTTTTCCTTTAAGAACAGGAACTAGACAAGGATGCCCACTCTCACCACTCCTATTCAACATACTGTTGGAAGTACTAGCCAGAGCAATCAGAGAAGAGAAGGAAATAAAGGGCATCCAGATTGGAAAAGATGAAGTCAAACTGTCCCTGTTTGCAGATGACATGATCCTATATATCGAAGAGCCTAAAACCTCTACAAAAAAACTGTTGGAATTGATAAATGATTTCAGCACAGTAGCAGGATACAAAATCAACACACAAAAATCAGTAGCATTTCTTTTCTCCAATAGTGAACATGCAGAAGGAGAAATCAAGAAAGCCTGCCCATTTACAATAGCCACCAAAAAAATAAAATACTTAGGAATTGAGTTAACCAAGGAGGTGAAAAATCTCTATAATGAGAACTACAAACCACTGCTGAGAGAAATTAGAGAGGATACAAGAAGATGGAAAGATATTCCATGCTCTTGGATTGGAAGAATCAACATAGTGAAAATGTCCATACTACCCAAAGTGATATACAAATTCAATGCAATCCCCATCAAAATTCCAAAGACATTTTTCTCAGAAATGGAAAAAACTATTCAGACATTTATATGGAACAATAAAAGACCACGCATAGCCAAAGCAATGTTGAGCAAAAAAAAATAAAGCTGGAGGCATAACACTACCTGACTTTAAGCTATACTACAAAGCTATAATAACCAAAACAGTATGGTACTGGCCTAAAAACAGACACACTGACCAATGGAATAGAATAGAGAATCCAGAAATCAACCCACACACTTACTGCCATCTGATCTTTGACAAAGGCACCAAGCCTATTCACTGGGGAAGGGACTGCCTCTTCAGCAAGTGGTGCTGGGATAACTGGATATCGATATGCAGGAGAATGAAACTAGATCCATACCTCTCACCGTATACTAAAATCAACTCAAAATGGATTAAGGATTTAAATATACACCCTGAGACAATAAAACTTCTTAAAGAAAACATAGGAGAAACACTTCAGGAAATAGGACTGGGCACAGACTTCATGAATACGACCCCAAAAGCACGGGCAACCAAAGGAAAAATAAACAAATGGGATTATATCAAACTAAAAAGCTTCTGCACAGCAAAAGAAACAATTAAAAGAGTTAAAAGACAACCAACAGAGTGGGAGAAAATATTTGCAAAATATACATCTGACAAAGGATTAATATCCAGAATATATAAGGAACTCAAACAACTTTACAAGAAGAAAACAAGCAACCCAATTAAAAAATGGGCAAAAGAGCTAAGTAGGCATTTCTCTAAGGAAGATATACAAATGGCCAACAGAAATATGAAAAAATTATCAACATCACTCAGCATCCGGGAAATGCAAATCAAAACCACATTGAGATACCATCTAACCCCAGTTAGGATGGCTAAAATCCAAAAGACTATGAACGATAAATGCTGGCGAGGCTGCGGAGAAAAAGGAACTCTCATACATTGTTGGTGGGACTGCAAAATGGTGCAGCCTCTATGGAAAATGGTATGGAGGTTCCTTAAACAATTGCAAATAGATCTACCATACGACCCAGCCATCCCACTGTTGGGAATATACCCAGAGGAATGGAAATCATCAAGTCGAAGGTATACCTGTTCCCCAATGTTCATCGCAGCACTCTTTACAATAGCCAAGAGTTGGGACCAGCCCAAATGTCCATCATCAGATGAGTGGATACGGAAAATGTGGTACATCTACACAATGGAATACTACTCAGCTATAAAAACGAATGAAATACTGCCATTTGCAACAACATGGATGGACCTTGAGAGAATTATATTAAGTGAAACAAGTCAGGCACAGAAAGAGAAATACCACATGTTCTCACTTATTGGAGGGAGCTAAAAATTAATATATAAATTCACACACACACATACACACACACACACACACACAAACCGGGGGGGGGGGGGAAGAAGATATAACAACCACAATTATTTGAAGTTGATACAACAAGCAAACAGAAAGGACATTGTTGGGGGGGAGGGGGGGAAGGGGGAAGGGAGGGAGGTTTTGGTGATGGGGAGCAATAATCAGCTACAATGTATATCGACAAAATAAAATTTAAAAAAAAAAAAAAAAAAAAAAGATCATGTGGTATCTTCAGAGAGAACAGCTTCTCTTGGTCTAGACCAGACGTGCAATCAATCAACATGATGTGGTCCATCATTAGCCAAGAGGAGTTTCATTGAGATTAGGATCTTCTAGTAAATATAGCCAGCATTATCCACTCATAAAATTAACATAGGCACTGATATAATGTTTTGTCAAAAATTTCATTTGTCACTTACAGATTTAATATAAAGACAAGATAACAAATTCTTCACCCATTACTTCCCTAGCAATGAGCACTGGGTAACAAGACTCTTCCCAACAAAATTCCCAGTATCCTTTTAATGAACATGACTAGTGGTTTGCTCGTTTTTATCTTTAACCACCAGAGATTTGGGAAGCAATAAATATTAGAGTTTGCTGTATCTTTTCCATTCCGAGGGTCAACATCAATATCTAAGTCTATAGCAGCCACAAATAAAATGAATATCCAAACTACTTTTGGTAACTCCAATGTGGGAGAAAGGGAAGAAAGACCAAATTTTAGCTGAACTGACTACAATATTAATGTAGAAATAAGTAACGAGCTCTATAATACATTTAAAATATATTTTAAAATAATATAGCTTTTTTCCCAAATATTTAAAGGCAGATTCCTGTACTTATTTTCCTCAAGATCAGGCAATTAACCCCCAAAACCTTGCCAAGATTGTTTTCTGCAAATGCCAGCCCAAGTCCTCATTCTTCCTGTTCTTCTTCTTTTTTTTTTTTTCCCGTGACCGGCACTCAGCCAGTGAGTGCACCGGTCATTCATATATAGGATCCGAACCCGCGGCGGGAGCGTTGCCGCACTCCCAGGGCAGCACTCTACCGAGTGCGCCACAGGCTCGGCCCATTCTTCCTGTTCTTCTAACCAGTGTATGTTGGCAACATGTATGAGCAGCTCGCTCTCTTTCACAATACTATGACCATGTTCTTGAAACATTCAACTATGATGTTTATCTACATACAACTCAATAGTAATTTATCAGGAAACACATTTACCCAGCTCATCCCAGAGTTGCCTATATTTGTCAGTCATCGCAGTGCCTTGTTGCCTCCAAAGTGACAGGCGAGGATCAGCCATGAACTGCTCTGTTATCAAGGTCAACATGCGTGCCCCATTGGAGTCCCTCATCTTCAACATCTCCCGCACCTAGAGAAGAAAAGCAGAACCTTAAAAAACTGTTCCTCCACCGAAAAACAAAAAAGCAAACAGCAACACAAGAGACAGACCACTTTTCTCTCTTTCTTCTGGAAGGAGGTAAGCCTTTGCACCAACCCTCTTAAGCAAACAAAACTAATTAAAAACCAGTCTGTATCCTAAATAGCAATCTAATCAAAGCAATGACTTGATCATTTCTTTTAAATCATGTTTTAGAATTCACATGAGGAAAAGAAGTTTCCCTAACTTCCTAATTCCGAAAATTTTTTGGTTGAGTCTTACATATCTGATCAAGGTAAGTGATTAAATCTTGTTTTATATGTCCCATACAAACATTTTTTTCCAGGTTTCCTTCAAAGTATCTCTCTTATCTAAACCAAGTACACTTTTGACTTAAAAGATTGTACTCCAACAAAGTAGGCAACAACATAATTCCTGCTTTGACAGACTATAGAAGTGAAATGTGGCACTGGAAACAGGCATCTGAACCTACTAGTTTACCAAAACAGGTTTCAGCAAGGTGCTGCTACTTCCTGGGGATGAGATGCCATAACTTCGCTAGCTTACAGAAAAATAATACCAAAACAACATGACAAATAGTTTGGCACCTTCCTGACTCTACAGCTGGTTGTACTTACCACCACAGTAGCAGAGTCTAAAGCAGAGTCTTTTGAGAACTCTTCAGGGATCTTCAAAATTATTTGATAACGTTTATAACAACAGCATCTGTCCTTTAGTTTTTTAAAAAATAGGCTTATTGAGACATAATTCATATACCATAAAATTCGCCAATTTAAACTGTACAATTCAGTGGTTTTTAGTAAATCCAGCATTGTGCAAGTCCTTCATTTTTTGAGATTTTAATAAGTTCAGCAATTTCAGTAAGTTCTCTCTCACTGAGGTTTTTTTTATATAAACAGCAGCAGCATACTTCTATTCACTCAGATGAAGTTGTTTTTTTACAATGGTAAGAGGAGAGAGACAGGGCTGCAGATTCAAGAACTCTCTTGCTCTATATGGGAATGAGTGATCCACAAAGCAGAATAATAGGCACTGACCTAATAAGTTAACTTGGCCTCTCAAGCTGGAACCTCAAGTTCTGTCCATTACTCTTGTGCTACATTTCCCAAATGAAAGAAAGGAGAAAAGAAACACAAGGGTAAGTCTCTCTGCAAGAAACCCTAAATGAATCCACACATTCCAAGTGTGTACTGTTGTATATTCCACACATAAGAATCCCAGCTGAACATCATTTGTCCCTATAGGAAATTACTGGAGCAAGGTCATAAGAGGTAGAAAAGCAGGCAAGGTGTGGGTGCTGGTCCTTTTTTCAGGATTCTTTCTATGTGAAAGTCAAGTAAAGGAGAAAATGGCAAATCTTCAATAAAGCAGCCCAAATCTAGAAGATCAACAGATCCTGCCTCAGGCCTGCACTCTGACACACAATGAAACACCTTCACCCACTTTTAGCATAAGCTTTGTAAAAAAACTCAAAAGTACTTCCACCCTCAATCACAAAGGTTGTGCTTCCAGGAAGGTTATTTCAGTAATCCTAAAAAGGAGTTTACACCCACTATGGAAGCACTAAAAACTCATAAACAGGTGAAGACTGGGAGGAAGAAAGGGAGTTGCCATTTACCAGATATTGTGCTAAATGGTTTTACATTTATACTTACCATTTAATCTTCACAAGCACCATGTAAAGTAGGCCAGATTATAATCCTCATTTTATGAATTATAAAACCAAGTCTCAGAGAGGTTAAGTAACTTGCCCCCAAAGGACAAGGGGGAACATCTGGGAACAGAACCCAGATCTGTCTTAACTCCAAAAGTTAGGCCATTTCCAAAATTAGATATTGCTATTGCTTCATATTACATATGTAATGTGTACATAATATATAGGGATAAAAATAACAACTGCAGACCAGTCTAATTATATACCTTTCACACTGAGGCCACAGTGTACTCTTTGCTGAATGAGAATATATGAAATACTTCCTGTGTGTCTAAATACATCAAAACTTTTAGATTGTTAGTATATGAATGAATTTGACTTAATATTTATTTTTCTGATAGATTTCTAACCTATTACTCAGTTAGCAATAGCAATAAAAAATACTTTACTATTAAGCATATAAACCAAAACTCCCTATTAACCAGCACTCAAGCACATCTATAATGGTAATTAATTTTCAGACTGTTGACTGAGGCATTACGTGAGTTTGAAGTGCTAGTGAATTACCAAAGAATGAGTAAATCATGTGTGAAGTAGTTTTAGAGTTAAATGCATATAATCTGATTCTTGGAAAACTGGCAATCTACATATGGTATACAAGATATATCTTTATTAACAGACTACTAATTAATCAGAATACACTATTTTCTGGCCATTCCCAATAACAAAGTTTATTCTAATTCTTCTGAACTAAAAAAAAAAAATCTTTTAGTTATTATGAATATTAGAGAAGCTATTTTAACAAGAGTATAATGAACATAGTTATTTGTTCCCTTAAAACCAATTTTAATACATTATCTGCATGATGCCTATACTCCCAATGAAAATATATTGATTTAATATTATTAAAAAAGCATTTTACTCAATATTTAGAAATGTTTACAGTACTAAAAATTTTAGGTAAAGCAACCAATAGAGCTTCTGCTCACAAGGAACATATGACCAAAATAACTTTATTTCTTAGGCCATCAATTTTTGGTGATGAAAATGAACATTTTAGACACCATCATGTAACACCATTATCATAAAAATGTTAGGAGATATGTTATTATTAGCTAATTTTATAGTTGAGGAAACTGACTTAGATAATTTGCCAAAGTTCATACAATTAGTATGAACTAAGATTTAAACTGAGGTCTGTATGACTCTAAAACCCTGCTTTTGAAACTAACTTAAAGATACTGACGTTAAACATGTAAAGCACATTTTAAGGATTATATTTAAAGTTATATTCTACTTAAGAAAATGAACTAGAAAGCAGTTACCTGAAAAGATAGCATTTTAAGTAACATTAAGCTATTTATTTTGCTTTTACTATTGAAAGAAGTTTTTCAAAATTGTATAAGTTTTCACCACTAAGACAAAAATGTCCCACCTCTTGTCTATGGTCATCTAAGCAAATGAAAGACTGCATTACAACACAAATATTTCTAGTGGGTCAATTAACTTAAAGCCTATTCTTTAAATTAAAAAAAAAAAAGAAAGCCTTTATCCTATTATAAACACAATTATAGTTTTATATATGTATATATTTAGAATATTTCTTTAAAAATAAACAACCATACCTTTGCAAAGAGCAAATTAAGTTGCTTTCCTGATCCGTGGTACCCGCCCTGGGAAAGGAACAGTTTAACCTGTTCTTGAACCTGCTCTTCATCTAAGTGCCAGCAGTTTTCATCATCTATACTAGCACCTGCTGTTGGATCAGGAGCACCTAGAAATAGAAAGAAAAAAATAACACATACGCTAGATAAAAACTCTGTGCTAAAAAAATTCTGATAATAAACTTGAAAATAATTAAGATTCTCTATTTTTGCCTAAACACTTTTTAATCCAATCTCAATTTCAATTATGCATACAAACTTATGACTGGAAATAAACACAAGTATCACTCTTTTATTTCCAGTACTGTCCTGATTTGTGTTAAGCCAAATGCTTACTTTAGAACTCAGAACTGAGACATTCCCATATTTTAAGATCAGAGACTGTATCTTCGGAGTTAAGTTTACAGGTTTTCTAAAGAATTAAAAAGTTGCAAAAATCTCTCGTAAATATGTGATGTTTATAAAGCTGTACTGTATAGGACATGCTAGAAAAATGTTTTTCAAAGACATTACAAAAATAGGAAAAAAGTAAACTCGACAGAGTATTTCTCCCTTTACTATGTTAATTCAAGAAGCTTTGGCCATTATCTGCTGCTGTATAAACTACATGCTGACGTTAAGTCTTCGGTTGCAGAAAACCGAAGATTAAAAAGGGAAATCAAGACACATGGGAACAGGCAGTGCAGCTGTTGTACTAAACCAGGTTGTAGTATCACCTTGCTAAATTGCATAAATATTTTACTGCTGAAGTACACACAAAAGATAACAGCTATGTAATAAGCCCTGTGTGTATTAAACTACCTTTGAAATTTAAAAATTACCCAGATATTTAGGCAGGTAAAAAATTAAGTATTATTATTTGTTAATAAGACAAAATAAAAAGAATATTTTAAGGTCTAAGATCCATAAGTAATACAAAAATTTTTAACCTAAAAACCTTTCATCCCTAGTGTTTCATCTCATTATCAACGCATAAAAAAAATACATTTGTAGGTCTGGTTTTATATTACTTTTCTTGTCTTCTAATGATTTAATGCAGACACAACTGGCCAAGGAAATGATCACTAACATCTGCTTAGAACCAGGTCTTCTAGTCCCTTACAAAGGAAGGCAGTGGGTCCATGAATCTCCCTGAAAAAGTGTATGGTTCATTCATTCATTCATTCAACCAGCTGGCATATTTACTGAGTGCCTGATTCAGTGCCAGTCTCTCTACTGGACCTGGGGATAGGATGGTGTACAAAGCAAACAGAATTCCTGTCCTTACTCATTCATTCAGCCAGCTGGTATATTTACTGAGTACCTGACTCAGTGCCAATTCCTCTGCTAGACTTGGGGATAGAATGGCATACAAAACAAATAGAATTCCTGTACTCGCTGAATTTACAGTCTAGTTCAGAGGCTTTACAACTTTTTTGACCAAGACCCACAATAAGAGATACATTTGACAGCATACCTAATACACTCGTGTGCGTGTGTGCACGCACCTTTGTGATTTCAACTATGTATTAATCTGAAGCAAAAGCCTGATTTAAAAAAATACCTTTACTATAAGCAAAGAGGTCTCATGTTTTCTACTCAATTTCATTTTTTAAAAACGGCTTGTCATGACTTTTAGAACTGATTACCTAACCTATAACAGGGTACAACCCACTATTTAAAAACAGTTTTAAAGAGCTAGCCGGTTAGTTCAGTTACTTAGAGTGCAGCCTTAAAACAACAAGGTCATGGGTTCAGCTCCCCATACTGCCCCCCCCCCGAAAAAATTAAAAAGTTTTAAGTGTGTGAGATAATAATCAATCTAATAATCATATATATAAATGTATAAAAATAAATAACAATTGCTCAAAGGAAGAGGACAGGGTGCTGGGAGACAGTATCAGAGAGCTCTGAGCTGGCCCTGGATTGTTAGGGTAAGCATACCTTGAGGAAATGGCATTGAGCCAAGATCTACCTTAAGTAGATTAGAAGCTAATTAGAAGTTAACTAGTCAGGGAAAGGAGGGGATGGGTCTGCATGTGAGAGTAAGAAAAGAAGGTGGGCAGAGGCCTTGGGAAGGAAGAAACATGATACACGGAAGAAATAAAAGACAATCCATGCAACCCAAGAGTAGAGGATGAGGGGAAGAGCAATACAAGGCAATCCTAAGAAAGAGAAGCAGGGCTGGATTCTGAGGGCCTTGGCTGGTGAAGAGCTTAGTTTTTTCCCCCTAAGAGTAATGAATGGAAATTCATGACAAGGTTATCCAAATAAAAGAATGGAATATGATGGATAGTAAAAGATGTTTTGTACTGATAATGTATCAATTTCAACATTCCTACCGGAGAATATTATCCAGCCATAGAAATCAGTGTGGAGATTCTCCAGGTACTACAATAGAAAGATATCCAGCATACACTGTTCATAGAAAAAAATCAAGAGGAAGAAAAGTATGTATAGTATACCACCTTTCATGTAAATAATGAGATTTTAAAAAGAGCTTATGTGTTAGTACCTCCTTACATATCCATAAAATACCTTGGAAGGACATTTAAAATGAGTAACCTAGTGACATGGGGAAAGGAGACTTCATTGAATACATTCCATGCTTTTAAAATGGTTCACATTGGAACCATGTGAATATATTTATGTATCTAAAAAATATCACCTTATCTGAAAAGTGTAGGATGGATTAGGGAGCAAAAATATATGAGGATGCTATTTTGATGGACTGCACACAGGATAATGATGGTAGCTTTGAAAAACAACAGTGAAAGCAGAAATGGAGAATCTGGCAGGAATTTAGGACATAAACACAACAAGGCTGGGTAGAGAAGTGGATATGTGAGGTATGGGAGATCAAGGGGTGGAGAGAGACATGGGTTTCTGGATTAAACAACTAGACAGAATACTGGACTACACAGACCACCAGAGAAGGACCAAGTTTAGGAGTGGGAGGGGCACTATTTGGTCATTAGTTCAGTTTTAGACATGGCAAATTTGAAGCACTTTTGGGACAGCAAAGAGGAGGAATAAAGAGAGCTAGATATACCACAGGAGGCAGTATGGGTTAAATAAATTAAGTATCTAGAAATAAGAGAATGAGTCTGAATGGCAATAGGAATGAGTGGCCTCTTAGCAAGAGTTGGAGAGACCAGCTCTTCCAGAAGTAAGGAGGAGAAAGTTGTTCCAAATAGGGACTAGACAACTAGGTAGATGTTTAAGCTCCAGGAGAGCAATGGTTTTATTGAACCTGCTCACCACTGCTTCCTAAGACCAAGCCACTGTCAGGTAATCAAGTACTGGGAGGAAAGGGGGGAAAAAGGAACGGAAAAAGGAACAGAGAAAGGCACGAATACATTTTCCCCCTGGGAAAAGGATTTTTATTGAAAAGGTTAGGAACCACTATGAAGCAACCTCACATACATTATCTCATTTTCTCCTCACAATGTTCTCTAGAAGTTAGTGTAGATCATGATCCCCATTCTACAGAATAGGTTCCAAGTTGTTATGACTTTCCCACAGCCACAATGCTAAAATCTAGTCTCCTAGTTCTCTCCAAAGAACATGTCCCAGAACCTTGGAGCTAAAGTCAAGCCCTGAGGTCATCAAGGCAGGGGTTGTCAACCCTAAGTCAAAGATAAATTTAAGGAAAGGTACTGGTATGTTTGTAAGCATTTGTTAGAGTGTTTCTATTTTACAAGAAGCTTTGAGGACAAACTATACTGTGAAGAGTTAACCACTAGGTCTACATCTGCATCCGACAGGGATTCAGAGCCCCTAATCCAGTCCATCCCTTTGATTCCAGGGAGACACAGACACACACAGGCCATGCACAAAGATATCTATAGATTCTTTACCTAAATGCATTGGAAAATACTTTCCCAACCAAACTACAGGGTCTTGACTTTATTTTTAAATTCTTCCCAATATCCTCCTTGGAAATTTGACACATTCCTCCTTATCCTCTTCTTAGGAAAAACAGTGACTAGCTACTACTGGTTATCCATTTCCACTGTTCCTTCTGATGAACTGAGGTAAATAAATCCAATTTCTATCCTCAGTGGTTATTGCCCCCAATTTTTTAAGTTGCTCTTTGTTGGGCACTGAGTGCCAAAGCCCACAAGTAGTCTGGCTGCTAGAACTGCTTGGATGGGGGCTGACTATGCTGTGGTATGGCTGAAGGCACTCACCTGCTTGGGTCAGAGCTGGTGACACTTGGTGCTTCGATTTGCCATAGAAACATTCAAATATTTTAAGTAGATCTGAATTTGGATTAGAGAAAATCCCAGTCTTTTCCTGTGGCCTGAATTGGCAAAGGAGCCTACATTCAGATAATACTCTCCCCCAAAACCTCAAAATACACTCAAGTTTTTCATGCTAAGAGCAAGAATCCAGGAATCAATTACACAGTGCATTTTTTTCCTTAAAACTTGATAGATTTTAAAGATGTTATCATATTTTTAAAATATATGATAGATTTTGAAATTGCTTTAATGGATCATTTAATCTATATACATACGGATTATGGTTCTCAGCCAAATGAAGAAATATCTAATGGCAAATGTACAAATATATAAATTATGTTTCTCCAGTTTTTAAGAAAATTTTTTATTTTTGGTTTTTATTTTATTTTATAGGTAAGCTAATATTAGAATTGACTTATTTCTTGAGAGTACTGGGGGAGAGGGAAAGGCATTGGAAAAGAAAATGTCCTATGAACAAAATTTCATTGCAAATAATCTATAACGTCTACACATGAGTTGAAAGGATGTGCAGGGCTCCTAATTCTGGATTAGAATTCAGAAGACTTCAGTTCTAGGCACATTTTGGAAATTCTACACATCCTTTGGCAAATCACTTAAGTTCCTCAGACTTCCATTTCCTCAACTCTAAAATCCTATAATGTACAAATAAAAAATAAACTGGGTGACAGAAACTAAAACACTACTCATGTGATGCAGAAAACTTCCTAACTTAGTCATAAGAATACAAGGAAAGATAACTAGTGAATAAATAAAACAAATTCACTTTAAATACAACTCAACATTTTAGGAATAATACATTACAGATTATAGACCAAGAAATTAAATGTCCACAACAATAATCCCTCCAAAAGTACAAATCCATGTACTGAACTTTATTACTAAGGTTTAACTATTTAAAACCTAATATGCATGACACAGTTGCTTAAGCCTTATACATGTAAGATTTAAATGTAAGATTAAATTATTAAATATAAGATTTGCAAAATGTATTTCTACTTGCTAATGGCCACCTATAACCAAAGAAAAGCCTCTCAGCATTTAGCTTTGAGAAGGGAATGCAAAGAGTAACATACTTCATGTATTTTTTCCTATTAGATATTCCTCAGTTGGGCAGGAACTGGAATCTGCACATATATAAATTAAATGGGACTGAACAAGCAGGTGCCCAAGTGAGTGCTGGTCCCACATGCTGATCCTGCTGTAGATGCTGGCCCAAGTCCAAGCCCCGAAGAGGCCCACCCACCAAACAAGAGGGCACCCAGGTGAGCGCCAGTCCTGTATGCCCACCCCATCACAAAAGCCAGCCTATGCCCAAGCTCCAGAGAAGCCCACCCACCGACCAAGCAGAAGCTAAGGCAGACCATTGCACACTCAACTGCACTGACACCAGAAGAGTCACCAGCAGAGGAGGAAGTCTTTCCCCTCATAGCCCACTCCAGAGTAATAGAAGAAACAAGTGTCCTACCAAATGACCAAACATCAATGAAAAAATACTAGAACTACAAATAAACAAAAAGATGTGACCACCATAGGAATATGATAATCCTCAAGTACCAGACCCTATAGAGCACGAAACCCTTGAGATGTCTGAAAAAGAATTCCGAGCACTGATCTTAAGAAAATTCAAAGAGATAAAATTAGAATCAATTACAGAACACAATGAAACAAGAAAAATATCCAGGATGTGAAGGAGGAAATTTACAAAGAGATTAATACCTCAAAAAAAGAATGTAACAGAACTCCTATAACTAAAGGATTCACCCAATGAAATAAAGAACAGAACAGAAAGCTTGAGCAGCAGGCTAGAGCAAGCAGAAGGAATTTCTTGAAGAAGGTCTTTCTGAAATAACCCAGGCAGATTAAAAAAAGGAAAAAAGAATTTTAAAAAACGAAGAAAATCTAAGAAAGACAGCAGACAACCTCAAGCACACAAACATCCAAATTATGTGTATTACAGAAGGGGAGGAAAAAGGAAAAGGCATTGAAAACCTATGCAAGGAAATAATAACAGAAAACTTCCCAGGTATAGGGAGAGACTCAGACCTTCAGATTCAGGAAGCCCAAAGATCCCCAAACAGATTCAATCCAACAAGATCCTCTCTAAGACATATTATAGTCAAACTGGCAAAACTCAAAGAGAGAATTCTAAAAGCAGCAAGAAAAAAGTGCCAAGTCAACTATAAGGGAGCCCCCATCAGACTAACAGCAGACTTGTCAACTGAAACCTTACAGGCCAGAAGAAAATAAGATGATATATTCAAAATACTAAAAGGAAAAAATTGCCAGCCAAGAATTCTATACCCAGCAAGGCTATCCTTCAGAAATGAGGGAGAAATAGTATATTTCCCAGACAAACAAAAATTATGGGAGTTCACTACCACACAACCAGCCCTGCAAGAAATACTCAAAGGAGTCCTGCATCCGGAATCTGAAAATGATATCACCTCAAAAATCCAACTAACATTGAAGTTGAAAAATAAAAGGGTAAGAAAGAAACAAATGATATTTAAAACAGCTAAACAAAAAGCAATATAATGACTGGAGTAAAGCAATACTTGTCAATAACAACTCTAAATGTAAATGGATTAAACTCCCCATTCAAAAGACACAGACTGGCTAATTGGATTAAAAAGTGAGACCCAACTATATGCTGTCATCAAGAGACCCACCTCACCTATAAAGACACCCACAGACTAAAGGTGAAGGGATAGAAAAAGATATACCAGGCAACTGGAAACCTAAAACAAGCAGGAGTAGCTATTCTTATATTGGACAAGACAGACTTCAAACCAAAAATCATAAAAAGAGACAAAGAAGGCCATTATATAATGATAAAGGGATCTATTCAGATAGAAGACATAACAATCATAAATATATGTGCACTCAATACTGGAGCACCCAGATAGGTAAAGCAAACTCTCTTAGACCTAAAATTAAGAGATAGACCCTAACATAATAATAGTGGGTGACATGAACACTTCTCTCTCAGCATTGTACAGATCTTCCAGGCAACAAATCAACAAAGAAACACAGGATTTAAACAACACCTTAGATCAACTGGACCTGGAAGTCATCTACAGAATATTTCATCCAACAACTACAGTATACACATTCTTCTCATCAGCACATGGAACGTTCTCCAAGATAGACCACATGTTAGGCCATAAATCAAGTCTCAACAAATTTTAAAATACTGAAATCATTCTAGGCATCTTTTCAGACCACAGTGGATTAAAACTGGAAATCAATAACAAGCAAAATTCTGGAAACTATTCAAGTGCATGGAAACTAAACAATAGACTCCTGAATGACCTATGGGTCCAAGAAGAAATTGAACAGGAAATCAAAAAATTTCTTGAAACTAACGAAAATAAATTTCTGGACACATACAAACTACCCAGACTGAACCAAGAAAAAAATAGAAAGCCTGAACAGACCAATAACAAGCATTGAGATTGAAGCAGAAATCAGCAATATTCCAACAAAGAAAAGCCCAGGACAAGACAGCTTTATAACTGAATTCTATCAAACCTTTCAAGAAGAATTAATACCATGTCTCTTCAAACTTTTCCAGAAAATTGAAACAGAAGCTGCTTTCCCAAACTCATTCTATGAGGTTGGCATCACCCTGATACCAAAACCAGATAAAGATACAACAAAAAAGAAAGTTACAGGCCAATATCCTTGATGAACATACAGGCAAAAATCCTCAACAAAATATTAGCAATCAGATTACAGCAACACATCAAAAAAATTATACACCATGATGAAGTAGGATTCATCCCAGGGATGCAAGGATGGTTCAACATACACAAGTCATTAAATGTGATACACCACATCAAGAAAATCAAGGACAAAAACCACATGATTATCTCAATAGATGCAGAAAAATCATCTGAAAAATTCAACATCCACTTATGATAAAGACTCAGCATATTAAGTATAGAAGGAAATTATCTCAACACAGTAAAAGCAATTTACAATAAACTAATCGCCAATATCATCCTGAATGGGGAAAGCTTTCTTTTCTTTTAAGAACAGGAACAAGACAAGGATGCACATTCTCACCTCTCCTATTTTACATAGTACTGGAAGTACCAGCCAGAGCAATCAGGCAAGAAAAAGAAATAAAGGGCATCCAGATTGGAAAGGACAAAGTCATACTGTCCCTGTTTGCAGATGACATGTTTACAGAAAAACGTATAGTCTCTACCAAAAACCTCTTAGAGCTAATTAACAATTTCAGTAACACTGCAGGATACAAATGAATGCCCCAAAATCAGTAGCATTTTTATACTCCAGTAACAAACTAGCAGAAAAAGAAATCAAGAAAGCAAGCCCATTTATAATAGTTGCCAAAAAAATAAAATACCTAGGAATCAATTTAACCAAGGAGATGAAAGATCTCTACAATGAGAACTACAAAACACTACCTGAAAGAAATTAAAGAGAACACAAAAAGGTGGAAAGATATACCATGCTCTTGGATGGGAAGAATTAACATAGTGAAAATGTCCATTCTACCCAAAGCAATCTACAGATTCAATGCAATCCCCATCAAAATACCAATGATATTCTTCACTGAAATAGAAAAAGCAATCCTAACATTCATATGGAACAATAAAAGAGCCCAAATAGCCAAAGCAATCCCAAGCAAAAAAAATAAAGCCAGAGACATAACACTATCCAACTTCAAATTATTACAAAGCTATTGTAACCAAAACAGCATGGTACTGCCATAAAACAGACACTCAGATCAATGGAACACAATAGAAAACCCAGGAATCAACCCCCATACTTACAGTCAACTGATCTTTGACAAAGGCAACAAGAACATACATTGGGGAAAAGACTGTTGGTGCTGTGAAAATTCGACATCATATGCAGAAGAAAGGAACTGGACATGTACCTCTCACCATATACGAAAACCAACTCAAAATGGATTAAAGACTTAAATATAAGACCCGAAACCATAAAATTACTGAAGGAAAACATAGGGGAAACACTCCAGGAAGTAGACTAGACAAAAACTTTATGAATAAGACCCCAAAAGCACAAGCAACAGAAGAAAAAATAAACAAATGGGTTTATATCAAATTAAAAAGCTTCTGCAGAGCAAAGGAAACAATCAACAGAGCAGAAAGACAATCTACAGAATAGGAGAAAATATTTGCAAACTATACATCCGACAAGGGATTAATATCCAGAATATATATAAAGAACTCAAACAACTATACAGTAAGAAAACAAATAATCCAATTTAAAAAATGGGCAAAGAGCATGAATAGCCATTTTTCAAAGGAAGACATACAAATGGCTAACAGGTACATGAAAAAATGCTCAGCATCACTAGTCAACAGAGAAATGCAAATCAAAAACACACTGAGACATCATCACACGCCAGTTAGACTGGCCATTATTAAAAAGACCAAGAACAAGAAATGCTAGTGAGGATGCAGAGAAAGGGGAACCATTCCATACTGTTGGTGGGACTGTAAATTAGCACAGTCATTATGGAAAACAGTATGGTGGATTCCTCAAACAACTACAGATAGAACAACCATATTATCCAGCAATCTTTCTACTGGGTATATATCCAAAGGAACGGAAATCATCATGTTGAAGGGATACCTGCACTCCCATGTTCATACAGCTCTATTTACAATAGCCAAAATATGGAACCAACATAAGTGTCCATCGATGGATGGCTGGATAAGGAAAATGTGGTATATATACACAATGGAATACTACTTAGCCATAAAAAAAGAATGACATTCTGTCATATGCAGCAACATGGATGAGTCTGTAGAAAATTAAGTGAAATAAGCCAGACAAGAAAAGGGAAATACCACATGTTCTCACTCATAACTGGGAGGGGGAAAGGAAGAAAGGAAGAAAGGAAGAGGAAAGGAAAGGGAAAGGGAAAGGGAAAGGGAAAGGGAAAGGGAAAGGGAAAGGGAAAGGGAAAGGGAAAGGGAAAGGGAGGGAGGGAGGGAGGGAGGGAGGGAGGGAGGGAGGGAGGGAGGGAGGAAGGAAGGAAGGAAGGAAGGAAGGAAGGAAGGAAGGAAGGAAGGAAGGAAGGAAGGAAGGAAGGAAGGAAGGAAGGAACCACAACAATACGGTGAACTTTCAGAAGGAGAGAACAAACCTAAGGATACTAAAGATGAGGAGGAGGGAGGGAGGAGGTTTGGGGAGTGATAGGTCAGGTAAAGGACTTAAAGAAAAATGATATGTAACAAGAATTTGTTGATAATAAAACTAAAAAATTAAAAAATACGTGGTCCATGAAAATGTTCTATCATGTTTTTTACCCTTATTTATATTTACAATTGTAAATGCTAAATAATATTTACAACTATGCAGTTAATCTTTGTGGGCATTTTATTACTGAAGCTTAATTCTTCAAACTTCCAAGCCCTCAGGGAAAGTAAAATTATATGTTCATAAAAAAGTAAAACAGCTTAACTGTCTCTCATTCCCAGACAGAGATGTGTGAGTCTGATTTTACCCTCCTACCTTGGTAATGTAACACCACAGAAGGAGAGTAAAGGCGAATTCATGGACATGAAGAACCACCATCTAAGTCTTTGGCTTTGCATGTCTACTGCTTGATTTGGTTCTGATTTAGTTTTGATTTATCCCAACATTAAAACTCCCCAAAATTAAGAGCATCTGAAAGTTCCTGAGGCATACTGTGAAAAATAGATGCCTAGGCACCATTTCAGACCTATTGAACCAGGATCTTTAACGGGGATAAAAATGGGGGGAGGAAGGGGAGGGAAGGATTCTTTATTTGGAGAGAATGCTAAGCGTGATGGCACATTCTGGATCTTAATAATGAAAAGTATTCAAGTTCCTGAGGCATCAGACAGACACCTCTCCAGTGTATTGAATGAAGCATACTTGACACACTGAATGAGATATCTGTCTCACACCATGGAAACAATCACCTGTAAGCATTAGACAACACCTAATCATCCTGCAAATTTTAGACTGAACTATGAAGACACATTCACAACTGGCTTATGCTATGTTTGGTACATGGATATGCCCATAGTTTTGGTTTCTTTTCGTATTCTGCTGGAAAACAAATTCCAAACAAGAAGGAATGAAAACACTTCAGCCTACTTAGTTAACACCTTCATCTTAACTGTGACCTAACTGCTTCAGTAACAATGTTGTCTGAATAATGCTTTATATTTATGTAGTAGTATCCTTTCTGTTAAAATTAAATTGTCAAATTCAGTCTATTCAGACAGCAAATGTCTACACTACACTGTCTACCTATAGAAGAACGTCATCTCTTAACAGTGTTAGTGCCTGTTGTTAAAGCTTCGAAACATCAAGTCTGTGGCTTACAAAGGCATCGGTACAACTGGCTTACAAGCTGAAGGCAAAATCTTGAAGTCAACCATTGGTATTAAGAGGGAAAAGGCAAGACAGAAAACTAGTGATTCAGACTCAAAAAAAACTCTTTAGAGCAGGGAGGGAAAAAACTACTAAGACCACTGAAAAATAATGTGCACTGAATAAACACATCCTTTAGAAAAGATTTAAATTTTATCCTTCATTAAATTCTCATTTCAATGTGATGACTGACTAATGCCTTCACTTCAATGTACAATTTCACTGTAGTTAGAACAGCCAGATCTTTCATCAACTTCTATCCTCAATGGTCCGTCCGTGTAATTCTACTGCCATGATACAGTATGGAGTCCTCTCCAGGAGGTGTTAGAGGACAACCTGCTTTCTGTATTGTGGGGGATAATAACTGAGGTAAAACCCTGGCATACACCAGGTTCCACTCCCCCAACAAACCACCTTCCTTCGAGCTAAATGCAAAGGAAGTAAATAAGCAGCACTGACATCAGCATATATCTCAGGGAACTCAAACAGACCAGTCAGGGTTTATGGCCCCTCCCCTCTACTATTTTTCTCTCTTCTAACCTTATCACTCATCTCTTATTATCATTTAATTTACTTCAGGAGTTCAATAGTATACTTATTCATGTATAGAAATAATCATGTATTTTATATGAATAAAAAACAATAAAGTATTTGTACATTCTCCAAAACTCATTAAAAAATGCAGAGTATAAACAGTGTAAAAGTCATTTTCCATTATTCATCTAATAAATTGGTACACGAATATAAATAATTAAATGCAAAGTTCTCAGAAAGTCTTATTTTTAAATCATCTAACTCTTCAGATTTATTAAAAGAGATCTACTATTGTTTGCAACCTTTAATAATGGCTTGCTTAGATTATTTTAAAAGTCTTTTTAAAAAACTGGTTCACAAATATTTTCCTCAACTGTTTACCACTGCTCTTGAAGACTCATGTCAACTGCCACATCACAATGATGGTGTTAATAGCAACTCGTATTTACTCCTTTAACCCTCCTGATCTTGTGATATAAGCACTCTGATTGCCCACATTTTACAAATAAGAAAACTGAGGCCTGAAGCACTTCAGATACTTGCCACTGGTAACAAAGCTGGAAAGCAAAGGAGGCTGTATTCTAATTTAGGCTATCTAACTTCAAAGCAGGAACTTTTAAACACTGAATAGTCTTATAGTGGGAGGTATGAGAAACCCATTTGTGGGGGAAACAGGAATAATAAGCTCATCTAGCTAACATGGACAGATTCAGAGGTCAGTTTAAGGAGGGAGAGATGGGCGAGGAAACTGATCGTAGATGGTAGTAATCCTTTGTTAATTATGAGGGCTGGGGTAGTGTCAGATATGACTAAAGGGTGTGATGGAAGGCAAGATTTGGAGATGAAAAGAGAGAGAGAATCAAGGGTATTGGGCTAAAAGTAACATGGCTGTCTCTGCATTACCCTAGCAAATGCCTCATGGGCTAGAGATCCATGGTTCCTCCAAATTAAGAGACATAAGTTCTAATAATACCTCTTTTACTAAAGTAAAATGTAAAAACCTTCCGTGTGAAGGAAAAAAAGTAATATCACGTGTACATGATCATAGATTCCATTAATACTTTTTGAAAATATATTTAAACCATATTATGAAAACGTCAAGTTTTAGTTATAACCTTAAGGGTAAAATTGGTAATTTTCAGAAGGAAATCTGCAGTAACTACAAAATTCAAAATACATATATCATTTGTTCTGGCATTTCTACTACTAAAACTCTACTATTCAAAAATACTTGCACAAATTCACACACACAAAGGATGGCCACAGCAGCATTGCATATAGTAGGGAAAAAATGGAAACAACCTCCTCAAGGTCATTCAGTAGGTTAATAGTGAAATATATCCATACTATGGAATACTACATAACATTTAAAACAGTAAGAGACCTATTTGTACTAACATAATAAGATAATCATGATACACTGAGAGAAAAAAGCAACCTGCAGAAAAATATTTTTAAAATTGTATATATTTTAAAATTACATATGCATGCATATGCACCTTTCTGTGCATGTTTGTGAAAAATAATGTCTCAAAGAATATAACCCCTGCTGTCAACAGTGGTTGCCTTAGGATAATAAGGGTGCTGTTAGAGACTAAGGGAGCTGTTGGGAGTGAGGAGCCAACAGGGACTTGCCATTTTATCTTCATATACTTCTATAATACTATAATTTTTTCCAAAATGTGCTTTTATTTTTTAAATTTTCTTTAAGTTTTTCCCTACTGCATTTTAAAACAACTTTAATTATCTTCTATAAAAGGTACCTACTAATTATATTGACTACCAGCAGATCATACCTTTGTTTCACCAACTGTCAACACGAGAATGCTCTTCAATAGAAAGGATATGTTAGTAATAATCAAATTATCTCCCTAGCATACTTGCAAAACCTGGTTGCTAATGAAAGCCCAATTACAATGAACACAACCATTCATAGGGAAATAAAAGTGAGAGAGATGTGACGTCCATCAGATGACTCCAACTGTTACTCACTGGTAGATTTGGAACCTGTACATGTACATGTCCTTAAAGAATAAATCTCCAAGTTCCTACTAAGAACAAAACAGAATGAAAAATGACAGTGCTACATTTGGTTCAACAAATATGAGCGCTTATGACATCTTAAGCATAGTGCTTTGTTTGGGAAGCTACCAAGACACACAGGTCATAGAGTTTCAGTCCTGATGAAGCTTAGAATCAAATGAAAATTTAGAGCTATGCAGTGAAGATGGGACTGCTGAATAGATTTGCTGGTTTGCTTGCTAATACCTGGGAGAGCTTGAACAGACCAACATATTAGATGGCTGGAACACAGAGGCATTTGGAGGCTGAGTTAAGCAGGACAGGCAGGCATGAATGGAATTCATGGTCTTGCTTTTGTAAGAACCCTGCTCAAACAAAATGAAATGGAAGAACGACATACACATGCACACCCTTGCAGTATGGATCTTAGGTGCCACCTATGTCTTTGTAGATATACCATCGCCAAAGACACAGAGTTAAGAGTTGAAAGAGATCGTACATGTCATATGCCAACCCTTATCTGACATGTGAATAAGTACCCTTCTGCATGTGGCTGACTGAGATGGTATCTCTGCGCACATTGGCAGGGAAGTGAGAGAGGACTCTAGCCTACTTTTGGGATTGGCCCAGACCCTGGGAGTGAAAGGGTTACTGAAATGACACACACGCACACGCACACACGTGTACATGCCCCCGCTCCCCCTTTTCCTCTATTCCAGGTCAGGTCCAGTGCCAGTTTCCCCTCAGTCTATCCCTCTTTGTTGCAGTCTTCCCAGTACAGGCTAGCCCACAGTGAAGTCAGGAAAAGAAAAAGCATGAGAGGAAATAGGTGTCAGAAAGTCAGGGGAAGGCAAGCTGACTTCCAACTCTAATATTACCAATCCCTCAACTGGTTTCTGTTCTCTTCTTCTTAACTATGAGTACTTGTAGTAGATAGCCCAACAAGAGTTGAGTTCAGTTATCTTTTTTATTTTTATTATACATGTATATATCATATCATTAAAATTCTTCTAACACTATTAGAAAAGATTATGAGCATTTTAAGTAACAGAAAAAATGAGTCCCACTCAAGGTCACAAAGGTAATGTATAGCAGAGACAACACTGGACTCTAGGCCTCCAAATTTCAACGTTCTGTCTGTATACCACAATTTACCAATCTACAATATGTCTCCTTTAATTGGAAGCATAAAGGATCAGAAAAGGCCAAGTTGAATTAACTAAGAGAGTGGGTTAGTACTCAGAAATCAATAAATCTCTACATAAGTACTTAGCAAAGACACCAGCTTCTTTTTTAAGAATACAGATGCTAGAAAGTTTAATTAGGATATAAAACCAAGAACAAGCAATTTTGCTTAAAAAACACAACTACAACCAGCAATCTCCTTGGGGGGCCATTAGCATTAAGTATCTTTTAGCCACTTCTAGCATACGGTGGTTAATTTTATAATCTAATTAAAATTATGTGTGAAATTTTATGAAAGCACAATGAAACATAAAGAGGTCTACTGACAAGTCTATATGCTGAGAACCTTCACTGAATCTGTGACCTTGGGTAAGTCACTAACCCATTCTCCTTCATACCTTCATCTACAAACTACTGCAATTATAAATTTACAATATTTAGCTTGCAAGAGAATTATGAGGAACACAGTGTGCATGAAATAGACTTGAAAAACTTTTAATTCCTCAGGATAAAATTCTTTAAAAATAAAATATTTCAGGGCCGACCCCATGGCGCACTCGGGAGAGTGCGGCGCTGGGAGTGCAGCGGCGCTCCCGCCGCCGGTTTGGATCCTATATAGGGATGGCTGGTGCGCTCACTGGCTGAGCGCGATGCGGACGACACCAAGCCAAGGGTTGCGATCCCCTTACCGGTCACAAAAAAAAAGACCAAAAAAAAAAAAAAATTAAATTAAATAAGATAAAATAAAATATTTCAAAATATTAAAGAAAAGCAACTAACAAAACTTTAAGAAGCATTAGGATAAGTTCATAAGGAAAAGGGGAAAAACCCACTGTTAACATATTTTGTATTTACTTATAAATTATACTATGTATTTCTTCCAAAAAGGATTTGGATAAGCTAAACCTCATCTTTATGATACTAAAATAACCAAGCCTCGATCCTTTCTTAACCCTATTTATTTAGCAAGCTAAAAGTGATGCTTTTCCTTAGAGGAAAATTAAATCCTCCCAATGTTCTTGTTCAAGTATTTTTCTCAAAGGAAAAATAAACTCATAAAATCATATGAAAAAGTACTGCTTTAAAAACATATTAAACAAAAAGAATGCTTTATATACAAATACTTGGGAACAGGTGGGACCATGTAGTCAAATTTAACTGCAAAACATTTTTAATCCCACTCCCTACTAAGTCATTAATCTAACAGTTAAAATAAGACCCTCCAGGGAGCAGATTTCCCATTTCATCACTTAAGGTCATGGCCTGCTTCCTACCTCTCTTCTTTTTTACCACTTGTCACAGTAGAACGGAAGGCAGGAAGGCAGCTCATGTAATTGGCCCATTTCCAGGCTAGGAGCAAATCTGATGATAAATTAAGTGGAGAGAAAGCTGGCGGGATAAACTGCTCAAGTTCACTGCTCTGGTTAAAGCTGTTCTCATACAGGAGTTATTTGAAAATCACATTGAGTCTAAAAAAGCTAACTTGCATTCTGTCCTTGATATTTCCTTAGCTATCATACCCTTCTAATTATAGAAACTCTTAAAGAAATACATCATGTGAACACATTCTCATACCCAAATTTAGTTTACATTGTTTCATTAGTCCTACTATTTCAACATAGAAATGGATTAAAAAATCTTTTAGAAAACAAACTCTGGGGGCTGCTATCCTTCAAAACAAGCACCGCAAATGCAGAACAAGCAACTGATTATTGATGTGGACCTTTGGTTAAACTAAAACTAAGAGAACAAAGTGGCCCTAATGGATTATATTAACTTTTTTAAAAAGGAGTAAAAAAGAAAAAAGAATACATAAAAGCTTGAAGAAATGGTATATCCTATTCTTCTGCCTCACTAAACAATTTAATAAAATGCCACAGACAGGCTCCTGAGAAATCCCTGGGATGAGATTTAGCTGGCCTGAATTTTCACAAGACAGCAAGATTTGAGACAGATGATATCACAGAGCAGAAGCCTACTTGAGAAGTCCTTGGATACATGTGCTTTTGGTAGGTTGAAGGTACTTCTTTGGCAGAGTTGTCTACACTCCTGTTATTTAACATTGGCAGACTCTACCACACAAAATGCTTTACACTCCTTATGATAGCTGCTTTAATAAAGCTGACCCTGATATGGGGAGCACGAGATGATCCCCTGACATAAAAACCATGTTAAAAGTATCTGACAGCACCAGGAGACATGCAAAAGAATGTTCACAACAGCTCTATTCAAAACAAGGCCCATCAACAGTGGAATGGACAAATAAATAGTGGTATTCTCATACCTGGGATACTCTCTAGAGCTGTGCTATTCAACATAGTAGCCACTCACCACATGTGGCAACTGAGCACTTGCAGTGTGGCTACAGTATGTGTGAGATGTGCTATAAGTTTGTACAGATACCAGACATCAGACTTAACATGAAAAAAAAGTAAAATATATCAATATTTTTATTGAATCAATATTTGTGAATATTGTGATATTTATTAATATGAATATGTTGAATCAATATCTGGATATATTGAGCTAAAGAAAACATACTGTTAAAATTAATTTTACTTATTTCTTTTTACTTTTTTAAAAGTGGCTATTAGAATATTTTAAATTATACATGTGGCTTACATTGTATCTCTATTGGAGAGTGCTGTTCCAGATCAATGAAAATGAATTAACTACAGGAACATGAAACAATATGGGTAAATCTTACAGACATAGATTTTGAGTGAAAGAAGTCAAATATATGAAAATTATACTGTACGATTCCATTTACATAAAGTTTAAAAACAGATAAAACTAAACTAGTGTTTAATGATGTCAAAAACAACAAAAAAAACACAAACCTCCAAGGAAATGATTACTGTGAAAATTAGGCAGTGGTTACCAAGGGAAAGACAAAGGAGCTTATGACAGTGAGGGGACAGTGGAGCCCTCTCAAGTGCTGAGAACCATCTATTTCTTGGCCTTTTTGGTGATTTGCTTTATTTGTTAATCTGCACTTTTCTAAAAAATATTTTATGCACTTTTCTAAAAAATAATCTCACACTGCTTAAAGTTTTCTAAAAAATAATCTCACACTGCTTGCTTTAAACATTTTTCTTTGCTATATCAAGTAATGACTATGAAGAAAACCTAGAAGAGTAGGGTTGAGTGATTCTCCTACATCTCAAATCAATGTAACTAAAAAAACCTAACAATGTTAGGTCCCTGAGCTGCTTAGTCAAGACTTCATTACTTTCTTCAATATATTTTTAAATATTTAAAAAAGTAAGTCTAAATATTTTAAAAGCAAAAGCAACCTATATTGACAATACTACTTATCCCATATTAATGTACTATATGAAATAAGTGGTGAGTATATTTCTAAAAATTAGCACATATATTCTTGTGAGTTGATATATTTGCAATGCACAAAATAAATACTTGATAAATATGTTTACAAATAAATGAGATAACATTTTCAATGTATGGAAGATTTAAAAGAAACCCTTTTTGTGATTTTTTTTATACAAAATATTCATATCCCAAACTCTCTCTAAACCAGGTGTAATATTTTTCTTAAAATAATTCATTTACATAATATGAGGCATCCTATCAGGAACTTTCTTACATTGGAAAATAAATTTTAAAAGTAAAAGAAAAAAATCCTAAATATGCACAAATCAGTTTACTGACACTGGTGAATTTAATGACATTAAGTATTTTGCATAACTAATATCTGGTATTTGGTGAAATGTTACTAAATGTAAAAAGGAAGTTATAAGAACCAAACTTTAACATGAGAGGTTTTTCTGAGCATAAAAGGCTTCCCATCTAGCGTGAAACACTTCAAAAGAAATGTTTTAGGATTCAAAACTAAATTCAAAAATCTCTTTCAACTACTATAAGCAATGCTGATGACCTATTTCACATTTAATTCATTTTATGTAAAAGAATTGAATTTATAAACAAAAAAGTGTCCAAAGAAGAAACTTATGAAATCAGTGTCTATACTCACCATGAACTTGGTTGATTTCTGAATTTTGGGAAAGAATTTCATCTGCTAATTTTTGAGCAGTTGGCAACACTTCTGTGTGGTGCACTGTGATCAAATACTGTACAAACTTTTGTAGTTGGTCTCTATTCATTTGAAAGAGAGTCTCTGAAATGGGAAGATGCAGTTTGACCTGATCTGGCTTGCGGATGCGGTATAAAGACAGTGCCACAACATGGGCACAATAAAATATGTCCTTGTTTCCACAGCTGCAGGTCACTGAGGTAATCTTGCAACGGTCAAAGCTGATGGCCACGTTGCAAACAGTTTCTGGCTCCGATTGTATTGCAGGTTCTGTTACTGTGCCGCTCAAGTGGAAACCTGTGTAAAAGAAAGGGAGAGTTTAGCTTCTACTATGAAATGTTCTAACTCTTTGAAATGTGAGGTACTTGACAGTAGTAAGAAAAAAACTGACATCTTTTATCTTCAAGTAAAAGCACTCAGGCCACTAACAACCACCACCATACCTTACAGGAAAAAAAAAATGGTATTCAACAGACATGGTGAAGTACTTTACCCAGCCACATGAAAACACTTATTGCAGTACACCACCACCATACCCATAGAAAGTTGTTAGATCATAGCACTAATAAGCCATCATTACTCTACTCTGAATTTGCAATATACAAGACAAAAATCCCCTAGGATTAGTAGGATCGGTGGTTTTCTTTTCCTTTTTGCAAATATAGTCAGCTAGCTCAGCTTTCTTCTCAAAAAAAAAAAACCAAAACAAAACAAAAGCAAAGAAACAAACAAACAAAAAACCTCCCCCTTCCCTCCACTTTTATTCCAGGCAGCCACCAGCCTGCTCCAACATACACTGCAACTCTGGAGGAGTTCCTTTCACAAACCTTGACTAGAGAAATTTTTTAATTTACTAATCCTTTCTGTAGCATGCATAACATATACCCCAATACTATAATGTCTATGAGCAATAACTGTTGGTTTAACTGCCAAGCCCACCAAATCTCATACACACCATAGTCTAACTCATAATAATTATTTTCTTCCATATCAAACAGAGGAAAGCTGGTACAGACGCCAGGTTGTTAAACACACGCACAACACACACTCACACATGGGATACAAAATCACCAAAGTGGGAAAGGGCCTTAGAGGCCTTGTACCTTAAACTTAGAACCACACAGGAATCCTCCACAAGCTCCAACAGTGATAGTCATTGCCTATAATGGTCCAGAGATCAGATGCTCACCCCGCCTGGGCAGCCATTTCCCTTTGGACAGCTCTAGCTATAGCTCACAGCCAAGTGAAAACTGCCTCCCCCACCAATGCCCACCAATCAGTCCTGGCCTGCTTGGCAAGAAGACAAATCCTCCACACTCCTATTCCCTAAATGCACAGGAAGATTACCCTGCAAGTGGGGGTGGGGGAGGGGAATCATCCATTGGGTTCCACCTCTCTCTCTGAAAGCCATATTCACTAGCCAGGGATAAGACTGAAGGCAATAAGAAGGGGATCCCTTTGGAAACCTCCAGGACTAAGATTTACCTTAGGATTGAAGGTGTTTGACAGAAACCTGAATGCTATACAATAAAGCTTGTGGCTGTCTCTCAGTCTTCTACTATCTATGCTACTTTAATAAAATTCACTGAGCTGGCCACCGCTTCTCCGAGTTGACTTCCACTCACAAAGAGAAGCATCTTTACCATTTGAGGACTCTGGGAGGGGTGTTGCACATGCAATTGCAGAGATGTGATTCGAAAGTGACAGCTAGATGATGCCAAGAGTTCACACATGGAACATCTAAACCTCACTTACTGTCTCCCCCATAGAGGCTACCCAGTCCAGAGTCAAAAGAAAAACTACTCACAAGAAATCTTTCAGAGTAATATAATTTCATCTTGATAATTCATATTCAGCAGCACTTAGCAGAAGGAGAAAAGTGTTGCAATAATTTCTACCAAATGAATCAATTAAAAAAGAACATTCCCTAAAAACAAGTTACTACTATTGCTTCACAGTAAGGAATTTTGAGAATTGTCATATGTTATCCTTCGGTTTTCTTCTACAAATATTATTCCTGTTTCAGAATGGGTATTCCAGTACCCTTTATCTCTTTTAAGCAAGAAATTTTTCTGAGAAACCACAATTAAAGAAAGAATACAGAGTAAATAAATGTTTTAAAATTTTTTTAATGGCTATTTTCCCATGAGGAAAGCCAAAGTCTTTGTCTCTTCACAAAAGTGATATTGGAGAACTCTTCTAATCACAGGCAAAGCCAAGACAATTGAGGATCCAAAAGAGTTAGATTAGTTAGTATTTAAAGAGTCTACAAGGAGATAACATAATAGGTGCTTCAAGAGAGTCTGATTTAACTATTAGAGAAGAGACCCTTAGGAAAACTGATGAAACCCTCAAATAGTTTTTGCAAAAATGATCTTCTTTAGTCGGGTGAGTTGTATAGTACAGGTCAGAAAGAAGTATATTTAATCTTAATATACAATCATGCCGAGGGGAAAAAATCCCACAAATTATGCAATTTTGTTACATTAAACATTTACTATTGTAAAGTTTTTTAAAAAGCAAACTATAAAATATTGTGACCTCCAAAACAATTTAATCTAAGAGATACGTAAGGGAACAAATAGACACATATGTCTCATAGAGTAACACTTCATCAGTCTTAAATCATCAAAGATTAAGGTATTTCATAAATGTTCATTTTCCAAGTAACTCTAGATTTTCTTTCAAGTACCCAAACCTTTAAAGATTCCAATCATTTTTGACAGAAAAATTTCTGTTATTAAGTTCTACCCTGCCAACCTAATCAGCTGATCATTTAGGATATTAGCGAGTGGGAAAGTATTCCATACAACAGATAACTGCAGGTGGCAGTATTTTTAAAGTGGGCTTTTTTTGTTGCTTTTCTCTACCACCACCTATCACGATGACTCCTCTTCTACACTGCTAGCCTTTTTTATATAAAATTTCTTTGCCCTCAGGTCAGCTGCACCTCAAATTTGACTAGCTTTGTGGCAGCTATTTAATACCCAGAAGTCTATTTGGTTTGGGGGGAGAGGGTTTCCTCTTACCTTTTAGGTGGTGGTGCTAGAGGTGAGAGACTTTATCTTGAATACAGGAAAATGACATACACACATATAAAGGACAGCTGACATTTATTTTTTAAGACTATGCAATACTGAGTCAGTATGTAAGAAGTCCACCAAGCTTTATGGCCTTACTTCAGGATTGTAGAGTGGTATATTTTGACCTAATTTGAGAAATGTTCTTTGAAACTCCACCAACTCACTCTCTGTAGGTCCTAAATCATATCAGAGCACCCACAGAAGAAGCAAGGAGAGTATTACTCCCTCAACAATCCCTAGAGGGCTATATAACATCGTCCCCCCACCCCCACCCCTACCCCCATCCCCTAGCTGATTTTATCTCTTAGGTACTGGGTGACCTAGAAACAAAACAATGTTCCTGAGAATGAATGTTGCCTTTCTGGAGTTCTCACAAATCATTATGATCAGCTGTGTGAGGGACTGCATGCAGACTCTCCCCCTGGGATAGTTAAGCTGCTTTTATATAACAGTAGTAAGACACAAAAAGGCGCAATCCTGCACTCTACAGTAAAACATGGATAAATGTACTGTTTTATTTTCAAAGAACTGAAACTGAAGAAATTATATAAAGTTTTTCTTAAAAACATGTATTTATTTGACTTGACAAAATATAATCTGTGAAATAGTTACTTCCATAAGAGCAAACCTCACAGGACAGTCAAACTGTTTTATCATCATGTCCTCACAGAGCCCAATGAAACATTAGTATCTATCTTCTCAATCTGCAGCAACTGAAGAAAAACAAAGCACAACCAAGGCACAGAATTGTAAAGGACTTGAGAATAGAGAGACTATTTAGTTCAGATCAGGTTCTGAACATAAACGCTATGTGCCTTGGACATGTTATTTAACCTCTCTGAGTCTCAGGTGCTTTAATTCCTATGCAAAATGTAGCTAGACATACATCCTAGCCTCCAATCTCCATTTGGGAATTAAAATGAAATAACATATGTAAAGCACGTGGCACACAGTAAAAGTGCTCATTAAATTTTATTTCCCTTTCCTTCCATTCCCAGCTGTAGAAACAGGGGAGGGGTGACAGACACAATACCTTCATCCATAACACTTTCTTTTTCTAAGCTACTGGAATCTTGGCAGTGGTAGGATGCGAGGAACATTCTAACCCGTGGCTTGGAAAACAAAACGGATCACTGAGAACATTTGAGGTGAGTAGAACGGCACTAGAAGGATCATTGCTTTTGAGGGCAAACCTGAAAAACTTAAGTCATTTTATACCTTTGCTCAACCTAGCTCTCTTTCCCCATTTTTCTATTAAGTTCTGCCAACTCACCAGTAGTTAATTTTGTGAATTTTAGTTTCATACACACAAGAAAATATGAGGAGAGAGATTTCTTCTAGTAACCATTTATAGTTCTAAAGTGTTATAATGTAATGACTCTCAAAGCATGGTCCTTGGACTCCCGGACTCCCACAGGTCCCCAAGTTCCCTTTCAGGAGGTCTACAAGATCAAAATTTTTTCAAAATTATACCTAGACATTATCGACCTTTCAAGATCTTTCTCATGAGTGTACATTTGGTTTTCCAGGGGCTACACAATGTGTGATATTGTAATAGACTGAACACAGGCAGATAGGAAAATGCAGCTCTCTTTTATTAAGACAGACATTGAAGAGATCTGGAAAAGGTCTGGAAAAATTTAAAACAATGTCACTCTTTTCACTAAAATATTTTTGTTTGGGGGACTATAGTTATTTTTTCATACAGTTATTTACGTAATAAACATGAGTTTATTAGTTATTTAATGAATATATTTTAAAACTTTTTCTCAGTTTCAATTTCAAACAGTAAATATCAACAGATAATCCTCATAAGCAAAATCACTATGGGGTTCTCCATAATTAAGAGTGAGACTAGAAAGTTAAAGAACTGCTATTGAAAGGAACTGCCAAGACATGGAAAAAACAACTCCTCATTTCCAAATTGTCTTTGATGCGGCATCATTTGCAATCAAATCTTCTAGTAGGTCAATAGTTAATAAGACTCAGTAAAGAAACACTGACGTGGCAAATTTCCCATGAATACATATTCAAATCATTTGCATTAATTTCATATTAACAAAGATTAATTAAGGTTTCTAGAAAGCAAATATTTAATTCCTCATTGACATACCAAAATAAGTTTTTCTTGAAGACTTTTCATATCTAAGGTTAAATTTTAGTTGCACTTTAAAGGGGACAAGGAGACCCATGATATCATCAGATTGTTTAAAAACAAAGAATTTCTGAAGGTTAGCCATTTTGCACATATGTGTATATGTGGTCAGTTAACTAAAAAATGATTATAAACTCAAAGCATTAGAAAATTTCTAAGCTAAAATAAACTGGCAGACATGAAATAAACATGCACACTACTGCTTTCAAGGCACATTTTTTTCAGAAAAATATGTGCCCTGTCCATGAGACTCTCAAGTACCATACTCTTTTTTGAAAAAGAATTTAACAGAAGCACTGGTGTAGTACTTACACAAATATATCTTTCACCCTTTTCCTAAATAAAAAGAACCCCTGGGGAAATTAAAGGCAGAAACCAAGACGATGTAATGTTATGGCTGAAAGGGTGGCCAGGGTTGTGAGAGGTTTTTTTTGTATTTTAAAGTTACATCTAAAAATGCAAAAGTGTTAACATTTTACACTCTCATAATAATATATTCATTTGTGGCTAAACTACTACACTGGCTAAATGTAACTAATACTTGATTATGTGTCTTTGGTAAAATAGATGAGCTAATCATTGCCCCCCAAAAAACTTTTACCTTTCCTAACTCTGCAAACTATTGCACACAATCCACATTATAATGATCAATGTTAAAAACAAAAAGTTTTCATTCAAATCATGCACGTCTTCCAGATCAGCAGTACAGACGCTATAAAGGTGGTGTAAGATGAAGGCAATAAACTCAATTCAAAGACCAACTTGTCTAAAATATCATATACTTTCTTCAACTACATAATTTTCTCAAAAGGAAATCCCAAATGAAAGAGACTGCATCCTGTGAGCTGGCTAATTAAATCCTCTAGCCCTAATTTCTAATACTAAGCTTAAACAGCTTACAGAAAAACATCAGGAGATTTTGCTGGCAATCACTAATGAAGCAGTTTCCATCTTTTTGAAAAATTATTTTTTAAAGGAAAAGCTTTATTTTTGTCCACCTTAAAAAATGCCTGTTTGGAAGAGAATCACTCCTACACTTCATTAATGTTTGAAAAAAAGACAATGGCAAATTAATGCAAAAGCCAGACTGTAAACCACAGCACACCATATAAACAACATAAAAATTTACGGAGCATGCATTGGATGGGCCCAACCAAAAGTTCCCAGCAGCATTCTGCTTGGTATCACTTTTGTTTTTTCGTTAATGTAGATTCTTGCACCATTTCATACAAAGATCCATATAATCAGAATACCTGTGTTAGAAATGAGTGGCATTAGTTATTTTAAATTATTTTTGAAAATAAAATACTTACCCACTGTTTTGGCTACCTGCAATGGGCACCTAAAAGCAGCACTAGTTTAAAGGGAAGGTGTTGGATTTTTTTTTAAAAAAAAAAAAGGTCACATCGCTCTGTGACATCCCAAATCCTGAAACACATAAGGGCTCCCCACTGCCACCACCATTACCATCAAGTAATTTTCCAGGATGTATTTCTGTATTGTTAACATGCATATTTGAGGGAAACAATCATTGCTCAGCCTTAGATTCTAGGTGGGCAGCCAGGGAAGGAGTTGTGATAAGAAAATTAGGTAGTATTTGAGTTATTTCCACAACTGTAACTCCACAATTTGCTTAGGAATGTAAATTATTCATCCAGATCTTTCAAATTCAAGCTGCTCTCTCTGATGCCAACCTTTTCTAACACAAGTAAAGCAGCTCTAGCCTTCTGTCCGCTGTCTTAAAAGCGGGTACAGCCCGGCAGCCCTTCCTCTAGGGGATACATTGTCGCCTGCACAGCCCCCACTGCCCTCACAGTAGTTCAGTGCTTCTTCCTTTCCCTCCTCATTCTGGCCTCTCTCCTGGGTCCACAACTTCTGAAGGGCAGATGAAGATTATTAGAGCCCTTTGGTGCCCAAACACCAACTCTTAGCATCTCTGCACACCTTTGTCTTGCCTACCAAGGTCTGGGTCTAAATGAGGAGACGGAATCTCCTTTTCCCTGTTTATTTCCTGTTGTTCCTCACAGCAAAACAACCTTCGGAAATGGTTAGCTGTTTGCCTTAGAAGCAGTGGTAAAGGGGAAATACTGCAGACTAATTTTGTTTACCAGGACCAAGCGGTAAGGAGAAAAGTGTGCTCAGACCTGGAAAGGGAGAATGCAGGCCTTGGTAGCCAAATTCTTCCACACACATCCTGGAGCTCGGCCTGACCTCTTACCCCAATATAAGCTCCCATATTTTGACCCGAATCCATTCCTAATGCCTTACCCCATTTGCCCAGGCTCCGACCCACTTAATTCTCACAATCATCCTGCAAAGTAGGAATCATATTCTTTTACAGGTAAAGAAACAGGTTCTCTCAGAGAGGCAGTGGTGAAACAAACTAGATTAAGTAAGCTTCAGAAGGGCTGGAAAGAACATGGGGTTTCTACAATCCAAGTAATAAACTGGCACAAATAAAATCTTTCCACACCAACACATAAATGACTTAAAAGGATGAAGCAAAGCAAACTAGTAGATCCAGACACTTCAGTAAACATTGCTAAGGGTTAGGGCCCTCGGAGGCAGGGCACAGTCCTTCATCTCTGTAGCCCAAGGATCCAGCACAGCTCTTGGAATAGGCCAGGCCATTGAAACTGCATCAAATGAAGGAACTCATGAGGCTCCTCCAAGCAATGCCTGCCCTGCATTGTAGGAGTCGCAAGAAACTAAATGCTTTGGCCCCAAGCCCAGGATACTTTAACCTAACTAAAGACTCTTTCTAAGAGTCCAGTCCTCTCTTACACTCTGAGTTAAGCTAGAATCTCAGAGACAGCAGAGGTCTGTGGCATCCCCTTCACAGAGGACTGTCTTGGAGGAAGTACTCAAGAATAATTTGTTAGATGAAGGAACACACACATACTCTTGGCATGTGGAACATATAGATGGGTGGTGGTTCTCAAACTAGAATGTGCATCAAAATCACCTGGAAGGCTTATGATAATACAGATTGTTGGGCCCCACATGTCCAGAGTTTCTGATTCATCCCAGGTGATGCTGGGGCTGCTGGTCTGGGGACAAGAGTTTGAGAACCACCGACTTAGATGATGAGAATTACAGCCTAAACAAGGCTTTTCTAGTCAAAATATATTTGAGTAAACTTAGTAAATGGAACAGTGAAGAATATACAACTTCTGATCAAAAAAATGCGTACAATTTCTAGCTTATTATGTAACCTAAATGTTCCCATTCTAAAAAGTCAAGTATGGGGATATTTAAACTGGTCTGAGCATTAAGAAAAAAATGAAAATAATATTTTATACTAACAAAAATTGTTACTTTCATAATTGTTAATACAGCTATACCATCCTATATTTTAAGTAAAACCTTTGCTGAAAATCTAAATTTAAATATGAAAATTTTAAAATGACTAATCACAGAGTATTTACTTTTACAAAGAGATTGTTTTACCACATCCAGTGGGATTTCCTTATAATTGAGAACAGGTTCTTTGTGTGATAGAAACAATTCAATTAATGAAAAAAAACATTGGCAACTATTTTAGTAACACATTGTTTGCCTAAGGCAAAGGGTACTCAATATGAGAAAGTCAGAGGCAACATAATGCAAGATAGCACAAGGTGGGGTAGGATTTTAGAGAGAATTAGAGCCTTCTAAAACAAGATCAGTCTTCCTTCAAGCTTCATCATGTCTCAGCTAAATGACTTAAGGCAAGTAATTTCACCTCGATTTTTTCATCTATAAAAAGGGCTAATATTTACCTATCTTGCAGGGCTGTTGTAAGGATGAGACCTGACAATGTATGTAAAACCACCACAACAATTCCTTTTATGGAATGCCTGCTATCGTCATTACTATAATAGAAATGCCACATGCTCTGGGGAAGCTTGACATTTTCAACATGTGTACTAAAACCCTAGCCTGTTAGTGTGAGTGAACATGCTGTTGTAAATGCCAAGCTCGCAAGAGCATGCTGGCATTCTATTACAGTATTGGACAAGGGTTTGTTGTTGTAGTAATTCATATTCTAATATATTCATATTTCCAAATTAATAGAACTGCCATCATTTTTTTCTTTTTTTCCCATTTTACACAGCACATTCTTAAAATGTGATTTGATTCCAAACAGAAGAAAATTTCTCCTCAAAATAACTTTTAGCAAAAGAAATGTTTAACTGTTCCCTTTGAAGATCTCTGTACTAAAATATAAAACACCCCCCTTTTATTCCTAATGTTCGTCTACCATGTCAGGTATGTAAAATTATTTTTACAGCTCAAGCCCATCTTGTCACTGGGTGGAAGACTAATTGAAAATTGGATGCAACAGTAAGGAGACTTACAATTCTTGTTGTGGAAGAAAAAGTGACCACAGCTTTTTATTTTCAACAATTTATGGCCTGACAAGCAACATGAAGTGAGAGCTTCTGCACTCTTAGAAGAATCCCAAGGAACACTAGTCTCTGCCAGGTCTATAAGTTATCATTATTTCCCTGACTACAGAGATCCAGCTGAGAAGAAAATCCTCTCTGCCCCATGTGTATCTATTTAAGAATGGTGAGCTGGATGTATTTATACCTTGGCTAGATGGTATACTTTTTCTTAAACACATAGTGATAAAAGAGAAGCAAAGAGACAGGTCATCCGTTCAAATGTGGATAAAACTTCCTAAGGCATTGCCATCCAGATCTTGGAGCAGTGTAATCAAACGTGATCTTTTAAATTTTCCTTATTTTAGTTGGTGTGGGGGAAGTGTTTTTTCTAAAATTTCTGCAATGAACGTGTATTACTTATAAGGAAAAAAAAAGTACTTTCACTAAAATTGAAAGTGTTCAAAGTCTTCCTGAGTAAAGAATGTAACACATAAATGGTTTCCAGTACATATTTGGGGAGCCTGATAATAACACATATGCAGTGCAAATCCTGATGGTCATCAGTGCAACTCTGCTACACTGACTGGCCCAGTCTGCTTTGGCAACAGGCTCTCCTTAACCACTGGATGCTTGGCCATCTTATGGCTTAGCCACAGTCCAGAGAAAAAGATGGGCTACACAACTCAAAGACAGGGTGGAGAGAGACTGGGCTCCTAGTTCTAATTTCAGCCATTACCTAATTTTAGTCCTATGGGCAAGTTACTTAATCTTGTTCCCTCCTCTTTCTTCATCTATTAAATAAGGAGAATAGGTATTAGATGATTTCTAAAAAATTATGGAGGTAGGCAGCAGTAACGGAGAGCTGTCCATGACAAGATAAGAGGTGCCACTCATTCATATGGCAGAAGACCTTCTACCTGCTCTGGCTGCTACAAGGTTGAAGCAAAGGTCATCTCAAATAATTTGACAGCTTTGGCTCAGGAAAGGGGAGAGAAAAAAAGACAAATACTGCTATAGCTACAGCCTCATATATGTCATTGGCAACTGGGGGAATTTTGTAAAGCTTTGAAATTCAATATAAAAAGCAAGTAAACATTCAGTTTTTGCCCACATAATTTAGAGATTCTTAAGGCATAATATATTTTTGTTGTGTTCTGCATAACTGGTAAAATCTACAGCCATAAAATAATCTCAGGTTGCATAAACATAGGTATGGTTTATCTATACAAAATACAGTCGTGCACTGCATAGCAACAGTTCAGTCAATGAGGGTGGTCCCAAAAAAGTTATAATTGAGCCGAAAAATTCCTATCCCCCTAGCGACATTGTAGCCATCTTAACATCATAGCACAATGCATTAGTAACGTACAAGCAATAGGCTATAACACATAGCCTTTACCATCCAGGTTTCTGTAAGTATGTTCTATAATGTGTGCACAATGACAAAATCACCTAACAATGCATTTCTTAGAATGTATCCCTTCATTAAGCAATGCATGTCTATATAGAAATATATAGAATAATATAAAAACATGAAAGAAAGCCCACTTAAAAATGGAATATCAATGGATTATCTAACTCTGCCTTCACCACCTATAAGGCTGTATTCTTTCTCTTACTATTTATTACATATTATGAACAAGAATGGCCACACCACTCAACAACCACTTCCCTAATCCCTTATTTGGAAACAGGCAATGTACAAGCCTCCAGGGAAGCATCCATGAGTAACACAAGGGTTCCTGTTCTGAGAAGTCACTGGATTATTGGACAAGTTGATACTTAAGAAGTCAGGTCAGAGTTGGATTTCAAAATAAAGAAGAGAAACAGAGTACAGACCCCCATTTCCCAAACTGTGTTCTATGTATGCTAGAAGAAGACGGAGGAGTTCCCAAGATCATATAAGTTTGGATTAAGCTGCACCGAACACCACCCTTTTGGAGATTCAGAAAACACATCAGAATGGTAACAGCTCTAAGAATTTATATTGTTAAGGGATTCCTATTGAACTCTGTACTAGAACTTGAAAGAAGAACAGCAGTAAAAGGTCTAGAACAGCAGCTGTAGGAAATAAAAAAGAAAACAGTTCAAGATGAGCAGTGAGGCTGCTAAACAGAACTATGTGCTCAATTGAAAGTTAGAAATTATAAATCAGCATGAGCCAGGTGAGAGGGTTTTGTGACTTTTCTCCAGGAGTTTAAGCCCACCTGGACATGTGTGGCTTATAGGCAGGAGATGTGTCATCATCAACATCCTTCCCCTTCCCTCATCTACCATGAAAGAACCAATTATGTATTGGGAAAGGTAATCCTGTTGTTAAAAAGTCAACCTTCTCATGACACAATATAAAAGAAAACATATCAATGCTGTTATTATGTGCACCACAATTATAGTCAAAATTTCATCTGACATACTCTCAACTAGAAATATCTATTACTATTTGATTAACCAGAATACCACACCTTCTTTACCCACAATGGTCCAGAAAAGTGTTTTCAATATTTTATATCCAAGTCCTTGAAACTTGAGCAGCAAAGTTCAAATATCTCTTTGCAGCTCAAATATCTTTTTGGTGGAGGACCTGAGAGGGTCTAATGTACAAATGCTGCATTAGAATTTATTACAAAGTACAAAAAAAAAGACCTGTGGCCATATGAAAGAAGGACTATTAAGATCCTGGTGGCATTCAAAAGTACCCAGAACAGTGTCTGGCATATAATACATATTTAATATTTATTAAGTGAGTAAACAAAATTAATGAATGAAATGTAACATTTTTATTTTTACTAAGAGGTTAAATGAAATTTGAAAACTCTACCAGGTTGCTCTATTGTGAGAAGGTGCAAGATAGCAAAATCTAAAAACAATGATCTATGTGCCTTACCTAGGAAGCATATGTGCAGGAATAGTTACTGAGAATTAAATTCTTATTATAATAATATCCCTAATATTAAAAGTGTTGCTTTTTCAAAAGCTCACAAAAATGCCACTAATACTATACACTACTGTAAATAACAATTTGTTTTTCTTTTTTTCTTCTGAAAACAAAGTATTTATAATGTAAATGAACAGACATATTCCATTTTAACTTAGGACAGCATTTCTGTTAGATGTTGGTGTTGATAACATTACAGGAAAAAATCACAGAAATTCAGCTATTGGCCCACATATCTAACCACAATTTTCCTTTCAATACCAAATAAATGTTAAATAAAGCTGTTTATGAGTAATAATGATCTCTTGTTGCTAAGATTTAGGATTTAAAAAAAATAATAACAGATAACAGAATCCCTGTACTAAATTTTTGATGACTGTTCATTTTTAACAAGAAATGTAACCCTAATGGTTTCAAATGTGAAAGAGTGCTAATTAAGTAGCAATTATGTACATTGTGGCTTAGGTTTCAGAATCAAAGTATATGTCTGAGGAATGTTGGTATAACACAATGAGAACTGACCTGGGAAAGAGAGTTAAGTTTTCATTCCAGCTCTACTAACTAGTTAACCATTTAACCTCGAGTCTCTGGCCTCATTTCCACACCTGCAAAAGAAAGCTAAAGGACTAGATCAGTGGCCCCTTAACTTCTTGTTTTGGGGGGCTGGGTGTGGGGGAGGAGAGGAGGTCATATGTCCCTGGAGAATCTGAAAAAGGGCAAGAGATGTTCCCCCCAAATATGTACAAAACTATGCAGAGTATTTCAGAGTTTGGGATCTCTGTTATTTACTCATTTATTTAGGTTAAGGGCATCCCTGTAGATCTCTTCATATACCCTCAAACTAAAATTTTTAGATTCTAAACAAGTCAAAAGCAGCCAAAATATATATATGCTCACATTTAAAAAAAAAAAAAAAAAAAAAAAGTCTGCCTCGAACTACTTTTTCTTTGGTTTATAATGGACTTTTGAGAACTTTTTTCTGGAATTAATTTTATTGTATTTAAAATGTACATTCAGTATATTTCCAAGTCATTTAGAGGCAATTGGAATACTTATCCAAGTATCCACATACTTGGGCAAATATACTTACCCAAGCTCAAAGAGACTCTATTACCCATTCTTGAGAATAGGGGACATTTAAATACAGCACACATAATACAGGATATCAAATGATGAAACAAGAGTAATTATAGAGCAGGTTTTTAATGAGAATTAAAGTGGGGGGGAAACATGAATGAGAAATAACTGGCCTAATGTATATACATATGATTACTACTCTATTTAACCATAAAACTAAAATAACATATACATTAAGTACAGATAAGAATACAGCACCTCAGCAACATAAGATACCAATCCAAAGATATGTGAGCCACTTTAATCAATCACAATTGTTATGTTTATAAAAGCTGCTTTAATTGCAATATATTAATATATGTTGTATATATGGTCAAAGAAAATTCCACAGTTAAAAACAAAAATAAAATTGCCTGAGAACTGAACACATGGCTAGTTTTCAGGCTTTGGAATTTCGAGGAAAAGGCAAATGGCCATACATTTATAAATCAAACACATTAGCTCAGCAAATGTTTCATCACAGTTCAAACTAATTTCTCTTGCAGAGTATGAACCCTAGTGCTTGTGATTAAAATAAATTTGCCTCTTCTCTCTAAGGAAGAAAGGTAGTCAGAAATTGGAAAAGATCTAATCTCCAACAGAAATTTATTTCCCTGCTTCAGAAACCTATAAATGTTAGGATTATAAAATATGGTAGAAGAGGAATAAAGACAGGATAAATGTCAGCTACAGCAGTATGTTTTACTGGTCTAACTGGCTCTTCCCTTTGATTTCTCTCTCCCTCTCTTAACATTTGTTCTTTCAAATTCTTTCCATACTTTCGACCTCTATCAAACACATATGTACCGTGCCTCTTTCCCTTATCCTTCACTCCACTATCAAAGTTATGTTTATATACATAAGCACAGCAGGAAGAAATTCATTTGAAAAAGCAAAGAATCTTTTCTTGTGGCAGCTGTATTCCCCAGCAACTCCAAACTCAACCTGGACCACTTACAAACTAGCTGGGGACATCTTCAGTTACTCTAAGAATAAAGTTTTTTTCCTTTGGGGGAAGCTCTGCAGGTCTACTAGGAGGACAAGTATAAGTTTACAAATTTGTTTTTTTACGTATTAAAATTCAGCATTTCCTTAAACAGGAGAAATATTAGCCTTAAAATATTCTCTAAAGAAACTAAGGAAATCCACTTCAGTCTCTTTGATGATTCTCCTGAAACAAATTTTGTTTCTGTTTTTTTTAAAAAAATAAATATATGCAAATTATATTCACATTCTTTTTGAGGAGGCCTCCAATACATAAAACCTTTCTATGAAATTGAGATTTCCTGGTGTAACATGAGAGCCATACTAATGATATAATTTTTAAAGGAGAAAATCAGAAATGAAAGGGTGATACTTAAGGGGAGACTAAACTAGCATAATCAGATTAAATGAGGATCCGATTTTCATGATCATGACCTTACTGAAGAGTAGTACTACATGCTCAAAAACTTTGGCTTTCAATAATTTTAAAGAATAAAAGATTCAATCTGAATAACTGAGGGAAGGTTTATTCTTGAAACCAGCATTTCATTTTACCAGGTTAATGAAAGTCTTTTGAAAATTTATCAACATTTCCCTAGTTTCCTAAACAGTATCCCCCAAAAATCTAACTTAACACTTGCTTGATGACTCAAGATTATCATTATGAACAAATTTATTATACTATATCCTCCCAGTAATGCCCTCACAGCCTCACTCAGCTGGGTTATTGGCCATTCAGCCAAAGAGCTCTGCACTGACCTGCAGGCTAAGTGCCCAGTCTCTGCTCTCTTTCTCTCTCCTTCCTTGCTGAAGTCAGGTGCCCCTTCTCATTGCTGACATTTTGCCTAATAGATGCATTCCCTCTGGTTCTTCTAAAATGCTGGTTAAAATCTTCTAGGAGTTTGGAAAGTAGATAACCATAAATTTTAGAGCTGAGTATAAGCAAGAGTAAACGAGATCTGGATATAGGTCTGAGGCTTTCTTCTATGAGTTAAGGCTTAATAACTAACAAAAGCAGTAGTATTGCCCTAAATACAAAACATTGATGTGGCCTTGGGCTTAATCCCCACACCTTTAAATACAGTATTCCCAAGAGGGAGGACTGGCCAAAATTCTTCATTATGACAAGACAGTTATAAGACATCAAAAAGTATGCTTACAAAGTGCTAATTTTGGTCAGCATTAAACAATTTGTTAAAATGTAAGTTAACTCAGACTAGTTTTACTATATTTTTGCTCAGTGAGAAATACTTTATCCCACATGAAAACAATCATTTACTTGATGCTTTCCAGAGAAGTTCTGATTTCAAAGAAAAAACCTCAGTCACCCAGAGGGTATAAAAGTAACCAGGGTAAAGCCTAAAACCACATTTCCTTTTATGGGGGAATTTCAACTGCATTGTGAAATTTTGCTTTTAAAAAACTATAAAATTGAGGAATTAAGGTCACTGGAGAAATCAAAATAAAAACAACTTATGAAAGGTTTTATTAACTTTCTACTGGTCTCTTGAAATATGAATAACAAACTTTTAAATAAGGTATATAAATAGGGTCATAATTTAAAAGCACAATTTGTATTAAAAAAATAATCTTGTTATTCTGTCAATCTAAATTACTCTGACATTTTTATCCTGACTTCCCGAATCATTCCTGCCATGATGCCAGCTTCCTAGTCTGGCTTTCTAAAAGAATGAAGGAAGCTCAAGTTCCCCTAGCTAAATAGGAGCCAAAACACGAACCACTGCCTTTCTGTGTAGTTGTAAGCAGGATAAATCACTCACAAATCAAAGCAGTCTTTACTGATCACAATGACAACAACCACACTAGCCAGACAGTTGAGTCTTCAAGAGTCAGTACAAACTTTTAAAGTGACAGGAGCTTCAAACTATAGACCCTGGAAACAGACTTCTTGGAACCACATTATCCTTAAATAAATAAACCTCAATTGAATGAAGTAAAATTACATATAGCCCTAAGATATATACTTGACTACTCAAGTGTTCACAAAATGACCAATGGCAAATGTTCCTAGGGTTCCTTCTCCCTGTGCTCATTCATTTCTCCCCTGAGTGCAGGCTAATCCCTGCCCCAAGCTTTAACTTCATAAATCATTTTGCTTAGTTCAGCAGGAGTAAGAGCAGTATTTGCTTTGTACACCACTTACTACTTTGGCATCCCGTCTCTCATAGTTCAGAGGAGTGTGATCACAAGAATCATCACTAGGAAGTGACAAAAAACCCCACCAGTGGCCTATCCTATCAGAGAGTTTTATTAGCCCACTTTAGGGAAAATGTGGCAAGGTGGCTATTCAGTAGAGTATATGCCTTTTAGCAGCCCTTCTTTGGTTTAGCAAATTTTTGTTCTTTTTATAAATCGCACAAATGAGAAATCATCTAAAGCAAGAGTATATCATCTCTGGAATGCATTCCCACTTGGTCCCACCCTTTCCCTTTCGCAGCAGAATGGGAAGGCTGATGAGTCACTGTCAAACCACCCAAAGCCATCCATTTCTGCCTTCACCAATACCCATGTCATGAGTGGGGCGAAAAATCTGAACAAATCACCATTCCTCCTCTCACCTTTCCTGCTACTACCAGATTTTTGGAACAGCGAAGTAAGTGAGAAAGATAATCTAAGAAGGGCAGAAAGAAAGGTGGGACATAAAGGGCTCAAGAGACTCCTAAACTGCTATTACATTCAGAGTTCTAAGAAGCAGTTGGGAGGGAATATCAATTTGGAACATGTAATGTTTCTAAAAAGGAAGCTGTTCCTTCATCCCATTGAAGTATTTAGCAGGGTCAGTACAAACTGTTCAGTATCCCATCCCATCTCTGTGTGTCTTTCTGGTTAAGCTGGCAGTTAGGTAACTGATTATTCATAGCCTTCCTTTTTAGCTACTGCCTGATCACACCTGCAGATCAACCAGGGACAGGTGCTTCACTGAGTCTGCTCTCCCATCTGCTTCACCCTGTTCCTGTCCTAAGGCAGTCACACTTACAAGCAGAGAGGTGAAAAATATGAAACGGAGTGGATCCACCACAAAGCTTTGTATAGTCAGCATTATATAGTATGGTGTCCATCTGAGCATGTGACTCCTGGAACTCTGACAACAAAATCCCAGCAGAAGCAAACTACTAAACACCTTTTGAGGTACAGACTGGCATAATTTTACCAGAGTAGAATTGTGAGACAGTATATATGGCCTTATATAAACCGAAGCTGTTAATAAAAAAGTGTTAAAACTATGGAAATTCAATGAAGTAAACTAAAAGAAAAATTGCTAAAAAGTTGTATAATCCTAATGAAGAATGCTTTATTACACACCTTTTAGTAATATTAAACATTTAAGTAAAGTCAATGTGTGACCTGTTAAAGCTTTTTAAAAACAGATAGACTGACCTGTGACATATTCAAACCCTGGGCATACAGAAACTATTGAGTCTTAATCACATGAAAATTACTATTACCTATTAACCATTGGGCCTGGACAGTCAGAAAATCTGATCCTTGCACACCCCATATCCCCAACTGGCCCCAGCCTACAAATGTGACCATGGACAAGTCATTTAACCAATTACACCATAGTTTCCCTCATATAAAATATGGAAGGCAGACTAGATAATTTTTTGTGTGTGTCATTTTTTTTCTTTGTTTTAGTTTTTTGTTATTTTATTTCATCATTACACAGTGTAAACATCTTGTGTGGCCCTTTACCCATTTCTCCCTAACCTCCCCCCGCCTCTTTTCCTACCTCTGGTGTTCTCAGTTCCTTTATCTCCTTTTGAGGGTTCAAGGAATCACTGTGGTTGTTGTATCTTTCTTTCTTTCTTTTTTTTCCAGCTCCCACTTATGAGTGAAGACATGCAGCATTTCTCTTTCTGTACCTGGACGATTGGATAAGGAAAATGTGGTATCTATACACAATGTAATACTACTCTGCCATAACAAGGAAGGAAATTCTGCCATTCACAGCAACATAGATGAACTTAGAGAAAATTATGTTAAGTGAAATAAGCCAGGTACAGACTAGATAATTTTTAAAGTTATGGCAACCACTATTTTATTCCTCTCTGATAGTAATACTCAACTGTATAGATTAAATTTATTTTTACAAATTTACAAACTATGTAGGGGAAGGGTTGAAAATCACTACCCTATAAAGCAAGGACTATCAAGCTCTTCCTTATATTATCCTAAACACAGATGATTTGCATTTAAATATGTAATAAGTAGTTCTGAAGGATGAAAATGAACTGTCTGGAGTCTCACCATAAAGCTATCCTCACATCCAAGAGGGGTCCAAGTTGAGTCTGCCTAACTACTAAACTGGCTGAGAGAGATAACATTATGAATATGTGTATTTCAGTGACTTACAGAAAAAAAAAGGAAAGGAAAGTCTATTAATATCAAACTTGGAATCACTGCCTAAACTGCCATGAAATTTTACCTTCTACACATAATCTCATGTAGAATTATCTGTAATCTAGACGAACAACATAAATCTATCAGTTCATGCAATTTCTGCTGCCAAATACGCCTTCTCCTCTCTATACAAGTCCTAGTCACCTATATAACCTGTTTCAAATCCATTCCTCAACAGAGTGAAAGGCCGCTATTACCTAGAACCTCACCACCCCTCACACACACAAAAAAGTATTTGTTCTCTGTTTTGTGTACCAAAGTATTTTCTGCAGATTATTATAGCCCTTAGCACACAACACTATGATGAATTGTTTATATGCCTGTCTGTTCCAGTGGACTCTCAGCTCTTTTATTCATCTTTGTATCCTCAGTACCTACCAGGACCAGGCACATGGCTGGCACGCATTAAATGTTCACTGAATTGAATTGAACAAAACATTTCCCATTCCCTCAACCAACATAGCTTTGAGCCTGAAAACCCACAAACATTCATGCTCAGACATGTTTTAGACAGCAAAACTCCAAGCACCCTGTAAATTCGGTTCTCAGACAGACCTGTCAGGAAAAGGTATTTTAAAAGGCAGTTTTTAAAAAATTCTTTATATTTCTTATGGATTTGGAAGCTAAGAAAAATCTGAATGTCCCCAGTATCTTTAATATTATGCTAATTATTTTAATGCTCATGACATTCTTTCTCCCCTATAGGAAGGTAAGAGAGGTTGATTATGTGAAATATCCACTACCTTATATTATTTATTCTCCTCTACAGGAAGAGTTAGTACTTCACCCTTAGGTTCAACAATATCTTTTTTTTTCTTTTTTTTTCTTTTTTTTTCAACAATGAATAGCAACTAAGTGCCATTTTTCTATTTCACACAAAATTTGAAAAGAGATCTGGGCCTCTTGCCAAGGAATTGTCAATTTTTGAAACAAGATCACCATACCAAATCAGTCATCTTTCTTCTTCCATTAGTAAAAAGATTAAAATAGAATTACACTTCAAAATGTGACTTAAACATTTTTAAACTGCTAACCTTTTTGTATCCTTAATATACTTTTTTTCTCCACCTTTTCTTCCTAACATTAAACAAAACTGTTGTATAATTTCCAGTCTCAAAGATCTTTCCCTTATTCCAGTATTTCCCAATTTGTCAAAGACTATTCCAATTACCAAAGTGAAATACTACATCATGATTTGGCATTTCAAGCATATTCCTGGCAATCCAGGTTAGGAGGAAAGGACACTTGGACTATATTTTATTAGCTACATATAACTATCCCCACCACATTCTCAGAGAAAAATTCTATAAGAAAATATATAACTTTTTAATAAATCACCAATGCAAAAAACACTTCAAAAGTCTTTTTAGGGCCGAGCCCGTGGCGCACTCGGGAGAGTGCCGCGATACTCCCGCCGCGGGTTCGGATCCTATATAGGGATGGCTGGTGCACTCACTGGCTGAGTGCCGGTCACGAAAAAGCCAAAAAAAAAAAAAAAAAAAGTCTTTTTAAATTGGAGCAATCACTTAGAAACATAGTTTGTCCTTACTTAATAAAGTTAAAGCTACAATACTATTTTTGATTCAGCTATTCCATTCCTAGGTATATTCCTAGCATGTGTACACATATACCAAAATATATAATCAAGAACACTCTTAGCATCATTGTTAACAACAGCCCAAACTGGAAGCAATCCAAATGTGCACCAACAGTAGAATGGATAAACAAAGTATGGTAGAGATGTAAAATAGAGTACAATGAGAATGCTACAACCAACAGTGGAGATGAATCACATAATGTTGAATAAAAGAAGCAAGTACAAAGAATACATAAAGTATAATTCCATAACTATCTGTTCAATTGCAGACATATGCACTGTTCTACATGTATTTTATATTTCACAATAAAAAAGCAGTCTTCCAGTCTAGTCTCAACACACATAATCTTTCACTTTATAGCATTTATAAGTTAGTCTATCTACCAGACTACAAACTGCTTGAGGGTGGAGACTGATTTTATTCACTCCTAGACTCCCAGAACATCATGGTACACAGCAGATGCTCAACAAATATTGACTGCATAGATGGATGAATGAACTATGGATGCAGGGAAATCACAAATGGCAGGAAAATCAGCATGAGGGAGAAGAATAAAACTTGTTTGCTTTTCCTATACACAAGCAAAGACCAGTTTTAAAAAGTCAGCTCTAGGCCGTGGGCCTCATGCCCCACCACCACCCACAACTAGGCAAGCAACGGAGCCAACCACCTGTGGTCCTAAGACAAGAGCCAAGGGCCAGCCACCCTTGCCAACAACATCTTAGAACGTACTTAGTCACATGTGTTTCTTTGGGATGTGTGACTTATCTGCTAATGTCCTTCACCAAATTTCTGCTTAGATTCTTCTAATTCATTTTTAAGAGTTCCTTTTCACCCCAAGTCAGCCACGCCGGAACAGGCAGGAGCCGTGGGACCTCCAACCCAGGCCAGTGCCCGATGTACAGAAAGGCCTGAGAGTCACCAGGCCCACACACCCTAAGTCAGCCGTGCCAGAACAAGCAAGCACCGTGGGACCCCCAGCTTAGGCCAGTCCCTGCCACCCAGAGAGGCCTGAGAGCCACCAGACCCACACACCCTGAGTCAGCCACCCCGGAACAGGCAGGAGCCACAGGACCTCCAGCCCAGGTCAGGCCTGCCACTTAGAGAAGCCTGAGAGCCACCAGGTCCACACACCCCAAGTCAGCCACACTGGAACAGGCAGACGCTGCAGGACCTCCAGCCCAGGCCAGTCCCTGCTGCCCAGAGAGGCCTAAGAGCTGCCAGACCCACAGGCCCCAAGTCAGCTGCACCAGAACAGGCAGGCACTGTGGGAACCACAGCACAGGCTAGTCCCTGCTGCCCAGAATTGGCAGTCCCTTCAGGATCCAGGCCAGACATCTGGGTGGAATGAGTGGACCCTGATACCCCCTGCCACAATGACTAAATACCAAAGGAAAGATACCAGAAATATGAAAAATCGAGAAAGTTCATCACCACCAAAGGAAAATAATAACTCTCGAGCTCTAGATCCTATAGAACAGAAAGTCCTTGAAGTGACTGACAAGGAATTTCGAGCAACAATTCTAAGGAAACTAAATGAGATACAAGAAAACTCAGTTAGACAACACAATGAAATGAGAAAAAATATACAGGACCCGAACGAAGAAATGTACAAAGAAATCAATGCCCTGAAAAAGAATGTAGCAGAGCTTATGGAGCTGAAGGATTCATTCAATGAAATAAAAAACACAACAGAGAGTCTAACCAGCAGGCTAGAACAACCAGAGGAGAGAATTTCTGCCTTTGAAGACAGGCTGTTTGAATTAAAACAAGCAGACCAGAAAAAAGAAAAAAGAATTTTAAAAATTGAAGAAAATCTAAGAGAGGAACAGACAACTTTAAGCGCTCAAATATCAAATCATGGGTATTCCAGAAGGGGTGGAAAAAGGAAATGGCATTGAAAACATATTCAATGAAATAATAGCAGAAAACTTCCCAGGTATAGGGAAAGTCACAGATCTTCAAATTCAGGAGGCCCAAAGATCCCCAAACATATTCAACCCAAAAAGGTCCTCTCCAAAACATGTTATAGTCAAACTGACAAAACTCAAAGACAAAGAGAAAATCTTAAAAGCTGCAAGAGAGAAGCAGCAAGTCACCTATAAGGGAGCCCCAATCAGACTGACATCAGACTTTTCATCAGAAACCCTAAAAGCCAGAAAAGAATGGAATGATATATTCAAAATACTAAAGGACAAAAATTGCCAGCCAAAAATACTCTACCCAGCAAGGTTATCCTTCTAAAATGGACAAATAGTATATTTCTCAGACAAACAAAAACTGTGGGAGTTCACTACCACACAACCAGGCTTACAAGAAATTCTCAAGGGAGTACTGGGTTTGATACCTGAAAAACAACCATCTGCCATGAATACTCAAGAAAGAACAAAACCTAACTGTAAAACAAAAATGCTAACAATAAAGAGAAAAAATAGTTTATCTACCACCCCAAGAACCCAACAAACACAGAAGACAAACAGAAAATCACAAAGAAAGGAACAAAAGATACTTAAGATATCTAAACAAAAATCAATAAAATCCTAGGAGTAAAAAAACACCTTTCAATAATAAACCTAAATATAAAAGTATTAAATTCCCCACTTAAAAGACACAGACTGACTGGATGAAAAAGTTAGACTTAACAATATGCTGCCTTCAAGAGACTCACCTCACCTGTAAAGACACACATAGACTAAGAGTGAAAGGATGGAAAAAGATATACCATGCAAATAGAAATGAAAAACGAGCTGGAGTAGCTATTCTTATATCAGATAAAATAGACTTTAAAGCAAAAACCATAAAGCGAGATAAAGAAGGCCACTATATAATGATAAAAGGATCTATCCATCAAGAAGACATAACAATCATAAATACATATGCACCCAATGTTGGAGCAGCCAGATTTATAAAGCAAACACTATTAGATCTAAAGAATGAGATAGACTCTTATCACCACAATAGCATGGGACCTGAACACCCCACTCTCAACATTGGACAGATCATCTAGCCAAAAAATCAGTAGAGAAACACAAGATCTAAACAACACTTTAGACCAATTGGGACTTGGCAGATATCTACAGAACATTCCATCCAACAACCTCAGAATATTCATTCTTCTCATCAGCACATGGAACATTCTCCAGGATAGACCACATGTTAGGTCACAAAGCAAGTCTCAAAAAATTTTTTAAAATTGGAATTATTCCATGTATTTTTTTCAGATCACAATGGATTAAAATTAGAATTCAATAACAAATGAAACTCTGGAAACTATACACACACATGGAAATTAAACAGCATTCTACTTAATGACATTTGGGTCTAAGAAGAAATTAAATAGGAAATCAAAAAATTTCTTGAAACTAACGAAAATAATAACACATCATACCAAAACCTGTGGGATACTGCAAAAACAGTACTAACAGGGAAATTTATCACATTAAATGCTTACTTCAGAAGAATGGAAAGCTGGAAAATAACCTAACACTTCACCTTAAAGAACTAGAAAAACAAGAACAATCCAAACCCAAAGTTAGTAGATGGAAAAAAATCATTAAGATCAGAGCAGAACTAAATGAAATAGAAACCCCAAAAATGATACAAAAGATCAATGAAACAAAAAGTTGGTTTTTTGAAAAGATAAATAAAATTGACAAACCTTTAGCAAGGCTAACTAAGAAAAGAAGAGGGAAGATCCAAATAAAAATTAGAATTGAAAAAGGTGATATTAAAACTGATACCTCAGAAATACAAGGAATCATTAGAGACTACTATAAACTATATGCCAACAAATTTGAAAATCTGGAGGAAATGGATAAATTTCTGGACACATTATTAATTTCTTATTAATTTCTAATTTAATCTCACTGCTGTTAGAGAACGCACTCTGACTTTAATCCTTTGAAGTGTGTTTAGACTTTTTTAATGGCTTAGCATAGGGCCTATATTGGAATATGTGTCAATTAAGCTAAGTTGTTGAATTGTGTTCTTCAAATGCCTGTCTATGCCCTTACCAATTTTTGTTTTATTGCTCTATCATGTACTTAGGGAGATGAGTTAAATTCTCTAGCTATGAATATGGGTTTGTCTATTTCTCTTTTTAATTCTGGTAATTTTTACTGTATACGTTTTAAAACTGTTAGTAGGTGCATTTGAATTTAAGATTTTTATATCGTCCTGTAGAATTGACCTTTATGTCATTACTAACTCTCCCTCTTTATATCTAATTTTGCCATTATATCCAACTTGTCTGATATTAATATAGCCACTCCAACTGCTTTTTAATTAGTGTTTTCATGATATATCCATCTTTTAGCCTTTTGTTTCTTTTAAATAGCATTAAGTCTGGCGGGTTCAGTTGGTTAGAGTGTAGTGTTATAAAACCAAGGTCAAGTTTTTGGATCACTGTATAGGCCAGCCACCAAAAACAAAAACCAAAACTATTAAAAAATAAAAATAAATAGCATAATAAAAAGAGTTCTTTTTGCATTAAGGACGTTAATCTTTGAGTGTTAAATTTGTTCATAATCAATTGACTTTAACAGGGAAATTTATCACATAAAATGCTTACTTCAGAAGAATGGAAAGCTGGCAAATAAACAACCTAACATTTCCCCTTAAAGAACTAGAAAAACAAGAACAATTTGTGATGTTTTCCTTTGTTTCTTTGTTGAGAAAATTATTTTCTATCTAAATATTAAATAAAATAAATAAATAAAAATAAAAAGTCAGCTCCAAATTTCAACTTGCTAAATACATTCTCAAATGCCTGTTTCTAATAAATTGCTCCATTTGTACACAAGATAGTTTTAGTATGTATTTTCTTAAAAGTGCAAGATATTTTTCTCAGCTCAGTTCTGTTGCCAGATTCTGCTTTTCCCTTTTTCAGTATAGCTGCCAGACTCCTGGTTGTCTAACTGTATTAATAATTCCTTAATTTAAATACAAAAACACATGCACAACCCTCTTCATGAATTTACCCCCAAGAGTTATAAAACGTTTCTCCATTAAAAAGCACATCTCAGCACATCCTGCTGTTCTTGGAGTTGGAATGCTTTCCTCCTCCCCATTCCCTGTCAGTCTCCCATGGACCATAGTACTGAAATTAGCTATTCATTACATGTGAAGGAGCGCTGGCTGGAGTGGAGCCCTGCAGAGAAAGAGTGCTATTTTACATGTCAATTTTGGAACCAAAGCATCTGCTACCTTACTAATACGTATATTTAATGTCTCTGCATAATGTACAGAATTATATGCTGTTCACTGCCTGTTTGTTCTGATATTATGTACTCTCAAGTAGCATTATTCTAAATTATTCTTTTTGAAAAACAAAGGACTTTTTAATAGGACTCTTCCCTGGTGTTGTCTGTAACAGAGGGCATAAATGAACAGCATAAAATATTGAGGACCAAAAAATCAGGACTCAGAGTAAGATAACCAAATATGACAAGTTTTTGACCTGCAATTACTAATGTAATTCACTTTATATTCTATTTTCCTTACTCCTGAATATAGTTTTACATTAGGTTGCCATGAAGTGGGGAATAAAAGCAGCAGAGGTGTTTAGTTTTCAAAAGCTGCTGGTAAATCCAGACTATTGGAATTGTTCTTTTTCTGGAAAATCTGTAAACTTATGTTACAAAGTCATATTTCTAGCATATTTCTAGCATGTCTACCTTTTATCAGCAATTCATTCCGTTATTACATATGTAATTTTTTTCTGTAAATTGTGACAACACATCTCACTGAAAAGCTATCAAAAGGGGGAAAGGAGTAGCTGAATAAGATGTATGAAGAAAGAAATAATATGCTAAGCCAGCTTTAAGTTATGTAGTCCTCAGTATAAATTGTAATTGCTTTTGTTCATTAACCTTCATACTCAGCAGGAAACTGAAATGTTCAATATTTAAGAACTAACCTGAATGGCAATATTATACCAGTCAAATCTAACTGACACTAAATGTACAATGAAGATTTAATGCATGTTAATAGATAAAAGTACCATACTGGCACAACAATCTTGATTGCTTTACTACAATTAGTATTGCTATAATTAATGACAAGTCAATAAATAAGTTTATTCCAGCTTTATAAATCATCCACATTTGTTAGTGAACACTCCCTTCAGTTCTAGGAGACGACTGGTGGATTTTGTTTTTGTATGTAGTCTGATGCTAGACTTCACAGGCTTGTTGGTGTGATGTAGACCAGTAGCCATCTCAGGTGCCCACAGAGAATGACTGGCATTGTACCACTGGCTTTTACTCACAAGTCCAAATAATGAGGCCTAAAAATTTGATGATAAATTTTTAAAAGATTAATCTATTTTCCTCTCAGATGCAGAAGTTTAGATTGTACTACTATCTTTTACAAGCCTCCAGGCAATCCCTTGGCTGCCTAGCAACCCTAGTGCCTCTACTTCCCCTCCTTATGTTACAGTGTCTTTTTTGCTTGGTTTTAGTAAGACTTTACACTGACTAATGTAATAGAGAGTGTGTGCACCTAAGGCAGACCCTCATACTCATGTAGCTTTCACGTCCTCTCAGGTGGAGGGGGTAGGAAGGGCAAGATCGAAGAGTGGTCCTAGGTCAACAGACAAAATACGTGTTAGATGATGGGCAGTAGAAAAATGAGTGCAGGCTGATATAATTAAAATCATCAAGAATACCTCAGGCTGAAAATAATTATAGCCTAGAAAGACAGAGCAAAAAGCATCAAGGTACCACTACTTTCTGGCAATTTATCACAACCGCAATTGCATGTGTCATATATTTATCTTCTCAAGAAGGTATGCTTCAGAGGACTAGGGTCACCCATTTATCCTAGCAAAATGCCTAATATGTAATAATAATGACTCAATAAATATTTGTTGTGAAATTATCAGAGTGTTGGTAAGAACTATCATACAAACCCACGGAAGTAGACAGAAGCTATCACCAGACCAGAAAAGTTGGTAGTGAATAGGGCTTCCATGAATAAGCTACTTCATAGTCTGATGTCAGATCTGCAGCATGTAGAAAGTTTAAATATTTAACGAATATTGTGGCACCTGCCTAGCAAAGATCTTAACAAATAAACTATAACAACAACATGTCTAGGAGGAAAAACTAAGTTAACCTTGAGAAAATATTCCCCAACACTATCAACTAATAAATTTAACACTAAAGTACTCTACTATACTACTGTATTGTTTACTTAAAGCACAGGTCAGCTAATATCCAAGTTGCTAGCAACATCTCATTTCATGATAAATAGTGACTAAAGCTTTTTAAATATAGTAATTAATTGTTCATCTTAGATATCCATTCTTGGCTACAGGCTGGAAAATGACTTTCAATGATGATATCCCTCTTTTAATCAGATTTCAAAAACTAAAAAATAAAACTGAGTTCTTTGTCATCTAAAACAACCACCACAAACCAACAACCATAGAAAATATAATAAATCAGCTTCTTATTTAATCAACCATGATTTTAAAATGAATTCCTTAACAGTTGTTTAGAATATGCACAACTAGGTTTGGAACAGTTATCCTGATTTAAAGCAAAAGCACATCTGTTTATGAGTAAATAAATATAGTCTGAAAGCAATTTGGAACATCTATCAGAAGGAATCAACTGCAAGCTTAATAAGCATTATTTGTATTTCACATAATACTCTATTTGTTCTTTCTAGCCACTGCAGTAATAAAACACACTCAAACTCATTTAGTGTGTACTAAATCCAAGGTACCTACGTAAAACACTGAAAATTCCATTTGGATGGTTCCCAGCCTATATAGCCCAACTTTTTAAAGTATTACTACCATCTGGTTACTAGTCTGTGTTTACCAAAACAGTAGCTGTGCACACATTTCTATAGCAGCTGTGGTCAAAAACTTTAAATCAATCCATTTGGCTAAATGAAAACTCTTCAAGAGAAAAACAAATATAGTATTTTGAATATATACTTAAATTCCATTACTGGTTTTAATATTCCCTAAGGACAAAAGTAGTAAGATTTTAAGTGGTATTTGAGACATTTTTATATTTCCAATCATTTATCAAATGACAGAAGGTCCACAGAAGTCAAGTGAATTGCCCAAGGTCAAACAACTAGCTAGGAGCTGGTCTCCCATCCAGAACATAGATGCCTTCTGGTTTCCAGTACAAGGGTCTTTTCATGAAATTGTTTCATCTGAATAGTGGGGGTCCTAGGAGTTGAATTGTTATGAGAATATAACATTTAATAAATGCAAGTTAAGAGTATTTTAAGTGCATATCATTTTCATAAAATATAATAGCTCATCATAAATTATAAAGCTTAACCTGTATATGTTTCATAACTGTGGTAAACAATTATTTGAAGTTGATACGACAAGCAAACAGAAAGGACATTGTTGGGGGGAGGGGGGCAGGGAGAAGGGAGGGAGGTTTTGGTGATGGGGAGCAATAATCAGCCACAATGTATATCGACAAAATAAAATTTAAAATAAATAAATAAATAAATAAATAAATAAAATAATAACTGTGGTAAAGAACTTACAGCATCCTGTGAAATTTATAAGAATTTTAATCTTACAAACATTTCCCTTTTCTTTATCACATCCTCCCCCTAAACCATCCCATAAAAATTAAGTCTACAAACCAATCCTACTCCTATGGTCAAGAAACTAAACTTATCACTTAGATCCAAAGTTAATTTCTTACCTCCTGCACATATCCTATATATACATACGTTATAACATAACTAAATGCCACATTGCACACTTTCTTGTAAACAGAAAGTATTTTCCTAATTAAAAACTATCAAACTTTTAAATGATCCTTTTCCTCCTAAGAAACAAACCTAACCCCCAAATATAAATTCATATAGAAATTTTCTATGTCTTGCCTAGAGGAGGAAATGAAAGATGGTAAGTCAAATGTACTCTATATAAATCTTTTCTTGTTATAGTACTAGAAATTTCTCTATCAAAACTTCAGAAAAACCCCTTTGGTATCCTCGGTGGAACCCTGGGGCAGCTTGCCGGTTCTTTGGGTCATCCAAACATCATCCTTTGAAGGGATGTGAGGGAGTATCCAGATTAAGGATGTGTTCCCTGGATTTTGGACTTCCCCGCCTCTGAAACTGGAGAAAGCAACTGGGGTTCACAGAAGCTCCGTAGAGACCACACCACCGCCGTGCGATCCAGCAGCCCGGCCCAGTGCTATGGAGCAGAGAGACGTCCAGCAGCGGAGTCAGAAGCTCTGTAGAGACCACACACCCTGTGGGGGGGCCACCGCTGCACGATCCAGCAGGAGGTAGGCCTCACTGCCGCCACCTGGCTCCGTCCCAAGCCTGGCCCAGCACACACAGAGCAGGGAGACGTCCAGCAGGGGAAGGGGAAGCTCCGCAGAGACCAAATGCTCTGCGGTGCTTCCGCGCATCCCAGCAGCCCGGCCCAGAGCCTGCAGAACAAGGAGACGTCCAGCAGGGGAGGTGGAAATTTGGCAGGGACCACAGACATGACCGAGCAGCCCGGCCGAGTCCAAGCTGACCAGAGAGGTGGCTCCCTGGAGAGGCCCAAGACCCGAGGCAATCACACATGCAAGGCACTAGTGGCCAGCTGAGCAGTCACTGAGGTAACCATACCAAAATGGCAACCCCAGCAACATCTTAGTCAGACAATAGTGTCAAACCTGTGGACTGTGAAACCCCCTGCCACAATGAATAAACATGAAAGAAAAGATACCAGAAATACGAAAAATCAAGAAAGTACACGACCAAAGTGTAATGACTCTCAAGCTCTAGATCCTACAGAACAAGAAACCGTTGAAATATCTGACAAGGAATTTCGAGTAATAATTCTAAGGAAACTGAATGAGATACAAGAAAACTCAGCTAGACAACATGATAAAACAAGGAAAAGTATACAAGAACTGAAAGAAAAAATGTACAAGGAAATCAATCCCCTGAAAAAAAAGTAGCAGAGCTTGCCGAACTGAAGAATTCATTCAGCGAAATAAAAAACACAACAGAGAGTTTAACCAGAAGGCTTGCTTAAGTTGAAGAGAGAACCTCTGAACTTGAAGACGGACTGTTTGAAATAACACAGGCAGACAAAAAAAAAAGAAAAAAGAATCAAAGGCATTGAAGAAAATCTGAGAGAGATATCAGACAACCACAAGCACTCAAATATCCAAGTCATGGGTATTCCAGAAGGGAAGGAAAAAGGAGATTGCATTGAAAACATATTCAATGAAATAGTGGCAGAAAACTTCCCAGGTATAGGAAAAATCACAGATCTTCAGATACAAGAAGCTCAAAGATCCCCAAAGGTATTCAACCCAAAAAGGTCTTCACCAAGACATGTTATAGTCAAATTGGCAAAACTCAAAGACAAAGAGAGAATCTTAAAAGCTGCAAGAGAGAAGCGTCAAATCACCTATAAGGGAGCCCCAATAAGGCTAACATCAGACTTTTCATCACGAACTCGAAAAGACTGAAAGGAATGGGATGATATATTCAAAATACTAAAAGACAGAGATTGCCAGCCAAGAATATTCTACTCAGCAAGGCTATCCTTCTGAAATGAAGGGCAAATAGTATATTTCTCGAACAAACAAAAACTGCAGGAGTTCACCACCACATGACCACCCTTACAAGAAATTCTCAAGGGAGTACTGGGATTAGTTCCTGAAAAATAACTACCACTGCCATAAAAACCCAAGAAAAATCAATACCCACTAGTATAATAAAAATGGCATTCATGAAGAGAAAACAAACAAACAAAAAGGCTATCTACAACCTAAGGAACCAGCAAATACAGAAAACAGTAAATCAGAAAGAAAGGAACAAAAGACACCTAAGACAACCAAACAATAATCAATAAAATGCTAGGAATAAATCAACACTTTTCAATAACAACTCTCAATGTAAAAGGCTTAAAGTCCCCAATCAAAAGACACAGACTGGCTGACTGGATTAAAAAGGAGGACCAACTATATCCTGCCTTCAAGAGACCCACCTCATCCATAAAGACTCACACAGACTAAGAGTGAAAGGATGGAAAAAGATTTACCATGCAAACAGAAAAGAAAAACGAGCTGGAGTAGCTATTCTTATATCTGACAAAATAGACTTTAAACTAAAAACCATAAAAAGAGACAATGAGGGACACTACATAATGATAAAAGGACTGATCCATCAAGAAGACTTAACAATCATAAATACGTACACACCCAATGTTGGAGCAGCCAGATTTATAAAACAAACTCTATTAGACCTAAAGAAGGAAATAGACACTAATACCATAATAGCAGGGGACCTGAACACCCCACTGTCAATTTAGACAGATCATCTAGCCAAAGAATCAGCAGAGAAACACAAGATCTAAATAATACTCTAGACCAGTTGGACTTGGCAGATATCTACAGAACATTCCATCCAACAACCTCAGAATATTCACTCTTCTCATCAGCACATGGATCATTCTCCAGGATAGATTACATATTAGGTCACAAATCAAGTCTCAATAAATTCAAAAAATTGGAATTATCCCATGTATTTTCTCAGACCACAATGGATTAAAATTAGAAATCAATAACAAATGAAATTCTGGAAACCATACAAACACATGGAAATTAAACAGCATTCTACTTAATGACATATGGGTCCAAGAAGAAATCAAGCAGGAAATCAAAAAATTTATTGAAAATAATGAAAATAATGATACATCATACCAAAACCTGTGGGATACAGCAAAAGCAGTACTAAGGGGGAAATTTATCGCATTAAATGCTCACTTCAGAAGAATGGAAAGATGGCAAGTGAACAACCTAACATTTCACCTTAAAGAACTAGAAAAACAAGAATAATCCAAGCCTAAAGTTAACAGACGGAAAGAAATCATTAAGATCAGAGCAGAACTGAGTGAAACTGAAACCCAAAAAACAATACAAAAGATCAATGAATCAAAAAGTTGGTTTTTTGAAAAGATAAATAAAATTGACAAACCATTAGCATGGCTAACAAAAAAAAGAAGAGAGAAGATTCAAATAACAAAAATTAGAAATGAAAAAAGTGATATTATAACTGATTCATCTGAAATACAAGGAATCATTCAAGACTACTATAAAAAACTATATGCCAACAAATTTGAAAATCTGGAGGATATGGATAAATTTCTGGACACACACAAGCTCCTGAAACTGAGCCATGAAGACATAGAAAATTTGAACAGACCAATAACAATAAAGGAGATTGAAGCTGTTATCAGAAGGCTCCCAACAAAGAAAAGCCCAGGACCAGATGGATTCACAGCAGAATTTTACCAAACATTCAAAGAGGAATTGACACCGATTCTTTACAAACTATTCCAAAAGATTGAAACGGACGCCAATCTCCCAAACTCATTCTATGAAGCAAACATCATCCTGATACCAAAACCAGGTAAAGATATAACCAAAAAAGAAAACTACAGGCTGAAATCCTTGATGAATATAGATGCAAAAATCCTCACTAAAATACTAGCAAACAGAATACAGCAACACATACGTAAAATTATTCATCACGATCAAGTGGGATTCATTCCAGGCATGCAAGGTTGGTTCAACATACACAAATCAATAAATGTGATACACCATATTAATAAACTCAAACACAAGGACCATATGATCATCCCTATAGATGCTGAAAAAGCATTTGAAAAAATTCAGCACTCATTCATGACAAAGACCCTCTATAAGTTAGGTATAGATGGAAAGTATCTCAACGTAATTAAAGCCATATATGATAAAACCACTGCCAATATCATCCTGAATGGGGAAAAGCTGAAAGCTTTTCCTTTAAGAACAGGAACTAGACAAGGATGCCCACTCTCACCCCTCCTATTAAACATAGTGTTGGAAGTACTAGCCAGAGCAATCAAAGAGAAGGAAATAAAGGGCATCCAGATTGGAAAAGATGAAGTCAATTTGTCCCTGTTTGCAAATGACATGATCCTATATATCGAACAGTCTAAAGCTTGTACAAAAAAAAAATCTTCAAGTTGATAAATGATTTCAGCAAAGTAGCAGGATACAAAATCAACACACAAAATTCAGTAGCATTTCTATTCTCCAATAGTGAACATGCAGAAAGGGAAATCAAGAAAGCTTGCCCATTTACAATAGCCACCAAAAAAATAAAACACTTAAGGAATTGAGTTAACCAAGGAGGTGAAAAATCTCTATAATGAGAACTACAAACCACTGCTGAGAGAAATTAGAGAGGACACAAGAGGGAAAGATATCCCATGCTCTTGGATTGGAAGAATCAACATAGTGAAAATGTCCATAGTACCCAAAGTGATATACAAATTCGATGCAATCCCCATCAAAATTCCAATGACATTTTTCTCAGAAATGGAAAGAACTATCCAGACATTTATATGGAATAACAAAAGACCACGCATAGCCAAAGCAATGCTGAGCAAATAAAATAAAGCTGGAGGCATAACACTACCTGACTTTAAACTATACTACAAAGCTATAATAACCAAAGCAGTATGGTCCTGGCACAGAAACAAACACACTGATCAATGGAATAGAATAGAGAATCCAGAAATCAACCCACACGCCTAGAGCCATCTGATCTTTGACAAAGGCACCAAGCCTATACACTGGGGAAGAGACTGCCTCTTCAGCAAACGGTGCTGGGAGAACTGGATATCCATATGCAGAAGAATGAAACTAGACCCATACCTTTCACCATACACTAAAGTCAACTCAAAATGGATTAAAGAATTAAATATACACCCTGAAACAATAAAACTTCTTAAAGAAAACATAGGAGAAACTCTTCAGGAAATAGGACTGGACACAGACTTCATGAATATGACCCAAAAAGCATGGGCAACCAAAGGAAAAATAAACAAATGGGATTATATCAAACTAAAAAGCTTCTGCGCAGCAAAAGAAACAATGAACAGAGTTAAAAGACAACCAATAGAGTGGGAGAAAATATTTGCAAAATATACATCTGACAAAGGATTAATATCCAGAATATAAAAGGAACTCAAACAACTTTACAAGAAAAAAACAAGCAACCCAATTGAAAAATGGGTGAAAGAGCTAGATAGGCATTTCTCTAAGGAAGATATACAAATGGCCAACAGACATATGAAAAAATGCTCAACATCACTCAGCATTCGAGAAATGCAAATCAAAACCACACTGAGATACCATCTCACCCCAGTTAGGATGGCTAAAATCCAAAAGACTCTGAACGATAAATTCTGGCGAAGTTGCGGAGGAAAAGGAACTTTCATACATTGTTGGTGGGACTGTAAAATGGTGCAGGCTCTATGGAAAATGGTATGGAGGTTCCTCCAACAATTGCAGATAGATCTACCATATGACCCAGCTATCCCACTGCTGGGATTATACCCAGAGGAATGGAAATCATCAAGTCGAAGGTATACCTGTTCCCCAATATTTATCGCAGCACACTTTACAACAGCAAAGAGTTGGAACCAGCACAAATGTCCGTCATCGGATGAGTAGATACGGAAAATGTGGTATATCTACACAATGGAATACTACTCAGGTATAAAAAAGAATGAAGTACTGCCATTTGCAATAACATGGATGGACCTAGAGAGTATTATATTAAGTGAAACAAGTCAGGCACAGAAAGAGAAATAGCACATGTTCTCACTTATTGGTGGTAGCTAAAAATAAATAAATAAATACACACACACACACACACACACACACACACACAAAACCGGGGGGGGGGGGGGGGGAGACACATAACCATTGCAATTCCCTGAAGTTGATACAACAAGCTTACAGAAAGGACACTGCTTGGAGGGAGGGGGAGGGAGAGGGAAGGAGGGGGTATTGAGGTTTCGGTAATGGGCCACACTAATCAACCACATTGTATAACGACAAAATAAAATAAAATAAAATAAATAAAAACAAACAAACAAAAAACTTCAGAACAACAGATTTTCCAGACATAATGGGGAATAGCTTGTGTTAACAAGCCACTATCCCTGCATAAACAAAAATAAATTCAGTTTTCTTTCTTTCTTCCTTTCTCATGATTTCTAGAAAGAAAAAATAAACTAACCACCCACCAAAACAAAATATGTGTTCCACCCTTCTACGCTGAGTACTAAACTTCAAGGGAAATAACTGGACATTAAATTATTTGTGGGGGAAGGGTACATAAGGGGTGGTTTGTATTTACAGGTAGAATGCTTTTTGCTTTGTTGGCTTCCTGTTTCCTGGTAATTTATTTTGGAATATAAGAACCCAGTGAGAAACCCAAACTCAAAACTTTTTATCTACTTCCTACATCATATCCAGGAAGAGAAAAGTCAATGTAAGTAGACAACATCTACTACAAATTGGGGGTAAGTTAACATCACAATTATTGAGACAAATGAACAAGGGACACCACTATCTCATAGGTGCCTCACAACAAACAGCCTTGAATTGTTAATAGAGCAGCACAAGAAGTATTATTTCCATTTGACATAAAGAAATTCATGGGGGTTATATGACACATCAGAGTCCAAGACTATTAAGCCAGCTATGACGCTGTGATGAAAACCCAAACCTTCGGTGGTACAGGAGTCACTCCACAACACTGCCTCAGTTCATTTCACTAGTATCAATTAATATGCAGCAATAATTATACAAAGCTACCTACAATACTTCACTCTGCTTGCCTATGGTTTTTGGTCTTCCTTTCTCTCCTCCTCTTAGCACTAAGAATTTTGTGGCTCAGCTTCCAAGCTGACTCCTATAATTCATTTTGCACAGGTGGTCAGGATTCCATTTAACCCCTTGTGTACACACAATTCGTTCTAAATTCAAACCAAGCACAGGCCAAGTTTAATTTAATGTTTTAGAGAAGAGGGAATCAAAACTGTTTTGAAATTGTCTGTGAAAAACAGCCAGTTATATGAGAACAAACAGCAGCTTGTTCCTATTAGTCCTTTGTTTGACAAGTCTGGGCTGGCTGGAAAGGTCATTTATGCCTCAAAGCATCAAATTAACATTTAGACATGAATTTAAAAAATGACTATTTGCTTCTACTCTGTGAATGGCTAATGTAGTTCACAAAAAAGAGAAAGAAGAAAAACTCACTACAGTCTTAGCCAAAGCCAAGTCCCCCAAAAGACCAAAAAACAATAATGAAAACAGAAAAGAAAAAAAAAAAAGCTTTCCTCAGGCAAACTGAGCATTGATTTTTGTCCATGTCAACACATGCTAACTATGTCTTAATTAAGCCTCATTCTTTAACAGAAGAATTAAGAGAGTAACTAAGTAGTCAAACTTTTAACCAGTAGTGTGGGGAAAGTGAGGAGAATCACAATTTAATTACCATAAGATGACTTATTGGCACAACATAAAGACCATTAAATAAGAAGGCTCTTTCCTCTCGTCTGTAATTCTTCTGCCCCAACTATAGTAATGTTTGTGTAGAATAAACTACCAATTTATTTAGTACTGTGTTGGTAAAAACACAACTTTTTTTCCTTAAGTTCCTATTTATTTTCCCAACACGAGTCTACATTCTTATATATCTGAAATATAAGCCACCATTACTAACTTCACCCTGCCACTCTATAAATATTAATTCAAGATTAGAAAATACTTTTATTTCATTGGAAATGATCAAGGCATCTGAAGTCTGAAATTCACCATACAGTCTCAGAAAGGTCTTTCATTTTCATTATAGCTCTTTTTTGTTGGGGGGGCGGGGGGCCCTGAAACAAGTCAATACATTTAAGAAGGCTCAGATCGTAGAAAATATGTCCTCTGACCACAAAAACAGAAGGAAATTTAGAAAATTCACGAATGTGTGGAAATTAAACAACACTCTCCTAAATAAACAATGGGTAAAAAGAAAAATCACCGGGAAATTAGAGACTACCTGCAGAAAAATACCAAAGCCCAACATATCAAAATGTATAGGATACAGAGCTCATGTAATGCTTAGAGGAAAATTCATACTTGTGAACATGTACATTAAAAATAAGAAAAATCTCAAATCAGTAAACTTCTACCTTAAGAAAACAGAAAAATAAAAGCTAACTAAACCAAAAGCAAATATAAGTAGGAAATAACAAAGATTACAAAGAAATATATGAAATGGGGAATTAGAAAACAATAGGGAAAATCAACAAAACCCAAAGTTGATTCTCTAAAAAGTTGAACAAAATTTGCAAACCTTTATCTAGATTGACCAAGAAAAAAACAGAGAAGATTGAAATTACTAAAATCAGAAACAAAGCAGGGGCTTATTGTATTGTCATTATGGTTGTTTGTGGAAGATTTAGTTTCTTTCACTTTTTCATTTACATTTGTGTTCTACCAGTGGGTTTTGTTCTTTCTTATGTATTCATGGTAGCAATTATCATTTTTCAACTTCCAAATGCAGGACTTCCTTGAGGATTTCTTTTTTCTTTAATTAATTTTTTTTTTTTTTTTAACATTCTAAGATGTTGCAGAACAGTTGGGGGAGGGGGAGAGCAGAAGGGGAAAGGAAAGGAAATAGGGTGGGAGGAAGGAAGGAGGTGGGGACTGGTGGAGGCCCATGGCACCCCCCTCATTCCAGCAAGGAAGAACAAGGGGTTCCAGCAGTGGCTCAGTGGTCATCACTGGACTGGTTGTAGATGTTGGGACGGGGGGAGGGGGGTATGGCTGACGCCCTCAGCAATCCCCACTTCCTGGCTTGGGACCCCAAGGGGCTTCCAGTCCTTCTAGGTTTTATAGGTGTTCTTTGGTGGTGTTAGACCTTTACTAGTTGATATCAAACTTGTCTCTGATCTGTGCGTATTTTGTTTTTTCTTTCAGTTCTGTGTTGGATTATTTGCTGTTCCCACTACTTAAACTCTGCACTGGAACTAATTTGTTGTCCTTTGCTTACTTCTAAAATGGAAGAACTTCCTGTGGGGTCCAGCACTTGAGCCCTGTAGTTGAGGTAAATTGCTGCTTTACTGCTGATTCCCTGGGGAAGGCTTTTTGTGCAGCTCAGGTTTTAATTGTTCACCTTCATCTTTGTAGTGAATTCAATTTTGTGCCCCCAAGACTCATTGAAGCTTGAATTGTGTCCCCCAAGTTTTATGTATTAGAAACTTAGCCCCAACTGTGACTGTTAAGAAGGTGGGAAATCCTATTATGGTAATTAAAGGAGGAGCCTTGAAGAGGTGATTGGATTGTAGGACCATGCAGTAGTGAATAGATTAAAAATGGTGGTCAGGGGCATGGTTCTGAGGGCTTTAAAAGAGGAAAGTCTGTCTCTCTCTCTGCTCCCTCTGCTTCCACCATTTTGCAATGTGAGACCCCTGAATCACTTTTGCCACCACCAGATGGACTTTGGACTTCCCAGTCTCAGAAACTGTAAGCAATAAGTGTCGTTTTTCTTTATAAATCACCCAGTTTCAGATTTCTGTTATAGCAACACAAAAAGAACTAATACAACCTTCTATGTACTTCCAGGTCTTGTGAGGTCCAGTACACCTGGGTTGTGTGGAAACTTGAGTCTTTGAGCAAACTGCACCTGCTGCAGTTCTATATTCCTGACCAGCTTCCACTAAGTGCTGATTGGGGGGCAGATCAGCTGTCCATGCTGTGCCCGTCTCCCTCACCGCCCATACTCCAAACACTTCCCATGGGGCAGGCCATGCACCAATCCCTTGCGATGACTCACAGGCCTCTGAGGGGCTCCTGGCTCCCATGTGGGTCCATGAGAACCCTGTTAGTGGTCCTGCTGCCCTGGGGGTCACCAAGGCCCTCTTCTCCCCTGCCACCTCCAAGCAACCTCATGTGAAGGGCACAGCTGCAGCTTTTGCCAGCTCCTGCTCAGTGTGCTCACCAGTTCAAACCTTGAAGCAGCTGGGGCTTGAAATGATGGGAGTGGTTCTTTCTTTCTCTCATTGTGGCTTCTCCTGCCTTCATGTACTCCATAGGGCTCTCTTCCTCTTCCCCTGAGCTCTAGTGGCCCCCGCTTGGTTATCATTGCTTTTAATAGTTGTAAGTTGCCTTGAGGATTCTTGTAGGGATGGTCATGTGGTGGTGAACTCTTGCAGTTTTTGTCTGTCTGGAAAATACTGTTTTTCCCTTGTTTCTGAAGAATAGCCTTACTGGGTAAGGTATTCTTGGCTGGCAGGTTTTTTCTTTCAGTATTTTGAATATATCACCCCATTTTCTTCTGTCCTGTAGTTTCTGTTGAGAAATTTGCTGTTGGTCTAACAGGGGCTCCCTGATAGATGACTTGATGATTTTCTCTTGCTTCTTTGAAGATTCTGTCTCTCAGTTTTGCCAGTTTGACTATAATGTGTCCTGGAGAGGATCTTTTTGGGTTGAATCTGTTTGGAGATCTTTGAGCCTCCTGGATTTGAAAGTCTATGTCTCTCCCTATATCTGGGAAGTTTTCCATTATATTTCGCTGAATAGGATTTCCATGCCTTTTCATTTCTCCTCTCCTTCTGAAATACCCATGACTCGAATGTTTGTGCTCTTAAGGTTGTCTGCTAGCTCTCTTAGATTTTTTTCATTTTTTGAAATTCTTTTTTACTTTTTTTTTGTCCACCTGAGTTATTTCAAAAAGTCTATCTTCAAGATCAGAAATTCTTTCTTCTACTTGTTCTAGCATGCTGCTTAAGCTATCAGTCATGTTTTTTGTTTTGTTGAGTAACTCTTTCAGTTCCATGAGTTCTGCTACATTCTTTTTAAAGATATTAATCTCTTTGTAAATTTCCTCCTTTATATCCTGGATTTTTTCCCCCTCATTTCATTATGTTGTCTGAGTCTTCTCATATCTCAATGAATTTCCTTAAGATTGTTGCTTGGAGTTCCTTTTCAGTCATTTCAAGGGCTTACTGTTCTATAGGGTCTGGTATTTGAGAATTACTGTATTCTTTTGGTAGTGTCATATTTTCTTAGATTTTTGTATTTCTACTATCTCTATGTTGATGTCTGGTCATCTAGAAAAGCAGGTGCTTCTTCTATTACTCAGAGTGGGCTTTGAGGAAAGAGTCATCCTCTTCATTTTCTGGTCTGCACTGGTGACTCTCCTTGTGCCAGTGTAGTTGAGTGTCTGGTGGGCTGCCTGCACAGTGGCTGTGCCTACTTCTGTGGTGTCGAGCAACTTTTGCAGCAGCTTTGGCTGTGGCAGTGGCTGTGCTGAGCCACCCACATGGAAGTGGTGTTTTCAGCATGCCCCTTGCCTGCTTCCAGGCAGGAGATGCTGCCCTTGGCTCCAACCTAGGACCCTAGGAGTACTCTGTTTCTTGCCTGCTTCTGGTCAGAAGGGGGCCATAAGAGCTCATTTTTTATAGATGTATATTGGGAATACCACAAAGACCTTCTATAATATAATGGGAAATATAAGATTTAGTAGGATTTAATAAGATTTAAGATTAATATAAGATAATATAAATATCATAAGAAATAAAATTTGAGAATCTTTCTAATTCCCTAAAATATTATCAAAAATTTTGAGAAAAATTTTGAAATGAGGAAAACTGTAAAACATCACTATCAACTCCAAAATGCAATATTATCTTTATATACTTATCTCCTCTAGAAGGGTTCTATGATGTCATGATGTTTTCATAAAATCGTCTCAATGCTGCTATTTCCTCAAACCACTTCCAATCTCTCCTCATCTCACTGCTTAACCCCTTGCAATCTGGCTTCCATTCCAAACATCCCATGGTCAGGGTTCTCTCCAGATTAGTCAATGATCTCATTAATGCAACATACAAAGGCCTCCTTTCAAGTCTCATCATCCTTGACCTCGCCACAGCATCTAATCTTACCTTACACCATAAAACCCTTTCACTTGGCTTCTACAACAATGCTCTGGCATGAATCTCCATCAGCCTCTCAAAATACCTTTTCCCAGTATCTTTCACTTATCATTCATGAATATAAATGATTTGGAAGTCTGAATTTCCTGTGTGCAGATCTGCCCCACTGCACAAATCTTGGGAATGCCATTCCCACAAAAAGACAGTGTGACTAGTACCCACTGGAGCTGAGAAATGCAGTGGCCCTGTCCTTGGATTGTCCCTAGGCCTTAACACAGGTAAGGGTTCCTCTTCCCAGATAATAGCCTCCATTCCCACAACTTCTAGCACAACACAACACACACACACACTCAAACACACTCAAATCTGCATCTTCATCCCTATTTTCTTCTAATCACCTCTCTTCTCTGATCAAATGTTTGCTGGCTATCTCTATATGGACAATACATACTTATATTCACTAGTACCTCACTGTAACACCTTACACTTGATATGCACATAGCTTAAGTTATCTCCTGCCAAATCTGCACCACTTCCAGGCCAAGTCAAACTCCTTCATTTCTCTCATGTTGGCCACAGTAGATCTTGCCAGGACTTCCCCTAAATTTTCTCTCTTACCTATTGCCTCTTCTTCATTCCCAATGTCCTTCTCTGAATCAGGCCTCACATCTCACTTTAAATAGATGGATGGACTTTACCCTGCCATCTTGCAATTCAAATCAACCATTGTCACTAAAACACAGGTAGGAGTACAGCATTTCCCTATGCTAAGACTAATGTTATATGTTCTGCCAGAATTGAGACTATGCTGTAGGAAAATTGAGAGCCTCAGGATTCTTGCCTCATCTTTCTCACACCCTCCTTCTTTATATTTTCTACCTCAAGCTCCAGCCCTACTCCATTTTATATATGGGGTCACTGTTTATAATAAATCTAGAAAACTCAAATTTTTTCCTTGATTGAATCCCCCCCATAAAGAATAAATGGTCATGTAAAACAGGTCAACACAGATACATATTATTAATTAACTACATGTCAACATCCATATTTCCAATTAAAATCAGTACTGATTAATTCAACTGTTTTATTTCTAGATTTTTTTAAGTAAATTTTAATACAAAAGCAAGATAATCATTCTACCCGATTAAGGCAAGAAGCACATCATCCATCACTCTCTGTAACAAATCCTACCCCCTTTAGGCAAGAACAGCACTCTGTGCAAAGTAGGACCTCAATAAATGTCTCAGAAACTGAATCTCAAATGAGTGGCAACACTTAACTGTCCCTCCTACACACAAACAGGGGTTTTGTTTTTAACTGAGGTTTCCCTGCCATTTCAAAACATAAAAAGATAAAGATGTAATGGACCCAAATGATCGAAGTAAATTTTTCTCTAAATCACTAAGAATTTGTTTTATAACAGTGGCAATGGGCCTGTAGTAAATCATTCACAGTATTTCGTATTCCCTTCCTCATGACTAAGAGTAACACAGTTGGCCAAGGAAAGGGGCATAGGCCACAGGCCTTAAATAGTACAAAGCTACCCAGAAAGCAAACATGTGAAGACCGTCATTGAGAGCAGACCAGGAAAAGTAAAAAATAAAAAACAACAAAAATCTGAAAGCTGGAGCAAATATAAGTAGAAATTATTATAACATAAAGATATCTAATGAAATGTGCCCATGTTCTCCATCCCTTCAAATATTTCTGGCATCCCTATAATTTTTTTTAAATAAAATAGTCTAAGAGAACCACCAAATTGGCTTTTAAAACTCAGGAAAATTACTAGAGCACTGACTTCAGTTAGGAGAACCTAACCAGGCCAAGCAATTTACAGTAACATTCATACTAGTGTCTTACTACTTTTTGCAAAAAAGACTTGACATTCCTTAACAGTTTAGTCAAAACAAATGATTTTCTTTCCAGAAACGAAAAGATTAAGAAAGTTCTGTATAACTTAGAGCTCTCTTAGATACTGCCCACTGTAGACATAAAGTGCTCTGTGATACTCTCTGCAGATAATGTTGAAATCTAGCAGGCTTCTACCTAACTCTGTCCAGGAGCCATAGTCAAGATATACAGGAACTAAGGAAGCCATCTTCAGTGGCTGGAAAAAGGATTCACAATATGGAAGTAGTAGTATGTACAATAAAATCCCATCTTTATAAATTGGGTCAGAAAGAATCATTTTAAATATAAGAAGTTTGAAGACAGTTGTTTGATTACAATAAAAAATAAACATATACACTAGAATATACATAAAAACCAAAAACTTTACAAATATAGATGGTTTAATCATTTTGCAACCATTACAGTAAAAATTAGTTCAGGCATGAATCATCAATAGATACCAAGTCTAGGGGGAAATTTTGATGAAGGGTAGAATATTTTCACAGTCATAAAATGCCTCCCCTAGACTGCTTATAAGTTCCAAGAGAAAAAATAATAGCTACATAGTGAAGAAATTGGAAAAACACTTTGACTGTATGTGGTACTCATACTACTAACACCTATGGGCAAATGGATTTCATGTGCCGCCAGATGTGATACCCTAAAAAGGATACATTATTTATGTAGTATTCGGGCTGGAAATACATAAACTGAATCTAATCATGAGAAAACATCAGAAAAATCCCAAATAAGGAATGTTCCATTCAAAAAAGGTAGAGACTCTATTCTTTAAAACAACAATTGTCATAAAAGATAAAGTCTATGGAAATATCACAGAGTAAAGGACGCTAAAGGGATATTGAGAACTAAATGCAACAACTGATCTAAACTGAATCCTGTCACTTTGAAGGACAAAAAAAAAAATCCTATAAAGATTATTATTGGATCAACTGACAAAACTGGAATATGGACAGTGGATTAGTTAAAACTTCTTAGCAATGTTAAATTTACTAAAGATAACAGCTGTACTGTCTCTGCTGTGGTTTTGTAAGAGAATAATCCCTACAGAACTCCCTGCCAGATGGTTCAGAAAAAATTATTGCTTTTGTATGTAAGTGTGTATGTAGACACATGTATGCACGTGTGAACACACTCATGGAAAGAGAGATATAAAGTAATAAAGCAAATGGGGTAAAGTGTTAATAAGTAAATGGAGGTAAAAAGTTTATAGGTATTCTTTGTATTATTATTCTCCCAACTTCTGCAAGTTTGAAATTAATACCAAGAAAATTTTTCTTTAGTGTAGAAGGTTTATATGCATCACCTCAATATTTTGCCACTTAATTTGGTAAATATAGTGTTTGTATTTAAGTAGTATTGTGAAAATAAGACTTCAATTATCATCTTACAACCTTGCAAATCACACAATGGCCTAAACTGCCTCACTGTGTCAGAGAAGGGTTTAACTGTGTCAAAGATTTTAAAAGCAGCCTCCAGGCTTCCATAGCTGAGTATAAAAGTGCAGATCCTCCTTCTACAAGGCATTAATTGTATAGTAAGAAAATAAGAGGAAAAAAAGAGCATCCTGCTTGCTTGCATCTCCCCACTGCTTAAGACCTCTAGTTATCTGCCCATTTCTTACTACACAGAAGGTAAAGTTCAAATTCCCCAGCTTGGCATACAAGACCCTTCACAATAGGGTAGCTTACCTCTTCAGATTTATCTGCTGCCACCATGCTCACATACACACACCCTCAACATTCCACTCATGCTGATCCCTTTTATAAGCTCCATGCCTTTGCACATTCTGTTCTCGCCTAAAATGTCCTTCTCAGATGACCTTCTCTTCCCGGTGAGCCCTTTCTCATGCTTCCTGATTAAGCTTAAATGCCACTGCCTCTTTGAAGCCTTTTCCTGACTTCCCTGAAAAAGTTACTCTTACGCCTTAAACTCTGCTCCCAAAGAATTGTGTCCCTTTCTCCAGGCTGAATAGAGATTTCTCTCTTTCCGTGAGTTACTCCACAACTAGAACCTAAGGTCTCTCAGACCAGGGATGCAGTCTAGAACCAGTGTCTTCAGCAGTGAACACTGCTTCATAAACACTGACTAGATGACTAAATTAACTTCTCTAACTGGCACTGGTTCAGCAGTAAAAACATTTAACTCCTGAAACACTCATTTTGTGTCAGATACTAGTGTAAGTGGTTTACAAATACCGACTTACCCCTCACAACAATCCTAAGAGGAAGGTGTGCCACTGCTATATTTTGTCAACTCTATGAATGTGCACTTTTTTTCTCCATTTGAACCTCTCTGAAACTGGAATGTATCTTATATTGTGACGTACCAGAGTTAAATGGACAATACTTTTTTTCTTTCCCAGTGGTACATAAAGTAATAGTGCATCATACAATCAAAGGTTTTAGTTTTGATCAAATACAGTATTATTCTCAAATATTCCCTTATATTTACAAATGAGGAAACTGAGGCACAAAAGGGAGTTTAATTAATTTGCTAAAAGTTACACAGAATAGCCAAGATTCAATCCTAGCCAAACTGGCTCCAGAACCCACACTCTTAAACCATATTATACTATCTCTCCAACAAGGGTGATCCGCTAGCATGGATGGGCCATTGGCATCACAGCTGGGGCTGTCCAAAGATGAAGTTTGTTCTTTGAGGTTTGCAGGATCCTGAGAAAGAGCTGTGATGAAGTCCAGGACTAGAAGCAGTGAACTAAAATGGACCTTGAAGTGCCTGAGGAAAAAGCCAGGATCCTCTGTTAGCATCTGCTTTCTGGAGGCAAGGCCTGGGTCGAGTCTAACCCCCACCTGACATTCTCTAGTCTTTATTTTCTCCCTTATGTTTGCCCAATAAATACAATTATAATTCTCTCAGAGTTAGTGATTCCTCAAAATGACCTATCAAGCCCTCTGCCTTATATCTTAATCCCTGTAATATCATCTCTGGTAGTAGTTATCCAACTCAGCTAGATACTTAAGAACACTTAAGCAGTTCCTTTTATTTTTAGAAAGATGGAAAAAGATACTCCTTATATTTAAAGTCCATCTCCTTCTAACTTCTACTCAGAGCCTGCACAGCAAGTTTTAATTCTTCCTCATAACAGTCCTTGTCCTTCTTTAAGAACTGTACTCTTGAGATAGCAACACATAGGCACCCTACTGCTTCAAAAACCGGCCATGAAAGGAAGTGATGGAGGTAAAAAGGGCTGGCAGTAACAAAAGCATGAGCAAAATGCTAAGGAACAGAGAGGAGGAAGAGCTCACTTGCCAGGGAGGAAGAGGAAATAAAGGTTTACAGAGGAGGTGGCTTTGGTGGATAAAATGTTGTCAGCCAGAGTCAAAATTCAGTATTACATTGGGAGAAAATTTTTTAATGAAAACAAAAAGCTGAACTTTTAAACATATGAAATCTTCTTGGTTTCCAACATTCTTGCTTTCATTTTATGATTCCCGGCAGAAGGCTCATTGGTTTGTACAATTTGTGCAGTGCCGAATGCATAGATAACCATCCTACTGACAGTGGAAAGTAGGGTGGAATAAACAAAGTGAAACTTACCATCTGGGTGATGCCATCTGACTTGCAGCAATATCACTTGCTCAAGATTCTACTTGTAGTCTTCACTAACAAAAGGTTGCCTCAGTAACTTCATTTTTGTTCAGCTAAGGTAAGAAACTAGCACAAATTCAACCTTTGTAACTACTTCTTAATAATCGGTAACCAAATCAGATTATTCCAAGGCTCACCTTCATTCACACGCCCCACCCCTACTCCCCAGCAGCTTCCACTGCAATTTAGCCCAGTATATATAACATGGATTATGCCTAATGAAATGCCTCAACTCACTGTGAGACCAGAAAAAAAGCTATGTATTTTGGTAAAAATACTAAAAACTTCTATATGGAGAACATTTTAAAACCTTATTATAAGTGATCTTTCTTCCCATCTGATGTTAAATGAGTGACTAATAAGCACTGGTTTAGGAGCAAGTGAAATTTCAACATTACTGTTAATACTTTCGGATACACTGTGAGAAGTTAGGGCACTAGTATCATTTTGTAGGTCTTTAACATGACTATAACTTAATCTTATACTATCAGACAATTTGCTTCTCTTTAAACCATGTGTTAGCTTCTTTGTACAGTCAATTTCTAGGTTCTTTATCAATTAGTTCACTGTGATGCCTTCCAAGCAAAGATAAAAATTCCTATTGCAAATTAAAAATTTTGGTGCTCCTATAATAACCATAAAAATATCTGAATAAACTTTACAGTAAGTACTTTCTAATATATCTGACATTCACAACAATATTGTGATACGAGGAGTCTTCAAAAAGTTCATGGAAAGATTTATCTTATCTTTTAATTCTACTTTTCTATGAACTATTTCAAGTATCCTTGTATGATACTTATTTTATAAGTGAAAGAACTTAAGTTCAAAGACTTCAAGTGGTTAGCCCAAGTCCATATTGCTAGTAAGGGGTAGAGTTGGATCTCAACCCAGATCTTCTGATTGCAGTTTCTAAGATCTTTCTATTAATAAAACCATGACAACTTCTAACCCAATTGCACACCTAACTCCAGCCCAGATCAACTCCATTACCTGTTGCATATCCTCTTCTTTAATTAACGCACCCAGAGGGCAATGGCCACATACTGTCATTGTCCTATAGGGCAAATCCCTTGGGACAGATAAGGTTTTCAGAGAGGCTTGCATTGTGTGGACAGGAAATGATTTTCTAGACCAGCACAATCTAATAGAACCTTCTACAATGATGAAAATGTCCTACACCTGAGCTGTTCAATACATTAGCCACTAGCCATGTGCTATTATTGAGCACTAGAAATGCATAACTAAGGAACTGAACTTTTTTTGTTGTTTTGTCTTTTTGTGACCGGCCGTACCGCACTCAGCCAGTGAGCACACCAGCCGTCCTTATATAGGATCCGAACTCACAGCGGGAGCACTGCTGCGCTCCCAGTGCCACACTCTCCCGAGTACGCCACAGGGTCGGACCCGGAACTGAACTTTTAATGTTACTTAATTTTAATTAATTTAAATTTAAACAACCACATGTGGCTAGTGGCTACCTTACTAAGCAGTGCAGTTCTAGACCTTGAAGATTGGAAGCAGAGCTTAAGATCTAAATGTTGTAGTCTTGAACACAAATGAAAAAGAAAATCAACTTAACAGTCAGTCTAGAGCAAAACACCATTCTCTCAGTGGTTCATGAGAACTGGAAAGGATGTGATAGCATCAACAGTAACACAACCAGCAAGATAAAGGTGCGATTATCTTTCAATCTTTGTAAACCTCTCTGGTCAGTCAAATCCACTGAGTGACTGCAGACACTGAGGCCTGTTGATAGTATCAATTATAAACTATTCCATAGTCCACAACAGCTTTCATGGGAGAAAATTCACTCTGCCTGAAAAGTAACCCAATAAAGTTACAAACAGGAGTTAATGGATGAGAAAAGTAAGGTGTCTTAGTAAATTAGACATTATTTCTCTAATAACACTAGTTGCAAGCACTGAAGGATTTAAAGCATCTTAAAGGCCATCCCCTTGTCTCTGTCCATACCTCTATCACCATTCATACCACTGTTACTGTATCTTTCCCCTCACTCACCTAACTAGTTGCTAGAAGGAGTTTCATTTAAATAAAAATAATAAAACCAATTATGCATTAAATCCTTCTTTGTGTTAAAATTATTGAGCCTTTCAAAACCCCTAGATAGTCTTTTATGGGTCCTATGAACAAAGCAGTTGTCATTTCCTATTCCTTTAGCATAATTCACATTCAAAGCAGCCTACGGGTGCTGATAACAGGATTAGACTGCAAGTAAAGAGCCTGTAGTCCTGGTTCTGATTCTTCCAGATATTTGGACCTCTGCAAACCATTTAACTTTTTATTGCCTCGGTTTTGTTTTTTTTTGTAAATTGATGGAATGATTAGATCATCTCTAAAGTACCTTCCAGTTCTTCTACTGTTCTGCAACATCCTCAGTGGTTTTCAGTTGGTTTCAAGGTCTTTCTTAGAGCTTCCTAGTTAAAAAAAAAAAATTCACCTATTGTGCATATATAGCAAAACTGTGATATATACAATCTGCTCCAAAAATTCACAGATCAACAATCCACTCATTCTCCAAAATTCTGAGTATACCAGTTCTTTGAGTATAGAAAAAGACAGTCATTCATTTATAGTACTTCAAAACAAAAGTCCTTTAAAAATATACTCTTAAGGGGCCAGCCCCGTGGCTCACACAGGAGAGTGCAGCACTGGTAGCACCGAGGCCGCGTGTTCGGATCCTATATAGGGATGGCCAGTGTGCTCAACGGCTGGGCGTGGTGAGGACGACACTGAGCCAAGGGTTGCAATCACCTTACTGGTCAGAAAAAAAGAAAAAAAAGACTCTTAAGATTTAAGGATTAGTTACCTACACTAACAACCTGAAGCACAAGACACATATATGCTAACATGGACCTTTTTTGGTTAGTTTTTGCTTTTTGTTTCTTTCAAACTCTACTAACTCACTGCAGTCACAGCCTCTTAGGAAAGCCTTTCTAGCTCCTGTGTTCTACAATTCTGAACCCCCAACCTCTAACAATATCTAAAAACAATATTCATAAGAAAAGAACAAACAGCCTTTCTACCTTGTGAATGCTTCTTTGGGAATTTGGATCTATTTATACTAAAAAAATACACTTTAAAACTGAACTTCAGTAATTTTAATTGGCACCTAGTTGGCATAGTTGAGTAACTTTAGTAATCTGAATCTATTCAATGTAGATAATATACATTGAGGCAGGACTCTGTAGCAGAGATAGTGAACTCCTTGTGAACAGAGTCTTTTTCATTTCTACACAAGTATAGTTCCAACCAATTTCACTTAGTCCACAGGCAGATGCTAATAAAGGTGGGCACTATTTCTTTGTCTTTCTGTCCATCCTTCTCACTCATTCTCTTCACATCTGTCTACTTCCTTCAACCTCTGTTCTTTAACATGGGCTTTGTGTTCTTCTAGTCTTAGCAACTTACTTGGTCCATCTATCTTTTCAATTCTGTCTTGCAATCCAACAGTAGTGGCTGGCAAGGCAGCTAACTATGGCTAATAGGCTACATGAGGCCAAAGGAGGGGGCACAGCTAAACTAAATTACTCCCAGAGGGATGGACCTACAGGGATCAAACCCTTGATTCATCTCACTGGCAAGAGGTCCTAATCACCTGGCTAAAAGGCATACCTGCAAGTCACTTCTGAGAGAATCAAGAAACAGGGATGCTATCACACTCCCAGGAGGAGATCAGAGGTGTATAAGCTCTAACACATAATCAGCTAGGAGGAAGATCAAAAGCAGAATGTTATCATTGTCTATGGCTCCTGGAAATTACTAGAGTGTATAAAATTCTTATTAAAATTTTCAGGACATCTCACAGTAAAAAATTTTTAAAAAAGATGAAGCTAAATGAAGAGAAGTCTCACTAGTAGGGAAATCCCAAGGGTTACTAGAATTGACTCAACTTAAGAAGGCCCCAGTGAGTTATTAGCAGGTAAAACAGCACTGTGAGAATCAAGCCCTTCTGCCTCCTTCCCAGAATTGAGTAACAAAAGAATGCCTTTTGTTCTGCAAGCTCATGTACAGAGTGAGTACTTCCATCCAGCCCTTTTTTGTCTCCAGTGATTCCTAGCATCTGCATACTTCTCTACCTAACCCACATGTAAGAAAGTTAGATTTAGATTATGATCTGTGTTTTTGGTTTTACAGTAAAATCAGACTGCTGGTACTCCAAGCCCTGATAAGCTTATCTTGAATAACTTAAGCTCCTATTATCTTTCATTGGTAAATTTTTTATGAAGGCTTTTACCCTTCAAGTTTTCTGTTTTTTAAAACAAACCAAAAGAAACAGGAAAAAGTTTGAAAGACTGAACTGTTCTTTCTGGGGTAGAAATGTAGCATATACAATACTAAAGTTAACTGACTTGAGCTCATCCAGCAGCAGATACTAAAACATGGCTTTCAGGTGACTAGTGATGCTATTTTCTAACTGTGACCTTTGTGAACTGTAGAGAAATGGGGCCCAGAACCTTTATGTGACTAATTACAGTTCTCATCTTATATTCAACCCAACACACAAACATATTCTTATGTAAGAATCAGTATTTCTATCCTAAATATTCCTATGCCATACATCAAAACAACACTCCCTTCATTACATATGAAGCACCTCTAAATTACTTTATAGGATCCACTTCATATATTTCAGCTCCTAAATAAACAAGCAAAAGCCTATTTGAGCTTTACCACATTAACTTCCCTCTATACCACATTACTCCAGAAAAGCCTTCAGAAACACAAACTTACTGGTTCTGTGTTACAGCCACAGAGAACAGTGACTGACAGCATGTGTTTTGGAGCCAGTCAAACCTGAGGTCAAGCCTCAACCCTGGCAGTTGTTAACTGTGTATCCTTGAGCAAGTAATAACCTCCCTGCAACCCAGTTTCCTCCTCTATAAAGTGAAGATTCAAACACCATCTATTTCACAGCCTTCCTGTGAGGATTAAGGTTAAGATAAAATAATGCAGAGAAAGGGATTATACAGCCAAGGCACATACACTGTTCAATATCTGTTGCAGTTTCTATTATTTGGGTGACTTCTGTGTCTCTATTACTAGAGGTGTTTGGTTCTGTTAACCTATATGCCATGTCCTTAGCTTTAAGAAAGTCTTATCTTGGGCTAAACCCAGCATTTCCAATCCATATACGCAGGTAGCTAAGCTACTTTAAGTGACAAATGAAGCATTATTTGTTCTGTTTCATAGTCATAAATTTATTAGGTGGCTCTATCATAAACATGTAACTAGTTTTAAGGAGAATCACATGAGAATGTCTGGACATACCAGTACAAAAAAAAAAAAAAAAAAATTCAAGGGCACACCTACTAGGAATATATCAGTGGCATCATCTGCAGATATGAAAAAAATAACATTATAAAACACCAACTTTCCAACCTTCTATCCAATATAGAAATGTCCCGATATAGAGATTGGAACCATGTCCTGATTTTAACACTACTCCAAAAACACATCTTTAATTTTCATAAACTACACTCAACTTGTGAACATCTACCTATCTCCCAACTATATTTAATGAGCATAGCAGAGTTCTCTCATCCTGAGTTCCTCAATTTGGGGGTTTGTTGGATTTATAACTATTACAAGATATCTCCCTTTCCACAGAGGAAACAGAAGTCTCCTACTATAAAGTATTTAGTCTGTTATTCAAACACTCAAGATGCAGGATTATAATCTTGTATCTTCAAATTTAGAAAGCATAGCTAATTCTATAGAGCAAAAGAGAAAAGATTTCAGCCATGCTGTCTACCTGATCTCTTTGCTGAATAGCTCAAACTTAGGTCCAAAACCAAACTCTTCATTTGTCATACTCCAGAACTGCTCCCTTCCCCACCATTCCCACCTCCAATAAACACTCACCACACCAGCTGCTCAAAGTAGAAACTTAGAAATTGCCTTGGGGAGTTTCAAGATGGCGGTGGCTGTGGCAGCTAGCGCAGAGTAGCTGAGGTGGAAAAGGCGGCCACTGGGCCTCAGGCAGCCGGGAAACTTGTGGACCTTCCTCTCGCCATCTCTTAAGGGAGGACCGCAGCTGGTGGCCGGTCGTGGGGGGTGACCGCCACTTTGCCCCCGGCAGGAGAGGCTGCCTCATTTACAGGCAACAGCTTTGAAGTGTGGAGCAGGAAAAGAACTGTTTCTTAGCTGCAAAAGTGAGTCTCGAAACAGGGAACACGGCGCCAGGGCTGCTGTGGATGCAGACAGGATCCCGGAGGCCAGGGCCGCGCTGAAGGCGGCCAGCTCCCCTATTCAGGATTTCAGGTTTCAGGCCGGCATTAAAGAAGATTCCTGGGAGCGCCCGAGCCGCTCCGCGACTGAACAGCCCAAGGCGGCAGCGGCCAAGAACGGGGAAGGCGACAAACCAGAGACAGAGAGTGAGCACCCGACCTGGCACAGCACTGTGAATGACCCTTAGCCCAGCTCTGTTCGGGGGGCTGACGCCCACCCGGCTACCGCCTGCACCACCAGGCCACTCACCGCCCCGGGGCTGCCTCCATTTTCCCAGGTGCTGGCAGCTCCACCCAGCTCGCCCGTCACTGAGCCTTCCCACTTGCCTGGCCTGGCACGGGGCTTTCAGGAGCCTGCGGGCCGGCCTCCCCTCCCACTCCCTCTGCGGTTCTCTGGCGGGGCTGGTGGCAGGTGGTGTCCACGGCCAGTGTCGGGAGGGCAAGGAAGTACGGGCGAGCCGACTGTCACTCCACCACACCCTGGACTCTGGCCCCCGGTAAACTTCCTGTTACTGGGAGGCAGATACCATCTCTGCGGCCACCAGTTTGGAAAAATGCCTAACGAATTTCTGGTTGGGAATAGTGTGGTAGGAGAGTTCCCAGGTCCGCTTGAACCTGCCAGAGAACTGGCTGCAGGCGGGCGCTAGATTCAGTCTATGCCGGGGGAATACAAAGGTGAACAAGACCCGAGAAAGATCTACACAGTGCTACAAAGGCACCCAGAGCGACCGGTCATCTATGCCTAGCAGAAACCTGGTAGACTTCCTGGGCGAGGCGGTGCCGAGCAGGGTCTTGAAGGCCCAGCTGATAGACGAGGGCTGCAGAAGACACGCCCCAGCCCAGCACAGTGCGCACAGAGTGGGGAGACGTGCGGCCAGGGATGCGGAGACTCGACAGAAACCACACACCCGGTGGGGTCGCCACTGCACGATCTAACAGCCTGGGCCAGAGCACACTGAACAGGGAGAAGTCCTGCACAGGAAGTGAAAGCTCAACAGAGATCACACACCCTGTGGTACGTGATCCACCAGCCCAGCAGAGTCCAACCTGACCAGAAAGGTGGCTCTCCGGAGAAGCCCAAGACCCGAGGCAACCACACACACAAGGCACTAGAGGCCAACTGAGCAGTCACGGAGGGAGCCATACGAAATTGGCAACCACAGCAACATCCTAGTTAGTCATTAGTCTCAAACCGGTGGACTGTGAAACCCCCTGCCACAATGAATAAACACCAAAAAAAAAGATACCAGAAATACCAAAAATCAAGAAAGTACACCACCAAAAGTTAATAAATCTCAAACTCTAGATCCTATAGAACAAGAAGCCACTGAAATAACTGACAAGGAATTTCGAGTGATAATTCTAAGGAAACTGAATGAGATACAAGAAAACTCAGCTAGACATCATGATGAAATGAGGAAAAGTATACAGGATCTGAAAGAGGAAATGTACAAGGAAATCAATGTCCTGAAAAAAAATGTAGCAGAATTTGCTGAACTGAAGAAGGTATTCAGCGAAATAAAAAACACAACAGAGAGTTTAACCAGCAGGCTTGTCCAAGTTGAAGAGAGAACTTCTGAACTTGAAGATGGGCTGTTTGAAATAACACAAGCAGACAAAAAGAAAGAAAAAAGAATCAAGGACATTGAAGAAAATCTGAGAGAGATATCACACAACCTTAAGCGCTCAAATATCCAAGTCATGGGTATTCCAGAAGGGGAGGAAAATGGAGATTCCATAGAAAACATATTCAACAAAATAGTAGCAGAAAACTTCCCAGGTATAGGAAAAATCACAGATCTTCAGATCCAGGAAGCTCAACGATCTCCAAACGTATTCAACCCAAAAAGACCTTCTCCAAGATATGTCATAGTCAAATTGGCAAAATTCAGAGACAAAGAGAGAATCTTAAAAGCTGCAAGAGAGAAGCGTCAAATCACCTATAAGGGAGCCCCAATCAGGTTAACATCAGACTTCTTATCACAAACCCTAAAAGCTAGAAAGGAATGGAATGATATTTTCAAAATACTAAAAGACAAAGATTGCCAGCCAAGAATACTCTACCCTGCAAGGTTATCCTTCCGAAATGAAGGGCAAATAGTATATTTCTCAGACAAACAAAAACTGCGGGAGTTCACTACCACACGACCACCCTTACAAGAAATCCTCAAGGGAGTACTGGGTTTGGTTCCTGAAAAATAACTACCACTGCCATAAAAACCCAAGAGAAATCTAAACCCACTAGTACAATAAAAATGGCATTCATGAAGAGAAAACAAGCTAACAAAAACACTATCTACAACCTAAGGAACCAACAAACACAGAAACCAAACAGTAAATCAGAAAGCAAGGAACAAAAGACACCTAAGTCAACCAAACAACCAATAAAATGCTAGGAATAAATCAACACCTTTCAATAACAACTCTTAATGTAAAAGGCTTAAATTCCCCAATCAAAAGACACAGACTGGCTGACTGGATCAAAAAGGAGGACCCACCTATATGCTGCCTACAAGAGACCCACCTCACCCATAAAGATTCACACAGACTAAGAGTGAAAGGATGGAAAAAGATTTACCATGCAAACAGAAAAGAAAAACAAGCTGGAGTAGCTATTCTTATATCTGACAAAATAGACTTTAAACTAAAAACCATAAAAAGAGACAATGAGGGACACTACTTAATGATAAAAGGACTGATCCATCAAGAAGACATAACAATCATAAATATGTACGCACCCAATGTTGGAGCAGCCAGATTTATAAAACAAACTCTATTAGACCTAAAGAAGGAAATAGACACTAATACCATAATAGCAGGGGACCTGAACACCCCACTGTCAATATTAGACAGATCATCTAGGCAAAGAATCAGTAGAGAAACACAAGATCTAAACAAGACTCTAGACCAATTGGAATTGGCAGATATCTACAGAACATTCCACCCAACAACCTCAGAATATTCATTCTTCTCAGCAGCACATGGATCATTCTCCAGGATAGATCACATATTAGGTCACAAATCAAGTCTCAATAAATTCAAAAAAATTGCAATTATCCCATGTATCTTCTCAGAACACAATGGATTAAAACTAGAAATTAATAACAAACGAAACTCTGGAAACTATACAAACACACGGAAATTAAACAGCATTCTACTTAATGACATATGGGTCCAAGAAGAAATCAAGCAGGAAATCAAAAAATTTATTGAAACTAATGAAAACAATGATACATCATACCAAAACCTGTGGGATGCTGCAAAAGCAGTATTGAGGGAAAAATTTATTGCATTAAATGCTCACTTCAGAAGAATAGAAAGATGGCAAGTGAACAACCTAACACTTCACCTTAAAGAACTAGAAAAACAAGAACAATCCAAACCTAAAGTTAGCAGACGGAAAGAAATCATTAAGATCAGAGCAACACTGAATGAAATTGAAAACCAAAAAACAATTCAAAAGATCAACGAATCAAAAAGTTGGTTTTTTGAAAAGATAAATAAAATTGACAAACCATTAGCATGGCTAACAAAAAAAAGAAGAGAGAAGACTCAAATAACAAAAATTAGAAACGAAAAAGGCGATATTACAACTGATTCATCTGAAATACAAGGAATCATTCGAGACTACTATAAACAACTATACGCCAACAAATTTGAAAATCTGGAGGAAATGGATAAATTTCTGGATACACACAAGCTCCCAAAACTGAACCATGAAGACGTAGAAAATTTGAACAGACCAATAACAATAAAGGAGATTGAAGCTGTTATCAGAAGGCTCCCAACAAAGAAAAGCCCAGGACCAGATGGATTCACAGCAGAATTTTACCAAACATTCAAACAGGAATTGACACCGATTCTTTACAAACTATTCCAAAAGATTGAAACGGACGCCAATCTCCCAAACTCATTCTATGAAGCAAACATCATCCTCATACCAAAACCAGGTAAAGATACAATCAAAAAAGAAAACTACAGGCTGATATCCTTGATGAATATAGATGCAAAAATCCTCACTAAAATACCAGCAAACAGAATACAGCAACACATACGTAAAATTATTCATCACGATCAAGTGGGATTCATTCCAGGCATGCAAGGTTGGTTCAACACACACAAATCAATAAATGTGATACACCATATTAATAAACTCAAACACAAGGACCATATGATCATCTCTATAGATGCTGAAAAAGCATTTGATAAAGTTCAGCATTCATTCATGAAAAAGACCCTCTATAAGTTAGGTATAGAGGGAAAGTATCTCAACATAATTAAAGCCATATATGACAAACCCACTGCCAATATCATCCTGAATGGGCAAAAGCTGAAAGCTTTTCCTTTAAGAACAGGAACTAGACAAGGATGCCCACTCTCACCACTTCTATTCAACATAGTGTTGGAAGTACTAGCCAGAGCAATCAGAGAAGAGAAGGAAATAAAGGGCATCCAGATTGGAAAAGATGAAGTCAAACTGTCCCTGTTTGCAGATGACATGATCCTATATATCGAACAGCCTAAAACCTATACAAAAAAACTGTTGGAATTGATAAATGATTTCAGCACAGTAGCAGGATACAAAATCAACACACAAAAATCAGTAGCATTTCTTTTCTCCAATAGTGAACATGCAGAACGAGAAATCAAGAAAGCCTGCCCATTTACAATAGCCACCAAAAAAATAAAATACTTAGGAATTGAGTTAAACAAGGAGGTGAAAAATCTCTACAATGAGAACTACAAACCACTGCTGAGAGAAATTAGAGAGGATACAAGAAGATGGAAAGATAGCCCATGCTCTTGGATTGGAAGAATCAACATAGTGAAAATGTCCATACTACCCAAAGTGATATTACAAATTCAATGCAGTCCCCATCAAAATTCCAAAGACATTTTTCTCAGAAATGGAAAAAACTATCCAGACATTTATATGGAACAATAAAAGACCACGCATAGCCAAAGCAATGCTGAGCAAAAAAAAATAAAGCTGGAGGCATAACACTACCTGACTTTAAGCTATACTACAAAGCTATAATAACCAAAACAGTATGGTACTGGCCTAAAAACAGACACACTGACCAATGGAATAGAATAGAGAATCCAGAAATCAACCCACACACTTACTGCCATCTGATCTTTGACAAAGGCACCAAGCCTATTCACTGGGGAAGGGACTGCCTCTTCAGCAAATGGTTCTCGGATAACTGGATATCCATATGCAGGAGAATGAAACTAGATCCATACCTCTCACCGTATACTAAAATCAACTCAAAATGGATTAAGGATTTAAATATACACCCTGAAACAATAAAACTTCTTAAAGAAAACATAGGAGAAACACTTCGGGAAATAGGACTGGGCACAGACTTCATGAAGACGACCCCAAAAGCACGGGCAACCAAAGAAAAAATAAACAAATGGGATTATATCAAACTAAAAAGCTTCTGCACAGCAAAAGAAACAATTAACAGAGTTAAAAGACAACCAACAGAGTGGGAGAAAATATTTGCAAAATATACATCTGACAAAGGATTAATATCCAGAATATATAAGGAACTCAAACAACTTTACAAGAAGAAAACAAGCAACCCAATTAAAAAATGGGCAAAAGAGCTAAGTAGGCATTTCTCTAAGGAAGATATACAAATGGCCAACAGACATAGGAAAAAATGCTCAACATCACTCAGCATCCGGGAAATGCAAATCAAAACCACACTGAGATACCATCTCACCCCAGTTAGGATGGCTAAAATCCAAAAGACTCTGAACGATAAATGCTGGCGAGGTTGCGGAGAAAAAGGAACTCTCATACATTGTTGGTGGGACTGCAAAATGGTGCAGCCTCTATGGAAAATGGTATGGAGGTTCCTCAAACAATTGCAGATAGATCTACCATACGACCCAGCTATCCCACTGTTGGGAATATACCCAGAGGAATGGAAATCATCAAGTCGAAGGTATACCTGTTCCCCAATGTTCATCGCAGCACTCTTTACAATAGCCAAGAGTTGGGACCAGCCCAAATGTCCATCATCAGATGAGTGGATACGGAAAATGTGGTACATCTACACAATGGAATACTACTCAGCTATAAAAACGAATGAAATACTGCCGTTTGCAACAACATGGATGGACCTTGAGAGAATTATATTAAGTGAAACAAGTCAGGCACAGAAAGAGAAATACCACATGTTCTCACTTATTGGTGGGAGCTAAAAATTAATATATAAATTCACACACACACACACACACAAAAAAAATAAAAATAAAAACCAGGGGCGGGGGAAGAAGATATAACAACCACAATTACTTGAAGTTGATACGACAAGCAAACAGAAAGGACATTGTTGGGGGGAGGGGGGTGGGGGGGAGGGAGAAGGGAGGGAGGTTTTGGTGATGGGGAGCAATAATCAGCCACAATGTATATCGACAAAATAAAATTTAAAAATAAATAAATTAATTAAATTAAATTTAAAGAAAAAAAAAGCAATTGCCTTGGATTCTTTCTTCTTCACCTATCCCATCGAATCCCAGCACTAGACCCTGTTGATTTATCCACTTCTCTCCATCTCCAATGCCCCACCCTAATCCTAGCTAATATTGCCTTGAACTACTGCAACCACCTTCTTCAGTGAATGCCTTCCTTCCACTCTTGTCCTCACCAATATATTCTCCACACAGCAGCTGGAGGGTGGCTTCCCACTACACTTAAAAGTTAATTACTTATCATGCCCCCAAATCGCCTTACAGGATCATCTTGTCTCTGTCCATTTCTCCTACCCCATCTGGTATCACTCTCCCTTCATCTTCCTCTGCTCTACCACTCATACTGGGTTCTTCTCAGTTCACTGAATACATCAAGTCCTTCCCCCCTCAGGAGCTTCCTTTATTATGTTTAATTTCCATTAGATTGCAAGCTTCACAAGGCAAGAGAACTGTTTTTATTCAGCAATATGTACGCAGCAACTGACATAAAGTCTGGCTCATAGTACGTACTCAAAAAGAATCTGAGAAAAGAATGAATGGATGGAACAGAAAATAAATTTTAATGACAAACAAACGACTTCAACAATAAAATGGAAAGCAATACAAGAAACCAGCCTCAGTGTGAGGAAATTCAAAATAAACCATTTAAAATTAATATTCAAGATGGACACCCCCAATAAAACACAGATTCTTCAGCAGGGCTCTTAGGAACCAATAGAGAGATCAACAGAAGAGTTTTGGAAAACTGAGCCTAATGTGCCACTTTTCTGCTTTTGACAATCTGTTTTTCACTGCTGAACTTGCTGTCTTCAATCCCATCTCAATGGAAGCCAAGAACTAGCCCATAAAAGGAATATGCAAATAGTTAAAATACAAAACAGAACTAAGACACAAATGTGCTGCCAGCTGCCACAAATAACATCAACAGTAAATGCCTTCACATTACTAAATCCCGATACGCAAGGAAATGAGAAGGGAAGATTCTAAACTCAAGCCCTGAAACATACTAAAACCACAACATTATGCTTGAGCTGTCAGCCTTCACAGGACCAAACCAAGGATTCTGCTTCCTCTCCCACCCCATTTCCCAATAAACAAGATGCCAGATGTGAAGTATGACAATTGCAATACTCACCTACCCAAGAGTTCTAAAGGGTACTTCAAAAATCTCATGGAAAGATTTGTATTCTTTTATTTCCATTTTTCCATGAACTTTCTGAAGTACCTTCATATTCCTGCATGAAAAGCACCTCAACTTTCTCCTGAGATTTTTTTTCTCTTTTTATCACGAGATCTCAGTGTAAAGGTCCAGTCTCAATCCACTATGATTCACTGGAATCAATAATAATGCATTTATATGCTTTATCCAAAATTTCAAACTATCTAATAGAAAGTATAGATTTACTAGGGGTAAGCTACAAGGCTAACAAACATCAATTCTTTTTCTTGTGGGCTGGAATTAAATCAACGCAGTGTGGTTATATTGGTTATTTGAGGCTGTCTGGCACTGGCAGCTGTCTCTGATTAATTTTCTAAAAACTGAATATACAATAATTACAAATAATAATGTATACTATGGTCTGAATGTTTATGTCCCCCGCACCCCCCAAATTCATATGTTGAAATCCTCACCTTTAGTCAATTAAATTAACTATACCAGATAACCTCAGTAGCCACTCAAAATAGTCTTCCTTTATTGGCTTGATCAAGCAATAAAGTTTTCCGTGAATCTTAATGGCTCCTTTCAGATCCTTGTTATGAAGCTGTATTGTACTCCATGCTTACCACGCACACCTCTCATTGCCCCACATATACCACTCCACAAAAAGCTAATAAACTTGCATTCCTGACTCACATTAACTAAGAACCAGAAGACTAACAAAACTCTTAGATATGATTAAGTGAAATGATCTAACAAACAGGAAAAATAAATATTTTTAAAAGTAAAATTAACCATCGTGAAAACAGGATACTGGGGTGGAAATAAAGCTCAAAACTTGATCCTTGTAAGATGTCTCCAAGAAAAAGCCCACTTTTTTCTTTAAAGGCTGAAAAATCAGCAGCAATAACCCAAAGCTATCATGCTCAAAGGTGGTTTCAAGAAATGTATTCAATTTTGGACGCTTTCCACATAATTTTTTTTCTTTTTGATCTTTCGTTTTACAAAATTGCACTGGAGAGCATTTACGATTTCTTTCTGGTACTAATTCTGAAATGAAAATGGACTTTTAGGTAAGAAAATTCGAGAACCCCGTTATCTAGCAAAAATCACCTCTCTAGCCCCTCTCCACTGTTAAAAATCACCAAAGTTTTTAGTTTCTCCCTCCCTCTAGAAACAAAAAACAAAAAAAATGGCCCTTGAAGTTTCACAATTTGACGTGTAAGTTACAAATATTTAATTTCACGCTTATTACCTTAAACTGAAGCAATACGGAACCCTGACCTTCAAATATGAGTCTCTCCCCTTATCTCTCTCACATTCTCACTCTCTTTCACACACACACACACACACACACACACACACACACACACACACACACACACACACACACACACACACACACACACACACACACACACACACACACACACACACACCCGCCCCGCCCCCAGGCTGTCAGTCAACGCAAACTCCGCCCCAACCCGCCCCGCGAGCTGTCAGTCCCGGGCTCTGGCCCTCCGCTGAACCAGCGGCGCTGACGTCAGCTGGCGACCGCGGCTGCATTCCTGAACAGTTCAGACAGACTCGCTGGTGGGAAGCTTCGAAAGCCCTCAGCTGTAGAGAGGAAAGCAAAGGCTTGGCTGACAGCCAGATTCCTGAGCTCAGCATTTTGTAATGCACTTCCTTTTCACTTAACAGCTTGCATAATACCCTTAACCCTTCCTGTACCTATATCACACCTTTAACCCCTTCTTTTCCTGGTGGAACTTGAAAGCAAACTTCGGAACTCGGTCTCCCATAGGGTTTTAATTCCTCACCAATTTACAACTGATTATTAGAACTGCTAAAGAGGCAATTCAATTAAAAACACATGCTCCCCCTAAACTTTTTTTTTTCCTTAAAGCAATATTTATTATCAAGCAATAAACATTTTATTAAAACAATGTATTTTAAGGTTCGTTTTTTTCAAGATTTTTCCTTCAGAATTTATCATTTAGAACCTATTTTTTTAAGATATAAAACCTTCAAATGGTCCAAAACACAGAAGAAACAAAAGGGTATACAGTGACAAAGCCTCTCTCCAACCCCTCGCAAACTTGCCCATTTCTCACCTCGTGATAAACTATTTATTACCTGTGTTCACCCAGAAGTATTTTAGTTATATATAAGGAAATACAAATATATTCGATTTTCTCCCTTTTTTACACAAATAGTAAACACTATATACATGTTGTTCTCTACTTTGCTTCCTTACTCTTTTTTAGCACTGCATGGAAATCCACCACAATTTACAATCCCCTATATATGAGCAATTAAGTAATTTCCAATCTTTATGCTATGACAAATAATGCTGCCATGAAAATCTTGTATGACTATATCTCTAGAATAAATTCCTAGATGGAGAATTACTGGCTCAAAGCAAAATGATTGGTTCACATGCATACGTGATTTTGACATGTCCCGGCATACTGCCCTCCACCAAGGTGTAACCTTTACCCTGCCACTAGCAGTGCTCGAAGATGCCTATTTCCCTCACGCAACTCAGGCTGTCCCTGAATTAAGATGCTCTCCTTTCTTTCACACAGATCCCAGACCTTTTGCAAGGCCATTGTTACCAAGCTTTTTTACTTTTGAAAAACAGATCTGTGAAAAATAACATTCAGTATAGTTTAAATTTACATTTCTCATGTATGTATGAAGCTGAGCATCTTTTTATACATTTAGAAACCCACTGTATTTCTCTGTAAACTGTTAAATCATCACTTTTGCCCATTTTTCTATTTGTCTGCCATTTCCTTACTCCTTTGTAGTGTTTTTGTTTTTAGGAAAGTAGCCTTCTGTCTGTGATGAGACATTGAAGGATCTTTCTATATATTAAGGAAATTAGCCCTTTGCTATGATTTACAAAAAGTTTTTCTAGCTTGGTGAATTAGTATTTCTTGTGGTTTCTGCTGTACAGAAATTAAGGGATCTTTACATAGCTGAATTATTATCAATCTATTCTTTTATGGCTTCTGGATATTGCATCAGATAGGGACTGTCATTCCTCATGCAGATTATAAAAGAATTCTCCTGTGGTTTCTTCTAATATTTTTATGTTTTCAGTTCTACATTTCAATATTTGAAGTTTGCACTTTCTTTTTTCCTAGATGGATACCCACTAGTCTTAACACCCAGTAGTCCTAACATTGACTGAGTAACCTATTTTTTCTCACTAATTTGAAAGCCTACCTTTATCATATTTAATAAGTTCTCTTACATAAAAGTGGGGCTCATAGACGTATTTACACTGAGGCTTATATTGGTGATAATCTTTAAATCTGGTAGAAAGTAAGATGTTTTCCCTGGACAACAAAATCTGATTTCAATAAACAGATTTCATGTTTCAGGAACTGTTGTTTGTTATTTTTAAACCAAAGTAAATCTCTTTTTAAGACTTCAAGGATAAATTAAAGCATAGTACCATTAGACTACATTTAAAGACTTGTAGCTTTTTGAAAATAAATATTATTTAGAAACATTACTTTTGACCAATTATGGCAGGTGCTTTTAGTTTTCATAAAGACGTCAGTAATTACCAGAAAGATTTTAAATGTTGACAACACTGTTAAAACAAAATTTTGATACTGACTGTATAGAACTTTGCCTTTCAATGTATTCCTTAAAGAATATTCTTTAAGAGGCCGGCCCTGTGGCTCACTCGGGAGAGTGTGGCGCTGGGAGCGCAGTAGCGCTCAGGCCGCGGGTTTGGATCCTATATAGGGATGGCCGGTGCGCTCACTGGCTGAGTGCGGTGCAGACGACACCAAGCCGAGGGTTGCGATCCCCTTACCGGTCACGAAAAAAGGAAAAAAAAAAAGAATATTCTTTAAGGAAAAATGAACAAGAATGAGGATGAACTAGTTCTTCCAATATCTGTTAGGGATTACTATTCTAGGTCCCTATGAAATTCCTAGATTTTACCTTTACGTAAACCATCATACCATAATAATAAACAGGTACACATTTTATTAAGCATACAAATTTTTAAGTACACAAGTGTTTTCAACTTTAAGTAGATGTTAAAAAACAGTGATATGCAACACTGATCAGTTGCTGAGAACAGCAAAATACACTGTTTTAAACAGGACCTCATAAGGTTAGGCACATAGTTCCCTAAATGGATAGCAAAATGCGACAAACCTTCAAACATGAGATTCAAAGTACCTGTATGTTAACGGAGGATGAGCGGATTGGAAGGGGGAGGAATTCTGCCAAAGCAAGGAGATGCCTCAAACCCTAAGATGAAGAAGACCCTAATGCAGATCAGGCTGTCCCCTGAATGACAAAGCTATCATTTATTTCACAACAGTCCCAGTCCCAGACTTCACAGGACTACAGACTGTACATCAAGAGAAAGCTTGTAAAGGTGTTTTCCTTATGTGCATGTATGCATTTAAGGTTCTGAAATATAATTCAAATAAAAGACTTTAATCTTCTAAATAAGACCCAGGACTACAATTATATTTATGAAGTTGCCATTTTAAACTGAGCCCATTTCCCTGTGGAAACTATGACACACAGAACAAAGTCCAAACGGAAATGACTTTTAAACTCCTGACATTCTGCCTCTAATCTACTTTTCTACTCTTGTATTTCATGGAGCCTATACTTTTACCCCTTGGGAGCGAGGCCTGCTCTTTCTCAAACATGCCTGTTGACTTTGCTCCCATTTTCCTGTATCTGGAATATCCTCCCAACAGCAGAAAACACCAACCTCTCAACTCAAATCTTCTCCCATCTTTTAAACACTTAGCTCAAATGCCAACTCCTCCATAATTTCTTCCTCCTCCGAGGAGTCAGCCCCTCATAAACTCCATTAGTCTCTCCATGATGATGATGCTGGTGGTGAAGAATGTTAAAGGGAAACCCAGTCAAAATGTTTAAAATTCTCACATTAATACAAAGATGAAAGAAACTAAGGAAATACTATACTCCACTACATGGATCATTACAAAAAAGAAAAATGTAGATCCTAGTCATAAAAAAAAATCTACTTAGATATCCCATTTAAATGAACAAAGTGTACATTTTTTAGTAATCCCATCTTTGGGGAAGGGGGGTATTATCTTACCCACCACATCTTCCAACAGAGTTTTCCATCAACTTACAAATTAAGAGGAATATAAAAGAGAACAGAAGCTAATACACCTTAAATATGATACTGTAGAAGCTAACCCCCCTACAAAAGGATAATTATAGATAAATTTAATTACTCTCTTATTCAAAGCAGCTCTGGTTGTCAGTTCAAAGACCCCTGGTACCTATTACCCTATCTGTCATGTTGTAAGTCTCACCATTTTCAGCTACTAGTATTGACTCCTGTGACTTGAGACCCAGAACTCCAAAAGTTAGGATAAGACACATATCCCATAGTTTTCAAATCTAACTGAGCATCAAATCACCTGCATAACTCAAGAATATACAGATTTTCACGACTCAAGCCCCAGACTTCCTGAAGTGTAATAACTGAGGGTAGAGCTCAGGAATCTATTTTGTTTTCAAACAAACACAAACCTCCTCAGGTGGTTTGGAAACAAGTGGTTTGGAAACAAATAATTTGGAAAATGAGAATGAGAAAATGTGGAAGGGCCATGAAAGAAGCAAAAAGGCTAAATAAAGGAGGTGGTGAGAATCCCTCTCCTCTCTCGGATTTACCTTCTCTCTCTCCCTTCTCCCCCCAAAAAAGAAAAGGCAGCTACTGGAAGAAAAGAACAGCAACAGCAAAAGCTGCAGTTATAGTAGCTACAGAAGTTTGCTCTTTAAAGCCCACCTGCCTTCCTCTACCATAAGACCCACTGTCTACCAACAAATCCAAACCAACGAGAGCAAAACAGGGATGGGGGTTCACCTTGTGGTGTGGTGGCCATGGCTTAAAGGAGCTGGAGACAATATGAACTTCAGGAGGATAATGGCAGCCCTCTGAAGTTTTCCACTTGCTTCAATATATGCCAATCTTCCTAAACATTGGAAAGCAAATAAAATTTAGCCACTGGGAACAAGAAAAAATGCAATCATTGTAAGAGTTCAACTGATAAATGAGAAAACGAGGGGGGAAAGTTTTCCTGTGGTATAAAAAATACTTTTTAAAACCTCCCAGGATGGCTATTAAAGTGACCTCAAGGGGCTACCTAATTCATCTCTGAGCAGACAAGACTAAAGTTAAACTATCCAAGGAAAGATATTCAAAAATATACTTCAGGGGCTGAATTTCCATACAATTTAATTTCCTCACTGTCACAAATATTATTATCAAGGAGCTCACAAGATTGAAAACGTAAGAACTGAGAATTAAAAACTGCTTCCTTTTGTGACAAAAATCTACACTGGCCAAAAAAGTTTTCAATTCCCATGCAAAGAGTATAAGCATGCATTATTTTGTTCGACTCCAGAATCTAGTATACATGTGTGTATTCCCTTCTAATTTTATTCAAAAGATTCTCTTTCTAAGTCTGAAGACAAAGTGTTCCTTTTCCCTGGCTCCTTCTTCCTGGCCTCCATGTGATGAAGCATCCATGCAAGAAATAGGGGAGCTATGGATAGTGGCCTTACTTGTTAGTCTGTGAAAGACTGAAGCTGCCAGGCGCATATGGATTAGAATTTTCCAGTTTACAATGGCTCTCTGGCTCCACATCAAGAGGAATGGACTGACCACAGGTCACATGGTTTAGAAACCCTAGGTCATTCTTTTTACACTTTAGTTTTATTTTTCTAAACAACATGGCTTTAACAGCCCAAAAGGAGTTCTGCATTCAAACAACTAGATTTTCAATAATGTGAAAACTGGGCCAATCTTTAAATGACTGCCTTAATTGGAGGATTTTTAATAAATCCTGCTGATGGTTTCAAGATAGTCTTCAAGGTGTAAAAAGAGTTACTTCAAGAAAGATATCAAAGACATGTTTCCTCAATTAAATCTGAAATCTTTGTTTCTTCTAAATCAGATGTGTAAGTGACTTGCAAATAGCACATTATTCCTGGTGCAATGCACAATTACACCCTTGACTTTATCACAACATCCAGAGTTAGACACATACATTTTCCCCCATATTACCTAAGTGTACAACATAGGAGCAGGCAGGAATTTTTGTCTGGTTTGTCCACTCCTATATCTCCAGGGCCTACCTCATAGTAAACATAAAAATCACAATTGATTAATAATTGCTGCCCAATTAAAATATATACAAAAATAGTTAATTTCTCTCATTTATTTAGATATAAGACTAGACCATATGCCCAATAATACAAATTCTACATCTTCCCACAAGGACAAAGTAATAGTTATTGAGGGAATAATAACTTTGAATTTCCTGAGTTGGGTGCAACTAGATATTTAACCTTTAAGATGCAAAATCTTATGTATTTAACAAAATTTAATACCATTAGAGTTCCAATTTCTACATACAGCCCTAGAGCACTGTAATCTAAAAACCAAGCAGTTTCTTGTTCTCCAAAGAAAGTTAGTTATTAAAAACACCTTCACTTGGACAGCTTCTGGACATAGTACTTCCTATATTTTTCTTACTGGGAAAAAAAAAATAGAATCACTGGAATCCATGCTGCAAAAGTTTTAACTTAAGTCTATACTTTAAGTGATAAAGGTTTTATGTAGACTAGAAACAAATCTAACAAAAGTAAGATTCTAATTATAATGAGTGATATAATGGCAAAATTCCACTGTAGTTTTAAAAGATCTATTATAACTAATAATTATATTAAAATTTCAAGCATTTATGGATACATCTTCAAAATCATTCTCACCAATGAATCCTTCCTTCCTCCAAGTGTATACACTTACAATTGTTACAATCATCGTTTCTAATCCTCACAAATAAGGTCCTTTAGTTCTACAGTGTGTACCATATTACTGCTTGATATTTTACACTAAAGGGCATCCCAAACACAGAAATATCTACTTTTACCAGGATATTTACTTTTAACTTAGGATGTACATATACCATGGAGGATATTTTAAGAGTGATAAAATGATAGAAAATAGTTCCTGGAATTTTGTCCCATTTTTAAGATTTCTGGAATGTTTATTCCAATCTCTCCTTTTAACCCTTGGAATGGTGGGAAGGAAAGTATCAGTGTGGATGCTTATTTAAGCACACAGATATGCATGTACTCAGGGGAGGGAAAGGGGGAGAAGGAAAAAAGAAGTGGCGGCAGTAATTAATGAAACTGGTCTTGCTGATTCATATAATGCTTGGCTTAATTGGACATTTGGGCAGTGATATTATTTTGAAAATATTTATGCTAAAGCTTCTTTTGTAATATATCAAACTTAGAAAAGTCATATAAACTGATGCAACTAAGGGAATTCTATTACAAAGTACAAGTTACGAAATACGAAATATGCAGATGTGGCAGTCTACTCTATATAACCAGTTCTGTGTCAAACTGACACCACTCTTCGGGCAGGTCAATAGTAAGAACTTACATAGTATTTCTGATGTAGCAGTATCTTAGTACGTACTTATACTAATGTTTTTTATTAGCTATTTGTAGGTAAATTTCATTCATAATTTTAACTTATCTCATCAGTATCTATACATCCTTTATTTTCTAAAAGGTACTTATTCAACATACAGCATCCCTTAGAATATCTGGAATAAGATTTCAGTATGTTTCTCCTTATGAATTGCATTTTAAACTTTTATCTCCCCACAGAATATATTTAAACTGTCTCAGCTTACAGCCTTTTGAAAAACCTTAGCATGTACTTGTAGTATTAACTCTGGAAAGAGATTTGAAATATTAAGAAATTTCCTCCTTCTGTTGGTCCACCAGCCCCCTCACCCCACTGTTTAGCACTACTGAGCACTCCAGAGGTTAAGAAATCATGGGAGACTGTGAATGCAAAGAAAAAGTAGAGGTCTAGGGTGCAATATTAGTACAGACCACTAAAGCAAAAGCTAATGGGGTAGGCAGGGCGGGGTGAGAAGGAGAGGAAGCTAGCACCAGTAATCCAAATGTAAATAATAATTAAAACAAATATAGAATTTTCAAGATAGAAGATGATAAGTAATGAGAAAACTATTTGATATTTGAATTCAAACCTTTGAACCAAGACAAATTATATCCAACCATGATTAAAAAAATATATCATCAATAGGAGCCTGGAACCACTGCCAGGGTTCCCCATCGGTCAAATGTAAATATAGTAAAAAGACTCCAGCACTGCCACAAGAGCCTCCATTTGACTTAGCCCTGGTCAAAATTTTCAGCAACCACTTGGAATGAACTTAGGCATGACTGGTGAGAATGAGGAGACAACAACCTGAGGGGCTGGCTAATACCCAGGGCAGACGAAAGATTCAGAAGGATTCAGCAGGTCAGAACAAGGAACAGATATAAAATAAACCATAAAAAGAAGGATAAATATAAAGCACTGTTCAGGGGCTAAAAACATATGCTGCTCATCTATAAAATGAGGCCCTGCTTTATGAGCAATTCATGCGAAAGACAATACCAGGCATGTTATAGACAGATGCTATCTATAAAACAAACCAACAACAACAACAAAATCAACTTGGGCTATATTTAATGTAACTACAGTTTTTAAACTTTCTTAACATGCCTTGTGCTGGTCACATCCTTTTTCTGAGGACCACAGTTAAAAAATGGCAATGAAAAACTGGCACATTTCAGGAAAGCTAGCACGACTTTGAAGGGTCTAATATCACATCAAAGAAGGATGGAAGACAGAGCTGTGGCGGCATAACCTGAAAAAGAATCAACATAACTCTTGTTCAATATCTGAAGATTCGCCACATACAGATGGAAAAGACAGGGTAGGACTGTAAGAGGACAAGGAATCCACACAACATGAAAAGCTACCTAACGTTAAGTTGCTCAAAACTGCCTTGAAAACCAAAGGTTCTCCATCTCTAGAGTAGAAGCCAAGCAAAGGCTGAATGAAATAACCAAATGGAGATGGAATGACGACCTGCAGAGGATGCTTGTAAGAGGATGTCTATACTCTTAAGGAAGACTGCACAAAGCTACTTCCAACCCTGTGATTCCATAAATGTGGAGATCTACAGCCCATGAACATAGGGCTGAGAAAACTAAGCCAGACCAGGGAACTGCCTTGCTAAGGTGTCACAATCATAAAACAGCAAAGCCAAAACCACAGACGAGTTTTCCAGGATCCCCAATCTGTACTCTTCATTCTGTTCCATCTTTTCACTCCAAGTCTCAGGACTCTTTGATCCTCACCCACAGAGAAAGCATATTCTTCCTAAAGAGTCCATTCAAAATTAGGAAGTAGGAATTGGAGGAACCAATCACCCTGGTTCAGGATAAGAGATTCTGCTTGTTTTTCTTTTCTTTCTGTAATGTTCAAAGTTTCTCAAATAAACCAAGAAACAAACCCTTAATGTACGCTGATGCTGTGCTTGTTTCCCCACTAAGAATTCAGCTCCGAGGGCTTTGCAACCAGAGCATTCAGGTCCCTCAGGCCCAAGAAAAGGAATGACTTATTGTACTCAAAACTTTCACCCAACTCATTGTTTATAGTTTTTGGAAAAGGCAAAAGAGGATCTTACTATTCCTCAGTCAAAAAGAAATGCAATATACACTGGCAAAAAAAAGGGTAGATTTCAGTTGTAAGAGAAACTGGAATGCCATAATCAGTAATTTTCTTAACCCAATCACATGTAAGGATTAAATCCGTAATCTGACAAATTCAGTGTTTTCAATCAAAATACATTTTTACATAACAGACTTCGTCTTTTTAGAAAACCACACACAACCTGCACTCCTTCAGCCCCCTACCATTCAGCCATAAACTCAAGATCATCCTTTTCTCACTAACAAGCACCCTAATGACACCAGTCCACAAATTCAGTTTGCTCCCTAACACAGAGAAAATTATTCTCCAAACTGAAATCACACAATGTTTGCTTTAATAATAAAGATCACAATCTTAATGAACTTCTACTGGGGCTGAACAGCACCAGACACTGTGCTAAGCACTTTATATAAGCATGTTGATATGGTGAATATTAGTATCTCCATTTTACAGATGAAGAAAACAAAGCTCAAAGAGATTAAGTTACTTACCCACAGTCAAGAGCTTAAGTGTTAGACGCAGGACTCAAACCCAGAACTCCAGACCCCTAGATCTTAACCATTACACAATATTGCCTGCCTTGTTGCTCAAGTAGAGTGCTACTGTAAGGTTCCAAGCAACAATTGGAACCACACAGCAAGGGAGTAGGGCCCAACTTCACTCAAGAGTTTTACAGGTACCAGATGGCAAGAAGTGCCATTCTCTGAATTATTATTGAGATGCTGCTTTGTAACCAGAGGCTTAAATGGTAGCAGGAGGGACTAAGTGTCATGGAAAACATGAAAAAAAATATCCCTTTGTTTTGAAGGTACACTGGGAAACCTTTAATGGTCACTAATTAATAATGGTTAGATTTTCTTTCTTTCTGTGCTAGGCACTGGGATTAAACTTCTCTTTTTCCTCTCAATGTAGACTAAGTAGATTTGGACCATAGAGCCCATTCTCTACACTTGGAGTTAGTGACCTAAAAACAGGCAACAAGGAATCTATCTCCTTCAGAATTCACCTCACAAGAGCTTGGCCATCACTGGCGGGCTGTACATGCCACAGTCCCTGGAGGAATCCACTGAAGGGCTGAGGAGTCATAGCACGTGCAGACCAACAAAAACAAACTGCCATTTTTCTCCTGAAATGAGGATTTATAGTCACGAATGCCACCCCCCACGGCATTTCGCTGACTCCCTAATGTAACATTCAAGGTTAATTTGATTAAGATCAAATTTGTTAGTGGTAAATCCAATGTATTTAAATTTAGGAAAGCTAATTTGGGTTACTGTTCCATGCAAACACATTTTCATAAGATATATTTGGGTACTTCGAAAAGTTCATGGAAAAATAGAATTAAAATGTACCATGAACCTTTCCATGAACTTTCTGAAGTACCCTCTTATATTACATAACACTGAAACAATGATTCTTGGGAGGAAGGGAATCATTCTGAACAAATTTAGTATTTTTGGGGTCTAAATAAATGTCCAAAACTGAATAACCTGGTTATTTTCCACCACAAACTCAGGCAGATATTGACAATAAGGCAACAAGTCAAAAGGCCTGAGTTTTAAATTACAGGTCTCTTTTACAATTTACTACTGGGACAATCATGGGTAAGTCATTACCCTCTTTGAGAAGCAGTTCCCTAATTTGCAAACTCAAAATAATTTTTAAACTCTGTAAGGGCAAACAAATTTATGGGTATTATATTTATAATACTCTTAAGAAATTAACTATCTCCAGCTCAACAATTTAATAGGAATATATGGAAGACAAAAGATAACTCATTTAAACCCTCCCCTCCCAATAAAAAACCTGTGTTTTCTGAATATTTTTACTCATCAATAAATAAAAGTTTTAACCAAAAATTTACCTTTTAAAATGTTTAATTAGTTTATAAATGTAAATTTCCTCCCTTGTTTTTTAAACTATTTAAACCAGGCCTATTTGATTGAAGTTAAAATACCATGCTATGCCACTAAAAACAAAAAAGAAAAAAATGTGACACCAACACTGCTTTCTTACATTTGTGCTATCTTACAACACTGCTATCTTACAATTGAATGAAAATATTCAATTCTCACAATATACCTGTAAGATCAGAAGGGTTAAGTGTTGTTGGAGTAATTGTACAAATAAGGAAGATGAAGGTGACAGAGGTAATACATCCAAGCTACACAGCTAGAAGTAGTGGAGGTACAAGTGAAAGCTTGGCCTTCTGATCTATCCTTGCAAAGATCATGTTTGGTACAAACCATACCTTCTGATCTCAATATATTTGTAGACTTATAAAGAAGCACAAACCTGCCAAGATTTTTTATTTTCCAAGCAATATACTGATTTAGAATTACTGAAATCAAAGCCACCCCCCCCCCAAAAAAATACATAGAGTTTAATAAGATATTCAAAGTCAAAACAGTCCACTGTCCCCCACTGAGTAAAGCAATTTTCTTCATGTCATCTGAATAATTTTATAGAGAAATAAATTCTCTGAGAACACTTTAATATCAGATTACTAATATAGTTCATGGCCTATCATGTCTTATAACACTATGCTTAAAAGGTCAAGTGACTAAAATGTTTTAATTCATAAATGAGAAACTCTAAATTTTAATCTCTCCCAAAAAGAAACAGAAATTTTTAACCAAGTATTTTTAAATTTTTGTAATCCATTTTGTTTTAAAGTCAGTTTTAAAAAAATCAATTATTTACTGATCTATCACCATGTATCTAGCCCTGTGCTCGTTTAATCAATTAAACCATTGATTTTTATCTTAACTCTGATATTGCTTAACTCAGTATTAAAAGACGATACTCTGACAGATCCATACATGTGTGCAGATATGAATGGGGGGGGGAAAAATCAATGCACAGCAAACGGCCTTTTTTTGCACTACACACAGACTGCTTTTACTCTTTACATAGCCTGTCTGCCCTGTCTTGGGCTGTCAGGGAAGGCTCTGCCAGAACACACCCTGTTCGACCCCCCATACCTGTATCCTTCACCAGTTAGGACTGCCTGCAGAGAAGTCTTCTCAGCCCTAAGCAGTTACACAATCTGTCTGAACTGGTGCCCCTTTATTAAAGGATTTTTTCTTTTCACTTTCCAGGCCATGATAGCATTGCTGAAGGGATGATTCACTTTATAAATATACCCTCTTTAGTACTAACGTTTAGCACATCCCCTAACTTATAAATGGGATTTTATCACTCCCTGAAATGAGCACATTGGGCTCTCATTTGTTCATCATGGCCATGCCCTAATCAAGGCACGAGGCTAATAAAGCTGCCTGATCATATCCCACTATCCCCAGAGGATCAAGTCCCGCCATTCATCACGTCATACAAGGTCCACTATGGTCTGGCCTGCCTCTACCAGCTCCTCTCCTGCCACTACACTCCAACACTCAGTGCCAGCCAGAGAAGCTATGCAAAATCTGAATCGTAGAAGTAAAGGTAACTGTTTCACACCTCCAATTCTTTTATACAAGCTTCACTTGCTGCCTAGAATGTCTTTTTGTATTGGGGAAAAAAAAAAAAAAACACTGAAGTGCTTTTCCCTCTATACCCAGCAACAATCAACACAAAGGACAGACTTCTGATTTCTGTGACCAAATGTGTTGGGGATTTCTCCCCACCAGCAAGCAACCAACCAATTCAGCAGACACCAGCTGGGTGCCCTCCAATTCAATCCCAACATCTATCTGGAGTTAGCATCAGATTCCACAGATTGAGGACTCATTCCTCAACACTGCCCATCCCCACTCCACCCCCACTCCTAATGCCAATTACAAGCTATAGGCTGTTTTACCCATTCTTCTGATCGACTGGCTATAAACTGAGTTTCCCATAACCCCCTTCCTGGGTTTGATTAATTTGCTCAGCAGTTCACAGAACTCAGGGCAACACTTATTTACATTTACCCATTTATTATAAAGGATATTACAAAGGATGCAGATGAAAAGATGCACAGGGTGAGGTACATAGGAAGCAGCAGGGAGCTTCCACGCCCTCCCCTGGGCGCACCACCCTCCAGGAACCTCCTCATGTTCAGCTTTCTGGAACCTCCCCGAACTCCATGCTCGTGGTTTTTTATGGAAGCTTCATTACATAGGCATGACTGATTAAATCACTGGCTATTGGTGATCACCTTAACCTTTAGCCCTCCCCCCTCCCCAGAGGCTGGGAGATGGGACTGCTTTGGTCCTTCTGGTGACCAGCCCTGATTCTGAAGCTACCTATGGGCTGCCAGCCACCAATCAACTTATTAGCATATAAAAGATACCACTTTGGAGATTCCAAGGATTTTAGGAGTCGTGTGCCAGGAGACCAATACAAAGACCAAATACAGGTTTTCACAATATCACACTTTCCATACCCCCTCCTCTGGCAAACCACCTCTGATACATACATCAGGGCGTACATGCATGCATGTTACCTATTACCCTCCAAACAGGCTAACTGGCCAACTCCTCTCATTTGCTACTACTGGATCCAAGTTTCCCCTTCTTTTTTGGAAACCTTTACAGATCCTCAGGAAGAACTAATAATTGCCCCTTCACAAATGCCAATCAGAGGTACTTAAAGCGCTGTCAATCGAGCATCATGCCTTGAAGTCATTTTACTTTTATTCCAGTGAGCTCCAAGAAGATGACAAAGGAGTCTGAGTCAGCTTTGCATTCCCAGGACTCAGCCAGTGCTAGGACAAATCAGTCAATATAGAGAAGGACCAATATTGCTCAGCAGCCGAGGGAACGCTTCCCATGCACGGGGTTGCCAGGGCCTGAGCAGTCAGAACTTGGCTGACTCCTCACTCCCATCCCTAGAGAAGACACTGAGTGGCCTGGCAACCCAGGGAACATGCCCAGAGACAAGGGCATACTCTCCCAAGTGTGAGCACTACAAATGGGGTGTGACAGGTGGAGGAGGAGTGAGGAGGCATATACTCCACCAGCACTTTCTTGGATGAGAGGACCCCAACCTGAAGGAGGTGAATTTTCTTTTAATTATAAAAACTTGCCTTTTATCTCAATTTATATGGCATTGTCTCCTACACTCATCAGTAAATTGCTTTGTAACAGAAATAATTTAATCCAGCAGAGCATCAGCATAAAATAATATCCTCCAACCTAAAAAAAAGTCCTTACCTATGCAAAATTCAACCAGCCAACAACTTTCTTAATCTCACCCCTATCACTGAAACACTCCACAGACTTTGACTTGGTGGTTGCTTACTTTTATTTTATACATCATATAATAAGGTTGTTTATCTTGTTTCCAAGCTCCCTGCAGATTAAAAGTAGCACGTTTGAGAGAAGAGATAAGAATGAAAAAAACAAACTATAAAAAGACAGACCAAAGAACCCTAAAGTCCAGCAATCTGAACCATTTTGGCCCTGTACATATGAACTCTCAATATATTCTATCTAAAAGGGTACAGTTCAGATTCTTAAAGGGGCAAATCATCAGCTCTCCAGGTATGCTGACTATACAGAATTATGTTATTTCTCAATATATTGCTAAGTTAATGTATAATTACATTTAAAATAAAATTATATAAGCAATTCCACTTGTAGACATTTGCCCCCAAAATATAAGTGAGGAAGACGAATATGCCAATATGCTTAGTGTAAAATTCTTCACAGCAGTGAAAAACTAAAACCTAAATACCTATTAAAAGAGTATGGAGAAACAGATTATCGTACATTTGTAAAACGGAACGGAACTCAGCCATCTTAGATGATACATATTAACACGGGAAGATAGCCACAACAAAGCACTTAGCGAAAAAATAAAGGTTGGTAAACAGCATGTGAAATCACACAACTTCACTCACATTACATCACTAGAGTGGCACGTGTGTGTCTGCCCTGGTATGTGCATGTGGGTATACATGCACCCATTATTACCAAACTGTTAACCATGACTTTTACTTTTTCACAATTTTCTATACTGTCTCTAATTCCCTGAAGAAATATAGATTTTTCATATAATCAGAAAAAAATTATTTTTGAAAAAATACACTCCAGCACAAGCACATCCATCTCAAACATCATTTTACAGGATAAAAGATAAGGAAGAAAAAGACAAGTTAGGCGTATATATGTAGCTAGTCTGACTGCAACTACCATGTGTTGCTTTCCATCTATGTGCTACAAGAGAGAAACCAGCAGAAAGGTATAGACTCATCACTTCAAATTCAACACTATTAGAAAGACAACTTTGAAAGCTATAATATTTATATATAAAGGTATTTTACATATTACTCCAATCACGCAACCAATTTCAAACAGTTTCTTAGTTCTATCTGGAAGAAGTACTGCATCAAATTTTCAATGTTAAAACACAAATGCATGTCAATGTATGGGGAAAATATAATCTTGAAGAAAAACATATGCAAAATAAAAGTAAACCTATAAAAAAAAGCCTGATGGGCCGAGCCCGTGGCGCACTCGGGAGAGTTCGGCGCTGGGAGCGCGGCGACGCTCCCGCCGCGGGTTCGGATCCTATATAGGAATGGCCAGTGCACTCACTCACTGGCTGAGTGCCGGTCATGAAAAAAGACAAAAAAAAAAAAAAAAAAAAAAAGCCTGATGGAGGATAAAGATGAGCCTTGGCTCAAGTAGGTTTTTTTTGTTTTGTTTTGTTTACAAAAGCTTTATTTTTTATTTATTTTTTTAATAAATGTTGTTTTGATTGATTATGTATTTTATTGGCCAATGTATTCATGGGGTACAAAGCAAACTGTCACCACTCATGCCCAAGGTGTGATGGCCACACCCATACTGGCAGCATGTCCATTACCACAAATTGTGATTATACCCCATGTCCCCCACCCAATTATCCCCTCAATTATCCCCGACCTTCCTCCCCATCCCTTTTCCCACCCATTCCACTTTGTAGCCCAAAGAATGTTCTCTCCCTCTGCAAGTCCAACGCACCACTATGGTCTGTCTTTCCTTCCTTCTTTCTCTCTTAGCTCCCACTTATGAGTGAGTACATGCGGTATTTATCCCTCTGTGCTTTGCTTATTTCACTCAACATAAGTTTCTCCAAGCTCATCCATGTTGTTGCAAATGAGAGAATTTCATTCTTTTTTATGGCAGAATAATATTCCATGGTGTACATATACCACAGTTGCCTTATCCAATCATCCATCGATGGATATTTAGGTTGGTTCCATGTCTTGGCTATTGTGAAAAGAGCTGCGATGAACATGGTAGTGCAGGTATCCCTTCGACATGATGATTTCCATTCCTCTGGGTATACACCCAGAAGTAGGATTGCTGGATCATATGGAGGATCTATCTGCAGTTGTTTGAGAAAACTCCATACTGTTTTCCATAGTGGTTGTAATAATTTACAGTCCCACCAACAGTTGTAGGAGAGTTCCCTTCTCTCCACATCTTCGCCAGCATTTGTTATTCTCATTCTTTTTTATTATAGCCAGTCTAACTGGGGTGAGATGATATCTCAATGTGGTTTTAATTTGCATTTCCCTGATGACTAGTGATGTTGAGCATTTTTACATGTACCTATTGTTGGCTCAAGAAGTTTTGAAAATACTATTTTTGAGATTGTTACCCAACTAAAAATGTTCATTCACAAAAATGTTATCATTTGTGTGTTCTCTAAAGCAAGAGTCAGATATAAGAAGGAGGAGGAAGAGGCAGCACAAGTGAGTAAGAACTTACATTTTCATTTAGAAAAAAATTTGAAAGACACTAAAGATATTATTTCATCATAAACTCAGATTTAATATTGAGAGAACAAAGTACCTGAAACTATGATCTAAAAACATTATGGTTTGGGCACGATGCTAGTCACATTATTTCTGAATTCTAGTAATTTTCTCCATATAAAAGGCATAATAGAATAAAGAAATGTATGTTAATTACAGTAACCTTCCTAGTCAAAATAAACAGCCCGGGGATGGGGGGGAAGAACTTTTAAAATTAAATATGGTAAAGCACTCTGAAATGTCCCACTCTCATTATAGCAGACTAGCTGCCCTTGGATACTTAGAGAAGGTGGGATATGTACCATAGGGAAACTGGCAAGCAGGCAGGCTCAAGGAAAGGAGATATAGAACAAAAACGAAGAAGAAAGGGAGTTCTATAGCAAACAAGATGGAAGAAAGAAAAATTTCATTCTGCCTCACACTGCAGATGCTCTCAGGAAATGTCATTTATGGCATGTTCTCATTACAGAAATTCCCCAGATTGGCCAAAAGAGCTGCTTTTTTGGTTCCCAGATCAAAAACTACATGCACCCTTTTGTACACCAAGGCTAGTGTATATACAGCACATGGCTAGGAAATTATTCTCAGCCCAGCATATCGTCATCAAGATACATCTGTGGTAAGTCTACTGACAACACTGACAGTTGCACAGGAAGACCAAGACAAAGACACAGAGCAGACAGACATAGAATGGATTTAAATCTGTCAAAATTGTATTCTGAGACTCTTAAACTGGGCTTTTTTCCCTCTACATGATTCAGTTTCCAAATGTATTTAGTCTTCGAATCACTGCAGACTTTTTCACTTCCTCACCTTCTCTGTTAAGGTGCAGAGTTCTCGCAGCTCAAAGCGAAGTATACTTGTACTTTGTACACAAGTGTGGTACCATGAAAACAGTTCTCTGGTGAGGGAGAGCCTTCCTAAAGGGATGAGCAGAGTAGGTAAGAGGAGCCACACAGTGCCACAAAGGTCAAAGAACAGATCAAAATTTCACTGACAGATGCTAACTTTCATCATTTTCATCTCTTCTTGCTCTGATTTCTTCTCCCTGAATGAGCTTGAGGCCATGTGTCCCAGTATGCCAAAATGCATTTACAGATCTATAAGTGACAAAGAATAAAGAAATACTGATCTAGAATGATTCAAAAGGCAGGTTTAAAGGCAGTCTCTCTGAAACCAAGTTCAGAAATTTCAAATGCAGAATTTTGTCAAACTGTCAAACCTCACAATTATTTCTACTTCTATACAAACAGCATGGATTTCTATTTTAAGTTTTCCTAGTAGCAAAATGCCCAAAGCCACAATTCTAATCCAAGAAAACTCAAAGCCTCTCAGTCAGTACACAGCAAATTGTTTTAGAGCATAGATTTTTTTTTTGAGCCACTGTGTAAGCTCAAATGCCAGTTCTGCCATTAACCAACTGTGTACCATTGACAAGTTACTTAATGTTTGTGCCTTGGTTTCCTTATATATCTCATAGTGTTGTTGGAACTTTTAAATTAATTAATATATGTGAAGCCTTTAGAAAAGTATGTGGCACCTGCTCATAACAGTAATGACTATTATTATTACTACTATCATTATTGTCCAGCAAGTTTGTCATGAGCACTTTAACTAAGCCTCTCCTAGAAGAAGGGTGTCACCTCTAAATCCCTCCAAATATTTCCCAATTTGAAAAGACAGTGTAAATCCAGAATGTTTCTTATACCTTAAAGAACATTTTGACATGTGGGAGCTATTCAGCTAATAATGTTTTTTCAAGGAGTTATGCACCTATCAAGCAAAATTTTGAAATTTAAACTATTCCACTTTCCAACATTCTAAAAAGAAAAGGAAGAGATAGTTTTACAGGTTTTTTGTTTGTTTTGTTTTTCAAAGGATAGCTTTGATAGGCCATTAATTCAAACTAATTTTAAATCTGTAGAGTGTTCAATGTGTTAAGTGCTTTTTGCCTTACAGTTCTAGAGTACAGACTGTTACACGCACCTAATTAATTAAAAAAGCAGCATTTTCCTACTATGTAACTTTTACACAAGTGTTATTTTACCCTTTTTCTCTATTTCCTACATTTAAAATATCCCATTATTTTGTATTGTGCAGGGATGTTAATTAAAATAATGATAACTTTCTCCAGTATGAAACATGGAAGAGAACAAGGAATGAACACAACCCTGGTTTTCTGACAACTTAAGCAGACATGCTGTTTGGTTGGGACAGCAGATTTACTGTATCTTATTACTGATATTACCCATTTGCTGATGTGGAGAAAGTATAGATGTCTCCCAAAAGCAGATGGCCAATCTACTGTAGAAAGCTGTTTTCAGACATAAGCAACTTCCATCAGAGAAGTAAACTCTTAATAATCAGAACAAGCCCTTTTGAACTCTACATGGTGCTCATTATCCATATCATAAATAACACAATAAAAGGCAAATGCTCCCTTGAAAAGAGTCCTAGCAACCACAGATAAAGGAAACTGTCATAAATGAGTGAGCTGGATAAGAGGGCATTTGGCAGAAGCACATGGATAGAGCTTCAAAAATAAAATGAAGCTAATAATGTTCTTTGAGAGAATAAACTGTTCAAAGGTACAAAAAACATTTTTAAAACCCACACAAAGGGATTTTTAAGACAGAAAAATCTATTAACCCACAAGTTATTGGTTTATTTGTCTTAAGTACACACACGTCTTAGAAACTTCAGAATCTCAAAATATATTCCTGATTAGCAACACTCAAGTTTCCAGCTGCCTTTAACATTTGTTCACTTTGTCAAAGCTCTAATTCTACCAAAGCCCTTTGTCCTACTCAAACGCCAGCTCAGCTCACCTTACTGGAAAGGCTCTTCTGGTTTTGTCAGCTGTGCCCATGATAAGCAGCTGGGAAGTATGGAAAAAACATTAACCATTGACTGAAAAAAGAGTGTAGACATGAAGTTTCACCATTTGTTGCAGAAGTGGTTATAAAAAAATGTAAATCAAAAAAATGAAATTAAGATGACTATTCATTACTCCACACCTGCTCAGAAAAGCTTTACAATCACCAATCCATGTAAAATAGCCATAGCTCAACTAAAGGAAGTATTAATCCTTGTTTAAACAGAGAAAAAAGTTGCCAAGGCACAAAGACAAAGGCAAATCACTCAGAAGCAGAAGAGAAATGCCCACTGATACACTGGGGAAAAACCAAAGGTCTCTCTGAGGTCTCTGTTTCCCTGATGCGGTACTCTAAATAAATGGCATACCCAGGGCAGATAGTCATCAATTTGGAATCTAGGCAGGAGAGCTTTTCACAATTTCAAAGTATAAAAATGTGTTCCCAATTAGTATGTAAGGTATAAAAGCCAAATGCACACTAGGCCTCAGATATTTCCCATCTTTAACAATGTTCAATTCCTGGGCAACAGCACCACAGTTCCCATTATCTCCTATGCCTACCTGTGCTCACTACTCTAAGGAATATGACTATTAGGAGGGCTCTCCCTTGAGCCTGCACAAGAACTCCTACTGAAAACCCCCACATCCAAAGCTGGCTATAAATCAAATCTGACCAGGCACCAACAGTCTGGGGTATTTGCCTTTATACAAAAGAGAGCCAGGTTGCTGTTCCTTAAAACCCAGGCAAGTGGACATGATCTCTACAGCTAGAAGGAATATGCACACTCTCTTTCCATCAGGCACAGAGGCTGTGAGGAAGCTCCCAAAAGAACTAAGTTTTAGGTGGATTTTCAATGGAGGAGTCAAGTGAACTACTCTACCTGGTCATGTGAAACAATATGTGCTATACAGAATATGTGCACTTTATAATGAAACAATGAGGGAGGGAAGAGCATTAACAGTGATAGAATGCTTATGCAGTGGCCTAGACATTAGACTAAATAAATTATCTCTACTAAGGCAACTGAGGCCCAGAAGAATTAAATAACTTGCCCCAGGTCACAAAGGTAGTAAGGGCTAGAATCAAAATCCAAACCCAGGTCTGCCTAACTACAAAGCAAATGTTCATTCTATCAACTGATGCCTTTCATTATTTTTCTCATCATCATACTGCCCTGAAATAGTTAAACTTCAACATGGGTATCTATAAATGTGGTTTAAAACTCAAGAGGGAAATACTCTTCCCTGACAACCCAGCAGTACATACCGGCTTGGGAAAATTCCTTTAAACACTAAAATGTTTCCCTTTCTACCACTTTTTTTTTTTCCTTACTTGAAAACCTTTATTTATTTATTTATTATTGGTTATGAATATTATGAATATTCATGAGATACAAAGCTGATTGTCACCACTCGTGCCCAAGATGTGATGGCCAGATCCATACTGGCAGCATGCCCATTACCACAAATTGTGATTACTCCCCGTGTCCCCCACCCAATTATCTGCGACCTCCCTCCCCATCCCCTTTTCCCCACTCCATTTTGAATCCCTAGGTAAGCTCTCTCCCTCTGCAAGTCCAACAAACCACTGTGGTCTTTCTTTCCTTCCTTCTTTCTCTCTTAGCTCCCACTTATGAGTGAGTACATGCAGTATTTATCCCTCTGTGCTTTGTGTATTTCACTCGACATAAGTTTCCCTACCACTTTTGATGAAAATCTTTCTCAAAATATTTAATAATCTTCTTGAACAGACTATACCAAACACCATTAACCAATAAATGTTTTGCCCATGTCCAATGGTGTTCTACCACTTGAGAGACTGCACTGCATCTTAGAGATGGAAGGGGCCCCACAGACCACCTAGTCAAACTCCAGGCCTACAGGAGTTTCCTCCTAAGATTTTTCCAAGTTGTAGGGGACAATTGTTAAAAATGTGAAAAGAAAGCCATCTACATGTGGCCCAATGGATCTAAATCCTATTTAAGCAGCTACTGGAACACAAAGATTCCAATATCCCACCTAAATTCAAAGTCGTTCCACAAGCACTTGAATTTCATCCCAGCAAACAGATATAATGTCCTCGCTGTAGCCAAATTGCTCACCTGCCAATCTCAACATTTTCTAAACCCTGCAATATCATGAATTCGATTCAACTGTTCAATATTAAAGCAACTGTTCATAAGGTTTTATGAGGGTGGTAGTATTGTTTTGCCCTTTGTGAATCTTCTTTCCTCCTTTCCCAAACTCACAGAGCTATGTACTTTTCACTACCATGATTGTTGTAAAAACTTTCATTCAGTCTGAAAGACTTATCAATAAAGATCAGAGATTCTGTTTTAGCAAAGACAGCAACATTTTACCTGGCAGATTTTTTTAGGTGTCACTAAAGCATGAGTTTTCCTCAGAAATATTACTGACTTTAGCATTATTTTTTCATTTTTCTACATAAGACATCCTATTACTTAAACCAATCCCAAAAGGCATTTATTTGCTAGAGTCATCAACCTTCATTCACTCACAAGACCAAGATTGCAATTACAACTCTAGCCAGCTGCTGGAGTGAAAAAAGAGGAAGCCAGCCAGCCACAGGGTCCTCCACTCTCATCACCTGCCTTTCATTATCCTCCCATCTCCAAGCCGCCCAGATCTTTAGCCCAATGGGGAGGGGGCTGCTTTTCAGCTGCCTAGTCTCTTTGTTGACTACACAAAGTTGAGCATTATGCCTGAAACCTGAAAGGAAAAAAAAAATCCTAAACAGAAGCAAAGTACAAGGTGTCTGAAAATCTTTAAAAGATAGAATAAATTTACTTCTAAACAGTATGTAAGTTACATTTTCAAATAACATGCTCAATCAATAAGCACACAATTTTCCCTGTGTCTCCAGACTTCTTGGAAACTGTATTTATTATACTACTTTCAGATTAAAAACTGGATTCTTGTTTTGAAATAAGAGAAAAATCACTTGGAAAGGTATCTGGAAGTTAAAAAAAATTGTACTGAACATGTAACTTGAAAGTAAAACTAACATACTGTTTAAAACTAAGTTTACCCTATATTTCCTGACTTTGTGGATACCCTGTATTTTAAATCCACTGCAAATTAGCTTCCTTAGTATCTTACCTATCCTTCTTCTGCAGGCCAAACACCAAAATTTTTCTTTACACATAAGGCATCACAACTTTACTGCTGTATAGTATACCACTTTTAGAAAACTGAAGAAACTGCTACAGAAAGAACTGTTAACACCATTAGAGTCCAGTTAATTTTGTTACTGACTGTTATATAACTATAGGTGAGTCCCTGATCATAGCATCTCTCCAGATTACAAATGCTGACGGGAGTGCCAAGGCAAGAGGCAGTAGGGTACTCACATAAATCCTTTGAGAAAATATCAGAGAAAAGTTGATATGGAAAGGATTATCTCTTTCCACTCCAAAATATAAAAGACATGTGTTCTGGCTATTTTATCACCAAATGACTGACAGCTATGTGTGGAGAGAGAGAGAACATTCATGAGAGAGCACACAGGCCCAGCCACCACCAGCCACACTTGTCTATCAGATGGACACGATGCTACTTAGTCTTGGTGGCATTCATCTAGAAAGGACCAGTTTTTTGGCCTGCATTCTAGTTCTCATTTCCCTCACATATCTATATCACTCTACTGTCTATCCCTCAACAAAGAACAAAAAGTTTAGCAGGTGGACCTTTATTAGTATAACACATGTTAGCTACAACCAACTTCATCTGTTATATCAAGAAAGATAACCGCATTCCACTTCCACATGAAAAGGCCTAATAAATTTTACATTTGTTTTGAATGGATTGTATTACATTTATACACACAGTGAACTACTACATAATGCACTGTGATGGAGGGATCTATTTTTATTCACTCCACACTGCATGAATATCTCAATTACTAGAGGGAAAAACAGCCCTTCTTATGGCATTTAAAACGTTGACTATATGGAGTTCTAGCTGAACAACAGGGAAAAATACATCATTCCAATGATCAAAGAGGTAATATACTGTACATAAGTTTTCCACAGCCAAGAGGCCACATGCCAAAGACTAAAACACAAAAAACTACAGACAGGTGCTCACCACTGAGGCATGTATATACCTTTCTTCATACTTTAAGTTAAAGTTATGGCATGCATCATAATGTTAGCTACTTTGAATTTTTGTCCAGGACAAATATACCTTGCTTTAAGTAAATTCAGTATAGTCATACATGCAAAAAAAAAAAAAATTGTGTGTGGGGGGGCTAGCCAGTTATCTCACTTGGGAGAGCATGGTGCTGGTAACTAAGGTCATGGGTTCAGATCCCTGTACCAGGCAGCTGCCAAAAATAAAAAGAAGTAAAAAAATAATAATAAAATGGGGGGGTGATTTTTACTTTAAAAAAGAATTTGCAAAGACAATCTTTAAAAATAAGTCTTAGAATAATTCATTTTACAAATATATCTATTACATACCATAAGGAACAATGTTTATGAACACATGAATGTGTTTATGCTTACAGTAACAATTCTAAGTCGGGTTGGTAACTGATAGCACAAAAATTAAAGAGAGCAAAAGTTAACACTGAAGAAGACTTAACAGATAATGCACAGCAGTATAATCGTCCTTGGCTCCAATCAACATTTGCCAACAAACAAATATTTCTTCAGTACCTACTATGTGCTAGACAATCTTATCTGGATCACCATTTCCTGCACCTCCATATCCTGACTTGACACATAGAGGAGCCTCTCAAGCTGCACATGGATGCTGACCCTGGTGTAATACACTCAATACCCTCAGTTTTGTCAAGATTTGAAATCCTAAGAACTACGAATGAATATTACAGTACTAGTATTTTCATAAACTAGATTTAAATCTAGTAAGAAAACCAATCTGCAGATGCTAAGTTAGGAAAACTTTCTGGAGCTCTACTTCCACAAGAGAGTACTTACCGATGACTCTTCAAATTCTGAGAATAATTTAAAAGTTATACAAAATCTAGCATGAGGATTGAGTGACGAACAGAACAAAATAGTTCCAAGACTGTTCTAAGTCACGAAGAATAGGCAAAGCCATTTTCTCATCTTAAATATCACACAAACAGGCTTAACATTTTGCTTACTTTCTATCAGATGTAACTTGGCATCTGCACTGATAATAGTCTTTTTAAAGTGTGCTCGCACTTTTGAACGGCAATGACTGGATCTCCTACTTACCATAGGACTTGGACATGCTAATAATGTCAAGCTGCAGATCAGCATACTTTCATGTTCAGTGTATAATCAAAGTAGAAATTTTTCTGGAAGGAGGTATTTGTTTTCTTGGGAGGGCATTAGATAAGAAGGTTCACCCTGCTTTGTTCTAGTTTCACTTGATATTCTATAAAGGATGAGTCCGTATCATTTATTCCCCATGAAAGACATCTCTCACAAGACAAAAACCAATGAAAATAAAAAAATACCTAAAAGAGTTGTTTCCTGATATGCACTAGAAAAAAAGGGCTTCACTTTTTTGTGGTATTAAATTCTTTGTCTCCATACAGTTTATCAACTTAAAACTAGTCAAAGGACCCTTTGGAAAAATCAAACTGTAAAAGGCAATGGATTACTCAACCACAAGTAAGTCCCTACAATTTTAAGATGACAGTGTGCTTCAGTGCAGTCGTTTAGACAATAAAGATTTAAAGGAAAACAGAGGCAATAAAACACACTTCACAAATTCAAAAGATCGCTCCCAGGACAGAAAAAGAATTCCCTTCACAAAGTCTAGCTTTGAAATTGCAGTAAGAAATAAAAACATTTCTGAATTAATAAACTGAAGGCATAGACATAATGTTAACTTCCAAACAGTTATTTATTTATCTTTTTAATTTTACCTAATTTGTACTATGGCTTAAAACTGAAAAGTATAAAAGGATATCCTCATCCCATAGCTTCTCTCAAGGCAACTTAAGGTTATCATTTTCCTGTGAATCCTTTCGAAGATTTTGCATGCAAATACAAGCAACATATAAATGCCTGTATATTTATTTTCTCCTTTCTACTCAAATGGCATCATAACACACGCTATTCTACACCTTGCATGGTTTTTTTTTCATTTAATAAATGTCCACATCATTCCATATCAGTACTTTCCTCATTCCTTTTTACAACTGCATAGTATTCCATCTTGGATGGACAATATTTTACTTAACCAGTCTTCTACAATGAATATTTAGGTTGTTTCCAATCTTCTGCTACTATAAACAATGCTTCAATAAAGATTAAGCACACTTCATTACAATTTAGAGCAAGACAAATTTCTGGATGTGGAACTGTTGGGTCAAATAGGTCTACAGCTACAGCTAACATTAAACACAGCTCAGGTTCTACTCAGACTAACATAAATTCTCATACTAAAGGCCTATTATATTTACTTCAGTGTCTGTTACCCAATTTAAACAAAAAATTACAAGACACGCTAGGAGGCAAGAGAAAACACAGGCTGAAAAGAAAAGAGAGCCTTAGAATTCAGATATGACACAGATTTTTAAACTACCAGATAGAAAATTTAAATAACTATGATTAATAAGTTAAAAGCTCTAGAAGGAAAAAGTAGACAACAGGCAAGAACAGATGAATAATGTAAGGCGGGGAGACAGAAACTCTAAAAAAAATTGAAAAACAATGATGGGGGGGGGAAAAAACACTGTGACAGAAACCAACAATGCCTGTGAGCTCCTCAAGCAGACTGAGCACAACCAAAAAGAGAATCTTTATAATTCTGATGAACTGTCAAATTATTCTCCATAAAGAATGTCTCAATTTCCAATTTACTTTCCCACCATCAGTGCCTGAGTGCCTATATCACACCCAGGCTAACGACTAGTTAAATTTTTATTTTTTTATCAATGTGATAGGGTTTTTTTTTAATGGTATCTGGTGTAGTTTTAATTTTCATTTCTCCTATAGAGTACCTTGCCTTCTCAAGATTTACAGCCATTTGTATCTCATTTCTGTGAAATCTCTACATATATCCTTCCTCCATTTTCCTACTGAATTGTTGGTATTTTTCTTATTGATTTGTAGAAATTTTTCACACACTTAGGAAATTTGCCCATTATCTTTGATGAGCTGTAAATGTTTTTTCAACTTGTCCTTTGACTTTGCTTGTGGTAGTTTTTGATATGCAGAAACTTTTACTTTTCATGCAGTCTAACTAGGAATATTTTTCTTTTATTGCTTCAAGGTTTTAAGTCAAAAAATCTCCTTGATTCTAAAAATTTCTCCATTTTAGTTCTATTACTTTTGTGACTTTGCTTTTTAAATTAAAGTTTGATCCATTTAAAATTCATTCTGGTAGAGATATGAATTATACATCCAACTATATCTTTTTTACAGATGGCAACCCAGTTACCCCAACACCATTTACTGAATAAATTTCCTCACAGATTTCAGATGCCATTTTTCTTATTAGGTTTTGTGTGTTTTGGGGTCTCTTTCCAGTCTCGTATTTTATTTCATTGATTTGTAGATCTACACATGTACCTTTATCACACAATTTTAATTATTATAGCTTAATACCTTTTAATATCCTGTAGAGCTGGTCCCACCTCTCACTAGTCTTTTTTTCATCATGTTGCTATCCCAGTATGCTCTTTTCTTTATTAATTTTGGCATTAGTTTGTAAAGCCAAAAAAAATTACTGTTGATATTTTCATTGGGGTTACTTCCAATTTACAGACAAATTAAAAAATAACCCTAATATCTGGCAATTTTGTTCCACCAAGTACAAATGGTGTGGTTCATGCTTAACTAGAGCATTCATATTTCACATTACCAGATGATGGTCTTCCTCACAGGTAACAGTGGTGTTTGGCATTAACCTTCATCCTGCAGCCATAGACTGCATGAAAAATGTATGAACGTGGAAATTACTACTAAAATAGCATATTCCCTGAATTCATCCATAATTATATAGGAAACAAGTCTATGGTCAACATGTGTTTTCTTAAAATGGAAGCTAAAGTCATAGGCATAAAGAATTGAAAAAAATCTCTACAGATGATCCAGATAAGTTTTCTTCTGACCATATTCTCCTATCATAATGGTTATTTTATGGACTGTTTCCTCATTTTCCATTCAAAAGACACTTCAAATTGGAAAATCATGTCCATTCTACTCCAACATTCCTACAGAATTATTACCACATGTATAGTATCTTTTATCATCATGTAGATGCAAGCAAAAGGAATGACGGATGAGAGCAAAGAGAAACAATACTTCACATTAATATTTTACGATTTAGAAACACTTCAACAAAAACTATCTCGTTTGATACATATGCATAAACTGAGTTACCCACTTATGAATGAATACATACAAATGAAAAACAATCTTATAAGCAATACTTTAAACCAATACATTCATTTCTACTGCATCCTATAATTTTAATGCCAAAAATCTTAGATATCAAAACAGAAACATGTTCTCTGTTGAAGTGTGGGGAGAGCAAGATATGAGATTAGAGGAGTAGGCAGGACCAGATCATACAGGTCCTTGCAGGCAATAGCAAGAATTTTACACTTTGGCCTTAAGAATGGTGAAAAATCAATTGAGAGATTTTAAACAGGGAAAGAACATGATCATAACTGCTTTTAAAGATCATCTGGATATTGAGGATGGTTAGTTATAGGGTGGAAAGGGTAGCTAAAGAAAGAAAAAGTTATTGTAATGAATCAGACATGATGGTTGGATTTAGGGTAGCAGCAGTAGTGATGATGAAGAGAGGATTTGTTTAAGAAATATTAAGGAGGTAGAAATGATAAGATACTGATAATTTTCAGGCTTGAACAACTCAGTGGATGGCAGTGCCATTTACAGAACTAGAGAAAATACGGAAAGGCACGTTTGTAAGGAAGCAAGTAAAAATGTCCAGCGAACAGTTGGACTACAGGAGAGTAAACATTTGAACCTGGTACATGGTGTTTTGAGAGAAGACAAGAGTAGGAAAAAGGTGTAGAAAAGTGGGTAGAGAGGTTAGCCTTGCTAAGAAGACTAGAGTTACCAGAGAAGAGAAAAGCCAGGCGAGCCTGGGTTTATGAAAGTCAAGTAAATACTGTGTTACAAGTAAGACTGGTCAGCTGTGTTGAGTGCTGTTGAACTGTCAGGTAAAATGAAGAATGAGAAGAACCCACTGCATTTAGCAACACTGGTGCCTTTAGGAGGTTCAGTGGAGTGATGGGGCAGAGACCAGAGTGCAGAGGGCTGAAAAGTGAAGTGGGAGGTGGAAAAATAAAGTAAGTGATCACTGTTTCAAGAAATTTGGATATGAACAAGAGAAAGAAAAAAAAAAAGGCCACTGATGGAAGAATTGGGAAGAAAAGGCTCAGTGTCAAGAGGGTTTTTTTTTAATTTTATTTTATTTTATTTTATTAAGGCGGGAAAGATTTCTCCATGTTTAAATGTCATTTAAACAGCAGGACAGTAGAAAGGGAAAAAGAATAATCCTTTCCTTACATTAACATCCTTAAATTAATATAGGAAAAAACCAGAATGCTGCCTTAAATGAAACTTATTCACTCCGAAAAGCAATTAATAAATCAACAAAAACACCCCTTCTGCAGACATAAAAGAGTTCTAAGGGAAATCTGCTTACACTGAAATCATAAGGGAATTCTTAGGATATGCACATCAAAATGGAAAATGGAATTTAAAGTTCTTGTGCCTAATGTTCAATTAGTATTCTATAAATTCTAATACATACTTTCTCAGGATAATCAAGTGAGAGAATAATCTGGAGCTCCAATAGGTCAACTTCTTGATTCTTCCACAGATTAAAGGTTTTAGAGATGCTTGAAATGAAAGGAAACTGATGACTACATGAATGGTTTGGTTATTTACACCCCTTGAGGCTCATGCACATCACACCTAATGGTTTTGCCTTGAGGCAAAAGATTTAACAGATTGCCCTCCTAATTGCTCCCTGGACACAGTACACAGCCATGTGATCTTGAGGTACAGATTCCTATATAAAACTCACCATTAGAAAAAAAAAAAAAAAAATCAAAGATAAATGTCTCAACAACTACTTCTGAACAAATAAAAACTGCTCACAATGCCCTAAACCTAACAAATCGCCACGCCAAGCACTAGCTAATATACCTAAAATATTCTGACCTGCTTCTCTTTAAAAGCAATTTAGATAAAAAACATTAACAAATTATTTAAACATCATTCCCAATAAGCTTCTGAACATTTAGTTGTACTACAGTGCCAATTTTAAAATTTCAAAAGTGAGAAATTTCATTCCTAAGGAATGTCTGTTATATCTTCAAAATAAGCATAGACTGTCGAAGAAATGATCAATTTTAAAAGAGTTTAAAATATATAATGAAACCTAGGTAGAGTGTGGAAATAAAAGAATTCTCCAATAGAAGAAATATTAAACTAAGTATTAAACTTCTGGAAAGGTGAGGAAATTTTTGAAAATGTAGATATCACAATAGAAAAAAAGTTGAATCCCCCAAAATAAAAAACCTTCCAAATGTCCCAAAAAGACAACTAAAATCTCTGCAAGGTGACAACACTTGTCCATATTCATTTTTGGTGGCAGAGCCAAGGTGCAAACCCAGTTATCTGTCTCCAGAGCTCCTGTGCTCCAACACTATGGCCCTCTACAAACTTTACCAACAGATGAAGAGGACGATAAGAATGAAATTTGCAAAATTTGTGACATAGGAAAAGTAGCCAATAATCAAACATATGGGAAAATACTTAACTTCCTGAGTAACCGTAAATTTTCACATTAAAACAATAGGTAACTTTTTTGCTGTTAGATTGGCAAAAATATAAAAACTATTGTAATATCCACGTCTGGTAATTGGTGTGCCAAACTGGTAGGCAATTTGGCAATACATAGAAAGAGCCACATAAATACATCCAAAATGCCCTTTGGCCCAGTATTTCCTCTTCTGGAAGTCTGTACTAACGGGAAAAAAATTAAAATATGGGCAGAGCAAAAGGGGGTGCTTACAGCACATGCACGATGATGTTATTCCAAGCATTACGCATAAAAAATGAAAACTTGAAAACAACCTAAATACCTAAAATACGACAATGGTCAAATAAAATATGATAAATCCACTGGTTTATTATACACAGTCATTAAAAACAATTATACAATGCATATAACATGAAAAATACTTTTCATACAGTGTCAAACCAAAAAGAGCTGGATATAAAAATGTACAGATGATGAAAACCCTTTTTTAATGAATAGGAAAATACAAAAAGGGAAAACACTAAAACTGTGACTATGGCTGGTTAACATAATGGTATAGAATGTTTTTTCCCCATTATCATGCAAATGTTTCATAATGTGGTTTCATTACTTCTATTATTTTAACACAGATCTTTTAAAAGGGGGGGTTCACAGAGCATTTGCAAATTTAAAATATAAGAAAATTTGAGTATTCTTTGAAACTTTCTGCCAAAAATGAAAAATAATAGTACCACTATAAGGATGTCTCAGATAATTTGTTCTATATGATCCAAGTTCCATTGTACAGAGGTTGCAAAAAAGAGAAAGAGAAAGAGAAAAAGAAAAACTGTTAGCTTACTTAAGACCTTGAGTGAGGCATTTAGCTCACCAGGGTTGCCACATTTGCTACTTAAGCCACTGGGTCTTCAGGTTTTAGAACAATAGATGTGGAAGAATCTTACCCAATGAAGTGATGTTAAATTACTAAAAGCACCAATGAACACTGTATAGCACTTTACAGTTTAAAAGGGTATCACATATACAATATTATTTCATAACTGAAATGTATCTAGACCTTTCTTTATAGCTTTTGACGTGCTCCCTCAACACATTATATGCCACTTCACATTCAAACAAGCCTCTTAAGTTAAGCAAGGTGGGTATTGTTACCCCATGGTAGATGAGGTAAGTGGTAAGTGTAAGTGATTTGCCAAAGTTCACACAACTGCTAAATGTCAAAGCTGAAACTACACTCTGGGGTGAAAAACACTCCAGGTTTGCCTCTCCTCCCCATGCCAGAGCTCCATCAGACAGCTGACCAACTTGCATCTTGTTCAGGCAACATGAACACAAGAAAATGATTGATGACATCCAGACATAAGTCCTTTCTCAAAAGCCAGCCAGAGTTCTATCTACTAACACGCATAAAAAAAAAAAAAAAAAAAAAAAACCAAATTCTTTACCCAAAAGGGAAACAAACAGGTAAGTTTCCTATTGAGCCAAAGCCCAGACCTTTTTAAAACTAAATGTAGTTAAAAGTTCAGGGGCTAACATCATAAAGGAAAGTCAAAGGCAGCCTTTGCAGGGGGTTTACCCCTTCTTTTCTACTATTTACATCAAGCAAGACAACATCTCAATTACCCCAACTCATTTTTTTATTTTCTTTTAATTGAAACCTAATTGATTATACATATTTATGGGGTACAGAGTAGACTTTCAGTATTTGTATACGATATGTGATGATCAAATCAGGATAGCAGGCATATTCATCATTACAAAACGTGCTCATTCCTTATATCCGTTAACCAATTTCTAACTCCTCCTCCCCCTCTCCTCCCTCTACTAACCACAGTTCTCCTAACTCATATTAACAACTGATGATCCCTTTTTAAGCATCAACAATTTTAAAACATTTCAACTGAGTAAAATGTTTCTAGAATTTATTAAATATCTCTATCTTCTTAAATATAGAGAATTGGTGTTTCTACTATGAATCAGTAATAATTATGTTTTATATAAAATATGGAAGCTAACATGTTTTGAGTTCTTACCATGTGGTGGGCATTGGGCCATTTATATACAAAATCTCACTGTATCTTCAACAGTCCTATGGTATAGGTACAAACAACTTTTAAATCTATTTCATTAATGTGCAAATGGAGGCACTGAACATTAGTTAAACCAGAAAGTAATCACTAGAATCTGAAGCTAGAAATCTTATCACTACACTATATGGTCTCTGTGCTCTGCCTGGTCTCTTGTGGAAGTTTGGGATAATGGGAAAAGCATGGACTCAGCAGAATCTGACTACCTGGGTTCAAATCGTAGCTCCCATGCTTATTGATGAATCTTGGAAAAGCTAGACAAAATCTGTCTCTCACTTTTCTCAACAACCAAAGGAATATGAGAGCTCACATAAGAGTTCCTGTATCTTGGAATTGTTATGAGGAGAAAATGTAACGCTTAGAAAACAGTGACTGGCTCATGCTGAGAGCTCAAAACGCTCAGTCGTCAATAACACAATGATTCCTCAGAGGATAGTGAGGCTTTCGCCCAAACTGTTCTTAGTGAGCTCAAGTCCCTTTTTTTTTTAAGCTTTCTCAAGCTATCATTTAATCAAGCTGGCACTCTTGGCTGCTGACGTGCTTGTATATAGGGCATCCCCTTTTCCTTCTCCTCCTTCTAAGCCTCTTTCAAACATGCTATAATCTAGAAAGCTAAATATAGCTAGACTTTCTAAAACAATTTCTAAGTAAGAATATCCAGGTTCTGAAGGAGGATTCAGGGTCTCCCTAAATAGTTGAGAAAAACTTCAGTGTGTGGACATTGTAGCATCCAATTTTGGCTTGCTTTTCAGAGCTCTTATTTGCTTATTTGCGGGTCTGAGGACTGCTGATGGTACCATCATTTTAGATTTACTTGGTCTTGGGGGAGCACATGAAAATGTGGCACTGCTACCACTATTCTATCAAATCAGATATACAAAGACAAAGGGAAAGAAAGTGGCTGCAAACTGGTACACTGGATTGTTCAAATAATCCATAAAAGCATAAGCAACCTTCTCCTCCAGCTCACTAAGGGTTAGAGGAGCTTAGAAATAACAGCAAATCCAGGACAGGTTTTAGGGCTTAAGGTGCTATATGGAAGAGGAACTAAGGAATTAGGCAGATGTCCTCATTTTAAACACATTTGCCAAACATTGCCAAATATGGTGGTCTGAAAGAACAACTTTTTTTTTGTCTTTTTTGTGACCGGTAAGGGGATCGCAACACCTTGGCTTGGTGTCATCCGCACTGCACTCAGCCAGTGAGCACAACGGCCATTCCTATATAGGATCCAAACCCGCGGCAGGAGCGTCGCTGCACTCCCAGTGCCGCACTCTCCCAAGTGCGCCACGAGGTCGGCCCAAGAACAACTTTTCAATACACTGTACCAACCCAATGCTGTTTGCACATGCTCTCTAGTAAGTTAGCAGGGAGAACTGACTCCCTCTTTCATTGAAGAGCGCATTAGACAAACAAGTACTGAAAACCACTAAGTGTTAGAAGAGAACAGAATCACACTGCTTACTGTGAGACAAAGTCTTCACTGGATTAAAATAGAAGCATACAAGGGAGCGTGAAACGGAGGTGATCATACAAAGTGTATTTGAGATGCCTCAAAAAATAGAAGAAAGGCTATCAAATCCGAAAGGAAGTTTAGAATGTTCCACTCTTATTACAGCAATGATATCAAGCACTGCTGTATTTCTGTATCACGCCACTATAACTGCCACTCCCCAAAATTTTTCCAAATTCAGCAAGTCATCTATTCCTATCCAAGAAGCTGTTCTACAAGCTACACATATAGCAAGAAATTCACATTTTAACCCCCAAACCCTCCTTATTATCTACTTTTATGACCATGATATTCCACACTGAAACTTTTTTTACCCCAAACCACAAATACACATTGAAATTTTAAAATAATCCAAGTTCACCGATATAATTGATGAAATGTGTTACATTCAAAAGGCTATGAATCATATAGGCAAGAGGTCAGCAAACTTTTTCTGTAAGGAGCCAAACAGCAAACATGTTAGGCTTTACAAGCCATAAAGTCTGTCGCAATTACTTCACTCTGCCCTTATAACATAAAAGCAGTCACAGACAATACTTAAACTGCTATGGTCTGAATGTTTTTGTCCCCCCTCAAATTCATATGTTTAAACCTAATCACCAAAGTGATGATGTTAGGAGGTGGGGCCTTTGAGAGGTGATTAGAGGTGAATGGGTTTAGTGCCCTTACAAAAGAGGCAAAAGATGACCCCTCACTCCTTCTACCATGTGAGGATACAGTATGAAGGTACCACCTATGAGCTAGGAGAGAGCTCTTGCCACACTCTGAATTTGCTGGCAGCATACTCCAAATTTGCTAGCACTTTGATCTTGGGCCTCCCAGCCTCCAGAACTATAAGAAATAAATTTCTGTTGTATATAAGCCATCCAGTTAATGGTGTCTTGTTATAGTCACCCAAAAGGATTAAGATACAAACTAATGAGCATGGGTATGTTCCAATAAAACTTTATTTATGGACTCTGAAATTTAAATTTCATATAATTTTCACATGTCACAAAACATTACTTTTTTTTTTTTAACCATTAAAAAAATGTCAAAACCATTCCTAGTTTGCAGGCTATATGGAAACAGGTAGCAGACCAGATATGGCCTGTGGGCTATAATTTTCTGATCCCTGATACAGGTTACCCTAATATTCAAAAATGGAAATGCAAAAAACCCACCAAATACAATTTTGAGATTAGTTTAGCTTTGAATCTAGAGGGAAAGTTATGCTATTGTGTTTTCTGAAAAAGAAATTATACTATACAGACTATTTTAAAGTCCCGGCCTCTAAAGCTAATACCATAATGTTAAATAAAAGAGTGTATGTCTTTTTAATAACCTTTAAACATATCTTAGCTTCCCTCGGGAATGATTTAAACCTTGGCAGTGCTCATATTATCAGCACAGTATTTTTAGGTCCATGCTTTGATAGCGAGGGTCTCTCCCCATCCCCCACAAGTCAACTAATCATTAAATCGTTGTGCCAGTTGTACATTTCTATAGCATGATAAAACTATTTCCTGAAGCATTAATTAGAATAAATGTTGTGTTAGGTCTAAAATAAATGCAAAAACACTGTGGGATCAGAGGAGGCTTTTGAGAACATGGAATTAGTCAACATTCTATGAGCTTGGCAGAAGTGTGCAAAGTAAGTACCTATAAAGTCTTATAGGGAGTTCGGTTACAGATATATTCAAAACTGGTTCCATGTGTCAGTTGATGACTGAGTATTCTTAGCAACTCCATATAACAAACAATTCTGAATAACCAAAAGGTTGCTCTGATTCCATGGTCACTTTCTCCAGGAGTTGACATAATCATTCTTATATGGGATAATCTTAAGTCGGTGCTGTTAGCCTGTGCCGAACCTTTTCCCAGCCTCAGAAACTGTATGCAATAAATTTCATTTTCTTTATAAATCACCCGATTCCGTGTATTTTGTTATAAGTAACAGAAACAGACTAATACAGCAGATTACAATCCAAGAAATTTTGGCTTCCCAATACAGGGAAAAATGGGGAATTATTTCATTCCTTTCATTTTATAATTATATACTGTACTCTAAAATATTTATGATCTCCAAACACATGGCAGCCTCTGCACAACCAAAGATATCTCTAAAACATCTACAGTAGCTCAAAAACAGTGTTTTTCAAATAGTGGATCCTAATCCACAAGAGAGGATTGATCAATGGCGTAGGTCACAGAAAGCATTTTGTGTGTTTGTGTTTGGTTTTGGTTTTATTTTTTAATTTTATTTTAACATTTACTTGTACATATTTGTGGGGCACAATGTGTTGTTTTAATACATGCGTATACTGCACAATGATTCACTTAGGTCAGATAACAGAGTTCTGTATCCTTTAGTCTACTACTTCTCCTCCCTTCTGCCTTGCCTCCCTTCCCAGCCTCTGGTAACCATTATTCTACATTCTAATTCTATGAGAACCACTTTTTTAAAATTAGATTCCACATGAGTGCAATCATGTGATATTTATCTTTCTGTGCCTGACTTACTTAACATGATGGTTTCCAGTTCCATCCATGTTGCTGCAAATGACAGAATATCATATTTTTTAATAGCTGAATAGTATTCCATTGTGTATATATACCACAGATTTTTTTTTATTCATTTGTCTGTTGATGGGCACATAGGTTGATTCTCTCAGCTATTGTGAATAGTGTGCTGTGATGAACATAGGAGTGCAGGTATCTTTTTGATACACTGATTTCATTTCCTTTGGGTAGATACCCAGTACAGAGATTGCCAAATATTAAGGTAGATCTACTTTTAGTTCTCTGATAAACCTTCATACTGTTTTCCACAATGGCTGTACCAGTTTAAATTCCCACCAATAATGCAGGAGAGTTCCCTTTTCTCCACATCCTTGGCAGCCTTTATTTTCTGTCTTGTTGATAATAGCCATTCCAACTGGAGTAAGATGGTATCTCATTGTGGTTTTAATTTGCATTTCCCTGATGATTAGTGATGTTGAGCATTTTTTCATGTGCTTGTAGGCCATTTGTATGTCTTTTGAAAAATGTCTGTTCAAGTCCTTTGCCCATTTACTTGGGTTATTTGTTTTTTTGCTGTTGAGTTGAGCTCCTTACGTATTCTCGATATGTGTAGACATACTTTCCCATTCTGCAGATTGTCTCTTCACTTTGTTGATAGTGTCCTTTGCTGTGTAAAAGCTTTTAGTGTGACGTAGTCCCATTTGTCTAATTTTGCTCTAGTGGCCTGTGCCTTTGTAGTCTTGCTCAAAAAAGCGCTACCCACTCCCGTTTCCCCTATAATTTTTTCTAGTAGTTTCATAGCTTCAGATCTTATATTTAGGTCTTTAGTCCATTCTGAGGGGATCTTTGCATATGGTAAGAGATAGCTGTCTAGTTTCAATCTTCTACATGTGGACATCCAGTTTTCCCAGCACTGTTTATTGAAAAGATGGTCCTTTCCCCACCGTATATTATTGGCACCTTTGTCAAAAATCAGTTAGCTGTAAGTGGGTGGGTTTATTTCTGGGTTCACAGAACATTTTTTAAGGGAAATGAAACATTTTTTAATGGAAATATAATACTAAGAACATCAACAAGCATGGTATGTTTTAATGGTAAGTCTTAAAACTTTCCTTTCTGTTATCTACAGTAATGTATGTGTGTACTGGGCTATGATATAAAATTCCTTACTTTAGAAGAGGGTGGCTGTTTTAAAATGGTTTGAAATGCCTGTCAGACCTACGTAGACAAAAATAATAATAATAAGTAAGAAATCAGGAGAACAGTCAGACCTGAAAATAAAAATTGTGGAATCATCACCACTTGGTGGCACAGAAAGCTTTGGGATGACTGGCATCATCAGGCAGGAGAAAAGAGCCCAGCCTCAAACCCTGGAGACAAAAGCATTTAGAGGATGGATCAAGGAAGAACTACCAAAACCAAATGAAGTAGCCAGAGAGGTAAGATGAAAACCAAGGAGCTGAGTTCTCCCCCACTACCCCCCCGCAAGCTCCCTCGACTGTAGGGAAAGCCAGTAAACTTAAAGTTAAAAAGGAGGGATATCCCTTTCAATTTGCCATTTTTAAGAAATAAGGTGTGAATGAAGAAGGGTTGGATTATGTTTATGAGGTAAAGAGAATGAGAAGGATCCCTCAGAATCTAGAAATTTACTTACTCTGCTGATACACATCTAGGAATACTCATTTGATATTTTACGGTGAGTACTATATACCAAGAGAGAATGTTGGTATCCATGTAAACCATCTATTTGCATATTTAAACAACATGCAAACAACAACAGGCAACAACATGTGGGAGACTAACATGATGGTTAATCATTTTAGGGTTATCTGTTGGCTTTCTAAAGGTGCCAAACCACATCACAGTGAATCTTGCCTTAAAATTATTTTCCACTATCTTCTTGCAAATATCACACTAAATTTCCTACAAGGAAAGGTGGATCTTAATAATCTGGAAGCAAATGCTCTCAACACAAAGTATAATGGAATAACAGGGTTGCCCTTTGTTTGGATTGGAGTTGTTCCAAAGCTATTATCCTGAGCCCCTGTCAATAAAAGCCACAGCCTCTAATGTTCTGGGCAGCAGCCTCATTTGGAGGTAATGGGGCTCTCTTGAAATGTATACGAAGATCTATCATCATGACTATTTAAATGTCTTTGACCTAGTTCATAACTTCTCACTAATAACATGTTAGTACTCTTGGTTTTAGTAAAACAGGACATTTTCTGGAGTAGAATGGTAACTTCCTTGTTCAACATTTACTTAGAAAAGAAGCAACTACTGCTCAGGACAATCAGTATGTTATAGAATCAAGATAAAGGTATTGAAATGGGCCAGATACTGAAAAAAGGATCTTGCTAATTTCCCTCATTTAACAGATGAAAAATTGGGGATTTTTCCTCTGGTCCAGAGGAAAGTAACTGGCTGTCATAGCCAGTCAGATGAGGGTTTCAAACCCATTTCTATTACCTGTTCACCACAGAGTCAGTTTCTTCATTTGTAAATAAGGGAAATTATCAACCTCACACAGGAGCATTAAAACAAAACGATGTGTTTAAAGCACTTAGCACAGTGCTGGCACATGGTAGGTACTCAAAAGTGAGCCCCTCTCCTTCAGTCCTCACTCTCTTTTCCTCCTTGCCTAAGGCAGAGCCCAAATTGTGACCCTACTACGACTCCTCTGTGACTTTACCACATACACAAAGGAAAAAGGCAAAAGAATGTAAACTTTATGTTTTTATTTGTCCTGATTTAAATGTGAAACTAACATTAAGTAGCTTCTTATAACACATCTAAATCCAAACTCAAGCCAAAAGATGGCAATGGCTTAAGGAACAGGATAAGAAAGAAGAAAACAAAGGAGTCTCACTGAGATAAAGGGAAAATGAATCAAGTCTAGCATCACAGAGGCCAAGGTTGGAATTCCATATAAATGGGGATCAGTATCGAAAGCCAGAGAAAGACCAAGGAGAAACAGAAACTGAAATAATCCACTGTATTGGCTATAAAATCAGCGGTAACCTTGAAGAGAGAAGTTCCAGAGGTGGGGGTGAGAAACTGAAGCCAGTAACAGAAATCAAAAGAAAAATAAGTGCTAGATAAGCAAAATCAATGGAAATAAAAAGAAAAATCAAACAATAACCATCTGTGGAGGCAAGACCAAAGAAATGGATCTAAAAGCACAGACTGCCTAGATTCACATCCTAACTCTGTCAAGTAGCAGCTGCATGACCTTAGGAGAGTTACTTATCCTCTCTGTGCCTCAGGTTCCACATCTTAAAGCAAGGATAAAAACAGTACCCACTATGCCTTATATTTTTCTGTTGGTTCTCATTTCTTTGTATTAAAAGGGGCTGGAAGTCTGCAAACTAAATTTTCCAAACTCTCTTGTCAACTGGCCTCCACTTGGATTCTGCCTAGGGGAAACACTGGCAGGAGACTTCAAGATGAGAGAAAGAAAATACCTTTTTTGTTTCCTGTTTCTACTGGTACTTCCAACAGCAGCAACAGACAGCTTTGCAGTCTCCAGCATCATCTGCAGTGGTTCCAAAGGAGCAGAATCAATGAAGATCTCCAGCAAATCTGTAGAGCAAGCAGCTTATGCAGCAGCTGTCTGACACCTGATATTCTGTTCCTTCAACATTCACTTACACACACACTTTCACCTTTTTGTTCCATCACCCTCCCAACAGACACCTTTTCGTTTTTGTTCCTCCAGCTCTTCCAGCACCACTGTAACCAATTACCTGCATTAAAACACCTAGTGTTGTTTTATTTTGAGGGCTTTTGTTTTTCATTTACCTGACTGAACATTAACTAATAACACCTACTTCTTATGGGTGCTGTGAGAACGAAATGAGTTAATGTATTTTATTTAGATCACTGCCTGGCCCTTAGAAAGCACTCTGTAAATATTAACAATTGTTACCCTACAAGCATTTTAAAATCAACATGTCCAAAAGCAAACCCCTTGTCCCTGATACAGACTCTAATTCTGAAAATGGTCCCATCATCTTTTCCTTCACCAGGGCTCCAAATCTGAGTTACCTTTTTTCACCATAAAACCTGTGGGTTCCCATCTTCATTCACCAGATATAAGCCTTTATTACCTCATACCTAGACTGGATCACTGTGTTCACCTCCCCAGGGATTTCTCTGCCTACAGACTCCAGTTCATTCTATACTGCTCCCAGGAAATTTTGGGGGGTGGGTGGGGAAGGTGCGCCTGACATAAAAACTACCAGTGATATACCCTAGGTCATGAGCCCATTCAGCCACATAAAGGCCTTCCTGAGTTAACCCTTGCCTACTTTCTTAACAATAGCTCTCACTATACTTCTTCCTATTTACATTCTCAAGTCTTACACTCCAACCACATCAGAAATCCTTGGCATTCCCCAAACTCTCCTTGCCCTTTGGTCCTCCATATCTTTGCACAAGCCAATCCCTCTGCCTTCTGTGCCCCACCCTCACTACAGAGCCTTTGTTAGATCCCTTATACCTCAATCAGAACCTCCTATTCTTTCCTATTAGGAGAATAGCCTCTCTTATTCTTTCCTAGCATTTCACCAAACCATCATTATTATATGTTTTATAAGTTTCAAGCTCCTGATGAGACTGGGATTCATTATCACTTTTATGTCCTCCATACAGCAGTGCTTCCCAGTATGAGACAAAAGTTGCATGGAATCTATACCTCAACTCTTGGGGCAGCCAGTTGGGGCTGTCAGCCCCCAAGACCAGTGGTCTCGACCCACCAGCCTGCTTGCAGCTTATCCATAGTCAGAAATCTCCTCCTACCCCAGTGTACTTTACGAAATATTACTTTTTGTGTGCTATGAAGTAAGAGAGACTGGGAAGCACTGCTCTATAGTATCCAGCTCAGCAATCTGCACACAAAATAGCTCTGGTCTTACACCAGAGCTCAAGAAATAAAAAGAAATCCTTCTCCATTTCCAATTTTTTACTGGCAGCATTCCCGATTTATAAAAACTTACAAGTAAAATGCAAACTATACTAGTTCTTCGCCAATCTACAACTTTGTTCTTAATTTTCGGAATGTGAATATAAGAAAGTTAATGAATGAAAGCACAGATCTTTTAAATATAGGAATATATATTACAGACTCATTTGCATTCATAAATACTAGACTTTATTTTGGACCACTAAACACATAACTGGATTCAAAGACAGTCAACTGGCATTCAGAACACAGTCCCCCCCTTAAGAGGAAAAACTGTAGTTAGCTTCTCAGGCTTCCATTTCCTATAAAGAGTTTAAAACAATACTGCTTCAAAAAATAGTTAATATGCTGGTGTCCAGGAAAAAACAAATTAATTTAAAAGGATGAGGAAATGCATGACTTCTTGCAGAGATTTTGGGGAAATCTGCAGAACCCTTTCAAGGGCTTAAAAGGTTCAAGACACTATTCCTAAGTTTACTTTAAAAATCAACAAGCTGTACTTCCATGTCTATCAGCCATAGTTTAATAACAATTGAAACAACAAAGAAGAAAGGAAAAAGAGAGAACACTGGAAAATTAAATAGGGGGGAAAAGAAATAATGGGGCAAAAAGGACATACAAAATGGTAAAACTTAAGTTTTAGGCAATGAATGAATACGAAAAGAAAAACATCCAGGATATTCCGGGAAAGTTGTCAAAGAGAAATTGAGGAATCAAGTTTCCCATTCTTGCCACAAGATGGTGCGAATAACCAAAGACAGCTTGGTAACTCCTCAAATAGGACGAGGAGGGTTAAAACGAGTCCTGGAGTAGACAAGAAATAAAGTCTTTCAAAAGCACAAGATAATATTTCCCAAATTCACAGATGCTGCTCCCTAAAAAGATTTCCCTGGCCAATAGTAAAATTATAAAAGGACAATTTAGCTTTCATAAAGCTAAATTATCCCATTAAGAAGACTGTCTTCTATTCTGAGATTATTTTTTAGTATTGAAATGCCTTTACAATTTTTTAATGATATTAAAATATTGTTTTGTTTTAAAGTGTGATTACTAGACATGCCAATTATGGGCCCATCTGCCCACAGATCTAGTCTTTGAGAGCTCTGTTTCTCAGGAGAGCTGATCCCTGCAGACATCATTTCTTAGGCTTCTAGATCAGCTAGCTTTTCTCTGGGTTCAGCCTATGGGAGGCACTGGTGGAAAACTGGCAGGTGGGAAGAAGGGAGGAGCCAGGATATGTCTCTCCCACCTTCTCTCTTAAGGCAGTGTTCCCAGCAATGGTTGCATTTCTTCCATAGCTCCAGCTCCTACTAGCCCTTACACCAGGACGTTCCAATCACCTGAGAAGAACACTGGCTCCTGAACTCCCATAACCCTACCCCTAGTGGGAATATTATCTTCCTGCTGCTGTTAATCTTTAAGTTGCCTCACCATTCTATCTTCTTGTCTCAGCTCCTCCATTAACTGTGTAACCAAGCCCCTGCAATGAATTCCTGTTTGAAAACCTTTAAGTGGTTTGTCTCTTCCTGGGTGGACCCTGGCCAGTGTATTAGGCCAGTGTTCTTCACATATCAAAATTACCTGGCAGGCTTACTGAAACAGATGCTCTGCTCCATCTCCAGAGTTTCCCAGTCAGTATATCTGTGGTGGAGCCCAAGAATGTGTATTTCTCACAAATTCCCAGGTGATGACGCTACCGAACCAGGGACCACACTTTGAAAAATACTACAAAAGACAAACAAAGAACTGGCCATCTTATGTTGGCCCATCTCTCCATTTTTTAATTGAACAGTAAAATCCAAAATCACTATGAAACTTGAGAAAACTCCACTTTTCTGTCCTCACACACACAAAAAAACCTTTAAGACAACTTCCTTACATTACTACAGATGCCAATGTTTTTAAGAAATCAGTATTAACAGTAAACATAATTTTAGCACTCATATATTTTACCTAGTAATAAAATCTCAATTTTAAATATCATAACCAACCCATTGAACATTTTGTTAAAATAAAATGGATTTTAACTCTTAGATTATTGGAAATAACTTAGCCAATGAAGTTTCAAACCTGAAAAGTACTCAATTAGCAGATGGTTCTTCTACTTTAGAAGTTCAGATTTAAAAAGTCTCAAATAAGGGCTGGCCCTGTGGCTCACTCGGGAGAGTGCAGCGCCGAGGCCGCGGGTTCAGATCCTAGGTAGGGATGGCCAGTGCGCTCACTGGCTGAGCGTGGTGTAGATAACACCATGCCGAGAGTTACAATCCCCTTACCGGTCCAAAAAAAAAAAGGCCTCAAATAATTTGAAGAACAATTAACAGTGTCTCGAAACCAAGGTTTAAGAATCACAATAGGCTGTTTAGGTTTATGTTGGCAAAAAGTTAAAATCATGTATGTAAGCAAATCATAGCTGAATTGTGTACATAAACAAAAAGAACTTATTATTATAATACCAAAGGGCCTATACACCACACTAATAAAAATAAATGAGCCATATATATAATTTATAATTTTCTAGTAACCACATTAAAAAAGGTAAAAAGAAACAGGTGAAATCGACTTTAACAATATGTGTAATTTAACACAAAATACCCCAAATATTATCCTTTCCACAAATTATTCATAATGTTTTACACTCCTTTTATTGTACTAGGTCTTCAAAGTCTGGTGCATGTGTTACACTTCCAGCACATCTTAATTCCAGCCTGCCACATTTCAAATGCTCAATAGTTACAGGTGGTTAGTGGCTACTACATCAGACAGCAAAACTACAGATGAATAGAAATTCGCCAGTCTCCTTATTGAACAAACTCATACCTAATGATATCAATATATTGTCAGCATCTTACTATGCTTTTTTAAAAAAATTACTTGTGAATTATAATTTCAAGAACTTAAAGCTTTATACTGGTCTCAGACACTTAGTTACAAAACCAAGTTAACAAATTAGATGGATCCTGCCACCTAATATTGTATTTAAAAAAAAAAAGTCTCTCAAGAGAATCACATTGTAAACATGTAAGCTACCATCACTGCTATTTTACTTGGAGTTCCAAAGCCAGGCAGTAGGTATCTCAACTTGCCTTTCTCTAGCCCAAGGGAAGACCTAGCAGCCACTATAGGCCTCCACTGGTCCCCAGGCTAAGGAATTTTCATCTCCTGGGCTTGTGAACAGGGAGCTAAGTCATAACTACCAACCTAAATCCCCAAACTGAAGTATTTGGTCCTCTGACAGGAGAAACTGATGTAATCTGATCACTTTACACTATTCAAGAGCAGCACAGTTAACTCACTTAATGGGGCCAGTAGAATTGTGACAAACAAAAAATATCAGTCACATTTTAATGTGATTAGAATATCACTTTAACACTGAATTAACAGCTTTGTTTCTCATGAATATTCAAAATAAATAAACAAAAAATAAATTCCACAGGAAAGTAAAAAAAAAAAAAACTGAATTAAAAGTAGAAATTACAAATCAGCTTGAAGTACTATCTTTAATTCTTCATGACCTGTAAAATAAGACAAGACGAATAACCTGTATATAAAACTAAAAACCTAAACTACAAGAGAACTTTCACTTTCAGTGGAAAGCCAAAGAACAAGTAGTGCCTTTAATACAACCGATGATCAAAACAGAGTCTAAGAATGGGGTACATAACAAGTCACTGAGTACAGAGAGGCAAACTATAAATCCTAAGCATGGTGCTTTGAGAAACTCCCTAAACTGTCCTTATATTTGAAATCCAGAGTATAAAACTGGTTTACTCTAGAATCCAGTTATGCATGCATTTAAATTATGCCCTAAAGAAATGTAGAGGGATCAGGCCGGCCCGTGGCGCACTCGGGAGAGTGCAGCGCTTGGGAGCGCAGCGGCACTCCTGCCGCGGGTTCGGATCCTATACAGGAATGGCCGGTGCGCTCACTGGCTGAGCGCGGTGTGGGTGACACCAAGCAAGGGTTGCAATCCCCTTACCGGTCACAAAAAGACAAAAAAAAAAAAGAAATGTAGAGGGATTAAAATGATGCCTCTAATACCAAACAGCTTCTGAGTCCCTCAAAAATAACAGATTGTTCCTCCGCCTATCAGAAAGTGAGTTTTCTTTTGCACACAAAACTCTTGCCATAAGCATAAATGTATTTGTGTGTATGTGCAAGAGTAGTGAGATAATTACATACCTTTAGAGCTTAAATACATCCGGTGTCACATCACACCTTAGGCATATAGTTATTTCATTTTGAACCATTCACTCTAGAGAATGATTACTCATCCCATTATGTGGTCTTAATCAATATTTCAGAAATTGTACAGCACAAGGTAGATTTTTATATGGTACTTTTGTAAATCAGATAATCAAAACATATACATTAATAAGTTAAAGTGCTAAAATTACAAGTTATACAGACTTCCTAAATTTTTAACTTATTACCAGTCTACATAGAAAGCTACAAAAACTACACACAGACCCAGCTACAGAATAAAAGCTGAACACACAGGCAGTTCACTAAATTCAAGGAAGGGATACGGTGGCAGAAGAAATGACGTCACAAGAAGACACAAAAGCATCCAAAAGACCCCGAATGTTGCCTGAAAAGGCACATCTAATCTTTCCTCACCTGCAAACAGAGGAGTTTCCTAAAAACATGGGGGGGGGGCGGATTTTAAGACTTGCTATAAAGACTTAGGTCTTTAGGCAATAATTTGGTAGTATGAAAATTTCCGTAGCACTTCAGCAAGGCTGCTAACACAGCCAGGAGCACCTGGAGCTGCCTTCCAGTAACAGAGCTGTGTGCACCTCCACTGCCCCACGCAGCTTCTGTTATACTAATCTTCCCTTTGAAGTATCTCCTACACACACGGCCCCCAAGTCTCCCACTAAAATCAAGGAACCGATGAAAAGGAAAATAGTAATTGTTTTCAAGCCAAACTATTAATGTCACCAAATGCTGTGACTGAAACTCTATATTTTAAATAGTCAGCAAAGAAAAAAGTCATCGTCAACTGAGTGTAGTATCAGCTCCAAGGAGCAAGAAGGTACTAATGGATGCGTCATACAAGCATACTTCAAAAAGTTCATGGAAAAATAGAATTAAAAGATAACATGAACCTTCTCATGAACTTTTTGAAGTACCTTCATATATCTATTAATATTATCAAAGAGAAAAAAAATAGCACATTCAGAAGTCGTGGAACACTATTCAATGGTCAGAGAGGTGAATTTGAGTGATGTCACAGACCAGCGAGGTCTCTGATTGGTTTCCTTCAAGCAGGTGCAAGAAGACAAGTTATCCCTAGCAATTTTAGAAAAAAATAAAATAAAATAAGCAGTACAACAGAAAAGGACCCACTTGAGAACTCAAAGACCTGGGTGTCGAGGTCTACCACAGTCTTTTTGGGTGCTCCTGGACAAGTGACTTACCATTCTCATGTGTGTTTCCCCAGCCATGGAATGAGTATACCTTCCTCCCAAAGTTGTTACGAGGGCGAGAGATCATGCTTGTAAAACACAGAACTGGTACTCAAAAAGTGGCAACTATATAAAATGGTAAATGAATACAAGTTTCAAATTAGAGCTGACCCCAATCCTCACCCCAAATAAGATAATGAAAAAAGTTTTTTTTTTTTTCCCAAGACCACTTCAGTAGCATAGAAATAGCTTTATGTGGCACATACTTGATTGATATTTCTTACATGCATCATTTTAGCCTGCTACTTTTCAGTTTAACATGAAAAAGCAAAGATTGAAATAACAAAAAAAAACTGAAAAAGAAAATCTCCAGCATAGGCAAAAATGCACAGCATAACTGACAGAAAAAAAAAAAATTGTTCCATACAGATTTGCTGTGGCCCACAGTGACCCTGCATGAGCTCTGTCCAAGGCCAGTGCCCTGTCCACCATGACCCAACACAGCTGCTCATCCAAGAGAACTGAGGCAAAGACAAAGGAAGAAAACTGACCTACAGGTGTGAGCAAAAGGGAGTCTCTTGCTCTAACTACGCACCTACCATCCTCTCAAAACCTTTGGCTACAAACATAGAGCTGTTTAGTTTTTCCCAAAATATGTGCCAAAATGAACTTCTCAGTCCATGTCATATAAATCCACATCTCAACACAAATGACCTTGATAAGATACTTAGTGTAAACAAAATAGTGTAGAGCTTCTCAAACTCTTCTAAAAAGAAAGTCCCTCTAACAACAGAGGTGAATGCAAATGTACCTTTAGAGAATCTGGGAGTGGCCGAAAGTAGCCACAAACAAAACAAAGCTGTATTTTTCAAATTGGAATATTCTTTGTGTGACAGGTGTGGGGTGGGGGATAGATGGAACCACTGAATAAAACCAGTGCCTCCTCCTGGAGATTTATAAAAATATTCCCAAAGTAAAACACCATTTCCTTCATCCAATTATTCAGTAAACTTGTACTGAGAGACAACTCTGTACAAAGGATTGTACTGGAGCTGTGGATACAAACACACGTACACATACATATAGACATACATATGCAGTTTCTGCCCTCTTGGAGCTTACAATCTAACAGGGGAGATAATCACACAGGAAACTATAATGAGTGTTACTAAGGAGAGGATTTTTTTGCCAGGAGATTTCTCTGAGCCACAGTGGACAATTAGGTCATGAACTAGGCAAAGAAGAGCATACCAGGAAGAAAAAAAAGCACAGGCAAAGGCAGATGGCAGGGCAGCCTGGACGCAGCTGAAGGGCAACATTATGCAGGAGGCAGATGAGTGTCAGGGCTGAACCATGCTGGGCCTTGTACACCCATGAATGACTTTAGTCCTCTGAGCAAAGAGAAGCCTCTGAAGGTTCTGCATGGGGGTAGGGAGAAGGGGTACAAACAGCCTTATCCTGGCTTCAATGTGCAGTCTAAGGGGTGATCCTTTCGTGTCCAAAGTTGACAAGCTGATTAACACTCTTATGTATACATGAAGTCCTCTTACACATGCATATGTGTATACACAGAGAGCATATAAAAAAAATTTTTTAAGTTCTATGGTACAAATAATAGTGCAGAAAGGTCATTAACAAGTCAGGAAAGGAAAAAATACATGATGTAATAACTAATCCACTCTAAACGTCACTGAAGAAACTGAAGTTCAGAGAGCTGGAAAAGAATCTGGAGTAGGCAGTCCAGATCATAACACCATAGCTTTCAAAGGCAAGGACTTATAACACCCAAAAACAGGATTGAAAAAAACACAAATAAGATTTCAGTTCATAGTAAGCTCTTAAAATTCCACTTAAAACTGTTTTTCTGAATACTCTATTTGTAAATCTTTAAATCAGGGGAAAATGTTACTCAACTCTTTATTTATTGATGCAAGTCTCCAAAACAAAGGAATGTAGACCTTAGTACAGTCATATAATTAAAGGAATTCAGAAATATAGATCTAAAACAGTTTTGTATCTTCTTCCATCCTCCACTTGCCCATGGTAAATATTCAAGGAAGCAGAGAAACCAAACCCCAAGTGACTAGGTTTGTTAATCCACAAACTGTCTGTTCTCATGAATATCATAGAATTGATTTTCACCATCCCCCTTTCCACTTTCAGGATTCTAGAGTTCCAAGGGAAGACAAAATTCATAAATCATTAGGGACCAAAATCAGGGAGATATAAAGACATTAAGGCCATGGCACACCTTGTTGAATAACATATGCTTTATTTAGTTACACTAGATCAGGCAACAATTATAATCATAATAAACTATTAATAAAAGTTAATCTGTGGATAGTGAAATTTAGTGTTTTAATTGTAATGAGACAGATTTTTTAAAAACAATGTTTTCCTTCTCTAATTACAAAATAAATATATGATGATTGCAGGTTTTTGTAAAATACAGAAAATGAGAAGAAAATACTAACAAATGGAAGAAATCAGGTAAAAATGGAACACTACCTAACAATAATATATTTCCCCTTTGTGTAACTATTTAGAATTCAAATACTTTCATGTGGGCCTCTTTGTAGCCTCTTGATAGAGGTGACACAGGTATAATTATGCCCATTTTATAAGGGTTTGAGGAAGTTCAGAGCCAGTAAGAGACCTGCCTAGGAGCACAAAGATAGTAAGACAAGACCGCGCAGAGGACTCTATAATCTCCTGGCTCAGCCATCTTCTCTTAGTTCATGACCGTGTGATTAGCAAATGATATACTCACATAAGTGGCTAACTGCCTGCCTGTACCTAAAATGAGCAGTACCTGTGAACATCAATCTAAGATAAGAAAATACACAAACAGAATTGTATTATTAATATAAACACATGCTAAAATACTACAACTTCAAATAAGAATATGAAATTTTATGTTTTTAAATTGCAAAAAAAAAAAAAAATAGGAGGGGATACATCAAGCCCATGGAGACTGAAACTCTCCTAAATGCTTCCTTTTAGGCTTAACAAGAACCCAGACAGAAATCATATGTTTCCTATCTGCAAGAGATTGAGCCCACTCATGAAGACCAGACATAAGCCAAAGGTCTCCTTTTGGCTGATACCACTATTAAGAAGTTAACAAATTTGAAAAAAAAGTCCCCTTGAAAGAGAGAAAGAAGAAACCTTACACAGTATCTATAGAAATGTACTGGTAAGCCCAGTACTAGAAACCAACCTCCCTATCCAGGGGTCATATTCCCATTCAAAACACCTTCTTAAAAGAGTAAGTCATAGCAACTCAGATTCAGAAAATCAAACAGAAATTAGAACATGGAGCTACGTTTTTCAACTAAGAGAATTTCACACAGGCACCCAAAGGACTGGTATATAAACCAAGCCTATCATTCATTCAAGTGACATTTCAATGTCCACCATATACACGCTGCACTGGCACTACCAACAGATGGCTGTCCTGGTTTTAAAAATTTGCCAGGATTTTTTTTTTTTCTCAAACTAGCAGATTCATCTTTCACTCCCAAAAGGGGACTTTGTATTTAAGTGTTCTGTAATTCTCACTCCCAAAAACAAGATTAGAAATATCTACTAAACCACAGGAAACTCAAAATGATGACTCCATTACAGTCTATGGCAGAATATTTTTACATTTATTTGTTACCATTCATATTTTAAGTCAATTAGCCAATTAATGCTCCCTCTATCAAAGATGTTCAGAAGTCTGTAATCTTACAAAGGATTTGATATTCTGATTTCTCATAGGAAGAAACTGTCTCTTATTTCCTCCAATTTTTATATTAAAGAAGAGTTTCACAGTTGTGTTCTCAAGTTAGGAAAAGACCATGAATCAGGCCAAGGTCAGTATCTACAACAACTCCTTGCAGAATTTCATAAGGTCTACCGACTTTCACTGAAGAAACAGATCTGCCCTTCAATCTAGTAAGAAAACTGGATTATTTAAATGGATCCAGTCTGCTATTATAGATTTCTAAATAACTGAAGGTAGACTCTAAGACACAGAATATTCTAGACTTATTAAATAAGGCTTCTTGAAGGTCAGGTTGAAAGCTCAATTCTAAATGATTAAAAAGGCAAAACAAAAAGGAGAGAATTCATTGTTGCACAATTTAAAGAATCAAAGAGGACAACAGTAACTGAAGTAAATTTTTAAAACTAGCCTTTTAGAGTGCAATAGCCAATACAACTCTAAAACCACCATAAGACGGATTGTCATTATCCACTGAACTTTTACAGATTAATTCTGAATTACAATGTCTCCTACCTTTAACAGAAAGTCTGAAGGAGGAAAAGCAAGAAGTAGAATCAAGTTTTTATATAACAATATTAAATAAAGCAGCCCAGTGAACCATAAATTCCTGAAAGAGTGGGAACAAAAGAACTCTCTATATCTGAAAATGGCTCTTTAATTTTTTGTGTTCTTCTGAGCTTAACTCACTACAGCTTAACTCACCAAGACTCCAACATACACACACACACAGACACATTCAGAAAATATGAGGAGTCTTCAAAAAGTTGATGGAAAGACGTGCATTATCTTTTAATTTTATTTTCCATCAACTTTTTGAAGTACCCTTGTACAAACCACATTCTTGTGTATCAAAAAATAAATCACATAAAAAAGCACAAGAACCCAGAAGTTTAAGTTTTATGATTTATCAAAATCAAAAGACAAGCCATTGCTAAGCTATGAGCTACTAATACAAATTCAGATGTAATATATCACTAAATTTTGAATAAACTCAGTCACTAGCTCTTGTATCACCAATCATTTTCTAACACATCTAAAATTATAAACTAAGAAAATAAAAATTTAACGAAAGGAAAGAGCATGAAAAATCTTGAAACAAATCTGCTGAAATAACAATTTTTTAAAAATCTGTCCATTTTAAAATAAAAGTATTTTGCAATAAGTTGTTTAAATGAACAAAAAGTTTTTAAAGGTTTTTCCCTACTGTAGTAGTCCTTATTGAAAACAAAAATGCAATATTATCTTGGCCTTTGGAATTTCCTGCTATTTATGAAACAGCTTAAACAAAATGCCTTTTTAATAAAGCTGCTAAGAGAGATCCACGAACACTGCAAAAAAACTGCTCTGACAAGTTTCAATAAGAAAGTTCACTTGAACACTTATAAGGACTCCAAACAGCACTAGTCAAACTACCTACTAACCACGCTTGGTAAGCTGGAGCTGACATCATTTACATGACCCACCTAAATATAATTTAAATTACATTAGGAATCCATAAGATAGTCACTTACCTACTACCACCCAGTACATTATAATGTTCTATGCATCATATTAAATTATACATATATGCATATCTATATAGAGATACATCAATGATCTCCAAGCCACTTTTGAAATGCCCACCATAACTTCTAACTGCAGAAAGACATCATATGGTAAAATTACTACACTGAGATATAGTTCAATGTACTTGATACTCTATCTCCAAGACATTCCAATAGTATTTCCTAATGAATTTTTGTTTTCACCCTAAGTAAAAGAACTAAGATATTCTTGGATCAGCATCAGCAAACTGCCCAGCTTGCCCTTATCCAAAATATAAGCATCTCTGTTTTAAGATGTAAAAACCTAAATAAACTCTAAAATATCTGCCTTCGGTAAGTTATTAGGCCAGCAATTCACCTCTCACTAAATCCCTCAATTTAAGCTCTCTTATTTTCACAAAAGTGAATTCAGCAGAATTCATCCAATAACTACCATAAAGACAAAGTGAAGAAATCAACTTGATTCTATTTTTAGTTATTTTGGACAATTATTTTGTGTTACCTTAAGAAGGGTATCAGATCAATAACTAACTAAATGTTATCTTACCATACAACAGATCTAAGTACAACACTACTCACTGAATAAGTGAATAATCATCACTGTTTTTATGTCCATATTCAATGTAGTCCATGATAACCATAAATCACCCCTAACATACCCCCTCAGCTTTTCTATGTATCACTATAAGAAAGAATGTAATCATTATTCTTACCCAAGTCCCTTCTGGAGATTCAAATTCACCGCTGACATCCTTTTTAATTCTTTCTAAAATTATTCAAGAACAAATACAACGTATATTTTTTATTTTGAGTGCAAGAGATAATCAAATAAGTTTTTTTTTTTAATTGGCTTTATTGCAATTCTAGAATCGGGTGACACACTCTTCCATAAAATAGAGTAAGTGTTCCCAAATAAGTTCTTAAATTCACATATGTATCCAAAAGTTTGAAACTCAGTTTGCAAATACAATCTACATAATACCGCCTCTAGAGTGTGCAGAATCTAGACCCAGATACTGGTATTTCACCCAAAGTCTAGCTGCACTCTATAATAAATAAGCTTTTATATTAAACATGTTACTAGAGTATTAACCAAACCTAAACACAAATGTGTTAGCCAAGAGAACACTGACAGCTGTAGAAAAAACAGTACATGCTTTTTAAAAATGTCTGATGGTACCTATAATTATATAAACCAATCCAGACTCTACCACTTCAACAGTAATGGCAAAGATGTCTGAGGCATATTAAATACATCATGAAAATTCACACTTCTTGGTGCCACCACAAAACCAAAATTATCAAGCTAAATATGTCTGACCTGATAAGGCAATTCTTAAATCTTTCTCCTATCTAAAATAAACTGTTACATGTTTAAAGATTTATTATTTATGATAACTACTATTACAAATCAATCATTTATTTTAAAAAATGCACATCCAACTTCCAAAAAGCACAGGTTAATAGAGTACCATCACACAGGGTTTGATAACCGAAAAGTTAAGTTTCTGACATTTGCCAGCAGTCCCACAACATGCTGGCCCTGTGCCATCATGGCCTGATGCCAGCCTGATGTAGGGCCAGGCTAAAAATAGCAGCTAAGCAGCAGCTAGAACACATAGGTCCTTCTGACTTCAGCTTTATTTCCCTAAATCAAGGGGAGTTGGACAAAGGTGGGGGGGCAGCTACAGGGAATGAAGGAAATGGAATATACTCTCAGTAGGTATTTCTTAACTCTTCAGATTTGTGTTTTGTTTTGTTTTGTTTTCCTACCACACCCTCCTACTCCTCACTTCCCCCACCCCATCCCCAATAAAGGAGAGAGGAAGACGGGAAAGGCAGGGGCGGGGGGGGGGGGGGGGGGGGAAGCGGGAAGGAGAAAGGAAGGAAGGAGCTGGAGCTCTGAATCAGGCTGGGTTCAGAACCACCCCCTTCTCCTGTCCTCAAGTCTTACTTGACTCTACCATCATCACAAAGCAGCCATTGGTCATTTCAGTCCTCAGCTTTACCACGGTCTACAGAAAGTATAAACTAGTTGGGCTGAAGGGCTGTCAGACAAAAATTACAAAAGTGATATTTGGGGAAACTTGAGAAGAGAGAACTGTAAGATGGCATCAAGAATACAAAATCCTAAGTGCTAAGGAAACTTAAAGAATGCTAAAAAACAAAATCCTAAAGGAATAAGGTTAACATATTAAAACATTTGCTTATATACAACAATCAGATTATGCCTTTCTGGTATTTGAGTTTTATTTTATGACAAGTATTTATAAAAATCATGACCATCTTCTTCACAGAAATGAGTTAATAGAAAAACATAGCAGGAGCAAAGGTTCAGCACAACGAAATACAGTGCTACCTTCAACCTCTTCAGGCCTTTACGGAGAAAAGATCAATGACAACACCAGAAGAGGCTCCAGGCTGTGCCATTTACACATAAACTATGAGATACCTATACTTCATTCATAAAAATGCTGGTCACTGTCAGCAAGTATTTAACAGGTACAACCTGGCACATACAGAATTCTAAATTGTACCAATGTAATTAAGAAAGGGAATTTAAAACTTGCTTCTGTGGGCTCATTCTACGTGATACCTTCTTATGTATATTTTCTGTACAATATCTTCCAACATTAGAGATCTGACACCAATTAACAATAAAGAACACTTTAAGTAAACAGACAGACTTAAATAAGGCAAGACCAGGCAGCAAGTCACTTGAATTTTAAGCACATTAACTCACTAAATGAGCTTCCAATTTATCTGGTCAACTTACTGGGATAGTAAGAGTTTAAATGTACTGACAGGTTCTACTGCATCCTTACAATTAACATCAGGGTTTGGTAACTGCACAGGTAAAACTCTCTTTTTCAAACAATGTCAAATTTCTTTACAGAGAGAAGAAATAGTTTATTTTTTTATTGTAACATTTAAAAAGGGCCTTAAAACAAGATATATAATTTCTTATATATTTTTTGAGAACATATCTTTGCTGCATATATATTAGATCTAACCTACAAGGGATTTCTCTCTCAAAATTTAAAAATGTCGCATGGAAGATGATGAAAATCGCCCAACACAACCATCCTCCAAAGCTGAAATTCATTTCTAAGACATTTTAGAAATGTGGTGTTTTTTGACTAAAAATTTAAAATACACATTTAAAAATCAGGAACTGGCCAGTTAGTTCAGCTGGTTAGAGCACGGTATTACAACACCAAGGTCAAGGGTTCTGATCTCCTTATCGGCCAGCCACCAAAAAAAAAAAAAAAAAAATACATAATAGCTAGATCACAATTTAAAATTCAGGCCACTGTAAATCCTGTGCTTTAGTTCCCTCATCTGTAAAATGAGAATACTGTAATAACAATGCCTCCTCATAAGGCTGCTGTTAAATATGAAGAGCGCAGAAGAGAGCAGTATCTGGCATATGAGTAGGTACTGTTAAAATGCTGGCTGTTATTACTCTTACTATTAGTAAATGTTGTTGTAGTTGTATTAACAGTCTCACCTTAAATCACATCCAGCTGCTTCAGTGAAGAACCACCTCAAATCATACAAAAAGTCTTTAAAGGTTACAGAAGTTATTAAAGTTTTGAGGCCACATCAATTATTTGAAAGAAGTGTACACATGAATAGATATATCACAAAGGGTTATGTATATACTATTTATTGGCCATGAGGGAGAAGTCATACCAACAAAAACAGTGAAATACACACAAAAGCAAGTCAAATAAAGAACACTACTGGACAAGTTTCATAAACACAGAAATTCAGAGCAAACTTCTTACTGGGTATTAACTTCTGTTCTGCAAAGCACTTTAAACTTTCAGTAAATTCTTTATTTCATGGATGTACACACAGCTGTAGTATAGTTTTGTACTGTTAGCATTTGTAACTTTTCCTGAACTTTCTCATAACATTCCTACAATTTCCAAATATCTACAAATGTTTTACACTAGCATGTATTTAGCATGCAAGAACCATTGCTGAACAGAAGTCAGAACAGAATTTAGTCTGAAACTAAAACACTATCTAGAAATACTTTTATAGCATTCAAAAAAGTGTTAGCCAAATAACCTCTCCAACAGTACAGTCAATTTACATTAAAGAATATGCTTGTTTTGATTTCTGAGACTACCAAACATTGCCATCAAATTAAGAGAAAGACTAAGCAGTCAAAAAACAGTCAACGTTTAGCTTTGCCATTTGCTGTGTCACTGTGTACAATTTACTCAACCTGTCTGGGCCTCAACAGTCTCATGAGCAACATGGGAAAAGCTAGAATTGATGTTATCATTTCACCTCAAAAACCTCCACAGCTCTACAAGCAGATAACAGCTATAATGCAAGACTATTTTATTCATGAAAACAGCTTCTCATCTTTCAGCATATTTTAAGAGAAATGAAACAGTGCATCTGTACACGGGGATCACCAGAATATACTTAGTGTAACCATACTCAAATTATACCTAGGTGAATTTGTCTCCTTTTCTGCTCACTTGTGAACATCGTGTTTGTTGTATGTACAATAGCTGACACAAAACTAGTTATCACTTAAGAATCCCACAGATATAAAACATCTGGCATACCCTTAGCAAAAGTTTATTTACTACCAGCTGAAAGTTCAAAATGATAAGCAGATTTTTGCACTGCATTCCCTCCAAAGCTTGCTTTAGCTATCTTTTCTAGGTGAAAGAAATTAACAAAGCATCCTATTTTACGAAGCGAAAACCTTTTACAAAGCACATTCTTAGAACACAGGGCAGTGAAAGCAAAAACTGAAAAGATACCCAGGCTTTTTAAACCAATCTAATCAATAAACTGTATTTGAAAATCTGGCTAGAATTGAGAAACAAACACCTCATTTTAAAGGACAAGGCTATGTAACATTTTCCCCCAAAATATCATTCTATATTGATTTCTCAGAAAGAGGTAGAGTCTTCCCATCCATTTAAAGGAGGTAACAGCTCATGTTTTCAAATTTACAGTACTCCCCAAACATTTACATGTCAGAAAATTAATAAACCAAGAAAAGTAAATTAGGCTTTTTGTTGGGAGAAAGCACCATTTTTTTAATTATACCATGGTAATCTGAAAGTTAGCTAAAAACGGTTTGGGGGGGGTTCATGTAGTTTATTAGCACTTAGAAAACACTTTCCTATAACCTGCTTTGGTTATAAGATATTTATTAGTTACCTATAATCTGCTTTCTTTTCTAGTATATTTGTCCTCTTAAATATAACAGTTTAAGTTAACAGCAGGTTGAATTTAATGATTTCCCAACAAAAATTTCTAATGCTAAATGAATGTTTTATCATACATACATGTAAGTATGATTCTTAAAATAAGGTATCAAACTTATTGGAGAAAACGTACTGTCCAACCCAAAAACATAAAGCATGTAAACATGTGAAAACTATTTTCTGTACTATGCAGATCCAATCATGAAATTTTTAAAAGAGACAGCTTTCTTAAAAAGAAAACATGTCATTCCTCTACTGCCACGCTGTTCACTGAATATATTACTAGATGAAATCAGACACTCTAAACTAAACCCTTAATATGAGATTGAGCAGAGGAGAGGTGCTGAGTCTTTCCACATAAAACATTTAGAGTTAGAATTGAGATAAATTGGGGCCGGCCCTGTGGTGCACTCAGGAGAGTGCAGCGCTTGGGAGCGCAGCAGCACTCCCGCTGCGGGCTGCGGGTTCGGATCCCATATAGGGATGGCCGGTGCGCTCACTGGCTGACCGCGGTGCGGATGACACCAAGCCAAGGGTTGCGATCCCCTTACCCGTCACAAAAAGGACAAAAAAAAAAAAAAAAGAATTGAGATAAATTGATTATCCATTGTGAAAAGAAAAGAGGGCCAGGATAAACATCTTATAAATCAGAAAGGACATACTTAAGACAATAATGACTTGAATTGTTCAATTAACTGCAATAAATCTTTTATTAAAGGACATGCTCCACAGGCATCCTGATGTTTCTAAAAAGAAAGGCATCAAAGTCTCATCTACAAAAAGGATGAAATTCAATGCAAAGTGGAAAAGATAATGGGGATGGCCTTTTCAATCCAACGGTATACTCATAAGTGTGTAGCAAAAAATTAAAGACTTAGTCAAGAGCAGAAATGTTTGCTTAACCTAAACCTGCAATTCTACCTTCCATTACTGTTAAAATCTTTGGGCTACAAAAAATATCGTCTCCTGAACACTTTAGATTTCCCTACTGGATCAGAGAACTATGTATCATAACAAATTCCAAGTATTCTTCACCTAAAACTGAAAATTTAACTTCCCTGAACAATGCTGAAGACATATGAGGTATTAAAATACTTTCAAAAATCAACTGTAAACAAATCAGACACCTCAATTCACACAAAAGTACAATAAAAATATATATGAGACTGTTTTCAAAATTTCTACTTTTGTGTACTTTTTCATTAATCAAAAGGCAGAAAAGTGTAGGATCTGATTCAAAATTGTTCTATATTATTAACCTTGAAAATGCATTCAATGAAATGTAATATCATCAATAAACAAAACACCCAATTCTGAAAGTACATTTGGAATCACACCTTTATATAGTAATCGCTGGTCTGTAAAGAAAATCAAAATACTCAATGGCCAATTAATTATCTGATTAAAATTTTTATTTGCCCTAATTCTAATGATGATCCCCTTCTACTGCCTTGCTACCCCCCTAAAAAACACCAAATTTTAAGTTATGAATTTGAAAAGACTGTAAGAGTATATTTGCCACAGTGTTAATGGAATTCTGGGTAATATTCTTTTCTCTCAAAAGTAACTAAGAAAAAAAAAGGCAACTCCTTTTAAAACTTCTCTCCTCTCTCACTCAAAAGACAAGAAAATAGTTTTGCTTAAACTATTTCTTGCTTTCAAAATGACTATTTAGTCACAAATAAGGAAACTGTTTTAAAACAAAACAGGGCTTTCCTGTTAGCTCAGTTGGTTGAAGCATGGTGTTATAACACCAAATTCAAGGGTTCGGATCTCTGTACCCGCCAGCCACCTCCCCCCCAAAAAAGAGATGTACACCAGATTTTCGGAAAGGACACACACGCTCACACACTTGAGAACACAAATATACACACACAAACACGCTGAAACAAAAAATATAATTAAAAACTCAAAGGTAGTTTTTGTTAAGTCTCTATATTTAAAAAAAATATGCTTCTAAGTTTTAAGGAATATCCAATAAGATAGACATAAAGTGAAAAGAAAAATTTCCCCCAAAACCTTTCCCATTCACTTAACTGCCCTTCTCCAAAGAAACCCACTATTCAGTGGTTGCTGGTATAGCCTTCCAGATATTTTTATGCACTTACACACAACACACAAGACTTTTTTGTTTTAAACATAAGTTATAGCACACTATACGAAGTTTTTGACTTATTTTTAAGTGAAATGAGGGTCCTCTTTCCTTGTCAATCACATAAATCTACTTCACTTTTTTTTATGGTTGCATAGTTCTCCACTGAGTACTTATTTCTTAACCAATACCTTTCTGAGAGAAATTTAGGTTGATTCTAGCTTTTCAGTATTAGAAACCATACTGCCATGAGTATCACTATGCAGAACATCTTCATGCAACAATATCAATATTACCTATAGGATAAATATTACCTATAGGATAAATTTCATATAGAAATAACACAAAGAAACTGTTGCCAAGTAGCATGATAAGCAGCCCCTTCTCCAACCTCCTCAACAAATTCTAGGTATTGACTACCTATCTTTTTAGACTTCCCCAGTGCAGCTGACAAAAAACAGCATCTCATTTTACTTGTGTTCTTTATGTAACAGTGAAAGTGAATATGTTTACTGACTATTTGCATTTCTTTGTCTCTGAAAGGTGTTGCTGACTTTCCTATTCATCTTTTTTTTTTTTTAACTGATTTTTAGTTATCCACTAGACCTTGGTCAAACGTATTATAAATATTTATGTCAGTTAGCTGTTTAATTTGGTTTATGGTATTTTCAACCCTGCAGAAATCTTTAGATTTTTATCTAATTAAATATATGTCTTTTTCTTTATAGTTTGAGTTTTGGGTCACATTAAGAAAACTCTTTCCCAGGCAAAAATTTGGAGAAAATGTTTTATGTAACTTCTAAATAATTACTTACATTATGTTGCTAATACGTGCCAGCACCTTTGGACAGCTCTCTTCCAATACCAATTATTTAACAAAAATAAGCCAACTACGTTTTCTCTAAAACCTTCCTATAGTCAACTGATGGGCAATCTGCACCAATTAAATATTGCTTACAACTACTACACCAAGGTTTAAATTGTTTCCTTTAAATTTTTTCCTAAAAATCTAGAAGTTGAAAAATAATAACTACCCAGTAGTTTCAATTTCCAGCAAGCCCCAACTCTCTATCCCTCAATCCTTAAATAATCTTCAACAGCATAAATGTAAAATTAAGTCCAACAACTAGATTTTCCCTATGGTAGCTATAATTTAGTCATTTCTACAATAGTCAATGAATACTTCCTGCATAAACAAACTTGTAATTTTACAATACCAGAAAATTGCTTATAATACTATCAGAGTATTCTGTTCATTTCTATCTCAGGTTCTGAAACAAAAGTGTTCTGCCTCAACTCACAATTATAAAATAAGCCTCTTGAGTTAGTATACCAATTCAAACCACCACTTAAAGCTAAATTAGATGGTTAATCTAGCCACCCTCTCTCCATTCTCCCCATTAAGGGGATTTGGGGGGAGACTTGGTCATAAGTTTTCTATCTCACAGCGCCAGCTGCCAGGCATTTAACAGCCTTCATCTCTAAGCTTGGCACAACTAATACAACTTGGAAGTTAAGTTAATTGGCAGAACTCAGAGGGGAAAAAAGAATATTTTCCACAATTTGTACAGCACTTGTTTAGCACGTATGTAAGTGTTTCCAAAGTGGCGGTCAACTCCTCAAACTATACTAGAAGCATCATACCACTTCACGTGAACCACTGCCAATTTCATTCAGTGGCCTCCTACCCCTTTGGGGACTATTCAAAAAGTTACTATTTTCTTTTACAACTACTCACCCAGGCCTCTTCCACTGATGAAAGCAGGCAAAGCCCACGCTGTGTGTCTGTCTCCTAGAGAAGATTGCATCTTTTATTTATCGCCCCTTGGCTTTATTTTCACAGTGAATTCCTGGCTTAAATGCAATCAGCCAAGAAACCCTCCCTATGTGCTCTGCTGTCATTCCTCATTGCTTGCAAGCAGAGTCAAGCACAAGGGTAAAAAAAAAAAAAAAAAAAAAAGACCTCAACACTGCCGGCCAAGCCATAAAAATTCACAGACTCTAGTTTGTTATACTGAGAATCCATAGATGTGCTTCGATCCGTTTCAACCCGGCAGGAAACAAACAAACAAAAAAAGGTATGTAACTTGAAAGAATGTTAATTAGATTTTTTAAAAGAAAAGAAAAAAAAAAAAAAAAAAAAAAGGATGGATAGCCTCAAAAGCCAAAACCCCTCTAGACAGAAGGAAAGGGTGCCGAGCATAGAAAAGGCAACACTGGGGGCTGCCTTTGGAAATAATGACCATGCAGAAAATCACGTTTGCAGATTGCATTAGAATTCAAATTAACCAGACAGGATTAAAACAAATCTTAATTCTCTCTTGGGGCCCCTAACCAGACCCCCACTCCACTCCGAAAGAAGAGAAGATAAAAGGAACTGATTACAGAAAGAGAGAAAAGATTACATTAAAAATCAAAGAGATACAGATGCTTCCAAGTCTATCCCTATTCATTTGGTACCTTGTTTACCACTACAGTTTCAAACAGACTCATTTGGGTGGGGGTCAGAAAATAAGACATTTGCAATCAGGAGAAAAAATATGGGGAGAAGAGAGCTTCACTATAGCATTGTTCTTTCTGTCCAGCTCAAACATTTCCATTACTATGGCTGAGAAAAATATCTGGAAAGGAAAAAAACAAAGCAAAACAAAACATTTTGGGGGAGGGGATACGGGCACGCTTTTAAACTCGGTATTTGAGAAAACTCTCATGGTCTGTCAGAGAAAAGAGGGCTGTGCGGCTTTAAATCACAAGTCCTTCTCTCGCCTTTGTCAAATATCTTCTACTTTACAAGCCCTGAAAAGAAATAAAGAGACTCTTTTGTTTGGTTTCCCCTTTTGGGAGGATGACAGAAAATTGAAAAGGACACAAATAAACCCGAAAATGAGAACAAAGTGCTGGGTCGTGCCGGGCTGCCGGGCGACCGCGCCTGAGCTACGCGGGAGCGGCCACCTACCCCTCCACCTCGCGGTCCCGCAGCCCCGGCTGTGAGCCGCAAGTCCCTAACTGCTGGCGATGGCTCGCCCCGAGCGCCACGACCTGATCACCCAACGCTAACAAAACTCCGGCGGCGGGGCACCCGGGGCTCGGCCGCGGCCCTCACAGGGGCGTCTGGAGCCGGTCCCACAGAAAAGGGAAGCGCGAGCGGCTCCTTCTCGGGCTCGCGCTCCTTAATTCAAAGGCGTCCATGGGGCGAGAGGTCCCTCGGGGGGTGGGGGGAGGCCGCCGCCTCCTTCTAATGCTGCTCTGAGACCAGAGAGGCGCGTGAGGGCGGGGGGAGAGACATTTAAACCCGGGGCGGCCGGCGGGGCTCGCCTGGGCCAGACGCCCCAGTGACCCCAGAGCGCCGCGGCCGCTCGCCCGTCGGAGCCCTGAGAGGTGCGGCCGCCAAACGGCATTAAATGTATTCTCCTCTCCTCAAACCGCCAGGGGCGGGGAGAGAGGAAAAGAGGGGCGAGTAACAGACAGGGGAAAAGGGGGGAGATCGCGGAGCGGCCCGGCCCCGGCCGGCATTGTCTGTGCGGCCCGCGCCCCCTCCCCCGCCCCGCACGGCCCCGCCACACACACACCGGAGCCCAGCCGTCCGCCCGCGCCTTTGTCCACGTCCGCCCCCCAAAACGGACAAACAGCCCTCCGGGATGTGCTCTCCGGGAGGAGAGCAAGGAAAGGAGCGCCGGCCGTGAGCGCCGACACCCACCCCGCCGACCCCGCCGAGGGGCGCGTCCTGCTGATTCATTTCCCAATCGAGCCGGCCCGTCCGGGGAGACGGGGGGTGGGGAGAGACGGCAGGAAATGGGCGCTCCGCTCGGGAGGACCGTCCGGGCCGGTGAGGACACGGGGCCGGAGTGCGGGCGCGCGCCGGGCTGGGGGCTGCTCACAGGCGAGGAGCAAGCGGCACCCCCGAGGGACAGGACGAACGGACAGACAGCCCGCAGCTGCCCCGTGACTCACCGACTTGCAAGACGTTGTCTACGCAGCCGCTCTCCAGCAGCGCGATGCCCCGGCGGAAGGGCAGCCGCGTCTCGTCGCCGCCGTCCGCTGCCCCGGCGGCCCCCACCGACGGGGCCCCGGCCCCCACGGCGGCGGCGGCGGCGGCAGCGGCGGCGGCGGCTGAGGTGGCGGCCGGCGAGGACGAGGAGCCGCCGCCGCCCGCGCCGCCTGCGCCGCCGCCCGCGCCTCCTGGGCCGCTGCTGTCGTCGCCGGGGCCGCCCGCGGCGCCGCCACCGGTGTTGAAGGACGAGTACATGCAGATCTCCCGCTCGCTGCGGGGGAAGGACCAGTAGACTATGCGGCGCTGCACCGGCTCCGGGATGCGCTCGAAGCGCTCCTCCACGCGCTGGAACGGCCACTTCTCCGCCACCCTGCGCGCCGCGATGTCCAGCAGCGACTCGGGGCTCTGGGTCTTGCCAGGCGGCAGCAGCCCTAGCGCCGCGCCGCCCCCGCACGCCGCCACCACCGCGCCGCCCGCCCGCGTGCCGGGCCGACAGGCAGAGCTGTACCCGCCACCTGCACCGCCGCCGCCGCTGCTGCCCCCGCCGCCGCCGCCCGGCCGGCAGCAGAGCCGTTTCGCGGGAGGAGGCTGCTGTCCGCGCTCCGCCATGACCGCGCCGCTTCTAACCCGACAGCGGAAGTGCCGGGACCCTATAAACGGCACAAGGAAGCGCGACACGCACACGCCGTCGCGACGCCACGCTGCCATCTAGGGCCCGCCGCTCCTTGTACGGGCACAAGAGGTGGGGCCTCCGGCTTGACGTTAAGGCTGAGGCGGGGCTCCGATAGGGGGAACCTAGGATAGGGGCGGGGCCTATGCAAATCACTGAGCTAAAACATAAATAGAGCACTCGGCGGACACGGGGGTGGTGGGGGTGGCCGGGTTGGGTGCCCGGTGGGTTGTGAGAATGTCAGGCTGCTGTGATGCAGGGGGGCGGGGCTCAGGCGGGGTTCCCGCGGGAGGAGGCGGGCCGCCGGGCCTGGCCTAAGGTGAGTGGGTCCCTGCGCCCCCTGCGCCCCCTGCCTGCTCAACTTCCCCCTCCAGTTCCTTGCCCCCTTTTGATGTCCGACTAGTGAGGACGCGCCTCGTGGGTCGCAGCGGAGAGGTAGGTAGAGATGGAGGGTGTGCAAAGGGGAGGAGTCGGAGCGAAATAGGGGGCGGGGCCCGCGGGCCGATGCCCCACCCCCCCGTCAGCCTGCTCGCCGGGGGAAAAGCCTCTGGGCGGAGGAGGCGCTTTCAAAACAAAGAAATGCGGAACGGAGCCCGGGGGACGCGGGTGGAGAGGAAGGCGGAGGAGGCGCGGCCGAGGCAGGCCGCTTCCCCGCTTCCCCTCCAGTCAGTCTGGGGGAACTCCCCCCACTCCCAGCCGAGGCTGCGGCGCCGGGGAGGGGGGAAGAGGGCTGCGCTCCGCGGCTGTTTGCCACTTCACTTTCGCAGACCCGGGTGGGGAAGGAGAGCGCCCGCCCCGCTGCCCGGCGTGGCTGCAGCGCACCCAGCCCCGAGCCTCGCGTCCATTCTGTCCCAGCTGCCAAGCTGGAACAAGCCGGTCAAGTGCCCGAAAACGCGCCGAGCGCTGGGAACCTGCCGCGCGTCCCGCGTCCCGTCCTCGCGCTCCCTCATCCCCTCGGGCCAGGAAGCCGGCCCGCCCGCGCGGAACGGGGAGCTGAGCCGCCTGTGCCGCCCCCTCGGCCGCGCCGCCGTGTCCCTGCTCCAGCTCGGGGCTCTCCCGTTCGAGGTGGAGCGTCCACCCGGGCGGTGGATTTAGCAAACACACCTTTGTGAGTACACACGCCGTGGAGGCGCGCGCAAACCCCACGGGCGCGCGCGCACACAGCCCAGCCGGCAGCAGACGGCGCACCAGGAGGTGGACGGCGGCCGCGAACGCGCTCGGTGCGCACGGGCTCTGCGGTCCGGCTGCGCGGAGTGCAGGCGCCCGGGACCCGCGCCGCTCTCCCTGGCGGGGCGCCCGAACGGCCAGTCCTCCCGGGGCAAAGAGGCTTGGGGGGCGGGTGAAGGAGAGTGAACGAGGAGTGCAGCGCGGGGGTGCGAGGGCGCCAGCGAAGGTGGAGTTGGAGAAGCGAGTCCCGGTTTGAACCGGGAACGCTGCGGACATTGTTCCTCGCACTTCACAGAGCTTGGCCAAATCGGCGTCCAAGCCGCAGACTGCATTAACTGGTTAGAGACACCCTTACTTTCTGTTCCACCTTCTGTCTTTACTCTAAACAGTGTTACTGACACCGTCCTGTTGTTGCAGATAAACTACATCTCCTTTTACACTTGCGCATCTTTTAAGGTTATTGGCTGCCACCCACCCGCCTGCCTCGTTACCTAGATTTAAAGGGATAGAGCGCTTTGGCGTTTTCAAGAAAATCGCCCACTCAGGGCCGAGGCCTGGAGACCTCGAGCTCAGCGTTGGGCCTTCACAAGCCCCAGGCTGCAGGTCCCTGGGGACGGGACGCTGGCAGACTTTCCTTAGCTGCCTTACTTGTTAGGAAAATTTTGGTGACACTATGTTTTTGTATATCCGTCTGGTATTTTTCTGGGCAGCTCCTCAATGCCCAGGAAAACGCCTGGGCAGAAAACTGGAAGATTTTTATGGGCAAATGGAAGGGCAAGTTTCTTTCCTCCGGTGGTTTCATTTCTGGGTCTCTTAAACATAGAAATAATTTTTTTAAAAAAACTTCTAAACATGGGTGATAGAAGAAAGTAAGTTGAAAAGTAAAATACGATATGGGCTCTATTTTGTCCTCAAAAACGGTCATGATAGGACTTAGTCTTGTGTGATGAGTAGTTTACCACGCATTTTCACACATATACACATAGAATCACTGAACTGGAAAGTTAAAGTTAACAAAACTGGTGCCCCCAGACAGGATAAGTGACTCATTCAGGGTTATACGGGGCGTTAGTGGAAGAGATTAATTCACATTGAACAGGAAAATAGACACCTTTGGAGGTGCCTAACGTTTACAGATTTCTATATTCTGATGAGCTGAAGAGACTGGATTTAAGGCATAGCCCATGGCTGGAGAGATCTAGTTTAACTCTCTAATTTAGGGACAAGTCCAGAGCCACCAATTCAGCCTGCCCCAACTTGCCCTCCCTGCAGTCTCTCACACTGTGACCACTCTCTTCCTCTTAAACTGTCCCCCTCCCTGGGTTTCTCTGATACTCTGCCTTTCTCCAGTGTCTCTCTTTTTTCTATATCTCACTTTTGAGTTTATCTTCCTCCAAACTGTTTAATGTACACCCTGCCCTTTAGCCTATCATGTTTCTCTTCATTTTTGGTGACCTTAGAGAGTTTCCCCATTCATTCCACAACCATTTCCCAAAGCATGGTCTCCCCCTCGGCTTACTTGTTTCATCCTGGTGGCCAGCTCACTTTCCCATTGCTACAAGGATGCCCACGGCCACCTCAAACCCAAAGCACCACCTTTCCCCAGTATCCAGGTACTCTTTCTTGCCCTATATGGCGGTACTTCGAAAAGTTCATGGGAAGGGCTGGCTGGTTAGCTCACTTGGGAGAACATGGTTCTGGTAACGCCAGAGTAACAGTTCGGATCCCTGTACTGTCCAGCTGCAATTTCATGGAAAAATTCATGTTATCTTTTAATTTTATTTTTCCACGTACCTTTTGAAGTACCCTCATATTTTTACTGTTGTCACCTGTTCCTAGGCCCCCAAGCTTTACTCCTCTTTGCCTTTGCCTCCTGCTGTAACTCCCACAGTTTACAAGCTATGTTGTCTATCCCAGCCCCTCTCACTGCTCACAGTCAATTATTCCTCCTCTTCACTCTGCAAGAGCCTGCTCACTGGTGTGTCTGTGTAGCCTTTCCTCCTCCAAATCATCCTCCACCCAGCTGCTGTGCTTCCTGAAGTACATTTCCGATGGTGTCACCCTCCTGCTCAAGTCCCTTTAAATGGCTCTCTGCTGCCTACTGGAAAAAGTTCAAACTCAGGTCTGATCTTGACCAAACCCAACTTTCCAGCCTTGTTTTCCACAAAAATCCAACAAAACTCCTGGTTCCCCAACAGGAATTCTGTTTGTCCCATTAGGATTTCTCCATTTTCCTGCTGCCTGAAATGTCTCTCTGTTCCCTTGCAACTTGTCAAATTCCTACCCTTCCTTCGAGGATTTGTTCAAATGCCATTTCCTCTGGGAAAACCCACCTGGATGTGTGATCTCTCTCTCCTCAAGCCCTTCTAACACTGTGGATCTTTCCTGTGACATTTATACCATTTTGCCTAGCATCACACCTATGTTTACACTTCCCTATGTCATTGTCTTCTCTCTCTTCCCTGGTTAAAAGTTCTTTGAGGGATGGAATTATGCCTCATCCACCTCTGTAGTCCCCAAGTGCCCAGTACTGCACTGCACAGCTTCTGTCTCCCCAGAGATTAGCTACGCCCATGAGCCAAAGGAGAAGTAAATGGTGGTATGTCATCTTTGGCTGGTGCTTGTGCCCGCTCCCATTTTTGAATATTTATAGTGTCTTTTCTGATGTTCATAGACATCATCACTAAATTGCTTATAATTGCCCTTTTCCAGCAGGCCTCTACCCCAGGGACCAAATCAGGGGTAGAACCCTCTCCAATGTTTACCATTAGGCAATGGCAGGAAATTAAAGTACAGAAAGTCTACAGTTTCCCATATGCAGTGACTCATCATATCACATCACACGGCACCATATTAGCCAATGCAGTCCGGAGCTAGGCTCCCTGGCAGACTTCATAAACAGTACTCCCAGTAGCTAAACTGATGAACTCTAGGAAGAGAGAACTCCCCTACCCCCACCCAAGTACCATATCCAGCATCTGGCCCATTGCAGTTGGATGCTTAGATGGATAGATGGACAAATGGATGGTAAAGGAATCTACTTGAGAAGGGCAGTGGAGTCCTAGTCAGGGATCTATCATGGCTCCTCCACCCTCCTTTCATTTAAATTGAAAAACTTAAATTGAATTCAGTAGGGGTTTATCAAATTTCTGGACCAGTGGTTTTCAAAGAGACCCCTAGAGTGCCCCACAGCATAATGCACACAACTTTGGAGCTGGGAACCAGAAATTAGCACGTCGCAAGCTCCCCACATGAGTCTTCTTTACAGTAAAGTTTGGAAACTACTCTTTGGTGGCAAGAACTTCACACAGTCTCAGCACTTAGGAGGAGGCCTGCAGAAAAAGAAAACGACATTTCCTCATCATTATTGCTAGTCATCTCAGCTAATTAAGACAATAATTTGCCATCAGTAGGAAGATTCCAAGACATGAGGATTGGATTAGATCTAAGGAATTTCAAGTCATCTGAAGATGGACACAAAGTTATGCTCATTTCCATTCTGTTATATTTTTTATTTTATAACCAAAGTCAATTATGTTCCATAGAATATAATTAAATTGTTTAGAGGGGAATAAAATCCTAAGACAGCATAGTTAACCTATGGACCAAGCATTATTCTTCCCTCCAGTGGAATGACAGAGAATTCCACTGTGTGTGTCTAAAAAGGTTGAAGAATGAGGTATTTACAGATGACACTTCATCAGTGAAAAATGTCCAGTAGCAGGGAAAAGTGCCAAAAGAGTCCTGGTCAGTCATTTTTACCAAATGGATTCTCGAGCAAAAGATGAAGTGGGCAGGAAATGATCAACCCAGGATTGATAAATTTAAAACAATTGCTCTGTTTTGAAGAGGGGAAAAATTTGCTCCATTTTAACTTTGTTAAATCTTGGAAAATCAAGCTACTAATATCTTACTATTAATTTTTAGAGAGTGGGTATAGGCAGTGCTAGATACTTTACAACAATAACTCTGTTGATGCCTTAGCCCACTTACACAAGAAACAAATGAAGAAACTGAGGCTCAGAAAAATTTGCCAGAGATTATTTGGCTCCTAACTGGCCAAGCAGGGATTCAAATTCAGTCTGTCTGACGCCAAAGCCAGAACTTTTTCCATTATCCACTATTTCCCAAACTTGCCAGATCCTAAGAATTACCCTGAGCACTTGTTAAAAATATAGATTTCCTTTACCTCTTCCCTAGAGATTCTGATTCAGCAGGGCTGGAGTGGGGCTTGGAATTTTTTTAATCCATGCCCTGGATAACTCTTCAGAATTGGCAAAATTGGGAATTATTCCACGCTGCATTGTCACTCATTAACCCACACTTTTTTATTCCTCAAGATGTACCCTTCTACAACTTGCTGTAATTGTAAGAAAATATGTTCAATCACTGATCAACAAACCAATCTTTTCCATCATACTTCTAAGAACAGTGTATTCTGTTAGGTTACAATCTAGAATTCTGAAACATAAATAATTACATCTCAACATATACCAAAAATTAGATTGGCAATGTGCTTACAGATAAATTTGTTTCAAGTTTTGTAATTTGGACAACTCAAGAGGTAAAAAGTATTTGTTTTCATTAAATATTAGATAATATACTCTTGTAATTTTTAGAAAAAAAATTTTAGCGTAAATATAGGCTGTGTAGAATTTCAGTAATGTAAAAACTGACCAGACTATTATTCTAATATTCATTCCAATCCAAAGTTCACTTATGAAGTTCTTACGAAATGAAAACATCTCAAAACTGGAATGTTTATCAGGCCTTAAAACCTAGTGATAGCCAAAAGAAATAGGAAACGCCACATTTAATTATAGCTTTTAGTCTTTCCCCTTCTTAATAACCAAATTTTTACTAAGTATTTTGTTAAGATTGTCACAAGATAGACACGAGAGTACTATTTAATTGGGCAATGTGAAGATACTTTAATATTTATTTACCTATGTTAAGTAGGAAAAAAAAATGCTCCCACTTTTAAACACTAAAAAAGTGGTACTATAGAAGAATCATAATTTAGAAAATTAATGATTTCCTCAAAATTGCATCAATCTATCAGTTTGTTCTTTTGCAGATATCTCTGATATGTGAGATAGTACAAGAAAAACTCATTTAAAAAATTACATACTACTTTATGAACATATTCTCTAGGTAGTCAAAAGATGCTCTCATATGTATGAAATATATATTTGCAGAAAATGTCATTCCAAAAGTCATTTTGTAAGCATACAGTATGACCATTTTCCAAAGTGATCAAACGATATTTTGTTCTTTCTTGTTTCTATCTGGAGGAAGTGGAGATGTAAAATTTACACAACCAGGTAACTTTAGGGGGCATCTTATGCCCAGATAAAAACTATTTGCATTTCAGAGACAAACATGAAAATTAAAGTTAAAAATGTGAAAGCCAAACTTTAAAATGGACTTATTAAGAGCATTTTATCACCTACAATATTTTTAAATATTCAAGAACTCACTCCTCATCGAGAATAGCATCATGACAATTTAGATGTGAAAAGTGTCACTTCCAATGACTTTGTTCAAACCCAGAATTAGATAACTTGTGAAAATGAAGAGGTTTTAGCAAAAGCTGGTATATCAGACATTTTTTCAACACTTGCATGGAACCATACTGCAGTAAAACCATGGTTATGCAGAACCTTTGTGAGAACCCTCCTGAACAGACAGGTTTCCCAAAAAGCTGAAGATCTATTTGTTAAGAACCAAAACTTTTTTTAAAAGATTAACCGTTGTATACTAGACATCTTTCTAAAACATGACACACCTCTTTGACTTCTTAAGCATATTATAAGGACTCATTATAAACACAGTGATACCCTTAAAATCTACTAAGGTTTGCAAGATTGTTTGTTCATAACCAGAAATAGATTGCTTTTATTCTTTCTTATTTCTTTCTTTTCCTCCTTCCTATACTTATATTAGTTTTTATGTCCTTTTTTCTTTTTCTTTTTCTTTTTTTTTTTTTTTGGTCTCCTCCTTTACAGTTATGTTGTCCCCTGTTACTTTAAATTATCATATAACCACCCACAAAGTCCCTTCTCTCTTAATTATTATTGCTCCTCCCCCTCTCCCTGCTATGGCCTCCAAACCTAGAGAATCTGCATGTTAGAACTGTATGGAAAATAAAAGTCAACTAAGTTCTTAATGAGGATCTCCCCTCTGGTTAACATATATGCATGATCTTTGACATTTATTTTAGCTTCTTGTAGACTTACTGGATCTCCCAGGTAGGTCCCACATAATGAGGAGTTATTAGATGGCCAAACTCTGACTTTTGAGCAGCCAATAGTGATCTTCAAAAAGTTCGTGGAAAGATTCATATTACCTTTTAGTTCCATTTTTCCATTAATTTTTTGAAGTACCCTCATATTTGATGGTAATTGAAATGCTTGATTATGATTCAGGTGCCTACTGAATCATCATACATAACAATATATATTGAATATGATTTAGGTTTAAAGTATTTTATGAAATTACAACCTTTGGAATTTGGTGGGTCACTTCTGGAATCTATGCAATGTTCTGACAGATTGCAGATGAACCAGAAGCTGCCATTTGCAGATCACACACAAGAATGATCTGCCACGCATTCCTATTCCAACTTGAGCTCACCCTGTAGTGAGGAGGGTTAGAGACAAAATCCTTAACAAGCCTTCCATGCAAGACTCAAGGCTGTGCATTAGGAATGACCTGGCCCCTGCCAACCTCTCCAGCTGGCCTTCCCCCAAGCTCATTCCCTTCACTCCCTGGGGCTCTGCCTACACAGTCTGCTCAGGCCTGCTTTCCGTTCCTTGGATACTCACTTCCTCCAGAGGGCCTTTGCCCAAGATATCCCACTGTCTGGAATGCTCCCCTTCCCCAGGCCCCACAACCACTGCCCAGTTTCCTCCTCCTCAGCTTAATCGCACTTCCTTAGGAAAGCCTGGCTGCCCTGACAGGTCACTTCTGCCTGTTACACACTCCAGGACTTACATGTGCTTCTCCGAGGAGTCCTTATCCAAGTTGCAATTTTCCATTTAGTTGTATGTAGGACACATTACCTGCAAAATAGGAGGTGCTCAATAAATATTTGTTCACTCCATTGGAGGAAGAGAGCAAGGGCACTTCAGCCAGACTGGCCTTCTCATTGTTAACATTCAGACATGCCAGGACAGCGATTTCCAACAGTTTACATCCACTGAATTGCTGCCAAGGCCTGTGGGCCTTTCTTTTCCTTCTGCTCCCCTCTCCTCCCCTCCCCTCCCCTCCTTTCCTCTCCTCTCCTCTCCTCTCCTTTCTTTTCCTTTCCTTTCCAGAAGAAGCATGAAATCTACTCGATGAACATTCAGCAGCATGGTATGAAGCTACTACTGCTACATTCTGGAAATCATTGTTATTCCAAGCAGAGAAATAAGAAAACTTCCCAAACAAATGTCAAAAACTTTACCACGCTGTCATACATGCTGCTGTAACATTTGTCTTTTGTTAATTTTTTTTTTTCTGGCTTTCATCTCAAGTGTCTCTCAAGTTTTGGCAATTTCATATCTTCTGGTTACCATGGAAATAGGAAACAATGATCTCTTAGAAACTGGGGGAGAGATTACCTACTTTATTGTGGTTCTAGAGTTTTCTTCGTTTGATAGTATTTGTGAATTGAGAGAATGTTGATTTGGAGACAGTTCTTCTGGGTAATCAACAAATATTTATTTTTGTGCCTGTAATGTGCCAGGTATTGTTCTCTCCCAGGAATGCCTCCACCTCCAAACTGCTACATTAAAGATAAACATGCTGTCCCTGATGCGGGCTGTCAGGTTTACCCTTAAGTGAAGTTCAAATTGTTGAGCAGGAGCTATTAGCCCTAAGTGAGAACCTTTACCTTCTCCCTCTAGGCATCCTTACAACACTTCAGATATTTTATAGAGCTCTTCCTGACACACTGGAAGCTTGGGTTACAAAAAGCCATACTCCATTTCACAGGTAGATAAGAATTGCTTAAATTCCAAAGCAAGAAATAAACATTTGATGCTGCTTTTTTTGTTGTTCCATAGTCTTAATAGCTGATAGCTGCTCATATCCACAGAAAACTAGACCAGTAATAACTGAAAATTTTGAAAAACCTAGAAAAGGAAGAAAATGGTTTACTTATCTCTTTAATAGGCAAATGGCCAAAATTCCACATTCTCTCAGAATGGCTTGATTTCTTTCAGACTTTGAACCTAGAACCTAAGTGCATGTAAATGGCTATATAAGACTTGGTTTTTAACACATAACTAACACATAATATACTGTTTTGTAATACTCCACATTTCACGCCACCAGAAAGTTTCCAAGTTCCCTGAAGGACAGATATGGAAGATTCTAAAACCAACTCCTAGTTTGTTTCTGTGTGGAAGTTCAGCTTGCTGGCCTCTCCCTCTCCATTTTAGGATTTATCCTCCTCTGGAACATCCACCTGAGGGATAGCTCCCCACTGCAACCTTCCCACCTCTCACCCACAACTACCTTTTCTTGCCTGTAATTCTGGCCTTAGGAATACTCAGAGGAGGCCTCTACCTAAAAAGTATGTTTGACCAAGGCCAAGTCTCCAGGCTAAATATATCTCCCCGATGTGCAATTCAGCCATTAAAGATTTAATTATTTTGCACCTTCATGTGCCCCCTTTGAAAAATACCAATATCCCTTGAAAGGCTAAGGCTTAAAGTCCTTATCAGTTTATGCTCCCAAGGGATTCCTTAAGCTGACTGAGTGGCAACCCCTTGTGAAAAATTCAGAACAGGCCTGGAGGGTGGTACAAGTAGGTAGAGGGACACTGGTGTGGGGTGGGGGGCACTGAATGAACCTCACTAATTCTACCTCAGATTTCATACTCTTCAATTCATGGACTCCCCTGAAGGTCACATTTTCTCCCCCATACTCCCTTGTTCCACCTTTGCTATTCTGCCTATCTTTATCTGTGTGTGTGCCTGTATATGCATGTTATATCTGTATGTGCAAACATCTGTGTCTCTATCTCCAGGCCTTTCTTTGTTGGTTTGTGTCTATATCCCCAGGTCTTTGTCATGACACCATCTTGTCTAGCAGTGGTAACCATAAAAAATTAACTCATTACTTGTTGGATGATTTAGGTATTTTCAGCTTCGTTAACAGCTAATCACCACACAATGGATTACTCAACCAGGGTTTGAAATATGCCTTCAAGGTGGCTCGACTAACTGGAATGATCATGTAAGGGGACTTCAGGAGGATATCATATACACATAGCTATTATGTCTTTTGTGGGAACATGTGTTTGCCTATGAACTGTCTGTGCATGTTTTTGGCAGGTCCTCTTTCTTATTCTCCATTCCCTGCCCCATCTCCTCTCTGCCAGGTCTGCCTTCAGATCCCTCAGTCATGAAGCCTCCCAGAGAAGAATGAGAGCTCATTTAGGTCTAGCAGCACCCTAAGAGTGTCTCAGTATGCCCACAGGTGAGGCAGACAGGACAACTGCACCCCAGCAGGGTTCAAAGTGAGGCTGGGAGGGGAAAGACGTGTAGCCAGAAGGCTTGCAGAGGTGCTACTGGGGACACAGCCAGGTATCTTGCTGCCCTCAGAAAATGTTCCTCTTGCCATGCCCTGAGGAACAAATCAGCATCAGTGACCAAAGTGTGACTCTGGAGCCAAAGTCTTATGTGAATTCTGTCTCCAACCACTGAAAATATTCTGGTGGGTATTGGGGTTTGGTTGGATGGGAGAGGATGAGCATCCCCTCTGCCCCCACTCCCACCGCACACCCCCAGCTCCAACACTGGCTTTGACCAGCAAAAGTCAGTTTAGCTAAAGTGGCAGCAGATTGGGATAGGGCATTGGGTGCAAGACTCGGCATCCACATCCAGGTTCTGTTTTTGCAGGTCTGACACAAACCACTAACTCCTCTGGCCACATAAAGTGCTCTGTGGGTAGGACTAGCCCTGTTTGCCCTTGACAGGCACCACTTACAAGGGCTGGTGGGATTCGTCAGGGGCTTTCTCTTAACATTTGTCCATGACCATTGTCAGGTGTTGCTAGGGTTGCAGGAGAAAGGTTCCATTCGATTGGCTAAGCAATTGTATTCCTTAACCAATCCAAATGCTGTGCTGGGGGAGGGGGACTTAACAAGATAGAACAATATCAAGCACAGGCAGACGCATTCCGTGTACTAATAAGGCGTCTGGAAAAATGGAATTACAGTGTGCAGGAATCCCGTGCCCCTCTTCAGCTCCAGCCATGGCGTGGTTGCTGTTCTAAATGTTACAGCCCAAGTTAAAGTCATTCCCACTGATGGGAGGATATCAAGATTTCAAAACAGGAGAGTAGCAATTGGAAGGAGGAAGTAAAACTCCTTGCTCATTGTGTTTTACAGCCTTCCTTAGTAAAACTGCTGAATTGTCATTTAAAATATTCCACCCTTTCAAATAAATTAAGTACAGCCCTTAAAAACAGGAAATGAGAGAGGAGCACACGTATTGTCAACTAAACATTCACAGACCTTGTACCACGAAGCAAAGTTGAAAATCAGAGAACAGTCCTATGAATTCATTTTAGGATGATGACAAAAAGGGTCAACACCAGGGGAGGTGTTATGCCTCTGGCAGTGCACTCTTGGGCTGAAAACTGAATGCTAATTAGGAAACAAATGAAAGACAAATATCGGCTTGAAGGGAATTTGTATCTTGCAGGATCATAGATATTCAGAGATTGAGATAAACCTTATGGTACTAAGGAAAGTAAGAGTGTCCTTGCCGACAGCAGCAGCATCTGAACCTTCCCTTCAGAAAATGTAACTGCCAGCAAGCCAGATGTGCCTGCCAACCTCTGGTAATATGTCAAAAGCAAACAGAATTATGTTGCCTAAAAAATAAGTCAAGCATCTGTATAGCACTGATTTCTCATTCAGTTATCAATATCATCATCAAACTTTGGCATTTTTATTGTCCATTGTTATTCAGTCACAAGAAAATTTTCTTTAGTCTTCCTTGCCTCTCTCTCTGCTCTCAGACCTGTATCTTTGAAAGGCAGAGCTGCCACTCAAGAACACTAGTGGAAGGAAGGAAGGAGGGAAGGGAGGTGGAGGAAATAAGATTATCAATGTATGTTTTCTCTGGGTCCCATCCCCCTATTATCCATTTCCCCCGTCCAACCCAGACCCTTCTGCTCATGAAAAACCAACCCCACAGTCAAGCTAAGGAGCTTCAACTAATTTCTTGCTGAAATGGTTTTTCAGAGTTCTGTATTTTACTTTATTTACATTTTGAAGTAGCTCAAAATGAAAGAAAAGGATAAAAAATCCCAAGACAATTTTGGATAGTTTCATCTCCATTGGTATAAAGAAAACTGCCGTGAGATGAAAATAATTTTTGAAGAGGGTTGGCAACAGGACTGCCGTAAGAGTTGCACAGAAAGTAGAGCTTCACAGTTCTCCCCCACCAAATTCGGGTACCCACTTAATGCCACCCACACTGCAGGCCAGTGGCACCCATCTCAATTAGACTCTGCCCTGGATCCTCCGGTGCCTTAATGTAGACACTATGATAGCAGAAATTACTATTCCAAAGGGGAAGAAATCCAGAGAGTACGTTTGACTAGTTCTTTAGTTGCATGTGATGCTAAATGCAGATACTTGTCCTGCTGGCAACATTTAAGGAAGTGATTTAACCTACTTGAGTAGCCAGAAATGATTTGTCATGTAGCCCTGCGATTTTATCCCCACTCATCTCTCCCTTGTGATTACTTCCATCATGTTTGTATATTAATTACTTAGGGTATATCTTTATTTTAGAGGTCCTGAAGTCCTACTTGATTTTTCTAATTCAGAACCTAGCTAGTCTTCTCCCATCCTGACCTTATCTGCTCTCTTTGGGAACAGACCCATGAGGCCCAAAAACTTACCACCCACCTCCAATCTTCCTGTTCAAGCAATTGGACCTGGACTGGTACGTTATGAAACTCATCATTATCTAAGATCCTTTCCCAGCTTGGCAGGCACACCCACACAGTCACCAGTGAGAATTCTCTAGGGTTAGAACTTCACAAACGGTACTCTCTCTCCATATTTCATATTTCAAGATAACTCCCAATGAGAGTCATACAGTTAGTGTGGGTTTATGAAAGTCTACTGGATCAATGAAAAACAAAAACTTGACCACTAATTTTAACCTGCAATCAAACAATAAAATTTATCTATTTAAGTTTCACCCCTTTCTTTTCACAGTCTCTAATAAAGAGGGGAAATTTTTAATGATAAAAAGGAGAGAACCGAAGAAGCAAAAGGCTCAGGATAACTCACAACTAAAGAAGCAGTTGCAAAACATTAATGATCACTAGGACAAGAGGGAATCAGTAAGGGAGGTACACAGGGGAGTTTGCATGAAAGTTTGAAAGACCACATTCAGCCTGCACCTCAAGAAAGTGTGTAAGAGAAAGTAGGCCAAAACAACAATGGAGTTAGGGTGAAAAGATGTGAGTTTAGTTTTCAAAATGTCATGTCTGTATTGAGTGTCCCTTTGGAACAAACAAGAAACAAAGGAATCAAACAGCTTCAGTGACAAGCAGGGCAGCTGTCAAAGAGTCTAGGGTAAAATTTTGGGAAATGTACAGCCCAAGAACAAGTCAGAAGAATCACTACGTCCCTTCATCTGGTCTCTGTTTCTACGAGTCCTGCTTTTCTCAGCAAATGGACTCTTCCTGTTTTCAGTCTGCTCTTAATTTTGCCCTGTGCCATCACTAACACCTGGGTCTCTCTGTGGATTTCTTTCTTTTAATTTTGTAAAGTTTTTCTGGACGGGTCTGTTTTTTATTGGTTCGCACCACACATTCAAACTATTTAAAATATGATCTCTCAATCACATAGGCTTAATTCATAAAAACCCATTTATTGTGCTCATAAGCATAAGGGCTGACTTGGTTTTGTAACAAGGATGTGACCAGGTGGTTTTATCAGTGGTGACTTTCCAGCCATCAAAATGGAAGTCTTGTTTTTATAAAACAAAGTGAGAAGGGAGGTGTAGAGTCAGCTTAATTCTCTGGGATGCTCTTGAAGGTGTTTGCAAATCACCAGGTTTTTGTCAGTTCCCAATACGTATGTAAATGGATGTTTCTTTTGGTGAAAACATCCATTATAATGAACAGTTAAATAGGAAGAATGGTGTTCCATTGCACAGTAGGGTGACTATAGTTAACAGTATTGTATTGTATATTTCAAAATAACTATACGAGAAGATTTTGGGTGTTCTCACCACAAAGAGATGATAAATGTTTGAGATGATCGGTAAGCTACTTACCCTGATTTGATCATTACATGATGTATACATGTATTGAAACATCACGCTGTACCCCATAAGTATGTACAATTATTGTGTGTTATTTAAAAGTAAAATAAAACTTAAAAAATTAATAAATCAAATGTCATCAAAATAAAAAACCCCTCATCAAAAGAGATCATTAAAAAAAAGAATAGTCAAGACATGGACTGAAAGAAAATATTTGTGAAACATAAACTTGACAGAGGACTGATATCCAGGATTTGTAAAGAACTCCCACTCATTAATAAAGACAAAAATTTTTTTGAATGGATGGAAGATTTAAACACACTTCACAAAAGAGGACATATAAACAGCAAATAAGCACATGATGTGCTCCATGTCCTCAGTCATCAGGCAAATGCAAATTAAAACCACTATTAGATATCACTGCACACCCCCCAGGGTAGTTTAAAATAAAAAGGCTGACAACACTAAATGTCAGCAAGGATAAGGAGCAACTGGAACTCTCATACATTGTTGGTGGGAATACAAAATAGTATATCAACTTTGGAAAACGGAGTAGCGGTTTCCTAAAAAACTAAACATATACCAGCTGTGATAAAAATATACCAGCAATTACATAGGTAGGTCTTTTCTTAATGAAAACATACTCATCTGTCTATCAAAAGACTTGTATGAGAATGTTCATAGCAGCTTTATTCATAATAGCCAAAAACTGGATATAGCCCAGTTGTTCATCAAGAGCAGAATGGACATACAAACCGTGGTATAGTCATTCAATGGAATACTACCTAAGCAGAAAGGAATAAACTAGAGTTACACACAATAACATGAACAAAACACTATTCTGAGTGAAAGAAGTCTTACACAAAAAGGTTCATACTATTTGATCCATTCATATGAAATTCTAGAATAGGAAAAACTATAATCTGTGATGAAAAAAATCAAAACAGTGGTTGCCTCTGGGTTTGGGAAAAGGAGTAGGGACAAGGAGTGACAAGAAAGGGGCATGAGGGAACTTTCTGGAGTGATGGTAATGTTCTATATCTTGATGGGGGTTTGGGTACACAGGTAATATATTTATCAAAACTCGGAAACTGCACTTAATTTTTACATTTCAATGTATGCAAACTTAACATCAAAAGAAAAAAGTAAATATTGAACTGAAATTTTCAGGTGACAATTGGTTGATGCCTACAGTTTACTTTTAAACACATGAAAAAATAAGATGGATTAATAAAGGATGGATGTATAAATATGTGATAAAGCAAGAATAGTAAAATATTAATGGTAGAATCTACAACTAGATGGTGGGCATATGGGTTTTCACTGTAAAATTCTTTCAACTTGGTGCATATTCATAATGAAGTGCTGGGGGGAAATTATGTGCTCTTCTAACCTGTGGACCCTCTTTAGTCACTTGTTAGATGTGAATGCTCTATTTTTCAATGTTTGTATTATCAGGTTAAAAATAGGGAAGATGAAGGCTGGGATTAGAAGACTCTCCTATATGACTTTTTTTTCTTTCCAAATCTAGCCTTTTATACCTTTTTATTTTAGTATACAAAAGAAGCCAGAATATGGTTATTATGAGAAAAAGGGAGAGGCAGAGACTTATGACCTTAAAAAACAAGAAACAAACAAAAACTCCTGCTGTAAAATTGAGTACCAAGAGCAAGCACACACTCCAGACTTACAGAACCAAGAAATTAATGAAAACACCAAGACTGCATCCTCAGAATCACTGAGGAATGATAATTACAGACAGTATTTCTGGAGCAGACACATAACCTTGATTCCCAGGATACCCCCTAAAGCACTCTAATAGTATGCTATTTGTGGAAGGTTTTTCCACCTTTAATAACAGAGAAATAATGTTAGAAGGAAAGAAATCCCTTATTTAGCCACTGGGGTGTCATTATTGAGCCCCAGCTGAAGGCCCCCTTAAAAGCATCCATATGGTAAAAGAACATGTTTCCCCATGAAATCAAAACTGAGTACATCTGAGACTTTTGAACATCTATTTCCTTGGATCTTAAAATGGATTTGTGCATATTTGTGAAAAAAATTTTATGATGTGCTATCTTCCAAAGTGAATGGTTATTTATAATTCATAAAAGACCTGAGCACAGGAAAAATTTTTGCTTTTATTAGCCCTGTAAAGTTAGACCAGCTGATCTTTTAGTACAAACTACAGACATTAAATTCTCCGTATAGTTGAAGTTTCTCCCTTTAAACTAAATGCAAAGAGACAGTGCTACTGAATCTGCTGTTCGAAAGCTGGTGGGGTCCAAAATCTCTTTTGATTAAATGTTAAATAAACAAAACATCATTCTCAGAGCCAGTCTCTAAAGACACAGAAGGGAAAATACTTGGAATGCTAAACATACTTTTTAAATCTTGCACAGTCTTTGTAAAATACAACGGCATATTTTCAGATGGATTTTCTTTTCTGTTTCCAGCATTTAACCAGTCTGGACACAGTTGCCACATCATTTCCTTTCAGCTGCTGCTGGCTACTTGTGAGTCAGAGTACTGATATCATGAGCAGAGTGACTTGGGTCCAGCAGTACAGGCACTGGGGATTTGGACCCATTACAGGAAGCCCTGGTGCAAGGGCTCCCATCCAGCTGCACCTGCATATCCCCCACCAGTCATGATATCACAGAAAGTTATTCCCTTCAAAGAATCCAGCTTTCTTAGCTCACTCTGCCAGGGTCATGTCCACCTTGTTTGCTGGTGTGCCACGTACGCACATAAGAGAGTTGCGTAAAATTTTTACAGGTCTAAGTTAAATCTGAAAATAGCATGTTTTTGCTTTCTTTGAAGTTCCCTGCCCTCTAATATTCCTGATGAGCCTTGTAAGCTCTATTATAGAACTATCTGGAGATAGAAACATTTTCTGTCTCCTGACTTTTATTTATTTATTTAATTTATTTTTTTTGGTGACTGGCCGGGGATCCAAACCCATGACCTTGGTGTTACAACACTATGCTGTAACCATCTGAGCTAACTGGCTAGCCCTGTATCCTGACTTTTAAATGCCTTAACTTAAATATATGGATTGCTAACTGCCAAACACAAAAAGCCAACTTGGGGCTAGCCATTTAGCTCAGTTAGTTAGAGCATGGTGTTTTAAAACCAAGGTCAAGGGTTCAGATCCCCATAACAGCCAGCAGCAGGAAAAAAAAAAAACTTATGGAACAGGATCCTTAGCCAGAAAGAATTGCCTCTCCCTCCATTCTGTACCCTACTCCTACCCCACTACTGCCCACAATCAATGATTTTCAGTCAATTCTAAAATTCCTGCTGAACTGAGGGATTCTTTCATCTTATAGACTGTTGGAGTGGCTAAAAGAGACATTGTAGAGCTGAAACCAATACTGAGTTGAGAAGTCCTGTCCATATTGGTTGGCAAAGGAAGAGAGAGTGAAGACAGTTATGGAGGCTATCATTTGGTGGGCAGACCACACCAAATCCTCTTCTTAGAAGAAAAAGACTGACTAAGGGATAGTTCAGTACTTTCCTTTCCTGCTTACTAGCTGTTAGGCTTTTAGCTGCAAGAAGACAGAATAAATGCATGGACAAGGGATGGGAACGTCCCAGTGCTATTTGAGCAAGGTTTTTACCATCTTGTGCTGCCTGACTCAGAAGATAAGAATGAAGAGATCTCAACCTCTTGATGATGTGCCAGCTGCACTGTGTAGTGCCAACGGTGGGAAGGGAAAAGGCAATATTTATTCCAAGGGCCCTGACAACATCATCATTAAGTCATTTGTCCACTCCTAAGTGGTTAGCGTTTTACGAGATCCAGTGAGAGAGAGGCTTCATGAGCTGCACTAGGCATTTTTTCCCTTTCCACCCTCACTCTTATTCAACATATCTAAGCACTGTTTGGAAAAAATTAGATGGCTGACACAACTAAATATGCGATATGCTGTTTTATTAGTTTTAGTTTAACACATTCAGAATTTATTATCCTAGCACAAAAATGAAATCTTTCAAGTTCTTCCTCTTTATCAGACACCACTCAAAACATTAAATCGTTACATGACACAAATATTAATCAAGTATCTGCTGTGCACATCCATCCATCCATCCATCCATGCTACAAATATTCCTTGAGTACTTAGCATGTGTCAGGCCCTATAGAGGAGAGACAGAGATGAACAACTTGTAGTCCTCGTCCTTCAGGAGCTCACAGTCGTGCAGAGGATACTGCCATCTGTCCTCCTCTGCCTTCATTGAACACAGTTAACTTTCTGCTGTTAATACAGCAGAGCAAGAAAGTACGGGACAGGACTTGGCCCTAGACAATGCCCCTAGGTTCATGAACTTTGCCTACCCCATTGTCTTTGCTTGCCACCCCACCTCCCACCCCTGTCCACTGATACCTGCTACACAGTACATCAAGAGAACTAATGTTCACTGCAGTGGGAGAAAATTTCAGGATACAGCTCAGATAAAACATGGAATAATGTCAAATACTCACTTTGTGATTTTAAAATTTAAACAGCCACTGCCACATACAGTGTATTTGGTTTTCTCTCCTCCTTTCTAGGCTACTGACCCCTCCTCCAGACCTAGGCCTTTGGGGTTACAGTTCATCTGACTAATTCACCCAGTCTAGCTGTCAGTTCAATCATCTTTCTGGTCTCCTGAGATAAACCATGGAATCCTTTCTTGTGGGGGGGTCCTTATAGCTTCCTTATCCAGCATCCACTGAGCTGTGTCCTTTGAAATATGGTTGTGTTTTTTGTGGGGTGGAGAGGGGAACTGAATTGGAAGGAAGCCAGGGTTGGGGAAAGGATGCCAAGAAGGCACCCAGGGCTTCTCTTTACACTGCATCCAGCCAAGACTTCGACTAAAACTAGTATTTGTTTATGGCATTTCATAAATAGGCCAGATGTGCTCCCTCAGCCAGTATTCCTTGAAGAAGTTTCCATCCCCTAGGACAAGACCAGCGCTTCCTGGTTTACCTGCTGCAGCTCACCAAGGCTGGTTTACAGGTATGCAAATACAATACAGGTGGGTCAAGATACGGATCCTCTCAGCCCCAGAGGCTGCTGGAAAGGTAGGGCAGCTCTGACCATGGCTGGGCTGATAAGAGTTCTTCTGGAGAGGTGACTGAAGACAGCACTTGTGTGCCCAGGGGTCAGAAATTCTAGTATGCCATCAGTCTTATTGCTGCATTGGTGCAGAAGTTTTACCTTTATTCTCAAAACCCTGTCTCTCAACCTTTCATTCCTTCTTGCCCTGTACCAAAGGTGAGCATTTCTGGCTGCTCTTCTGCCCTGTGTTCACGGCCTTCACTTTGGGTACCACCAGCCCTGGGGTTCCCCCGCTTCTTCATCCTCAGTCCTCTTAGTCCAGCAGGTCGAATAGAAATATCCTACCAGCCACATATGTCATTTAAATTTTTCTATCAGTGATATTTTTTAAAACATGTAAAAGATTTTTTGCATCCCAATTTATTTAGGATTTTCAGGCAGTCACTATGTTGTGCTGCTAAGTCCCCCTTCTCTTCCCTTGTAGAGGGCCCTGAGCTCGTGCTTCTGCCAGGGCCATTGTGACTGAGACCAAAGCCTGCCCGCAGGTAACTGGAGCTCATCCACCTGCACGCTCTGCTTACCCAGGCCCTGTGGCAGGATGATGCGTCTTCCAAAAGTGAAACTTCTGTTTTCCCTTCTTGAGAACACTCTCGAAAAACTTAACAAAAGAAGCTTTTCTCTTACTTTAAAAAAAAAAAAGTCTGTCATTTCTTCAATTCTGCCTGGTACATCTCCCAGCCATTGTTTTGCTAATAATAGCTCTAAGCACACAAATAAAGCCCACTGGTAGCGGTAGATTTGTGCAATTGCTACAAGCTTCCTCACAGCTTTCTCCTGCTTCTGTCAGCCATCTCCTCAAGAAAATGGACATTTAATCATGACAGGGTGCATCTCATTAGTCTGGCTTATCAGCTATCACCTCCTTCCAGGCTCGAGAGAGAAGACGGAAACCTACAGTGCTGCCACTGACTGCCCGGGGTGCAGGTGTTTCAGGGTGAAGCAACCTCTTTGTGAACTAAGCACAGTATTTATCTCAGTGTGGCTCCATCTAGAGGGTCATTTGTAAGTTATTCCTAAACATTTGTGACTCTTGAGATTGGCACATGGAAATGTTTCTGAAATGACCTTTTTGAAGGAAAAGCTTACGAAATTGGGGTTTATGTAGTCCACAAAATGGAAGACTGAGGGCAAGTTTAATAGGTACAAACTTAATAGAGATGTAAGAACAGCAATATCAGCATCTTTCCTGTTTCTCCTCAGAGCAGCAAGGGAGAGAATGAGCTAAAGTTGCTGGAGAAGGTGTTTAGGTTGACTTCAGGAAGAACTTCCTGTTAATAACCTTGAAGTGCTGGAGAACCTCACAGAAGGAACTTCAAGGTTTCCATCAATATTCATCCTACCAACTTCTACTGAGCACCTTCTGGAGATTTCCTGGTTTGTGTTTAATTCTGTCCCAGAGCTAAATCAAGAAGATTTTACCCAAATGCTTTTCTAGGTTTGTTTTTCCTGTCCTGAAATATTGCTACCTCTTTTTCAAACTTTTGTTTTTATTCTCAGCTGCCTATGGAGGTTCTCAGGGCCCACAGTCCTGAGTCTGTCCTCTATGCCCCCTGGAAAAAAGCTTTGAAAATTAAGAATTATTCTAAAAGTAGAAAATCTAAAAACCAAGATTTCTTCATCCTCTTGATCAAACAACCATTTATAGGGCAGTGCATTCTGGGAAAAGCAGGTGGCAATGATAGTCCCCTTGGAGGTTTGGAAACTTCGTGTAAGCCTACTTATGTTACCTATCTCCTTTAACTCAACTGAAACTTTCGTTTCTCCAGAGTATGGCAGCACTGTTACCATTCTAGGATTCCCTGTATTAGGCCTCACCCAGCAACTGCTTGGCTGTCTATGCAGAACAGTTAAAACACCCAGAGCCCCAGGGTATGTCATAAAATTTCACCATATTCAGCAACACACTATTCAATGAGTTGTAAGGAACCCAGTTTGTGAGCACCTGGCTATGAATCACTGACTGGTTGACCTCCATTTAGAGTAGTTTTCTCCATTGTAATTAAATTTTTTTCTATTACACACATTCATGAGCTGGAGGTTCCTAACCTTTCTTAGGGATGCATGTCTAATTCCACATAACTCTGAAATTACTTCAGTTGTTTGTTTACATGGCAATCTTGTGTGTGATTCAAGCAACTCTACTACTGCTGTCATTTTAAGACCAGTTGAAACATCTTAGCATTCCCTTTTTTTTTTTTTCTTTTCCTCTTGCTTATTTCCAAATGGAAGGAATTCTTATGAGGTAATATGGCAGTGAGGAGGGAGACAGTTTGCTTTAGCTCCTGCTAGTTATTCCCTGTTATGCTTGAATGGGTTATTTGCATCTGGTGTCTATTTGTTAACATCAATGACTATGTTTGCATAACTAAATCAGATTATAAAAGGAGTTCCATTTTGAATGGTTAACTCTCGCAAAACACACACAACCAAGCTCCAAGCTAGAGACAATAGCCTTGCGAACCTGTGCTGAAGAAAAGAGATTCTCTTAAAGTTCATTGCGAAGTCTTTCTGGTTTCAATTTCCCCTCTCCCTTTGAAATAAGAACCAGTACCCCCAGCCCTCCACCTAGAGTAAAGTAGCTCGGACTTGGCAGGAAGTGACGTGGCAGACCACCCAAGAACAGGGGTGTCTGATGTGGAAGAGAAAAGTTAAAGGAAAATCTAAAGATTATGTCAAATAAACGACAATGAGTCATTGATACTCAGGCTCCCATTTCTCTCCAGTGAAGATCCCGTGCTGGAGGGTACAGTTAATCATCCAGCTAGACAGGGCTGTGCTAAGTCACTTTCCAGGCCATTCCTCAGCCTTACGGCAGTAGACAACTAAGCCTTTCAAAAGACTTCCAACGCTTTCAAGTTCTTGAGAAATGTTCTGGTTCTCTAAACTCCTCAGGCTGTCTTCTGTCAACACGCCTCTCCCTTCCTTTTACTCGAGGGCATTTCCTTATCACCATCTGATATGTTTCGTCCCTCCCATTAAACTGCAAAGTCACTGAAGCCAAAGAACAGGGCTTGTTCCACCCGAATGTGCCCAGCACCTCCGTGCTAATACCTAGGACAGGGGAGTCACTTGACCCACCTCACTGGGCTTTCATTACTTGTTTTATTATCACTGTGGATCAAAGTTCTCTCCTGAAGATTGCAGAATTCAGAGGGCAGAACCTCAATTAGTGAAAAGTGCACGTGACTCTTGCCAGAGTCAGCTTCACAGGTAGTGGAGGAGCAGCCACATTTGCGATGTGATTGGAAGGGTCTGGGAAACATACTTGCATCCTCTCCTTCTGAAATCCCACCAAGTGACATTTTTCTTTCACTTCCATTTTGATCCTTGTTCAAATACAAATGCCTCTGGGAGCAGTAACATGATAAGTTATCTATGGCTTGGAATAGATAAAAGAAAGATATTGAGCCTGGGGAGAGGAGAAGGAGATATCACCAGACAGGTGGGAGGAGAAGTTTGGGTGTCAATTGGCCCCATTCACACCAAGTCTTTTCAGTGGTGTGTGATGGTGTTGATATGAAGAATTACTCTTTGTCCAAAGGCTCTGCAGACTCCTTGTGTGTTGACTAGAATATGAATAAGAATGGGTGGCATTTAGAGAGCATTTACTATGTGCCAGATAGCACTCTGAACACTTAAAGAACAGCAACCCTTCATGTCCTACAACTCCCCAGGCGTGGCCCTATTATTAACCCAGTTTTACAGATGAGAAAACTGAGGCACAGAGGGTCCAAAAGTCACACAGGCAGAAGGTGGAAGAATTGAGTAAGAATTATTGACATTTTTAAATAATTAAGCTTGCCTTCCCTCCTCCCTTTCCCACATCCACCCTAATCAATCTGAAACATGGGAAACAATCTGGCATCTCAGAAGGCAGAAACGGTGTTCCAGGCAAACACGAGCCCTTCTACAAAGAAAAGTTTTCAAGAAATGGCAGCCAATATGCTGTCATTGACAACACTTTAAAAAATGTAAATTGTGATCCGATACTTTTAAAGTACCCAGATATTCCTTTAAATTGTAGTATGTGCATTGGGGTGCTTCCCCCAACACCCCCAAACTATTGACTAAACAGATTATAACATAGCAGCAGCATTTGGCACACGTATATGTAACCCAGCATTCTTGGGGGAGTGCTGCTCTGTGTATGTATATGCCAGTTGTAAGATATGTTCCAGCAAACACACACGTGACCCCACCAACACTTCTTTTCCTGGAAGAGTTGAGAAAGTTCACCTTGTGGATCCGACAAGGGAAGATAGACTCTTTATTAATTCTTTAGACTGGAAAAATTAAATAAGCATTGGCTCCCTAGAATCAAGGAGATTGTTCAATAATTAGAAGAAAACCAAACTAAAGAAAAAAAAGCAGATCAATAGCAGGATGGCGCCATGCCTTGTTCGTGATAGGCGCTCAATACATGTTTGAAGGGTTTTGTTAAAGGAGGTGATATGACATTGGAAACTGGATTGCTTTGGGAACACCCTCACATGGGACAAGAGGTGGACTGGAACACCCACGCCCCTGCCTACCTCAGACAAGGAACTCCAGGAACAACCGTGCCTGCAAGGGAAGCTGGAGCTTCAGCGGCATGGAGAAGCTGAGCAGCCCCTGCATATGGAGGCCAGCTGATGTTTGCCTAGCGGGACAGCTGCTCGAAGTTCTGCTGGGTCCTTCCCAGGAATGGCTCTGTCCCAGACAGCACTAGAAGTCAGCAGTGAGGGCAAATAGCTGGACGTTCACTCTAAACTCCACAGCCTTCCTTGGAAGCTCAAGTTTGCACAGATTTGACGTGTAGTGTGACTTTAAAACTTTTCAATGGGCCAACCCCGTGGCTCACTAGGGAGAGTATGGCGCTGGGAGCGCTGAGGCCCGTGGGTTCGGATCCTATATGGGGATGGCCGGTGCGCTCACTGGCTGAGCGCGGTGCAGACGACACCAAGCCAAGGGTTGCGATCCCCTTATCAGTCAAAAGAAAAAAAATAAATAACTTTCAATGATCTTCACATAATTCCTATAAAGAGATAGCTCTTTGAAGCAAACCTCTTAAACCTTCAAAACATTGTAATTTGGGGGCTTTGGGTTGATTAATCTCTATAATAAACTATGCAGAGAGTTTACCAAATTTATCCTGTCTTTCCATCATTATCACTATAGTATCCATTATTATTGTCCTTCCATTATTATCATTTTATGTTCTTAGACACAGGTGGTGTAGGTTCAACTTGTTGAGAATTTTGGAGGCTTATAACTACCAACAAAGCTTTGATAATTATTGTGCTTTACTCTTGCAATTGTAAATACAAGTAGTATATTTTTTACTTTGAAAGAAATTTCACTTTCATGACAACTTTGGCTTACAGCTATATCCAGTGCTACACAAAGTATTGACAGTTCCTTAGGCTGGGCATCCTCTATTTTCTCTCAGCCATGGTAGAAGTTAGAGACACAGTAGGATTTGAGGATTCTACCCCACCCAAATATGTGTACAGTTAACAAAAGGTAGAGAGGTTTTCTTTAATTCTGGAAGGAAGAGGGATTTTTTTTTTTTTTTTTGAGAATTAATGAACCCACAGTTGATTCAGATATCAACCTTCAGTTTCTCCTGCTTAAAAGAACTGGTGGTAAGTCTTAACTGATGGGATGAGGGAAATCTGATTGTTCACATTTACTCTGGAGAACTTTTGAACATCCCAGGAGATCTTATGGTTGGGTCTGCATTGGAATGTCAGCTTCTTTCTTCAAGATGTTTAATTAGTGATTTATTTCTTTTTAAAGAAACTGTGATTTGATACCGAATCTTTATCAACTTATGTCTTATCAACTGAGTCTTTATCAACTCCTAGGGAAGGCTTTGTGTCCCTCTACCATAGCTATTACTACGTGACATGTCAGCCCTTGGGCTCTCTAACCTGGACACTCTGTGTTTGCAACCACATTTTCTCGGTGAGGTCAGAGCTCTACGTTAGCACCATGGCAGAGGCAGGGGCATTGAAAAAGCGCTATCTAATGGAGCAATTTCTTCTCATTTGGACTTTCAATGTAAAAGGTCCTTCATTGGAAGAATTATGAATAAGATTATTAACTAGTTCTTGTCTGTCATCTGAGGTATTGCTGTTTGAATGCTTTGTGTTCAGTATCACTTCGAGCAGACAAACATCCAAGGCCTTGAGGAGAACCTGACATATATATTATGGATGAGGTGTGGAAGCCTTTCAGGTCATTTGGCCTCGAGATCAAGGAGACCCCAGATTGTTGCTGCCATTCTGCAGCAAATTTGTGCAGGAAACCAGTGCATATCACCATAACGTGGATCCTAAATTAAATCCATCACACCCTCATGATATCTGAGAAAGGTCAGATCCAGGAATAAGGGGCCTCAAAATGAACAAGCTTCTTTGTCCATTCAGAAGCTCTTGGACAGCCTATATACCTGCTGCTGCAGTAATACTTTGCCAATTCCTGCAGCTGTGACTGAATAGAATTTTATCAGCAGTTGTCAGTCAACAAACCTCTGTCTTGTTGGTCAATGCCAGGGATGACTACTTAGTGTTCCAACAGCAAAAGGAGGCATCTGTCTCCCACGTTGCTGGCCTACTGGTGAGAGGCAGGGCATGTGGAGAGGTAGCACTGGCCTGAAAGAGGGGTGCAGCCAAATGAGAGACAGCTGATCCTTGGCAGAGCTCTGCTTTACCTCCAGGGGAGAGAGAGCCCAGCCTGGCTCTTGGAAGAATTGCTCTCTCCACTTGCAAGCAGAGGCAGGGCACACAGGAGGGGCCCTGGGAGGCTGGGAGTATGCTCAGGCAAACGTGAAACTCAAGCCCTGAAAGCTAAGCCCCAAATCCAAATATGCTGTTACGCAAAGCGCTCACAGACTGGCTCGCGTTTGATTATCGTATGGGGTTACTTTTTGGCATGTGCTGAGTAATTCTCTGGCATGCCCACGGCTCATCAGTGGCATTCCGTCCTGAGTCACCACTGGCGCAACAGCCTGGCTCAGGGAGGAGAGTCCAGTGCTGTCCAAGAGTCTATCTTTTTAGATGAAACCAAAAGCCCACAGTCCTGATTTGCTGATGTCACCATGCTTGTTTTTCCATCTTCAAAGATAAGCTGGTAGGCGTTTCCAGTGAGTGAAGGGTTTGAAAAACTTTCGGGGGTTACATCTAACTGTCGAAATGAAGAATATTTGTCTGTCATCAGCTGGATGAGAAAAGTTAAAATCCCTGCCAGAACTCTGAAGTCCTAGGGAGATGGCATCTCTCACGGGAGTAGCATTAGTCCAGTTACAATGCTCAGCATTTTCCCAACACTCGAGGTTCAGAGCTCTTTGCAGTCAGTTTGTTTCTTTAGCTGAGTTTCTTAAACACACACCACCCCTTGTGGAGCTCTCTGGGCCTCCACCGAAAAGCTAAAGGATACAAAGAGGAAGAAGAAAAGACTGAGCAGCCGACTCTACCCAAAGAGAAATCCAAGCCAAATATTTGGGTGTTTCATTATTGTTCAAAAGCCTGTCAATACTCACAATAGGGGAAAACTAGAAACAGCCAAAATGTGCAGCAATAGAAGGATGGCTACATAATAATAGAAAAACAAACAGTCATTAAAATCATGCTGTAGATTTTAGAAGAAACTTTAATGATGTGGAAAAATATAAACAATGTATTTTTAAGTGAAGAAAGTTATAAAACATCATGAACAATACTGTTCATGGCACTTTGTGAATATATATATGTATATTTCCATGTACACATATAGAAAAAGACTGAAAGGATATAAATTAAAATGATAATAGCAATATTTTTAGATCAGGATGTATTACAAGTGCTTTTTCTTTTCTTTTTTTCCTCCAAACTGTTAACAATGAACATATTCTGTTTTGTTTACATCTTTACTATTATTATTTTGATTATCAAATAAAACATATTCACAGTATAAGTTTCAAACAATACGGAAATGTGTTAGAAGTCTAAAGTAAAATTTCTCTTAATCCTTAAGAGAGTGTCCCTGCATATACAAACCTATCTTTTTAAAGTTATTAAGGAATGTTTATGTAATAGGATTACATATAGTTTTTCAACTTGCCTTTTTTTTACTTAAAGTGTCTGGGACATCTTTTCAGGTACATATGAGTGCTTTCTTTCTTTTCTTTTTTAAGTCAGTCAACTAGATCTCTGGCAGGCCAGCAGGAAATGGGAATTACTCCCAAAAGCCCACCAGAGTAAGGTCTCTAGTCTTCCTGCTTGCACTAGGCAGGGGAATGAATAGGCACTGGAGTCAGAATATCAGAGATGAAAGGGACATTAAATGGGACTTAATTTAACCCACTCCTGAAGTGATGAGGAGATGAGGGTCCAAAGGCCAGAATCCAAGTCATCTCTCTGTCCAATATTGTTTTTCCTATACCACACTGCACACAGTATAAAATAGATATTAATAAGTACTTTTCAAAGAGATTTCATCTTGCTAACCTTTGGTTCAGCCTCAGCATCCCTCAAGGGAACTGGGGGAGGCCATCTCTCCCACTTTACAGATGATATCAGCTAACACTTGCTGGGCACTATGTGGCAGGTTCTAAGCTAAGCTATTTGCCTGCATCCTCTCACATGTTCTCACTCAAACTCTCGGAGGTTGGTAATATTATTATGCCCTCTTTAGAGATAAAAACATGAAAGCTCAGAGAGATTGAATAACTTGTCAGAGGTCCCACAGCTAAGACATGATGGAGCCAAGGCCTGGGCCTCTGTGTAGCCCCGGAGTCCTTACTTACAAACATTACACTCTATTTCTTGCAGGCTTAGCACATAAACTTTTCACATAAAGCAAATTTTAAGTACTCTTTCTCTTTACCCTTTGTTATCCAGTCCTTCACAAACAAAGTAAAACAAACATGGCTTTCGAAAATGCAGCTTGGTGTCAGGCAGGGTTCAGGGGCCCCACTCGGGGTTCAGGACTCTCTGCCAAACACTGGGGTAAAAACAAAACAAAACAAAACACCCACTCCAACCACAGGTATTCTCACAGTTGGCAAAGGACGCACCCGGCATTTTTCCTGTAAGGATTCAGCATGTCCCATACAAGGTGGTAAACTGCTTGCTCCCAGGGTATTTTTATTTCTTATGTAATTGTGCTCCTTCCAACTCGGCCAACACGTTAGCACTTGTCGGTAAGGTGATTTTTTTTTCAATCAGACACAATGCACACTGAGCCATGTGTAAAAGACCCATACACAATGTTTTCATTGTGAACGGAGACCTGAGGGCCTCATCTTACAGTCCTCACGTGTGTGTCAACCTCATGAAGAAGGGCCTGCCAGGTGCTGCAGTGTGTGCCGTCTGCACGCACAGCAGGAGGCCTTGGGTGTGTGGTGAGCTGTCACCTCACCCACCCTATGCTGGCCTTGCGTGACTGGTGGTTTGGGATTCACCGGACATTTGTACTACAGCCTTCTTTATCAGTTATTCACATTCTCTCCACTCACAGTGCCCATCCCCCTCTCTCGCCCCCCATGCTTCTGTTAAATCTCTCTGCTTTATCCATTTTCTAATTTGTTTCCTCTCCTTGTGACCTGGAAAGCTGCACTAACTGTATTATCATCCTGTAAAGCACAGAGTTCTTTCCCCTTCCTTCCATCACCCCCAGAGTTGCTTCTCTGCTCCCACTGTGTCCCATACATGTCATTTCACCTCCTTCCTCTGCGTTCCAGCCTGTCTTTGTCACTTTTCTATCCATTCAATGCATTGGTCAGGGGCTCACTGCTAGGGTAAACTTCTCAGCCCTGCTATTTACTAACTGGGTAACCTTGGGAAAGTTATTTAGCATCTCTAAATCTTGTGTTCTCTGCAAGTCACATGGGGACAATAAAAGTCCCTACTTCTTAGAATGGTTGTGAGCCCTACCTTAGGGTCTGTAGCCCTGGGGTTTGGTTTCCTGACCTATATATGCTTTCTAGGTGGGTGATCTTAACCATGACACTGAACTTCTTTCCGCCTGAGTGTCCTCACTTACAAAATGAGAATGATAATAATAGGACCTACCCTATTGGTGTATTGGGAAGATTAAATTAGTTAATATAAAAACACCTGGAATAGTGCCTGGTGCACTGGAGCCTTCCCCAAAAGTTGTCCCTTGTGACATTTGTTCATGAATGCCTAGAATAGCACTTGCCTGGAGACACTCAAGAGGTGGTAGTTACCAGCTTGCTAGAAATCTTTGTTCCTCTCCTCTCTGCTCATTGGCTGCACACTTGGGGGAAGCCTGATCAGGACCATTCCATCATTCCAGAATCTGTTTTCATAAACACTCTTCTCTACCCTCTGCACCAAAGGAAATCCAAGCTGTGGGGAAGCCCGGCCCATGAACATACAACTAAGGAACTGAAACAGGAAGGGAATAACATGACAGGTTCTCTGTTATAGTTTACTGTGCCTTTTTCCTGATTTTGTAAGTGGAGCAATTCTGACTTCTGCAATAGTTCTACAAAAAAATTTGCAAATTGTATTAGTCCAATTGTTAATACTTGCAATTAATATTAACGTTTTGCGTTGCTATAAGAGAAAGACCTGAGACTGGGTGATTTATAAGAAAAACAAAATTTATTGCTTACAGTTTCTGCAGCTGGGAAGTCCAAAGTCCATCTGATGGTGGCAGCGATGACCCAGGGGTCTCAAATTACAAGATGATGGAAACAGAGAGAGCAGAGAGAGAGAAGACAGACTTTCCTCTTCTTTTAAAAGCCCTCAGAACATGCCCCTGACCATCATTTTTAATCCATTCACTACTGCACGGTTCTAGAATCCAATCATCACTTTAAGGCTCCATTTTTCAATTACCATAATAGGATTTCCCACCCTCTTAACAGTCACAGTGGGAGCTAAGTTTCTTTTTTTTTTTTTTTTTTTTTTTTTACCGGTAAGGTGATCGCAACCCTCAGCACGGTGTTGCCTGCACCACGCTCAGCCAGTGAGCACACCGGCCATCCCTATATAGTATCCAAACCCGCTGCCTCGGCACTACCAGTGCCGCACTCTCCCAAGTGAGCCACGGGGCCGGCCCTGGGAGCTAAGTTTCTAATACATAAAACTTATGGGACGTAATTCAAGCTTCAGGGAGTTTTGGGGGGACATAATTCAATCCACTACACAAATCATATCATTTATTTCTCTCCATAAATGAGATAATGTATGTACAGTGCTTGTAGCAGGGTGTGGGGCTCCATAATTGTAGTTCCTGTTTGTTTATTCTTGTAAGATTAATCTAGCCACATTACAAAAAATTTAAAAGAGAAATAAAAGGAAAACAACTTTTAATTTTTTCTCAAATCAGAAAATGATGAAATTTTTAGGGCCCACAAAAATCTATTGAACTATTTTAGGCTGGCCATTTAGCTCAGTTGGTTAGAGCATGGAGTTATAACACAAAAGTCAATGGTTCAGCCAAAAGTCATACTGGCCAGCCACCAAATAAATAAATGAATTTTTTTTTAAAAACTTTTAATATTTTTTATTAATGGGGGAAGGAGCCCAAGAAGGCAAAAGTCCACCAAATATGGTCATTTTGTACTCTCATATTTTTAACCTACAATGGGAACTTGCATTTTAAAGAAATCTATGGAGAATAATTTCAGAAAGTGAAGATTCATTCTTAAATTGTTTGGCTCTTTGAGACTACAAGAAAAGGATGCTCCTGGATTCTTTCTGGTAATGTGAGGAAGCATAGAATATCATTTCCTCAAGTGATCTCCAGGTCAGAACATTCTCAGCATCCCTTGGAAGACATTCTGAGCTGAGCATCCCCATTATTTATATTTTCCAAGAAAGTGCTTCATTTGTCATTAACCTCCTCAAAGGATAGAATATAGTACCAGATCATCTTAGAAGGACTCAAGTTCACTTTTCTCAGAGGTGAGCCATTGCTGTGGGGTGTTAATAACACATGTATGATTGTTAAGACTCATAGATCCCCTTTTTGTAAAAATAACAGTCCCATTGGTCTACCTTCTGTGGTAACTCAGCTTTTCATACAGCGGATTCATTTTAGGTATAGTATACCAGGATATCTCTTCTGATTAGTAGAACCTTTATGTTCCGTGCATTCACTGCCCCCTTTAATGGGAATCCATATTAAAATATTCAGATAAAGCTGCTGAAAGGTTTTATTTCAGAGGAAGAAAGAACAGGAATATGACCCAGAAAAGCTTTCAATTTGGAAAAATAATTTAAATCCCTTAGAGTATAATGTCCTAAAGGGTGAGAAAACTCAACAACAGCAATAAAATTGTCAGCTTTTAATAGTCAGCCACATTTTTCATGATACTTTGTCATTGCAAAGCATTTTTTAAGTCATTATGTATTTAGTTGTTCATTTACTCATTCTTTCAACACCAGGGCTGCATTATGGCTTTTGCGGGCCCTAGGCACTTTTGCCTTCTCGGGCCCCTTCCTCCATAAAAAAAAACATTAAAACAGTTAAAAAAAGTTTTTTGAGGGCCCTAAGATTTCATTTTTCCTTGATGTGAAAAAAAATTAAAACATTATCTTTTTTTTATTGTTTGTGAATATTCATGATATACAAAGTTGATTGTCACCCCTCGTGCCCAAGATGTGAAGGCCAGATTCATACTGGCAACATGCCCATTGCCACAAATTGCATTTGTACCCCATGTCCCCCACCCAATTATCCCCAACTTCCCTCCACCTTCCCCTCTCCCCGCCGACTCCACTTTGTATCCCAAGGTATGTTCTCTCCCTCTGCAAGTCCAACGCACCGCTGTGGTCTTTCTTTCTTTCCTTCTTTCTTACCTCGCACATATGAGTGAGTACATGCAGTATTTATGCCTCTGTGCTTTGCTTATTTCACTCAGTGTAAGTTTCTCCAAGTTCATCCTTGTTGTTGCAAATGGGAGAATTTCATTCTTTTTTATGGCAGAGTAGTATTCAATGGTGTATATATACCACAGTTTCCTTATCCAGTCATCCATCAGTGAACATTTAGGTTGGTTCCATGTCTTAGCTATTGTAAACAGGGCTGCAGTGAACATGGGAGTGCAGGTAGCCCTTTGACATGATGATTTCCATTCCTCTGGGTATACACCCAGAAGTAGGATTGCTGGATCATATGGAGGATCTATCTGTAGTTGTTTGAGAAAACTCCATACTGTTTTCCTTAGCGGTTGTACTAATTTACAGTCCCATCAGCAGCGCAGGAGTTTTCCCTTCTCTCCACACCCTCGCCAGCATTTGTTATTCTCATTCTTTTTGATTATAGCCAGTCTAACTGGGGTGAGGTGGTATCTGAATGTAGTTTTAATTTGCATTTCCATTTTCTTTGGGCTGACCAGTTAGCTCAGTTGGTTGGAGCTTGGTGCTGATAACACCAAGGTCCAGGGTTTGATCCCTGTACCAGCCAGCCACCCCCCCAAAAAAAAATATTAATAATAATTTTCTTCTACCCTAACAGTTCATTTTTTTCTTCTGATTTTAACAGAAATTAAAACATTTTAATGCACCTCCAAAAAATATTGTGGGCCTGGGCACTGTGCCTTCTGTGCCTATTGGATATACCAGCCCTGTCCACCACCCTGTATGGGCTGGGGTCAGAGACAGGAAGATAAATATATGTAGCCCAGCCTACAGAGCTCAGCAGTCACAGGGAAACAGATCTGCACACAAGCCATTTTGGTGGCCTGCAGTCAGGGTTATGACAGGTCTGTCACCAGGTCCTGCAAGAACATGGAGGGGCCAGCTCCTAACTCCACAGAGAGCAGGAGGACAGCTTCACATGAGTGACTCTTTAAGCCAGCATTTTCAGCAATTGTGTTTGAGGCCCAGTTTAGAATTCTGGCAGACCACTTGAGGAATTGAGAAGTAAACACTAGGCCAAAGAAGAAAGCTTTGGAGAACTGAAGAAACTTGCTGTTAATCTCAGTATTCATGGGTTTATATTCTGATCAACATATGCTATTTATTTTTGCTACACGGTTTGCAGGCACATACCATGACCTCAATGTCAGCTGACAGCATCCAGCTGAGTGGGCCCTGTGGTGCCGTATGGAGGGGACACCACTAGTGGGACGTTCAGAGCATCTAGCTGTTTCTAAGGGAAGACCACATGTTTAATGGGGCATGTAAGACCTTTTGTTCCTGGTTATATGAAAGACCATGGTCAGGGCAGAACATAATTCTTCTCAGTGCTGAAGAACAACCAAATGAACAAGGTGATGATAATGTTTAGCCTTGTTAGGGGGGGTGGGGAATATATATATATATGTATCTCAAAATCTGGTAACACGGTTAGTTACAAGGTGTTCAAGATACACCAGCCTGCCAAGCTATAGTGGTTAAAATCTCCTCCTCTCAGGATAATTATAGCAAACACTTAGGATGTCCCAAGGACCATTCTAAGATCTTTATACACGATTTTAATCCTCATCACAATTCTACTATGTCAGTATTATTGTTATCCCCATTTTTAAACAGAGGAAACTGAGATCTGGAGATTTTTGCCTTAGTAAGTGGCAGAGCTGGGATTTGAACCCAGGCACTCTGGATCTAAGATCTGTGCTCTCAGTCACTGCACTTCACTACCTGTGTGGGTGCTTCTAACCTCCCCTCTGCTGTCCCGTGTCTGCTTCTGGTCAGCCTCATCCAAGAGCACCTTGACTGCACCTCACCTGGCACTGCATAGTGGAATGGGAATCCACTATCCCCTACCTGAGCAACCCAGAAGTGCTCTGAGAGGTTAATGTCCTAGGACAAATGGATCAGTCCCCAGAGAGATTTCACAGGACTTCGCAGACAGTCCCACACTATGAAGCAACCCATCACTATTAGCAGTGGCAGTGCCAGATAAAACCGAGGAAACTAGGTTAACTTCAAATTTCAGATAAACAACAAATCAATTTTTAATATAGGTATGTCCCAAATATATACTTAGATTAAAAAATTCTTTATCATTTATCCGAAATTCATAGTTAACTGGGTATTTTGTATTTGTATTTGCTCAATTGACAACTTTTGACAAGACATCCTGGTACGGCCTCTCCTTCCTCCCTTGTTGACTCCCCCGTCTCTCACCCAGCTCTCTAGGATCACGTGCAAAATGAAGAGCTCACAGGTAAGCCTTTGCCTCAGCCCCAGCTTTCTGGGAACCCAGACTGCAACTCAGCTGGGCAAGGGTTTTGCCAGGCAGACAAGGTAGCCATATGTTCCCAGCCTTCCTGTGAAACAGGCATTGTTACCATCATGATGGCACCCGGATTACAAATACAGAAACCAAAGTTCAGGGAGATTCATCGTCTACCAGAACTCAGTCAGCTGCTCCAGCTCCACCAGCATCTTACTATGAAAGACTTTTCCAGGCTATTCTTTTTTTTTTTTTTTTTTTAATTAATTAATTTATTTATTTATTTATTTTATTTATTTTTTTTTTTGTCGATATACATTGTAGCTGATTATTGCTCCCCATCACCAAAACCTCCCCCAGGCTATTCTTGAGAGACATTTAGGCATTATTGGAATGGGCATTAATTGGTTTAGACAATCACTGACTCATTTAATAATTACCTCCATTTGTTGAAAGAAACTCAGCCTCATAGTCAAAGGAATACTGTGACATATGCACCGAGAGAATCAGTCTCAAAACAGCCATACCATCAAGATGCCCAATATCTCCTGTTTTATGCTAGCTAGAATAGTCAAATTTAAAACATGAAGTTTTCAACCTCAGCTCTTCACAGTAAAACCAGCAGTTCATTATTATTTCTATATATAACGAAATATAATGTGTTCATGCCAAAAGTGATGACTGATTGCAAAAAGAAATAAATTCAGAAAGCCTTAATACTACAGTTGCCCTCAGCCTGCATCAGAAACTTGGTTCCCTTTCTATGGCATTTCCTTGTAGGTTAGCCTCCTAAAAGGCTGAAATAATATGAACTACCAATTGGAATAATTAGAGAAAAATAGCAAACATTACAGAAAATCTGTGCCACAGCACTTTCACTCTATTTTTTCTTTAACACAGTAATGAAAACTCTTGACAAACTTTCAAAAACAAAGCCAAACCTTGGCTGCAAATAAGCCTAAAATGAGAAAGAAACTCTCATTTGCTTCTGAAAAATGGGAAAGGCTGTATTTATCTCCAGGGTATTCTTTTCCACGTAAACTGTATGAAACAGAAACTTCCTTTTTTTCCCCTTTCTACTGAAATCTTCATTATGAAGGAAGGATGTTGCAAGGAATGAGCAAGATGGCAAGAAAATCTTTCTCCACGGTGTTGGTGGGTTCACTTCTGGAATCAGCCACCTCCGTACCTCTCTCCAATGAGACTTTTTCTCACAGCAGCCTGGGGAAGCAGATGGATTAGATGGCTGGCTCTGGTTACCTATGGCTGCCTGCCCAGTCCCCTGGGCATTCCAAGGCCTCACCTTCCACCTGGCCCATGACCTCTGACCCTGGCCCTGTGGCCAACACAGGTGTGAGGGAGGTGGGGGGGGCAAAGGTATCGGGCTGCCTGGCCCAGGCCACAAATGAAAGAGCTGGTTGTTTCCATTCCTCATGTTCTCTTATGAGATCCTGGGAGCTGCAGAACTGGTATTTCTCCAAATCCTGGCTGCTCACGTGGCCATGTAGACAAGCTGTACTTACAGTTGTACATGTGTATGTGTGTTGCACGGGAGTCAGCAGTCTGGCTTCCAGTCTCAGCTCTGCCACCAACTCGCTTTAGGACTTCAATGAGCCCCTTCACCTCTAGGAGCCTCAATTTTCTTGTCTATGAAATGGGACAGTTGGATCCCTGTAGGTGTTTGGGAAGGGGTAGAGAGTGGGGTCTAGGGGAGGGGCTGCTGAGTAGGTAGGTTCCTGCTATCTATAACCCTCCTCACCTAAAGTCATCAAAACAACTCCACTTTTACCTGTCCTGTATTTTGTATTTTCACGTAAAATTTTCTTCAAAGGAAGGTTGTTGGCTTCTAAAAACCTCTGAACTAACCTATCTCTAAGTGACCTCCCAAATTTATTATTCTACAATTCCATGATTCAAAAACAAAAATTCAGACTTAGCCTTTTTAAAGGATTACATGCTGAATGGGGGAGGGGTGGGGTGAGAAAATCATGAGATATGTAAAGATATGTTTCTGATACTGAAGATTCTCATATGCAGCCCCACCCCCTGGGGGACATATAAAGTTTCCAGAACCCAAGCCCCCTCCTTTGTTATATGTGATAAAGGCTCACATGTTAATTATTTAGCCACTGGTGCTAACTGGAACGTAGTCATATGATGGAACTGCCTTGAAAACATTTCCGCATGTTAACATAAGGCCCTTGAATTTAAACACATTTTTTCTTCTTTCATATCAGCAGTTATTTTATGGATCTGGGCTTAGACAGCTTAGCAACAAAGGGCACCAGGTTGGTGAATTATTCATGTAATCTACATTTCCTGGCTGCTGTGGATAATTGACAGGTGTCATGCCACCTTTTACAAATGTCCCACAATTATAGACTATATATCAGTGTTTGACTTCGAAGTAATTCTCCCTATCTAAGCCAGTTTCATATTTTATTTACAGGTTGGTGGCATTTTGTCTTGGCTGCCTATTTCTTTCACTTTTGATTCCAAGCCTTTTGCTCCCCTTAATATAACCAGGAACATTTAAATAATAAGACTCCCTCTCAGTTTGCTAAAGGCAGCCATTCATTGCTGCCGTGTTTTATTCATTCAGCCTTTATGTTAGTCGATTTCCTGATTTAAGAAACCTAGGATGAAATGCAACTGTAAGGAAACCATGATATAAATCTGTTTTTATGACTTGTTTTGTTCACAGAGAGAAAACTAAAAGCAAATCTTCCTTCAGTCTGACACAAGTTGTAAACTGTAGGGAAAGTTGGCTAGTTAAAGAATATGACTTACTTAATAGAAGCAATGGAATATTTCAAATCTCCACCAGAGTTGGAAGGTTTCTAGCATCAGAAGCAAAGACAAGGTGAGTTCTGTTTAGGCCTAGTGAGAAAATCAGGTAAGAAAATAAACCTGGAATTGATAGCCCTGAAGACTAATGAGAGAACATAGCCATGCATTAAACATTTAGAGTTAATGGAACCTTGGAAATCCTCTAGTCATCCGTTTACACTTTACCTAGCAGGAAACTGAGGCCTACGCCAGGCAAGGGCTTGTCCACCATGTCAACACCAGTTAGTGGAAAAGCTAAAAGGCAGCTCAGCTTGTTCCTTCTCCAGCACTTCCACTGCTCTGCAATGCTGAGGAGCGGCTTGTTACCTCCCTAGTATCCATCCACCTCTTCTACGGCTGACATTTAACTGCTATTCCTTGTGGATATTCAAACCTTCCTCATTCTCAGTTGTGTGATTTGCGTGGAATCATCTCATACCCACTCTTGGGGTGAGCATGGTTGACTAAGTCCATCATGGAATCCTTTTCCCAGATGGAATGACCTTGTGATCTAAATGGGACCCATGAGAGCCAACACTTGTAAGATATTTTGCTGACCATGACGGAAGAGGCTGGAGTTCCAGGATGAGGGTGGGGAAAACATGTCACATGATACCTGATGATAAATCCTGCCAACACAAAACAACCAAGTGGAGAGAGCAAACCTGGGTTAAGTAAAATATCATTTATCTGGTAAGCCAGGACAATTTTGAGAATGAAACAGGTCAGGACAAATGCTAAACCAGACAAGATGCTGTAACAGTGGGCATAGACAAGAGTGTTCTGGGCAAATAGGCACAGGAGGCCATCCTGCTCTAGAATGGTATCGTCTGAGCTGCTAGATTAAGGCTTGACTCCGGTTTAAGCCTTGACTCCGGATTAAGCTAGCTGGATTAAACTAGCACGCTTTTTGCCCTTTTAGACTAGGTGACAGTGAACTTACTTCACTGCGGAAGCCAATTTGAGTTAGGAGTTTTCTTACTTGCATGTAAAAAGAGTTTAAACTTACACAAATAGGCTGCTTCCTGAGTTTTGTGCTTTCTGAAATCTTGTCCTATATCATATCTTAAGCTTGCAATTAAAGGTGATCATTATATGTTTTAACTTTAATATTAAAACTTATCTAATATTTTACTTCAATTAACACAAACTATCACTAGCAGAACCTTTACAATTTACAGAGAACTTCTAAGTTAATTATTTTATTTACACCAATAACCTTGTGAAATCAATTTCATCTAAGATTCAGAGAAATTACAAAATTTACCCAGGCTCACGTGGCTGATGCGGCAGATGTGCAGTGGGGGTTCTCTGTGGGGTGGAAAAAGCCCACAACACTGATTTTTATTCTTTGCCAATTTCCAACAATGACTGATTTCAAAGTATCAACCTGACATCACTGAACACGGAGTCAGGAAGAGACTCTTGGCGGCCACAAGTCAGCTGCAGTACCCACTGCAGGGAACACTGATCCAAGACTTCTGACTCCATTTCTTCAGTTCTTCCCATTTTTATGCTCCAGGCGTTTGGAATAAGACAGTCATTTCTGAATTGCAGGTTTGCCCCAGGGCCAGTGTTGCTAGAGGCCTTCCATAGAGATTTCACCAGAGCAGAAGAGCAGTGACTAAGCCACCACCCTCAGCAGGAACTGCATCTGGGACTTCAGCATTTGCTGTGCTCCTTGCTTGGATGTGCCTACTTCCCTGTCCGCACCCCTGCCCCATGCCCGCTCTGCTGTGTTCATCCCACAGCTGGTTTGGATGACCTGTCCAGGCCCCCTGCTCCGTCTCCAGGGCCACTATGTGGCTTAGGAATAGAGGCAGTAATACAGAAAGGTACTGTCTCCCTTTACTCGGAGGGGATGCCAAGGACTTGGAGTAATTCTCCTCCACCCTGGAGTCCTTCAGGCTGGCTCAGGACTGCAACTGTTTTTGCTATTCTCTGATCACTGCTGTCAGACCTAGGCGTCCCTGCCTTCTCCCTCCACCCCACCCATCACAGTGAGGGGGACACTTACATTCATTATCTCATTTGAAGGTATTGGCTGGATTGTGTGCTGAATGCTTTGCCTCAGCAGAGAGAGCTTGGAGAACAATCGAGTCATGCGAAAACCCTGGTGGCAACAACCTAATTTGCAGTCCTGGGGCTTAGGGGAAATTAGCCAGTCTTAATAGGGCTTGCTTTACAAACTCAAACCTACCGGTTGTGAGCAAATGCCACAGAAATCTTAATTGTCAAAAATCATGGAGCCATTGAACTGCATGATGAAAGTAATTTTGCATCTTTGACATCCAGAATACATAAAAATTGAGAATAAGAAGATCTTCTAGAAACATTTCAACTCAAGTCTTAATAGTCCACTTTTTAATTGTGACTGCTACTTCCTCCTGTGAGTTAGTAAGGAGGGGAGTGATGGCTACATCTCAGTGTTAATAACAGCAAGTTCTGCTATGGCCAGTGCTTAGTTGTCCACTCTCAAAAGGATAATGAAAAAACAAATCATTTAGCATTCATTTTGGAGTGGGTTTTTATACTTATGTGTGAATATGAGCACGTGAGAGCATCTGAGCACTCCCTTAGAACAATTTGATGAAGCTCGTTAACGAAGAACTGAGAAGCTGCCCTCTCTCTCCAGGCTGCCCTCCTGCAGTGTAATTTCTGGGTGAGTAAAGGGTTCTTTTCCAGAACAATTGAAAAGTGTGTGCCCTCTCTAGCTTCTCCTACGAAAGAAGTGGTGGTTACTGTGCCTCGTGTTGCTTTTCCATATGCGAAGAAAATGGAATTAAAGTGAAGCAACCAAAACATAGTTTTTGTATCAAGATGAATGTGCTCATGCAAGATGTGTACAGCACAAGTCATAGGAAAGGGCTGTGGTGCCAGTGCCATTTCAAAGCACATGACTTGACTGAGGGGCTGACCTGCTAAGCAGCAGGAAGCCATTCACTGCAGCCTGTAATAACAAGGTAAGCTAGTATGGATGGTTAAGTCTGTAAAAATTCAGAAAGACTGGAGATCAGGGAGGGCTGGAAAAGTCAGAGAAGAATTCAGAAAGGAGGGGAGATTTAAGATGGGCCTGAAAGGTGCGCAGGAAAAAGAGGACACTCCAGCTAAGTAGAATGAGAGCACTGTGGGACACCCCCCTGGGCGTGAATGTCCAGGGTGTTTGTATGCATGAGAACCATTAAATAACTAGGGCTCTCCCACAGAAAGTAAGTGAGATCTTAACAAGGTAAGCTTCTCAGTAGGGTAGGTGTTAACTGCTCATAAAGTTAAGAATAAGCTGATCCTGCCATGAAAGATAATGTGGCAAATCCAGCCACCGTTATCTGGGAATTAACCATAGTCAAAGTGTATCAGACCGTGACTCAGAATTATATTTCCTGGAACTCAGTGTCCATACATATTAAGAGAGAAAAGTCCATCTGATATTTTCAGCTGATAACCAGATTGGATTATGTACAACTGCTTTGATTTGCTCTATAGTTACTTTTGTCATTGAGGTGACCACAAAAGAAACTAGACATTGATAAATCCATGAATTAAAGTTATGGACTGTTTTGTAGCAGGTATTCTGGGCCCAAAGAACACAAAAGTAAAGAAAGTGTAGGAGCATTGTCTATTTCTAAGAGTTTAAACGTCTACATATTTCTAAAAGATCAAGGCAGCTCTGATGAATGAAGGACTGTGGCTAACATGGGGGCCTAAGACATGACATCGTAGCAGAACCCCCATGAGATCTGCACTTCCAATGTGCTAATCACCAGTCTTCCCTTGTAGGAAGTGGAATGACCAAAAGTTCTAGATCTCTCTAGCATAGTACGTCACTTTGATGTGTGCAAAGTTTAAAGAGGCTCCGTTTCCTCACATATAGATATAGGCTGATATTCCCCTCCCGTTCCTCCCAGTCAAACAGGCCTCTAATCTAGGGCACTGAGCCCTAGAGAAGGTAGTCCCAGGAATTGCATTGAATGAAGCCAACAGTGCCTCAGGGAGAAGTCAAAAAGCCAGATAATCCACACAAAGCAAGTAGAAAAAAAGGGGGAAACTCAGTATGTGCAAATATCAGACAGTGGGGCCTCATGGCAGATGAGTGCTAGAATTTGTGATAAAATTAAACAAGCCATTGAAGGAAGTTAAGGAATCTCCTTCCATAAATAGTTAGGAATTCTTAATACAGTATCTACTTGGAGACAAGTAGATGGGAATAATTATCTCTTTCTGTTTCATTTCTACAAAATTCTTTCTATGTAAGTATCTTTCTATGAGACAATAATTTTTAAATCTTATTGGAAAAACAGAAAAGCCCAAAGTTATCAAGTGAAAACTTTATAATTAAGTGAAAACAGGAAGAAAAGAAAATGCTCTGACACATGTTGAGACTCTTGGCAGCAACCAGCAAAGACTGTCAGGTCACCTTTAACAACAGGGAGACAGACCAGGAGAATTTGTATGAACTGGGAGTGGATGCAGAAGCTTTCACGAACAGTGGCAGCTCTGGGCTGACAGTTCTCCCATCTCTTCCGGTGGGCAGCCCTGACTCATTCTCTTCTCTCCTGACCAGTTTCTCAGCTTCTTCATGGGTTCTGCTCTCTCATAACCAGCTTGCATGTGGCCTCTCTCTAATCAAACCGTTCAGTTTTAGCTCCCCCCTACTTACTAGCACATTCTCGCCACACTTTAAATTCTCAGGAGCATGGACCTGATTGGCCCAGTTCACCTGTAGAGCCAGGTTACATTTTAGCCAATGCAATGGTGGCCCTTAGGTCAGGTGCCTGCCACTGGTCCATTTCAGCAAAGCAAATGAGGTAAAAGAGTGTGTTCAGGGCATGTCTCATCATGAGGGCATGGGCAGGCTCTGATTGCTATCTCTATTACATTGTAATGATAACCAGCTCTTCTTCAGAACCAGCAAAAGTGCTCTTAAACTGCCCCTTGAAGGCATGTTTTATTATTTTATTCACTCAATCACTTATTCATTCTGACCTATCTCCTATGACAAAAGTTTTGAGGTGACTTACAAATCTATATATACTATACAAAGATCAAATAGTTGAGCAATTTAGGCAAACAGGAAAAAAAAAAAAGAATAGGAAAATGAAAAGTCCAGAGGAATATTAGTACCACATGGTACATGGTACATAACTGGAAAACTGATAAAGTTGAGTGCTACGGTCTTAATGTTTGTCTCCCCCCTTCCCCCAAAATTCATATGTTGAAACTTAATCCTCAACACAATAGTATTAAGAGGAGAAGGCTTTAAGAGGTGATTAGGTCATGAGGACAAAGCCCTCACAAATGGGATTAGTGCCCTTATAAAAGAGACCTGAGGAAACTTGTTTGCCCTCAGCAAGAAGGTACCATCTGTGAACCAGAGAGCGGCCCTCACCAGACACCAAATCTGCTGGTGCCTTGGTTCTTGGACTTCCCATCCTCTAGAACTGTAAGCAATACATTTCTGTTATTTATAAATTACCCAGTCTAAGGTATTTTGTTATAGCAGTGGAAATGGACTAAGACAATAGGCCTTGAATTTGTTGCTAATTCTGAGACCTGAACAACAAGTGGCTACATACAAGGGAAAAGTCCCAGGAGAAAATGTCATTTACAGTATGACAGGGTAATAGCCAAGCCTATGGATGCCTGTCCCTCCAAAGAGATAAATTCTCTTCTTTCTATGTTGATTTATGGGCTGCCTTGATGGGGAAGGAGACTCTCAATGATGTCTGAAGGCTTCTTCTGGTTTCATATGATGGTTGATATTTTACTGATGGAGCTAGAAAACAAATCATTAAGAAAGCAAGATTTTATGTAGCTAAAGTCAACCTCCAACACAACTGCATTCCATTGAAGCCATAGCCCCCAGCCCCCTCCAAAATTGGAGACATAGTTTGAAAGTTGAAAAGGCAGATTATAAATTTCTCATTTCTTTTTTATTGTGTATTATAAGGCAAGAAGTACATAGGAAGGCTGGCTCAGCAACTTTTCTGCCCTCTGGTTTCTTTGCCTATAGCATTTCTGATATTCTCAGATCTTCTCAGTTTCTTTATTGACTTCTTTTTACTTTCTTTTGTTGATAGAACATCAAAAAGTCCTAGAAAGCTTGGTGCGTGACAATGGATGAGCTCTACCCTAGAGGACCAGGCATGCCTATTAGATGCACTGCGAGACCTCAGGAAAGCAAAATGGGATATTCCCTCTGACTGGAACAGGGAATCATTCTATTTAAAATGACAACTGTCATTTAATATTCATTGAGCAGCCACCATGTTCTAAGTGCCATATGAAGCATAGATGAGACTTGACACTTGAAAAGAAGAGATGAGTTTGTACTGGAACCAGTTACTGCTGATGCTTGATTTGATAACTGTGTGGACAGGGGTGGAAGGGATTCTTGGTGCTCTAACTTTTGCCAACTGAGGAGAATGCTATGCGGATTGCCAACATGGTGATCCTGAAAAACCATTTATAATATTCAATTAACAATAATTAAGGCACTCAGTGGGAAGCTCCTCACTGACTTGTTAAGTAGCGAAAATTGGTACTTGGCATTCCCAGTGGATGAGAGAAAAGATAATAAGTACCCCAAATGTAAAGATAATCGAAATGAAACCAATTATGGCTAAATTATATTACGCAAATAGAAGCACAAGTTGAATCAGAAATATTTCAGTTTTTGACAAAAAATATGAAAAAGAGATATAATAACATTTTAGCTATTAATTGATCATCTAATCTAGTTTAGTTCTGGAAAGAGAACTGGTTTATAAACCTGTAAGTTTTATATATGTTGATAAGGGACCACTGTCTATTATAATAACCTCATATTTTTAGGAGCTATTAAAGGCTAGTTTTCTGTTAATATAGTTAATAATGACCATAATTGATTCTATTACCAATAGTCATATTAAGTCCATCTTTTCACAATCATATACTCACAAAATATCAGTGCTAATTTGATTTACTATATTCAACTTTACTAACTTTAAACTATTTTCCACCAGCTAATTTTCTATAGCACTAAAAAAAATATATTTTTAACAGCAAGATCAAGGGTTCTGATCCCCATACTGGCCAGCCACCATAAAAAAATTTTTTTTTAAAAAAAGATTTTTTCAAAACTTCTTTATAGTTTTTTTTCTCACCTAATCTTACTATCCTTCACTTCTCCATCAATTTCTCCTCCCCGATATATCTGAAATTATACAATCAGCTTTAGAATTATAATGATCCCCCAATATCCAATTAAGGTGTAAGTCAGTCAAGGGTGGCCTGTATATGATTGTGAAGCAGTAAATCTAAAGAACAGAAGACTCTTTAGACTTCATCTAATCCACCCTCCCCATTAGTATGTGAATATGTGTATATCCGTATTTGAAATTCACTAAAATTTAAGTCTACAGACCAAACCCAGGCTGATTTCTGGCCAGGAAAAAACAATTAATGCGTTCATCATTATTCATGCAGCCATCAATAAAAGTTCTCTTTCAAATCCTCTGGTCTTTTCTTCTGTATGTCCCAATCTCTGTCAGCTCCAGTAGGTCTTTGCTTTTTAAAATTTTATAAGTATGTCTGAACAATAGTCTTATATTTATTATCAGAAAGCTAAGCTCAATTAATCTTTTCAAATGAAAACAACTCTGGAAAGGCATAAATCACAGCTATGTTGCAGATGCAAGCATATATATGTATGGGTATGTATATGTGTAAATATATGTGTATACATATAAATACATTTTTTGAAAAAAAAGATCATACTTTTACCAATTTAATGGCTGCATAATAACATGAATGTAGTTTACCTCATTTGACTAATCCTCTTTTGTTCAAGATTTAGGATCTTTCCAGTTTGTACATACATCTTTACACACTTATCTGATTGTTCCCTTGGGATAGGTTTCTGCAGTCATGTGTTTAAGCCTTTATATATATATATAGACAATTTGGCCCTCAGAAAGCTGATATTATATTGCATTACCATGGGCAATGTATAAAAGTGTTAAATAACCATTCAGGACAACTCTGGTTTTCCTTGTCTGACATTAAAAGAGGTATATGGCTGTCATTTGTATTTTTGATTGCTAGTTAGGTTGAAAATGCTTTTGTATGTTATACAGTCATTTCTTCTTTGTAAATTCCCAGATATTTTCTTTGTCAATTTTTTATGTAGTAAGGATATTGACCCTTTGTTGGGTACATATACTCATACAGTATTGCAGATGTTTTTACCATTTTCTATTTGTCTTTTAAATTTATTCACAGTATTTTTACTGGCTATTTTGCATGCTTATTTTTTTTAAAAAATAAATGTTAGAATCAGTTTTGACAAATTAAAAATATCCATTTGGGAGACTTACGGGCGTTTTGTCAATTTTTTAAAACAGTTTTTAAATGGCTATAATTTTCGGTATGGACTCTTGAATATAGAGGCTCTCTCTGCAGTTTTTCATGCATTAAAAAACTCAAAGTTAGCCATTGTTCAGATACTGCCTTCAGATATGATATAGTTTGGATATGTTTGTTCCCCAAAAGCTCATGTTGAAATCTGGTCCCCAATGTGGCAGTGTTGGGAGGTGTTTGGGTCATGGGGGTGGATCCCTCATGAATAGATTTATAATGCCCTCCCTGGGGGGTGGTGTGAGTGAGCTCTCTCAGGAATGGATCAGTTCCCACGAGAGCTGGTTGTTAAAAGGAGCTTGGCACCTCCCTTCTCTCTCTTGCTTCCTCGCTCACCCTGTGATCTCCTGGCACCCACCAGCTGCCTGCCATGAATAGAAGCAGCCTGATGCCCACGCCAGATGCAGCTATCCCAGAACTGTGAGCCAAATAAGTCTCTTTTCTTTATAAATTGCCCAGTCTCAGGTATTCTGTTATAGCAACACAAAAATGGACTAATACAAGATCTATGAAAAACGAATAAACAAAACAACAACTGCACAAGGATGAATATGAGTAGACAGCAGAGGATCGGATAGTAAAAGCTTTGGAGCTCAGAGTTTGAATAAAATGGTTGTTGAGTGGGACTTGTGGGCAGATATGTTGTTAGTGAGCCAGTGGTTTGCTTCAGTGGCATGACTGGTTTAACTTGGGGAGTAGATGAATGTGCCACCTTCGATTACATCCTGTGACTCCTTTAGGGTGTATATCTACTCAGATCCAGTAATGAACTCTGGTTTACAGCAGACTACTGACTTGGTCCTGGCCATCAAGATATTTTCTTCACTCAGATGAAAGCAGGGACCTAAGCTAACTTACTTTACTAGGGAGAATGTCTGCCGACCTCTAAGATTTCCATCACAATTGTAGTTTGCCAAGGTGTAAGCTGACCGCATCCTTCACAGGCGTGTGGCCCAGCCAGCTGGCAAGCCCTGGCCACCACTCTCTCTAGGCAATCAGCCAACAACCCAGCACTAAGCAAGATTCATTCCCATTGCAACATTTATTTTACTCTGTTTTTTGAGGTGTTAGCCACATTCCATTAATTAGGACCTTTTGCAAAGTCTTTCAGGCATTTTGAAGTGCCCATTCTCCCATCAATTTCTAGTGAAAATGTACAGTTCTGTCACATTTGTTTTCAGCAACAAATCTGTAAAAAGACTGAAGTTAATTTTTTTTTTTTTTTCTTAACTCAGTGTAGCAGAAACAAGGCAGGGGAACTGTCAGTCATTTCTAAGGATGACAATTTTCTCTGCTTGACAATCTGAAATATAAAATTCCAGCTATTTGATGATATATATGCCTGTGTACGGCCCATCCCCCAGATACTATGATAAATGTTGAACAGCAGAGTTTAGGGCCCTTTGCTTAGGCATGATAATTTAGGGAAATAGTTAGCTCATCAAAATTGGCTGGGTGCCCTGTTTTCATATTATCCAGACAGAAGTTACTGAACCACAACTCTGCTGCTTAGAAACAGACACTAAAAGAGAAGGGGTGGGGCAAGGATGAATACCGTATTCAATCATGAACTGTACTTTGCACTCAAGGATAAATTGATACATGATAAATTGTGCCTGAAGAAATGTCTGCAATGCCACCCAGAAAATGTGACTGAACTCCACCCTTCCTCCGTCAGGTGACCTTAAATAAGACCCTAAGACTCTCTGAACCAAAGATTCTTCACATGTGAGAAAGAGTCTGAACAGACAACTTCTAAGTTCTAAAGCTCCATGTTTTGAGGGTTTGACTAAGAGCTGCATTCATCATTTCTATGTTCACAAATCCCCACCAGAGAGGGTAACAGAGACCAGAGTAATGTGGGGTTTAGAAAACCGTATGTGACCGTTTCCAGTTCTTTTGTTCTAAGACTCTGACTCCACGGTGTCTGGTTGTAGACTGCAAGCTGGGTTTCATGGAAGAACGGGCATTTGATGAGAACCTTGAATGAATGGTGAGGTCTCCAAAGACAGAGATGCAGTGGAGGAAATTCTAGGTAGAGAGAACAGAAGAATCACAGATACAGACACAGAAAGTTCAGACAACATTTAAAGAATTCCTGAACCCAAACACCTAGAGACAACAAAACCAATTTGTTTGCAATCTAGGTTAGGGTATCAATTTATTCCACAAATATTTATTGAACACCCACTCTGTACAACACACTATGCTTGGTTATATAGGGCATCCAAAGATGACTCTAGACTTCTAATATAGGTTTAAGGTAGGCATTTTAAATAACGAAAGAAATATATGCATATTTTGTATAAAATATGCAAGTCATAGAAAAGTACAAAGAACTAAATTAAAAATCACCCACCTTGTTTGAGTGTATAGACTCTGAAGGTAATGTCTCATCCAGCACACAGAATCAAAGATATGAATTTGGATAAATACAGAAGCAATCAGTGATTAGCTCAAAACAATATTTAAATTGATCTTTCCAGTGAAAAAGCAATCTAGCGAACACCTGTTTAGATGCACTAGAATCAACAATTAGGTTCTTCAGGGAATGAGGAGTTTTCAGCAGCCTTCACTCCAATAAGAGGCAATAGAGCTTAGCATTTTTATTACTGTAATCAAGAACATTTGTGGGGGAGGAGAGGAAAATATTCACACCCACCTCTTAATCTTGAAGAGGAGGCAACTCCCTTAAGTCATTCACTTAATTAGCATGGGCTGGGGCAAGGGATGGTGGTTGCAGGATTCTCTGCTTGACACTTTTCCTCTTTCAGAAATCTGGGCTCTAAACTTGCCAGTAAAGGAAAAAAAATTGTCTCAACCATATGACCCAAGAAGGAGTGGGGTGGTGAATGTGATTGGCTCAGAGGCGGAAGAAGCAAGCTTGGTGCCCCGTATGGTTTCTAGTTTAGAGTGGTTGGTACCACCCACACTGGGTCAGTCTGAAGCCACTAAGGCTGGCACTGCATGACTCCAGGGAGCATCATTCACAGAGCCTGATCAGGGAGTGCCAAGTGGGAAAGTTTGCCTTTACTCCTTGCTGCCTCCTCTCTAGATGCCTTCCTAATTATAATAGTAATAACAACTAACATTAATTGGGTGCTTAATATGTGCTTGATGCCATGCATTTTTTTTTTTTTTTCGTCTTCTTCGTGACCATCACTCAGCCAGTGAGTGCACCGGCCATTCCTATATAGGATCCGAACCCGCGGCGGGAGCATCGCTGTGCCCCCAGCGCCGCACTCTCCCGAGTGCGCCGCGGGCTCGGCCTTGATGCCATGCATTTTATGTGCATAATCTCATCAATTCCTTGCAACCACTCCATGACCTAGGTAATATTAATATCCCCACTTTATAGACACCGGGGTGACCATACAGTAAATTTATTATCCCAACTGGGGCACTTTTGAAAAAGAAAGGAGGTGCTATTACTAACGACACTGGGACAACAGACAGGTGTAAACCAGGTCTGACGCAGGCAAATGAGAATGCGTGGTTACAGATAAGGGCACTCAGGTGCAGAGTGCCAGCTTGCACAAGATCAAGTTGGTGGCTGAGCCAGTAAACTTTGCGGTGTCAGCCTCAGAATGTTTCCATTAAACAGCTTTTCACCTTTGTGTCTGGACTTTCTGAGTGTCCGTGTTTTTATCTGTAAAATGGGGGTAATGACATCTACTTCACAGTTACATAAGGATTTAATCGGGGCAAAGTACCTAAACTATGAGGAGGAGCTCAAAGTGGCAGTCACTGGATAAGCCCCACTTCCTTTCCCCAAGCTCCCCTCTGTGTGGCCTCCGCAGCCCCTTCGCTTCTCTGGCCCTCATGGCCTCATTCATGCAGCAGTGGTGCTGGGTTAGCGGAAGACATCCCTTTCAACTCTGGCATTCTTCTTCTCTGGTTCCTCTGGAGTTCGTCTATGTTCAGCCATATGCAGCAGGAGGAATATCCCTCTCCTCTGCTTCTAGATCAGAGAAACGGGTCCTTTGTTTGTGCTTACTTTCCTTTTTAGTGCTTCCTCTAGGAGGTTGAAAATGGTGGGTGTGGGACGAGTTTTCTCTCCCCCATTCCCTTCTTTCCATTGCCTTCTGCTTGTGCTGGAGCTCCTCATGTGGGTCTCCCCTCAATTTGGGGCAGAAATACCAGAGAGTGAGCTGAAGTGCTGGGTGGGCAAGGAACCCCTTTTGGATTTGGCGGGGTGGAATTTTCCCCCTGCAATTTCACACCTATCACCTTATCCTTTCTTAGGATCACAATGTTTGTACAAGAAAAAAGCCAGAAACTGCAGTCAGAGGTCACGCTATAATGCCAAAGTCAGGCCCATTTTTCCTAAGAACAAGCACTGGAATTGAATTGAGAAGCAAAAGCCTTAACGAATCAAAGGCAGTGGGAATGAGGGAAGCTCATGACGCTTCATGGTGTGAGATGGTTCCCTGTGGCCACCACAAATCCTCACAGTGGTGTGGCCTCTAGAACAGGCAGGGACACCCGGCATGCATTTTTTTTCCTCTCCTTCCCTCCCTTCCTTATTTTGAAGATATTCATTGGGCACCTACCATGTCACATATCAGGAACTATGCTAGGCTCTGAGGGTTGGAATAAACCGAGAACAGATATGGCCCCTGCCTTCCTAGAGCCTCCACTGCAGCAGTGAGAGAGATGTTCATCTGATGGCCACACGAACGCGTCAGATCACGACCCTGACCAGCGCCATGAAGAAGTGCGAGGTGCGTGGGGAGCTTTGACCTGGTTAGGGAGGCCAGGCAAGGTCTCCCCAAGGAAGTGCTGAGGCTCCGGCCACCGGGAAGGATGAGTCGGCGTTCCTGGCAGAGGAAGCAGCTTGTGTAAAAGTCCCGAGGTGGAGGGAAGCTCTGCAAGTTTGAAGAACTGAAAGAAGGCCAGGGCGCCTGCAGCGCTGAGACCACGGGCAGAGGGGCCTGCAGAGGGGGCCACCTGGACCCAGCCGGCCTGGGAGGCTCTGCAAGGATTCAGGCTGTTCCTAAAAGCCACGGGCGACTCTGGCAAAGGCTTTCAGCAGGAACGTGGTATGAACTGAGTTTGTTTGAAAATGATCACTCCAAGGCTGGCCAGTTTAGCTCAGTTGGTTAAAGCCCGGTGTTGTAACACCAAGGTCAAGGGTTCAGATCGCCTAACTGGTCAGCCACAAAGAAAATGATCACTCCAGGAAAATAATTCAAATGGAGTAAGAAGGGGAGCAAGGAGACAATGAAGAATAATAAGTAGCTGATGTTTATGGAGCATGTTACTTCGGACCAAGCGTTGCCCTGTGAGCTTTATATGCATTAGCTTACCTCATCCTCTCTTATCCGTCTTTTCATGGTGGGCCAGGGGACTCACCATGGACTGACACAGCAGCTATGAAATGGGAAGAACTGACAAGACTGAGAGCAGCGGCGGGAGCGAGGGAGAGTCCCCTTTCTGCATGTGTAAGAGGGTGGGGGACGCAGCTCAGGGTGTTAGGGGGCCCTGGAGGGGCTGGGCGTGAGGTGGAGGGCAGATCCAAGGTCGTGGGTTCTTCTTTACAACTCTGGAGTGAAGGGGGGAGGGGAGAAAGAAAGAAAAAAGCTTTAATAATTCAGTGTGGGCACCCATATTTTCTTGCTTTCTTTTACTGAGAATTCCATGAGATCCACTAAGAACTGCCCACTTTAGTTCCTTCTTTTACAAACCAGACCTATCCCAGTTCTGTTCCTGCTCTATTTATTTATTCAACCTGATGTTTAATTCTTTTAATTTTTAAAAGTTTTATTTTCACTCTGACTGCATTCCTAAAAATTCTGTCTGATTGCTTCAATTCACATGCTCATTGATTTTTTTCCCTCCTCTCAGAATTTTCTGAGCAAATAGCCATGTGTTCTAGCTCCAAACACTTCCTCTTCTGCCGACTGACATTCTTAATTCTGACACGGGTCAGCCTTGACCCTTGGAATATATATATCACTTTATTTCAACAGTGCACTTATGACATCTATGTGTTAAAATTTCTTAAGCAATACGGACTGTACTCTGTCTATAGCTGCTACTAAAATACATTTTTAAATACCCAGTTACTACATTCTTGCCTCAAGATAATTTTTTGGAAAACTTGCTAAATTACAACCTTCTCACAGATTTCTTGTTTAAACTACTGGACTACAAAGACCTATTTGGCAGAGCCATTCTCTGACACACTTGTGTGACACCCACCCACCCACACACACAGTTTTAATAAGGAAGATGAAGGCATGCACTATTGCAAACATATTTTAATTTCTAAAATATATCACCAGAGGAGAGTGCTAACGAATTAGTCACAATCATAATTCTAACTCTGTAGAGAACCTCTGGCTAAGCTATTTCTCTCTAATGATTCTACAAAGGCATCAAGGATGCATTTATGTTTCTTTGTTAAAATGCGCTGTGAAATGGGGGCTGGTCATGCATTCATGAGTTCATACAGTGATTGTTTGGCATTCACTATGTGCCAGAAGCCTTGGCAAGGGGCACAGTGAAATTCCAGGAGGGCATAAGCTCCATCTTCAATGTCAATCCTGTGGAGGAATCAGAACTCGAGATGCATTTGTAGTTATGATAGAGGAAGCACAGGGTGCTTTGGGGGCCACGGGAGAAACATCTAACCTAGTATGGTGGGGATCAAGCTAGAGTTTCTGGAGGAAGAGAGGTTTAAGTAGAGACCTGAAGGATGAATGGAAGGTATCCAGGAGAGGAGAAGAAAAAAGAGAGATCTCAGGCAGAGATAACTGCATATTCAAAGACTCAGGTAATCAAGAACACAGGGTATTAAAAAACTGAAAGAAGTTCAGTACGGTTGGATCTTAAAATGCAAAGAACGGTTGGTAAGACCAGGTCATGCGGGGTCTTGTAACTATGTTAAGGAATTTGGAATTTATCCCAGGGGTAAGTGGGAGCCATTGAAAGATTGAAAGCAGGAGTGTGGAGAATGGATTGAGGAAAGGAAGGCTGGAAGCAGAGGGATCAGTTAGGAAGCTGTTGTACTGACACAGAAACTGGGATGGTAGCTGAGGGTGGAGATTCCAAAGACCACTGGACGTCGGCTATCGGAGAGCAAGGGAAGAGGAAGATGACAGGACAACTCCCGTGTCTGTGGCTTGGCCACCTAGCTGGATGGCAGAGCTATTCACTGAAAGAGAGAGCATTGGAGGGTAGATAGTTTTTGGCATGCTGAAGATGAGGTGCTTGTAGGACACCCAAAGTAGATGGCCAGATTTAGTTAGTTGAGGAATCTGGAGTAAAGTTATAATCATGGTCACTGACACTAGTAAAAGGAGTGGAAGAGGGTGCTCAGGAAGAGGTGTAGGTGCCCAAGAGGAGGTGACTTGTGGGGGAGGAGGCAGAAGCCAGGTTGCAGAATAAGCTCGGGAAGAGGAGCAGGTGACAGGCTGTGTAGACAACTCTTTGAAGAAGTTTAACCATAAAAGAGAAAAAAGGGTCAGGGGGCAGCTTCTGGGGGATGGTTTAGGATCTGGCAGACTGAATCTAAGTATTGATGACAAAACCCTAGGAGGAAGGGAGTGGCTGAGGGTTCAGCAAAGACGAGCAAGGTCCAGGGGGAGGCTGGGGATGGCGTCCGGGCCTGGGAGAAGCAAGTGGCGGAAAGGACGGGGGCACCCACAGGAGTACAGGCCTGGCTATGGGAGTGAGTTGAAGTTCTACTGATGTTTTTATCTTCTCTGTTAGTGGAAGGCAAGATAATCTGTTAAGGATGAGGGGGGAGTTTGCAGGATGGGAGGGTAGAAGAGAATGGAGAAAGTTTTCTTTAAAAAAAACCAAACTACTTTTTTCATATTAAAAGAGATATACATGCCCTTTTTTTGTTTTTGTTTTTTTTTTAATCCAGAGAAGTATACGGTGAAATGTAAGTCTGTGCTCCATCCCAGCAGCCCAGCCCTCCAGCCCCCCTCTCTGGGGGCGACCACTCTCACCTATTTCTTGTACCTTTTTTCAGAGATATTCTATCCCCTGCTGTGAACCACAATCTTTCACTTAACATTGTGTCCTGGATAACACAAATAAGTCTACTCCATTCATTATGAACCATACTGTCTTTAACCTGTTCCTTGTATGTACTTCTTGGCTCCCATGTAAATGTGTGTGTGTAGTAAAAATGTGTAGTCCTGGAATTGCCCTCTAAAGAGGTTGGATCAATTTACATTGTGTATACACCTCCCGATCATGGACGATACAATTTTTTAGTAAACATTTTTATTTTAGCCAGTCTGATAGGTGAAAAATGAAATCTTGTTTTACTTTGGGGTTTTTTTTTGTTTTTTGTTTTTTGTCTTTTTCGTGACCGGCACACAGCCAGTGAGTGCACCGGCCATTCCCATATAGGATCCGAACCCGCAGCGGGAGTGTCGCCGCGCTCCCAGCGCCACACTCTCCCGAGTGCGCCACGGGCTCGGCCTTACTTTGGGTTTTTTTTAATTGTGAGGAAGAGAATGTCTTCGATCTGTTAGCGCCAATTGGGGGTCTCTTTTTTTGGTGAACTGCCTGTTCATGTTGTTGCCCAGTATTCTACTGGACTGTTGGTCTTTTTCCTATTGAAAAGAATGAGGAAGGTCTGAAGTCGCCTTCATGGAGCAGAGGAAAAGGCTGCAAAGGGCTGGGTCTCCAGGACAGCCCCAGGCTCCTCCATTTCTGCAGAGGAGCTGAAGGCAGAGTCCTGTCGGGGCTCCTTGAATTGAACAGAAACGCATTTGCAGCCCTGGCCTGTGACTTCTTTCTTCAAGAGGTTTACAGTTCTCTGCAGCTGACAGACCTGCAGGTCAGAGTAGGAAGGAAGGCAACCCCATCTTTGAGTTCCCATTGTCAGGCTGTGAGTGGGTGGGAGAAGTGTGTGGAGAAGGAGGTAGTGCCATAAAAACAGTGCCTTGCCGGGATGAAGCTGCCTGAACCCCTGAGTCAGCCTGGGACCCCAACACTGACTGTCCTGGGAAGGGATTTGGGGGCCTTCTTGATGGGCCTTGGTGTTTACACGTGGGCACCAGTGTCTCCTACTTGCTTTACAGTGTGGCCTTCCAGACCCGTGGTGAACCAACCCCTGTCTGGTCTCCTGTACTCAGTCATTCTGGATGCTGCTCTTGAGGCCTAACGCCCTGGAGCAAGGCACCTCCACATACAGAATGTCACCAGTGGGAGAGGTGCTCTTGTTGTCCACACTGTCCTGGTGAGGAGGCTGAGGATGCAGGGTGGGGCCAGGGTGTCCTGGTCCTCAGCAGGTAGCTGGCTTCCATCTGTTGCATTTCCCATGATCCCACAGAGGAGGTTCAGGGCCTAGAAGGTGTAAGAGGCCACATTATGCCCTAAACCCCTCAGTGGGAAGCCAAGAAAGTACCTTTTCCCAGGGCAAGAACTTGGAGCTTCTGCTACACATGAAACCTCAGAGAGATGCGAGTTGTTTTCTAAACTATCTGATCACACATACAAATCATACAGTGAAAAATGCCCTAAGAAATAGAAGGATAGAGACACTTTTCAAGCATTTATTAGCACATGTGGTGTGCCAGGTGCTGAACTAAAAGGCTTTATGTACATTTGGTCCTTACAACCCTGGAAGGTAGTGACCATTATTATCCCTGTTTTACAGATGACAAGAGGCTGACGGCAGTTAAGTAGCTTTCCCTAAACCACGGGGCTAGTAAGCGGCAAAGCAGGCATTTGGACTTAGCGCCGTCTAAGGCTGAAATTTGTAAATGCGGCGTTATTCCACCCCTGTGCGCTCTCCGTTGCTCTCCACCCGTCAGTGTAGCTGTGGCCAAGGAGGCTGTGCGGACTTGGCAAGTACTTCATGTTTCTCAATGCTTTGCAGGTTCCTCTTTTCCTGAAAAAGAGGCCTGCTTAGGGGTGCTGCCCCAGAATACTTACACCCATCCTAGGCTGTCCAAAACAGACCTGCCTTGACTTATTAAACAGGAACTTTACCTGAGTCCAGCTGAGCCTCTCTTTTGCTTAGTGATCAGATGAGGGACTTCTGGTGGGTCGATGACTGTTTAAACTACTGAAATAGTTATGAAAAGGGGCATTCACATAAAAAACTACTGATATTTAATTGCATTGAGCTGTCTAGCATTTTCCAGCTAACATTCATAACCATTGCTTTCAGATTCCACTTCTTTAATTAAAAACAATGTCTTGTCCCACCTCCTACACAACTCCTTCCTTTGTGAGTGAAGGTTTAAGCTTGGAATCTGGCATCCAATGAGGTTTGACTTTAGCAGATGCAGGCGTACACACCCATCACTAAAATTCAGAGGGACAGATTATCTTATTCTTCAACCCTCTTGATGGCTGATGGTGCTAAACATGTTATTATGTAACAACTGAAAACAAACAAAATGACATACCCATCAACCCAATATTTACAAGGACAAACATTCAAAAACATGGACTGTAGAAAGTCTTTTTTTAAAAAAACTTTTGCTTCATAAAAGTTATTAATAAGAGGTGTTATTAAAAATGTTTTTTAAAGTGTTGACTTTTATCGTATAAGTGGATGCTGACTTTAAAGTACTACCTTTCTTTTCTTTTTTTTTTTATCTTTTTTTTTTTTTTCGTGACCGGCACTCAGCCAGTGAGTGCACCGGTCAGTCCTATATAGGATCCGAACCCGCGGCGGGAGTGTCGCCGCGCTGCCAGCGCAGCACTCCACCAAGTGCGCCACGGGCTCGGCCCAAAGTACTACCTTTCTTTACAACATACAGTTGTATTACCTGCGACACTTCTAGAGAGTGAAGCACGTGGAAATGAGAACATACTCCTATGGGTAAAAATTACATAGTCAGCTTCTCCAAAACATCTGCAATTTTGGAAAATTGTTTCATGTTTTCTCTTTGTCTCTAGAACCCGACTTTTAGAGAAGTCTTATAAAATTTCTCAAGCTACAAGTAGTACATGTTTTCTCAAATGCTAAACATGTCAAAATAGTACTTTGCTTTTCAATGCTCTCCACTCACTGTAAATTCCTGAGTCCTTGTCGTGACTGTCTTGTGGTTGGGGGAAGAGTGATGCTTTCTTCTCGCAGGCAGTGCAGCTGACCCCAACCATAATCTTCAGCTCCTAATAAAGAAAAGTGCTGCCAATTGAAATGGCCTCAAATTGTCAAAACCAGCATATTTTTATTTGTATAGTTGGAATACAAAAAGGTAGTACTGATACAAAAAGTGCTCACTCTCCATGGCTTTGAGTTTCGGGACACACCTCTGGGTTTCAAGCCACTCCCCGAAATCTCTAGCCCCTCCTCTAAACCCTCCCCTTTAAGAGTTATTGTTGCTTGTTGCACCTATTTTTGGCACCAACACAGCGAAATTGAGACCACAAGTGGTGGACTTATGCAAATCCAGTAGCTGAGCATAGTCAGTAACAGGAATTTATACAGGCTTATGTGACCCCAGAGACTAAGCATGCTCAGTGGAAGGGAGTTTATCCATTGAATGACCTTCCACTAGGGGTGCTAAAGAGGACAGAATATTCTTGAATATGTCTGGTGCATATGATAGAATTTGGCCAACGAATGTGCCCTAAAAGGAGACCAACTGAGCATGTGCAAGACTGTTACATAACAGGGAACCACCCCCTTGGTTAAACATTCATTAGATAATATGAATATGTATTAGATAGTGAAACTATAAAAGCTGACTCCTGGTAGGAGGCAGGACTGTTGCTCACTATCTCTGGGGCCAGCCCTCCCCTCTGCCTGTGGAGTATTTTTCTTTTTGTATCAAGCTTACTTTCAGGAAGTGGCTGGACGTGAACCCTGAACTAAACTTTGTGTATTTCTTTCTTTTGTATTCAACTTGGTGCAGGCCCTGCTCAGTCTCTGGAGCTAGGCCACACTCACTCTACGAAATCTGTATCTCTTATTCATTACGTTAAACCTGTTCTCACCTTCTACTGTGACTCTTGAATTTTTTCCTGTGGCAGAGTAAATAACCTGGTAAGAGGACAGGGTGGGTTGAGGCTAGCCATTGGGCCTCCCCAGATCCTCTTCTCCAGCATCAGTACTAAGTTATGAATGGCAAGATATAGAAGAAGCTAAAATAGGCCTAACCTTCCAAGTTGGCATTGAGGGCCACAACTTAGCCACCCCAGCCCCAGGCCAGTCCCTCTTTGAGCAAGACAGCAGTGACTGCCCATATGGGGTTCCTATGTTGGAGGAATATACTTCCCAAAGTCCTCTATTTGTTTTCTTGTTTTCCTTAAGGGGGGCAGATGTATTGGGGCTAACCAAAGGGGAAGGGGAGAAAGGAAAATACAATTCCAAGCTAGATAATATTTGTGGCATAATATCTCATTGAATATGAATTAAATTACATTGGTACCTGCACCTACAGCCATAGCAACTAAAAAAGGTCACTTCAAGAGGAAAACTCCAACTTCTGGAATGCCTGGATTAAAGAGATCAATGGCAGCTCCCAAGAGTTCCCCTTCATTGTCTCCTCTGTCTCACTTTCGCCCATCCCCTTCTCACTCTTAGGCTGTATTGCAATGTGGGATTAAGAAAACTATGTCTGAAGAACATGTTCTCCCCGCAAAAAGGCTTTGCATTGTCTGTCTGGAGACAAGCCCAAGTATAAATCCTGACCCTCCCACTTCCAAGCTGCATAGTACAGTCAAATGACTTAACCTCTCTGAGTTTCAGGGTGCTCATCTGTGAAATAAGGACAATACAACCTGAAATGTGTCTTTTTTAGGGTAATGCGAAGAAGTACATAAATGCAAGCTTCTGCAGTCAAACTGCCTGGAGTCTAATTTTTCTCTATCTTCCAGCTGTGTGATGTCACACAACTAACTTATATATCCTTATTACATATGTTTCCTCATTTGTAAAAATAATAAAACTCACCTCATATGGTGAGGGATAATAATACCTTATCTAGTCTTTTAAGGATTAGAAAAGATGGTACACTCCTTGCAAGTATCTGGCATATAGTAAATGCTTAATAAATGTTAGCTCTTATTATTGTTAAACAGCATGTATAAAGTACCCAGGACTTGGCTGAGAAGCTGTATTTTCCATAAATATTCACACTTACTAGTTTGAAAGCTGTAACTGGTTATATTTTGACAAATCTTCGACTATTCAAGCTAAATACACAGATAATACATAACTATAATATTTAAATGTTTTTTGAAGTATAACATACAGCAAAGTGCAGACATCTTAAGTGTAAATTTAATTATATTTAACTCTGTTTTTAGGTGATTTGGGGGGCGGGCAGCTGGCTGGTACAGGGATCAAGCCCTGGCCCTTGGTGTTATCAGCACCACACTCTAACCAACTGAGCTAACTGGCCAGCTCTATTTCTAGGTGATTTAAATAGCTAGATGCTTTCTCTACTGTCCGTCAATTAGAAGAAAGGATATTAATTTATCTAATTAAAAGGTAGTTTATTCAGAGAAAAAAAGAGAAATGCTACATTAAATATACACAATTTTTACCAACAAACAATCTGCATTTTATTCATATAATTACCCCATCTTGAATCGTATTCTAAAGATTCCTTGGAATCTCCAGACATTGGCAGCCATTGCAAAGCAGAGGCAACACGTTCATAAAAGTGCCTGTGAGTTTGACCTCTTTAGTACCTCTGATCTGGAATCCTAAATTTTTTCCTTAATTGATTACATCTTGCAGGAAATTCAACCACCTCTTTTGAAAGAGCTTAACAAACACATGTTTTACATAAACATCTGTTTTATGAGGCATAAACACCAACATCTCCTGGCTTTGAAAATCCTTTATTCTGAAAGCTCACGCTGAATTCACCCATTACAAGCAAATGACAATTTCTCTTAGCAACTCCTGTACCCAGCAGTTGACATGTTTATTTTGACAATGATTGTAAAGCTCGTTCTGATTTCCAAAACATTCAAATGTGGAAAAGCAGGTGTCTTAGAATTGAGGAAACATTGTTTTAATACTTTGCAACATACATTTTACAAAAAGCAATATAGGTTGTCTAAATGTAAAAGAACTGAACATTGCAATTATGACTCTATTTGGTTTCATATTTTGGGAGCTAAGATGTAATAGGGGCCAGAGATATGAAGTGAGGAGTCTATTTTCTCCAATACAAATATCACTTCAAGATGATATATTTCATGTTAATAATCATCATTCTGAAGTGCCTAGGCACTGTGCTAGCACATTATTTCTTTTAGTCTTCATGAAAAGTCCTGTACAATTGGCAGTAGTATCTATTTTTAGTGATAAAGAAATCGGCACTCAGAGGGATAATCGTTGCAGCTAACTCTTCTATGTGGAAGATCTTGAATTTAACCCAAGCCTGTCAGACTCCAACACTTAGATTCTTTTCAACTACACCCAATAACTTTCTTTAATTGTGCCAACAATTAAGTATATTTAGTGTACTCAGAACACAAAGAATAACTCCAGGGATTTGTTGGGGGTGGGCGGTGAGTGGTTGTGCACACACACACACAGAACTCATTAGAGACTTTCCTTTCACTGTAAAGCATAAAAGCTCACTGTGTAAAGCATAAAAACCTCACTGGCGTAGAATATTGGAGGTAGGGTCAGATTGACTTAGCTGAAAGTAAGAATTTTAAACTCATTTTAAATAAAATAGATTTTCCTAATACCTTATGGCTTTCAAAACGGATCCCAACCATTCTCTCATTTCATGCACATAACCACCCCTCGAACTAGGCAGAGTTGGTATCATCAACCTAATTTTACAGGTAAGAAAAATAAGGGCTGAAGAAATGAAGTGCCTGGCCTTTGGTCGTAGCGCTAGTTAGTGACAAACCCACAGCTCCCTACTCTGCAGGGTGACCTAACAAATTCCTTCTGAATTACCAGATAATTATTGGATGAGAATGATATGTATTCTTATATCAATTATTCATATATAAGGGATTGCCTGAAGTGCTCAAAGATGTATTTCAAACATCCCCTTGTAATCTCATTTCCATCATTCTTCTGCACTACTTAGCAAGACAGGGTTGCTAAATGAAGGAAAATTTCTGCCCAGATCCCAATCATGTTATTATAAATCCTAAATTAATAGGATCTAAATAAATAAAAGCTTATTATGGAGCTAAAAGCTGATAATGTTATTTGTTTCTGATATCTTTTTTCATTTGCTTCAGCCCCAATTTGAGTATTTTATCTACTGCATTTTTTTCCGGTTTCCTCATTAGAGAAACAGGGCAGGAGAGGCATACAAGGGAAGGATTCCTTGTTTGTGAATAAAATTAATAACCTAAAATTATAGAAAGGGGTGGAGATGCATCTTTTTGGTAATGTATCATAATGTTTAGTCACCGCAATTTTCAATAATGAAATACCTAATCTTTACTTCTCCTGGGTATGTGTTGTATTTATCGGTTTATGCTTTACTTACATTTTTTTATTACTCCATTTGTTAAATTATTTAAACATACGAGGCAACCACTAACTTATTAATGGTAAGGCAGCCTTCTGCAATGGGAGTAATGCAAATAATTATTTCATTTTTTATCTGTATTTTTAAGGGACCAAGATACCTTTGTAATTTACCCTGGGACTTGTAGGGTCCAAAATGCTCCCGATGGTTCACCATGGGGACAGCTAACCCAGGTTCAACTCTAAGCACTGTGAGGATTTATCTCTATAAAATCAACTTTATATAAAAATCATCTGCGGGAGAATTTGGTTTTCCTCGTTCTGGCTTTCCTTACGCTTTTAAAAGAGTCCTAAGGGACTGAGATGAGTGAGAGACAGGCTGACAGCATGAAAGGCCCAGTGCTGTTAGACATATTTCTTCCATGATTAAAAAATAATGAATTTTTTGTTTGCCAGGTGCAAGGAATAAACACGCCTGGATTCCCTCTGTTCTGTCGTTTTCCCTCTAATCTACAAACACACCACAAAGGCTTCTCTGTTCCTTCCCTCAATCCCGTTTCTCATTCAGACGTCCTTCCTGTTTGGGCTTCTATTTCTTACTTCCATTTGGTTCTTTCCTTTCCTGTATGGGCTTCGAAGTTTGTTTGTTTTCAGGTTTCTCTACATTTTCTATTTTTGAAGTATTTCTTTCTGCAGGACAATCTCTGTGTCTCACTTTTTTTTTTTTTTATCATTTTGCTCCCTGTCTCTTACGTACCTGGCATTATTCATCATCTCTGTTCTATGTATTTCCCTCCTCTGAGCTCTTATTTCTTTATCTCTGGGCCCTTACTTCCTCTCCTTGATTCACCCGTTCCCAGCTCGATGCCCTTTGACCAAACATCCTCTCCCCACCCCGACTTAAAGCAACTGAAGAAACACTCCCAACTAGACTGCAATAGAACAGCCGAGAAAGAAGAGCGAGGTGGCGTCTGCACCTGGGAAGGGCACTTCGTCACACTGAGGACGTCCCAACAAGGGAAAGAGGCAGCACCCGGGGAAAGAGGAAATAAAGGTGAGGGCTGGGGCGACAGTGACTGTGGGGCTGTTCTTCAAATCCTACCCAGTCAGCGTTTGTCTCGGAAACTCTGCAACACCAGGTTGCATTTACAGGACAGAGCGACTGGGGTGGGCCTCCCCACAGCCTGGGCCCTGGACCTTGAATCTGAAACTGATGGGAAGGGGGGGTCGGTCAGCTCAGCTGGTCAGAGCGTCAGGGTCAGGGGCTCGGACCCCCGAATCGGCTGCCTGCCAAAAAAGAAATAAATAAGTATTAAAATAAATAAATAGAACGGGAGGGAAGTATCATCAGAACATTTCCATTTGATCCTAAATCACTCTAAAACTGCGTGTGGGAGGGTGCTCATGCCCACCTCCAGAATAAGCAACTTACTTGTGATGATTTAACTATGACCCGGCCTCACCTTTGGCATTTTTCATTTTTAAAATATTTCCAGATATGTTTATAAATAAATCATGCTTTTTAGAACCACCTTGCTGCCATGCTGATCGTTCTTTGGAGGAAAAATCCATGACAGTTAACACTGTGGAAATTTTGCTTCTCTCTCGCCCTTCAGAAAAAGAAAAACAAGGAGCATAATAAGTATTGAAGAGGCAGACGAACAAGAAGCTCTCAGAAAAACAATCTGACCAGCCCAGTCATAGCAAGATGCCCAGACCTACAAACAACTTGCCCTGCTTCCTTCCCCTCCCATCCCCGGGGGGATTCTGAGCTGGGGTGCTTCTGAAGCCCCCACAGTCACTGTCACTACTGGGGGCAGCAGGGCCCAAGCAGCACTTCCTCTCGCTCGAGTGCTGCTGAGGAAGAGTGATGGCAGGGCTGACTCCATCTTTCCCCTTCCAGGAAAGTGCCAGCTTGTTGATTTTGTAACTAAGTCCCAGGGAAAACACCTAGCTGTTCAAATTGTTCAAAACAACAACAATCCTGTACATTTTGCATGTATTTTTTATTTTGACCAAAGAAGTCTTTTTTTTTAGGGTGAGGTAAACAGGGGAAATTATCCCTAGTTGGCAACATTGTTTTCTAGCATCCTCTGTGATGTCAGTCCCCACCCTGGCCTACTCTTCAGACAAAAGGGAGCAGAGCTGGGTCTTAGGAACTACTGAATAAATGAAAACCATGGCTCCGGCGGCCTGAGGCCTTTGTCTAGCCCTGCACAGATTGTGGCGGGTGTGAGGAGGGGTGCACCCGCAGGCAGCCAGAGGTCCCTCCTGGTAAGGCAGCTTTCAGGCGCAGGGTCGGCCCACTCAGGGCTACTGTCATGTGGGGACTTCTTGATCCAGGGGCCTCTCTTTAACCAGCATCTGTGGAGGTTTGTTTTTATTTCCTGGCTTCCAAAAAGATGACAAAAGGATGAGCTAAGAACTGACTCCATGTAACAGAAACACACACACACACACACTTAGGAATAAATTATATTCTCACAAATATACACACAAAAATTAGGCACTGGGGTTCTAGTTTTAGTGCTCACACACACACACACACACACACACACACAGAGTTAGGAATAAATTATATTCTCACAAATATACACACAAAAATTAGGCACTGGGGTTCTAGTTTTAGCGCTCATTTTTCCTCTGTAAGGGAAGTGTTAAAATAAAAGAAAGGGAAACAAGAAACAAAAATAAAAAACAACGACAGAAAAAATCCACAGCCAGATGGAGTCCAGTTACCAGTAGTCTTGAGCTCTTCAGGTTCTGCTTGTGAAGCTTCTTGCCTCTGATTTCTGTCTGCACGGGTTGGTGTTAGGAGTGTCACCACCTGGTCTCTGGGCTCAGGGCTTCCATCGCCTGTGAGAAGGCCTGGCACTGTCTTCGTCTCCATGTGGTAGCAGGTCAGGCTGGAGCGGCTGTGTACACAGCATTAGCCCCTGCACAGAGCTGAGCAACGGTCCCATTCAGGACTTTGTCCTCCCCGCCAGCTGTGCAGGACCCTTGCCCTCTCCTCTCTGCCCTGCCAAAGAGGGAGGGATCCAACTGGCTCTCTGCATCCTGCATACCGTCTGGCCCAGTGTTCCACCCCAACAATGGAGAAGCCACAAACTCCTGTTACTTATTTTAACACCCAAACATCCCACACTGCAAGAAGCTGAGGTTCTACCCTTACTCCATTTTCTGACCATCGTAAAGGAACATGACCTCAGTAGATGTATTTAGTTTCCTAAGGCTGCTATGACAAAGTATCACAAACTGGGTGCATACCTATTTAATAAATAGAAATTTATTGTCTCACAGTTCTAGAGATCAGAAGTCCGAAATCAAGGTGTTGTCAGGGTTGTGTTCCCTCTGAAGGCTCAAGGGAAGGACGCTTCGACTTCTCTCCTCGCTTCTGGTGGCCTCAGGTGTTCCTTGCCTTCTGGATGCCTCCTCCTCCTGCTCCCACGCCTGCACATGGCTTCTCCCTGCTTCTTCACATCTTCTTCCCTCTGTGTGTGTCTGTCTCTGCACCCAAATTTCCCCTTTTCATCAGGACACCAGTCATGTTGAACTAGGGCCCACCCTAAAGACCTCATTTTAACTTGGTTAAATCTGCAAAGACTCTATTCCAAGTAAGGTCACATTCTGACCTGAGGGGGTTAGGACTTCGATATCTTTTTTAGGGGGACACAATTTAGCCAATAACAGTAGTCTACCTTGTCATTTAAATATTTTCTCAACTTACAAGAAGGACTACTCTTTCTTGTTTTGTGGGTCAGCACATAGAATGTTCTGCAACTAGAGTAATAATGAGATTCTGTTATGGCAAAGAAGAACTGCCCGATAGGTTAAATAGCGACCTGGGCTTTAGAAACTTCTGCTTGGCCAGTCCCCTTGTGAGTGCCTGCTCAAGTGTCTTCTGGTTTCCCTGAATGAAGTGGGAATCTTATTTGTACTTTAAACTGAGGTTTCTCTTTGCTAAGCTGTACTCCTGCACTGGGACACCTCTGAGCTGCCTTTTCTTAATGCAGCAACAAAAAACTTACTCATTATTGATGGAAGCGGGGAGGTGCAGGAAAATATGTCAACACAGATAATATTGGTTACCCAATAGCAATTCACGCCCTTTATTATACATTCATGATGTAAGACTTAAAGTGCCATTGAAGTGTTTTTGAGATCCTGCAATGAAAAATAATTGAAAAGAGTAATTGTTGGGATTGGGTCATTATAGCATTTTCTTAAGAATATCAGAGCATATTCAGGTTAATGAACATCTTGGGTTCTCCTAATTTTCTAGGCGAAATTCATAACAGACCCATAGTACAAGCCTTACCCTCCAGGGCTTCGGAAGTTGGTTAATCATTTTTAATTTCCATAGCACTCCTCCTGCCCCCACTAGATTCTCATAGCAGCCTCCTAAACTAGGAAAACAGATATGATGAGCAGATGAGAAAAACAAGGAGGTTCAAAGAGTAGGGGGACTTCGCAGGTGGTCTTTGGCAGCAGGGATCTGGGTCTTGCGCCCATGGTTCCTTTCATTTCAGCTGGTTGCCAGCTCCTAGTGCAGATCCACGGTTGATTTCATTTTCAGGTTAGGCTAGTTTTCAGCATCTTGTTTGAACATTCTGTTTTTATTTTTATTTTCCAGTTTTTCTAGTTGGGTAAGACTAGTTGGATCAGTGGAGGAGAGATTTCCCACCTATCCCACTCTGACTACAAAAGCTTCCCTGCAGGTGGAATTTAAAAGGAAAATAGGTAAGAGTAAGTTTAGGAGAGCCAGGTGAGAGATGGAGCCAAATCCTTGTGTTTGCATAGAGCAGACAGGAGCGCTTCATGCAAAAGGGCGTGGGAGGCTGGACAGTCTTTCTTTTTTCACTTTTGCCCCCAGTTGGAAAAATTTATGTTTTTCTTTCTGATAATTCCCTATCACTGTGCGAAATTAAACAGTACAGAGAAAGTGAGGGTTTTTGGGATCTCAACACTTGTTCACCTCTCTCTGGGGGATGGCTACGTTGAGAGTTCAGGTATATCCTTCCAGCCTTTCTAATGTAAACACTAGATTGGTCTACACTATGTTTATATATAAACGGAATTATTAACATAATGGAATGTCATAACATTCTGGTCATTCTGTACCGGCTCTGTCTCTTCTTATTTTGCAGACATCTTTCCATGTCAGACCATGGATATATAACCTATTCTTAAAAAAAAAAAAAAAAAAAAAAAAAAAACATTGCGTATTTTAAAATAAAGCAATTATTGCAAAGAATCAAACCATACAGAAAGGCATAAAATGAAAAGTAAAAGTCCCCCGCCCTTTACCTCTAGTGCTTTTCCCCAAAGGTAACCATCGTAACTACTGCAACAGTTTCCCAGATAGTCTGCCAGAAAATGTGCCTACTAACATGCAGTACATACACATAGATAACTTTTATTCTGCTCTCCACTTTGCTTTGTTTATGTAATACAGCTTGAGATTCTCAAGAATCAGTATATACAGATATACCTCATTCTTTTTAACAGATGTGTATTATTACTTTATATGACTACACCATTATTTAATTAACCAGTTCTCTACTAATGCACATTTAAGTTATTTAAAAATTTTGTACTAGAACAAAGATGCTAGAATAAACATCCTTTTACATACATTTCTGTATACAGGATAAAACATTTCTCCACACTCTTATCAGACCAGGGCATAAACACTTCATTTAATTGTTTATCTGTTTACAAAAACCTTTGCCGGTTTGACAGGTTATACCTTACTTTAGCTTTCATTTATTTGATTATTAAGGAATATATTTTATATTATTTTTTGCCCTCAATTGCCTGTTTATGACTTTTGCCTGGGTGTCTATTGGAGTGTTTATCTTTTTCTTATTGATTTATAAAAGAAGGATTTCATTCTTACGGGAAAACATGCGTACAGAAGAACTCCAGTGATGGATCTAAGAAGATTTTAAAAAGCAATTATTTCTTACATTTTCATAGCTCTCTAATAATCTCAGCAGAGACCAGGCTAAAGTTTACATTTATTAAAGCAAATTTTCCTAGAAAAGTGTAAATCATGTAAAACTTTGAAAAAAGAAAGATGCAGGAGAACAGAACAGCTCGTTTTCCAGTGTCCCTCTCCCTCTGAGGAGCACTTTTAGGGAGACAGTGAATGTGCTCAGGAAATCGTTCTTATCTATTTAACACACATTCCTCATTAACAATCCTTTGTTATCTTAAGATATATGTAAGTAAAAGTAAAACTGTATCTTTTAACAATTCTAAATGACAGACTTTCACTCATTCCCACTGATTTCTCCTCAATACAAATTGCTGAGTTTTCTCATAATACTTAAAAACAAGCCCATTTACAGAGCCACTGGCATCATGACAATCAGAACGGCTTTCATTTTCTCCCTCACACATTTTCCTCCTGGATGAGTGGCCTCCTTGTTTAAATGTGGAATTCACTGATCATAAAATGGATTTCATCCAGACACAAAATGTGAAAAAGTGAACTCATGGGAAATGACCCTTGAAATTCACACCACCCTCAAGGCTTGAAAGGATTTTCTATTTCATCAACTTTAGATGAGCCATAATAAAACATAAAATACTACACAAAGATTTGAAAATCAGGAGTCACATACTTCATATCTCCTCCCGAGTCTTATTTTCTTGACCTAACTCAGTCTCAGCATTTCCAGCCAGTCCTGTCAGCCTCTTCACAGGAAACATACCCCTCTGTTGAGCTAAGAGATCCTACTCTGTGTTTCCAGAACACTCTGTGCATGCCACCTCTTATCACTTACTATAGGATTTTGAAATTGCATGGGACGCGCCTCCCGACTTGATTGCTAGCTCCGCAGGTCCAGGACCACTTCTTGTTCGTCTCTGTGCACCTGCCAGCTCTCACAATACCTGGCACCTGGCGGGCTCCCAGGAGTCACTTGTTTTGTTGTGTTATTGTTAATATTTTGAACCGTGTGGGGAATCAGTTGGTCCCCGTTTTTGCTCACCTTTGGCTAACACAGCTGATTGCCCACCTAACAGCTGTCACTGCCCCTTCCCTGGCTGGTAGAGCCTCATTTTGTGCTCAGGAAATGATTTCCCTTGACAAGCTGGGATGGAGACACGAGAGTAACTGGCCCAGATGGTCTGGGCAGTCTCATTCCCCCGGCCTGTGACTCAGTTCTACCAGTGTGGTCTGAGAGTCAGCCACCTGGGGAGCTTCGGGAAAAGGCTTTTCTTATAGTACAGAGACTCATGGGAGGAGACCCCTCTTTTCACTGGGTATTATTGTATTGCATGCGATGTCTGGAACTGCCGCAGATATCTTGTGACATAAAGGGGACATCATCAACCTACTAAAGGCTGTAGAGAGATTCCTGATGGTATGGTTGGGCTGGAGCCGCAGTGCCTGCAGACTTACATTTTGAGAGGAAATTAACCCCTGACTGCATTCTAATGGTGCATCACCACACTTAATAAAGGTGGGGAGAAACCAAAGGGGATTCAGGGGCCCTCTGTAGGGAGGAATTGAGTCAAATTAGAAAGATAAAAGGAATCAGAGGGTTTCCCTTGTGCAGAGAAGCCTACAAATGAACTTGGTTGTGGTTTTCAAGTTCATGGAGTGTTTTATGGATGGGATGTCAAACGGTTATTCTCCATGATTTCTGAAGACCTAAGTGAAAGAGGAAATGGAATTAAAGCAGGAGAGACTGGCTGGATTTAAGGGAGAACTTGCCTGTAAGAATGCTAAAACATTAACAGGGGCTACTGAAGGTAAGAGTCTGTCCCTTTGGAAAAGAACAACAACGGGCAAGCATGGGTCTTTGAATAGTTTATTATTCACCTACTTAAAGGCAATGGGAATAACCAGATAACTACTTGAAGTCTGTAATTTTATGCTAATCTGGAGAAGAGAAGCTACTGAAATTTAAGTAGATGAGGAATCAACTACAGACTTCCAGAGTTTGAAGGCTATGAGTTTGATCTGACAAAGCTGGAAATACTTGTTTCAGTGTTATCATGCCAAAATGTCAGCCTGACATCCTGTTTATAATTTACATTGAACACACACTACTTTATCAGAGGTTTGTGATTAGTCACATGTCCAGAACGAGGACATTGCATGAGATAAGTAGCCTCAGGCTAGGTGGCTGATTATTTCTTGGGTGCTTATTAGTAAGGCTGATCCTAATCTGAATCTACTTTTCCATGGAAGAACGTAAAAACCGAGTATTGGACTTGGTCGGTCCCTCTGACCATCGCAATACTCTGCAATACACACAGTATGCAAGTCACTGGGCCGCTTGGGGTGGAGCAGCTCTGCTTGGAGCCATCGGCTCCTGGGTTAAAGGCCTGGGTTAAAGGCACTACTCAAACAAATGGTATTGCCAGTTGATTTACTAGCTGTGAAATTATGGTGCTGGATCATAATTAACCTGAGACAATAACGACCTTTATAAACCAATTTTATATAAAAGCCATTACATATTAGCGAGACTTTCACATCAACCCCAGAAGATAATGTAAATACAATAAAAGCATATTAAATTCTGTTTTAAGAGGTCTATTCTGGTTGACTTGATGACGCACGCACCACTTCATTTTACTGAGATTGCCACTGGGGCATTTCCTTTCCTTCTAAAATTTGTAGGACAAATCTTAAAATGCAGATCCGAAACGCAGCAGTCTTTGACGAATCCACAAGTACACTTTCAGGTCATACCAGGCGTGTTTCAGGCTTCTACTGAAACAGCAGCAGCTGACACAGACGCGGCACCACGGGCGCCAGTCCCTCCCGCCCCCTGCTCCTCTTGCTTCACACGGATTCTCCAACTCTTCTCCTCTCTCCGCCTTTCATCTTGGTTTTGAGAATCACTTCACGCCCCGCCTGCCCTGACAGTGCACGGAGCCCTGGAAATGCCTCTGGGTTTGGAAAGACCCTCCTGTCCTTAGATGAGCTGCCTGCGCGCTGCGAGGAGCTGGTCTGGGGCTGCTGCTGTCCTACCCTTTCCCCTCACACCTCCCCTCCCACCCGCTCGCCCGAGGCTTGCAGTGGAGGGGAGAAGTCTGCAAATTTAGTTGGTGCCAATGAGACTGTGTTGTTTGGGTCCTTGCTCTTTCCCTTTAGCTCTGAGGTCAAAGTATGGAACAACTCCTTAACCAGGATGCTGGCACCTCACATCTTGACTTGGAAGTCACCCAGGCCTGGGTACAAACTCTACTCTGCCACCTAACACCAATATGTCCTTGGGCAAGATATTTCGTCTTTTAAAATTCTCTGTTTCCTGTAAAATAAAGGTAAAAATAACTATTTCCAACTTTGTTGTAAGGATTAAATAACAGACATGAGAAAGGCATTTGTATGTTACTCAGTATCATTATAGAGAAGCAAATACCCCTTTTTATAGCAATAAAGGACTTTTAAATACCCATATTCAGAATATAGCAATTGATAGTAATTGCCACCTGCACCCCTGTCATTTCCTTTAAAAGGGCAAAGTAGCTGCAGAGTGGCAGGCCCTCATCCTGGGGTGCACCGGAGGACCTTTTGCTAGAGCAATGGAGGCCACAGCAGCATAGCATGTAGCACATGCTCCCCAGGACACTAGAAAGTTAATGAGACACCATCTAGATGGAAAGTGCTGAGTATGCTAAATAACCACCAGGTTGCAATTACCTTGATAGTGGAGCAATCTCTCCTTTGTCCAGCTTATTCAAGTGCACGTTGCTCTGAAAGAGAAGGTACAGCAGGTGAGATGTAATTGAGGCAAATCAAACACACCCTATCCCCAGGTGCACCTCAGCTTTTCAGCAACGTTGGGAGCTGCAAATAGGGAAAGGACTTTGGCCTCTACAGTGCTGCAGTCCAGCTGGGTTTAGAATGATACCCTGCCACATTTCTGCAGAGTATCCAAGAGGCCACTGACTGCACAGCCCTCTGAGTGGGGGACCCACTCAGACTGCTTGCCAGCTTTGTGACCTGGCATAAAACGTACTACCTTTCTGAGCCTCAGTTTCCTTGCCTGGAAAACGAAGATAATAAACCCTACCTACCCATTTCACACAGTTCTGAGGCCACAAATCAAACGTGGTTTGAAAATTGGAAAGTGATGCATATTAATGTCAACTACTAAATGCCACTTTCTATTCTCTCATTTCTTATCTGACTATAACCGATGTTAAGAAATAAGGCTCTGATTCGACTTGCATGCTACCAACTATGGTACATCACAAAGCCAAGTTGAATTTCCAAAGGCTGAATTATGGATTAGGAGCACTGAGAAAAGATGGTGCTATTGGTTCTATTTTTAAGAACCAGCTTATCCACGGCTCAGTGCTTACAGTTTGGGGATCCACTAAGCCATACTATTATATAGAAATAGTATTAGCTTTTATTTGTGTAGCACTTGGAATTTTTAAAACATTTCCACTTTTATTATCCCATGATGACAGTTAGTGTCTATCTCTACATCTCTGTCTCTCCCAGATTAGTCTTTTGGGACATTTGCACTTCTGTATGCTGTTTTCCAGCACTTTGTCCCTTGAAGAGGCAGAACCCCAGGGCTTCAAGGAGCCAGGCATGACCTTGAAAACTTGGCTGACGTGGCCTCAGTGGCAGCAGTCACTGAGGGAACCAAGGAGGGTATGAAGACAGCTCCGAGCTGCCCAGAGTTCTGATGGACCAGACACAGATGGGCCTGTTCACAGGGAGACAAGTGTCTCTCCATGACCCGCAGCCACCACGGTGGCTTCAGGAAAGGCTCCGATGTTCCCAGGGCCTCTGCTGTGGCTCACTGACAAATCAGCCCCTCAATAATCTTATTGTATGTTTTCAAAATAATTCTCGGTAATGCCCCAAGAATGTCTGAACCTCTGTGTGAACTCACTAGTTTGCATATTTTTCAGCTTATTAGCAGGAACTCCGATAGACGAAGCCCATGACCTTGCTTCTTAATGCAACCTTTTGGCCTGGGTGCAAGGGCAGTCTCCCCTGCTGGTGACCTTGCAGTGCCCTCCTGTCTTGTTCTGATTCTCCCTCAGGCCAATTCCAGCCTCTTTCTCCCCTCACCCTCTTCATAGCCAACATCAGGAAAGAAATAGCTTTGCTTCGATTGTAGGTCACTCATCAGAGAATGCCACAAGATTCTGATTCTGAATTTTCATGAAGCAAGATTCTGGAAAGAAGGAGAGAGCAGAGACAGTGCTGCCTTTGATGACCTGTTTACCCTGACCCCAGCGCCACTGGGAAGGGGGCATTTACTTCGGATTTCAGGATGACTGCACACATGACCCCAGTTCTAATATAGCTTGTCACTCATAAAATCCCTGAGACATCACGGGCCCAGCCAGATGTGATGTGGTCTGGCCTAATCCTTCTAGGGAGATGCAAGGGAGGGTGGAAGTTAAGCCTTAATTAAAAACAAGATCTGATACTAGAAAATTAAGGTTTTAAAAATGTTTTGAGGGCCGGCCCCATGGCTCACTCAGGAGAGTGCGGCACTGGGAGCGCTGAGGCTGTGGGTTCAGATCCTATATAGGGATGGCCAGTGCGCTCACTGGCTGAGCGTGGTGCGGACCACACCGTGCCGAGGGTTGCAATCCCCTTACCGGTCAAAAAAAAAAAAAAATGTTTTGAATAGGCCTGTTTGAGAGTGTATCCAAGTATATGGCTACATAGATTCAGGAGACACTGTTGTCTTATTTCACTAGATGCAGCTAATCATACAGAAGCATAAAGAAGATTAATAGTAAACATCATAGCTATAGTACAAGGTGCTTTCCAATTCCTCTGACCAGGCTCCAGCTATACGTAGCATGATATATTTTGATCACATATGCCAATTCATCTCTGTGGATTTCTAGTCACATATGAACTGACAGGGTCCTACCACAAAGACAAGGGACCATACTGGTAAATAAAATTTTAAAATAATTACCAATTTTTTGCTTGTCACCCAGTCACTTACGTATATGTTCAGTTTTTTCAAGAAACTTTTCTAATTACTATTAAAGTTGAGTCTTTTCTCTCAAACTCCTATTAGGCCTATGTAAGATCTTACAAAATATCTTGTTTATAGTTTATAGTTATAAAGTATCTTGGCTTTCCTTCTATACTTTTCATCTCTTTGTCTGTCCGTTCTAATTTATGGATAATTTCTTCTGGTTGTTTTTTTGACTGTGCCTAATCTGTTTAACCAATCCATTAGAGTTTTCATTTCAGTTATAACATTTTTTATTTTTAGAAATTCTATTTGTTTTACAAATTTGCAAGATCATTACTTTTAGTCCTTTTTTCCGTATGTAATTTTAATCCCCTCTATTATTACTTTTTGCCAGTTAAACACACTTATTTTATGTTTGTCTGATAATTATAATATTTAATGTCATTTGGGACTTGAATCTTCTATTTTGTTTCTTGGATATCCCCCATGGTGTTTGGGTTTTTTTGTTTTTGTTTTTGTTTGTTTTTTTGTTTTTTTTTAAAAAAGATGACCGGTAAGGGGATCTTAAGCCTTGACTTGGTGTTGTCAGCACCACGCTCAGCCAGTGAGCAACCGGCCATCCCCATATGGGATCCGAACCCGTGGCCTTGGTGTTATCAGCACCACACTCTCCCGAGTGAGCCACAGGCCGGCCCCCCCCAAGGTGTTTTAATTGCTTGTGTGTTCTGTGAGTTTTGACAGTCGGGCCATTGGTTCTTAATCCTGGGAATTTTTTGAGGCCTGATTTGAAGGTGGGTTCCTCCAGAGAATATTGTGTTTGTTTCCACCATGTACCTGGAAGCCACTGAAACTTGAAGCCCACTTAAAATAAATTTTTCAGGTCGAGGTTTTTTTGGTCCTCACAGACATATAAATTTTGGACCACAAACCCCTATGCAGGTTTGCTTGTGATTATGAATTTTCAGGGGAGATTTTCTTTCCCTTCCAGCCAGCACAATGGTCAAGATTAGCAAGTTTTCTTGCTGTCTCTATCTGTGTGATGGGTTTATAATTAATTCACCCTTACACTGACACTGGGCTCTTTGGGGTCCTAGCTTTACATGGGGGTCTCCTATTAGACTTCACCTTGGTTGGGCCCTGGGCTTTTCTCCTGTCCCCTTCTCCCCAAGCCACCATCAAAACCTGAGTTCAATGCCAGCAGGGTTCTACAGATGCCTTCACGGAGAAGGCTAAATTCAGAACATTCTCACATTTCAGGATTCCTGCTTGCACTGTATTTGCCTCTGAATATTTTTTACTTTCCTATCAGCTCAATGATGCATTTAAAAATAATTTTTAATTCTGATATTTTATTTAGCATTTTTAGTTGTTTTCGGTGGAGGGATGTTCTGATCTAATTTGCTATACTGAAGCAAATAGAAATCATATTATATTATTTATTGTATTTTTCTGTATGTTTGAAATATTTCATACTTATAAGAATTATAAGAAAAACTCCTGGAAGGAAATTTTTTTTAAAGTGTTAAATTAGAATGGTGAGATTATTGGTGAGTATTCCTTACCCCCATTTCTCTGTACTATACTCCCATTTTCTAGTACTATATGATACAGAAAAAAATTCAAAGTCAGTAACCAAATGAGTCTGTAGGAGCACATCTTAAATAATATAGCTCATTGCCATAAACTGAATTGCCAAGTAATTCTTAACTTACTTCAATCAAGTAAATTTAGAGAGAAAATATATTTTCCCCCTGAAAAAGACCCAAGAAGTGGGTAACCCTGAATATTACCAAATGTAGTAAAACCACTACCCAACTTTAAAGGACATAAAATGAACTTATCTAGAACTTGTTCAGGGAGGGCCGGATACATATTTTCCCCTTAAAAAACAGGAAGTGATGTTTCCAGTAAAAACATTTGAGGACAATTAACCTTTAGTATTTGCTCATTAACTAATATAATTCTTTAAAATCTCTCTTTGAATCGCTTAAATACATAAAAATGGCTTTGGAGTGTTTTGTAAGTAAATAATTCAGGTTCATATGACATTGAGGATAGCATCTCAGTCTCCTGAGTATTTGTGGATTAGCAAACTTGATAGTACCAGTACCTATCAATAGCTCCAAGCAAAAACCACACAGCAAGTAAGTGCTTTATGGTACTCCTTCAAACTCCTCCTCCTCATTATTCCACATTTGCCAACAAGAGATTATCTAACTTTCAAATTGTTGCCTATATGGTAGGCAGAAAATTGTACCATTGTGGTTCTTTAGTTACTACCTTACTCTTCTTAACAGCGGCATAATATTTCACTGCATGACAGTAAAATAATCTGTTTTTATTTAAATGACTCCTTTATTAATAGTGTTTTAGGTTCCTTCCAATTTTTTGTTATTATAAACAATGCTGCAATGAACTCTTTTTGTATATACATTTTTATTTAATTAAATTCAATATTTTGCTACACATTGCCAAACTGCCTTAAGAAAAGGCTACCCTTATGCACAGTCAAATTTTAGGCTAGGCACACGTTCTTACTTTAAAGTTCTTTTTTAAAAAACTACATTCCTAGATTAAATTTCTAAAAATATTTTAGTTTATATTTTTGAAGTTTACATCTTATTACTTACAAAGTCTTACTGGCTGCCCTTATCTATAGATGTACCTTGCTTTTAGAAAAAAATATGTAAATACAAAAGGCCAAACTTACAAAACAAATAGGGAGTAACTATTTGCATTACAAAGTCATTATTTGCTTTACAAAATCGTACCAATTTAAACTGAAAGCACCTTGAGAATATGTGAAATATGACTAGATTTGCAAAACTTCAGTTTACACACTTTTCCAGACTTTATCAAGCATGCAGAGTGAGGTATATCTAGCTGAATATGATGATTCTGTGAATCTGCGGAAGTAGCTTTAACCTGCTGCTGCTTTTTTAAGAGGAAAATTGTGCACAGTGTAAGGAATCCATGAAGGATTAATGCAATTGTAATTATGTGACTTTTTTTCTCTAAAACTCTTTCTTACATTTTATAAATTATTGTTAAAGCCTGTGCTTCAAGAGCAGAAAGAATCTCCATTTCTCTCCCTTGCTTTTCAGGCTTCCCACTGCATGCCAGCCAGCGGAGTGGCATATGGCACATGACATGCATAGTCAACCTCCCACCAGCATATTTGCAGAACCAACAGTACATATTGAACTAAACCACACCTCCTGTAAAAGACTTGCAATCATCCTTTACTCTTCGGTGCAGGAGAATGGTGGTAGGTGGGGGTGGAGGAGGGAGATCTGATGCTGGCAGGATAGCTGAAGGGAACGGAAATTTAGCATTACCAGGGAGGGTGGTGGCCTTCTTATTCATTGGCTCTAATTCCCTCGCCAGACACATGAAATGACAATGCTGTAGGGCTTAGAAAAGTTGGGGCAACTCCGGGGCAGTGGGCGGCTGAGAATGTATTAATGACAACCTGTCTAGGCCTCTGGACGGCAGGGAAAGCACACAGATGCACACTCCCCACGTTTAACCAGCCCCAGTCCTGTCAAACAGAGAATTTCTGTCTTTTGTCCTATGCTTTTAAAGTCTGATTTCGAAATATGCAATATACCATTTTTAAATACTTTTGTTTTGTAAGAAGGGTCCAACATAGAAGCTCGAGGGGGGAGTCTGGCATATTCCCAGCACATGCGGGAATCCCCGCGTGCACTCTGACTGTAATTAGCGAGCTGCCTTCGGAACAGGCCTGGGAGGAAGAAGGCGGGAGTAGGCAGGGCCCCGCACTCCGCTTACTCCTGCCCTCACTCGCCGCCCTCCCCCGCCCGGGCAGCCGGCTGCAGGCAGCCCCAGGTGTCCGCCGGGCGCCCCCAGAGGCCGAACGAAGTGCTGCACCCCGGGACCTGCTGGGCACTGGCAGAGCTTCTGGCCTCTGGACTAGGAAAGGATTGATCCGTTTTACTCTATGAAGTCGGTGGGAAATTCAAGTAATTAAGTGGGAAAAGGCCTGGGCTGGGCATCAGAAGACCTGCCTTTACTTTCAGCTGGGCCGCTACTTAGCCATGTGACTTTGGGCAAGAAACTTAATCCCATTAGACCCGAATTTTCTCAGCTGAAAAAAGATTGAACTAAGTGATCATAGCTCTATTCACAATAGCCAAGATATGGAACCAACCTAAGTGTCCATTGATGGATGAGTGGATAAAGAAAATGTGGTATATAAACACCATGGAATACTACTCAGCCATAAAAAAGAATGAAATTCTGCCACTTGCAGCAACATGGATGAGTCTGGAGAAAATTATGTTAAGTGAAATAAGCCAGCCAAAGAAGCAGAAATACCACATGTTCTCACTCATAACTGGCTGCTAGGAAGGAAGGGAAGGAGAGAGGGAGAGAGGGAGGGAGAGAGGGAGAGAGGGAGGGAGGGAGGGAGGGAGGGAGGGAGGGAGGAAGGAAGGAAGGAAGGAAGGAAGGAAGGAAGGAAGGAAGGAAGGAAGGAAGGAAGGAAGGAAGGAAGGAAGGAAGGAAGGAAGAGACTACAACAACACATTGAGCTTTCAGAAGGAGAGAACAAACCTAAGAATGCTAGAGATGGGGGGAGGGAAGGAGGGGGTTGGGGAAGTGACATGTTGGGCAAAGGGCATAAGGAAATATCACAATTTGTAAGAATGAATATGCTAATAATAAATAAAAAATGTTTAAAAAGAAGACTTTTTTTAAAAAAAGAAGAAATAGGAATCTCCTTCTGGGAATCTGACAGCTCACTATGAACATGGGACAATAATGCCACACAGTATGGGGGAAAGAGACACCAACTCACCAGGAGGGCCTCGGAGCAGTCACAGAGGGAAAATCCTCCAGAATTTGCCTCCGACAAAACGTATGCTCCCTGGATCTGAACCATTCGGACGCCGGTGGCTGCAGCAAACACACTTCATGCGCTCTTCCTCAGGTCTAATTTCAATGATTATTTCTTTCCATCTTATGCAGCCGCTGTCAGCCTGATTTTAGTTCCTGGGGATTAAGCAGTTTCTGAAGGTTGTTATCATTCCCCTTCAGTGGAGCATGTCTTCAAACACCTTCCTCGATAATTACCATGGCCTGGTGATTGGGGAATCACCATGGAATGATTTTAAACACACACACGCGTGCGCGCACATACTCACTTCTTGAGTGTGTTTCTTTGTGTTTGTTTTGTTTTTGTATTTTCAAAGCCTAGCAGTTCAGGAGAGACAATAGAAGGACAAAATAAGTAGACATATGGTAATGCTTAAATTATTCCCCAAGAGGGAAAGTGTCCAATGTGAAATTCTTCAGTCTTTCTACTATTCTGGGGTGGGGAAGAGACAGTCAACCAAAAAAATCATAGTGTACCCACAATGCCCAGAGGAGAACTGAATTATATTATCAGCTTCCAAATACAGTCAGCAATATTTCACCAGAAAAGCTGCTTTGCAAAAATTAAACCTCTAATGTTTACACTGGGAAATACCGTCCTGCTTTCCCATCTCCCCCAATCTCCCTCAGTCCCTGCACACATGCTCACACACACACACACACACACACACACACACACACACACACGCACAACCTTAGTCTTCCCAGGATCCTCTTTGTTTTGTGCAACCCTGCTTTCCTATACACACAGGTGATTCTGTAGAGGTGCCCAAAATGTTTCCAAGAGGAAAAATTACAGAAATAGAATTTTGTCTCTTATTTTTCAAAATGTTCTAAGAGCCTATAGATTCATCTGATATAAGGCATGGAAAACAGCAGCCAAAAGGGAATCAATTAGACAATTTCTTGAGATCTTTTTTTTATCCAAATTGACAACTAGGGGAGGGAGGTGGGGGCTGGGTTTCAGCTTCCTTTTGTTTTCACTCAGTTTATGCAACTGTGCTTCAATCCGTTCAACCCAGGCTTAGGCATGTGTTATACAGGTTTTATGGAAAGAGATAAACTTGAGGAGTATTTTTTAACTTTAGTAATAGGGGATGCATTCACATTATGCAATATCAAAACAATATAAAAATGTATATGTTGAGAAGTCTGGCCCCAGGTATTCCATCTCCTCCCCACCTCCTCTCCATCTAGGTAAACCCATTGTCAGGATCTTGTGTAGCCTCCCCATGGTTATGCTGATACCAGCAAACACAAACACATCCATCTTTTTCTCCCTTTCCCACTGCTTTTGAGAAAGAATTTAGGAGAGAGGGAACTGGGCTTGTTTGTCCTACTTGTGGAAACACATGTGTAGAAGAAGCATAATGGGATATCAGCAGCTTGTAAGAATGGGAAAGATTTCTCAGTTATTTAGATTCCCAGAATCATTTTCATTGATTGCTTCCTTGGTTAAGCCCATTCTTTGCGCCTCTTAATTCTTTAAATGTCCAAAATCGTTGTTGTCTGCACAAGCAAAGTTCTAGATAATTCATATGGCTTATCTTTTGTGCCTAACAACAACAAAAACACGTGTATGCCATGTTTAAGAAAAGAACTAAAAGCACGATAGCAAGCACGGTGCAAGAGCCCCTTGAAAAGAGTCCATTCGTCCCAGGTCTGAGTGAACGTGTTGGTTCTTCCTGCTGGGGGTGTTGGCCATGGCCTGAGGCAAGAACATTTATTCCACCCAGAAGCTTTTATTTAGCTTTTCTTTATTTTACATGTACCTACCCGTAGAGAAAAAGAGGGCCTTAGAAATATCTGACTCTCTGACACTTTGGAGTCTCAAATAGAATGATTTTGTAGATTTCAGAACTGCAGGAGTGTGTGTGCAGCCATGTGATTGATGCTGAGCATTGTGCGGGACTGTGCCAGATCCCCAAAACAATTAAATAATTTGAAACTCATATTTTGGAAATGAACAGGCAACAAAGACAACAACCTGTCTTTCAAACACCTTGAAACACGATAATGATATAATTTGTTGTCATTTTTTTGGTGTAATGATATATGCCAGATGAATAATAGATAAACTAAATTGTGAATGACAAAGAATAAATCATTGCATAGGTGCAGTGTAACAATTGCTTTACATTGTAGACATTTACCTAAAGAGTTACATGCAGGTGAGTTTTTGAAAATCCAATAAAATTAGATTAAATACTTAAAGAAATCCTTAAGATGATTCATTTATTTTAATATTTTATTTTAACTAGCTTACAGGAACTGGTAGCAAATACATGGACATTGTAAGATACACTAACGGTATAAAGAGTATACAGTAAAAATAATCTCCCTTCCACCCCATCCCAGGTCGTCAGGCCTGTTCCTCAGACAACTAATATATCCCTTTCTTATGTTTTCTACAGAAATATTCTGCATATTGTATTATGTCAATATCTCTATTTTAAAAGCACAAAGGAGAGCATGTAGTCAACCCATTCTTTTCTTGGCCTCAGTCCCTTTTAGCATCTGCAGGTCTCTCTCCCTTTCCCAATGCTAGGAATCTCCTCAGGGTATTCAGCCCCACTCTTACTTAGAGCCAATTCTTTTATCAAGTGAGTGCAAATCCTGTGCAGAGTAAAACATGTCACCTTCTGCTAGGGATTGAATTGTGTCCCCATAAGTCCCATGTATTAGAAACTTAGCCCCCACTCTGACAGTGTTAAGAAAGTGGGAAATCCTATTATGATCATTAAAAGGTGTAGCCTTTAGAAGGTGATTGGATTGTGAGGACCATGTCTAGTTGATGGGTAGATCCATTCACTGAATAATAAGTTGATGGTTTAATGGTGGTGGTTCTGATGGCTTTAAAAGGAGAGCCAATGAGAATATTAGTCTCTGTCTCTGTCTCTGCTTCTACCATCTGCCATGTGACACCCTGCTTTGCTGTGAAGAGTCACTACCTCCCAAAAAGGCTCCAACCAGATGTGTTCCCTGGACTTTGGACTTCCCAGCCTCCAAAACGTAAGCAATAAATATTGTTTCTTTATAAATTACCCAGTTTCAGGTATTTCTGTAATAAGCAACAGAACCAGACTTAAATACACCTTCTAATTAAGTTGATTTTATAACTTTATTATAACTCTTTTATAGGTTGCTTTTGTCATACACTGAGTGTCCAACTCTCCTTTTCTAGCACCTGCCCTGTGACTTTAGCCACCTTGGCCTCCTGGAATCCCAGCTCCATCCCCTGGGCTCGGGGAGACCACCAAGGTCCAGTAGGGCCCCCCTCCCTGCATCTCAGCCTGGAAACTCTCCAGGCAGTGAGCTGGGGCTATTGGGGGGTTCACCTCACTGTTCCCCTCTCAGGAATCGCTGTCCTGTACCACCTGATGTCCACGGTCTGAAAACCATTTTTTTCCCACACATTTTGCCCAGTTTTTCAGGTGTTTCAGGCAGGAGGATAAATCCAGTCCCTGTTACTCCATCTCAGCCAGAAGCAGAAGTGTCACATTTTTTAAAACACTAAAGTGTTTTCTAAACTTGAATGTGTACAATTATCTAAGAAACTCATTAAAAGTAAAGAGTCCTGGACTCCCACTGAGAAATTCTGATTTCGGCAGGGCTATCTCAGAACCGCATTTTTAACCAGAGTCTCCAGCGATGTTGACACAACCCTGTGATGGAGCAGACCTGTTGCTTGAGAACCAGTGGCTTAAAGGCTGATTATGTTTATTTGTCAGCCATCCTCAAGTGATACGACCATATGGACACTTGGTTTTTCAGATGAACAAAATAAAAATAAATGATGAGACTGATTTCTTGTTAGACTTGAGTTACTGGGTTTTTAGAAACACACTACCACCTCTGGTGAGTGTCTAGAGAGGCCAGAGTTCTGTTTCAAAGGGACAGCTCTGCTCAGCATGTGACACCGTAGATACAGTGAGCTTGAAGGCAGGTTGGCAGTTGAGTCGGAGGGGGCACATTTTCTTGTCTGCACAGAGAGGGCACACATCCCAGCAGCTTCAGCTTAGTTAAACTCATTTTGGAAAGTGTTTTTGGCTTGTGCGGTTTTATGCTTTCAGAGTTCCATTTTTAAGCACTGGGTCCATCCAAACCCACTGAAGCAGAGCTGAAGCGTGTGAGGGAGATGCTGAGTTTCACACAGATCTCTGCTGAGTCTGTAATTTCTCAGATTCGTCCAAACTGCTTTGTTGAGAAACCAAAACAAAAATTACTAGTCCCAGTGGGGCTTGTAGAGTCCTGTGGTTTTTATCCAAATCTATGGCAAAAGCAGTGGTCAGTCATGTGACTTACAAGCCTAAAGTTTTCATTATGAAACCTGAAAGAAACCCACAAGCATAGTCTTAAAATATACTCCCAAGAGACAAACCAGAATAAAAAATCATCTTAGTTTTGGCCCGGAAGCATAGACTAAGGAAACATGTCCAAACCAAATGTTGTCAGGGCTCACTACGTTTTAAATCCAAAGCTGAATTTTATTCCATTGGGGTGACACTGTTTATTAACACTGTCTGTGGCAATTGGATTGTCTAGAAAAGTTCAGGAGAGCTGGAGGCCCTCTCTTGTTTGTGCTATGAACAGAACCGGCCAGCTGTCCAATAAAATGAGTAGCAACAACATAAATTATGAGATTTTGTTTTACCATATTTTCCTTCCCCTAGGATATGCAGACAACACATTATGAGATGAATTATATTTTCTGTTCTTTAATATAAAATTTTGCTCATTAAATGTCAGATCCCTTTACAACAATGACTCTTAAACTCTAGGATACACAAGTATAACCTTGGGAATTTGTGACATCTGCATATTCTTGTTGTTTAGCACTATGTAACAAACAACCCTAAAATTTAGGGGCTTAAAATGACAATCATTTTATTGCATTTCATGATTTGTGGGTCAGAAATTCTGGTAGGGCTCAGATGAGTGACATTTTGCTCCACATGATTGACTAGGGTCATCCCTGGTATTTAGTTGGTGGCTGGTCTTGTCTGGAGGGTCCAAAATAACTTCACCCAAATGCGTGGCAAATTGGAGGAGTGATTGTAAAGCTGGCAAAGCTGGGCTCTTCTCTGTCTCCCTGTAGTCTTAGGGTCTCTTCACATTGCTCTGGTGGCCCAGGTTCCCAGAGAACAGGGCTAGGCCTGGAACCAACATAGTGTCACTCCATTGGTCAGAGGAGCCATGGGCCAGTTTCAAGAGGCAGAGAAACAGACCCCTCCTCTCAATAGGAGAAATATCAAAGAATTTGTGGCCACCTTTCATCTACCACAATGCAAATGCCTGAGTTCTACTTCCAGAAATTCTGATTTACTAAGTGTGCAGTGGGGTCCAAGATCTGCATTTTAGAAAACACCCAAGGACATTCTGGGGCACAGGGTCCTTAAGGCACACTTTAAAAAATACCACTTTAAAAAATGTAATGGAAAATGTGCTTATAATCAATCTATCAATCGATCAGTTAACCAACATTGACTGATCATGTGACACGTGCCCAGAATCATGTTAGATACCGTGGAGCACAGAAAAGGAGAATAAAGAAAGGACCCCTGCCCTGATGGTGCTCACACTTCACTGGAGCCAGGGGGCCTGAATGCCAGAATCGCCTCGTGAGAGAGGGCAGGTCGGGAGAAAGGGGTGATACCAAGTGTGCCCGCGTAGCTGAGGTGCCTGAGGCAAGCACCTGAGCAGAGCTGTAGAAGTCAGGTCAAAAGTGTGCTGGAATGAGTAGGTGGCCAGAATGAATTATGGGGGAACAGGGAACTGGACTCTGGGCTGGGGGCAGAGCCAGGGAGTGGGAGGCACGATGGCTGTCAGGCACATGTCTCAAAGTGTAACCTTTTCTCCCAGGCTTTTGACGGGATCATCTTCTCTAGTGTCTTAGTCAGACCAGGCTACTATAACAAAATACCCCAGACTGGGTGGCTTCAACAACAGGCCTTTATTTTCTCACACTTCTAGAGGCCGGAAAGTCCAAGATCAAGGTGCTCACAGGGTCCGAGTCTGTTGAGGTTTCTCTCCTTTATTTGCAGATGGCCCCCTTCTAGCTGTGTTCTCACATGGCCTTTCCTTGGTGCATGCAGAGAGAGAGAGAGAGAGAGAGAGAGAGAGAGAGAGAGACTCTTCTTATAAGGTCTCTAATCTCATTACGGGGTTCCCACCCTCAGGACCTCATCTAACCCTGATTACCTCTCAAAGGCCTCACCTCCACATAGCATCATATTGGGGGCTACGGCTTCACCATGTGCATTTGTCCATAACAAATATTTCATCCATAACGCCTAGTGTCTTATTCCTCCCCCATCCTGGCTTTCTGTCCAGTCCTACTGGCCTGTGTTACCCGTGTTCCAACATACCATGCAGTCAGCTCCAGCATGGGGACAGTCAGTCGATCCAGTGACAGTGTGGACTTTCAGCACAGCCCCATCTCTCTGCCTCTTCAACAGCTTCTGACTCATCCTGCTTCTGGCTTCATCAACCAAATAGTCTCTGGACCTCACCCCCAGAGCAGGCTGTGTGTGTGAGAGGGAGGCGTAAGGGATTGACTCCTGGGGGAGGCATAGTGTTGGGAGGATCTCAGGACCTGGGTCAAGCTATGAAAGATGTTTTTGAGAGTCTGTGAGCACATGGATGAAAACAATACTGAGAAAGAGCATCTGAAGTCTAGGAAGATGCATGGGACAAGAGATAAAAGCGGGACGAACTCTCTGGTTGCCAACCACAAGAATGGGGTAGAGGTGAGTGCCGAAACAGGAGGGTCCAAGAGGCCATCTGAAATAGGGGCATGTGTAGCATGCCCAGTGGCTGCTCAAGGATGTGTTACAGATACACTCCACCCATGGAAAATAATCCCTTCTTGTCTGGATGGGAGGTTGCTGCCAGTGCTAAGCCTTCAAGTTTTGAAGCCCAGAGTCAAGACTGAAAGCCAGGACCAGGAGCATTCAGGAATGGCATCAGCAACCAGGCAGGAGCTTAGGCACAAAGGGAAGTTCCGGGCTCAGCCGTGTGCCAGGAATCAGCCCAGAGAGGAGCCAGAGGGCAGGCCAAGAGCAGGCTGAGCAGTCACGGCTCCTGCTGAGCAGGGGGACTAAGGGGTCAGAGGATGCTCCGCAGACAGCCAGTAGCTGGGAAGACCCAGACATCCATGGGCAAGGCCAGGAAGATGGCCCCCCTGCAGGAAAGGGAATGGAAAGCTGGTAGAGACCAGGATCAAAGAGGACAGCACCTCAGGTGGCCTCACTGCCAGCAAGAAAGCCTCTTGCATACTTCTCGTTGGGGCAAGAAGCAATCTCCCATCAGCCCAGGCTTCCAGGCCTCTCCCAGGGACAGGACGGGAAAGGAATGCTGGGCCTCTGTGCCAGTTAGAAAAAGGGGCCTGTATTAGTCCATTTCTTTTGCTCATAAAATATCTGGAACTGGGTACTTTATAAGAAAATGAAATATTGCTTACAGTCTCAGAGGCTGGGAAGTTCAAAGACCAGGGAACACAGCTGGTGAGGGTTTTCTTTGGTGGTGGCTTTACAGCAATGCAGGGGTCTCACATGGTGGAAAATGGTAGAGCAGAGAGAAAGACAGTTCCTCATGTGCTCCCCTATTAAAGCCCTCAGAACCATGCCCCTGACCACCATTATGAATCCATTCTCTATGACATGGTCCTGCAATGTAATCACCTCTTCAAGGCCCCATCTTTCAATTACCATAATAGAATTTCTCACCCTCAACAGTTACAGTGGGGATTTAAGCTTCAATGAGGTTGGGGCGGGGGGGGGGGGGAGCATTCAGTCTACAGCAGGGCCCTGCTGGGCAACGCATCCCTGGCTTGGCAAGCAGCAGATGCCTCCATGAGACGGAAAGGGCTCCCTCCTCAGGTAGATGCAGGAGGCAATTCCAACCTCAGGGGGAGGAGGCAGAGCACAGTCTGAGTTCAGCCCCCCCGCCCCCGCCCCTCAACTGAGCCTCTGTGCAGTGAACACATGGTGGCCCTGGTGTGAAGACAGGAACAAGGGCCAATCAGGGTCCTGCAATACCTGCATGCACTGGCCAGATCGTAGTGTTTTGACCATAAGTCAGGAACATTTGGGATTTCTCTGAGTTCTCTGGCACCTTCTCAGACAGACACAGGGCTTGTAAATTGGTCATCACCAGACGGTAATGAAACACTAACACTGGCAAGGGGGTGAGCCCAGCAGGCCTGGAGCAGGAGCATCATGGTGCTGGCCCAGCCCAGCCAGTAAGCTGCTGCTTGTACAGGGGGTGAGCTGGGAAAAGCTACTGACAGGATCTGCTGCCAAAAATACTTTCCAGTTGGATGGCAAGCTTTGCTCCATGCTCTGGCCACGGGAGAACAAAAACTTCTGCTGTGCTCCTTTTAAGATCAGGAAAACACCACCTTACTATGGAGTTCCTTCTGAAGACTTCAGGACGCTTTCATTACAAGGTGATGGTATCCATAAGCCTTGCCACCTTAGCTCGCTCACAGAAGTGGTGGGAGGGAGTGGGAATGGCACCTGAGACATGCGCATTTGTTTTGCCATTCAGAGTAGCCCTTAAACTGCCTCTACTTCCAAATTTGTCATCCATCCTTTTCCTTATCTGTCTATATATACCAGCTTTCCAAGTGAGTGTGTTGGTTCTGCCAAGAGGCTCTTGACCTGATTTCTGTTTAAGTTGGGTGTGTTTGAGGAGGGCTGGCCAGTTAAGTCTTTCTTTTGCCAATCTTTTGTTCAATGTTTCTTGACTGTTTGAGCTATGCCACCCACTGTGCTGAGGGACACAGAGATGACCGTGACACATCCTTCCCGTCAAGGAGTTTGCAGAATGATATGATAGGAGTGACAGAGATGTAAACCCACGGCAGTGAACTGCTGCTGCAGCCCCAGTGTCCATTCTCTCCCTCCTCTTCCTAACAGAACCCTAGCACTGTTCCAGAACACACACACGCACACGCACACGCACGCACACACACACGCACGGCCTTCCAGAGACAATTTGGTTGGCAAAGCCACTGGAAGCAGGATGAGGTAGAAGCCGAGTTTGAAGAGGCAGGGAGATGGGGCTGTGCTGAAAGTCCACACTGTCACTGGAGCGATGTGCTGTCCCTAAGCTGGAGCTGACTGCCAGTGTGCTGGGACATGGGCAACACAGGCCAGTAGGAGTGGATGGAAAGTTAGTGTGTAGTGGTGGTTCATTCATGTTCTCTGTTATAAAATACATTGTATGAATATTCTCGTATGACAATTTATTCATACTCATGAATTCACTTATTCATTTAGTCAATGAATATCTCAGTTGTTTCTAGCTTCTTAAAAAGAAGAAGTTTCTTTCAGGGGGTTGTTTGATTTTTGTCATTATAAACAATACTGATATAAGCATTCCTAAATAGGTCTCATGGTACACACGTGGATGTTCACATTTAGAGGATAATACCAAATTGTCTTCCCCATGACGGTACAGTTGGCATTTCCACCAGCAGCATGTAAGTGTGCATTTGCTCCATATCCTTACTCTCACTTTGTTTTTATGACATTTCTGATTTTTAAAAAAAATCTAATGATTTTTTAAAATTTGAATTTGAATGTTCCTGATTACTAATGAGATTAAGCATATTATCGTGAATGTTGGTCATTTGTGTTTCTGCTTCTGTGAAACTTTTTTTTGAAAAAAAAATTATTTTAATTGAAACATAGGTGATTGTACATTTCTGTGAGTTGCAGAGTTGAATATCAATACCAGTGTGCAATATGTGATGCTCAAATCAGGACTGTGAAAACTTGTTCACGCCTTTTGCCAATTTTCATTTTGGGATATTTGTATTTTTCTTATTGACTTTAGGGGTTTGTTATACATTGTGGATAACAGTCATTTGCTAGTTATGTTTGTTTGAAATACCTTCCTCCATTTTGTGATGGATATTTTCATTTTTTTATAGTGTCTCTTAAGGAACAAATGTTTTTCAGTTTTATGTAGACAGATCTATCAGTATTTTCTTGATGGTTAGCATATTTTTTGGTCTTACTTAGTAAGTCCTTCTCTACCCCAAAATCACAAAGATATGATCTTTTATTTCCTGACAAAAATGTTAAAGTTTTGGGGCACACATTTAATTCATTGGGGATTACATGCATGGTGCGAGATATAGATACAATTTAATGAGGATAATCAATTGTCCCAGCATGATTTATTGAATATCCTTCTTTTCTCCAGTGGATGCAATGCTACTTCTGTCATATATTAAGTTTCAGTATTCATAAGTCTGATTTGAGGTTTTCTCTTTTATTCTACCGTCAATTTGTTTAGTCCTGAACCAGTACCACTTGTCTTAATTACCATAACTTTATGAAAAAGTATTGATATCCAGGAGGGCAAATTCCCCCATCTTTTTCTTCAAGAGTGAATAGCTGTCCTTAGGCTGTGCTCATCAACACGTTAAGATTCAATTTGTCAAGTTTTTTGAAAAACTGTTGGGATTTTTATTGGAATTGCAGTGAATCTATAGATTAATTTGAGGAGAATTGATACCTTTATAATAATGAGTTTTCTTATCTCTATTAAAACAATGTATCTCCATTTACTTAGGTCTTTTTAATGTTTTCATTCATTGAAAATTCAACTGCTATGTACCCTCATGGAGCATATATTCAGGTAGAGAGAAGACAGTAAACAAAATAAGTAAGTAAACCAATAAATAGGCAAAATAAAAAAGTAAAATATAAAGAAGTGACAGGTCTGCGGCAGTGAGGAAACCAGCCATGTGCCTATCTAGGAAAGAGCAGCTCAGACAGAGGGACAGCAAGTTTAGGCAGGTTTATTCGGACCTCTGCAAAGAACTGTGCAGAGTCTGGGATGGCTGGAAAGGAGATAACAAAGGCAGGAGTTATAGGAGAGGAGGTTTTGGAGGAGACAGGGACCCATTCGCACAGGTCAGAGAAAAGCCTCTGCTGAGCTCAGGAGTGATGTGATCCGACTGTGTGTGATAGGACTGCCCGGGCTGCTGTGTTGAGAACTGATGGGAGGAGACAGGGAGGCCTTCTATGGGGCCCCTAAATAATCCAGATGAGACAGATGGTGGCTTGGACCAAAGTAGTGGCAATGGGGTGGTGAGAAGTGGCCAGTGAAAAGTGACACCAGCAGGATTTGCTGAGACCACATGTGAGGTGTGAGAGAAGGCAAGGACTGATTAGAGAGATATGCCTGAGTGACAGGAAGGATGCCATTGCTATTTACCAAGGTGGGAAGAATGGGGAAAGAACAGGTTGGAGGGAGAATTGGCAGGAGCTCAACACCGGACATGGTGTTCGAGATTTCTCTTAGGCATCTCCGAGGTGATGTTCTGTAGCCTGCTGGATAGAGAAGACTGGAGTTCAGAAGGAAGACCTTGAATGGCAGTCATTGTATCTCTCAAGATTCCAACAGAAAACAATGGAATACTCAAATTAGGAACATTTAAGGAGGGTTTATTTACAAAGGGACTATTTTTAGAGGTGGGGGTATAGGGAAACACAGGGGATAGTGGAACAGTGGTGCTGGGCTTTACATACCAAAGAACAGGGGAAACAAGGGCTATAGGAACTTGGAAGCAGAGATCTGGGTCAAGAAGGAGGTCTTGAGAGGAGTCATATTTGGTTAAGGGTCCTAACCTAGAAGGAGCTGAGGGAATAAAATCCCAACGTTATTCTTCTCTCTCCTCTTAATATCCTGGCACCGCTTGCTACTGGTTGCAACAAACCAGACGCCAGAAGGCGTGAAGGCCTGCTGCTAAAGTACACACAAGCCAACCTCCCGGGTAGAGACCAGGGTGGAGAAAGGTGAAGAACAGCGCTGGAGGGAAAGAGAAGATTCCTGGAGCAAGTAGATAAGATGGTATTTAAGGCCATGAGGCTGGATGAGATGACTAGGGAATGCATGTAGACAGATAAGATCTTGAAGAGGTCCAGGACTGAACTCTGTAACATTCCAGTTCCCAGAGCCTGGATAGAGCAGCAAAGGAGGCTGAGAAGAAGCAACCAGAAAGGAACTCCAGGAGAGCGTGGTGTCTGAGCAGTCAAGTGAAGAAACTGTTTCAAGGAGAGAGTGTTACATGTGCCACGTGTTGTCCATAGGTCTGGTAAGATGAGGCCTGAGAACTGGGCACTGGACACAGCAAAGCAGAGGCCACTGGCAGCCTTGATGAGAGCAGCAGTAATGGGAGGGGACCTCACTGAAGTGGGTCTGAGTGAGAAATTAAAGAATTGAGAATACGAGGATTCAGATCTCTGTACTGGCCAGCTGCCAAAAAAAAAAAAAAAAAAAAAAAAAGAGTTGAGAACAGACAATTCTTTCAAGAAACTTTTCTATAAATTATAAAATTATATATATGAAGAGACTGAGGGAAATGAACAGACACTGGAAGGAAAATTGGATCCAGACAGGTTTTGTCATTGTTGTTTTTAAGATGAGAGGAAATAACAGCATTTTTGCATATTAATAGGAACGATCCGGTATTAAAGGAAAAAATGGATGATGCAGGGCAGAGGCGAATTGCTGGTCAATGCTCTGGAACAAGTGAGAAGGCACCGGCCTGGTGTGCAACGAGGGCTTGGGTTTAGTTAACAGCTGCGGAGGTCACCCCTAGGAACAGAAGAGATGGCACAGCGTGTGGGTGCAGGTGCTAGTGAGTGTGTAGATGTGGTGGTTTGTGGGGGTCTCATTTGATTGCTTCCATTTTCTCAGGGCAATAGAAAGCAAGGTCATCAGCTGATAGAATCTGGGAGAAGTGGTGTTTTGAAAAGAAGGGGAAAAGAATATGAAGCAGTCAACCAGCTCAGCAATTATCAAATTTTTTGCTTGCACATCTCCTAAAATAATTTTGAAAAAGATCTCTTCAGATATTTTAAGGTGACATCTAAAATTTTTCATCACAAATTTAACTCATTGCAAAGGATGTAATTTCACTTATATAACTAGTGCAGAAGTGAAGGAGTTTTGTTAAAGCAAAGTTATAGAATTTTTAAAGCTTTTCTGAGTTATCAAAATCACAGATTATTATCAAAAACTTAAAAAAAATACTTTATATCAGTTATCAAAAATTACTTTTAGTGATCAATCAAATGACAACTTAAATAGTTCAGTTTAATTAAAAGCAAAGAATTGGAAACTCAGCTGCAACAGTGTATATTACCCCAAAATGAGTCATTTGTGTTCTCAACATATATACCAATATTTCAAATTGTTTCTTTATCTGGTTTCTTATGCACTGGGGCTATGCACTCTACTAAGGTTCATAATAGATGAGATCCATGCTTTTTTTTCTCTTTTCATAAAGAAGAGCAGGGCAAATGTGAAAGAAGACTCCTGAATCCCAGACATTCTAAGGCAAGCTAATTTTGAGAAAGTGTGTATCTGCAAAGTGACTCTCTTAAAAGTATCCTTGCCAACCTGTCTCGTAGAAAATCTTCATGTATCTGTTTTTTTTAATTTTAGTAAAATATACACACCATAAAATTTAACATTTTAACCACTTTTAAGTGTACGATTCAGTGGTATAAAGTATATTTACATTGCTGTACACTCATCACCACTACACATATTCAGAACTTTTTCATCATTCCAAGTTGAAACTCTGTACCCACCAAACAATAACTCTCCATTCTTTCTTCCCCCAGCCACTAGCAACAATCCTTCTACTTTTTGTCTCTATGAATTTGACTATTCTAGGGACCTCACAGAAGTGGAATCATATAATTGCCCTTTGTGACTGGCTTATCTCACTTAGCATAATGTCCTCAGGGTTCATCCATGCTGTGGCATGTATCAGAATTCCATTCCTTTTTAAGGCTGAATAATATTCCTGTGTGTGTGAGTGTGTGTGTGCATGTTGTTTATCCATTCATTTGTTGATGGACATTTGGGTTGTTTCCACTTTTTGGCAATTGTGAATAATGCTGCCATGAATGTGGGTGTACAAATACCTATTTGGGTCCCTGCTTTCAGTTCTTTTGGGTATATACCCAGAAGTGGAATTGCTGGATTATGTGGTGATTCTATGTTCATGTATTCATTTTGAAGACACTGGTCTAGGAGAATGGGAACAAGAATGGACCAAAGGAATATAGTATAATTGCAGGATATTAGTAAGGCTAAGTTGAAATTAGCAATCCTGAAATTAAAGTGAAATCACTCAGCATGTTTGTGTTTTATTCCAGTCAGTCATATTTAGTTGTCCAGGTGCAGGCATAGGTTAGAGAAGGTGTTGGATATAAACATGATTTTGGTTTAGCAGAGCCAGCACATTAAAGCGACAAAAAGCGAATGCCTGCCAGAGCAGGTAGCTGCCAACATGGAACCCCTCCCCAGCCCAGGCAAGTGTGCACAGCACAGGGAGGCCCTAAAGCCCCCAGGCCCTCGGGGCCACCCGCATGGGAATAGGTAGGTGTAGCTGCTGGACTTCCAGCCCAGTCCAGTCCCCACAGCTGAGAGAGGCCCAAGCCTCCTACTCACAGGCACCAAGGCAACCATGACAAATTGGCAGTCCCAGCAGGATCCTAGCCAGACGTTATGGTCGAATGAGTGGACTGTGAAATCCCCTGCCACAATGACAAAACACCAAAGGAAAGATACCAGAAATATGAAAAATCAAGAAAGTACACCATCAAAGGTTGATATTAACTCTCAAGCTCTAGATTCTATAGAACAAGAAGCCCTTGAAACGACTGACAAGGAATTTCGAGGGATAATTCTAAGGAAACTAAATGAGATACACGAAAACTCAGCTAGACGACATGATGAAATGAGGAAAAGTATACAGGACCTGAAAGAAGAAATGTACAAGGACATCAATGCCCTGAAAAAGAATGTAGCAGAGCTTGCAAAGCTGAAGAATTCATTCAATGAAATAAAAAACATAACAGAGAGTTTAACCAGCAGGCTTGCAGAAGCAGAAGAGAAAATCTTCTGATCTTGAAGATGGGCTGTTTGAAATAACACAGGCAGACCAAAAAAAAAAAAAAAAGAATTTAAAACATTGAAGAAAATCTGAGAGATAACAGAAAACCCATAGCACTCAAATATCCAAATTTGGGTATTCCAGAAGGGGAGGAAAAAAGATAGCACTGAAAACATATTCAGCAAAATAGTGTCAGAAAACTTCCCAGGTATAGGGAAAGACACAGATCTTCTGATTCAGGAAGCTCAAAGATCCCCAAACGTATTCAACCCAAAAAGGTCCTCTCCAAGAAATGTTATAGTCAAATTGACAAAACTCAAAGACAGAGAGAATCTTAAAAGCTGCAAGAGAGAAGCATCAAGTCACCTATAAGGGAGCTTCAATTAGACTAACATCAGACTTTTCATCACAAACCCTAAAAGCCAGAAAGGAATGGGATAATATACTCAAAATACTAAAAGACAGAGATTGCCAGCCAAGAATACTTTACCCAGCAAGGCTATCCTTCCTAAATGAAGGGCAAATGGTATATTTCTCAGACAAACAAAAACTGCAGGAATTCACTACCACACGACCACCCTTACAAGAAATTCTCGAGGGAGTACTGGGTTTGGTACCTGAAAAATAACCACCACTGCCATAAAAACTCAAGAAAAATCAAAACCTGCTAGTAAAATAAAAATGCTAACAATGAAGAGAGGGGAAAAAAATTTTATCTACCACCCCAAGAAACCAACAAATACAGAAGACAAACAGTAAATCAGAAAGAAAGGAACAAAAGACACTTAAGACATCCAAACAGAAATCAATAAAATGCTAGGAGTAAATCAACTCTTTTCAATAACAACTCTTAATGTAAATGGATTAAATTCCCTGCTCTAAAGACACAGACTGACTGAATTAAAACGGTGTACCCAACTATATGCTGCCTTCAAGAGACTCACCTCATCTGTAAAGACTCACATAGACTAAGAGTGAAAGGATGGAAAAAGATATACCAGGCAAATAGAAAGGAAAAATGAGCCGGGGTAGCTATTCTTATATCTGATAAAATAGACTTTAAACCAAAAACCATAAAAAGAGATAAAGAAGGCCACTGTATAATGATAAAGGGATTTATTCATCAAGAAGACATAACAATCCTAAATATATATGCACCCAACAGTGGAGCAGCCAGATTTATAAAGCAAACATTATTAGACCTAAAGAATAAGATAGATGCTAGTACCATAATAGTAGGGGACCTGAACACCCCACTATCAATATTGGACAGATCATCTAGGCAAAGAATCAGAAGAGAGACACAAGATCTAAACAACACTTTAAGCCAAATGGACTTGGCAGATATCTATAGAATATCCATTCCATCCAACAATCTCAGAATATTCATTCTTCTCATCAGCACATGGAACATTCTCCAGGATAGATTATATGTTAGGTCACAAAGCAAGTCTCAACAGATTTTTTAAAAAATTGGAATTATCCCATGTATTTTTTCAGATCACAATGGATTAAAATTAGAAATCAATAACATATGAAATTCTAGAAACTATACAAACACATGGAAATTAAACAGCATTCTACTTAATGACATATGAGTCCAAGAAGAAATTAAACAGAAAATCAAAAAATTTATTGAAACTAATGAAAACAATGATACAACATACCAAAACCTGTGGAATACTGCAAAAGCAGTACTAACAGGGAAATTTATCGCATTATATGCTTACTTCAGAAGAATGGAAAGATGGCAAGTAAACAACCTAACACTTCACCTTAAAGAACTAGAAAAACAAGAACAATCCAAACCCAAAGTTAATAGATGGAAAGAAATCATTAGATCAGAGCAGAACTTAATGAAATAAGAACCCCAAAATTGATACAAAAGATCAACGAATCAAAAAGTTGTTTTTTTGAAAAGATAAATAAATTTAACAAACCATGGGCAAGGCTAACTAAAAAAAGAAGAGAGAAGACCAAAATAACAAAAATTATAAATGAAAAAGGGGATATTAGAACTGATACCTCAGAAATACAAGGAATCGTTAGTGACTACTATAAACAACTATATGCCAAAAAATTTGAAAGTTTGGAAGAAATGGATAAATTTCTGGACACTCACGAACTACCAAAACTAAGCCAAGAAGATGTAGAAAATCTGAACAGACCAATAATGATAAAAGAGATTAAAGTTGTTATCAGAAGGCTCCCAAAAATGAAAAGCCCAGGACCAGATGGGCTCACTGCAGAATTCTACCAAATCTTCAAAGAGGAATTGATACCAATTCTCTACAAACTATTCCAAAAGATTGAAACAGAGGCCATTCTCCCAAACTCATCCTACAAAGCCAACATCACCCTGATACCAAAACCAGACAAAGATACAACAAAAAAAGAAAACTACAGGCCAATTTCCTTGATGAATATAGATGCAAAAATCTTCAATAAAATACTAGCCAGCAGAATACAGCAACACGTATGCAAAATTATACACCATGATCAAGTGGGATTCATCCCAGGGATGCAAGGTTGGTTCAACATACGCAAATCAATAAATGTGATACACCATATTAATAAACTCAAACACAAGGACCATATGATCATATCTATAGATGCTGAAAAAGCATTTGATAAAGTTCAGCACTCATTCATGACAAAGACCCTCTATAAGTTAGGTATAGAGGGAAAGTATCTCAACCTAATTAAAGCCATATATGCCAAACCCACAGCCAATATCATCCTGAATGGGGAAAAGCTGAAAGCTTTTCCTTTAAGAACAGGAACTAGACAAGGATGCCCACTCTCACCACTCCTATTCAACATAGTGTTGGAAGTACTAGCCAGAGCAATCAGAGAAGAGAAGGAAATAAAGGGCATCCAGATTGGAAAAGATCAAGTCAAACTGTCCCTGTTTGCAGATGACATGATCCTATATATTGAACAGCCTAAAACCTCTACAAAAAAACTGTTGGAATTGATAAATGATTTCAGCACAGTAGCAGGATACAAAATCAACACATAAAAATCAGTAGCATTTCTTTTCTCCAATAGTGAACATGCAGAAAGAGAAATCAAGAAAGCCTGCCCATTTACAATAGCCACCAAAAAAATAAAATACTTAGGAATTGAGTTAACCAAGGAGGTGAAAAATCTCTATAATGAGAACTACAAACCACTGCTGAGAGAAATTAGAGAGGATACAAGAAGATGGAAAGATATCCCATGCTCTTGGATTGGAAGAATCAACATAGTGAAAATGTCCATACTACCCAAAGTGATATACAAATTCAATGCAATCCCCATCAAAATTCCAAAGACATTTTTCTCAGAAATGGAAAAAACTATCCAGACATTTATATGGAACAATAAAAGACCACGCATAGCCAAAGCAATGCTGAGCAAAAAAAATAAAGCTGGAGGCATAACACTACCTGACTTTAAGCTATACTACAAAGCTATAATAACCAAAACAGTATGGTACTGGCATAAAAACAGACACACTGACCAATGGAATAGAATAGAGAATCCAGAAATCAACCCACACACTTACTGCCATCTGATCTTTGACAAAGGCACCAAGCCTATTCACTGGGGAAGGGACTGCCTCTTCAGCAAATGGTGCTGGGAGAACTGGATATCCATTGGCAGGAGAATGAAACTAGATCCATACCTCTCGCCGTATACTAAAATCAACTCAAAATGGATTAAGGATTTAAATATACACCCTGAAACAATAAAACTTCTTCAAGAAAACATAGGAGAAACACTTCAGGAAATAGGACTGGGCACAGACTTCATGAATACGACCCCAAAAGCACGGGCAACCAAAGGAAAAATAAACAAATGGGATTATATCAAACTAAAAAGCTTCTGCACAGCAAAAGAAACAATTAACAGAGTTAAAAGACAATCAACAGAGTGGGAGAAAATATTTGCAAAATATATATCTGACAAAGGATTAATATCCAGAATATATAAGGATCTCAAACAACTGTACAAGAAGAAAACAAGCAACCCAATTAAAAAATGAGCAAAAGAGCTAAATAGGCATTTCTCTAAGGAAGATATCCAAATGGCCAACAGACATATGAAAAAATGCTCAACATCACTCAGCATCCGGGAAATGCAAATCAAAACCACACTGAGATACCATCTAACCCCAGTTAGGATGGCTAAAATCCAAAAGACTGTGAACGATAAATGCTGGCGAGGTTGCGGAGAAAAAGGAACTCTCATACATTGTTGGTGGGACTGCAAAATGGTGCAGCCTCTATGGAAAATGGTATGGAGGTTCCTCACACAATTGCAGATAGATCTACCATACGACCCAGCTATCCCACTGTTGGGAATATACCCAAAGGAATGGAAATCATCAAGTCGAAGGTATACCTGTTCCCCAATGTTCATCGCAGCACTCTTTACAATAGCCAAGAGTTGGAACCAGCCCACATGTCCATCATCAGATGAGTGGATACGGAAAATGTGGTACATCTACACAATGGAATACTACTCAGCTATAAAAACGAATGAAATACTGCCATTTGCAACAACATGGATGGACCTTGAGAGGATTATATTAAGTGAAACAAGTCAGGCACAGAAAGAGAAATACCACATGTTCTCACTTATTGGTGGGAGCTAAAAATTAATATATAAATTCACACACACACACACACACACACACACACAAACCGGGGGGGGGGGAAGAAGATATAACAACCACAATTATTTGAAGTTGATACGACAAGCAAACAGAAAGGACATTGTTGGGGGGGAGGGGGGGAGGGAGAAGGGAGGGAGGTTTTGGTGATGGGGAGCAATAATCAGCCACAATGTATATCGACAAAATAAAATTTAAAAAAAATAAATTAATTAATTAAAAAAAAGAAAAAAAGAAGGCTCCCAAAAATGAAAAGCCCAGGACCAGATGGGCTCACTGCAGAATTCTACCAAATCTTCAAAGAGGAATTGATACCAATTCTCTACAAACTATTCCAAAAGATTGAAACAGAGGCCATTCTCCCAAACTCATCCTACAAAGCCAACATCACCCTGATACCAAAACCAGACAAAGATACAACAAAAAAAGAAAACTACAGGCCAATTTCCTTGATGAATATAGATGCAAAACTCCTCAATAAAATACTAGCCAGCAGAATACAGCAACACGTATGCAAAATTATACACCATGATCAAGTGGGATTCATCCCAGGGATGCAAGGTTGGTTCAACATATGCAAATCAATAAATGTGATACACCACATCAACAAAATCAAACACAAAGACCATATGATCATCTCTATAGATGCTTAAAAGGCATTTGACGAAATTCAACATTCGTTCATGATTAAGGCTCTCTACAAGTTAGGTACAGATGGAAAGGATCTCAACGTAATTAAAGCCATATATGATAAGCCCACTGCCAATGGGGAAAAGCCGAAAGCTTTTCCCTTAAGAACAGGAACTAGACAGGAATACCCACTCTCACCACTCCTATTCAACATAGTGTTGGAAGTACTAGCCAGAGCAATCACAGAAGAGAAGGAAATAAAGGGCATCCAGATTGGAAAAGATGAAGTTAATTTGTCCCTGTTTGCAGATGACATGATCCATATATCAAACAGCCTAAAGCTTGTATAAAAAAAAAAAATCTTCAAGATGATAAATGATTTCAGCAAAGTTGCAGGATACAAAATCAACACATAAAAATCAGTAGCATTTCTATTCTCCAATAGTGAACATGCAGAAAAAGAAATCAAGAAAGCTAGCCCATTTACAATAGCCACCAAAAAAATAAAATACTTAGGAATTGAGTTAACCAAGGAGGTGAAAAATCTCTATAATGAGAACTACAAACCACTGTTGAGAGAAATTAAAGAGGACACAAGAAGATGGAAAGATATCCCATGCTCTTGGATTGTAAGAATCAACATAGTGAAAATGTTCATACTCCCCAAAGTGGTATACAAATTCAATGCAATCCCCTTCAAAATTCTAATGACATTTTTCTCAGAAATGGAAAAAACTATCCAGACATTTATATGGAATAACAAAAGCATGCATAGCCAAAGCAATTCTGAGCATAAAAATAAAGCTGGAGGTATAATACTACCTGACTTTAAGCTATACTACAAAGCTATAATAACCAAAACAGCATGGTACTGGCATAAAAACAACCACATGGATCAATGGAATAGAATAGAGAATCCAGAAATCAATCAACACGCCTACAGCCATCTGATCTTTGACAAAGACACTAAGCCTATACAATGGGGAAGAGACTGCCTCTTCAGCAAATGGTGCTGGGAGAAATGGATATCCATTGGCAGGAGAACGAAACTAGACCCGTACCTTACACCATATACCAAAATCAACTCAAAATGGATTAAAGAATTAAATATACACCCTGAAACATAAAACTTCTTAAGGAAAACATAAGGGAAACACTTCAGGAAGTAGGACAGGGCACAGACTTCATGAATATGACCCCAAAAGCACGGGCAACCAAAGGAAAAATAAACAAATGGGATTATATCAAACTAAAATGCTTCTGCACAGCAAAAGAAACAATTAACAGAGTTAAAAGACAACCAACAAAGTAGGAAAAAATATTTGCAAAATGTACATCTGACAAAGGATTAATATCCAGAATATACAAGGAATTGAAAAAACTTTACAGCAAAAAAAACAAGTAACCTAATTAAAACATGGGCAAAGGAGCTAAATAGGCATTTCTCAAAGTAAGATATACGAATGGCCAACAGACACATGGAAAAATGCTCAACATCACTCAGCATTCGGGAAATGCAAATCAAAACCACATTGAGATACCATCTCACTCCACTTAGGTTGGCTAATATCCAAAAGACTGTGAATGAGAAATGCTGGCAACACTGCGGAGAAAAAGGAACTCTCCATACATTGTTGGTGGGACTGCAAAATGGTGCGGCCTCTATGGAAAATGGTATGGAGGTTCCTCAAACAATTGCAGATAGATCTACCATATGGCCCAGCTATTCCACTGCTCGGAATATACCCAGAGGAATGGAAATCATCAAGTCGGAGGTATACCTGTTCCCCAATGTTCATCACAGCACTATTTACAATAGCTAAGAGTTGGAACCAGCCCAAATGTCCATCATCAGAAGAGTGGATACGGAAAATGTGGTATATCTACACAATGGAATACTACTCTGCTATAAAAAAGAATGAAATACTGCTATTCAAAACAACACGGATGGACTTAGAGAAAATTATATTAAGTGAAACAGGTCAGGCACAGAAAGAGAAATACCGCATGTTCTCACTTATTTGTGGGAGCTAAAAATAAATAAATAAGTACACAAACAAATGGTGGGGGCAGGAAGAAGACACAACAATCACAATTCCTGGAAGTTGTTAAGACAAGTGAACAGAAAGGAGATTCTTGGGGGGAGGGGGAGAGGGAGGAGGGAGGGAGGATTTGGCAAAGGGCCACATAAATCAACCACATTGTATATGGATAAAATAAAATTAAATTTAAAAAAAGAAAAAAAAAAGAAAGAAAAATGCAAAGGAGTTGAGGATATTCATATAATTCTGAGGGACTGTAAATTTACCATGGAATATAATTTGGATAAGGACTTCAAACACGTTTTATAAATTTTTTCATACTGGCCTGGAAAATCCTTTGTTAGATTAATTTCTAGGTTCATTATAAATGAAAATCTTTCAAAACATGTTTTCCAAATGTCTGTTGCTGGATTATACAAATAAATTTGGATTTTATGTATTGACCATATATCAAACCAGCCTCTTATTATCCTCAATAATTGTATACAGTTTGTTTTGGGTTCTCTTGTGGGCAGCCATATCATCCATAAATATTATCAGTCATGTTTCTTGCTTTCCAATTTTGATGCTTTTCTTTCTGCTTCATATCTTGCTGTATTGGCTAGTGAGTCAGTATAATGTTGACTATAGAAGTGATGATAGATGACTATTATTATCTTAGGAGTGATTTTAAATGGATGCTTCTAACATTTAATCATTAATAAAGATATTTACTCTAGGTTTTTGGTAGGCACTCTATCAAGTAAAGAAAATTTATGAGTTGCCTAAACTTTTTTATCATGATCAAATTTTGAAGTTCTTCATCATGATTAAATATTGAAGTTCTTCAAATGCCTTTTCTGTATCTACTGAGATGGTCATATGGTTTTTCTCTAATAATTGATTAATGGGTTGATTATATTTATGAATTTTTTCAATTTTAAATGACTCAACCATTCCTTTGATAATCCCAATTTGATCATGATGGAACAGTTTTCTTTCTTTCTTTCTTTTTTTTTTTTTTTGGTGGCTGGCTGGCACAGGGAATTGAACCCTTGACCTTGGTGTTGCAAGGCAGTGCTCTAACCAACTGAGCTAACCAGCCAGGCCAGAAATAGATTTTTTTATGTGATTAGAATCATTTAATATTCACAATCTAAGGAAGTAAGGTTTATTATACCCATTTTACAGACAGAAAACAAAGACTTAGAGAAATACAGAATATGCATAAGGTTTACACCCAGCAGGTAGCAGAACAGGGATTCAAACCCTGTCTGTCTGATTCTAAACCTATGCCTTTTCCACCAGCCATTCTCCTTTAGGGCAGAGACCAGGTCTTCCTTCTCTGTCTCAAACGCCCAGGGTAGTGCTACACTCATAGGACCCATTCAAGAATTTGTGTTGAATGAATACTGAATGGATGTTTCAGGACCCTATGGATTCCTTAAAGGTTCCTTTAATTTCAAAAAATAACACTTTCCCCATCAAATTAGTTCATTTAGGTATTGGTCACAAAATTATATTAAATGTAAACAGAAGAAAAGGTCTACAAAAGTGGACCTAAATGACATTCCTAGTGGTTCCTTACTATTAAAGTTCTCAAAATTCTCCATCACATTGAAATGGATTTTTAAAAATGCCAGCAGGAGACAGAAAATAATGAAATGAAGTCTCTTAAAATGTACAGAGTTCCCCTTGGTCAGTGGTTTTACTAATGTGTTCATATTCAGGACAGAAGAGAAGCCAAACCATTGATGTTCAAATCTTCATTAGAGCTTCTTCATTTCTTCAGTAAAAAAGTGGTATTTCTGAGCAGAAATGTTATAGAGAGATTGGGAACAAGCCTCTCCAAGAAGAGAAAGAACAAGTACATGCAGAGACATATCTAAGCATGGTGACAGGCAGAAAAACCAAAGTCCCCAAGGCTCTGAGTGGGGGAAATCCTTCATCCCACAGGACCCTGGGATGGGCCTAGGGGCATAAACAAGGGCAGGAGACTCTGCATAAAACTTTTGCCAAAATAGGATGAAGGAGTCAACAATTGTAGCCAAAATAATATTTCATTGCTAGTAGAAAAACAGGCAGAAAAAACTACCCTGTCACCTCTTCTGGGAAAAGCAAAAATAAAGTTGTATTTCATCCATAATTTTCCACCTTGTGGGCAAAAATAAAAGGAAAATTACTTCTGGGTAATACTGAGCGTATTATAGAACAATGAGCCATTTTAGGCAGTTGAGCAAGAAGCAGAACAACAAATGTTCTCTCCAGAAAAGAATAATATAGTGATGATGTTTCCAGAAGTAAATTTTCAAAAGAAATCAAAAGGAGAGACAGTGAGATCCCCCATTATAAGCCATCTAAGAATGCCACATGCACCAGTACTGTAGAGACAGCATGACACTGTAAGTATATCCAGCTGGGTGTAACTGGGACTCCAGCACATGGGAGGCTGAAGTGATTCATATAGCTCCCCACTGCTTCATGGCCTCTCTACTTGCAGCACCAAATCAAGTCATTTCACATCAGCTTTCTCCTCCCTCTCCCTCTTTTAACCATTGATTCATTAAACAATACAGCAAACTATTCTACATAGCTAGCTATTAAGATGGCCCCAAACACCACCAAATCAATCAGCTTTCAAGACTGGCTGCTAGTTGCACAGATGGCCCCTCCGTGTCTCTGTGTTGGCAAAAAAAGTAACCCAAGATTCCTGCCCCACGGCATTTATGTTCTTCTGTATAAATCCCTCCCCTTGAGTGTAAGAGGAACCTGTGAGTACAGTGGGATATCACTCCCATAATTATGATTGATACATGTAATTAAGATCCCTAATTAGTCGACTTTGAGTTAGTCAAAAGACAGATTATCCTGGGTGGGCCTGACCTCATCAGGGAGCCCTTGCAAGAGGTCAGAGAGATTCATAGTGAGAGAGATTTCTTCTGCTGGTGTTTGAAGAAGCAAACAGCCATGCTGTGAACTGCTTATAGATAAGGACATGTGGTGAGAACCCGAGGGCAGTCTCTAGGAAGTGAGAGTGGTCCCCAGCCAACAGCCAGCAAGAAGCTGGAGACTTCACTCCAACAAACACAAGGAACTGAATCTGCCAACCACCAGTGAGACTGGAAGAGGAACCTAAGCCTCAGAAGGGACTGCAGCCCTGGCTGACACCTTGATTTCAGCCTGGTGAAACTCTGACCAGCACACCCAGCTAATCCATTCCCAGACTTCTCATCCATGGAAACTGTTAGATAATAAATGTATGTTGTTTTAAGCCACTAAGTTTGTGGTACTTTTTAATGTAGTAATAAATCTATCCTTAAGCCTTAAAGTTTGATGAAAATATCTCTCATCTGAGGTTTTCAAGTATAGTGAGGATTTATTAGGTAATGTGGGAGAAGAAGCTAATGAGCGTCTTTATAAGTTGGAAAAAGTTGTCTCTGTTGTTTTAGCTGGTGGCATGCGATAGCCATTTGTGCTGTTCATCAGGTATATTCAGCTCTCCCCTACTCCTGACACACGACAGCCCTGCACTGTCCATCCCCATGGGTGTAATCCCTGTTGGATGGATAAGGTACATTACATTGGTCCATGAGATGGGAGCAGAGGTGACGTGTATCACTTCTGGCAAGAGCACTAGATCAATGCAAAGTTCTCCAGAGTCCCTTTCCCTCCACTCTGGTGCACAGCAATATTCCTGATAGCCTGGGGCCTACATGACCCATGATGGACCTATAGTGTGAGTGGAAAATAAATTTTTGTTATTTTAAGACACTACAGTTTCATGTTTGTTTGCTACTGCAGCATAACTTAGCCCATGCTGACTGAAATGGGGAATTACTAAACTACACAGCCCAAAGGGACAGCCAGAGACACAGAAATGAGAAGATAAGAAGATAGGAGGACATACATCTTTCATGTTTTCATATTATGAAGTTATTTACACTCATTGTAATAAAAAAGCAAACTTAAAAAAACCTCAAGTGAGTGCAAGCAGAAGACAAAAACATGAAAATGTCAATCATCACTCATCTATGTTGAAAGCATGAAAATCACAGGAGCCACTAATGTCTGAGAAGGTCAGAACCAGCAAAGTGGTTGGCTCTTTTCTCTCCAGGGGAAGAATGGGGGAAGCTCTTCTGGAACAACTCTTCGTAGCACATATGCCACCATCTGTCTTTGGGGTTTCCATGCTCCCTTAATTGTGAGAGCCTAGAAGGCAGTCTTCATATCCCGCTGAGCAAGATTGCCAAAGATAATTTAGAGTGGTTGTGTCTACCCAGCATCAACAAACAAACAATGCAAAAAAACAAAAGGTCTGATGAAAATAAAGATATGATCACGGGAGAAAAAAGAGATGAGCAGTAAAACCCTGTTTTTAAAAGAGAAAGAAGCAGCTTTGGGTTAATAGGAGGAATACATGTTTTAAATGATCAGTTTGACAAGTTTCAAGATTCTCTTCAGATGGGTTTTGTGGCAAGCTGTAAACTTACATCTTAAAGACAGAGGTTCTGGTGAAGTGTTCTTTGGGAAATTAACAGAAATTCCATTCTAGCAGGTTTGGATTTTGAAGATAAAAATACCACCGGCTCTGTGAATAGTGGAGTACTTAAAGCAGACAAGTATAAATTAAGGTAACCCTAATGCATAGCCAAGGAAATGGATTTAGGAATGAAAGAGATCTCCTGATTCTAGTACCTAGTAACTCTTTTTTTTTTTTTTAAAGATGACCAGTAAGGGGATCTTAACCCTTGACTTGGTGTTGTCAGCACCACGCTCACCCAGTGAGCTAACCGACCATCCCTATATGGGATCCGAACCCGTGGCCTTGGTGTTATCAGCACCGCGCTCTCCCGAGTGAGCCACGGGCCGGCCCTGTAACTCTTAACAGGTTATAATCAAACTGACTAGATTCTACTTCTCAGAGAGCTAAATTTGATCAAAATGACACACCACCAAGAACTAGAGCTGGACACTATTACTTGTGGAACATTTTACAGTTTGAATATATTAGCTGTGTCCACATAGTAAGAGGAAATGGAATACCAAAGCAATGACTTGGTAATTCAGGCCATAAACTTATATTTACAAAGAAAACATGAAGTAATCATGAGAAAATAAGTTGTTACATTGAATCACCTATGGTAATTGCTTCAATTCCCTTGCCCCACCTTTTTCTATAGCTGTGTAGTCACAGCCTTTGGGAATGATAAGGATATTGTGGATGCCTGAATGTTGTCTCAAGGGGACACACTCCCAGTGATAGTCCAAATGCTATTCTAGCTGCAAAATACTTTCCTGCCGGTCATATGCTCTTCTCACTCCACTGCTAGGTGATATGGGCAGCATATGGCTACTACAGCCAAGCTGTTTACTGTATTTTTCAGGTTCTATCTCTATTTCTCTAGACCTGTGCGATTAGGTCACCCAGATGATGAGAACAAAGTACAACATCTTTTGAAGGAATGTCCCTCTGCACTCACACAGTCAGTATTCACAATAAAGACAGGTAACAATATAGGGTACATTTAAATGTAACTAACTGTGTTGGATCTAACAAATTAATGAGCTTATCATCAAAGAGACACTAAAATAGGCAAGTGATGACCTCTCACACTCCACCCAAAATTATTAATAGGTGGTGCAAAAGAGATTGTTGGGAGTCTTTTGAAAGAATTACTTCCTTTATGGAACCACTTATCCCCCCCCCCCCCCCCCCGTTTCTCAGCTTTTCTTATAAATAGCAATGCTGATGCTTTATTACTTAATCGATAAGACATGATACAGAGTATGGTTATCATAAAATAATCATACCCTGGAGCATTTTGAGGCATGAGCCACTCGCCTCTAATCAGATTGGGTTGAGATTACCTTTGGATAACCACACTCCAGGGAACTGTCTCATTTCTATTATGAGTACATTTTATAATAGGGGAAAATTTACATTTTTGCAGGGGGAAAATGAAGTTGGCAGCATATACCTAGCAATCATTTCAGTTGAGCTGAGAAACATTTCTCTTTTCGAACTAAGTCAAACTATGCTTCAACTATTCAAGCAATGTCAGGGAAAAGAGACACCTCACATACACTGTGTGTAATGCAATACAATGGAAACTGTATTTTACTTTGGCATTGCAAGTTTCAAATTATATGCAAACATTCAAAAAGAGCACTTGAAACTTGGCATTCATGTTTATAAATGGCACATTTCGAATCTGAAGTGGGTTTAGGAGTCTAGGTTACAATAACAGTTGATCTCCCATGTAAAAATGGAACAAAGCCTTTCTTTAACTTCCTGCAGAGAAAGATGTTCATTTCTGCTTCAATTATAATCCTATGCACACTGGAGATTCTGTTAAGAGCAATTTCCATCTATTCCTCCTTATCCTGACCAGCCAAAAATTTTAATCAAATTATATATATTGGAAAGTTAAAGACAGAAAAGCCCAGTGAGCCATGAAATACACTTTACAACAGCGTGCATAGCACTTACCCTATTGGTTTAGAATGATGGAAAAATCCATTTAAAATGTTAGATGAACACACTGCAGGCTGCGTAGATGATTACAAACTCTTAGAGCTGTAGATTTTATATTTTCTTTTTTTTTTTTTTTTGGTCTTTTTCGTGACCGGTACTCAGCTAGTGAGTGCACTGGCCATTCCTATATAGGATCCGAACCCGCGGCGGGAGCGTCGCTGTGCTCCCAGCGACGCACTCTCCGGAGTGCGCCACGGGCTCGGCCCAGAGCTGTAGATTTTAATCCTATTTTTCTGCAATAGTATTTATATCCAGGAATTTTTAACATGGGATAAATGATCGAGAAAAAAAAGATGGCAAAAATACTTATGCTAGCTGCTCTGTGATGAAAGTAAATATTTGTAACTATAATGAATGTAAGAGACAAGAAAACCAGATAATATTACATTGCCGAACTGATAGAGTCAGATGCCTAATATTCTTTGTGTTAGTCTTATTAGCTATAATAAGACAAATATGTATAAATAAATATATAATAGAACAAAATTATTTTAGGTTGATCTTTTGAACAAAAGGAGAGAAAGTAGGATAAAGAGAAACAGTCTCATTTATAGATTTGTTACATTAGAATTAAATTTAGCTTCTGTATGGCAATGTCACTTTTGATTAATGATACCCCTTTTCAATACTGGTTATTTCAAGAGCCTCAGAATGTCTGTCTTGGGTCCAACAATTGCTTAATCCTTCCTACCATTTCATTTCCTCAGAATTCTGCTTGATCTTTGCAAAACAGCGAGGGCAGCTGGCTCCTGGCTTGAGAGAAATGAGGCCTGCACGGAAAGAAACCAAGCAAGGATTTGTACTAATCATTAAAAATTCAACTCACAGAACTAGATGGAAGAGTCCACTTTTAATTATTCAGAGAGCAGAATGGTTCCCTACCTCAGGTTTCCCCAAGTTGGTTAATTACATTTAAAAGTCTCATTTTGTCTTGCTCAGAAGAGCCCAAAGACAACCCAAACACAACCTGGGGTGCCACCTCACACCTCCCAGACAGGAAGTCAGTGGACGCTGTGCCGGTGGAGTGAGAATGAAAGGGGCCTGGGAAAGCTCACTCTCTTCTAGATTCAGAGTGAAACTCCTGGCCCGGCTCTGCCCTTCACTGACGTGGGACTTCTCAGAGGTCTTCTTCCACTCTTTTAACGTCACCAGCCCCATTAATTCCCTACAAATTTAACTCTGACACCACCATGCCACCAAACAGCTTTCTCTAAGGCCACTGGGTGGTCAAATGAGTGGACTTTACCAACATTCTCCATGATTGCTGCTACATTGGACTCTCTTAATCCTACTGTTCTTGAAATTCCTTCCTACTTATATGACAGTTCATTATTAGTTTTTCTCCTGCATTCTGCTGATCTCTCTCTGCTTTGCTAGATCCTCTTTTTTCCCAAAATATTAAACACCTTCCCCAAACCAATGGCATCTTTGGCCCTTTGTTTTCCTCTCTAAGTGATATACCCTCTCTCATAGCATCAACTATGTCAAATCCACAAGTCCAACTTTGACTGTTCACCCATTACTAGCTATTCTCTCCCACTTACATTCAAATCTGATAAAAACTGAGCCGATTTACTATGCTATGCAGAATTCTAAAATGGTTCCCTGTGATTCCAGCCCCCTGGTATTCATACCTTTATGCAATCCTCTCCCCTTGAATGTGAGTAGAACCTGTGACTTGCTTCTAACCAACAGAATTGTGCAAAGGTGAAGGGATTTAGCAGATGTAAGTCATCAGTTGACTTTGAGATAATCAAAAGGGAGACTATCCTTGGTGGGCCTGACCTAATCAAGTGAGACCTTTAAAACTGGGTACTGGTCTGTCTCCTCTGAAAGAAGAGACTTGAAGCAAGAAAAATACTCTCCTGTAGACTATGAAGAAACACATGATCATGTTGTGAACTGCTTATAGAGAGGACAGCCTCTAGGAGTTGAGGGCCTCAGTTCTATAATCACAAGGAACTAAATTCTGCCAATGATCTGAATCAACTTAGAACAGGACCCCAAGCTCCAGATGAGAATATCAGCCTGGCTGACATCTTAATTGCAGCCTGTGGGACCCTGAGCAGAGAACTCAGCTAAGCTGTGCCTGGACTCTTGACCCACAGAAACTGTGTATTGTTTTAATCCAATAGGTTGTGGTAATCTGTTTTTGCAGCAATAGAAAACTAACCCTTCCAACTGCTTTATTTTTTTCCTCTTGGGCTCAAAGCTTTAAAGTTACTTGTGACTCTTCCTTTATCAGATACCAAGAGTTGTCACTTATTCTTGACCAATATCTATTGAATTCAACTACATTTCCCTATTTTATCCAACCCCTCATTTATTCAGCAAGTATTTGCCAGATGCTGTGTTCAGCTCTGGGTATGGTTCCTGCCCTTATGCAAAGTTTAGTGGATAAATGAACATTGGACATGTCATTGCAAGGTGCTTTGAGAGAGTCTGCAAAGGACTCGAGCCTTGTCTGGTTGAGAAGAAGAGAAAGGCCTTGCTACCTCAAGCCTGAGTTATTGTACCAGGCTTCTAGTTTGTCTCCCTGCTTCTCATTCCTCCAGGCAGTTAGACACAGATTTACTAGGTTCATCTTTCTCAAAGACACTTTCCAACTTGAGGAAAATTATCCTGTTTAAGAACTTTCAATGGCTCCCTATTACCTCACAGATATAATAAGCAAAATATTAATACATTTGTAGCAAATTTCAGTTGTGCCTCATCTAACAAAGGCCCAGAGAGGTTTATAGACTTGAATGAAGTTGCAGAAGTGGTAAAAACAAAGCTGAATCGAATTCTTTTTTCATACTATTGCTACCTCTTTGATATGAGGTTGAAGCTTACAAATGGTATAGATGAATAAGGTATAGTCCCCAAAGGAAAAGTACTTAACTCGTTTCTGGCCCTTATCTCAGGAACATTTTTATTAGTCTACATGCTTAAAGCTAATCTAAGATCAATATTTGCCTGGCCTCACAAGCCTGTGACAATAAAAGGAGGGTCACATCTACATTTACACCTAAACTACAAAAACTCTGAACCCCCACCTGCCAAAGAGGAATACAGAGGTAGTGGCTGCCTCTTGGTGCTCCCCCTAGCTCCCATTTGGAGGCCAGGCACTCACTGCTAAGGTTTGGATCTTAACAAGGCACAGCTTCTCTTTGCTCCAAAGAATTGCCCTCAGGAGCCTCTTCATTAGGAAGGTTATTTCAATCCTCCACACTTGAGGGCAAATGTCAGCCAGTGGCTGACTGACCCGTGGAGTACAGGAGACAGAACCACTTGCCTCCAGGTGGGACCAATTCTGTGATGCAATCACCCTGCAGAACTTTTGTGTGAGGTCCGATTGAAGCTAACCTCCAGCTGAGACCTCATTCTTAGGTAGCTTTCTTCCCCTTCCCTATCCTGTTTCCCTCATGCCCTCCTCCAGAGAACAGTCTTCAAATTAATTGCTTGAACAAGAATTCCCATCTCAGCTCTGCTTCTAAGGAACCTATCTCCAAACAATAAACTGACTGGAAGTATCTCTCGTTTGTTTCTGCAAACCACCAAAGGAGCCTCACATGTGCCTACAAGCCAATCTGTCATGGCAGCCTCATGTGGCATCTGTAAAGCTAGGGCTAATATCGGAATCCTGCCAACTATGCCAACTGTAAAGCTACACAAATATGCCAGTTGTCAGGTAAGGCAAATCATAAGTAAAGCCAAAATGTTTCGTTATTTTAGTTATACCTAGTTTCCATTTATATTGTCAGAGCTAGGGCTCAGACCCTTCAAGCCCATTGTACAGACTGGGTCACATGCTAGGCTGGGTCCCCAGACCCCTCACACGCAGGTCCATGATAGGTAATTGGGAAAGATCCCAGGAACTGTTGGCTGATGACATGAGCTCAGTCCTCAGCAACGGCAGCAGCAGCTTACAGGTCCAGCAGCTTACAGATCTGGCAGTGGTGGTGGCCTCTCAGAGGGTCCTGGGGGCACTAGCAGTAGCAGCAACAGCCTCCAGAAGCAGTAGCGGCTTTCCCATGCCCCCCCTAGGGGGGGCATCCCGGGGGTCAGGGAGGAGTGCCATGGATCAGACCTACTCATCCTTTATACTTAAGTCCATAATCCAGGACACCTGGGTGCACATGCTCAATTACATTAGACAATAATGAAGGATCACCTAGGTGCATGTGTATATTTACATCAAATGATTGGCAAGATTCTGAACATCTGAGGGGCACTGACCATTTTCCTATATTTTCCTAACAGTGTCCATGCCTTTCCCTCTCCCATTCAGATATCCCTACTACAGCTCAGGAATGTGATTGAAAGAACCCCACTGAGCTTCCTACTGAAGGCTCACACTCTGAGAATAACAATGTCCATGCCAAGGATGCTATTATTTGGGTGTTTCTCAAACTGCAGGTCCTCAAGACACCACAGTTGAGCTGACTCCCACACGGAGATGGAGGAATGGGTTCCTCCTTCATATTCTGGACACTTGGACATGTAGGCTCCCCAGAAGCTCTGCTTGTGCCTGAAGTTTCAGGATGTCTGCTTTCTGGCCTTTATTTCTCTAATCCTGAGGGATCAAGCCCATTTCTAGCAGTAGGTGGCAAAGCTGACTTCATCCCTTTAAAATCTTCTTACAGCCTATGCCCCCAACCAAACACATCCCTCCTAATCCAGCTAAAAACCAAAAAACCCTGTGGTGTGCATGAGGGTATAGTGAGGAGGTGCTATCTACACTAGCATCTTCTGGCACCCAGTTCAGCTAGCCAAAAATTCTTTTAAATTTGGTTTTTATTTTAAGCCTGTATCAAAAAAGCCTCCTTCCTGAAACTATTTTAGATAGGGAACTTCTGTAAAGAAGAACAGATACAACCTGTTTTTGAGAAACTCTCATTTCATGAAAGTTACTAAAATGTGCTTAGATACACATAGAAGAAACTTTCAAAATATAATTCTAAATCTTACAAAGTCTGGTTTTAAATAAGGAACTTCTAAAATAAAATCTAAGGTGTTTTACATTTCTCTTTCACAGAGATTTAAAATATATGATGTTATTTTTCTCTAATATTCTATTATAACCATTTTCAGACATACAGCAAAGTTGAAAAACTTTTGTAGTAAACATCTCTATACCCATTATCTGGATTCTACCCTTAACATTTTACTATACTTGCTTTATCGTGTATCTATGCATCTAACCATCCATCCATCCACCCATTAATGATGGCATTTTAATTTTTTTTACTAAGACATACATGAATTTATTAAAAGGGATATGAATAAAATTTATTAGGAGGGATAGTTAACAGGGGTGGAGGAAAAAAGATCAACACAAAATACCGGTAAGCATGTAGTTGGCACAATCTTCACAGTGTCATAACTAAAGAAATGTTAACTTCTGATACAGAACAGTGATTTTTGAATAGTCAACTTTTACATATTTACCTATGGCTTAAGAGATCTGGCAGATTGCTAGCCCACTGATTCTGGTTCCTACTTTAGCGTACACCACTGGGCAAATACAAGAGCAGCGTGTATTCTCACTGTTGAAAATAAGAGACTCCCCCCTCTCTTCCTTCAGTATCTGAGCCCTTTTTATATATAAATTTTTTCATTTACTAAGCCTCTTCCCAGTCTCAACACATTTCCATTGTCATCTTGGGTAGTCCAAAGGCAACCATTGGAACATTCATTGGAATATAATGGGAGAGCATTTAAAACTTGTCAGTAACTTGGAATTCCCTTTGGAGCTTTGGGGCTAGTTTTGCTAGTAATCTTTCAAGGTGGGAAACCCCTCATATTTAAGATACTTGGTTTGAGAATTAGAGAATATGGCAGTGTCCCCATAGCTGGGTGGGAGAACGTTATGCCATACTCTTGCTAAGCCCCAAACAGCCCTTTATAGATGCTAGTCTACCAGTTCAGGAGAAGGACTTGAGTATAACTCCATGTAAGGAAAGAACAGACAGCATCAACTTTTCCCGTCCTGTTTAGGCACGGGCAGACTAGGTCTTCCTCCATGAGGTCCAGGATCCTGCCCATTTCTCCCCCTTCCTTAATTCTCACTCCAGAATACATGCTGGTCTGATTTTTGAAATATAAATGTTTAAGGAATTGACTTCTGCAAATTTTAGGGGTTGGCAGCCTGGAAATTTTTGTAGGGCTGCTCAGCAGGGTAGAAATCCAGGAAATTCAGGTAAGAATTGATGTTGCAGAGTCCAAAATCAGCAGGGTGGGCCAGCAGGCTGTCTTGAGGCAAGATGTTTAGTGAATTCCTCAAAATTTATCAAAAGATTTGAAATAGGTTCCTAGGATAACTTCCTCAAAGTGTTAATTTTTCTAAAAAAGACATTTTATACTTTGATTTAGGAGAAGAAAATATCCTATATTTGGAAGTCTAAATGAAAATAAATTTTACTGAATATTATCTCTTCGACAATAAAAATATTAGAGGCTTAATCTGTTAAGGTCTTAAGAAGCTATATTTGACAGAGTGGCCTGGAAAGAATATTTTAAATTATCTTAAAAAACACTAGTTCTGGGTGAATATAGTTTTAAAGCAGCTGGCAAAACAGTCATGAGTTAAATCATATGTCAAGTGGAGCAGTATGCCAGGTAAAGGTTTAAGTAATAATTCTCCAAAACTCCTGTCTGTTCTATCATCAATGTGGGAAGCTATTTTTATTTAATCAGTAGGTAAATGTACTTGTTCATGAACACTTGTGTATGAAGTCAGAAACTGAACTTCAGATACTATATTGATGCACTAAATAGAACTACATATATTAATACAATGATTTATAAAGATCTCAGTCACCTCTCTAACATTTACATTTATGTGATCTAACTGTCTGAAAAGTGTTAAATTAGGAAGAATATACTCCATTCCGTGATGTCATTTTTGACAGTGCTCAAAGAAAAGAGACACAGAAGTTTGGGATAGCAGAAAGCAGACATGCATTTTGTTTCACTCAGAAAAGTAAAATTTGATCACATTGATACTACATATAAAGTACTTTTATCATTTCAAATAGAGTAACCAGACAGTTGCCTCAAAGAAAGATTGGCTGATTTATTTAAGGCCTTAAACGACTAGTTCCTTGAGAATGCTGTAGGAAGGTGGCAATGGTGATGAAAATCAAACCCCTACATAAAAATAGACAGAGCACGAAGACAGCTAAACCCCAAAGCCATGAACCACAGTTACAACCAAACTTGGTGACACAGTATCTCATGAACCCTAAAATACAAGTAGGAGGGGACAACCCACCAACAGCCATAGGTCTGCCTAGTATCAGCATCTATGTAGCGGGAAGCTAAGAGAAGCTATAGAACATCTGCCAGATATTGGAAAAGTAGATCTCAAAATTGCCTACAGGAATTCCCTGAAAGCATACAGGCCAGTTAGAAGACAGCAGCTGAAATTGTCAAGATTTTATCTACTCCAATAGTGGGTGAATGTAAGGTGCACTGTAACATCTAAAGAAGTTAAATTCTATGAACTTTTGAAAAATGATCAGCCAGAGCTCTGATCCAGGCCAGGGCCCCGCATTGTAGCAAAATGGCTGACAGTGAATCAAACTTGAGAAGGACGTGGACAATAGAGACCATGGAAAGAGATGGTCCAGATAAAAGTGGAAGAGGGAAACAAAGCTGGGAAATTAAGAACACAGGCCACCATATTATATTAACACTAAATGAAAATAAGAGGGATTTCTGTGAAGTTAGAAAAGCTACATAAATCAAGCCCCCTTCTAAAAAGTTCAGAAAAACTAATCTCACATAAAAATAAGCAACACAGAAGTACTGAAGTCAAATACCATACTAAGTTATTATTTTACAAAGCAGGATAAGGAGTAGAATAACATCGCTAGAATCAAGGAGAGGATGTCAGAAAGACATGTCCAGAAGACAGATAAAACTTAACATACTATGTCAAAATGATCTAAAAGATATTATGAAAATAAGACATTACAGAACAACATAAGTAAAAATTAGGAAAAAATTAGGTGACAGAACTCAAGAAATAATTAGAAATTAAAGGAAACAATCATTTTAGAAGTAAAGGCTAACTAGAAGCCTCATGAGAATAAATAAAAAGAAAATAAAATGTCTTAAGAGAAATAGAAAGTGAAGAGGGAATTTTTTTTTTTAGTAAAAAGAAGAAAGATAAAAAGTATTTGAGAAAAAGTGATATACAGAAAATAGTCAAAAAAGATCCAACATATGGATAAAAGAAGTTCCTGAAGAAGAAAAACAAAACAAGTCAACAGAACAAACACTAAAAACTATACTTTTAAAAAAATTCCCCAAATAAACAAATATTTGAAACTACATTTTAAACTTAGTGGTTTTTAAATAGAAAGAAAAAATTCTTTGGGCATCTAGCCCAAAAGGAAAAGAAAATTAGATTACAGTCAGACATTTCCATAGCAATGTTTTATGGCAGGAAAAAATATGGAATTTTCTCCTGCCATATTTAAGACACTCAAGAAAAGAAAATATGAGCCAAAGATTTACATCTAGGAAAACATATCTTCAAGCACCAAGAGCATGGACAAACTATTATCAATATATGAGAATTTGAGGATGTCATTCCCATGCGTGGTTTTTCAGGAATCTACTAAAGAATAAGTTTCAGACAACAAAAATAACTGAGAGATATTTATTTACATAAGAACTTATAGTGAGCTTTAAATATACAATTACTTGTAGAACTAAGACTAAATAAAGTTTAAAAGATATGTAATAGTTATATGATTTGACAATATAGATCTTGTATAGTACAAGAATAAAAAAATGGGAGAGTAGAAATAGGGAGAGCATATGTAAAATAAAGAATTTGAACTGCTTTCAGTAATCATAATTGCTTGTGGTAATATTAGTATTATTGTTCTGAGATTGCTGCATGTGCACTTGGGATTCAACGCAATCCCTATCAAAATACCAATGACATCCTTCCCAGAAATACAGAAAAAGATCTTAAAATTTGTATGGAACCACAAAGAGCCAATATAGTCGAAGCAATCTTAAACAAAAAAAAAAAAAGTTGGAGGCCTCATACTGCCTGACTTCAAAATGTACTATAAAGCTAGAGTAACCCATATAAAGCATGGTTCTGGCATACAGACAAATAGACCAGTAGAACACAACAGAGATTCCACAGAAAAACTGTTGAATCTATAGCCAATGGATTTTCAAGAAAGGTGCCAAAGAAAGGACAGTCTCTACAATAAATAGTGCTGGGAAAACTGGATATCCACATGCAGAAGATTGAAACTAGACACCTATCTCTCACCATACACAAAAATCAACTCAAAATGGATCAAAGACCTAAGTTTAGGATTGGAAACTATGAAATTAGTAGAAGAAAACAGGGAAAATGCTACATGAAATGGAAGTGGGCAGTGCTTCTTTGAATGAGACTACAAAGGCACAGGCAATTAAAGCAAAAACACACAGATAGGACTACATCAAACTAAAAAGCTTCTGCACAGCAAAGAAGAAAACAAAGTGAAGAGACAACCTACAGAATGGGAGAAAGTATTTGCAAACTACACATCAGACAAGGGGCTAACATCCAGAATATATAAAGAATTCAGACAACTCAACAGCAAAACAAACAAACAAACAAACAAAACCCACAAACCATTTAAAAAATAGGCAAAAGACCTGAGCAGACATTTCTCAAAAGAAGACATACAAATGGCCAACAGGCACATGAAAAACTGCTCAACATCACTCATCAGGGACATGCAAATTAAAACCACAATGAGATATCATCTCACTCCTGTTGCAATGGCTACTATCAACAAAACAAAAAATAACAAATGCTTGCAAGAATGCGGAGAAAAGGGAACTCTCCTACACTGTTGGTGGGAATGTAAATTAATACAGTCATTATGGAAAAGAGTGTGGAGGTCCCTCAGAGAACTAAAAATTGAACTACCGTATGCCCCAGTAATCCCACTACTGGGTATATGCCCAAAGGAAGTAAAATCAATACACTGAAGAGATACTTGCACTTCCATGTTCATTGCAACACAATTCACAATAGCCAAAAGATGGAATCAACCTAAATGCCCATCAACAGATGAATGCATTAAAAAAACTTGGCATATATACACAATGAAATACTATTCAGCTATAAAAATAATGAAATCTTATCATTTGCAGCAACGTGGATGGAACTGGAAACCATCATGTTAAGTGAAGTAAGCCAGGCACAGAAATCTCAATCATATGTGGAACCTGGGGGTAAAAAAGTGATTCTTATAGAAGTACAGAGTAGAATAATGTTACCACTGGACAGGAAGGGAGGAAGCGGAAGGGAGGGAAAGTGGGGTACTAATGGGTACAAAACTTTGTTGTCTACCCTAAGTGAATCATTGTGCAGGAGATGCATGTGTTGAAACAATACAATGTTCAGTTTGAGATACATCTTAGACTCCATCTGGACATCTGTCAAGCAGACCATAGATACACAAGTCTGTAGTTCTAGGGAGAGGTCAGGGCTAGATTTGGGAGTCAAATAGATGGGATTTACATCTATGGGGCTGAATGAGGTCACCTGTGAGGGTGATCGGATTTTAAAAAGAGCAACAGAGCCATGGGGAATGTCAACATTTGGATGGCAAGCAAAGAAGTCAGTGAGGTGCTTGGTAAGTATGCTGTAAGGAAACTTGTGATGACCCTTTAAGTCATCTCAGCCCCAAATTTTACTCCAGCCATTGCTGCAATGACATGTCTCAAGTCTTCAGTAGTTTTATGCAGGTAATACTGGACAGTGACTGCCTCAGGTAGAAACTATGTACCTCCCCCTTCCTGCCCTGGGACTTCTCTGACCCATGAAATGGAAATCTTAAGGAATCTGCTGGCACTTATGCATGACCTGGTACTGGGTCAGTAACACTTGTGGGGCCATCCCTGAGCTGTGAGGGATGAGGTTTGATAGATATATGCTTCCCCTTTCATCCTCCAGGGAAAAAGTTCTAAGGCATATTTTATAATACTCTTCAGGATCTCATGAATCAAGCATCCGTTGCACCATTCACCCGTAACTGTGGCCAATTCCATAACACAACCTTGTATTGGCTTTCTCTCCTTCTCTGTGATCTCTCACGTTAGCACCCTGGAATCTTTCCCCAAATAAACCATCTGCACTCAAGTTTGTCTCAGGCTCTGCTTTTGGGGGAACCAGTATTTCTAGGAGAGAAGACTCAATTGTATTGAATGCTACCGAGAGGTCAGTGGTCCACAGGATGTGGTTAGATGGGATTACTGGGAACCCTGACGAGAACAGTTTCAGTGGAGCAATGGGGGCAGAAGCTCAATCAGAAGAGGTAGAAGAGAATAAGAGATGAGCAAATGGAGACAGCAAACTGTAGACACTCTTTCAAGGATCCAAATCCTGTGGACCCTTGGCCTCTCAGCTACTCTTTCCTTTCTGAAATATATCACATTTGCCAGGGACTCAGGAGGAAAAATATGGGCCCATGGGTGGAGTGATATGTAGGGTCAAGGAAAGGTTTTTTAAAGTCAGGAGACAATAGATCGTGGGAATGATGAGCAGGATCACAGAGAGGAAGAAACTCACACTGATTGCATAATTTATAATAAACAGAAATTTATTTGGCTCACAGTTCTGGAGGCTGGGAAGTCCAAGATCTAAGGGCCACGTCTTCTGGGAGCCTTCCTGCTGCATCGAAACATGGTGGAAGGCATCACATGGTGAGAGAACATGAGAGAGTGAAGAAGAGGGCCCAACTCATCTTTTTATAAGGACCCTACTCCTGTGATAATGGCATTAATCCATTCACGAGGGCAGAGTCCTCATTACCTAATCACATCTTAAAGATCCCACCTCTGAACACTGTTGCACTGGAAATTGTTTTTAACACATGAACTTTGGAGGACCCATTCAAACCATAGCTCTCATCAGAGAGGGGAGGGGAAATTTGAGAATGAGATGGGGGAAGGATCTTCAGCCCGAGTGTTGGGGTTGGCCTTTGGCCAGAACAGAGACTCACTGATAGAAGTGGAGGGAAGGCAGAGTACAGGTAGGTATGGATGTGCGTAGCTTTGGTGGTTTAAATGGTAGAAACATAATGGAATTCATGTCTGATTGCTTCTGTTTTCTCAGTGAATGATATTATAAGGTCAAAAGCTGAGGAAGGGCTGGCCCGTGGCTCACTTGGGAGAGTGTGGTACTGACAACACCAAGTCAAGGGTTAAGATCCCCTTTGCCAGTCATCTTTTAATTTAAAAAAGAAAAAAAAAAAAGCTGAGAAAGAGCAGTATGGGGTATAGCAAGTTTGAGAAAATAAGAGGAGTAAAATAAGTTTGGAAACTATGAACACATATTAAGCAAGTGATTGCTGAGCTGTACTGATTGCCTACTTATTTCACTGAAAAGACATACCTGATTTCTATCCTGTTTTCGGGGCAGGTGGCTTTTACATCCAGGTATACTGTTTATTTCTAAAAACACGTTGTTACCAACATGATGATGTTGGAAAGATAACAATGAAGAAGAGCAAGATAGAGAGCTAGGCTACAGATCAAGAGCAAGGTGAAAATAAGGACCAGCTGAAGGATGACGGCTCAGAGCAGCATGGTACAAGGAGGAACATTTAATTTAGGTCACATAATTGGCTTGATGTTATCAATGTGCATCAAAAAATTTTGGTTGCAAATGCACAGATGATTTTGAAGAAACAGTACACTTTAGAACACATATTTTCCTCAAACAATGCATTAAACAGAATGATACTATTTCCCCTATCAGCAGCTCATAAAAAATAAAAGTTGTATGAGTTTATTACCATGGTTGAGGTAAGACATATTAAATAACTGTAAGTTTCCCAAACCATGAGCCTAAGTAGAGAAGTTTCTAAGCACCATGCTGAGCAGTGACATCATTGTTTCCCTAGTTACCCAATGTGGAGGCAGAAATGAATAAACTTTGTATAAATGCAATATCTAATGGGGTGGGAGTGTTATTACTTTTTATGGGCATGAGATCTGTAATTCCTGTAGCTCAAAATGTGGTCACTCAAAACATGTAACCAAAAAATGTCAAGGGGCCCATCAACTCACTGCTTATGGCATTGACAAAATATGTTCTTTATTTATTTACTTTGATGGGAGTTGAACATAGCTGACTCACTGGCTATACCTAATTTAATGAATTAAGGTTTTGTGGATATGTCAACACAAAAATATACACATATTTCCTATTTTACAAAGAGCTAGTAGATAACAAGTATCTAGTAAATTTCACAAGATTTTAAAATATGCATCTCCTTATTTATATAATACACATGGTCATTCCCTTTAGTTAAATGACACCTACTCATGTCGACACTCTGAAAAGCTGAAACAATCCCATCCTATCTTGATATGAAATTCAACTTCACTTTTCCTTCATACTTATTGCAATATGCAACTATCAAGTAGCCTTTTTTTTTAAGGTGATTATCTTTAACATTCATCTTAATTAGTTTTTGGAGACACCTCATAGGTAAGCTAGAATGATTATTCCCATTTTAGAGTTTGCAAAACTAAAATATGTAAAGTTTAAATGCTTTAAGCAAATTCAGCTTTTACTGGTGCAAATATTTTTGTTTCAGATTGGTTGTAAGATCAGTGCCCAAAGAAGATAGCCTCTGAATGGTGCCTTATCCTCATATCCAGGATCTGGAGAGTTGTATTTGAGGCCAAGATTGATATCCATTAACTAGAAGATAAAATACACTGTCTATTGCTAACACACACAATGTCAAAAATTTAGTATAGGTAACTACTCATTATCAGTGAACAAAAGGATATTTTCTACCAGATCTGTAGAAGAGGATTTCTTGCAGTTTCTCAAGAATCCTTATTTTTCACTGTGTTTAACAATGTTACATCATTTGGACAATAATTTTTCTAGTGTTCAGTTTACCTAATAATGTTTTCAATTGTTTTTATGAGGCTTTTCCTTTTAAACACAATATCTTACCTGTCTTTTCAGTTCATGATTCTCAAATAAAAGTTTAACCTCTTTTCAGAATTTTAGGACTGTGTACTATAGCCATTAATTTAATAAAAATCCATGCAACAGCACATACCTTTTTCACCTTTTAAAAAAATTAAATGCAGGCACAGCATGCTGTTGCCATGTAAAAACTGACAAAAGAATTGACTGAAAACCAATTGATTGAGATAATAGATCAACTGATAGGATAAGCTTTAGACAAGTATCTTCAGTCATGAGTTTCCATTATTTTTTACTGTATGTTTCTTTTATTTTTAGTTAGTTCTGATAACACCTTTTAAAATTATTTTTAATTTTTATTTTTATTAAATTTAAAGTTTTTATAAATAGTTTAAAGAGTCAAACAGCTTCAACACCTTGTTATAAATACCAACTTCATTTCTCACTCCTAACCCCACCGCCATACCTCAAGGCAAACATTTTGAACTCTGATAGCAAATTCTCTTATTTTCCTTCTTAGTTCTAAATATGATTATTTTGTGACTTCTTGACTTTTCCATTTTAGGTATTATCTATTGATTTCCCAATACAGAAGATGAAGATTTAGTTATCTTTTATCTCCTGTTCCTCCACACAAATACCTACTTTTAATCCCCAAAATTGGCTCTGTGACAATAGTGCTCAGATCACTACTCAGCACTTGTTAAGTGAAGTAAGCCAGGCACAGAAATCTCAATCATATGTAATCTCAAATATTACTTAAATGCTATCCCCACCTGTGACACATAACATACTATAATATTTCCTTTTCTATATAACTTTTTTCTTTTTCATTGAACCTGAGGTACACAGATTTGGATTAACTATAATTCATTGCACTATACTTATCATTGGTCTACACTTGGCCTTTTATTTAGCTATTTGATTAGCTTTCTTTAACAATGTAATTAGCTCCCTTGAACTAATACCTGAAATGAAAGCTAGAGACTGGAAAATAAAATTCATCTAACCATCTTCTCCCTATCCACAACCTGTCCATCTTTCTGCCTCCCTTTACCTGAACTAATCATAGTTCTTAATCTTGCTTGTGTCATATCTTTACTTTCCTTTTTATATAACATTATTGCATCTATATGTACTCCTACATATAGGGATACACAGAGCTAGTAGATAAAAAGTATATTTGGGGGGCTCACTTTAATTAGAACCAACCCTTCCTCAGAGAGCAAGTTGAAAGGACAAAATATTTTTGTAAGAAATGAGAGAGAGAGATAACAAAGCAGTGAAGAGTTGTAAGGTCATGATCAGGGAGAAGAAACTCAGAGAGGTGAGCTAGGAATTCAGGGTTGTATTCCCCTTAGCAATCCGCTGATCCTAAAAGAGATGAATTAATAGCTGAGCAAAGCTTTTGACAGAATTATAAGGCCAACAGGACAAAATTGGAGTTCAATGCCCACCAGGGAGAAGAGTTATAGGATATCCTCTGGGCTTTAGACTGAGATCTTTAAAAGCTAAATCTTAGGAATAAAAAGTAAACTGGAAATAGACAAGCCCTCATAGAGATTGAAGCCCACTTGAAAATTTCTCAATGCTCTGAGAGATTAAGGTGATCCAATATTGCCAATGCTCTTAGTAGTCTACTAGAAACAAACTTAATATTTGCTGGGGTATGACAATCTCATTTTAGATGTCAAATTCTCTACAAAGTTTCATATGAAATGCCTGACATTCATTCCAGTGTTGCGAGGTGGGGCCTTTCAGAGATGATTAGGTCATCAAGATGAATTGATGTCTTTCTCACAAGGCTAGGTTAGTCCTCATGAGACTGGATTAGTTCTCATGAGAGTGGGTTGTTATGAAGTAAGGCTGCCTCTCATGTTTGATCTCTTTTCACATGCATTCACTTCCCCTTCTGTTTCTCCATGATGTTTTGACACAGCATGAGCCCCTCTCCATAAGCTACCCAATGTGGCCACCCAGTCTTGAACTTCCCAATATGCAGAACCATGAGCTAAATTCACCTCTTTTCCTTATAAATGATCTAGTCTCAGGTATTCTGTTATAGAGACACGAAATGGACTAATACAATAAACAAGCATATGATGACATGATAAATAAAACAAAACAAACAAAAAAGAAAAACAAAAGATAAAAGAAGAGTTAAGACCATGGAGTTATCAGACATAGACTTTAAAAAAAATATCCTTAATATGTTCAAAGAAATAAAAGACAAGAGGGAGAATTTTGGTAAAGAAGTGGAAGCTGTACAAAAGAACAAAAAATATATTAAAACTTAAAAATAATAACATATTAAGACCCCAAAGAATAGGTCTAAAAACAGATTAAACACAGTTGAAAGGAGAATTAGTGAAATCAGAGAAAAACACCCTAAATGAAGCAAAGAAGAGAAAAGAATAAAAAGAAATATTTTTTCTATGCTTTCTTATAGCTTTTTTGGTAAGAAATATAGAGGACACAAAAGGGGAGAAAAAGGAAAATTGGACAAAAGTAATATTTGAAGAGA